>NC_050573.1:52822780-54277780 GCF_011100635.1 Trichosurus vulpecula | reverse complement strand
CTGGGTTTTCTTTTTCCTCTTCAGAGGACAGACAGAATAGAATCCAGAAGCTTATATCAATTTGGAATAAGGGTAGCTGGGTTCAAATCCTATCGGTATAGCCCAGAACAAATCACATGGCCTCTCCGCACTTGATTCTCCTCATCGATAAAACAAAGGGATTGGAAGGGATGACCTTCAAAGTTAATTTCAGCTCTAAGACTCTGATCTCGAGTGATCCTATGGTTCTGATGGGGAATGGAGGAGCCTGTTCATAGACACAGTCTCCTCCCCGCAGCAACCAGTCCTGACTGCCTTGTAGCAGGAGCACATGGAAGCTGCATATGCCCACCCACAACCTTCAGCCCACTCGGCCAGAGAAGACAGTTACTGACAGGGAATTTTCCCAACCCTGCAAAATGGCAGCAGCCGGGGCTGTGAAGGAATACCAAGGATCCTGCAGAACCAGGTGGAAGAAGGTGATGTGTGCTTGTCCATGCGGCCCAAGAGGCGATCTCGTGGGCAATGTTCCTAACCTCTTGCTGTCTCAACGGAGGAGGGGGGCAATCGTGATTTCCTAAGCAGCATGCCACTGGGATAAACAAGAGGATTGCCCACAAGTGGAGAAGCAAGAAGCAATAACCCTGTCTTTTGCTACCTGCTATCACCTCGAGTGATTTAGACAGTGTAAATCTAATGGGAAGCAGCTTGCCAGTCCAGCAATCTCAAAATGTCACTTTCTAGGGAGCCTTAGTCATGTCCAACTCTTCATGACCCCATTTGGGGTTTTCTTGGCAGAGATACTGGAACAGTTTGCCATTTCCTTCTGCGGCTCATTTTACAGATGAGGAAACTGAGGCAAGCGGGGTGAAGTGACTTGCCCAGGGTCACACAGCTCCCTCTGAGGCTGGGTTTGAACTCAGGGAGATGAGTCTTCCTGACTCCGGGCCCAGTGCTCTGTGCTCTATGGCACCACCTAGCTGCCCCTTTTCTGTTATGTCGTGCTGCTATTTATGGGGAGCTAAGACAGAGACCCAAGTAACCATAATACAAAGTAGAACATGCCAATTTCAAGGGAGAACAGCAGACTATGATGCAATGTTTTGGAGTCAGAGAGTCTGGGTTTGAATCACAGCTCTGCACATGACATCGAGTAAACCTCTTAATTTCTCTGCATCTCAGTTTCCTCATCTGTAAAAACGAGTGAGTTGGAGAGGGGGCATGGAACGGTGGAAAGAATGTTGGACCTGGGGTCCAAGGAACTGGGTTCAAATCTTGGTTCTACAATCCTCGTCATCTTAGCCCTCCCTAACTGATTCACTATTTCCTTCACCACAGCAGCTTTTCTAAACCTTTTTATCCCAGCTTCAAGCTCCCGTGGCATCTCCTAGTTGCCCCTCCCCACTCAGCTCAGAGCCTCAAATTTTACTGAAAAAATCGAGGCCATTTGCCAAGAGCTGCCTCTTCTCTCCTCCCCCTCCTCATCCCACATCACTCAAATGCCTTCTGCCACCACCTCCTCCTTCACCCCATCCACTCCCATCTCACATGGAGAGCTGGGCCTTCTCCTTGCCAAAGGCAAACCCCACTACAACCACTAGTAACCCCGCCATCATTCTCTTTCCATCTCCTTGTCGCTTCCCTCCTGCCTACGAACATGCCCGTGTCTCCCTCACCCTAAAAAACCCTTCCTTGAGTCAGACATCCCTATGGGCTTCCATCCCACATCTCCCTCCCTTTCATGGCTAAATTCCTCGAGGAGGCTGCCATAATCTCTGCCTCCTCAGCCTTTCCTCTCACTGCACTGACTCCCTAAAATCTGGCTTCATACCTCATCATTCCACCGAAACTACTCCCTCCAAAGTTACCAGTGATCTCTTAGCAGCCAAATGCAGCAGCCTTTTCTCAGTCCTCATTCCACCTGGCCTCTCTGCAGCCCTTGATGCTGTGATTGTGCTCTCCCCGTCAATCCCTTCTCTCTAGGTTTTGCTCTCTATCTCCTGAGCCATGTGATGGCTCCTTCTCAGTCTCCCTTGCAGGATCTTCACCCAAGTCCTGTCTGACCCGTGCATATCCCCCAGGGCTCTGCCCTGGGCCTTCTTCTCTCCTTCCAATGTACTATTTCCCTTGGCGATCTCATGAGATCCCATGGATTCAATTATCATCTCTATTCAGATCTACTCATCAAGTCCTTACCTCTTTCCTGTTCTCCAACCTCGAATCTTCAACTACCTACTGGACACAACAAACTAGATGTACCAGAGACTTCAGAGACATCAACACGTCCATCCAAAACCAAACTTATCTCACCACACTCAAACTTGTGACCTTGCCCTCTTTCTGACTGTTCTATTTCCATTGGGGACACTGCCCGATCACCCAGGCTCACAACCTAGCCGCCATCCTCAACTCTTCACTGGCTCTCACTGTCTGTATTGGATATTGTTGACAGAGGCACGTTGATTGCCTGGGTAACATCTTTTTGTTTGTGACCCCTCCTCTCCTCCTTCTTCTCTCACCACCACAATCACCCTCATGGACTCAAAGCCTGGATGATCGCACTAGCTTTGTTGGTTGATCTGCCTGCCACAAGTCTCTCCCCACTCCACTCCTTCCTCCATTCAGCCGTCAAAGTGATCTTCCTAATGCACAGGTCCGACCAAACAATGAATCCCACTGGCCCCCTACCACCTCCAGGATCAAGAACAAAATCCTGTTTGGTTTTCAAAGCTGACCCTCTCCTACCTTCCCAGTCTTCTGACCCATTCCTTCTATCATATACTCTGATGTCCGGCGGCACTGGCTTCCTGGCTGTTCCTCTAACATCTCTCGGCTTCATGATTTCTCACTGGCTGTCCTTTCTGCTCAGATGGCGGCGCTCCCTCCTCATCTCCACCCCCTCTGTTCCCTGGCCTCCTTCAAATCCCAGCTAAAATCTCACCTATCCAAGAAGTTTTACCTAATCCCTAGTGATGCTGGGGACTCCCTCCTGTTGGTTACCTCTGGTTTATCCAGTCTGCACCTGGTTTGCACATAGCTGTTTACAAGTTGTCTTCCCCTTAGACCAGGAACTCCTCAAGGGCAGGAACTACCTTTTTTTTGCCTTTCTTTATATGCCCAGCAGTTTAACACAGTTCTTGGCATACAGTAGGTGCTTAATTAACAAGGACATTAACAAGGCAAGGATGATCACAGTGGCAGGGGCTGCAGAGAGGCCAAGGTGAATGAGGACTTTGAAAGGGCCGCTGGGTTTGGCTACTAAGAGATCATTGGTAACTTTAGAGGGAATAGGTCTGTTAATTGTTTGACTGCTAGAGTCAGAAGGGTTTGGAATTAAAGGAATAGCTAAGGGAAAGGGGAGGTGAGAATTGAGGTAGATCTGGCCATATCCTTCTATTCAACAAATTCCAATGGCTCCTTATTACTCCCAATAAAATCAGCTTTGGCTTTTAAAGCCCTACATAGCTTGGCCCCTTCCTACTTTTCCAGTCTTCACCTACCTTGTGATGCAGTAGGTGCTTAATAACTGCTGGTTGACTGACTGACAGTAGGGAAAGGAGGGGAATATGATTATACTGCTGAATGGTAGAGGGAGGGTATAAGGGATGGTGTTGGGGGTAGGGAGGGGAATTTGGACTGTGCGGAATGGATGGAGAGAGGGGAAGGAGAAGCCTTGGACGATGGTGGAGGGAGGATTTGACTGGTGTTGGGGAGAAGAGTTGGACAGTGTTTGGGGGGGAGGTTGCGGAGCACAATTTCCAAGGGGACTGTCAGTCAAGGGAGGGTAAGTCACTTAACTGGCCCCCAGCCCTCCCACCCCTGCCAAGGAGGCTAACCAGAGGTCGGTCCCCTCCAGGTCCAACCATCAAGTCCTGAGTTTGGCCTCCGGTAGGGGGCGCCAGAGGGAAAGGAACAGCCTGTGGACCCTGGCGTGATAAGGAAAGGAATGGAAAATATTTTTAGAAAGGAATCTATGCCCTAAGCCTGGAAGTTCCTTCTTACTGCCAGCCTAGGCATCTGCAAGATCCCCGTGCATCCAGGAGAGGGAGATGGTGGGGGAAAAAGAGGACTGAACTGAAACCAGGAGGATGAATTATAGAATTGAAAGTGACTGGGTGTGGGGGGAGAGGAGAGGGGTGCAGGGGAGGTGGCAGGGAGAGAAAACAGATTCACCGGAATCTATTTGGGGGGGGGGAATAAAATAAAAAATAATAATAATAAAATACCTCAGAAACGTACAACACACTCAAGAAGAGGTCACCCCTCTTTTGATTCAAAACCTCCACAGGAGAACTCACTCCCCAGTGGCTTTGGAAGCCCCCCCCGCCACCCCCCCCCCCACCATTGCCCTTCCGGACAGCTCTTATTAGGAAGTCAGAAAGACCAAAAGCCTAAATTGCAACTTCCCTCCCTGACTTCCCACCCACCCACCCAATGCTCCAGGGCCAAACAGAACAGGTCGGGTCCTTTTCCCACATGACGGCCCTTCAAACGCCAGGAGAACTAAACCAGAGGCCTGCTGCATCTTCTCTCATGCAGACTTAACATCAGCACTTTTCCCTATCGATTATTATAAGGAATGATCTCAAACCCCCTGACCAGCCTGGAGCATCCTTGGGACACTCTCCAGCTTATGCATGCCTAAAATTGGATGCCCAGAATGGAACACAATCCTCTAGATGTGGCCTAGCCTAGGCTGTTAGGAGCACCCATTTAGAGCTGGAAGGAACCTCAGAGCTGATTCAGCCCAACCCCTTCTTTTTACAGATGGGGAAACTGAGACCCGGAGGTTAAGCGACTTGCCCAGGGTCACACAAACTAGTAAATGGTAGAGCTGGGATTCAAACCCAGTTCCTCAGACTCAGCATCCAAGATCTTTCCATTGCACCATATCATATTAATTCTTATTGTCTACTGATCCTGGGCACCTCTTGGGACTGGAGTAAAGAAGGAAATGGTGACAGCAGCTAGGTGGTACAGTGAGTACAGCACCAGCCCTGGAGTCAGGAGGACCTGGGTTCAAATCCGGGCTCAGACACTGGACATTTACTAGCTGTGTGACCTTGGGCAAGTCACTTAACCCCAACTGCCCTACCTTGCCCCCTCCAAAAAAAAAAAAGGAAGTGGTGGGGGATGATAGCAAGGTTCATGAGAAAGGGAATGGAGAAAGTTCTTGGGAAATAACCTAGAAATCTGTAGAGCCATGAAGCAAAGGCCTGAGCTGGGAAAGTGAGGTGTGCTATTGGCGGCTTGAGAAGAGGACTGGCACAGTGGTTGTAGAGCTCAGGATCAGGACTCAGGGAGCAGCAGGATTGCCTCGCTGTAAGGGATGCCCAGTTGAGATAGAGGAACATGTTTATAGTGGCCCCAATCTGCATGGCTTCATTATTTTCTCTTAATTCTATTCAGAAGCACATAAGCGAGTAGATGAGGGCTGGCAAGGCATGATTTGCAATAGGCTACAGTGGGAAAGACCAGACTGAGGAACTGGGAGGTGAAAGACATCAACATGTGCTGGGCAGCTAGGGGGCACAGGGGAGTTAGTACACTGGGTCTGAATTCAAATCCAGCCTGATACACTGAGCAAGTGACAACCTCCCATCTATACCTCCCAGAGGTGTTGTGAGGACCAAATGTGCAGTGCTTTTTTTTTAAGAGTAGGACTTTAGCTTAGCACAGTGCCTGGAAGATAGTAAGTCCTTAATAAATGTTTGTTTCCGTCCTTCCTTAATAAGATTGTTGTCGTCTGTCCTCCATTCTCAAAGAGGACCATGACATCGCAAAGGTGATGCCATGCCATGCAAGTGAACTGGATTTAAGTGAGGCAGGGCTGTGCAAAGTCATCAGCCTCACTCTCTCCTCCGGAGCCATCTGGGCCCAGTGACCAGATATAGATCAGGACGAGTGGAGATGCAGACACAAGTTGAAAAGAGGAAGACGGCATGCCAGGTACTGACCTCACTGAGAAGAGAGGGAAAGATCATCCCCAGGGTGGGGAGATACATCATGAAGATATTGTTAGATCCAGTGAGACTCATAGAAGATGTTTTTAAGTGATGTCAATAGAGGCAGAGTCTAGATGTGGCAATGGGGGGAGGGGAGGCAGGATGCATTTTACCTTTGCCTCCCGGACCAAGGAGTCAAAAGATGAGTGAAGCAACTAACTGTGACCCCAGAGGAGCCGGGTATCGGGTATCAGGTGAGGGCTAGAAGATGGAAGCAGCAAGAAAAAAGTCTGGCACAAATAGACATTTGTTCATGGCATGGGCCATGGGCAGTTCTGGATTAGGACATGGTGGGGGTGGGAGTAGGGAGCATTGAGGCCAATAGACTAGGGAGCAAGTGTTATATATTCCCACCTCCACACTCCCTGCCTGGTTGAGTATAAGCCCCTTAAGGGAAGGGACTGTTTCTGTTTTGCACAGCTTGCCAGTGTCTTGCACATAGTAGGTACTGAATAAATGTTTGTTGAATTGAAAGGTTAGGTGACTTGTTGGGAGTGGGGAGGACATCTAGACATTAATTGGCTAAGCCATGCTCAGGTAGATATTCAGTCGTTCCCAACCCATTCGGGGTTTTCTTAGCAAAGATATGAGTAGTTGGCCATTTCCTTCTCCAGCTTATTGTACAGATAAGTAAACTGAGGCAAACAGGGTGAAGTGACTTACCCTGGGTCACACAGCTAGTGTCTGAGGCTGGATTTGAACTCAGGTCTTCCTGACTCCAGGCCTAGTGCTCTATCCACCGCGCCAAGCCGGGACTCTTCCAACTCCAAGGTCAGTTGGTGTTACTTGTATAACCTGTTATTTCCATTTGGCGGTCCTGGAAACCGGCTCAGAGGAGGCTGAGTGATTTCCCCCCAGCCACAGAGTGCAATCAGAACACCCATTCTTTCCAATTCCAAGTGTACTGCTCTTTCCTTTCTCCTGAACAACTGTTTAGCTTCAGGCCCAACTTCAGCCAGGTCCTTTGCCCTTCATCATTAGGAAAGCTCTTGGGAGGGAACTCACTTGAGAATCAAGACGCCCCAGTGTTTCCTCTTACTAAATAGCCACCCAGCTTTCAGAGCTGACCAGAGGTGGAATTCTGCAACAACTCAAGGCTGTTGCGTGAGGGTGGCAGCTGTTCAAATAAACCTCAGAGATGATAGGTAACCCTCCCACCTACTCCACCTGCATTGCAGAGCTGGGAACTGCTCACACTCCAAGCTGTGTGAGGTCTGCCCTGAGAGAGGACAAAGAACTGGGGGAGAGGTATCAAAAACCGTCCAATTTCCCCATCGGCCACTGCAACAGGCTCCTTTCTCCTGCAAATGATGAAATCCCCCAACAGCCGGCTGTGCATTGCAGTCACCCTCTCTCTTCCAGCTCCAGTTCCATTCTCGGAGGAGAGGCCCAGCTCTTCAGGGAGCACTAGGCTGTCTGGTAAGTGAGGAGACCCAGATTTGAGGCTACGCATTCGCCTAGTGCCAAAACTTCCACTTCCACACTTTTTTTCTCCCCACCTTGAGATTCCAGGAGGCAGCCTAAGTCCCTCCAGACCAGAGGTTCTTAATCTGGAGTCGACAAACACAAAGGGATTTGTACGAAGATTTTATGGAGCCCACGAACTTGGACGTGGAAAAAAGAGTAACGGGTTCAAGTGATCTGCCCAGGTAAAAGAGCAAATGTCTGAGGCAGGATTCCAACCTGAGGCGCTCTGTAGCTGCCCAAAGGATCTGTGACACAAAAACCCTTAAGAGCCTCTAAAACAAGACTCAACAGGAAGATCTTTCAATATGGCTTTATTTTTCCAAGTTATTTCTTCCCAGTTTGCAGGGACCCTGAATTAATCAATCTATTGACCTTACTGATCAACCCTAGGCCAGAAGACTCCTTAGTCCAAACACATCAGCGCTCACTTAATGCAATTTAAAAAAAGATGAGGGAGACCCCACCCCCACCCCAAACCACGCCTTGGGAGCTGGGTCCAGCCTCTGTGTGGAAAGGGCCAGGAAGACATAATGGGTAAGTTGATCACCCAAGGACCTCTGGAATGGAGGGCCCATTTTGCTCCCAGAGGAACCTGTGTAAAGATGTTCTAAAGGAGGGATCCAGAAGTGTGATAGGAGACATGGTAGCCCCTCCCATCCTACTGCTCCCTCCAAATCCTCCCCCAGAAATCACATCTTGGAGGTGAAAACACAGCATGCCAGAGCTGGAAGGGGCCTTAGAGATTGTGCATTCATTTGAGAGAAGCCAAGGTCCAGCATGCAGGAATGCCTTCACCGTCTGGGCTTCCCAACTCCATCCTGGCCCCCCCTACTAGGCTGAGCTTTAATGCCAGTTACCCAAGGGCAGCCTCAGGGCTTGTTTAGAGGTTCTGACAAGGCCAGGCAGGGGGCTATGGTAGGAAAGGCTGCCAACGACCAAGGGTCTGGGGAGCGCATCACAGTCCCACCCAGGAGCAGTGGAACAGAAGAGGCACCTTCAGGATGGATCGTGGTAGGTAGCATGGGTTCAGGAATGTAGGAACGTTGTCCAGTGGCTGCACAGTGGCCCCAGCCTGAGCTCAGCAGCTGAAGGGCCAGGTGGCCAGAGTTGGGGTAAAGGGCAGGAAAGCCAGATGGTAAAATCCACCACCCACACTCCTGTCCAGAGAGATGGAGGCAGCATCTCTGATGACAGTGGATGATGCCAAACCTTGTGCTAGACCCTCTGCCTTGAGCATGAGGAGGGGGTGACAGTGAGGGCTGGTCTCAATCCCGCCCTCAAGCATCCTCAACCCGTTTTTCAAGGCCTCATTTCAGGCCCAGATTCCTACAGCCTACCTTGACCTTCCTCTGACTTCCCATTATCTGTTGTGTGCTGAGCCACCCACCTAAACCCAAGTTTTTCCAAGACAGAGCCGGCCCATCTCTTCGATTTCACTTGTATGCAGAAGTGGACATGGACTGCACATTCAGTAAAAACCAGTAGAATGGGTCTGATGGGTAGGTCTGAAGCCTTCAACTGACTAGGCAGAACCCCAAAACAGCCCCCACAGGTCAACCTGCAGACAGTGGCCCAATCTGGATGTATGGGGTGTTGGCACCACAAAATAAAGGAGCCAAACCGGTGGGAGAGAAAGGAGTCAGGGAACTTGGGAAGTGGAAGGGAATCGTGCCCCGTGCATGAACTCCTTCCAGGGCCTCCCTAAGAGGTGAGCACCCGGTTTCTGCTCAGAATACGTCCCGTGACAGGCAGCTCACTATCTCCTGGAGTGATCCATTTCCTTCCCGACAATGAATCACAGTCTGCCTCTCTGTGATGTCCACCCGGTGGCCCCCTTCTGAGACACAAGATAAACCCAATGCCTCTTGCCTGGGGTTCAATTATTTGAAAGCAGAAATGCCATTTTCTGGAGGTTTCTCTTTCCCATGTGTCATAGAGGAAGGACCCTCCTTGGAGCAGAAAGATGGGAGTGGCCAACCCAGGAGGTCAGAACTGAAAGGTACCTGAGAGGTCGAGTCCATTGCCCTCATTTTCGAGGAGACTGAGGTTTGGAGACATGACTGGAGCTAGAACCTGGGCCTGCCAACAATCCCTGCCCCCTCTGCTGCTGGAGCTCAGAACAAAGGCCCAACTCCCCCAGGGCTGCAGAAGGGCCCAGGAGGGAAGTCCTCAAGAGGCTCATGGGCGGAGATGGCATGCCTCCATGTGAGTGAGGTGCTTGCCCTCAGGATGGACCCATGAGGACGGAGCCCTCAGCTGTGCTCTCTTAGAGGCAGAGCCCCCTCCCACGGAGGTGCTGTTGGGGGAGGAGGAAAGCTGGGGCCTCAGAGCTAGAAAAGGCCTGAAGCCTCACCACAGGGGAGCTTCTCCTAGAATGCTGCAGTGATCACCAGACTTCCTGGAGCACAGAACCCCCTCCCTCCCAAGGCAGCCATTGTACCTCTGCCAAGCTCCCAGTGCTGGGGAGTCCTTCCTCCTACCCAAACCTGTCTCCCCATCACATCCCCGTGTGCTGGGTCTCTAGGGATACTAGGAGGAGGCTGGTGCACTCTCCCCCACTCCCCAAGTCTTAATTACAGTCTTCTCCCAGGTGGCCCTCAGGCCTCTGCCTTGGCCCCATCCCTGGGCACCCAGACCTTCTGAGTGAAGGCAGAGAGAAAGCCCAGCCAGGATCACCAGCCTGGGAAAGAGTCCTCAAGTTTCTGGTTCTCTTTTAATTCAGGTGTGCACTGTTAACATGAGCTCCGAGGGGGAGAGCTGAGCTCACCCAGGACAAGCTGCACCCGTGTGTCCCTGGTGGGCCTAAGCTCCTCGGCTATACTCCCAGGAAGCTTAAGGACACCTGCAGTTCAGTGTTTCAGCAAGGCCTTGGCCTGAGCTGCCTCACCAGTGATGGGGCGGGCAGGCAGGCAGAAGACTGGAAGGCAGGCCTGTAAGGTTCTCTAGGTCTCTTGCCTTCCCTGCCCTGCAGTGGAGAGAAGAGCAGGAGGCAGGACCGAGCCAGACAGGGGTGGGCAGGGGAGGGGGACAAAAGGGCAGAGATGTGGCTGGACTGAACGGAAGCTCCTGGCTGCTCCCTCCGGGGTGGCTGGCTCAGTGCTGCTTGACGAAGGTAGTGAAGGGCCAATTCACTGCTGCTTCATCTTCAAAGATATTCTCTGTACTGTCTTATAGAGGAGACCAAAGTGCTAGGACAGAAGGGAGAACTGTTAAGTCCACATCTCAAAATCTGGCCAGGGGATAGAGTCCAGTCCCTTCATTTTACAGATGGGGAGGAACCTGGGCAGTCACACACAGAACTAAGGGCAGAGCCCAGACATGTGCAGGAGGGCTGGGAAGCTGCCATCTCCCCCTTCCAGGCCATCCTCCACCTGCTGCCAGAAGTCCCCAACACAGATCTAGAGAGAAGGCTGCAGCCACAGGCCTAGATGGGACCTTAGACGCCCGTCACTGTATAGCTCAATCCACTGTGTACCAGAACTCGAGATGCAGAGAAAAAGTAAGGCCCTGCCCTCCCGGAGCTGTCCCAGTGCGGGAGGTGTGTCCAGATGCATGGAAGGGATCCCAGAGTAGGGGAGGAGGAATCCCAGGGCACAGGCACCAAGGGAGGGCATTGTAAAGAGCTAGTGAGTGCAAAGGAGACCCCGGGCTGAAGCCCAGACCCACACTGCCTTCCTCTACTGTCCCTCCCCCTACCTTTACATCTCACTCACTCCACTATTTAAACATTTCTAGTGGTTCCCGAGTTTCTCTGCCTGGCATTCGAGACCCTCCTGATCTGATGCCACGCTGCACCTTCTCAGTTTTAGCACCCATTTCTACCATCCACAAACTCGAGGCCACGGCCAAACTGGGTAATTTCCTCCCCCCACAGCCATCCCCCACTTGTTCCTAGGCCTTTTGTGCCCTTTCTCCTCATCCATCTCATTTTTTAATGCCACCTCTTCCAGGCAGCCTTTCTGGATTGCCTGCCCCTTGAACCACACATGGTACTTTTTCTGTACCGCTAGTGTATTTATCATGTAACATCAGGTATCACAGTGGTCCGTCGATGTCTTATCTCCCTTCCACAGCCCGCACTAGACCACAAGCTCCACAAAGGCAAGACTATGTCATGTAGAGGAGGTACTTCACAAAAGCTTAATGATTATCTCAGAGTTGCACCTCTCCCGGGACAGGGCTCTGCCCTCACAAGTACTGAGAAGGGGAGCCCTGGGCCAACCTGCTCTCTGAGGCACAGCATGTGCCTGAACACCATGCTGCCCCGAGGTCCCCTGAGACAGGCCCCAAAGCCCTGCTCGCCTTCTCTGCTTCACGATCAAGGTGTTATTCTGGGACATGGCCGCCTGAGGAGAAAAGGCAGACCTGGCCTCTTCATTCCACCTGAACATTACTAGCTTAGGGGGTGACAACACCAGGCCTCAACCTCCTCATCTGTCAAAGAACTCAGAGTGCTTACCTCACAGGGTTGCTGTGGGGGTCAAGGGCTGTGCAAATTGGCCAGAGAAAGCCCTGGGTTCACCCTCCCCTCCTCTCCCACCTTCTCCCTCCCCCAACTCACCTGGACGGCAAAGTAAGCCACTCCCAAATAGGCTCCTATGCAGAGGGCCAGGAGGAGATCAAAGATAGCTGGCTTGACCCTAAAGGAAAGGAAAGGAAGCCAGCTCAAGTGAACAAAGAAGCCAGTGCTGGCTGGAAGCAGATGTGGAGACAGGCAGGCAGACACAGACACAGACACACACACGCTGCACCACCAAGACCCCACCTACCTGTAGGCATTCATCACCTGCTTCAGCTGGTCATAGAAGACAAACTCAGGATCCCTGGAGGGGGGAAGAAATTGGCCTTTCAAGAAATGAAGCAAATAGACCTGGCTTGGCCCCTAATGCCTTCAGCCTCTTCCACTCCTAAAGCACCCCAGTGGCCCCTTCTTGGCTTCTCCCTCCCCTAGCTATCACCCAATCCTAATCAGTGCCGCACACAAAGGGAAAAGGAAGAGAGAGAGAAGGAAAAGGAAAAAAAGGGAGAGAGAAAGGAGAAAAGGTAAGAAAGAGGAGGGAGGGGAAGAGAGAAAGGTGAGAGGAAAGAAGAGGAAGAGAGAGAGAGAGGGAAAGAGGGGAGACAGAGAGAGAGAGAGAGAGAAGAGGGGAAGGAAAAAAGAAAGGGAGAGAAAGAGAAGGCTTAATGGCCTTCCCACAGAAGAGTACAAGGTCTGCTGAGAAACAGTTCCACCTCTTAGCAGAAAGGTGATGGACCAGAAGTGAAGGCTGAGACACACACTTCCAGACAGAGCTGATGTGTACATTTGATTGTCTTGATTACACTTGTTATGGGATTTTTTCTGGGAGGAGGGGGAGAAGGAAGGGAGAATGGAGTAGGGAAAAAGGGGGCTGGTGATGAAGAAGAGAGGAAAGGAGAGAAGAACCAAAGAAGCATTTAAAACACACACACACACACACACACACACACACACACACACACACAAAGAGAACAGTGAAAAACTCAGAAGGAGAGACAAACAAGCAGGTCAGCTTTTGAACTGAGGTGCTAAAACGATCACATCCTTTAAAAATAAGTGCAAAAGTCCAGTCAGCCAGTGACAAAGCATTAAATGAATGAGGATGATGGAAAATGTGAATGGAGAACAAGGGAAAATGTAAAAGTAAGAAATGGTCAAAGAATTAAACTTCCATTAGCAGACAAAATGCAAAGACTGGATCCTTAAGTCAGACACCAAAAAACTTAGCATCCCCCCCCCCCACTGTTGCCATTTGGAGGACAGCAGTGTGTCTGCTGGGGGGTGGGGGAGGGGAGGGAGAACAGGTCTTTCTTTCCCTTGGCCTTGGGTATCCTAGCCAAAGCTTTACACAAGATACCAGGGTTGAGGGGGAACTCTGGGTGTGGAATACTGGACATACTCTCAGACTAGAGTGATACACTAGTTGGCTCTGCTAAAATGTCTTTCCCCTCATCTTTTTAAAATCTCTATTACAGGGGACAGTTTGCTAGGTAGGGGAAGAGGAAAAGGATAGATCCATAAATGAAAGTGACGTGTTAAAAAAAAAGTATAAAGGAAATCAGTAAAGATAAAAAAAACCAACCCCTTCCATCTGAGGGACCTGCCTGCAGAGAACGGGGCAGCCACTAGGCAGAGTCCTGCCAACCCAGGATCCCACTCGCCTGTGTCCCCAGCCCCCTCATCCCTGCCTTCCCTCACCGTTTGTCTGCCTTCACATGATGTTGTCTAACATCCTTCAGGTAGCGGCTCAGGTAATATTCTAAGGTGTTGAGGAAGGTACTGTCTTTGTCCACAAGCTGGGCAGCTCGGGGCTGGTTGGTGAGCCAATCCATCACGGAGTCAATCTGCTCCTGCTGGATCTGCTGTGAAGAGCAGGGTTGCCAGAGACTCGGCCCATTCATTCAAGCTCCTCTCTGCCTTGGTTCCCACCCAACCTAGGCACTGCAAAGGCCCCCAGGTCCCTTACCATCTGTTCTGTGAAGACCTGAAGATCAGCAGGGGTGCCCTGCAGAGAGAGGATGAGGAACACAGAGTGCTGAGGCTGGACAAGACAAGGACGAGGGCCAGGGGCAGGGGCAGGAAGGGTCCAGGGCTCTTACCTTCTTAGTCAGGTTGTAGATAACTCGGGTCAGGGCCTCTGCGATGATTCTGGTGTTGCGGGTGAGTGTTTTGGAATCTACCCGTGACCTTCAGAGGAAGACAGGGACAAGAAGCTCAGGGGACCAGGAATGAGAACATCTCTTTTCACTCTCCCCATCTTCAGAGGACACTGTATCCCTGGCTGTCCTCTGCGGGGCTGGCGGCTCCTCTCACATTCCCCACAATGGGAGACAGGGAGAGGCTGGTCAGATTTAGAGGCCACCTGATAATAATTAGCATTAATAAGCACCTACTGTGTGCCAGGCCAAATACTCCCTCATTTGACCTTCACAACCACCCTGGGAGGAAGGTGCTGTCATCAGCCCCATTTAACAGACAAGGAAACAGAGCTGAAGCTTCTTGCAAGCCTGCAAGCCCTGGGTCACAGTCAGTGTCAGAGGCAGATTGGTAGCCATTACCAACATCTTCAATCCGCCTCAACCCTGCCTAGGAATGGTCACAAAGCTGTGTTGGTAAATGTTTAACAATAGGATCTCCCCGGAAGAAAGTGCATGCAACACACTTCTAAGCTGCATCTGCATGATTAACAACTTCTCCAGCTCTTTCTTAAATCTAGAGAAGCAACAACAACAAAGAATAAACCAAGTCCTGGCCATGCTGTTTGCTTTCCAAGATGTAAATGCTCACGATGGAAATACAACAATCAGCTCTCATGAGCCAGTAAGGGCCTGCTTCAGCACAGTCCTGGATGGTCATACCCTAGATCTCCATAACTGCACCACCTTCATGAATTTGAAATCTGAAATTCCCTTTACTGATTGCAATCTCCCATCCTCTCTCCTTTCACGTTATTCCTCCAGAAACTATTCCTTGGCCTTTTCACTGAAACTTTCAGCAGTCTCATCCCTCCTGGTTATCCTAGCTCATGAAGCCCTGCCTTGACCTCGTCATCCCTTCACAGACTTGAATCTACAACCATACAGTCCTCCATCTGTGACTCCCTAGTCCTCTCGTCTGCTATCATTCACACCATACTAATTATCACCCCCTCAAATATCATTTCTACCATCTCTGTGCAAAGCAACTGAAAGGAGTCACTCAACCACAGTGATTGAGTTCAGGAAAGATTAGCATTATGCATCCTGGCTACGTGACCCTAGGTAAGTGATTCTGACTTCTCGGTGCTCCCAGGAAAACATTTTTAAAATATGTACTCCTAATCTAGGATTCATTGATTTTTTTTGACAGTTATATTTCCATATAATTGGTTTCCTCAGTAATACTTTGTATTTTATTTTATACATTAAAACAAGACTTAGAGAAGGGGTCTGTAGGCTGCACCAGACTCACTGACATAAGGGTCTAGGGTGTTTAAAAAAAAAAAGGGAAGCAGCTTTACTATAAAGCTACAGATTACAGAATAGTGATGAAATGCCATTAATAAACCCCTCCCCCAAGAGAAAAAAATTAATCTCAACTAGGCCTTCACTGAATCACAGTCATCCATTTCTTTGTGTTGTTAAATTTATCTAGGTCCCACAGGGACAAATTGAGATCCCACATTATTACACTTTTACTGTCTATTTGTCCCTGTAACTCAATTAACTTTTCCTTTAAGTATTAAGAGTCTATTTGGTACACATATGCTTGGCACTGATAGTAATTCATTGACTATGGTAACTTTCAGCAAAGATGTAGCTTCCCTGTTTATCTTTTGTCTGAGATCATGATTGCCACTACCGCCTTTTTCTGATTGTTTCGGCTGAAACCCTACAAATCCTGCTGTATAAATACCTTCCATTCCCTTCTGCTTCAGCCCCATATTTTCACTATGTACATCTTTCTCTTTCACCTGTGCCTCTTATAAACATTTTTTTGGGTTCTCGTTTCTAATCATTCCCCTGTCCTCTTCTGCTTTATGGGTGAGTTTATCCCATCTACATTCACAGTGCACTGTTAATTATGTAATTCCCTCTTTGTTTCCTTCCCCTTCTTTAAGTCTGTTTTGCTTAAAATTAATCTTTCCCTCAATCTACTCTTAATCTTATCTCCCCCTTTCCCCTCTCCTATTTCCCTATCCAGTGGAATGCATTTCTGTATCTTATCCTGCGTATTCTCCCCTCCTTTTACCAATTCAGATGAGTGAAATTCAAGTGTTACTCACTCACTCCCCCCCACTCCCTCCCTGTCTGTATAGACAGATTTCTCCTTTTACAGCCCCATTATGTAAGATCATTTTCCCCAACCTTCTACTCAACCTCTCCATTGTTTTCCTCTTCCCCTCCCTTTCCATTCTTCTTTTAAGATTATCAAAGCATAACAGGATCCCTTCCAGGCCCTCTATCTAGACTCCCTCTATGACTTCTGATGATGACAGAATTCTGAGTGGATAGAAGTATCATTTCTCTATATTAGAATGTACACAATTCACCTTTGTTTAGTTCCTGTGATTGCTTATTCATCTTTACCTTTATGCCTCTTGACTTGTGTTTGTTATTTCAAAATTTCCACTCGGTTCTGGGCTTTTCTTTTAAATAAAGAA
The DNA here is from genome assembly GCF_011100635.1 of Trichosurus vulpecula. NCBI lineage: Eukaryota > Metazoa > Chordata > Mammalia > Diprotodontia > Phalangeridae > Trichosurus > Trichosurus vulpecula. Next base: position 54,261,168 of record NC_050573.1, on the reverse strand, counting down.
TACTTGTAAGTCCTCTATTTTAATCAAAGGTTTATTTTTCTTCCTGTAGGATTTATACTCAGTTTTGCTGGATGAATTGTTCTTGGTTCTAAGTCTCTATCTTTTGCTTTCTGGAAAATGGTATTCCAAGCTCTCCACTCCTTTATACCGATGATGGCTACTAAATCATGTGTGATCTTGACTGTGGTTCCTCAGTACTTGAATTTCTTCTTCCTAGCTGCTTACAGTATTTCCTTCTGTGTCCTCGAAGCTGTGGATTTGGGCTATAACATTCTAGGAATTTTCATCCTGGAGTTTCTTTCAGGAGGTGACCAGTAGATTCTATTTCCACTTTGCCCACTAGTTCTAAGAAATAAGATCACTGTTCTTTATAATTTTTTTTCTTTTTAAAAATTCTATTTTTAACATTCTTTTCTTTTTAAATTTTGAGTGCCAAATTCTCTCCCTCTCTTCTACCCCTACCTCACAGCTGAGAAAGCAATTGTGATATCAATTATACATGTGAAATTATGCATTCCCACATTAGCCATATTGCCAAAAAAAAAGCAAGAAAAATAAAGTGAAAAAAATTATGCTTCAATTTGCACTCCTCAGTTCTTTCTCTGGAAATGGACAGCATTTTTTCATCGTGAATCCTTTCAAATGGTCTAGGAACACCGTATAGATCAGAGTAGCCAGTCTTTCCCAACTGATCATCATTACAACATTGCTGTTACTAAGCACAATGGCCTTTCAGTTCATCTCACTTCACTTTGCATCGGTTCATATAGGTATTGCTGTGTTTTCCTGAAACACCCTTCCCTCCCTGTGTTATTTTCTTATAGCACTTTAGTATTCCATCACAATCACATGCCACAGCTTGTTCAGCCATTCCCCAACTGGTGAGCACCCCTTTGATATCCACCACAAACAGAACAGCCATATTTTTTATACATATAGTTCCTTTTCCTTTTATCTCTCTGAGGTACAGGTCTAACAGTGGCACCGCTCTAAGGATATGCACAATTTCACAGCCCTTCGGGCATAGTTCCAAATTGTTCTCCAGAATGGTTGGACCAGTTTACAACTGTAACAATCATGCTTTTTAGTGTACCTATTTTGCTCCATCCCTGCCAGCATTTGTCTTTTCGGATATGAAGCAGTACCTCGGAGTTAATTTGCACTTCTCTTATCAATAACGATCATGAGCTTTTCACATGGCTATGGACAGCTTTGATTTCTTCTTCTGAAAACTACCTGTTCAAATTCTTTGACCATTTATCATTTAGAGAATTATATTTTCATAAATTTGACTCCCTTCTATAGTCAGTATATGTTTGAGAAATGAGGTCTTTATTGGAGAAACTTGCTATAAATTTTTTGATATTACATCACCGTCTACGGTACCTTTTAGCAAAACATACATGCCCTCTCTTTTTTTTTCTTTTTTTGAGGCAATCATGGTGAAGTGACTTGCCCAGGGTCATGTAGCTAGTAAGTGTCCAAGATTTGAACTTTGGTCCTCCTGACTCCAGGACTAGTGCTTAATCCACTGTGCCATCTAGCTGCCCTCCCCCTTTTTGGGGTAGGGCAATCAGAGTTAAGATTACTATCTGTTTTAATTGGGTCTGGTTTTGCTTTTGGTTTGCCAAAGATCATGACTGCTATCACTGCCTTTTTTAATTCAACTGAAGCATATTGGATTCTCCTCCAGCCCTTCCTGTTTCAAGTGTTTCTTATTAAACATTATCTCTTATAATTTCTTAAAATGTGATATCTCTGCTCTTTTCTTGGCCATAGCTTTAAGGTATTACAACGGTTCTTAATTATCTCTCCTACTTTCCAGGTCAGTCGTTTTCGCTGTAAGATAACTTACATTTTCTTGTAGTTTCTCAGTCATTTGAGTTTGTTCTAATATTTCTTGTCTCATGGAGTCATTGGCTTCTTTTTGGTCCATTCTAATTTTCAGGGAGTTTTTTCCTAGGGTAAGATTTTGTATCTTGTTCCAAGTTATTAATTCTTTTCAAATATTTCTTACTTAGCTCTTGCTTTTTCCTGTATCTTTTTCCTCTAGTGCTTTCATTTGGTTTTTAAAATGATTTTTAGCCCTTTTTTTAAACTCTTGCTTCATCTGTTCCAGAAATTACAGTTGCACTTGGGTCCAAGCTGTTTTCCTTTGAGGCTTTGCTTACAGATGCTTTAGAGTATGTCTTGAGCTTCCTTGTCACCTACCCACAGCACTCCATGGTGCCATTTTTTTTCCTATTGGCTCATTCTTCCAGCTTCCTTCCTGACCTTGGACTTTATTTTAGGGCTGGGCTCTGCTCACCTGTGGGGGAAATGTCTGAATTGAGTGTTTGTCCTCTTGGGTAGTTCTGTTGCTTCCTTAGGGGGCTCTGATCATTATGTTAGTCCAAGGTCTCACAGATGACTTAGGTTAGGTCCCTACAAGCTGTCAATGTTCCCAAAGTGGTCTGATCCAAGACAACATGCACTCACTGCCCCCTGGTCTGAGCTCTGCAAGTTCCTGACCTGGGTTTGGGTCTGCACATTCCTACTGGCTTATCCTTGGTTGGAAGTTCCAGCAGATTGTTGTCCCAATCAACCACCATCAGCCAGCTAGGAAGCTCTGTTGGTTCAGAGCTGGTCTGAGATTCTGCCCTAGTTATCCCACTGCAGGCATCAGATTGGGTTGGAGGCCGAAAATGAGACCCTCCCCGCTTCTTGGGCCAGTCACACAGTTTTTTGCTTCAGCACTTGTTCCTAGCTCAGTCCACAGCCAAGAGTCGGCAACCAGTCCTCACGCTCCCCTAGGCTTCCTTGGTCCACACCGGGTCTGTGACCTATGACAGCTCTTTGTGGTGGCACCTGTTCCTGCAGCCTGCACAAGATCAGGGTCCCCCACATAGATCCAGGACCTTTGCTCACCCTGGGGCACAGTCCAGGTCCTCCTTCAGTTCCCATACGCTGGAACATATTGCAGGCACACTCTTGGCTAGATCCTGCTGCTAGTATCAACAGAGACCTATCTCCCTATACTGACTGGGGCTGGAAATATGACATAATGTGGTTTTTTCCCCTTGGATTTCCCAATAAGGACTTGGTCTGATACATTCTCCAGATCTTTGTGGGGGGCTTGTATTAGTGAAGAGATATGGGACAATAGCTAAAGGAGCTGGATGAAACAAGTGAGGGCTTTTGAAAGTGAGACAGTGGGGTTGGGGGAGGCAGGGCAATCTGCTGGAGAATACAAGATAAAATGACATCACTTGCACATGTTGAGATTCACATCAGCACTGGTCTTCCAAACCTGCAAGACTGGGCTAGGCTGACACATTGCTGGGCACAATTAAACCCACTACACTGCCCCAGCTATCCAACTAAACCGGCCTCCTACTGAGGTGAAGGATCCACATTATTTGCAAGGGGGTAACTAAGCCTCCCCACAGGAGAGGGGTTTCTGCCCCAGAATCCCATCTTAGCTTTTGACAAGCTCAAAACTCAGAGCAATTACAGGTATCTCCAATAAAGGAAAAATATTATCCAATTCCATTCAGTGCTAGCTTTATAGTCTGGGGTGGCGGGGGGAGGGGGGAGTTATCTTGTCTCTTACTACCTTTATGACTCTTTATGACTTCATCTCTCTGGGCCTTGGTTTCTTGATCTAACCCCTGGGGAGGGGACGGAAGAAGAGTGAACACAACATGGACTAGATTGGCCTCTGGGTTCCCCTCTAGCCCTAAAACAAGGACTCTGCCTTGCCTGCGATCCCTCCACTCACACACAGAGATGTACGCTTTACTAAGCCGTTCTATCTTATACAGGTCCTGGCAAGAAATCACAAGGCTTGCCAGCAGTCATTCCAAGACAGGGAAGGGTGGAGGCACAGGGGACGCTGCCAAATTAGACCACTGTACAGATTGAGGACACCCATGCCAGGACCCCTTCCCGTGTGCCCACATGTCTCTGGGTGAGTGTAGGAATATGGCTTGTTTCTATCAGTTTTCCAGCAGAGACAGCAGGACACTCAGATCCTATACAGATCTTCTGGGTGGGCCACCACAGCCTGGGGCTAAGGGCAAGGTATGACAGCTGGCTGCACAACGTGAAAATGTCTCTGGCAAGCCTACAGGGATATCAACGCTCCACAGGCAGGATCCTAGAACTAGGCCTGGCAAGGAGCCTCAGAGGTCACCTCATCCATCCCCTCCCAGTACAGAGGAGGAACTGCTGGCCAGTCACTTGTCCAACATAACTTCTGCTAAGGCTAGAGGGTGTCAAGAAGCACCTTTTCCAAAAAGCCTGCCTAGATCTCTTTCTCATCTGATCGTCGGATTCCATCGTACCTTAGACGCAATATTCAAGTCCACACTGGCTGTGTGCGCCTCTCAGGATTCTGTGTCACTCTCCATGAACACAGGTGAGGTAATGAAAACCTTGGAATGATTGCATGGATTTGAATTCACACTATCTGAAGGTATGATTATGCAAAAACGTTCGCTGATTCCAGACCAATGTAAATATGCCATACCTATCCAAATACCCCGACCACTTGCAGCTGTATAAATTGCAGAGGCATTGACTTGCGTGGGGAGAAGGCACTTCCTCACCGGGGACATCCCCACACCAACGACATCACAAGCCCATCCATCACTGTCCCTTTTACTGTTCTCATGCTCTCTACATTCTTTTCTTCTTCTCTTTTGAGATGAGGTCTCCCTTTCCGGCCCAGCAGCCACTCCCAGGCCAGATTCTAAGACTCATGAGCACAGAAGCTCTAACCTGCCACTGGGGCCATTTCTGATGTGGGTCTGTTCCTCAGGCAGCCCAGCTAGTGGTCTTTCAGGGCTCATACCACTGGTGAAGAGCTTTTTAGCCCTCCTACAATGCAGAACTCCTGAGCTCAAGTGACCCACCAGCCTCAGCAGCATGGACTTCAAGCCTGCCCTACAAAGCTCAGCTCCATGTTCTAATCTACTGGACTACTATGGGCTTCACAAGTAGTGGAGATTACCTCGGCTTCCTGAAGGCAGGTTCTATCTAGCTGGAAATGCTTAGGGCAAGCTCCCAGCAACAGCTTGTCTGAGAGAGGCTCATTACCAGCAGGTCAGTCATGGAGGGATGATTACACAGCCACTGCAGCCCACATAACGGAGAAAACGACTCTTGGTCCCATGAAGTCCCTTCTCTATTCCAACAGTAACCAAGGACAGAATGCTAAGAATCACAGTTTGTAAACTGTCTACAAACACTAATGAGGCTACTGGCATGCTAAATAGCTGACCCACAGTTACAGGAAGGACTCAATCCTGTCACAGCCTTGGCATTCTCCCTATGAATGATACCAGAAGACAGAAGGATTCAGGAGCTAAGCGGGGGCTGGAAAGTTCTCCTAGGAAAGGCAGATAAAGGAACCAGAGGAGCTAGATGTTATCTTGCAGCCAGAGGCAAAAGCAATCTCGTTTCTAGGGATGGCTGGTTATCTGATCTTGGTAATCAGCACTCATAATATCGGTCCTCTACAAAAAGATTACTATGAAGATAATTAACTGCCACTGAAATACCAACAACTACTGCAGAGCATGAGGCAGCACAGAAATTCTGACTCTGAATAAAATCAACACATGCTTTGATGGTCGCAGGAACACAGTTCCAGATCCGCAAGAAACCTCAGGAGCCATCAAATCCAACCTCCTCTTTTTACAGATAAGGAAAATGAGGCCCAAGAATGTTAAATGATCTTCCTAAGATCATAAAGAGGGTATCAGAGACAGGATTTGAACCAAAGGTCTCTCATTTCAGTCCCTACACTCAGTGACTTCAATGCAAAGGTGGAAGATATGTTGGAAACCAAAGATGCCAAGGGCTTGTAAACAATACTGAGAACCCTGTCTGTCACGAATGCAGGAAGGCAGGTGGCAACGGACAGGACAACACCACAAAAAAATGAAACTGACCAAGCCTGACCCCAAAGAAGAGATGTGAGAAAATGCCCAGCCCCCTCCTCCACTCCCGCTTCTTCACAGACATGCAGGACCAAGGGTGTGAAACATGGCATGCAGCATGGGTCTTTTGACATATGCGGGCTAGTTGTGCATACATCTCATTTTCCCTATTCCTTTTTCTATTCTTTATTAAAAAGGATGGCTCCCTGAAAGGGAGGCACAGTGAGAAATGCAGGTGATGCAAAAACAGAAGATACTAATAAAGTTATATTTAACAAAATTTCTAATTAAAAAACTCAATTACAACTGAAACAGTTCTGCGGAACATCTAGCTCTCAAAAATGAACAAATCTTTGAAATAAAAACAAAGACAGAAAACATTCAGATTCTAAAGTGAGAGTCATTTCCAAATCGGTGGTCTTGACCACCAACTTGTGAGAGCAAAGATCAAACACCAAATGTGAAGAATAAAGACAAGAAAACAAGCAAATGAGGCATCCAGCCTGACCTATTTAAACAAGCTACTAATACAGAAAAATGGGAAATAAATAAAAGGACAGACGTGCACTAGCTGATTTAAAAGCAACAGCCACACACAACAAGCACCCAGGCACCATCTCAGCCAAAAAAACATTCCATCTCTTTGCCAAACACAGAAAGATGGCAGCCAAGACCAACAATGGTTTACAACATAAACTCGTTTGTAAAATCTTACAGGGGATGATAGTGGAAGAACACAAGCAATATTTCTCAGAAAACTCATCGAGAAGGAATGTAGAGAAAAACATCTCTAAAGGAAGCTTGGCGAGAGGCCACACAGGCTGAGAGGATGTTTAAGGATAAAAGTAGAAGGATAAAGAAAAGGTAATAAGTGGGAAAGACCTGCAAATACTTCTACGACTACTTTTTTCCACCAGTGACAGGGAAGCTCATACATGTCTGAATCCTAACATCCCCCAATGCCCAAGGCAGCAGCAGCAGCAAAGACACTAAAGAAATTAAAAATGGGCAGAACAGTGAGAAGAGACCCAGGGTACGCAGTGGGGAACGTGCTGGAGGGGACACACAGCCAAAAGAGGGGAAGAGACCAAAAGCTTGGGGGTGCTTATTATTACCACAAAAGGCTGGCTAAGAAAATACAAGTGACTACCAAGCCATGTGCCTACTTTCCCGACTCTTCACAACTTTCATGAAAATAAATCTACATGTACATCAGAGTCAGCAGCTTCGTCACGGCCAGGGGCAGCATGGTGTAGGGAGGACAGAGGTGGCCTGGAAGCCAGGAAGACCTGGGTGCAAGTTCAGACTCTGATCCTGGGTGAGTCACAGTACTCCAAGCAACTCTCTTTAAGGCTCTGCACTGCAGAGAAGATATCGACTTTCAGTCCCTATTCTACAGCTTCATGGGTCTTTATGGTCACATAGCTGACCAAAAGATCCAACCCTGGTTACTGTTTGGTGACTTAAAAAAAATTTAGTTCTTAAGAGCAAAACACTGCCTGGCAAGCTCTCCCCCAACAAGGCATCTCCTATTAACATGTCAAAATCAAACCTTGAAAGGCGTTGGCAAAATGAGATGGACCCCTCTGCTCAAGAGCCAAGGCACAAGGCAAGGGACTCAGTGTGCTCCCCAAAATCGTTTACTACCATCCTGGAGGGCATCCATCAGAATCCAACTTGGAGGCAGGGAGATTCCCTAGCAATGGTGAGGGCTTCCAGATGCGCCTGTTTGTTCTCAATCATGGCAGATCCTCCCAAAAGAGCAAGACTCACTCAAAAATGTTTGGCTAAACCATCTACACAGGAAAAACCATGTGGGTGCTGAATTCCCCCTGCCCAGATTACATCTGGAGCAGAGAGGCCCTAGGAATGGATGAGATGGCCCAGAAGGAAAGCAGGCTGGACTGCCTTTAGGAAAATGCCACCCACATTTAATGACCCCAGGGTCTTCTTTGAAACAAAAGCCCGTATTTTAAACTTCAGTATTCTTCCAATACCACTGTATTGCTATGTCATGAAAAATCACCCTCTCTAGAGAATTAAAAGCTTCAGGTTCATCAAAAGGTGTTGAAGAGGTGTTTGGTCACCAGGAGCGACAGCATCAGGGAAGTCACAGAGATGGATAACACAGAAAGGGAGGTGGACTGATCATACAGCAGCAGTGACATCCAGGCCACCTGCCTCCTCCATCAGGAGCCACACAACGCCAAGACATGCAGAGAAGGCCCTCAGCTCACTGGATAGAGGAGCCTGAGGATCACAGATCCCACTGAAGCACAGAACTTATTTCTGCACGTCTCATCTTCCTTTATCACACTATCAACCCTATGAGATCGAGTGCACCTTTCTACGTCCCCGAGGTCCCAGCACCAGCACTGCAAAGAATGGACATTCGCTTGTGGGAGGAAGAGAGGAAGGATGGGACGGAAAAGCCCTCCCTGTTTCACAGGTTCAGTATTAGAAATAAAAAACAAAATGAGAATCAAACACCCACTGTGGTGGGTGTAACAAACTGCCAGTAGTGATGTGCCAAGTATCAAGGGCCTAGGCAGACTGAAAAGGATGTGAGTGGTCCTTGGGAAGGAGGGAGGGAGGGTGTGAGGACAAACACTGTAAGACAGAGAGAGGAAAGCGAGGAAGATGGCCAGGCCATGGGGAGATCTCTGCATCCCTGGTGTATTTACAGAAAGCAGGAGGGGCCGTTGCAGACTCACGCCCAGGCAGGGATGGCTCTGCTGAAGCACCAGGGTCTGTAGGACCACCCAGTGACCCTGTGAGGTGATGTAAGGACTGTGCCTGGTTTTAGAGATAAGAAAGCAGGTATGAGAGGGTTGCAGAATCTGGGCCCACTCATACGGTGTGCAGCGCAGCCCCTGTACTTCAAACCCCAGCCTGCAGTCCTTCCCCACAGCCAGTGTGCCGGGCAGCGTCTGGACCAGCCTCCCAGCCTGGGAAGCTGCCCTGAAGAGAGCGCAGGCAGCGAGGCCCAGGCAGGGGCTGGCTAGATGCACTGCTCCTGTTCCCCTGGAAGGAGCCCCATCTGCTCCGGCTCCTCAGCCCACACGAGCTGGCAGGCAGAAAGGCAGGAGGCCCCACCCTCCTCTCTAAAACTGTCCACCTCTCACACTCTTCTGGGAGGCCCATCAGGCAGATGCAACCTGGAAGAGGACAGGCCCCAAGCTCCAGTGCTGGGCTTTTCTTCCTGGTCCTGAGTGCTCTCTGCCAGCCCTGCTTGAGCAGTACCCAGCTAAGTGAGACCAAGGAGCCCTTGGCCTTCTCGGCCCAATAGAGGCTCTTGGCAACGCTTCCTCTCGCCCCAGGGGTGTCTGTGCCCTCTGGATGACTCCTTAGCCGGCTGCAAAAACATTGTGGGAGGATTCTGATTGGGATGGAGAGGTGCCATCCTCTGCATGACAGGGAGCAAAAGTCCCTAACCCCTCTGGGCCTCAGCTCCTTCCTCTCCACAGAGGGGGCTGGATTTCAATCCTCTCTCCCACCTCTACATGCCACAGTGCTCTCCTGTGCTGAGTTCTTCCCCCATCCCGTGGCCCCTCTCCCCAGGACCACACAGTCCCATGCAGTACTCTTTCCTTCCTGCACCAAGCCCCGGCTTCTCATTTCAGTAGCTCATGCCCAAAATGCCACCCACAAAGAAAGACTCCAGAAACTACTTCTGACTGTGTGGCACCCAACCATCTCAAAACTCAGCCCGCCCCACCCCATCCTCATCAGAATTTAACCTCCCTAAGGTGGGGGACCGGGTCCCTTTTCAATCCTTGCCCCTGGCAGGACAAGCCCAGCACCTTCATGCCCACCAGGTATTAGCTGAACTGAATCAGAGACCCCCCCAGAGCAGGCCTGGACTGCTGGCAGAGAAAGATTTGGAGACCTCAAGGGTACTGAAGGTCTTCAGAACAGACTAAGGAAGAGAGGAGAAAAGGAAGAAAGGCCTCAGTGGGCTGGTGTGCCTAGGCTTGAGGCAGTGGGTGGGGCCATACAAGGAGCTTCCAGCAGAGGCTTTGGGACTGCATCAAGCTTGCCTCGCTTTGGATAGAAAGGCCACTGAGATGCACTGACCTTCAAACTCCAAATGCCTCTGACCTGTACAAACTGTGGGATCTTGGTGAACCTTCCTTCCTGGGCCTCGAAGGCCTCTCTGAGGTGGCCCCCAGCTCCCCTAACCCTTCTTGCCTGGTCCTGCTCCTTTAAGAAGCTGGGGGGGGCAGGGGGAACAAAGGCACCAGCACGGAGAAGGAGGCTCCTGGGGCCTGGCTGAGGGCAAACAAGAGGCTTGGAGAGGGAAGGAGGAGAAGAGGAGCTGGACGGCCCCAGGCACTTACCGGACATCCATGATGCTGTTTCTCAGCCCATCTCGATGGCTCTCCAGGTGGGAGACTGTGAACGCCGGGAGCCGGCGGATGGCAAAGCGCTCATGCTCCCAGGCCAGCATGTCTTCTGCCAGGTTGATTTTCTTGTGCACCATAGAAAAGCTCACCTCTGGGAACTGACTGGCAGCCACCTGCACAGAGACCAGGCTGCTGCTTGGATGGAGAGGAGGGCGGGAGCCGGTGGCCAGAGACGGCTGCCGAGCTCTGGTCCTTTACCTGAACAGCCAGCAGGGGTAAACTGGCACAGGCAGAGGCTCTGGCCTTCCCCAGGGTGTGGAAGCACTGGCTGCCAACTCTGGGAAGGGAGATGGGGAGGGGAAGAGCACTAGCCCAGGTATTGCTGGCCTCTTGGAGGCAGTCCCTGCTCGGATCCACCAGGCATCCATCCCTCAAGCAGAACCAAAGAGGAATGTGGGAACCTGCCCACCCTCAGCTGTGGTCCTCCACGCTCCCGCCCCAGACCGTTACCATCTCCAGCTCTCGAAGGAAAGCATACTGCAGGGTCCCCTCCTTGGGAGGCTTCGACACATGCAGGTGTAGGCCATTCCCTCGGCCCAGGGTGTCGAGGCAGAGGACAAAGGCCACGTTGTCCTGCAGCAAACTGGAGTCTGAAAGAGGGTGGGGGACAGGTGATGGGGAGCAGCCAAACTGGCCCACTGAGCAAAGTAGCAAACAGAAGGCATCTTGCCGATGCTTGCCAGGCTGAGGCCTCCCAGTCCCTCCTCCAGCCTTTCCCCTTCCTTGGCCACCCAGCGGCGGCCCCTGACTCACCTGTGTGGTCCAGGTTGTCTTCTAGCCATCGCTTAGTGCCCTGATAGTTAAATTTGCCCCCACCAGAGGCAAAAAACAGAAGGTTGTACCTGGTGGAAAACAGAACTATTAGAACAGACTGTCAGAGCTGAGAGGGCCTTTAGAACCCAGAATGTCAGAGATGGGAGGGCCCTTAGGACACAGAGTGTCAGAGCTGGGAGGGCCCTTAGTTCACAAAGTGTCAGAGCTGGGAGGGCCCTGAGAACCCAGAATGTCAGAGCTGGGAGGGGCCTTAAAACCCAGAATGTCAGAGCTGGGAGGGCCCTTAGGACACAGAATGTTAGAAATGCCTTTACAATACAAAATGTCACAACTAAGAGAAACCTTAGAAGTAATCTAATCCAACCCCATTTTACAGATGGAGAAACTGAGTCTCAGAGAGGAAATGACAGTCATGAAGTGAGTTAATAGAAGGCCTGATTCTGGTACCCAGGGTGACTGGTTCCCAATTCAAGGTTTTCTTCCACTATTATGCATTTTGTGCTAAAGTGTTTATCCAAGATTCAGACACTAGAAAAGTCAATGAAAGTGGAAAACACATGGATAGACCCTTTATGTTGCTGGGGAAATAGAGATCTCTGAGTTCCCAGCATAGCTAGTCTGTGAACAAGACTGGCACCTCTTTCATCAATTCAATTCCACAAACACTGAGAAAGCTCATGAGGAAGGCTCCATGCCAAGGACAGAAAACCAAAAACAATCTGAGGGCCCTCCCAGCTCTGACACTCTGGGTCCTAAGGACCCTCCTAGCTCTGAAACTCTGTGTTCCCAGGGCCCTTCCAGCTCTGACATTCTGGGTTCAAAGGGTCCTCTCAGCTCTGACATCTTGTCTTCTAAGGGCCCTCCCAACTCCGACATCCTGTGTCCTGAGGGCCCTCCCAGCTATGACATCCTGTGTTCTAAGGGCCCTCCCAACTCTGACATCCTGTGTTCTAAAGGTCCTCCAAGCTCTGACATTCTGGGTTCTAAGGGCCCTCCCAGTTCTGATACTCTCTGCTCTAAGGACTCTCATAGCTTCTGTATCACATACATGTGAACACTAGGCATTAGGACAGCACTCTAATTCAGGAAGAACATATGCTGATGGAGAAAGAAAGGAAATGAATGAGTAAAGTCCGAAAAGAGCTTATTTAGGGGAGAACATAGCAGACAGAGCACAATGGATCTGAAGTCTCTGAGAAGAAGCTGGTTCCATCAAAACTGTCACTGACTCCCTCTCTCTGGGCCTGTTCCCTCATCTATAAAATGAGGAGGCTGGATGGTCTGACCTCCAGGATCACTCACAGGCCTTTGTTCTAGGTAACCCCAAAGAACAGAGCTAGCACAAGCAGGAAGAGAAGACACAGGGAGCTCCACTCCAGCTCAAGCCTAGGACGCACCATCTCACAAAAGGGTAATGGGCAGCCCTACAGATGCTCCTGCACGGTGGCCAGTTTCAGCCCCTGAAAGCATTCGAGCATTCACCGGCCACCTGTCAAGGAGGTTGCCATGGAGACTGCTACACAGGGTGCAAGCCTGGACTGGCTGAGCTCAAAGGTCCCTTCCAGCACTGAGAATGTAGGATTCTAGGTCTGGGTATGGAAAGAAGAGACCCGACTTTAAAAGAGGGCTAGGATCAGGACAGTGGGGGCATGCGGGGGCCTTGAGAGGGGAAAGACAGGGAGAACGGGGAGAGAAGAGGGCAGGAAGACAGGAGGGGAGGAGAGGAGGGCAAAGCCACAGAAACAGAGTGGGAGAGGAGGGAAAAGGGGGGTCTTAAGTGACCCCGGCTGCGCCCCACAGAGGCTTTCTACCAGTTCTGAGTCCCCAGGTCTCACAGGCGGCAGAGTGTTGAACCCCTGTGCTCCCCAGGAGAAGGCCTCAGGCCCACTTACCCCGCATGGGTGCGTTTGTAGGTATACAGCCTCGAGAAGAGCCTGGCCAGCTCCAGGAGCACGGAAATGCCGCTGCCATTGGAGTCTGCTCCATGGGAGAGCCACTGAAACAAAGCAGCCGCCTCAGGGTTTGGCTCTGAGCAGAAGGCGACCCCCCCAGCTCTCCCCTCCCACCCCGGCCCCTCCCACAAGGAGGGGGAGAACACGGGGGAAGCACTTACTGGGGCCACCCCGAAGGAGTCATAGTGAGCCACGATGACAATGGTAGGAAGGTCCTCTCCGCCCAGCCCTGTCAGCCGGCCCTGGGAAGAAAACCACCGTCAGCAGTGGGAGCAGAGGCCCCAAGAGGTGAATGACCACCTGAAAACAAAAACGGGCACCCTTCCACTCCCGCACACAGACAGCCTGCGGGCCTGGCCACCAGGCTTGCATTCCAAACTCTGAGGCCTCTCAGAGGCGGCTCAAGCTGCGCCAGTGCTGTCCACCACCACCACCACCACCCCCGGCACCCCAGCATTTATTAAGTACCTACTGTGTGCCAGGCTCTGCACTAAGCACTTCACAAGTACTCTCTCATCACAACCCTAGGCATTACTATCACCCTCCTTTAACAGTTGAGGAAAATGAGGCAGAGGTTAAATGACTTGCCCAAGATCACACAGAGAGGAAGTGTCTGAGGCTAGATTTGAATCCAGGTCATCTTGATGCCAGGTCCAGTGCCCTGCACACTATGGCACCACCTGACCGCCATGGATGGCTCCTGGCCTCTTAGGGAGGGAAGCAGGCAAGCCAAGACTGGGTAAAAGCCCTGCTGCGCCCTTCCTATGGGCTTCCACAGATCCCGTCACTCTCTTACACAAAAGCCGCACTCCCTAACAGCGACCTGGGGCAGCATGGAATAAACAGTCAAAAGAACCCCAGATATACAGTCCAAGAGGTCTGGGTTCAAGTCTCAGCTTTGCCGTATACTTTGTGACTTTGGGCTTACTCTGTGAGGCCTCAGTGTCTTCACTTGTAAAATGTTGATTCTGTTCCAACCATGCACCCCATGAGGACATTGTGGGCATCGAGGAAATTCACACACCATCAGTCAGTCAACAAGCATTCGTCAAGTGTTCCCAGGAACTGGGCTAAGCGCTGGGGATACAGAGAACGACAAAAACCGGCCCCTGTCCTCAGGGAGCTCCCCAGCTCACCAGGGAGTCAACAGGAAGTGACCAGGACAGAGGAGATGGAGGGTGAGCTGAGGCAATGCCAGCATAGTGGGGTAACAGCAGGCATTCAGGGCCCTCTTGACCTGACCCAGCCTGCCCGTCCAGCCTTATGTCCTACGACTCCCCCACAATGACCCCACTGTCCCAGAAGTGACCCTATGCTTGATGGCCACTAAGCTGGCCCAGAATCCTCTTCTCTAATCAGGCATCACCTCTCCCAGGAGGCATTCCCTGATCCCAGAAGTGCAAAGCAGCACACCCTCCTCAGACCTCCCTCAGCATTCTGAGCCTGCATCATTCACAGGACACACTGCCCATCGCCTGACATCCCCCAGCAGATGGACACACCACACCTTCCCAGCTAGAAGGTAAGCTCTGGGAGGGCAGGGGCCCCAACTTGTTCACCTCGATCTCAGAGCAGCTCCCCCTTAGGCCCTCCTAGAAGGCAGGCACTCAATTTTCTGTGGACGCTTCTGCTACTGGCTACTAATAAGTAATAGCTAACATTAATACAGGGCTTCCAGTCTGGCACTTCTCACTTGAACTTCACAACAACGTCGTGAGGTTGGCATTGCCAGCTGTCTTACGAATGAGAAAATGAAGGCTCAGCCATGATTTGCCCAAGGTGGGGTGCAGACCCGTGTCTTCCCCGCACCCACACTCTATCCACTACAGGTCGGTACCTCTTTAGTCACTAACCCCAAACCATCTGGCTACAGTCCCTGCGGTGAAGGCGCAGAAAGAAGATGAAGCCAGACATTCCTGGTGTGGAGAGAGGGGCAGGAAGACCCAGATGCACCTGGGCCCAGATGCCTCCTCCAGGCAAACCGGCAGGTAGAGAGAGGGGAGGGGCTCCAGTCAGCACTCCAGGTGGGGAAGAGTCACAGGGTCCAGGCTTTAGACCAGTGAGAGACATCGTGAGAGACCCTCAGGGGCCTGGATCCTTCACCTCCACTGCAACCTGGACCCTGGCATAGTCACCTAATGAATGAAGCCTGTAAATGGAGCTGTCCTCTGAATCAGCTTGCTAGTTGCACTAATGAAATATGAAGGATCACAAAGAAAGCCAATTATGGGAAGGTATGAAAATATTGAAGAGCCCAGTTCCTGGACCCCAGATTAAGAACTCTGAATTCGTCCAGCCCCCCGATTTCACAGATGAGGAAACAGGCTGGATCTAAGGTCACAGACAGCTGGGACTAGAACCCTGCTCTTGGTACTCTCCATCTGGGGGCAAGGACTGGAAAACCTTGGTCAGCAGACATGCCTCCATGCCCCTAAGGAGCAGTGCCCGTTGCCAAGCCACCTGACAGGCTCAAGCATAAACAAGGCAGCCCAGACTCTTCAACAGCAGTTCTGCACAACTCCCCCAGGCAGAAAGCAAGACGACGCTGTTCCTGCATCTCTGTCCCGAGCCTTTCCTCCCTTAGGGTGTCTGGGCCCTCGCAATGGGGCAGACTCTGCCAGCGCATCACCTCTACTTAAAGAGCCTTCAAAAGCCCAGATTCGTCTCCACCCTGGGCTAAGGCATAGCTACGGACACCAAAGGGGGAGGGGAGCATCAGGGTCTTGGGGAAGGATGCAGTAGATCCTTGCAAATCTGTAGCCTCAGTGAATTCAGGCATTAATCTATCAGATTCATATATTTGCATCAGATTTATTTTCATATTATCAAATCATGCATTTACTGAGCATACACCACCGCCAACTAGGGCAGGGTGG
This sequence comes from Trichosurus vulpecula, assembly GCF_011100635.1. Lineage (NCBI taxonomy): Eukaryota > Metazoa > Chordata > Mammalia > Diprotodontia > Phalangeridae > Trichosurus > Trichosurus vulpecula. The sequence continues at coordinate 54,245,236 of NC_050573.1, read as the reverse complement.
GCGGGCTGACAAAGGGAAGAGCTGTCAATGGACACACCACATGAGAAAGACTGAAAGTTGTCTGCAGGCCTCCTCCTCCTCCTCCTCTGAAGAGGTGGGAAGTGCGGAGAGGGGATGCTGCATATAATGCCAGAGATTTCTGGATATATGGACTGTATTCATTCTATGTAATTTCAATGTGATGATTTTTCTTTCCTCTTCTTCCCTCTAAGGGATGGCTCCTAGTACAGGCAGAAGTACACCAGGAAATTTGGGCATTATTAAATCAGTAAAATATATTTTTAAAAAAGGAACTTTCCTGCATTTCTACTTTTGCTCCTCAGTAAACTCAGCAAGGACTAAGGGAATGTGTCCAGCTCATCAGGACTGGCGCTGAGTTCTGGTCTCAAGGCACTCACCTCCACACTGGTGATAAGCCAGTCACTCACAGCTTTGCTCTGGGCCCCACTAGTAACCATCTGGAAGCCGTTGGCAGTGGCCGTGTGCAGAAGAACTGGAGAGACAAGAGGTGCAGAGCTCAGGCCCCACTCCTCCCAGCTCCCTCCTGGAAATCACTGTGAGCCCAGTCCAAGTTTCTCCAAGTAGAACCAACCCCACTGATAGGCTGGTGAGGGGAGGCCTTCCTCACCCTCTCCCCCCAGGAGCCCATGTCTCTGTAAATGTGGCAGAAGGGTCGTCTTCATCTCCTCACACCCTCTGAGGCCACAGTGAGTGTCCTCTACGGCCCAAAGCTAGCAAATGATCCTGGGGCTTGAGCAGAAGGATCCCAGCACATAATTCCAGGACAAAGACTACACTGTCCACCCACAACAACTTTTACCATTTAATTAGATAGAGATGGGAGATGCCAAAAAGAGAGACTAATTTAAAAATGCTGCCTCTGCAAGTCTGGGGGCAGACAAAAGGGGCCCACTGACTGGGAACTGCTGAACAAAATGGTCTAGGAATGTAACAGAATATGGCTGTGTCATAAGAGACAACAAATGAGCTGATCTGGTTGGGGGGGGGAGGAAGGGGAGTGAGCAGAACCAGGAAAACCACATCCACAATGACTACAATACCGTAAACGAGAAAAGCACCAAAATGTGCTGAATACAGTGTGACTGTGATGAGCAATCTGGAGCCAGGAAAAGAACTGAAGATGATCCAGGAGAGCTGGAGCCAACGCCCTCCTTCAACACTAGGAGAAACCGAGGCCCTGGAGGTGAAAAGCCTGGCCCAGGTCACCCAAAGGAGGAAATTCAGCTCTCCTCTCGGAGGAGAGGCGGGGTGGGGTCCAGCTGCCCATCCTATGCAGTCACCAGTTTGGGTGGCCAGGCTTAAGGGCTCTTCTGTATCACCAGGAAAGTTCAGTGAGTGTATATGGGGGAAGGGTGATAAGATCCCAAAGTGACTAATGGGAAAAAGCAAAAGCCATCAGTAAAACTGAAATTTTTTAAATGAATAAAATAAATGGGTGTGTTTTTTTTTAAATGTTCAATAAAACTAATAATAAAAATAAATTAAAATGCTGTTCTGTATTCCAGGAGTCCAAGTTATCCTAACAATTTTTCCCAGCTAGAGATGAAATGCTGATCCGTTGCTAAGTCAGGGAAGGAGGAAAGAAATGGGGTGAGAACAAGTCCAATCATACCCCAAACTGACGCTTTCCCAGGAAGTGAACAGAGGGCGGCCACCCCCACGACCAAATGCCCTTGAGAGAGACGCTGAGAACACAGAAGCTGCTGCCCGCCCGCTGCCAGTCCCTACCTTCTGCTGCAGATGCTGAGCCCTGGGAGGCCGAGGCAGCCTGCGTCTGCTCGTAAATGGAAAGCAAGGCCTCATCCTCCACGGCGAAGTAGACGGGGACGATGGTCTCCATGGCCAGCATCTCAGGCTCAATCTCCATGAATTGCTAGGGAAAGAAAGGAAAGCCCGGGCTCAGAGTGGACCCCATCCAACAGCTTCCAGCCCAACAATAACAGAGGTGGGCTAGGTGTGGGCGGAGAGCGTAGAGACGCTATCAGCAGGCTGCAGGCTGCAGGGGGACATGAGGAAGGGGTGCATGGGAAGTGGCGCTGAGGGGGCAAAGGGGTTAGGACACCGTGACTGCCAGGGCGGGGCTCCTGCATCCCAGAGTCAGAAGACTAAGCCTCCAGCCACGTGGCCACGGTCAACTTCTCCTCTCCGGGCCTTAATTTGTTCATCTGTAAAACGGGCGCATTTACACTACCTCGGAGGGACTTGTGAAGACACAAGGAATAAGAGTCACTGTTAAGCACCCACTATGTGCCAGGCTCTGCGCTCGGTGCTGGGGACACAAAGAAAGGTAAGAAATGGTGCAGCCATCCAGGACCTCAGTGCGACCCATGAGGCTCACACACTGTCCTCATCTGAACTGTCTCACCCTGTGCCCTCGGGCCTCTCCTGAACAAGACCCAGGGAAAAACAGCCTGGCAGACTCATCCTCCACCCAGCAGGGGCCCTGAAATGAGGTCAGAAGCCTCCTGATGGCAGGGCTGGAAAAAAAAGGTCAGACCGAGAGATGAGGGCGTGACTGAGGTATTATTACTGTTAATAATAATAATTAGCAGGGAAACCAGCATTTATATACCAACTGAACACCTGCCAAGTGTTTCCCAGGCCCTGTGATCCTCACGGCCACCTTGGGAGGAAGGTGCTATTACTGTCCCCATTTTGCAGAGGAGGAAACTGAGGCAGGCAGGGGTCACTGAACCCAGGCCCTCCTGACGCCGGGTCTAGGGGTCCGTCCACTGTCAGCAGGGACATCCCCACGGCACTTCTACAGCCCTTTGAGTCTGCAATGCCCTGACGCAGACGACCTCTTTGATCCTCAGCATCATCTTGGGAGCGGTCCAGGGCCCTGAAGAGACTAAAGAGGCCACGGGTCGGGTGACAGGGCGGCTCCAGTGAGGAGAAGAGAGGAAGGCTACAGGTGGTAATGACTCCTCAAGCATAGCGCCCGGCACACAGGAAGCCCTTAGAAACACCTCCATCAGTGACTGAGAAACGAGGACAGATGCCCCACAGGCAGGAGGCAGATCCCGGTCACCAAGGTGAGGACGATCATTAAGTGCCTTCTGTGTGTAAGCAGTGAGCCACCCCTGCCCTCAAGGGCTTACATTCTAACGGGGAGACAAGAGGAGAGTGGCGGCCAGGAAAGGGAGCTCTGGCACAGAGCAGAAGAGCAGGTGACCAAAAGCAATGGCAGCACTGATATGATGACTGTTTCCAGGGCCAGACTCAGAAGCAAAGCGGCAAGGGTAGTCCAGGACACACTCAGCATCAGATGGAGGGATGCCTGCGTAGTCTGAGACAAGCACTGACCCATGGGCAAAGCTCAAGGGTCCCTAGGGCCTGGCTAGAGGCTGCTGGTCACGGTGAGGTGAGCCAGCCATGGGGAGAGGCAGGAGAAATGGCAAGATCCCACGTGAATGTCTGATCTGAAGACAAGAGAAGAGGGGCCATTCTTCTGGTCAGGGCCAGCCCTCTCCCTGTGCCTGTCCTGTCCTCTTCCACAAATCCCCCACATAACCCTGGGCCTCTTCTCATCCACTGTCTGATGCCTCCATTCACATTCAAGTCTCTCTTCTTAAAACCCCTCCCTGACTGTGACCATGCCAGCCCCTCAAACTATCTGGCCTTCTCAGCCTTAGTGTACATGACCCCCCTTCAACTTCCACACTGCAGACCGGCCTTGCTGATGACACACCACAAAGCCTCTCCTTTCTGTCCCTTGCACAAGTGCCCCCCACGCCTTCTCACCTCTGCCTCACAGAATCCCTTGCCTCCCTCACACCTCGGCTCAAGCGCTGGTCTCCAGGAGGCATTCCCTGACCCCCCAGACTGCCCCTGGAAATCACCCTGCCTGAGAAGTGCCCATGCTATCTCCCCTGGGAGAACAGAAGCTCCCTGAGGTCAGGGAGCCCTCCCCTTTGTCCGTCCATCTCCAGCACCAGCACAGTCATACCAGCCCACAGCCTCAGCGTCACTCTCTGTTGTCCCCCAAAGCCAATCTGCTGTCCAGGCCTGTTGATCTGACCTTAGAAGCATCTCTCCCACCTGCCCCCTTGTCTCCTCTGACACTGCCACCCCCCTTGGTACAGGTCTTCACCACCCCATGGCTTCTGGGGGGCTGCTTGCCGAACCCACCCCACCTCGCTCCCATCAGCCACTAAAGTGGTTTTCCTCAAGCACACACACAACCACATTACCCTCCTCAACTCCACCATGTCCCTGTCACCTCCATGTGGGCCCTTCCCACTTACACCTTCTCTCTCCCTGGCTCTGCTCTGCAGTCTAGTGACACTGTCCTCTTGGCTGTTCCCAGAACACGATCCTCCATCTCCTGGCTCTGGCCATTTTCACTGGCTTATCATTCTCTCCCTCCTTGTTTCTGCTACATGGCCTCCTTCAAGTCCCAGCTAAAATCCTGCCTTCTATATGAGCCTTTCCCAATTCTCCTTCAGACTGTGAGGGAAGGAGGAGCTGCATGAGAACACGGATTGTTTTCTGCCTTTCTATATATCTCCCCAGACCAGTGCCTGGCACACAGTAGGTGCTTAATGTTTATTAACGGACTTAATAAATGCTTGCTGTTGACTGACTACACTAGTAGAGAAAGGACCCACATGGAATCACTAAAATACAAAACCTGGGGGACTGTGAATGTAGGGGACAGAGCATGGAAGAAGGACAGGGATCAAGGAAGACAAGAAGAGTGACTAATGCCCACAGCCCATAATCAAAGGATTGCCAGAAGTTCTGAATGCCATTCAGTCCAACTCTATCCTTCTAGAGATGGGGAAACTGAGACCCATCGAGCAAAAAGGGTCCCCTGGCAGTGAGTGACAGAAGCAGGTTTGGAAGCCTAGTCTGCTGAGTCCAAACATTGCTGAACAAACCCAAGGGTGGGGAGGTCGGGCTCGTGGGGAGAGCGTGCAGCTGAATATGGCCAAGGCAGTGGAGGGATGGGGAGGGGAAGGGGTGATGGGGTGACAGTACGCACTCGGATGACATCCTGAGGCACAGCAGCCATGGCCCGAGGCAGGATGATGACCACAGCCCCAGCCGACTGCCTGAGGGCCTTCTGGTACTGCTCATAGGAGAAATCCACCAGCCGCATCATGACACAGCGGCGACTCAGCACATCCGCCTCGACTGTCCTCGCCTCTGTGTTGAGCACTGCATTTCTGGTGCCTGTGAAGAGGGAGAAAGCAGAGGAGCCCTCAGTCACTGAAGAAGCTCTCCCCATCCCGGGGATCCCACAAAGGACTAGCATCTGCTAGGCGCACCTGGAAGCCAAAAGTCTGGGTTTAAATGAATCGAGCGACGAAACTGATGAAGCACCTACTATGGTGCCATATACCAAGTACCAAAAATCAAACAACCCCCTACTTGAAAGGAGCTGACATCCTCACAGGGGAGACAAGGACACCTGTAGATGTATATATAGCACAAACATACTAAACAGTTAAATACAAGGTAATTTGGGAACATCTGGGGGATCAGGAGAAGCTTCATGCAGAAGATGGTGCCTGAACTGCATCTCAAAGGAAGAGGGACTACTCCTGGCCAGCACGAAGGCCCAGGGGCTGTCCTGGGTAAGGACCAGAAAGAAGGCCAGTCTGCCTGGAAGACAAGAGTCCAAGAAAAGGAACTCTGTCCAATGAAGCTGGAAAGTCAGGTTAGACACATATATCGTGCTGTAAGAAATGATGAAGGAGGCAAAGAAGAAACTAAATTACCACTTTTGGCAGACGATATGATAATTTACTTAGAGAATCCTAGAGAATCAAGTAAAAAACTACTTGAAATAATAAACAACTTTAGCAAAGTTGCAGGATATAAAATAAACCCACATAAATCCTCGGCATTCCTATACATTACTAACAAAGCCCAACAGCAAGAGATAGAAAGAGAAATTCCATTCAAAATTACTGTAGACACTATAAAATATTTGGGAGTCTATCAGCCAAGACAAACCCAGGGCCTATATGAACATAATTATGAAACTGTTTTCACACAAATAAAGAAAGATCAAAATAAATGGAAAAATATCAGTTGCTCATGGTTAGGCTGAGCTAATATAATAAAATGACAATTTTACCTAAATTAATTTATCTATTCAGTGCCACACCAATCAAACTACCAAAAAATTATTTTACAGAGCTGAATAAAATAATAACAAAATTCATCTGGAAAACAAGAGGTCTAGAATATCTAGGGAATTAATGAAAAGAAATGCTAGGGAAGGTGGCCTGGACATACCAGATATTAAACTGTACTATAAAGCAGCAGTCACCAAAACCACTTGGTACTGGCTAAGAAACAGTCATGGAACAGTAGAACAAGGTATGTACACAAGATGGAGAAGTCAACGACTATAGCAATCTACTCTTTGATAAACCCTAAGAATCCAGCTTCTGGGCTAAGAATTCACTATTTCACAAAAACTGCTGGGAAAACTGGAAAATAGTAGGGCAGAAACTGGGCATAGACCAATTATCTTACACCATATACCAAAAAAAAGTCAAAATGGGTTCATGATTTAGGAGTAAAGGCTGATATTACAAGCAATTTGGGAGAGCAAGGAATAGTTTACCTATCAGATTTATGAGAAAGAAAAGAATTTACGACACAACAAGAGATAGAGAGCACTACAAAAAGCAAAATGGATAATTTTGATTATGTTAAATAGAAAAGTTTTTGTATAAAAAAAGCCAGTGCAACAAAGATTAGGAGGGAAGCAGAAAACTGGGAGAAAATCTTTACAACTAGTGTCTCTGATAAAGGCCTCATCTCTAAAACATACAGGGAATTGAGCCAAATTTATAGAAATATAAGCCATTCCCCAATTGAGAAATGGTCAAAGGATATGAACAGGCAGTTTTCAGAGGAAGAAATTAAAGCTATCTATAAGCATATGAAAAAATGCTCTAAATCACTACTGATTAGAGAAATGCAAATCAAAACAACTCTTAGATACCACATCTCTCCTGTCAGATTGGCTAAAATAACAAAACAGGAAAATGATAAATGCTGGAGAGGATGTGGGAAAATTGGAACATTGTTGCATGGCTAGTGGAGTTGTGAGATGATCCAGGCATTTTGGAGAGTAATTTGGAACTATGCCCAAAGGGCCACAGGAATGTTCATACCCTTTGACCCAGCAATACCACTTCTAGGGTTGTATCCCAAAGAAATCACACAAGTGGGAAAAGGACCCATACGTACAAGGATATTTATAGCGGCTCTTTTTGTGGCAGCTAAGAATTGGAAATCAAAGGGATGCCCATCAATTGGGGAATGGCTGAACAAGCTGTGGTATATGAAGGTAATGGAATACTATTGTGCTATAAGAAATGGGGAAGATACGGACTTCATAACAACCTGGAAAAACCTACACGACATAATACTGAGTGAGCGGAGCAGAGCCAGGAGAACATTGTACACAACCACAGATACATGGATTCCGAGAGGACCAACCCTGACAGACTTTGCTCTTCTCAGCAACACAAGGTGCCGGCACAACTCCAAAGGACTCACGATGGAGAATGCTATCTATGTCCAGAAAAAGAACTATGAAGTTTGAATGCAGAGTGAGGCACACTTCATGCTCGCCTTTTTCTCTTCTCTTTGGTTTTTGTTTTTGGGTTTTTTTTTTTTTGGTTCTGTTTCTTCTTTCTCATGATTCATTCCATTGGTCGTAATTCTTCTCCGCAACTTGACTAGTGTATAAATTAATTCAATGCGAAGTCATTTGTGGTAGTTATATGAGATTCCATGCCGTCTTGGGGAGGGAGGGGGGAGGGAAGGGAGAAAATCTGGAACTCAAAATTACGTAGAACCGTCTGTTGTAAACTAAAAATAAAAATATTAAAAAAAAAGAAAGAAAGAAAAGTTTTTGTATAAAAAAAAGCCAGTGCAACAAAGATTAGAAGGGAAGCAGAAAATTGGGAGAAAATCTTTACAACTAGTGTCTCTGATAAAGGCCTCATCTCTAAAATATACACGGAATTGAGCCAAATTTATAGGAATACAAGCCATTCCCCAATTGAGAAATGGTCAAAGGATATGAACAGGCAGTTTTCAGAGGAAGAAGTTAAAGATATTTATAGGCATATGAAAAAATGCTCTAAATCACTACTGATTAGAGAAATGCAAATCAAAACAACTCTTGGGTACCACATCTCTCCTGTCAGATTGGCTAAATGACGAAACAGGAAAATGATAAATGCTGGAGAGGAAGTGGGAAAATTGGAACACTGTTACATTGCTGGTGGAGTTGTGAACTGATCCAGCCATCGTGGAGAGCAATTTGGAGCTATAAAAATGTTCATACCCTTCTAGGGTTGTATCCCAAAGAGATCACACAAGTGGGAAAAGGACCGGTATGTACAAAAACTTTTACAGCTGCTCTTTTTGTGGTAGCCAAGAATTGGAAATCAAGGGGATGCCCATCAATTGGGGAATGGCTGAACAAGTTGTAGTATATGAAGATAATGGAATACTATTGTGCTATAAGAAATGGGGAAGATACGGACTTCATAATAACCTGGAAAAACCTACCCGACATAATGCTGAGTGAGTGGAGCAGAACCACAGATATATGGATTCTGTGATGACTAACCCTGATAGACTTGGCTCTCCTCAGCAATACAAGGTGCAAAGACAACTCCAAAGGACTCATGATGGAGAGGACTAGCTACATCCAGAGAAAGAACTATGAAGTGTGAATGCAAACTGAGGCACACTGTGTGCTCTCCCTTTTTTTCTTTTGTTTTTTCTCTTTTTCTTTTTGTTTCTTCTTTCTCATGATTCATTTCATTGGTCATAATTCTTCTTTACAACTTGACTATTGTGTAAGTAAGCTCCATGCGAAGTTATATGTAGAAGATATATCGGATTCCATGCCATCTGGGGAGGAGGGGGGAGGGGGAGGAAGAAAATGTGAAACTCAAAATCATACAGAACTGAGTGTTGTAAACTAAAAACAAAAATCTTAATTAAAAAAAAGAAATAATGGAGAGGCTTTCAGAAACACCTGGGTAGATTTGCATGAACTGATGCAAACTGAAGTGAGCAGAACCAGGAGAACACTGTATACAGTAGCAATAATGTAAAGATGAACTGTGAGAGACTTCGTGACTGATTGACACAATGAGCCAACACAATTCCAAAGCACTCATGATATAAAATGTTACCCACCTCCAGACTGAGAACTGATGGACTAAGAGTGCAGATGGAAGGATATTTTTTTCCTCTTTATCTGTTTTTTGCTTTTTTTTTTTTTCAGAACATGGATAATGTAGAACATGACTTCATATGTCTAATGGGCGTCATATCTCTTGCCTCTTCAATGAGTGGGAAAAGAGAGGGAGGGAGAGAATTTGGAACTGAAAATTAATTTTTTTTAAAAGTAAGTTGGGGAAAGTTGTATATGGTTTTAAAAGCTATAGAGAAGCTTACATTTTATCCCCAGGCAGTTAGGTGGCCCAGTGAATAGAGCACTGAGCTTGGAATCAAGAAGACTCATCTTCATGAGTTCAAATCTGACCTCAGACACTTCCTAGCTGTGTGACCCTGGGCAAGTCATTTAACCTGTCTGCCTCAGTTGCTCATCTGTAAAATCAGCTGGAGAAGGAAATGGCAAACCACTCCAGTATCTTTGCCAAGAAAACACCAAATAGGGTCACAAAAGAGTCCAACACAACTGGAAAATGACTTAACATTTTATCCTGGAAGCAGTAAGAAGCCATTGGCGCTGACATAGGAGAGTCAAGGGGTGAAATCTCTGCTTAAGGAAAATCATTCTGGTTACAATGTGTGGGATAGGCTGCAGGGGGAGAGACTAGAGGCAAGGAGACCTGCATCAAAGAGGCGGTTGCAAAAATCTAGGTGACAAGTGATGAGAGCCTCAACTGAGGCAGTGGCTGCTGGAGCGGAGAGAAGCTGGGTGAAAAAGGTGAGAAAAGTAGAAAAGCCAAGATTTAGCAGCTAACTGGATACATGGGGTAAGGACGGCTGAAGAGTTGAAGTTAATGCCAAGGGTACACAGATGGGAGTCTAGAAGACTTAGGAATGTCTTTCAGAGGTTTGAGGGGAAAGGAAGTTCAGTTTGGGAACAGGTTGAGTTTGAGATGTCTATGAAACCACTAACACTAGGAATAACTTGCTGTTGGTCTTGGGCACGTCCCACTGTTTCTCTGGGCCTCAGTTTCCTTACTGGTAAAATTAAGATGGTTGGACTTAATGATTTCTAAGTGCCTTCCCAGTTTGGATAATATGTAGACGATCTGTGAATGAGGGTATTATGGTCTGCTAGCCAGGGACATGACAAACAGATGGAACACAACCCAGGAGTTGGGCCCATCAGTGCAAATGTCCATTTGATTGACAAAGGCCTAGCTAACACAAACACTTGGCAATAGGTCACTACAAGCAAAAATGCCAAAATAACGTCATTTGAGGTGTCACAGCACCTAAGCTGTCGCTATTAATTCCCAAGGAAAGAGCTGCTCTCTTCACAATTTCAAAGGAGGGCAGGGCTACCTTTTAAGTGCTTTCATGTTAGCTGTTAACCAGCCATTTAGGCCATTAAATAGCATTCATGGTCCTTCACTTTTACCACCTCCTCCCAGAGAGAAAGCAAGCACACGAGGAAGACCAAAATGATCTTCTAAAGTTTCTCAGTCTCTAATTCCTTATCCATTTAAGTCTCCTCTACTGAATTCCAAATCCCCAGATTCCCTAATGTTGATTATAACGTGAGAGAAATGATTATTATTAACTTGGGGAGATCCAGAGTTCCCCCTTTTTCTATAGTCCTCATTTCGAAGTTCAGTCTCTTGAAGGATGGTACTGATAATGAGACAGAAAGAACTCCTCAATCTTGGTCAGACCCCACCCAACCTTACAAGAAATTTAACCTAAGGTGGGGAAGCCCATTGTGTTCTACTCAGGTTTGGATGGGGATAAATTTTTTGATTAGATTGCCCAAAGCTGGGGGTGCTCTGGGGGGATAGTCTCTTGACCCAAAAGTGATATGATGTCACTCTCTCAGAATCTCAAGGCAGTGAGCCCACTTCTCATTGTAATATTCATTCTTCCATTAATTATTAACCAATCAAAGTTGATTGTCACCCTCAGGAACACCCACTTTTCCAAGGGCATATAAGCTGAGCCAGCCTCCATGACTGTCTTTGGCATTTGAGAGTACCACTGACCTCTTTTACTAAAATGCTAACATTGTTAATCAAATGACTAATTGCTCAGAAATTATGTCTCTTGAAACTTTGAAACATCACAACTGAATCATAAAATATTAGAGCTGCGAGGGAATTTAGAGGTTGTTCACTCCAAACCCCTGAATTTCACAGAGACATGTACTCACTTTAGAGGCACAATGTGGAAATTTAAAAACCTGGGTTTAAATCTTAGGCCTTTAAAAAAAAAAGTTAAAAAATGAATCTTAGGGCTAACTCTGAGGCGCCACCTCCCATATATCAGATGACCGAAGATGGCAAAAGAAGAAAATGGTCAGTGTTGGAGGAGCTGCAAGAAGCCACGAGCTGGTCCAGCCATTCTGGAAAGCAATTTGGAACAGTGCCCCAGGTTACTCAACTCCACCTTCCTTTTGACCCAGCAAAGTCACCACTAGGGCTATACCCCAAAGAAGTCAAAGGAAAAGGAAAAGGAACCACACGTACAGAAACACTGAGAGCAGCTTTTTCTCGTAGTGGAAACTAAAAGGGTGCTCTCCTATTGGGAGACGGCTAACCAAATTCTGGTATGTGAATGAAATGGAGTACAATGAGGCCAAAAGAAATGAAGGAGCTTCAGAGGAAATGGAAGAGATCGCTATGAACCGGTGCAAAGTGGGTCTCCCGGTCCACCTTAGTTCCCTGGATCAGTGGCTTCTTGTTGAATTGATCAGAATTCTCAAGTCTTTAAAGTTGTTTTTCTCTATAATGTTGTCATTGTCTGAAACGTTCTAGTTCCTTAATAAAAGGATTTGTTCTGTAAAACACAAACTCAGCCAAAACTTGGCTCACTGCTGAGAATAGCTAAGTTCTTTATCAGACAATATTGCTGTTACTGTGTACAACGTTCTCCTGGTTCCGTTCTCTTTACTGTGCATCAGTTCACCTAAGTCTTTCTAGGTTTTTCTGAAATCATCCTGCTTGTCACTTCTTATAGCACAATAATATTCCATTACAATCATCTACCACAGGTTATTTAGCCATTCCCCAATTGGTGGGCATCCTTTTCAATTTTTTTCTATACAAAAGGGTCCTTTCCCCCTTTTCTTGGATATCTTTGGGATATAGATCTAGCACTGTGGTATGCAGAGTTTTATAGCCCTTTGGGCATAGTTCCAAATTGCTCTTGCATTAGTGTCCTGGTTTTCTCCAACACCCAACATTTTTCTGTTTTGTCATATTAGCCACTCTGATAGGTGTGAGGTGGTACAAGCAATCAATTTAAGAACACTCATTTCATTAAGTGCCTACCATGTGCAAAGCACTAAGTGTGCTGGGCTATAGACACATGATTCTTCATTATTATTTTCTCTCCCTCTATGGTAAACTATCTACTCACTCTCTTCTCAGGGAACAAACATGAGGAAAGGATGTTTTCGGTCAGGGCCCCTTTGGAAGTGCTGCTGTTGGCAGTCCCTGGCAGTCACTCTGAGTTTAGGACAAACCTCTGCAGCCAACCAGAGCCTTGACCTTAGAAACAGTTGTCCTCCCATCAGAAAGAACAAGCAGAATTAGCAAACCCCAGGGACAACAAGGAGGAGCATTTCACTTGGAGAAAAGTAGTCCTGAAAAAACAATTCTATGAAATATTAATTGCAAGAACTTGGAGGGGGTAAGAGGGAAGAATTGACATGGTGCTTTTCATGAGGAAAGAGGCTATCAGCACTTGGTCGGCTGGATTTGCCAAGATCTCACCGGGAAGCTAGCCGTGTTCTGGGCACAGTGACAGCAAAGATAAATGGAACTCCAGAAGCAAAGGGGATCTGACATCACCTTGCCCTGACAACCGTCCAAGTCCCCCAGCAACAAATACCACCCAGCGCCTGGCCCTCTACCTGCTGAGCTCAAATCCTGCCTGGGATGCAAATCAGTCCTGTCACTCAACCAGTCTCAGTCAGAATGTGTCCAAATCAGGATCTGAACCCAGGTCTTCCTGGTTTCAGGGCCAGCTCTATCCACCAAACCACACTGCCCCTACAGGGCTACAGAAATAGGAAGAATCATTCATTATAATCATTACACCAAGATTTGCAGTTTTATATGCAATCTTCTTTTTCCACTTGTGTTCAGAACTAGAAAAATCTTATGTCAGGTTTGTAATAATAGGGAATTTTAAAAATGTATCCTCATTACATATGGCCATAAAAGGGCAGTTTGCCTGTGGTCATTCACCCAGTATCTGAGAGAATGCTTCCAGCCCAAGGTGACGGCCTGCCTCCAAGCCCACCATGGCCCTGGCCATTCTCTCAGGTTCACAGTCCAAGAACAAGGTTTTAAACAACCTGTTCTTTGCTTAACAAATGAATAGCAATAATTTAAAAAAAAAACTGCAAATATAACTAACATATTTTGGTTATGACCACTGTCCGAATCCAAGTCACCCCAAATCCTCAATGTGGCAGTACTTGTCCCCCCTTATTTTCCTGGAAATGCAATCTTCCTCACAAGCCACTCTTAAAGGGATTGGCATCTGAACAAATTTCTCAACAAGCTTCTTGGACCACCTCGAGGACCAGATACTGCATGGGTGGTAAAAAAAAAAAAAACCCTCATTCTGGGGCTACTTTTCACATCTCAGAATCTTCTGGCTACAAGGGCCTTAAGAGCTCAAATCCAAACACCCCATTTTATGAATGGGGAAGCTGAGGCTCAGTCAGAGGAAAGGATCTGCCTAAAATCATGGAGCAACGGAGGGGCAGGCATGGATTTAAATCCAGGTCTTCTGACTCAGAGCCCAGCCCCAGGCCCTGCCCAGTTCACAAACTGTTTCAGCTCCCAAGGAACCTTGAACTCCGCCCCCAGCAATCCAAGATGCAATATAATCTGACCTGGAAATGGGTAGGAGGTGAATGGGGGGAAAGGTAGCAAGGAAAGCAACCTTGAGCAGCCAGTCAAGAAGCCAAGGACTGGCTCTCTTCAGGTCCCAGCTCCAGGGTGCACAGGGAGCAGGAGAGTTCTGGAGCAGTGCCTCCTCTTACTTGACAGGTGACGCCACCACGGCTCAGAGGTCCAGGGCTCAACTCCAAACCCAGCCGGCCCAAATCTAGCCGCCCTCTTTCCTCCACACCAGGTCCAGGCTTACAGGACCAGGAGACTTCTGGGGCTGCTCCATCTCCAGGGATGGCAGACACCCTAAGCGATAATCACCTTTCAACACTTCCTCTATTTCCCTCTGAGCCAAGATAGGAGGGCCTGGCCAGAGAAGCAGGGAAGAGCAAGAAAGAGGAACCACTCACTACCCCTGGGGCGTTACAGCAACACACACACCTTCCCCCAGAGGCCTTTCCCGAACACACCCCAAATTCCTCCAGTCACACATACAGACAGCATGGGGCTGATCTGATCAGCAGAGGGCAAGGAGAAGCACACATCTGGGGACAAGCCCTGCCTGCTGCCCTCAAGGAATCTGCTTTCTACTGACCAGACGAGCTTCTGCAGCCCCAGCACCCAGCAGAGGGCCTTCTCCATACACGGGAGCCCCTTTCTTAATGGAGGTTTGCTGAATTTCACTGTAATCCAAACTTGGGAGCCTGCCCACGAAGCAGAGGGGCTGATTAGGGAGAAGGTGCAAAGCAGACTTACAGGGAGGAGCCCCTACATAGGGGGAAGAAGAAGGAGAGAGGAGAGGGGAGAGGCTGTCAGGCAAAAGGGCCTGGTTCCAGGGGGAGGAAACATAACCCAGCCCCAAGACCCCATTGCCTGGGAGGAACAGAAGTTCCCAGGCTGGAGCTATGGAGTCTCTCACGGGGCCCAATTAAGAAGAACGCAGAAAAACATGCTGCCTCTTCCTTGGGCCTCCAGAGCCTTCATTCCCCAGGCCAGGAAACAAGGTAATGGCTGTAAGGGCAAGGAAAGTGGGACTTTTTGCTGGGCAGGGGCCCAAGGCAGGCAAAGCCAACCTCGAGCTCCAAATAGTCCAAAGGACACTGTGACTCTGAGCAGCTGATGCTCAAGGGGAGAGGGCTCCAAATCTTCTAGGTTGCCATGAGGGAGTCAGCCCCTCTAACGGTGCCCGGCTTACGGTCCCAGGGTAGCGAGGGCCCTCACAAGCCAGTGAGTTCAACCCCTTCGTTTGGAGCTGAAGGGGAGGGTCAGTGATTTGTCCAAGGGCGCAGAACTGGCACTGAGGCCCAACGGGTTCCAGAGTCATTCTACCAGGACCACTGCATGTCCCACACTTCCGGCCACTCCAGGTCAGGCCAACCGGCTGCCCAAAGTCCACGCTGAAGGGAGAAGATAAAGACATAGAAGGGGCCTTGAAAATCACCCAGTGCCCCCTCTTCATCTGAGGGTCACACAGGCATCGTGGAGCCTGGCCCTGAACTCCACTAGCCCACGTTAGCTGGGACTGACAGGAGTTGCAGTGACCACTGGGCTTTTCCCAGCAGCTGCTGGACAGCTGCACAAGGGCTGGTACCAGGGCCAGGAGAGGTCCTGGGCTGTGCCACACTGACAAGGTGTCTCTCTTTCTGGATCTGTTTCTTCACTTGTAAAATGAAGGCCGTACTCACCTCCCGGGGTCTGTGAGGAAAGCACCCTGCACCCGAGAACACGCCACATGAACGTAAGAGCTGTTACCACCGTCACACAAGGGGGTGGGGGGGGCAGCAGTTTGGAGGTGCAAGGGTTAATAGCCTCATCATTATTTTTTTAAACAAATGAGAAAACTGAGGCTTAACACTCACCCAAGGTTAAGTAACTAGCATTTGCAGAGTCAGAAATTCAAACCCCAGGCTTTGGATCTCAAGTCCGGTGGGGAGCTGTGGATGCCTGGGGCCCAAGACAATAGCCTGAGGAGAAACTCTCTCTTCTCTCTGTCTGTCTCCCTGTCTCTCCTCTCTCTTTCTCTTTCTCCCTATGAACGTTGGGGGGCGGGGGGGGGCAAGAAAACGGCACACTCATCACGCACAACACAGCACACATGCCTCACACACCAATTCTTGCAGGCACACACGCTCTGCAGATTCAAAAGCCCGTCACTGCCAACTGTCCAAGCCTTCCCCTCCCCCCAAAAGAAGAGGGTGGGGGGGGAGGGGGATGGGAAGGGCCACCAGCAATTTGGACTACTGGGGAGACAAGAGAGGGAGTGACCCCCACTGCCCCGAGGGTGGGGCAGCTGCCAAGCTTTGGGAGAAGCTGGAATCCTGAGCAAAGGGAGTAACAACCTCCAAATGCCTCCGGCAAGGCCAGGACCTCGGGAGAGGGGCAGGGAAAAAGGGGAGGGTCAGTGGGGAAATGAAAGGTGATTTTGGGGGGGGAGGCAGGTAAATTACTGGGTTGTGAGAAAGAAACTAACTCTGAGAAAAGAACGTAGGAGAGGGAGCCCAAGGGAGCCCAAGCCGCAGAAAATGGAGCATCTTTGGAGAACGGGGGCAGAAGGGGGGGAGGGGCAGCAGGTGCAGGGCAGGTCTGACCCTGCGCCCACATGGGGGCTTTCCAGGCAGGAATGGGGCCTACGGACGGGAAGGAAGTGCAAGGTGCCCGGGAAGGTTCTGAGCTCAGGGCGCCGGGCAGGGTCGGACCCTGACAGGTGAGGCCCAAGACGGGAGGCGGGGCAGGTAAGGGGGCTTCGGATCACAGCCCCCGAAGAGCAGGGCTCGGGGAGGGGGCTCCCTGGCAGGGGGACGCGTGACTAACGGGCCACTCAAAGGCGAGGCTGGGGCCGGCCGGGAATGGGCAGCTGGAGGCAACACTGGTCAGTCAGGGATAGTAGCGGACACGTGGGCACGGAGCCCCCTCAGAGGAGGGCAGGGGTCACACGGGCTGGGGCCAGAGGAGCGGGGCAGCCCACGGGCTCAAGCTCGGGGCCAGGGGGGAACGGGCGACGCTGGCCCCAGACCCGGGGTGGGGGTGGGGGGCGGCTCCCACTCCAAACGGTTGGTCCGGACAGGGTTCTGTCCCGAAGTAACGGGTCGGGACAGGCCAGTGCTGGGGTCCGTCTGCCTCGCGGCCAGGGCCAGGCTGAGCTGGTGGACAAGGTGGGTAGGGGGGAAGTACCAGCTCTGGGGCAGGAGAAGGGGAAAGAAAGGGGGCCAGGCTCTAGGACAGGGACGGGGACGGGAGGGGGCCCATGGCCTCAGGCTCGAGCACTGCGGGGTACGCCCGGGCGGGGCGGGGCACACACACTCTCACACTCACTCACACTCGGGGGGGGGGGGGTCGCGCCGGGGGGCGGGGGTGGGGCCGGAGCGCGGGACAGGGCGGCGGCGGGGGGAGGACGCACCGTAAGCCTGGCCCTGCAGGTCGTACTGCTGCATGCGGTAGACGGTGAACTCGTGCGCCGCGTCGGCGGTGGGCAGCGGCGGCGCCACGAGCAGCAGCACGGCGGGCAGGAAAACGATGAAGCTGAGGGGCAGGCACGAGGCCTTCAGCATGTTCTCCAGCACCTCGCCCGCCTCCTCCAGCATCCTGGCGGCCGGGCAGGGGCGGCCCGCGGGCGGCGGGGCTCCGGTAGAGACACGGACGGCGGCAACGGCCCGGGCTTAGGGTCCCGAAGCTCGGACTCCAGGTCCGCCGGCAGCACAGCGGCATGGACAGCCCCGGGGTCCTTCAGGCAGCGCCGCGTACACCCCGCTGCCGTTCTGCCTCCTGGGAAATGTAGTCTTAGCGGCACCGGGGAAAGAACGCGTTCTCAGTGCGCGCTCAGCCTCATGGGAGTCGTAGTCCTCTGGGCCGACGGTGGCCGTGAGGGGGGGGGGGAGAAGCGTTGACAGACGGGCGCAAAGGCCGTCGGGAGGTGTAGTCTCCTTGGCCAAGGTGGCTGATTCAGCCAGCCCCAAGAAAGCACGTGGAGTTTAAAACGTTAATCTCAGGTTTTGGGGAAGAGGCGCTCGGGAGCGAGCACCCCCGTGGCGCTTGGGTTAGACTCAGCCCAGCTACTCAATTGTGTGACTTCCGGCAAGTCGCTAAACCTCTGCGGGCCTCAGTTTCCTCACCTGCTAAATGAGGGGTTTGAACCAAATGATGCATCTAGATGGCAAAGTGGACAGAGCCCTAGGCCTACAATCTAGGAAAGACACGAGTTCAAATCCAACCTCAGACACTTCCTAACTTTGTGACTGAGGGCAAGCCACTTCATGGCTTTCTGCCTCAGTTTCCTCATCTGTAAAATGGAGATAATTTCACCTACCTCCCAGAGTTATTTTGAGGATCAAATCAAATATTTATAAAGCATTGACACACAGTAGGCACTTAATAAATGCTTGTTTCATTCCTTCCATTCCCTAAATCTCTGATCCTATAACAATTGTTTTCCTTCCTTTTGCTGTTGACAAATTGCTAAGCTCATGACAACCTTGTGAGGCAGGAAGAGCAAGTGTTGTTATGATTTATCTGTGGCTGCCCAGATAGAACGGAGCACATCTGGGGCTCAGGCTTAGGTGCCCTGATTCTGAGAACAACGTTCTTCCCACTGTACCACTTCCCAACCTGATCACTGGGGAGCCATGGAATTTTTGGCAAATTATTCAATGAGCAAATGTATATTCTTCATACTGAAATGTTACGTTACTATTTTGAGATGTATGAGATGTCCTGCATGGAAGTGGGGGGAGGGGGTTGAAGAGCAGGGGTGGGGACAGGTCCATACCCTCAAACTCATCCATATGGGAACCCTCAGCATGGAAAAATAAATCTCTCCAATGATACAAATTGGCAACTTCTGTGCCATGTAGTCCTACACAGTTGCCTGAGGCACTGAAAAGTTAACTGACTTTCACAGGGTCACCCAACTACCACGAGTCGGAAGCAAGACTTGAACCCAGATCTTCCTAACTCCAAGACCAGCCCTTTATGTACTATGCTCAATGTTGTAATGAACAAAATGCAAATTCATTTGAAAACATTAGTGAATTTCTGTCATCCTTAATTATCTCAATTAACAGATACTAGCAGTTACTATGATTTGGGGGTTCCTCAAAAGACTTTTGACATTTAAAAAGGACCCTCATGCTAGAAAAGATTAGAAAGCAATTCATGTATTTATACTTCACTGCCTGTCCATGAGTCAGTGAGTAAACAAACTTTAAAAAAAATTGTTCAGTTTTACTTCATATCCACATTCCTTCTCACTTCTACCCAACCCCAAATGAGAAGGCAAGAAAATTAAAACCTGTATAAATATGGACAATCAAACAAAGCAAATTCCCACACTGTCCACGTACCCAAAAAAAATGCCTTAATCTACACCTCCAGTCCGTCACCTCTCAGGAGGCAGGGAATGTGTTTCATCATATGTCATCATTAGCCATTACACTGATCTGAACTTCTATGTCTTTCAGAGTTGTTTATCTTTACAATATAAATTATTCTCCTTGTTCTGCTAACTTCACTCTGTGTCAGTTCATGCAAGTCTTCCCAGATTTCTCTGAAGCCATCCCTTTCATCATTTCTTACAGCGCAATAGTATTGCTTTCATGGACCACAACTTATTTAGCCATTCCCCAAATGATGGCCATCCCCTCAGTTTCCAATTCTTTGTCACTACAAAGGAGCTATTATCAATATTTTTGTATATATGGGTGCCTTTCCTCCTTTTTTGGTCTCTTTGAGAAATAGATCTAATAGTAGAATCGATAGATCTGATGGTATGCATAGATTCATAGTTTTGGGGGTATAGTTCCAAATTGCTTTCCAGAATGGCTAGACTAGTTTACAACTCTACTAATATAGTTCATTATATTTATTTTCCCACAGCCCTTCCAGCGTTTGTCATTTTCCTTTGTCAACTTTGTCAATCTGATGGGTTGAAGGTGATACCTCAGAGTTGTTTCTATTTGTACTTCTCTAATTATTAGTGATTTAGGGGACTTTTTCATATGGCTATTGATAGGTTGGATTTCTTCCTCTGTAAACTTCCTGTTCATGTACTTTGACTGTTTTTCGATTGGGGAATGGCTCTTATTCTTATAAATTTGAATCAATTCCTTATATATCTTAGAAATGAGACCTTTATCAGAGAAACTTGCTTCAAAGATTTTTTTTCCCACTTACCTGCTTCTTTCCTAACTTTAGCTGAATTGGCTTTGTTTAAAAAGTACAAATTTTTTTTAATCTTATGCAATCAAAATTGCCCATTTCACCTGTGAACCTCTCTATCTCTTGGTTGTCAATTCTCCCCCTATCCATAAACCTGAAGAGTAATTTCTTCCATAATCCTTTAATTTGTTTGTGATGTCTTTGTGTCTAAATCAGGTACCCCTTTGGAGCTTTCAACAAGCATGTATAAAGTGTTTACTGTGTTCCAGGCATTATTTGAAATGCTGGGAATAAAAAGAAAGGCAAAAAATATTTAAATACGCAAAACAAGCATGAATATGAGAGCTCTCAAGGAACTCACATTCTAATTGGAAAAGACAACATGAAACTAGGTAAGCTCATTGAAAAGGCCTCTTACAATGGATGCCTCCACTTTCTCTCCTCTCACTGTCTCCCTAACCCCTTAGAATCTGGCTTCTAACCTCATCATTCCACAGACACCTCTCTCCAAAATTACCAATGATCTCTTAGTTACCAAATCCAATGGCTTTTTCTCAATCCTCATTCTCTTCAACTTCTCAGCAACCTTTGACACTGTGGATCACTCTCTCCACCTTGATATTCTCCTCTTTGTGTTTTTGGGACACCCTGCTCTCTCTTGGTTCTCCTCCTACATCTCTGATGGCTCCTTCTCTGTCTCCTTTGCTGGATCCTCCTCCAGATCATGCCCTCTAATCACAGGCATCTCTCTAGGTTCTGTCCTGGGCCTTCTTCTCCTCTCCCTCTATACAGCTTCACTTGGTGATCTCATCAGCTCCCATAGATTTAACTATCAGCTCTACATTGATGATTTTCATATTCACCTATCCTGCCCCAACCTCTTTGCTGACCTCTAATTTCAGACAGTCAAACTAAAATGTCCAGAAGACAACTTAAACTCAATACATCCAAAACAGATCTTGTTATCTTTTCCCCAGACCCTCCTCCCTTTGTTGTACCAGAAGCGAGCGAGACACACCACAGAGTATAAGTTTTAAGTGGAGAATTTATTAGCTGGCGGCCATCGGGGTATGGCACCACAAATCAATGGCAAATGTGTTGGGGTGATGGCTTGGCTTATATAGGATATGGGGGTACAGAGTAGGGGGCAAGAGGAACAAAGGTCCTGGCTGATCAAAAGATTCAGTCAGGTTATCGTACTAGTGGGATAATCTCATTTACATTCCTTGGTGGAGTCACAGAGTCCCAGGGATATCTCCCAGGAAGGGTCTGTCAAGTTATCTCTCAGTGGGATGGTCCTATCTATTGACATTCCAGGAAGGAGTCACCTGATCCTAGGGGGCTTGCTAAATGCCAAAGATATCTAAGTCCATCCTTTCTGGGGGTACTTGTCAACAGCTAGGGGTTTCTCAGGGGTTTCTAATTTTCCTTGTATTACAGGATGGCAGTGTGCTGCCGAAGAAGTAGTTTATTTAGACACTTTGTATGAGCTAAAGAGATTAACTTGCTTTGACCTAGGGGTGGGCCACATTTGAATTGTAAACCAATATTTGGGAATGTCATTGAATGATATGTTTTGCTTTATTGTGAATGATGTTTTAGTTTCCTTGTAACTGGATCACGATGTATGTTCTAGGATACATGGCTGATTAGATTATGTATCCTAGAACAAGGGGTGGACTGTGTTGGTAAGCAAAATGGGCTCCTTAGCACTTAGTTCAACAAGTGCCCTTGAAGAGTTTGGCTTTTGTTTGCTTTGAGTAATTCAGTGTATTTCATTGAGTCTTACTAAGTGCTAAGCCCCAGGCCCAAACTGTATTAGGTGTAAAACCTTAGTGGGTGTGGATTGGCAACTAAGGTGGGGCCCAAGGTGGGGCTAACTCCAGGGAGGGCCTAGTTTACATGTCTGGGACAGCAGAGGCTCTTAGACCACATGGGTTTAAGTCGCCTCTTTGTGACGATTTTAGGTCACATGGGTGAGTCACATGTGTGACTCACCCCTGACGCTAAAAAAAGATATAAAACCCGGGGTTGGCCTCCTCTTCCTTGGAGCTCTTTGCCGCAGCAGTGGTGGCATGTGACTCTGGCCCAGTCCTTGTTCTGAGCTCCCGGGCTGAACCTAGATGTTGGTAACTATGAATTGTATTGGGTCTGTCTGTTGATGTTTGTAATTTGTTTGTATTTTGTTCTGAAGTTCAGGGTGCTGGGTTTTTCCCCTGAACTAAGTGAATGCTGTTTGCATGCTGGATTAAAGTAAACTTGTCAACCCCTTCACCTTGCTTTCCTTAGTTAAGCAGATCAAAAGAACCTGTGCTGTTGGCAGCTTTCCGGGTGCTGGCTGTGGGTGGATCTTACACCCCCACAGAAGATGCTAGCCGGATTGTTGAAACAGGAGGGAGGGAAGTGAGGTATTTAAGATGAGTCAACAAGCATTTATTAAGCACTTACTATATTCGAGGCCTTGTGGGTATGTGTGGGTATGTGGGTATGTAAATTCAGATTTACAAATCAAAGAATTAAAAACAGAGGTGTCTCAAGGTGAAAGTAGAAAGGAAAATTTATTACGAACCCACGGGAAAGGGCAACTCCAGGCACCTCTCAGTGTCAGAGCACACAGGACACAGAGAATTGGGGTGTTTATATAGGTCCCTAACCACAATTCCCCCTCCCAACCTCCTTCCTCTTGGCTTGAAGACATAAGCTTGAGGGTACAATCTGGACGTGATAAATCTACCCAGTGACAATGGCAAAGAACAAATAGTATGGTTATTTTTGACAAGCAGGTGATGGACATAACCTTCCCACCATTCTTATCCCATTCTCCCATCAATCTGAAGTGATAAATCTATCTTAATGACAATGACAATGAACAAATGGTTTGGTTATCTGTGACAGGGAGAAGCCAGTTGTTGGTTACCTCATCTTCACACCTGTGGCAGACTAGCCTTTCCCACTACCCTTGCTTCTGCAACGGATGCTTCCCATCACCCTTACATCTGTGACGGGTATCTCCCAGCACCCTTACATTTTGTCTCCCATCATTCTTATACCTAACTGGTCTTGCACGTCTACATTGCACCTGGCTTTCAGGCTTTTCATCCATTCTTCTCCCGAGCCAGGGGTCCCTTATCCTGGGGTCAATGCACAGGGGATGAGCATCCTGTGTCCTATCCTTACTCTCAGAGGATTTTATGGTTGCTGACTTATTCACCTCTACCCTTCTTTCTTTCGGGCCTCTCGCCCTTAGGTAAATACACAGGATGTGAGCATCCTGTGTCCTATTCTTAACCTTGGGGGCCTTACGGTCACTAGCTTGGCTTATAGAAAGGAAAATATCTAAGTAGAGAAATGGCTTTACAGAAAGGAAAATATCTAAGTAGAGAAATAGGACTCACTATCCTACTTATTTCTAGTTATTTAATTTGTCCCCTTTTATGAGAGGTCTTCACTCATTCCACACATGGGAGTGGTTAGGTGGCTAAGTAGATAGAGCGCTGGGCCTAGAGTCAGGAAGACCTGATTTCAGATGCAGCCTCAGACACTTACTAGCAGTATGAGCCCGGGCAAGTTACTTCACCCTGTTTGCCTCAGTTTCCTCATCTTTAAAATGAGATGGAGAAGGAAATAGCAAATCATTCCAGTATCTTTGCCAAGAAAACCCCAAAAGGGGTCACGGAGGGTTGGACACAACTGAAAAAGATCAAACAACAACACATGTGCCAAGCCTTGTGCTAAATGCTGAGGACACAAAGAAAGTAAAAAACATGGTTCCTGGCCTCAAGGATTTTACATTCTAGTGAGGGAGACAACAGACAAACACTGCAAACATAGAAGACATAGTCAGGAAAAATTGGACGTAGTCTCAGAAGGAAAGTACTAGCATTGAGGGGAACTGGCTTCCTCCAGAAGGTGGAATTTGAGGTGAGTCTTGAAGGACCAGATAAGCCAGGAGGCAAAGGTGAGAGGGGAAGAAATTCCAGGACAGCCAGTGAAAAGGCACAGACTTGGGAAATGGGGTATCATGGGCCTGAGAACCAGCCAGGAGGCCCGAGTCACTGGATCATAAAGGGGAGTTAGGGGTGAGAAGACTGGAAAGGTAGGAAGCATGGTGATCTAATGAGATCTCTAAGGGCAAAAATATAGACAGAGAAGAGAAGAAGGCCAAGGACAGAACCTTGGGGGGGTGGGCATCCACAGAGACCTAAAGGTGCCACCTGTATGAAGATCCAATAAAGGAGACTGAGGAGCAAACAGAGAGGATTCCCAACCCAGCAACCTCTCTGCTAGATCTGTTCAACCCTGGTGAGCCATGAAGCTCAAAGAGGCAATGTTCTCTTGCAAAGTTCCAGCTAACAACCACCCTCGTAACACTTGCCCATGTCTCCAGGACAGGCTCTTAGGAGCTGGCTGGAGGCTCAACCACAATGGCCAGCAGGGGGAGCCAATGACCAATGTGGATTCATTCCTACCGTATAAACAGCAGCTAGATTCAAGGGGCTCACAGGGGTGGGGAACCCTCTAGTTCCTCAAGTGCAGCCCTTTGACTGAATTCAAACTTCACAGAACAAATCCTTGGATTTCACAGAACAAAAACTTGGATTCGGTCAAAAGGCTGCACCCAAGGACCTAGAAGGCCACATGTGGCCTCAAGGCCCCAGGTTCCTCACCCCTGGTAGGGCATTGCTCCCATTCCCTTTATAGTTAAGGACCTCATGTTCTCTGGACTTAGGCATATGGTTCAGTCCCGGGGAAGTGTGGCCTCTAACAGGGGGATCCCTTTTCTCACACTGGCTCATTTAGTCCCCCACTCCAGCAAGCCAGAAAAAAAATTCCCTAAAGCTTAAGTTTTTGCTAATGCCTAGGGTCTTCCCAAAGGTAGTAGTAAAAAGGTACTCCACATACCGTATGAATCAGGTATGGGACAGGTATTTATTTCCTCCATACAAAAGAAACATTAAGCATTAAACACGCAGAAGCATGCATTGATAGAAAACATTTAAAACACAATTCAGTAACAACATAACTTTAGTTGTACGGTCCCAGGAAGTTGGGGGTCTCTCTTTTAGTCATTTCTGGCAAGGTTCTTGCCAGAGTCCTCCTTAATAGTCTGATCCTTCACTTGGAAGATGGCCATCTACTTGAGAGTCGATGTGGCTTCAGAAAGGGTCGACAACAGTTGATATGGTGTTTGCTGCCCAACAACTCCAGGAGAAATGCCAGTAGAACAGAGGCCTGTGCACCACGTTTGTAGATCTGACCAAGGCCTTTGTTACTGTTAGTTGTGTCAAATGTTTTTAATGAGGATGAACATGGCAACGTGAGCTACCACACTAACGGTAAATTCTTCAACTTAAAAATGCTACAAGCCAAGACCAAAGTGGAGGGAGAGTTGGTGCATGACTTTCTGTTTGCAGATGACTGTGCACTGAATGCAGCCTCTGAAGCTGAGATGCAACAATGCATAGATTGATTCTCTGCTGCTTGTGCTAATTTTGACCTTACAATTAACACCAAGAAAACACAGGTGCTCCATCAGCCACCACCACACCATTGGTTACAAGAAATGGAGAAGTTTTGAATGCTGTGGATAAGTTTACTTACCTTGGTAGTGTACTTTCCAGGGATGTGCACATTGACAATGAGGTTGATGCACACATTGCCAGAGCTACGTTAGCATTTGGGAGGCTCCAAAGGGAAGTATGGGAGAGAAGAGGCATTAGACTGACTCCCAAACTGAAGGTCTACAGACCTGTGGTGCTGACCTCATTGTTATATGCCTGTGAAACCTAGACAGTCTACCAGCACCTTGCCAGGAAAATGAATAGCTTCCATCTGAATTTTCTTAGGAAGATCCTGAAGATCACCTGGCAGGGTAAGATACCGGACACTGAGGTCCTTACTCGAACTAAACTGCCAAGCACTCAAACTCTGTTTCAAAGATCGCAACTCCAATGGGCTGGCCACCTTGTTCAAATGCAAAAGGTAGGGTTGCCAAAAAGACTATTTTATGGAGAACTCACATTGGGCAGGCATTCACAAGTTGGTCCAAAGAAGCGATACCAGGACACCCTCAAGGTCTCTCTTAAGAACTTTGGAATTAATTGTGTGACATGGGAGACACTGGCACAGAACAGCTCAGCATGGTGGGCCCTCATCAAAGAAGGTGCTGTGCTCTATGAGCAAAGCAGAATTGAAACAACTCAAAGGAAATGCAGGATGTGCAAATTTAGAGAATCCACCCCAAATGTTCACTCGGACTATTTGTGCCTGACCTGTGGTAAAACATCTCTAAGCTTGTATTAGTCTGATCAGCCACAGTCTGACACATTGAAACTTGACTCTAGCATAGTGATGTCATTCTGGTCCTCTTTGAGAATGAAGGACAGCAACCAGCCAACCAACCAACCAGCTCAAAAAGTTGAGACATTTTCTTTAATATCTGATCTCCCTATCTCACTGACGCTGAACGTACTCACAGCCCTATACTACTCCATTGCTGACCTGGGCAAGTTCACCCTTCCTTAGGCGACCTGTTGGCCCCCCACTCTTGGGGGTTCACCATATTCAAGCCAGACTCAGTGCAGACACCCGTTTGGTATAACAACCCACTGCAGCTCAGAACTCAAGAGATCCACCAGCCTCGGACTCCCCCATGACTGGATTACAGATGTACACCGATACCAGAGGAGTTGAAACTTCAATCTTATCATAAAGCAGTTTGAAGGACATGAATAGGTGTTATTACATCAGACCTTCCCTTCGCAGATGTTCCCTCAAAACCCTGGTTGGTCTCCCTGTCTCAAGCCCCTTCTCACTCAGCTATTAAATGGATCTCCCTGAAGTGCGGATCGGACTGTGTCTCTCCCTGCCCCTCAATAAACTCTAGTGGTTCTCTATTACTTCCAGGATCCAGCAGAAAATGCTGTTTGCTGTTTGGTCTCAGCCTCACACAGAGAAGGTCACATGCCTTTGATCTCAGTCAGCATCCACAAGTACTCCTCCCTTCTAGGTCCTAACTCTGAAATTCTTCTCTCTGACTTAGAATGATAGAGTTGGTTTGCCCCTAGGATATAATCACAAGGTGACCAGATAAGGAGGTATTGGTGTATCTCCTTTGGATTTACAGGGGGGGAGGGAGGAGGATGGGGCCGGGCTGTGCTGGAGCAAGCTTGAACTGACCAGAGCCATTTTTTTTCCCCCAGAGAGCTGGTTATTAAATATTTACCGGCATACCAAGTTCTCGACTATGTGACCATAATTCACCTTTCATAGGATCATGAATTTAAAGCTGGAAGGAACATTAGAGGTCATCATGTGCAACTCCCCTCATTTCAGATGAGGAAATTAAAGCTCCAAAAGGTTAAATGACTCGCTTAAGGTCACACAGCTAGTGTCTGAAACAAGATTCAAACCCAGGTCCCTGACCCCAAGTCACATGCTCCGGACACTACCCCATGGTGCCTTTCTCTGGCCTTCTTCCTCAGTCTCCAGTTGTTCAGCCCCTCCCTGATTTTCCAGATGATTGCCACCTCAGTGGGATCACCTTCCTGCCTTCAAAGTCTATACTCTTTAGTCATTTGGTTCAACATTACATTATTTTCCTTGTCCCCATCATCCGTTTCCTGAACTCAGCTTTGGAGTACTCCAACCATCCAGACTCTCTCCTTCTGCTCTCTTGCTGGTGGATGCCAAGAGAGGAGTCAATGTAATGGATCACTACAAACCAATGTTGTCCACGTTGCTTGGGTCCTCACCACTGACCAACAATCAACCCTTTTCAACTTACCTGAATGACTCTCCCACTCCCCACGGTGGCTTTTGCAAACCTTTTCTCTTCTCCCCAAACCCCAGCCCTCATTAGAAGACCACATCCCTTCCTATGAGACTGCTCCCCAATTCTATCCTTCCAGTCCCCTCAATACCATCCCACAGTCACTCTCTCCTCCTGTGCTCCAGTCTTGAGGGCACAGACAGCCCTCCTTCTTGTCAATGCCAACCTCTCACCTTGTGCCCTTGGCCCAGGGGTGAACTAGATGGAATTCATACTGGCTCCTGAGAGCCAATGGTTAAATTTTTACACCCTCAAAATGGTCAAATGCTAAAAATCAAGGCTTGATATTTTGTTATTGTTGATTAATGGGACATAAGAAAGTAATGAAAGAAATGTTAATGATGCAAATTACCCTTAAAAAGTATTTCCTGTGTACATTTGGGGGGGGGGAGCCTGTCATTAAACATTTACCAGCACACCCCTGCTTTGATCCCACCCTCCTCCTCTCCTCCAAGAATTGGCCCACCCTTTCCTTTCATCACCTTTTCCCTCCCTAATTGTCCATCTCCTTTTCCTCATTCTGAAGGATATAGAGCCAGCCTCAGAACCTGAAAGTCCCACCTCTGACACAAACCGGCTGGGTAACTCTGGGCTGGTTATTTAAAATCTCAGAGACTTTGGCTGCCCTCTGACTGTAAATTTCAAAGAAGATGCCAATTTGCATGAATAGAGGGAACTTCCTTGTTCCCTACCCCTGGAAACTTCCCAAGTCTAGTCCCTATCTATATATACATACATATAATATACACATGATATATACATGCATATACACACATGCATATATACATATATACACATACATACATATGCATGCGCATATATCTATATCTAGATATAGATATAGATATCTCCATACCCATTATTTTCTTCCCTACCTTTTAGAAATATGATCAAACGTAGCCCCCCATCCTTAAAGACCTTGGCTTGACACTGGCATCTCCTGAAAGTATTTTCTCCTTCCATTGTCAAATCACTAGAAAAAGAAACAAGTTACCTCCAGTCCCACATTCACTTTCTCACCCTCCCACTCATTTCTCAGTCCTTTGCCATCTGGTCCCCTTCTTGTCCTCTTGGCAGCACCTGGCACAGCCGGCAGCCCGCTCCTCCTCTGGATTCCCTCTTCTCCCTCAGTTTCTCTGCCTGAGCTCCATGATGGTCCTCTTCCTGTGTGTCCAGTCCCTTCTTCTCGATCTCCTTAGTTCATTACCTGTGCTCTACCCTCCACATCGGGGTGTGCCCCACGGCTCTGTCCTGGGCCTTCTCCTCTCCTTTTGCTACAATCTTTCTCTGTTTATTTGTAATACATCCTGTATGCATTTATTATGAACATATTATATTTGAGGCATGTAGGTGGTATAGGGAATATCACATTGGACTTGGGACTCAAGATGGTCTGGGTTCAAATCTAGTCTCAGATATTTCTTAGTTGTGTGAGCCCGGTTAAGTCACTTAACTTCTGTCTGCCTCAGTTTCCTTTACTATAAAATGGGTAAAATACCACCTACCCCACAGGACTGTCGTGAGGATCAAAGGAGATAACATACATAAAGTGCTTGCAAACCTTAAAGTGCTATATAAATTAAGCTATAATAATTACAAATAATTACAATAATATAATAATTAAAATAATACAACACAATACAATAATACAAATACAATAATTATTACAATAATACAAATATGTATTATTATATAATAATGATGTTATCATTGAATATGAAGTTTTTGAGGACGAGTGACTGATCCAATGCCTAGCACGTAGTAGGCAATTAATAAATACCTTCTGATTGGTTCCAAGTCCAGCTAAGAAGTGAGCAGCTATTCCACAGCGCATCTACAGCTAGGCACTGAGGGAGATTCCAAGATAACCGACATAGAGAGTATCTAAGCTGGAAGAGCTGCCCCTCCCCCCCCACCCAGGACATCTAGCCCAAAGCATACCCGACAAGGAATCCTTTCCATAAATTCCAAGCATGTGATCATCTTTTAAAGACCCCACCCCCCGGGTCTGACCCCCCTCACCCTCAGCCTTCATGGTATGAAGTGGCTGACAAATTCAAGGATCATTGATCTGAGAGGTGAGAGGGACCTTATCTCATCCAATCTCCTTGCTTACAGATGAGGAAACTGAAGCATAATTCATAGCTTGATGTAGCTTGATTTGAACCTGGGCCCTCTGATTTCAAATCACTCATTCTTTGCATTGTACCATAAATTGATTCGTTTATTCACTGGGGGAAAAAAAGGCCCAGCCAGGAGGGGAGCTAGGTTGAGGAAAGGAGAGCACAGTCTGTCAACAAGCATTTATTAAGCACCATAAGAGTCTCCAGACCTTGTGCTAAATGCCGGGGATACAGAGAAAGGCAAAAGATCATCCCTTCCCTCAAAGAACTCACAATCGAATGTAAGAGACAACCTGCAAACAGTTATGGTCGTACAAGATATAGACAGGTATGGGACAGCTAGGTGGCGCAGTGAGCAGAGCACCAGCCCTGGAGTCAGTAGGACCTGAGTTCAAACCCGACCTCAGACACTTGACACACTTACTAGCTGGGTGACCTTGGGCAAGTCACTTAACCCCAATTGCCCTGCCTTCCCCCCTCAAAAAAAAAGATATATACAGGTAAATTGGTGAGTGCTCAACAGAGGGAAGGCATTAACCTTTGGAATTTAGGATTAGGAAAGGCTTCCTACGGAAGGTGGCACTTTAGCTGAGACTTGACCAAAACCAGGGAAGACTGGAGGTGGAGATGAGGAGGGAAAGCATTGAAGCCATGGGGAACAGACAATGAAAATGCCCAGAGCCCACAGCTGGAAGGTCTAGTTCAAGGAAAAGCAAGGAGGTGAATGTCACCGTATCCTGCGTCCAGGGTATAAGGTGTGAGAAGCCGGGCAAGTTAAGGCTTCCTAAGTCAAACAGAGGGTTTTCTATTTGATCCTGGGGGCCGATTACCCCATACACACCCCCCACACCCCTACACCCCTGCCATTTACCAGCCATGTAACAACGGGCAATATCTTCTTCTGTTATCCCTATAATAGATCTCAGTTTCCCTATCTGTAAAATGAAGGACTTAGATCGATGATCTCACTCCAAAGAGGGGAAGGAAGGGAATAAGCATTTATAGAGCACCTACTGTGTGCCAGGCACTGTGTGCTAAGCATCTTTCATAAATATTATCTCGTTTGATCTCGGAGAAACAAGAGAACAGGACCCCTGGGTTAGCTCTTCTGCTAAAAAGAGCATGAAAATTCTAGAATTGAGAGGTTTTTCAAAAGTCAGCCAGTCCAGCCCTAACCCACAGCATGAATCTCCTTTAAAACATCCTGGACAAGTAAGTGGTCATCCAGTCTCTGCTTGAAGACCTTCAGCAATGGGGAGCTCACTCCCCCTTGAGGAGGTCCATTCCAGATCTGACAGTTTTGCTTGTCGCAAAGTCTTTCCAAATGCTGGCCCTCCAGGTCCACAGGTTGGGAAACACTGACCAATGATCCTGTTTTCGTAGAAGTTTAAATTTAAAGCTCTAAAAGAACTTTGAGGTTATCTCATCCAACCCCCTCATTTTACTATTTTTATTTTTGTTTTGTTTTAGTGAATTTTGTCTGTGTATCACAATCATTCCAACCTCCCCTCTCCCACTGAACCCATCCCTGTGACAAAGAAATAATTAAGCTAAGATGCCCAATTCAGAGACCGAATCAGACAATGTAAACAATATTCCATCCCAGCAGTCCTCCGCTTCTCTGCTGTGAGATAAAAGATATGTTTTATTACTCATTCTTAGGGACCTCCCTTATTTTTTCAGTTACTCAGAAGTCAGCTTCCTTGAGCAATCTTTTCATTTATATTGTGATAGCCAGTGAGTCTACCATTCTCTTCATTCTTCTGTCACACTGCATCAGTCCATATAAATCTTCCGCTATTGTATCAAAGACGATAAAATATGAAGTAAAGCGCTTTGCAAACCTTGAAGCA
The DNA here is from genome assembly GCF_011100635.1 of Trichosurus vulpecula. Taxonomy (NCBI): domain Eukaryota; kingdom Metazoa; phylum Chordata; class Mammalia; order Diprotodontia; family Phalangeridae; genus Trichosurus; species Trichosurus vulpecula. Next base: position 54,213,189 of record NC_050573.1, on the reverse strand, counting down.
CTAGGTGAATGCTAGCTCTCATTCGAAGCTATTTCTTTGAATTCTTTTAATTCATCATTTCTCGCTGCACAATATTTCATGCATTCATACGCCATCTTTTTTTTGAACCACTCCCCAATTGACGGGCCTCCACTTTGTTATCCAGTCTTTACTACCGCAGAAGAGATTGAAATCAATATTTTAGCACAATATGTAGGATCTTCGTTTCCATCGTTGACTTCCTTAGGGGTATATGCCCGATAATCAGAATACTGGGTCAACATATGGGGATGATTTAAATCTCTTTTCTTCAATAATTCCAAACTGAGATTCAGAACAACCAGACACTTCATTTTACCAGTGAAGACAATGGGGCCCTTAGAGGTCCTTGTTGTGGTGCATCCTTCCTTCTTGAAGAGGACCAATGACATCATGAAGGTGATGTCTTGACTCGTGAGTGAATTGGGTTTAAGTGAGGCGGAGCTGTGCTAAATCATCAGCCTCACTTTCTCCTCCAGTCTCTATCAGAATCCAGTGGCAAGATAAGGGATTTACTCAGGGTCACAGGGGTAGTAAGTAAGTGGTAGACCCTCAGATTTAAATTCAATAAGCTCTACATTACACCATGTTGCCTCCCTTTTCCATTCCTTCATCTGACTATTCATCCCATCTATTTATCCATTCCCCCAACCATCCATCCATCCATTGCCCATCCATCCATTCATCCATCTCCCTGTCTATCCATCTATCCATCTCCTATCCATCCATCCATCCATTCATCCATCCCCCATCCATCCCATTTATCCATCCATCACTTACCCATCTATCCATCCATCCATTCCCCATCCATCCATTATCCATCTCCCCGTCCATCCATCTATCCATCTCCTATCCATCCATCCATCCATTCATCCATCCCCCATCCATCCCATTTATCCATCCATCACTTACCCATCTATCCATCCATTCATTCCCCATCCATCCATCTATCCATCTCCCCATCCATCCCCCAATCCATCCATTCATCCATCCATCCATCCCCCCCATCCATCTAAGCCATTAAACAACCATTTATAAAGATCTGCCAGAAAAAAATCCTCCCATATAACATAGTAATTTGTTTTGCTTGATTGTTACACAATGACAATGTTACATATGTTACAAGAGTTTTGTTTTCCTTTTTTCTTTTAAATGGAGGAGTAGGAAGGAGAGAAAATAAATGTTTTTTCATTGAAAATTTAAATAAAAGATTTGGGGGGAAAATGTTTCCTTTATGTAACACCCTGTATTGGACACTACAGGAGGTAACAAATTTCAATGGTATTGCAGGATAGTAGAACAACTCCTGAATTTAGAGATGTGAGTTTGAAACCTGTGGGTAAGTGACACATCATCTCTGGAACTCTGTTTCTTCACTGCTGCTTAACTACAACGACCTTGTGATATGTCAAAGTGATCTCAAGGTCCTTTCAACTTTAAAGCCCTAAAATCTTGGCTAAGACACTGTGTGTGCCTTTGTGGAGCTCAGCGTCTAGTGGAGGAATCTCAGATCCCATCTGCGTGATCCTCCCTCTAATGACACCATGTCCACCTGTAATTCCTCCAGAAGGGGCCAAAGGACTGGGTTGGGGTTGAGGGTTTCCAATGGAACCTCCACTGAGAACTCTAGAACACAAGCTCTTAAGAACACCCAATACTTTTCCATATCTTCTTGGAAGAACCACAGCTATCTCCCACCCAGGGAGGGGACAAGGGCCTCCCTTCACATTTGTGACCAATACCATCCCAGACATCTCTCTTACGTCTGGTATCTCTTTCAGCAAGACTCATCTCAGTACCACGGCTGGGGTGTTAGCCATTTCCTCCTCAACGGTCACCACTTCATATCCTCCCACATCCAGCACCAGCCCTGTGCTTCCTGTTTCCAAGGCAATAATGGGTGTGGGGGAAGGAGAGAGAGAGGGAAGGGGATGTTTCTGGGACTTCTGAGCCAGGTCTGGGCCTACCCAAAAGGTAGCCTGGAGGTCAAAATCAAGAATGAGTCCTCAGCCACTGTCATCATCAGAACATGTTTATTTACCATTACCTAGGGCTATTTTCCTCCTAGGAGGGGATCAGAGAAACTCAGGTGGAAGGGACTTCTGAGACAATTTTGTCCCCTGCACAATATCCCTGACAAATGGTCCCCTAGCCTGTTTGAAGACCTCCAGTGATGACATTCCAGTCTGACATCTGGATTCTTTTTCATGCACACCATGCCTAGAACCTAGAACCACATCATCAAGCTGGGAAAAACCCTTGAACAAAAAATGCCAGAGCTAGGAGAGACCTTAGAATGTCAGAGCTAAGAGGGATCTTGGAACACAGAAAGTGAGCACTGGGAGGGCCCTTAGAACATGGAATGTCTGAGCTGGGAGGGCCCTTAGAACATGGAATGTCCAAGCTGGGAGGGCCCTTAGAACATGGAATATCCGAGCTGGGAGGGCCCTTAGAACATGGAATGTCAGAACTGGGAGGGCCCTTAGAACACGGAATGTCAGAGCTGAGTGCTGGGTCTTACAGGTACAATCTTCTCATTTGATGGAGAAGAACACTGAGATTTGTCCAAGATGACATAGCAAGTTACTGTCCGAGCTGAAACTAGAACCCAAGTCTCCTAGACTGCCAGCCCAAGCCTCCTTCCATTGTTCTAGGAAAATGCAGAAATGAGTCCACATGGGGATTGTGGAAAAAAGGAGAGAGACTGTGGGAACGCAAGTCAAAAGAGGTGAGAGGCTACTGTGGGTCCCCAGGGCAGGGAGAGAAGGACTTCTGCTGACGTCTGGGCTCAGAGAGGCCTGGCCCAGGGCTCAGGGCTCTGCCCTTCCCATCTTCCAGCCCTGACTGCCTCAGTTGACCACTGTCCACCTAGAATGGTTATGGATGGGGCCCTACACCCTACATCTTGGAATGGCAGCTACCTACCGGACACTGGCTGACAGTTCCTCTTTGATTTGTGCAAAATAACATGTCAGAAGAAGGGAGGGGCCCATGGGGGGAGGGGGAGAGGGAAAGCACAGACCTCAGAGACTGGGAGATGGAGAGAATGACTTTTCTAAATGGTCTCAGGCCAAGGGACTCAGAGACGGGGAACTTTCAGATAAATCCCCCAGAACTAGAGAGGGGGAAGGGTGATGAAGAGAAGTGAGAGGAGGGGCCTGCAGCTGGTTTAAAACAAAACAAAACTCCAAACACCAAGATCAACGGTTATTTGGAGGGCTCTCACTCAATTCCTCCCTCAAACCCCTCCCCATATACACAATCACATTCTAATACTTTATATATATACACATATATATATATACACGCACAAATATATACGTGTGTGTGTGTGTGTATCCTGTCTCTGTTACAAATAATCTCTTTTCTTCTCTGGGCCTCAATTTCCCCATCTGTAAAATAAAAGGATTGGACTAGATCAGAGATTCTTAATCTTTCTTTGTGTACTCACCCCCTTTAGGAGGCAGCCTGATGAAGCTCATGGACCCTTTCTGAGGATCATGTTTTTAAATGCATAAAGCAAAAGATGTAGGATTACAGAGGAAAACAATTATGTTGAAATGCAGTTACCAAAATTTTTAAAAACCACACCCAACCGGTTCACAAGGCCCATATCATGATCCCCTACACTAATGCATCTCTGAGGTCCCACTGAGCTCTGAACCCCGTGATCCTATAAAGTTAATTAAAATGAACTCACAAACATACTTAACACATGTTCTAGTACACGTTTGCCCACATTCAGACCTTTGAAGAACAGGAAAACCAGAATCTCCTTCCCTAGAGATTTCTAAATACTGAGGGGTGAGCAATCTCTTCCATCAGAGACACTTTAAGTGCCTTGGAGGTGAGGGGATGAACAAGATAACCTGTCTGTGCTATCACATAGGGGAGCTCTGTTGACTCTGAGATCTACACACATAGACAAGTGTCTAGTGTCTCATACACATGCAACAGCCCAGATATGTCCCGAAGAAAACTTTCCCAGGACTAATCTCCTACCTGCCCACACTTTACAATTCATGCTTCAAATTCCCTTGCATCACATTTAACCCATTCTCCAGGGCCCATGTGCACTGGGCTCCCTGTCCAGTTTAATCAAAGGCCGCGGCCCCCCTCCCTTCTCTACACTGCCCCCACTAAAACAAGTCATCAGTCTGTGAGCTGCCAACTCCACCCAGCCCAGCAGCCTCAGGATTGCATGGACTTCTTAGCAATCCTGACCCAATGAAGGATGAGGCTGGGGTCATCCTAAGGACCTTACCCTTCCTGGTCAACCAGAGCAGAAAGGTAGGGTGCCTGTTGGGGTGTGGAGGGGGAGGCAGCTGTAGGCAAAAAGCCTCAGCCCACCAAAGCAGCCACTCTCTCAGATCCAGAGGTAGAAGATCTTTGCCCTGGGCATCCTGCCAGTGCCCACTGGGGCTGCCGGGCTGTATGGTGTAACATCCTCTTTACCCAAGACATCAGGGCCTTGGCCTCAAGCCCAGGACCCCTACCCCAGATCATTGCCCAAAACCCCTTGCAGGAAACTAGGCAAGGGGGAACAATTCCTGGAACTTCAACCAATAGTCCATACAGCAAAGGGCACAAAGCCCCACCCCTAACCTGCCCTCCCTTAGGGGGACCATGGTCAGAAGGCAAGAGCAAAAGAGGAGGGGTTTGGGCCTGGAGGCTGGGGGCAGGGGATTCCAGTAGGCTCAGACACTTCGTACACTGGACACGCTGGACAGAGGCTCACGCATCCGGAAGCTTAGAGAACGGGAGGTCCGAAGGCTATCCCGGGGCCGGAGGGAGCTTTCAGTGGAAGAGATGGAATGGGTCTCCATGGCCCGGACCAGGCAGTCCCCGGGCCCTCGAATCCCCAGGCTCAGGCAGCCACAGCACAGGAATCCCAACACAGCCCGACACACCTCCCGGCTTCGGAAGGAGTAGATGAGAGGGTTGATGGCCGAGTTGAGCACCGCCAGAGTCAAGATCCAATCCATGCCCCGTAGGTACTCCTGGGCCCAGGCGGTGGTGCCAAAGATGTCCGCCAATAGCAGCCCAAAGAGTGGACCCCAGCAGAGGAGGAAAGTCACCAGGATCATCAGCACCGTCTGCAGGAGGCGCTGGGCCTTGCAATGGGCATAGCCTCGCGGGACCTTCTGTCCATTGGCGCGGACCAAGCGAAAGATAGCACCATAGAGCAGCATGATGGAGGCCAGGATCAAGCTGAAGATGACCACGCAGAAGAGGATGTACCACTTGGAATAAAGGGGCAACAGGTTGGAACAGTTGGAGAAGTCACAGACGCAGTTCCAGCCAAGCAAAGGCAACAGACCCAGCAGCAAGGCCAGGAGCCAGCAGAGGCCAATGAAGCCGTACACACGGACCATCTTGCTGGTACTGCGCGCCACCATGGGACGCATCATGGTAGCAAACCTCTCCACGGCCGTAAAGAGGAGGCTGAAGGTGGATGCAGCCAGGGCCATGAAGAGCAGCCCCTCCCGGAGGAACCAGGAGGTGGGGGTCAGACGGAAAGTCAGTCTACCAGACAGGACGATGTTGGCCAGGTAGGCCACGCCTGTGAGGAGGTCACTCAGGGTGATGTTGACAATACAGTAGTAGACCCAGCGCCGAGAGCGCATGTGAGTGATGATGGCCACCAGGACCAGCAGGTTCTCCAGGATGATTAGACAGCTGACAGCCACAAAGAGGGTACGAAGCCAGCCTAGGCCCTCTTCAGGTGGTCCCCGAAATTCCAGGCGTCCCGTGTAGTTGTAATGCTGCAGGATGAGGTCCGGGTGCCCAAGGTCCACCAGCTGGTGGCAAGAGGAGAGGTTCATCACCCAGCCTGGGAGCAAACCAGGGGCCACAAGGAAACTAGGCTCTGCTATTCCCCAGGGCCACTCACAGGCAAAGAGAGATCTTGGTGTCTGGGCAGGAGCAAGGTGGAGTGCCCTGCTGTCTTGAACAACAAAGAAGACTAGGCCAGGGTTTCCTGTTGTTTGAAATTTCCTGTTATGCAGCAGAGCAGTGCCCCCAAGGGTGAGGCGGAGGGGCAGGGAGGGGCCAGGGCCCCAGCAGGGCCTCCACCCCAGCTGTGGCGGAGGAGAAGTAACCAAGGAGGCCCCCAGGAAAGCTTCCAGATGGGGACCAAAGCAGGACAGGCCTTGGCCTGGCAGGGGAAGGAGCCCAAGTAAGGCTAAGGTGCTTAGGTATCAAGGGAAGCTGGTCCTCTCCATGCTCCCTTCAGGCATGCAGTCCTTTCTCAAAGGAAAGAGGGAGGAAAGGGATATACCTTGGGCATCCTGAAGAATGGAAACCCTTGGCCATAATTCAGCCACAGCTGCCCTCATTAACTCACTCTGTCCAAGGAAGGGCTCGAAGGGCAGCCCAGATATTGAGTCTGGAACCTCAATTCCTGGAAGCCACAGAAGGGGAAATTAGTACACAGGCAGTGTTGGCATTTACACACACACACACACACACACACACCCCACTGATGATAGACATACACAAGAAACCTGCACCTGTGTAGACATTAATAAAAAGGAACAACACAGAAATAGAAATACTGACGACATTGATGGACATACACATATACTGAAAAGCAAAGTACAGATGCATCCACCTGGTGACAACACAGAGAGACCAGACACATCAAGGCTCCAAAGGCTGTTCAGGACCTGGCCAGGAACTGAAGGGGATGTTGGACAGTGAAAATTCTTCCCTTTTGACATTCTCTCTTCTCTGGTCTAAGGACCCTTCCAACCCTAGCATTCCATGGTCTAAGGGTCCTGTCAATTTAGACATTGTGTTTTATATTCCAAGGACCTTCCCACCTCAGCTCTGACATTGTGTGTGCTAGGGCCTGTGTTCTAGGGGCGCTCCCTGGTTCTGACACTCTGTGTCCAGAGGGCCCTCACAGCACTGACTATCTGTGTTCCAAGAGCCCTCCCAGCTCCAACATCCAGTGTCCTATGGGCCCTACCAGCTCTGACATTCCTTGTTCTAATACCCTCCCTGCTCTGACATTCCATGTTCTAAGGGCCCTTGCAGCTCTGACATTCTGTGTTCTAAGGGCCCTTGCAGCTCTGACATCCAGTGTCCTAAGAGCCCTCCCTGCTCTGACATCCCATGTTCTAATACCCTCCCTGCTCTGATATTCCTTGTTCTAATACCCTCCCCGGTTCTGACATTCTGTGTTCTAAGGGCCCTCCCAGCTCTAACATTCTACACTTGTATGATTCTGGCGAGGTGAAGGAGGCAGGACAGTAGCTGATGCACCAACAATTCACAGGGTGGAAAAGGACACCAAGAAACCAGAAAGGGAGAGTTCATAAGCAACAGTTAGCCCATGATGGGAGCCCAGCGCCCCCTGTGGGAAAGACTGTGAACTGGTCACAAAAGGAAGAGGGCAAGATAGGACTAAACCAGTGTGATAAGGGAGACTTGTCCCCTGAACTTCAAGAGGCTTTAATCTCGAGGTGGAGATCCAATCTTGCCCTCAGGAAGTCCTCAATCTGAGGTGGGGACAGAGAAGAGAAGTCACTCTTCCCTCAGGGTGTGGTCCAATAGGCTACTCACAGATTACCTAGAAAACCCCATAAAAGAGCTTGTGTCTAGAGGGCTGAGTAGAATCAACCAAGATGACTCCTAGGACCTGGATTCAAGTCCTGCTTTTGACACATACTGGCTATGTGTTCTTTAAACAAACTTTAAGCAAAACTTTAAAACTGTAATTTGGAGAGTAGCTGTTGATCTGCATTGGCATAGGGAATTAAAATCACAACTCACGTTCAAAAAACAAAGTAAAACAGAGCCAAAAAAAAAAAAAAAGGCAACCCTGCAAGGGGAGAGCTTTGTGCATTCCTTTCTCATGCTCTGGTTCGTTGTTACTGTGCTCTCTAGTTAGCCACCAAATGGGGAAGGGAGCAAACATCTAATAAGCCCCAGCTGTGTCGAAAGGGAGACCTGTGTTAAGTAAGCGAGGTGATGTAAAGAAAGATACAATCTCATTTGGTCCCCACAACATCCCTGGGAGGGAGGTGCTAGATAGATCTGGCCTCTGCCCCGTTAACCCTGTAAACTCCCCGAGGGCAGGCACCAACCTGATTTGTATCGTCTTCCTCCAACATACAGCATAATACAGCACACAAAAAGAGTTACTAGCTGGGCGGTTCTCTCTAGATAGACGGCTACATATCTATCTATCTATCTAGAGAGAGCTCTCTCTGCGGATATAGAGCTATCCGTCTATATCTATATAGATATAGCTATGCGCACACATACTCTATATCAATATAGATCTATAGATATGGACAGATAGCTCTACATTCATAGAGAGTATATGTATGTAGATATACACATCTATATATTTAGAGATGGAGACTATGTGGTGTGTATGTATGTATGGCCTCCTTCTATGTGTCTTATAAAAACACACATGTACATATATGTATGTATATGTGGGTATATGTGTGTGTGCCTAGTTAATTACACGTTGACTTCCCCTCATTAGAATATGAACTCCTTAAAGGAAAGGACTGATTTTATATTTTTTTGGTATCCCCAGCACTCAGTGCTGTACCTGGCACATAGTGGGTACCTTATAAATGCTTTTTAATTCTTTCATTCATTTATTTTCTCCTGGCTTTGACATCCCACGTTCTAACATGCGGAGCATCTCTGACATTTTCTGTTCTGTGCTTCCCAGTTGACATTCTGTGCTAAAAAGGTTTCTTCCAGCCCTTAAATTTTACGATCCTCCTGTCCTTAGCCCGGTCCACTCCCCATGATCCTTGAGGAAGCTTCCTTTGAACTAATGAGGAGAAAGGGGATGGAGGTGAAGGACAGTCTAGCAGTGCCAGGGTACAGTGCTTCAGGGGAACAGGGAGGAACACACGGGGGCTCAGATGAGATTTTAGGCATGCTCTCCTGAGTCTGGGTCTGTTGGGGGCTGTCTTAACTCTCTCTTCTTCATCCTCATCCAAGACTTGCTCTTCCTTTCCCTTCCCTGAGCTGCCCCTCTATTGTTGGGTCCTCTTGGTGGGGCAGCCAAATTCCCCGTCTCTCCACCCTTCCCCTCACACACACTCAGGCTCTTGCTGGCCAGACCCTGGACACCTCAGACCCTTTGCTGCTGCTATTCGGTTGTGTCTGACTCTTTGCGACCCCAGATGGGGTTTTCTTGGTAAAGACACCCAAGTGGTTTGCCCTTTACTTCTCCAGTCCTGAGGTCCTCTGGCTCAGGCTTTGTGCCTTCCAAGGATCTGAGAATATGACTCTGTGTGTTCTTCTGCTGCTCCTTGGTCACTGGAAACATAGGCAAGTGTGGTCCTTCCCTCCCTAAGGAGCCTGCTCCATTCTAGGGCAGCTCTAAGTGCTAAAGCTTCCTCCCCCAGCTAACCCAAATCTGCCTTAGCCGGTGAAATCCAGCGCTGAGCACACACCGCCAGGCACAAAGCTGGCTGGCTTAAGCAATTCTAGGGGTTCCCTGAAGTTTTTTTGCATCACTCCAAGGTCTACCTTTTGGGGATACCAGAATGTTTTTGTCTCCTTCAGGAGTCAGCCCTTCAGCATCTGAGGACAGAGAGCTCACCTTGCTCCCAGGCTTCTCTTGTCTAGCTTTTTGAATAGGTCCTTGTAGGAAATGGCCTCCAGCATCTTCATCATCCTCTCTGTCTTCTGCCAAATGTCAAATATGCCTTGCTTGTCAACATCTTTCCTAAAACATACTGCCTACCCTTGGTTGGTTGCACTGTCAGAGGGACCCTGGAACTTCTAAAGGTAACATCCTGTCTAGGTTGTCTAACCCATTAGGGGCACTAGTGAGGGGTTGCTGATTCTAGAGGCCAGGAGAGTGGGGCCAGAGGAACTGGGGACATGGGGTGAGGGAGATAAGAATTCCTGTTCCCAGCTACCAGGCCCTGCCTCTTTCTCTGAATGGGAAGGACCTAGGCTGGTAACAGAAGGATCCCTGATAGGTCTCCTGGGGGACCTGAGGAATAGGGGCTGAGGTCCTCAGAGGTGATGGCAGGGAGGGCAGCCATGGCATCACCGCCCCCCCCCCCCAACCAGTGCTGAAAGGCTTTGGGGCTGACCAGGATATCTGTCAGAGGAAGCCAGGGACTGAGGGGAGGTGACCAGCATCATCTTCAGAAACAGCTGCTACATCCCAATCATGGATCTGGGAGACCTTGTGCTCAGGCCCAAGGAGACCTCCCCCCTCAGTCTGCTGCCCTGACCCCATTCTCCATCACTGTCCAGAGCCCCTGACCCAAAGTACTATAGGGACAAAAGCAGTGAGCTGTTTGCCATTGCCACAGTTGTCAGCTCATCTATACATAGATTCCATGGATCAGGACCACAAAGAAAGTAGAATGGAGTTGCCATGGAGACAAGCCCCCCATGGGTGCCTCAGCCGGCCTTAGAAGAGCCTAGTCACTGGATTCCCTTCACCAAGGGACTGTAGCTGCTTCCAGTTCCCTTGATGGTCACCCCTAACTACATACCCCGACCTGCCCAGTGCCCTGAAGCCTAGGGAGGCCGTGTGGTGAAGTGGGGGCTTCAGACACACAGGATAGTGGGTCAAATCTTAGTTTGGCTCACTAGTGGCATAGACTTGGGCAAATTTCTCAAATTCTTTGGGGTTCAGTTTCCTCAACAGAAAACTGACTTCTGAGGTCCCTTTTTAGCCATTGTTCCCAATTTAGTGGTGTTTTAATCCTGATCATGCCACTAGCTCAATGTGGGACCTCGGGCAAACATCTACCCTTCTTGAGACTTTTGGTGTCCTTAGCTGTTTCGGCTAGATCTCTAAGAGGCTACAGTTCTAGTCATGTTTTGGGGGGCCCATAACATGGCCTAACCCTAGGGGCAGTCCTTGGAGAATCAGATCCATTCAAAGGCAGCTGAGGCAGAAAAAAACAGAAAATCAAATTGAACATCCAAGTCCCAGCTCTGAAACTAACTCAATGTGTGACCTTGGGCAAGTCGCTTCTCCTTAGTTTCCTCTTTTATGAAATAAATGGGAAAAATAGGGAGGGGGAGGTCTGGACATGACTGGTACGGAAGGAAAAAATGCCTCAATAAAAGTTAAAAACAGTAACAAAAAGTTGTATTACCTGGTCTCTAAGTGCCTATCATTCTCTAGCCATGGCCTCTGCCTGGCCTGAGCTGCGGGTTTCAGGCTGCTGAATCCCAACCCTTACCCCCACGCCCATCTCCAGCTAGAGAATGGGGAGCTGGGGAGGCCCCTTGATATGGCCCTCCTTTAGAACTCAGGAGATAGCGGAGAAGATGACCCAGAAGAAGGCCAATAGGACACTGGCAGCCTGGATCCCACCCTCTTCTTCATGAGACTTCCATGTCAATATAACCTGGCACCCATAAAGCAGGGACCCCAGCGGATAAAAGAGCCCCAAGTTCTTTCTCCACTTGAATACTTATACATGTCTTTAATGCCTTCGCCCCATGAGACTCACAGGAGATCAGGAAATAAATAGAGGAGAATGGGGTAGAGGGAATGGGAGGCTTAAGAAGGAGTTGTCATCCAACTTTAGGAATGAGGACAAATACCCAGAGTTACCCACTAGCAGTCTCCAGTCTAGCTGTTCCACAATGGGGTGTACCGCCTCCATCTGGGAAAGTGCCTTACGGTACCCAGGGCTACCTAGGTCTGCAAAGGCCACTTCAGGGCTGGACCACCCTCCTTCAGGACCCAAGGTTACTGGAAGACTATAGACACTGACTCAGGAGGGATGATGGCTGAATCCCTTCCTTTGGACTCAATTTTCCCATCTGCAAAATGAGGAATTTCCAACTATGCTCTAAGAGCCCTCCTGGCTCTGACATTCTCTGTTCTAAAGGCCCTCCCAGCTCTGACGTTCTATGTTCTAAGGGCCCTCCTAGCTCTGACATTCTGGGTTCTAAGGGATCTCCCAGCTCTGACATTCTATGTTCTAAGGGTCCTCCCAGCTCTGACATTTTGTGTTCTAAGGGCCCTCCCAGCTCTGATATTCTGTGTTCTAAGGACCCTCCCAGCTCTGACATTGTGTGTTCTAAGGACCCTCCCATTTCTGACATTCTGTGTTCTAAGGACCCTCCCAGCTCTGACATTCTGTGTTCTAAAGGCCCTCCTGGCTCTGATATCCTGTGTTCTAAGGGCCCTCCCAGCTCTGATATTTTGTGTTCTAAGGGCCCTCCCAGCTCTGACATTCTGTGTTCTAAAGGCCCTCCCAGCTCTGACTTTCTGTGTTCTAAGGGTCCTCCCAGCTCTGACATTCTGTGTTCTAAGGGCCCTCCCTGCCCTTACATTCTGTGTTCTAAGGGCCCTCCCAGTTCTGACATTCTGTGTTCCAGTCTAGTCCTGATATTTTCTAAGAATCTTTTCAACTCTACGTGCATCTTCATGCATCTCATATGCATCTTCTCTTTGCCTGCCTTGATGTTCTAAGGTCTAAATTTAAACCCAGCCCCCCACATTCCCTTCTAGGAACTCCACGGTGGCAAGTACCAGTTGGCTTAGGACCAGTTTCAGAGAACACAAGGCCAGGGGCCATCAGGAGGGCCAAGAGCAGCCAGGGAGAGAAAAGGAGGCTTTCCCCACCCTTAGGGGCCCTCCAAAGTGCTGTATGCGGGAGCCTGGCCTCCTCTCTGGCTTCCCGTGGGGAAGGAGTCAGAGCAGGTTGATCTCGTCCAGGTAGCGGGCAAGCACTGAGTCCCGGACATCCTTGAAGACCTTCCGGATGTTGTGGGTGTCCGTGGCACAGGTGTAGTGGCTAAAAAGACGCCTTGAGCGGGAGTTCTTCCTCGTCGAGCCTTTGGCATCCCCGGAGCCAGTGTATATTCCGGTGTACATATCTAAGATGAACTGCTTAGCTGCTTCGGCATCCTGCTTGGGGCCTGATGAGGGGGAGGAAAGGAACAGTAAAAGACATGCCCAAACATGGTGGCCGGAGGAGTGTCTCGGGGTCTCCACGAGCTGCCACAAGAGCAAAAGAGGAAGTGGGACCAACCCCCCCTGCTCCCCAGCTGAGGCTGGAGTCTGGCCAGTTAGTCCCCCTTCCTGTCTGGGGTCTAGTTTCCTCAAATCGGGAACCAGAGAGCCTAGCTGGGAGGAGGACAGGATGTGTGCTCTGCAGTGGGGGTGGGGAGCTGCCTTCACAACCCTTTCCCTGGGTGGGGGGTCAGCAGGGAGTAACTGTACGACGCTCTCCTGGTTCTGTTCTCTTCACTATGCATCGGTTCATGTAAGTGAGGGCCATGCTAGGATTTTAGAGCTGAAAAGCAATTAAGGGATTGAATCCATTCCTCCTAGTTTAGGAAGACGAGGCCCAGAGGGAAGAGAGACAGACAGTCTGTTGCACGTTTATAGAGGGTCTGTCCTGGGAGGGAGGAGGAAGGAAGAGGGGTCCGGGTACCCTAGTAGGTGGGCAAAAGACCAGGGCTCTAGGGATTTAGCTCCTAGCCACTGGTGATACCTCAGGGAAGCTGTTTCCCCTTCTCTAGACCTCACACGCCCCATCCGTCTGTAAACTAAAGGAGGTAGACCTGGTTAGCCCTTGGTTGTCCCTTCCCACCCTCAGACTGCATGAAACGAACATGGATCGAGCGCAGATAAAGCGGGGCCACCCCCCAATCGAGGATGAGAATGACTTATGGCCAGGATCTCCCCACATCCCTCCGCATGCAGAATGACAAATAGGGCAGCCTGGAGAGAAATCCACGATCCCTCGGGGCCAAGGTCAGGAATCACTCACCAGGGAAGCTGGGGAAATAGGTGACCAGGTGGGAGGTGGGGATCTTCTCCTCCAGGATGTCTGTCTTGTTAAGGAAGAGGATGACAGAGGTGTTCTTAAACCAGGGCAGCTCCAGAATGGTGCCGAACAGAGCCAGGCTCTCTTTCATCCGGTTCTGGGGAGGGGAAGGCATCACGGGGGAATGGTCATTCGATACAATAAGAACTCAGAAGGCCTTCTAATCCAACCAGCCTCTGTCATTTGCTGCTTATGGAATGTTGTAAAAATGAAAAGGTTGGACTGTATGTCTTCTAAGTTCCCTTCTAACTCAACATCTAGGGTCCCTCTATGGCCATCCACCTTCACTCAAAGATTGCCAATAACAAGGAAGTGACTAATCCTCCGAGCTTTTAGTCCCTCCTTCCTCCAAAAAACATTACCCTTTATTTATATTTTGCATAAAATTGTATATAGGCAGCTAGGTGGCACAGTGGATAGAACACCAGCTTTGGAATCAGGAAGACTCATTTTCATGAGCTCAAATCTGGCCTCAGACGCTTACTAGCTGTGTGACCCTGGGCAAGTCACTTCACCTTGTTTGCTTCAGGTTCCTCATCTGTAAAATGATCTGGAGAAGGGAATGGCAAACCATTCCAGTGTCTCTGCCAAGAAGACCCCAAATAGGGTCTCATAGAGTTGAACGTGACACAGCAACAAACAAACTTATGTGTGTCCCTGTTGCTTCTCTCAATAGAACGCTAGATCTCTGAGGGGAGGGACTTCCATCTTTGTCTTTGGTATCCCCAGAACCTAGCGAAGCATCTAGGTCATAGCAGATGCTTAATAAATGCTTATAGACTGGCCAATTGACGGCAATCCTTCTTCCCCATGACAATCCTTCAAATATTTGAAGATGGTGTTCAATCTCCCCCACACCTCCAGACAAATAAATAGCTTCATTTCTTTCAGATTACAATCACCAGGAATGAAATGGTCTCTATTCCCTTCCCCATCCTGGTCACCTTCCTTTGGAGGCATCTGGCCACGGAGTTGAGAACCCGTGTTAAATCTTATTTCTGGTGATTGCTGTCAGAGAGACCTTGGGCAAGTCACTTCACCTCCATGGTCCTCAGTTTCCTCATGTGTAGGATTTGAAGTCCCTTCCAGCTCTATCTACACCTATTACCCTATGATTCTCCAATTTGCCAATGCCTTTCCTTTTCTTTGATCAATATTGATTGCATCTGATTGGTCTGACAAGGTCAAGCTTTTATCAAGCTCCTACTATGTGCAAGGCAAAATGAAAAATGGCCCCTGCCTTCAAGGAATTGACATTCTGACCAAAGGAGAGGACAATAGTTGTGAGTGACTGCGTGATAAGGGGGTCTGTCCCTGTACAAGTAAGTACTGGTGTGTCTTAGGATATGGGGGCAACTACTTTTGTGCATTGTGTGTGTCTGATTGTATCTGTGCTTGGGATTATTCATCTATACTTTCAGGCTCTCCAGTCCCACTGGTCACCAGCACAGATTCTATGTAGACCCCGTAAGACTTTGGATGTGATCTTGAAGAGTTGCCAGAGGCCGAGGCTATTTCTTACCTATCAGCCAACCTGGATTCAGACATAAGCTTCTCTGAACTTGGTGACAGTAAGCCTGTCCCTGGGCTCATACTCAAAGCCTTTCCAGATTAATAAGACTTGGAGACCTGGTGCCCTGCTGGCATAGCCATCTAGAGCCCAGGGTCCCCTCTATGCTATGGAGGGATACTTCAGTGCAGATGTATAAACTATAGGATTCTTTGATTGCATATCCCTAAGAGAGAAAAAGTTGGGGGCATGCACCCTACTATGTGTATATTCACCTATTTATAAATTACATGCATGTGCTGCTGTACTAATAATTATGCACATTATAAAATTTACCCAAAAATAAACATCTCAGACAATGAAATGAGATAAAATCATGTTTGATAGTAAAGTCAGCAGGAGGCCGCTAGAGAAGAGGGATGGATGACCTGGCCAGACCTACCTACACTTTGGCAGCTGCACGGAGTCTGAATTGGAGAGGGGAGGTAGGGAGCAGTCAGGAAGCCACGGTAAGGTCCAGGCAGAAGGCGATGAGGCCTGGCCTAAGGTAGTGGCTGTGTGAGTAGAGAAAGAAGGGGAGAGAGGAGAGAGATACTGAGAGACAGAAAGGGCAAAATCTGTCAGCTGGTTAGACATGCAGTGTAAAGCAATGGAAGAATGCAAAGATGACTCTGAGGTTGCCAGCCTGGGAGACTGGAAGAATGGTGGTGACTTCAACAAAAAATAGGTAGGTTTTGAAGGGGGGAGAGTTGATAGAAAGATAATATAATCACAATTCATCTAGGCCTACTCATCCTGTGCTTTCACATTGAGAGACAAAGACAGAGAGAAAGAGAAGGAAGGAAGGAAGGAAAGAAAGAAAGAAAGGAAGAAAGAAAGAAAGAAATGGAAGGAAGGAAGGAATGAAGGAACGAAGGAGGAGGGAAAGAAAGAAGGAAAGAAAGAAAGGAAGGAAGGAAGGAGGAAGGAAAGAAAGAAAGGAAGGAAGGAAGAAAAAAAAGAAGAAGAAAGAAAGAAAGAAAGAAAGAAAGAAAGAAAGAAGAAAGAAGAAAGAAAGAAAGAAAGAAAGAAGGGGCAGCTAGGTAGCACAGTAAGTGGAGCATGGGCCCTGGAGTCAGGAGAATCTGAGTTCAAATACAGCCTCAGACACTTGACACAATTACTAGCTGTGTGACCTTGGGCAAGTCACTTAACCTCAATTGCCCCACCCTTCCCTCCTCCAAAAAAATACAAAAAAAAGAAAGAAAGAAAAAGAAAGAAAGAAAGAAAGAAAAGAAGGAAGGAAGGAAGAAAGAAAGGAAATAAGGGGGAGTTACCCACTGAGGGGGCTCCTGCTCTGGCTGCAAGGTGATAGGGAGGCAGGGCATGGAGACACAGGCCAGGAGAGGAGCAGGGGGCCTGCCTCCCAGGGATTTTGTTGCCCATTTGCTTTGGGGCAGAATAGTTTACAACTGCCCTAGGGGCCTTTGTCCTGTACATCCCCAGAAGACCAGGGGCAGGAGAGGTCAGGGAGGGGAAGGTGGTTAAGGGGATGTTGTAGCTGAACAGAAGCCCACAACTGGCTATGGAAAGAGGGAGAGGATGGGATGAAGCTAGTCTCCCTACCCTCCCATTAGCTGATCTAAGGGATATACCCCGGGGGTCAAGTTATGGCCTCCCTAAGGTTATTCCACAGCCCCTGCTTTGGAGACCACTGCAGTAGCACGGTGGTATACTGGGTTCCAATCCTACTTCCATCGATCACAAATCAAATCACTTTTCTGGCCTTCATTTTCCTCATTTGTCAAATGAAGGAAATTCTTTCGGGCACTTCACCGTCTCATTGTGAGGCTCAAACGAGATAAGGCATGTAGAATTTGTTGACAACCTCAGAGTGCTAGATAAATGTGAACTACAATTATGTCACGTTAGGTAAATATGAGAGGCCGCATGGCAGAGTGAATGGAGGCCTAGCCTTCGAGCCAGCAAGCCCTGGGTTTGAGTTCTGACTCTGACGCACCTTCCCCACCAGAGGTAAGCCATTCACTTCTCAGCTCCTCAGTTTGTGTCTCTAAGACACAAACAGATGATGGATCAACGTTAGGAGAGGACATTTCCACGCTGGGAAACTACTACCAGCAAGACCTTAGAACATAACATGTTAAAACAGAAGACCTCAGAAACCTTCCCATCCAACACTTTCATTTTACACATGAGGAAACTGAGTTCCGAAGAGGGAAATGACCTGTCCAAGGTCATAAATATAGCCAAGGGCAGGTCCAGTCCTGGATTCTCTTGACTTTCAATCTCATTTGTTCCGGCCTAAGAGGTGTCTGTGTGTGTGGGGGGGGGGGGTTGGGGGAGCAGCAAAGTTTCCTATAAAATCACAGGTCCATACCCAGCTTTTCTAACTTCAGGAAAAGACTGGATGGGGGTAGCTAGGTAATGCAGTGGACAGAGCACTGGCCCTGAAGTCAGGAGTATCTGAGTTCAAATTCAGCCTCAGACATTTGACACTTACTAGCTGTGTGACCCCAGGCAAGTCAGTTAACCCTGATTGCCTTGGAAAAAAAAAAAAAAAGACTGGATGACCACTTGTCAGAGGGTGTTGCAGAGGAGGAGTTTTGTCAAGGTCTGGTCTAGACTAGATGAAACCCGAGGTCCCTTCCAACTTTGAGATTCCGGGGTTCTGGGGAGTGTTTGTGTGACAGCGAATGATTGTCTTCAAGTGACTGCATCTGGCTCTCTACGCAAGATACCAGTGTTCATGCTTATGAGTCTGACTGATCGTGTGTGCCTGACAACACGTGGAACCGTATCCAAGTAGGCTGTGAATCTGGATGGAAGCAAGACTGACGGTGTCTCTCTGGGTGACAGATCACCTTCTGGGAGCGGGGGCATTTCAGTGCGTATGGCCTATGACAAGTACCAAGGACCTACCTAGGACTGTGTGTCTCTCTAAGTGAATGTCTCATGGGTGGGAATGAGTATCCAGGCAGACCCCTGCCTGGGGGACAGAGAATGGTCCCAGGCACCACCACCCTCTCCTCCCCTTCATTTTCTCCTAGGATATGACCCTCTTCACCTCACACCTACTTGGTTTCCCTGCCTCCAGGCTCTCCCTGTTCCAGTCCATGTTCCACGTGGCTGCCCGTTGGGCTTCCTAACCCACAGTTCACACCCCTACTCAATCAACTCCAGTGGCTCCCTATGACCTTCAGGATCCCACTTAAAATCCTCTGTTGGGCTTCTAACGTCCTTTATAACCTGACCCTCTCCCACCCTTCACATGCTCTGGGCTTCAGTGACTCCAGCCACCTCATCGTTCCCCCATCACTCCGTCTCCCAATACCTGAGGGCTTTCTCTGGCTGTCCCTCCTCGATGTCTAAGACTCTCTCCCTCCTCATCTCTGCTTCTTGACTTCCCTTACTTGCTTCAGGCCTTAGCTCAAGTCCCAAGAAACCTTTCCTCAGTCTCCTTAAGCTTAGAGCCTTCCCTCTGGGACAACCCCCCTCCATCTTGTTTTATATTCAGTTGTTTACATGTTGTCCTCCCCATTCAACTGTAAGCTCCTTGAGGGCAGGGACTGTCTTTTGTCTTTCTTTGTATTGCCAGCCTTTAACACAGTGCCTGACACATAGTAGGCTCTTTATGGGAGCAACTGGGTGGCTCCATGGATAGGGTGCTGGCCCTGGGCAAGTCACGTCCTCATCTGTAAAGTGAACTGGAGAAGGAAACGGCAAACCACTCCCATTTTTCTGCCAAGAAAACCCCAAAATGGGTCAGGGTTCAGACACGACAGAAAATGACTGAACGATAGTAAAGGCTAGTTGATAGACTGACCTCTTGGTTGTTCTCCTCCAGACACTGGTCGTATTCGCTCAGTGAGGCCAGATAGATGAGAGCGATAACATTTTCAAAACAGTGAATCCACTTCTTCCGTTCAGACTTCTGGCCTCCCACATCCACGATCCTGCGCCAACCAGAAAGACCCAATACGTGCCTGGGCTAAGGTAAGGGGTGGGGAGTGGGGGCTCTGGGGGAGACTTGTAG
Organism: Trichosurus vulpecula; assembly: GCF_011100635.1. Classification (NCBI taxonomy): domain Eukaryota; kingdom Metazoa; phylum Chordata; class Mammalia; order Diprotodontia; family Phalangeridae; genus Trichosurus; species Trichosurus vulpecula. The sequence continues at coordinate 54,193,826 of NC_050573.1, read as the reverse complement.
GACACAAGCCTGACCTTTTACACACAGATCTGGAATTAAATGCCAAGGCTCCTCAGGAAACCCCCCCCCCCAACCGTGCATACCCAGAAGTCTTAGAGAAAGACAAGAAGGAATGAGATTGAGAAGTAGTGGACACAGGACCAGATTTGCCACTAAACTGATAGGTGACTTTGGACAAGTAAATACACCTCTCTGGGACTCAGTTTCCTCAAGTATAAAATGAAAGGGTTAATTTAAAAACTTTCTAAGGACCCTCCTAGCCCTGACATTCTCTGTTGTAAGAGACCCCCAAGCTCTGACATCCTAGATTCTAAGGGCCTTCCCAGCTCTGACACTGTGTTCTAAGGGCCCTCCCAGCTCTGACATCCTGGGTTCTAATGACCCTCCCAGCTCTGACATCTTGTGTTCTAAGGGCCCTCCCAGCTCTGATACCCTGTGTTCTAAGGGCCCTCCCAGCCCTGACACCCTGTGTTCCAAGGTCCATCTAGCTTTTTTTAGAGCTAAGGTGGACCAGGAGTCAAGAGCCCTGTGTTCTGAGCCTGGTTCTGCTGATCACTGGCCAAGTGGCCTAGAATAAGTTGCCTTTCGTCTTTCTGAGCCTCAGTTTCACCAACGATAAAATGAAGGGATTGGCTCATTTGCAGCTACGTGGCTCAGAATATAAACACTAGGGGAAGAGTCAGGAAGACCTGAGTTCAAATCCAGCCACAGATAGTTACTGGCTGTGTGACCCTGGGCAAGTTGACCTCTGTCTGTCTCAGTTTCCTCATCTCTAAAATGGGGGTTATAAAGATAGAATGAGATAATACAAAGGTTACAAACTTTAATGTGCTTATGCCAATGTGAGCTGTTATTCATTACTATTATTATCTCTAAGGGTCCTTCAGATTTTAGCATGCAGAAGGAAAGGGCACATGGCTGGAGAAAAAAAGCGGTCATTTTTCGGGGCTAGCCCCTGGGAAGAAGGATACAGGGGCTGCTTTTTTGAGCTCAGGGGAGAGGAAAGTGTAAAGCCTTGAGTTGTCCATCCCCTAGCCAGCCCCCCAGGCTGGCCCCAACCTTAGCTTCAAGTGCAGGAGCCACCTCCTGTTTGGAAAAGATCTGGCCAGGTTCCTGGCAGGGCCTCCGCCCTGCCCCCACCCTGCTCACCGCCACAACAGAGCTGATTGTACAGGTCTCCTTCCTGTTCTCTGTTCTCAGAAATGTGGGTCACTGATAGTGGGGTCTACGTCATTTCCCCCCAACCCCCATGGCCAGGTTATTTCCCAGGGGCCTTCCCTAGTAGGTACAGTTCCAGAAAACTTCAGAGCCCAGGGAGGGAAGAAAGTAGGATGCTGGCACCCACCTACCACAGCTTCCCAGGTCTCCAACTCTCTCCCTATAGAGTAAATTCCCTAGTGAATATGGAAAAGTATGCTATAGAATTAGTTGCTAGAACTAGAAGAGACCATAAAATGTTGACTAGGAAGGACCTTACAGAATGTGAGACCTAGGAAGGCCCTAGAACGTGGAATGCCAGAGCTAGGAGGGCCCTTAGAACATGGAATATCAGGAGTGGGAAGGACCTTAGAACCCAGAATGTCAGCTTAGGAAGAAAGCATTTAATTCAATGACTATTCAGTACACGCTCACTGTGTTCAGGGCAGGCACTGCTCTTGGTGCTGGGGATACGAAATCAAACAGGGAGCATCCCTTGCCCTCACCAGATCATAGCTTTGAAGGCTGCTGGAGGCCAGCTCCAGGATTCCCTTCTCATCCCAGCTGAAATCCCACCTTCTGTCAGAAGCTTTTCCCAGTTTCTCTGAATGCCGATGCCTTTGCTCTGTTGATTACCTCCAATTTCTCGTGGATATATCTTGTTTGTGCACACTTGTTTACATAAAGTCTCTCCTGTTAGACTGTGAGCTCCTTGAGAGCAAGGACTATCTTGTGCCTTTCTTTGTATCCACAGAGGATAGTATTGCGCTTTGTAAGTGTTAGCTGGCATATAGTAGGTGCTTTGTAAATGTTGACTGGCACATAGTAGGTACTTTGTAAATGTTGGCTAGCAAATAATGTAAATGGTGCCCGGCACATGGTAGTTGCTTAGTAAATGTTGGCTGGCACATAATAGGTGTTTTGTAAATGTTGGCTGCCACATAGGTGCTTAGTAAATGTTGACTGGCACATAATAGGTGCTTTGTAAATGTTGGCTGACACATAGTAGGTGCTTTGTAAATGTTGGCTGGCACATAGTCGGTACTTTGTAAATTTTGACTGCCACATAATAGGTGCTTTGCAAAGGGTGCCCAGCACATAGTAGTTGTTTAGTAAATGTTGACTGGCACATAGGTTCTTAGAAAATGTTGACTGGCACATAGTAGGTGCTTAGGAAATAAGTAAACACCCAGAAACAGAGGAGGGAGAGAGCCCTAGGTACTGGAAGGACAAGGGCAGGTAAGAGATGGTCCCATAGCCAAGGTGAGCCATGCTAGTACAACCACCCCCACCCCCACCCCCACCCCCAACCATTTTACAAGTGGAGAGAATTAGGCCCATCTTGCCCAGAGTCACACAGGACACATGAGCCTGCTGGCTGCCCAGTTCTCCACGAATTGGGCAGGGGATCCTGGAGAAGCCAGGGTTGATGGGGGGGGGGGGGCAAGGGACCAGGAGGTCCAGAGCCTGATCCAATGAGTCAGGGTGGGGGAGGGACAGCTCTGGGGAGCTCACCTCAGGTTGGTCTTCTGAACAGAGAAGCAGTATTCGTTAATGCCTGTCGTGGGCATCCGGCTCCTCAGAACGTCCTGGGCTGTGGGGATGTAGCTTTCTTCTGTGATACGCTCCAAGTTGGACAGGTAACTACAAAACCAGACCTGGCCCTGAGCCCTGGCTCTGACCCTCTTAATCCCCTGGGTCCTGGGGCAATGCTTCTTCAGTCCCACCCCCCAACAAATCAGAAGCCAGCCTTTCTGTATGCCCACCACAAAATGGCATCCCCTACCCCACCTCCACCAGGGAGCTTTCTAGGACTACAGTGTTCCTTTCCTTCTCTGGGTCCTCACTGGCCCCACTGTCTGCACTCCACAGGGTTGAGGGGTCAGACAATCACTGCCTCTTTCTCCTGCCTGCCCCCACCCCACAGTGTCTGGCTCAGGGCTGTCTCTACACAGATGCTCCATTGCAGTTTATTGACCTAGGGTGGCGGTTGTGTGAGTGTGGTCAGAATCACTTGTAAAACAATGGTAGGCATAAAGGGCTTGGCTATTTATTTTCCAGGGTGTGTGGGCTAAGTGTTCACTAAGAGCTTGCCCCTGGTGGATGCTGAGAGGTGTTGGTGTCAGGTGTAGCAGGTGTAGTGGGTATGTGCCCTTCTCCAGAAAGGAGAGGAAATGAGGCTGGGGAGCTTATGGGGATACATGAACCCACAGAGACATCCAACAGAGCAGTGCTGGAGCGTCCACGCTCTGCCAAAAGTCTCACATACTCTATCTTTGTGCCCAGACACGCCCCCCACCCCCAGCCATGCATAGAGAAACATATACCACACTCAGCTGAGACACACAGTACATGTATCCAGATACACACATCACACATGAAGCCCCATACAGACAGACTCCCACAAAGTGGTGGGACAATATATTCAAACACACACACACATCACAAACACACGTTTCCTACTAATAGATATATTCTCTGTCTCTTCAGACACACACGGTGCCCACAGGTGTACCCTTTCTTTCATGCCCACAGGCACACACCTTCTAACACATAGACCCCTACCCCTCATCCTCCCCACATGCATGCGCATGCACCTAATACTTTTAGATCCAGACATAAGTATCCCGGGGGCATGTATTTGTTAATTTTTGTGATACATTGCCCCCCAGTGCCCAGAGTTGTGTGGCTGTGTTTGAGGACATACACACACACACATATGTGTAGAGATGACTATGGGATACCTCTGGATTTCTGGATTACTGATCCCCACCAGGGGTCCCCCTGGCCCCTGAGCTGAGTCTGTGGGGGTTCCCTCCAACATCCCTCCCAGGGATGTGGCCCAGAGACTTCCAGAGCTCAGTCTTCACCCCAGAGGCTGGGGGAAAGGCTGGTAACTCAATGACCCAGAAGCTGAATTTTTTCCAGGCAGACCACCCCGCCCCCACCCCCCAACACACACAAACAATCATACCCACCAGACCCTGGGTCTACCCTGCACTCACTACACAGCAGAGTCCAGCAGATGGAACTCCCGACGGCGATCATAGCACATCCTGATGCCAGCATCTTTCCATAGACACTTAATGGCGTGGGCATGGGGTTTCTCGAAGGTCGTCACTTTGTAGGCATCTGTGTTCATAATCAGGTCAGCGTGATGCTGGGAGGTAAAGGGGTCAAGAAGTCAGAGGCCATGGGGTCACCAAGTCAGGCCAGAAGGAGCCTCTAAGAGAGGAGAGATGTCAGTTCTTGGGTTCCCAAAATAATTTCTTTTATAGTTTGCCTCCAGGTCACCCGTAGCACACCCTCATATGTCATCTTCATCTTTCCATAATCATATCTGAGAACTACAGGAATATGGATTTATACTATGGGGAACCTTGGGGATTTAGCCCAACTTTCCCATTTTACCAATGAGAAAACTGAGGCTTAGGGAGGTTGAATGCCTTGCCTAAAGTCACTTAAGTATTAAGGGGTGAAAGTAAGATTAAAACCCAGAGCCTCTAACTTCCAAACTCACTGCACCAAGATGTCTCCCACACATGCTTCAGGAGATAGTCCTGAGGTGGGTAACCTTGGGCAAATATCTCTCCTTACTCTGTGCCTGTTTTCCCACCAGTCCAACAAAGGGTCCTCTAAGGCTCCCTCTAGCCTTCAACCTGTGAGAGTGGGGGGAGGGGCATGGATGTGAGGAAAGAGAGATGACCATGGGCTAGAGCAGCCACAGAGTATACCAACCCTTTCCCATTGACCCCAGACCGCCCTTGGTTCCTCCTTGCCGGGCTCACCCTGCTCTCGGGGCAGCTATAGGGGATGTGAAGGGTGTCCATGGCCTCAATCATGGCCTGCATGGAGGTGAAGATATTCTGATAGACCAGGGATGTGAAGCCCTTGCGGTCCTCTTCAGAGTAGCCTGCCCCATGGATAATCCGCATCTGTTTGATGAAGGTGCTTTTTCCACTCTCCCCGGTACCTGTGGGTGAGAGGCCAGATTAGAGTCAGAAATACCCCCCCAGTTCTCCCCTCGCCCTCCATCCCAGGCCCCACACAGGGGCTCCTGGAACTTCACCAGCCTCTCCTCTCTGGGGGTGGGTGGGGAAGGGGTTCCCAATCCTGACAGTTTATCTAAAGATTAGAGACGTCAACCTACTTCCCAAGAAACTCTTGGGCAGACACTGACAATAAAGACTTACATAGATAGGTCTATTGCAGAGGACAGGGATCAGGACTGGGAAATTATGAGACTCCCACTTGGGTCCCAGCCCTGACTCCACCACTGCCTGTGTCAGTCTCAAAGTGGCAAGAGACTTCAGTGACCAGCCCGCAGATCTGAAAAAGCATCCCTTTTACAACATAGCCATCAAGGGGTCATCCAAGCTGTGTTCACAGCCCTCCAGGGAATGGAGTCTTTCTTGGATTAATAAGAAGTCTTTCCTATGGTCAGTCTCCAATTGGCCTGTTTGAAACTTCTGCCCATCTGGCCTAGTTCTGGCCTCTAGGGTCAAGCAGAACCCCTCTAATCTCTTATCCAGAATATCACAGCCCTTTATATATTTGAAGGCAGTTATCATGTCCCTGTTGAGTCTTCCTTCTCCAGGATGAGCACCCTCATCTCCTTTAACTCATCTTCTCATGGCATAAATTCAAGGTTCTTCACCATCCTGGTTTCTCACCTGGGAATTATCCTTCCCAGGTGAGATTATCCAGATTATCCTTCTTAAACTATGGCACTCAGAACCGAATCCAGTAATTGAGATGTAAACTGACTAGGGCAGGGAGTGGAGTGATTGCTGCCTCCCTGATGCGGCCCCAGATGGAACTGGTTTTCTTGGTTGCCATATCCTCACTCTCCTCCACTACCCCCCTCACCCACCCCCTACCCCAAGCCCATATCCACTCAGTCGCTAAGTCTTGCCTTTCCTACCATCCGTCCCCTTCTCACAAAGTCACCAGTCCCTCATCACCTCTAACTGAGACTACGGCAATAGCCTCATCAGTCTCCCTGACTCTCTCACCTCTCCAACTGATCTTCCATTAACCTGCCCATGTCTAACCATGTCGTTCTCTCATTCCATAAACTCCACTAATCCAATCAAATATAAACTCATTGGTTTAGCATTTAAATCCCTTTTATAACCTGGTCTCAACCTACCTTTCCAGACTAGATATCACATTTGCTAATTCATTGAGCTATAGCATTGAACCCCCTAGATCACCTTCAGATGAACTGTTGTCTAGCCAAGGTTCTCCCAATTTTGTACTTTAGACAAGACCCTTCCCCATTCTGGACCTCACTTTTCCATATATATGTGTGTATATATATATATGTATATATATATATATGTGTGTGTGTGTGTGTGTATACATATATATATATATATATATATATATGAGAAACTGAATATTAAATAAATGTCCATTAAAGAAAGAATTTTAAAAGTACTTGGAAACTAAATAACATAATTCTAAAGAACTGATGGGTCAAAGAATAAATTATATCTTTGTCAAAGAACAAACAACAGAAAATTTCATTTAAAAAATGACAGTAAGGAGAAACTTAAGACATAAGAAACTTATGGGCTGCAGCTGAAGCACTTCTCAGGGGAAATGTTATATGTCTAAATGCTTTAATCAATAAAAGAGAGAAACAACAAATTAATGATTTTTTAAAATTTGAATAACAACAAATCAAAAACTCCAACTAAATAACAAAGTAGAAATTCTGAAAATTAAAGAAGAGATTAATAAAATGAAAACAAAAAGATCATTAATTAATAAACAAAACTTATTTTGGAGCTGGTTTTTAAATTTTTATAAAAGAGATCAACAGTTAACTAACTTGATTTTTTTAAAAAAGAGAGGAAAACCAAATTGTTTATATCAAAAATGAAAAAGGAGAACTTGAAACAAATAAAGAGGAAATCAAGGAAATTATCACAGACTAATTTGTCCAATTATATGCTAAGAAAACTGATAACTTTGGGGCAATAGATAAATACTTACAAAAAATATAAGACACTTGGATTTAAAAAAAACCAGGAATATTAGCTTACATAACCCAATATCCAAAAAAGAAATTGAATAAGATATAAATGGGCTTTCAAAAGAAAAAAAAACAACTCCAGTACCCAATGGATTCACAAATGAATTCTATCAAACATTCAAAGAAAATTAATTTTAATGCAACATAAACTGTTTACAATTATAAGAAGATACCTTTTAATGTCTTTCTATGATACAAATATGATCTGGATGCCCAAGTCAGAGAGAAATAAAGCAGAGAAAGAAAACTATAGACCAATATCCCCAGTGGACATTGATGCAAAAATTTTAAATAAAATATTAGGAAATAGACTACAACAACACATTAAAAATATCATACACTATAATAAGGTTAGATTTATGCCAGAAATGAAAGGTTATTCAAAATAAGGAAGATATGCATATAATAAGCCATATTAATAATATAAACAATAAAAATGATTATATTAACAAATGTTGACAAATTCTAGGTATCAATAATTATGTAACAAAATCCAACCCTCATTTCTGTGAAAAACTCTAAAAATCATAGGAATAAATGGACCTTCCCTTGATACAGTGAATAGTATTTATCTAAGTCCAAGAGTAAGCGTTGCATGTAATGAAGAAGAGTTAAGAGGCCTTTTCAACAAGATCGATAATGGGCAAGGATGCCCATTCTTACCATTACTGTCTGACATGGGGTTAGAAATGCAATTAAATATGAAAAATAAATGGGAGGAATAAGCATAAATAAAGATAATAAAGAATAAAGAGAAAACAAAATTGCTACTTTCTGAAGATGAAACAATGGTATACTCAGAGAACCCTAGAATTAATTGAAATAATAACTTCAGCAAAATCACAGGATATAAAGCCTATCCATGTAAATAGTCAGCATTCTTATATATAACCAACAAAATCCAGCAAGAAGAGCTAGACAGAGAAATTCCATTCAGAATAATTACGGAAGCTAGAAAATATTTGAGACTGTTTCTAGTAAGACTCACCCAGTGACTATGTGAACTCAACTAGAAAATACTCTTTACAGAAATACAGACCTAAATAGCTGGAGAAATAGTAATTGCTGATGGGTAGGTCAAGCTAATGGGTAGGGCAACTAGGAGGTGCAGTGGATAGAGCACTGGACCTGGAGTTAAGAAAATCTATGTTCAAATCTGGACTCAGATTCTTGCTAGCTATATGGACCTTGGACAAGTCACTTAACCCCTATTTGCCTCAGTTCCTCATCTGTAAAATGGAGACACCCTAGAGAAGGAAATGGCTAATCACTTCAGTATCTTTGCCAAGAAAACCCCATGGACTTTGTCATGTAGAGGCAGATGTGGCTGAACAACGACAGGTCAGGCCAATATAATAAAAGTGACAACACTACCTAAATTGATTTATTTAGTGCTGTGCCAAACTCCCAAAAGAGTATGTTATAGAGCTAGAAAAAATAATAATGAACTTTATATGGAGGAACCAAAAGGTCAAGAGCCTCAAAGACAATAATGAAAAAAGTGGGGGGAAGGGGGTCTATCAATATCAGACATCAAACCACACTTCAAAGCAATAATCATTAAAATATTTTGGCATTTGTTAAAAAAGAGAGAGATTGATAAGTAGAATATATTAGATAGACAATACACAGGAGAAAACAAACACAGTTGCATAGTGTTTGACAAACCCAAAGACCCTAGCTCCCACAAAAGAACTCACTATTTAATAAAAATGAATGGGAAACATGGACGGCAGTCTGGGGGAAGTTCTAGACCAACACCTCCCACAGAAGACGAGCTCTAAATGGATATGTGGTGTAGTTATAAAAGGTCACATGGCAGAGAAATTAGAAGAACAACGAAGAAATTACCTTTCAATTCTATGGATGAAAAAAGTCCATGATTAATTAATTGATTGAGAGGATCATTCAGGATAAAACTTTCTAGCTGTGTGACCCTGAGCAAGTCACTTCACCCTGTTTGCCTCAGTTTCCTCATGTATAAAATGAGTTGGAGAAGGAAATGGTGAACCTGTCCAGTATCGTTGCCAAGAAAAGCCCAAATGAGGTCACGAAGTATTGGATGCAGCTCAACCACAAGCCCTTAGCTCAGTGCTTGCTGAATAGAACTAAATTGAATTGGGGAATGACCAAACTGCAATCTTTTTTTAAAACATAACAAAGATGAGGAAAGAAACACAAAAGGGATGCAGATAAAAAGAAAGCAGAGCTGGCAGAACATACTCACTGATTCTGACCATGTAAAGAACAACGCTCGAAAAAGACACAGACTGAACAAAGCTCCAATTGCTACTCTTTTTTAAAAATTCCCTATTCTTTTACTTTCTAAAGGAAAAGGTATTTTGAGGACCTTGAGGGGTTGGGGGTAGGAGTTGTTCTTCATTTTATTTAATTGTATTTATTAAAACTGGCAACTGACAGCCCACCATCCTGCACACTGTGTCAGACAAATGGCCCCAGCATATTGATGGCAGAGTCTCCTGTGGAGGATTCGCAGAGGGCCAGCGTAGACCGAAGTCAAAGAGGTCAAGAAGCAGTGGACAATTTCTTGCCTCAACCGTTGGAAAGAAGCTCATGTGTTTATGAGACTCTAGATCTGTCAAAGTTTATATTCTTTTGGGGAGAGGGATAAGAGCTACATCTGGAATTTTATTGATATAGGGAACTCCCTGGTGAGGAAAGTCTCTCTGCCAAATGGCAGTTGGCTTCTCCACATCTTATAATCTCAGAGACTCACCTGGAGCCTGAAAAGCTACGGGATTTGCCCAGGGGTCACATGGCCAGGAGGTGTGTCAAAGGTAGGACTCAGATCAACGCCAGTTCTTTATCCACTATGCTTGGCAGACTCTCATGTTTATAAAATATACTGTTCTATGTAATTCGTAGTAAACATACTATACATGCAACACATACAGTATGCTTATAATAAAAAGTATTCTTAGCTCTAAGGTTCCTTCAGACTCTTCCATCCTATGACTCTGTGACTCATCCCCTACATCTCCTCCTCAAAGCCTCCTTGGGTATGATCTCATTGGCTTCCAACTTCCTTCTGCAGACTGTAGACTGGGCAAATTCACCCCATTTCATAGGCTCCAAGGGTACATGCCTGGAGTCATGCCTGGAATTTGGGAATGGAAGGTAGAATCAAACCTTAGGTTAGGACAGGGAGTTCATTGGCCTGGTGGTAACAGAAAAGACTACCAGACCGCTGTCGGCTTTTCCTTAGGACCCTCACTGGAAGGAGAGTGAAAGGGGAAGGGGTGGATGGACCACAAGGAAGGGAAAAGTTGCAGGCCACAAATGAGGAAATGGGTGGAGGACAGAGAGGGAGCTGGGAGGAGAGGGCAGGAAGCAGGAGAGTGAGGCAGTGGGGCCTGAGTCATACACTGACGGAATACAGGCTCCTTCTTGCTCCAACATTCTCTGTTCTAAGGTTGGATTAGATCACAGAATCTCAGAATAGGAAGGGAGTCTTTGAGGGTCTTTTAGCTCAATCTATCCCCAGAAGGTGGTCACTTGTGTTAGAAAACCTCCAGCAATGGGAAACTCAGTTCCTCTCAGGGTGGCTGAGATAGCTCCCACTAGGAGGAAATTTTTGCCTACATGGGATAAAAATCTGCCTGTCTGCAGATTTGTTGGTAGTGCTGCCTTCTTTCTGGGCCTGAACAGAACAAGTCAGATCTTCTTCCAGGGCACAGCCCTTTGAGTCCTGGAAGCCAGCTATCATGTTCCCCCTTGGTCATCACTTCTTCAGGCCAAACACCCCCATTTCCTTAATTCCCAGAACAAATACACAAAGTCTTCACTGGGTTTGAGTACCAGCACTGAGTACTCAGTTATTAACCATCTGTATATTTCATCTCCTCCTTCCAGCCCTAATATTTCATGATCTGAAGATTCTTTCTGGCTCTGACATCCTGGGCCACATGCTCTGAGGCCACATCCTTCATCCTTTGCGTCTGAACTCTTATAATAGCTTCCTGATTGTTCTCCCATATCCAGTCTTCCCCTGCTCTAACCCAATGTTCATATTTCCCCCCAAAGTCTATCTCTGATACTTCTCCTCTGTTCAAAAACTTATGGATATCTGACCCCAGCAGAAAATCCAAACTCCTCGCTCTGATATTCAAGGCCTCCCACAAACTAACTTTAAGCAATCTTTCCAGATTATCTCCCCTGTTCCCCTTCAGGTTCTTGATGCTCTGTGCTAACAGGATTTTACTGTACCAGTCCAGACAGGACAGGTCTCTAACCTGTAAACACCTGAAGCCACACAAAGCGGGCCAGAGACAGGAGTGCCAGGAAACAAGCAGCGGTTTAGTTAATGACTTTCAGAGTGAAGGATGCTCCCTATGCTGGAGTAGAGGCCCAGTTTATGTGCATAAATCACAAGTGGGGGAGGGCAGGGAGGGGGATTACAAAACAACTATTTCTAGGGCTTGAGCAGTTTGCCACAAGTCCATGAGTCCACAAGCTTCTGACCCTCAAGCCAGAAGAGGCAATTCTGACAAATCTAGATTATTAGTATATTCATGACACGTATCATGTCGATTAATATAAAAATCCCAATTCCCTTCACATCTGTCAACACGTTCTTTCCCAAGCACATCCTAGAGTCTTTTACTATCCTTTTACTGGGGGCTTTGTTCTGTGAAGTTTGGATTCAGTCAAAGGTTCATACTTGAGGACCTAGAGGGCCACATGCGGTCTCCAGGCCATAGGTCCCCACCCCTGTCCTAGATTTTCCCCTTTCCTTGGCATTCCTTCTATTTATGTGGACTAACCAACACCGTCTCTGCCTGTTAAAGTCCTACCCACCCCACAAGGCCCAACATGCATGCTGCTTCCTCCAGACTCCCCTGACTCACTTCCCACCCCCCAAGCCCATAATGACTGTTCCCTCTTCTCAGTCCTCAGAACACCGATTTCCTCTCTTTTATGGCCTTTATCCTACCCTGCTATCTATTACATGGGCCCTATTTCACCTCCTTTCTAGACTACAAGCTCCATCCAGGAAAGCAGAGGCCCGATCTTTTCCATCTCTGTCCTTACTCAGTCCAGGGCCCAACACACTAGGGACTTCAGAGAATGTCTGTTGAGCTGAGGAGGCACCTGGAGCTCAGACAGGAAGGGCCTGCTTTCTCTGTGACCACATGAGCTCTGGTTTGGATGGTGAGGGAGGAAGATTCATCTAGAAAGTAGGACTAAAAACATTTAATCCTCTATGACCAGGAAAGAGTGCCCCAAGACTTGGTGTTTAGAGGCCTTCCTGTCTCAGCTTCTTTTCTGGGAAGGATCCCTAAGTCCTAACAGGGATTACTAGAGATCATAGAACCTCAGACTTGGAAGGATCCCTGGAGCCATACAACATCAAAGCTGGAGAGGTCCTTAGAACACAAAACATGGAAAGTCAAAGCTGGGAGGACAAGCCAATTGTTCAGTTGTGATTCTTTGATTATAGGTCTCTAGCCCCCAAGCCTGGGAACTATAAGATTTGAAATAAGGCAGCAAAATGAGGCCGAGGTTGGTCTGGGCTTACTCCAGGGAGATCCTGCCAGGAGACAAAGAAGTGGAATCTTTCCAGGCCCCTGGGCAGAAAGACGGGCAGAAGCTCTCAAAATAGTGGGGTATGGGGAGGGGAGAGAAGGAAGGGGTGAAGTTGTGGATGCTACTAATTAATTCAGTTAAGCGTTAAAGACAGGGGCCACCATCTCCCCCTGGCCTCATAGATAAGTGAGTATTTTTAAGGATGATCTTCTAGTCCATTCTGGCCCTCCCCATATCTGGCCCACCCCTATCTTTTTGACCCTTAGCCCTGCAGCTCCAGCCTAGGGTGAGAAGGAAGAGAGAAAACAGATATTAAGAAAGGATGGCTTTGAGGAAATAGCAATGGGAGAAATCCCCCAGTCTTCGTAGAAATGAATAAAAGCCATGCTGATATAAACACGAGTGGAGACCCTCCCCATCCCAGCAGCCTCCAAAGTGCAAGGCCTAGCCGGCCTGGGGGTGGGGTTGGTGGTGGAGGTAGGGACGGTAGAAACAGAGAGCAGGAGAGGTACACATACATGGTTATCCTGAGGAACAGGACCAGCCTGGTCTGACAAGTTGATGACAGGGCCCTTCAGGGCATCAAGGTCTACCAGTTCATGGGATTTGAACTCCGAGGACCTGAGCTTAAATCCTCATGCTGCCCCTTCCTACCTTAGGAAGGTCTCCTACCCTCTCTGGCCTCAGTTTTCTCATCTGTAAAATGACCTCTGAGTTTCCATCTAGATCTCAATTCATTTACCTCTGCCCTCACTGCGCTGTATGACTGACCACTTGAGACTCTCTCTCCTCCCTGGGTCTTTGAGAGGAACAAAAGAACTTCCTAGAAATAAGGGAATCAGAGAGAGGAAAGCCAGACAACCTAGTAGGAAAGAGGCACAAATTTGGCAATTGTCAAGGCAGGAGTGACTCATGGCCTTACCAGCAATGCCATGTGGGTGACAATTGATCCTTTCACATATAGTTTCACTGTTTCATAGCCATCACCTTATTTGCTGGCAATCGGGAGCCTGGGGTTCTCTCCGTAGGACCTTGGGCCATTCCCTTCCTCTTGCTAGGCCTTTCTAAAATGAATGTACGGTCATTAAGGTCCCTCCTCACTCTGACACTCTATGAGCCCAAGAGAGTCAAGGATTCTTGCCTCTGGACCCTCCTCTGAAGGTCGATCCTCCCCTTGGGTCAGATGCCCCTGAGGCTGGGGAGGACTGGACAGATAGAGACACTCACCCAACAATAGCAGCTTAAGCTCTCCTCGGTCCCTCTTCTTCTGTTCCATGAGGATCTTATTGATTTCTTGGTCAATCCTTAAGGCCATCTTCTCGTCCTCTGTCAGGCACCAGGGGCAGCAGTGCCAGCTGAGGGAACGGGCCATGACCTTGGAACACAAAGGCTCAGAGCCGTCACAGGGACTGAGGCAGCATGTTGAGTGTCCTGGATTCCTGCAAGCAGACTTCCTACAGGAAGATCCTACCTTTCCTAACTCTCCCCAAGGGCCAACAGAGCTCTTTGGTACAGCTCCTGGTTCTGCTGGGTCCAGGAATAAGTGATGGATCCCAAGGGAAAAGGGATGGATCTCTTCTGTGCCCTCTCTAGCCTGGGTCTCCTATAAGCCTTAGCTTATATTTCAACTCCGGAGGTAGGGAGAAGAGGAAGAGGAGAATGGCACCAAGTTCCAGACCCAGACAACCAGGTTGACAGGCAAGCCTAGGAGAGATAAGAACCAACTGTCCCAATTCCCCCTTCTTCTCGGTGTGGAAGAATAAACTCAGACTTGGAGACGGGTGTCCCTTAGGCAGCAGGCGTGCAGAGGAAGAAGTTTCAACCACAGGCCTGCCCCTGGCTGTCACCCAGTGGGGAGCTCCTTCCTCATTCCAAAACCAGGGTGTGCTTAAGCTCTTGCCTGTGCCTCAGGGTGCCGCACCCCTCCTTGGCTGGGGTTCCCTGGCCCCTCTGGCTGGGAGGAGACAGGGTTCAGCACCCCCTCAGTAAAGGCTCCTCCTTTCTCTTGGGCCCCTAGCCACAGGCCTTCCCCCTCACCCAACTACCCAACCACCAACCACCATTCGTGCTCTCTCAAAAAAAAAAAAAAACCCAAAAAAACAACAAAAAAACTCTCCCGCCCAATGAAGGAACAAACCATTTCCGGAAGAGAAATAGGGTGTCATCTTTGCCTTTCTGGAGACGGAGGGGAGAAAGAAGAGGCATGAGGTCTTCCTGGTGCAAAGGGCTTTGGGGCCAGGCCCTGGTATGAGGGACCTACACCCGTCCCAGACATTTATCTTCAATAAATACTTTATGGCTTCCATGACAGTCAGGGGGAAGAAGACTTCATCCACATTCAGATATCTCAATTCCCTGCGCCTTCCCCACCTCACCCCATCCCACTCTCCAGACCCAGAGCCAATACTCAGTGGCGGTATCAGTAAGTGCAGCCCCAGTCTGGATGCCCTGATTCACTCACCAGATCCTAGGGTGTGAGTCCTCAACTCATAAAAGAAACTGGCAACCTCAGGAAGCAGCTCACACCCTGTCACTAGTGTGAGCCATAGAAATCCTGGTTTCTTGCCTTCTCCCTGTTCAGACCACCACCCCCCCCACCCTCACCCCCACCCCCCACCCCCCGCCAAGGGGAGATTCCCCTCAAACACAGACTCACACAAGCCCTCTCCTGTGGGGCTTTGCAACTTCCTATCTGGAAACTCAAGCTGAGAAAAACTGAAAGAACCTGAGGCCAAAGTATTTGGAAACTACAACCAACTTAGAGCTCCAAGCTAGGAGACCAGATCTGAGTCACAAGCCAGGCCAGACAACAAGGAAGGGGTCTATCTGTGATTTTCAGTATCACAGAATGTTTTGAACTAGAAGGGAACTTAGAGAGCATCTGGGCAAACCCTTCCACCACCCTAATCTTGCCAAACCAAGACTCAAAGACTGTGACTTGCCCAAGGTCATACAGTTAATAAGTAAAAAGAACTAAGATTCAAACCCAGGTCTTCTGACATCAAATTCAGTATTTTTCCCACTTTACCAAATTGTGTCATACTCCACCTATTAAATTGTACATGCTTTAAGGGCAGATACTGTTATTATGATTTTTTTCATGTGTTCCCCTCATATAGTACACAGTAGGTACTTAATAAGTGCATATTGCATTGAATCTGTTCTGTATGGCACAGCCATAGACTGGGCCTGGGGTACTCTGTACCAGGCCTGGCAAAGATGCCCCATTAACTGAGAGTGGCCTCACTGGCTCTGTGCCTCAAAGGCTTCCAATCCTGAGGAATCATATGACTCCAAGTCCAGTGTTCTCCTCACTACAGAAGAGAGAGAAGCAGTTTACTTAAAGTAGAGATCTCCTCCCTGCCCCTCACCCCCCCCCCCCCGACACACACACTCCTTGTCAGATTTGGGAAAAAATATCCAGCTTTGTTTTGGTTACCCCTCCATTCACCATCCCCAAACAATGCTCTACATTAGCCCCCCAACATGGATGGAAGGGAAATGCTAGGAATCCTGGCAGGGGAGATGCCACTTCCTCCTAGAGTTTGAAATAGAAGAAAGAAGGTCAGTATCTGGATGCACTCTAGATTTTGAGAAAGAAGATATCCAGCGGAAAGGAGACAGGATCCCACAGACTAAAATTCTGCAGGGGAAGTCAGCGCAGGAAGGAATAAAATTCTGAGGACAACAATTTCAGCGAAGAGGGGGAAATGCAATATCTGAAGAGATACTTGTGGATGCACAAGGAACTCACCAACTAACTCACAGTTTATGAAGAAATGTAACAGAAAGGCAGAGAATTGGGGTGGAGGGGAAGAGAGCTGGTCTAGTAGTCAAGAGGGCAGAGCTCAAGTGTGACACACTTGACTATGTGACTCTGGGCAAGTCACAACCACTCAGTGTTCTGGACGAATTAACAGCGATTAGGCTCCTGAGCTAAGCATGAGGAATACAAAGCAAAAAATTCCAGCCTCTAAAACAGTAAGCTGTAGAGAACGAGCCATTCTGCATTGGTAAGGAAAGCCCCTCAAGCCCTCCACTAGGTGCTTGCTACACCAAGGAAATGAGGTTCTGTTTAAGCTTCATATAATTTTGTTAATTAGTTTTGATTTTTGACTCTGCTGACTTCATTCCTCATCTGTTCATATAGATCTTTTCCTGCATCTTTGTATTCATTGCACACATTTTTTCTTACAGTAAAATTTCACTACATTCACATACCACCATTTGTTTAGCCATCTCCCAATCAATGGTTGTGTGCTTTATTTCCAATTCTTGGCTGTCACAGAAAAAGTGCAGCTACATATATTTTGGAGAATGTGGGGAATTTCTTTTTAGTAATGGTTTCCCTGGGGGTATAAGCCCAGAAGCCTCTGGTTCAAAGAGTACGGATGTTTTAGTCACTTTATTAGCATAATTTCAAATTGCTTTCCAAAATGGTCATACCATTTCACAGCTCCACCAACAATGCATTAGTGTATCTATCTTCCCACTACCCCTCCAACACTGGCTGTTGCCATCTTTTGTCGATTTGCTGAGTGTGAAGTAAAACCTCAGGGTTTTGTTAATTGGCATTTTTCGGATTTGGAGCATTCTTTCATGTGGTTGTGAATATTTTGCAATTTATCTTTAGAGAAATGTTTGTTCATATCCTTTGACCACTTATCTATTGGGGAATGGCTGTTAGTCTTCATACACATACATGTTTCATGTATATAATGATTTTATTATATTGATACAGCCTAGCCACAAGCACTAAATGTTTCTCGAGCTTTTTAAGTTGTCTAATTCCATAAGGAATACTTGGAATGGAATCTATACAAGTCCTTTGTGTGCTTTGGTAGGTTGATCCTCAGGTGTTTTATGCATTTTGTATTTATTTAGAATAGGATTCCCTTTCTTTTATTGTTTCTTAAGTTTTGTTATTATTATATGGAAGGGCTGTATATTTTTGGTATCCAAGATACATAAACAATTTGTGTGTGTGTGTATATATATATATGTATATATATATGGATGTGTTTATTTATGTATATGTATATATACATATGGTTAGTTGGTTGTTGTCCTTCATTCTTCTCAAAGAGGACCAAAATGACATCAGTATATTAGAGTCAAGTTACAGTGTGTCCGACTGTGGCTGATCAGACCAATGCAAGCTTGGCATGCTCTACCATAGGCTGGGCACAAATCGTCCATGTGAACATTTGGGGTGGATTCTCTAAATCTGCACATCTCACATTTCTTTTGAGATATTTCAATTCTGCTTTGCTCCTAGAGCACGGTGCCTTCTCTGATGAGGGCACGAAGTCCTGTGCCACTCTCTTCCATGTCACACAAAGTACACACACACACACAAACACGCAAATTATTTCTATGGTTTGGATACCAAACCTTTGTGAAAGAAATGTTCTATTAGACTACTTTCTGCTTATCCTAGGTACATTAATTTTGTCTGTGGGGAAACTTTTCTATTTCAAGTACTCAAAGTTATCTATTTTATCTTTTGTAACTGCCTCTGTCTCTACTTTGGTTAAGAATACATCACTTACCCATAGCTGTGAGAGACATATGATTTATTTTTCTTCTAATTTTTTTATAGTATGATCTTTAATATTAAGGTCTCATATCCTTTTAGAGTATACTGTGGAATGGGATATAAGGTGTTGGTCTAAGCCTAATTTCTGCCAGACTGCTTTCTAACATTTTTCCAGCAATTTGTATCAAATAAAGAGTTTTTCTTAGTTAATTTCTTTTTTCCACTTTATCAAACCAGATTATTGAGTTCTGTTGTTTCTGATTCTCTCTCATCTAATCTGTTCCATTGATCCACCTCTCTATTTTGGTTTATTTATTTAGTTTTAGTTTTCAACATTCACCTTTACCAGATTTTGAGTTCTAAATTTTTCTCCTTCCCTCCTCTCCTTGCTCCCCAAGACAGCATGCAATCTGATATAGGCTATACATGTACAGTTATATTAAACAGATTTCCACATTAGTCTCATCGTAAAGAATCAGAACCAAAGGGAAAAGCCATGAGAAAGAAAAAACTGCAACAAGAGAAAAAATATAATGCTTTAATCTGCATTCACACTCCATGTTTCTTTTTCTGGGTGTGGATAGTATTTTCCATGATGAGTCTTTTGGAAGTGTTCTAAGTCATTGTATTTCTGAGAAGAGCTAAGTATATCAGAGTTGGTCATCACACGATATTGCTGTCACTGTATACAACAATCTCCTGGTTCTGCTCTCTTCACTCAGCATCAGTTCATGGAAGTCTTCCCAGGTTTTTCTGAAAGCATCCTGTTTATATGGAACAATAGTATTCCATTACATTCATATACCACAACTTGTTCAGCCATTCCCCAATTGATGGGCATCCCCTCAATTTCTAATTCTTGGCCACCACAAAAAGAGCTGCTATAAATATCTTTGTGCATGTAGGTCCTTTTCCCATTTTTATGATCCCTTTGGGACATAGACCTAGTAATGGTATTGCTGGCTCAAAGGGTATGCAGAGTTTTATAGCCCTTTGGCATAGTTCCAAATTGCTCTCCAGAATGGTTGGGTTAGTTCACAACTCCACAGGTCTCTATTTTCTAATGCCAGAAATGGCATTTGATGACTGCTGCTTTGTGATATAGTTAAAGTCTGAAAGTGCTATTTATCCTCCCTCCTTACTTCTTTTCATCATTGCCTTTGATATTCTAGATCTTTTGTTTCTCCAAATGAATTTTGTTATTATTTTATCAAGTTCTATTTGGTCATTTGATTGGTATAGCATTAAAAGTGAAAATTATTTTTAGTAGTATCATCCTTTTTATTATATTGACATAGTCTTCTTATTATTACTTCTTGTGTTTTATTATTATTATATAGACATGCTGTTAGTTTTTAAGGATTTGTTTTGTAACCTGCAACTTTGCTAAAGCTATTAATTGACTCAATTAGGATCTTCGATAATCCTCTAGGATTTTCCAATTAACCGTCATATTGTCAGCGAATAAGGATAATTTTATCTCCTTTTTACCATTTTTACCTTTCTCTTGTCTTATTGCTGTTGCTAGCACTTCCAGAACCATACAAAACAAAATTGGGGAAAGTGGGCTTCCTTCATTCACTCCTGTATTTATTGGGAAAGGTTCTCCTGTGTATTTCTATTGCATATGATGCTTACTTTTGGTTTTAGATAAAGGCTTTTCATTATATTTTTATTTTATTTATTTATTATATTTTATTATATTTTTAAAGGGAAGGCTAGGTTATAGAAGGCTTTGAATGCCAAACCGAGGATTTTTTATTTGATTCTAGAGGTGATATGAAGCCACCGGATTTTATTAAATAGGGAAGTGACCAGTCCTTTAGGAAGATCAGTTTGGTAACTGAATGGAGGATAGATTGGAATGGAGAGAGGCTTGAGGCAGGCAGATCCACCAACAGGCTATTATGAAAGTTTAGATATGAAGTGATGAGGGCCTGCATTGGTAATGACAATGTCAGAGGAGAGAAGGGGACATATTTGAGAGCTGTTGCAAAGGTGAGATTTACAGACCTTGACAATAGACTATTTATGGGAAAGATAGTGAGGAGTTTAGGATGACTCCTATGTTACAACCATGGTCACTTTTTATAAAACTTATTTGTGGTGCTAGAGAAATATTCATATTGCTTTGCTGTGCCATTTAGAAGATTCCATAAGTTGTTATTTTTTTACTTTAGTTTTTTCAGTAATTTATTCAGTTCCCTATATTCTCTTTTCTTTATTTTTCTTTTAGACTTAACCAAAACCGGGAGGGATATTGAAATCTCTGGTCCCTCTTGTGTTAACTATGTCTTCTTGTAGCTCAGATAATGTTTCTCTTATGAATTTGGATGCTAAGACATTTTAGGCATATAGATTTATTACTAATATTAGTTTGTTGTTTATGGTTCCTTTCAAGCATAATATAATTTCCTTGTTTATCCCTGCTTTCTTGGATTCAATTGATGTATAGTAAATTTTGTTTTTGTTTTCTATCCCCTCCATTTTATTTTGTGTATGTCTTTGTTTTCAATATGTGCTTCTTGCAAGCAACAGATTTTGCAGAAACTTGTTTTCTTAGCCAATCTGTTACTCTTTTTCATTTTATTGGATTGTTTAATCTATTGACATTCAAAGTTATGAAAGTTATATTTACAGTTTCCTCAATTTGTCTCTAATATTGGGGGAGTTATTATGATTTTTCCCTCTTCTGTTGTATACATATAACTGTTCTTTCAGTTATTTTACCTTAATCATTTTTGAAGTGGTCTTGTTTCCACTAGTTCTCTTCCCTTCACTCCTGATTCCCTCCTTTCATTTGTTATCCTCTTCTCTTTGTAGTTGAGCTTATAAGTTCCATTTTTTAATTCCTTTTTCTTGGATTATATAATTCTTCACCCACCCACCTTTTTTCTCCTCTCGGTTAATTAAGTAAATTTCCCCTTCCTTTCTTCTCTATCAACTAGTCCGGTTCATTAGCTTTGTAAATCTCATCTTATGCCCCTTTCCAAAATTTCTCACTCTTTTCATTATCTATCCTTTCTTTCTGCCTACTCTAGACCTTCATTCTTTGATTCATAACTGTTTTAATTATATAGTTTCTCTCTCTTATCTGTATTCCTCACTCAGAGTTTCAAAGTTATCCATTCTAGGCTTTCCCTTTTAAGCAGTTTCTACCACTGCCTTATATAGTTTGTGCCATGGATTCCCTTTTTCATTGTGCTCCACACCCTGAACAATGCCCCTTGGTAGAGCCCTTCCCCCATTACATCCCTGATTATGCAGCCCATCACTGATTTATAGATTCCTTTGGTTACCTTTTTTCCCATTTGCCTCCAAATTTCCTCTTAATTCAATGCTCTACCACTTCCCCAGGTGCTATTTGCCCCCTGGAGTTCAACTTCCCTTTTTCCAAGGTAGGAAAAGTGGGCTTTTCAAGCACCAAACTCCCCAGGCTACACCCAGCACAAGGTCCCTGTCTCCTTTCATAGATGATCCCTCTCACCCATATGAGCATTTATCAGTGGAACCTCCTCCCACCACTAAAGGAAGACCCCTTCCTTTCTTCCTTTTTTTCAATCCTTTCCCCCTCCTCCTTATCTACTCCCCGGTAGGTTCTTCTCTTTCTGAGACCACAAGAGTCACCTTCTTTCCTAATTATTAGCCCTCAATTTGACCCTCGACCATACATTCCATTCTGGCCCCCTATTCTCCTCCCCCCTTTCAAGTACCCTCCCATGTTGTAATGTAGTCCTACAAAAAAAAGCATCAATTCACCTACAGGCAGGGAGTCAGCAGGTTCTGTCCATACTGCCTCAGGTCCATCTCTTCACTGTTATCTTCACCAGTCTTTTTGTGTAGATTCAGAAAGAATCTCTTACTGATCTCTGTTTTCACTCTGTTCCTGTCCTTGGTTGCTGCATTTACTCACTCTTTCTACACTTCTATTGTTTGGGGTATCCATGAAGTAAATAATCTCTTCAATTCTGGTTTTCTTTCTAAAAATGTTTCAAATGACTCTTTGTTATTGAATGTCCATCTTTTTTCATGCATGGTTAGGCTCAGGTTTGCGGAGCAGGTCACCCTGGGCTTCATTCTGAACTCCAGTGCTCTTTGAAATACATCATTCCATCTCTTCCTATGTTTTCTTGCATTATTCAAATGTTCTTTTTTTCGTATTTGAAAGTCTTTCTCTTGGTGGCTTGCAGAATTTATTGCTTCTGAATTGAGTTGTTAAATTTAACCACTGTGTGGCTTGAAGTTTGCAGCCTTGGTTTTTGTTTTTTTTTTTCCTGGAGGTGATCTGTGAATTCTTTCAGTTGGAATTTGGTCTGGGCAGTTCTCTCTATTTCCTTCATTATAGTGTTAAGGTTTTTTGTCCTATTGTGTTATTCTGAGAGACTTGTGATCCTTAGGTTGTCTCTGTGCTTCCTGTCTTTGAACTTAGTGCATTTTGCTTGCATAATAAATATATTTCTCATAATGTTATTTTTTCCCTTCTCTTCTTCTAGATAGTTCTTTGCTTCTATAAATTTTCATTTCTTATTGTTCTCTCTCTTGTTTCTTTGGTCAGGCTTGCTATTGTAGATTCAAGCTTTTTTCATTCGTCTCATTTTTGATGTGCAGGACATAGATTCCGCTCACGTAATTTTTATTCCTCTCTCAAACCACTCAGGAACAGAATGTTGTAGTTCCATATTCTCCTCAAATTCCACAAGATCCTCTCCACTAAACACAGTGCCTAGCACATAGTAGGTCTCAATAAAAGCTTGACTTAACGTGTCAGTATTATTGTGAAAAAATGGAGTGATGTAGACTACACACTAATATAATTAGTTGGATTCAAAAATGGTTATATGGTTGGAGTCAAGGTAGTCATTAATGATTTAGCGTCAGCCTGGCAAGTCCTCTCTGATGGAGGATTTCAGGCATCTGAACTACTTAAAATGTTTATCGATTTGGATTTGGATAAAAGCATAGATGGAAAGCTCATAAAACTTGCAGATGACACGGAATTTGGAGAAATAGCTAATAAACAGGATGACATAGTCAGGATCCAAAAAACCCACTGAAAGCCTCGAGCCAAGGCTAGAGAGTTGGCCAAAGCTTAACAGCTGAAATTCAATAGAGATAGACAATCTTCCTCCTGGGTTCAAAAAACCAAGTTCCCAAGGACAAGATGGTTAGACAGCCATTTGTCTCAAAAAACAAATCTAGTAGTTTCGGGGGACAGGAAACTCAATAGGAACTCACAGTGAGATGTCACAGCCCAGAAGGTTAATGCAACCTTGGACCTTTCCTAACGAGAAACAGAGTTTCCAGGGGTAACAGGGTGCTCTGCCTCATTTGTACTTCAGTCATTCAGTAAATGCGTATTTATTAAGCACCTACTATGTGCCAGGCGCTGTGGTAAGTGCTGAGGATACAAAGAAAGGTAAAAACATGGTCCCCGACCTCAAGAAGCTCAAATTCTAAAGGGAGGGGGAAGAGAAATAACATACAAAAAAATGTATACCTAAGATATATGCAGAGAAGATGGCAGGTTGGGGGGGTGGGTAGGATGGGGGAATAGGTTAAGTCTTCTTGCAGAAAATGCTGAGTGTTGAAGGACACCAGGGAAGGCAGGAGGCAGATGTGAGGAGGAAGAGCATTCCACCCCTTGGAGGACAGACTGCAAAAGACACATATCAGGAGACGGAGTGTCTGGTGAGAGGAACAGCATGAAGGCTAGTGTCACTAACTCACAGAGGACATGAAACGGGTAAGGTGCCTCAAGACTAGAAAGGTAGGAAGGGGCCAGATTGTGAAAGGCTTTAAAAACCAAACAGAAGATTTTATGTTTGATCCTGGAGGTAATAGGGAACAGTTAGCATTTAATGAATGAGGATGACAAGATCAGACCTAGTAAGTTAAAGGTTGGAAGTGACAAGAAGACAGAGACATCGAAATGTGAAGGGAAATGCTTTCAGATGAAGAGAAAACATTATGCAACTTAGAAAGGGTCTGAGACTGAAAGTGAAGAGTCTGACATGAAATGAATTTGACCCAAGGCACCAACTGCTTCGATGTCTATGTTTTCCAGCTACTCATCTGCATTAAGACCCAACTGGGGAAGTCAAAGGGATGCCTATCAATTGGGGAATGGCTGAACAAGTTGTGGTATACAATTGTGATGGAGTACAATTGTGCTGTAAGAAATGACAAGGGAGGTGATTTCAGAAAAACACAGCAAGACCTATACGAACCAATGCAAAGTAAAGTGGGAATGGAGAGATCATTGTGCACAGTAATAGCAAGGTTGTAATGATGATTAAAACTTGACTACTCTGATCAATGCAATGATCCAAGACAATTCCAAAGGACTCATGAAGAAAGAAATGCTATCCACCTCCAAAGGACTGTTGAACTCTAAGTGCAAACTGAAGTAGAATTTCCTCACATTTTTTTTTTTTTGCATTTGGCTAACATGGAAATGTTTTGCATTATTTTACATGCATAATTGA
Organism: Trichosurus vulpecula; assembly: GCF_011100635.1. NCBI lineage: Eukaryota > Metazoa > Chordata > Mammalia > Diprotodontia > Phalangeridae > Trichosurus > Trichosurus vulpecula. The sequence continues at coordinate 54,169,015 of NC_050573.1, read as the reverse complement.
TATATTATTTGCCTTCTCGGTGGGAGGGAGAAAGATAATCTGGAACTCAAAATTTAAAGAGAAAAGAATGTTAAAAATAAATAATAATTTATTTATTAGTAAGTGGTGCTTGGGAAGTGAAGCTTAGCTGATCATTTTAAGTAAAGTCCCAAACTGAGGGAAACCACCTCATCACTTTTCACTAGCCAAACAGAAACAGATGATGGGGCTGAAGTCAGCTGACCCCTTGCTCTAGCTGAAGAGAGCATAGTCCCACTCAGCCAAGCCAGTGTCTGAAGGTACTGAAGGTACCAAAGGTGCTTAGTATGAAGTGCCTGGTGCCTAAGTGGTGATTAGCTGAAAGACCTGCTTGACAATCCTAGCAGATGTCAAGCCCTAAGAGGAGAAAAGCTGGGCTGGGCCAGTCGTCCAGCTGAGATACTATTTCTTACAAGAAGCCAGCCCAAATGAGTAGAAGAGCAACTTGTCCATGACTGACACCACACCCCAAGGCAGACGTGAACTTCATAAGGAACCTCTGTAGTAGGAACATCAAAACCATGCAGGTCTAAGGTTGGGAGCTGCATTGTTCGCACATGTTCCCTAAATGTAGCCTCGTTACCATTGTGCTATAAGTGTCTATGCTGCCTTACCACAGATTGTGCGAAAGGATCGTTAGACTAGTTTTGTTTGGCCTCAGAGACAAGAACCCGGAACAATGTGAGGAATCTACAAAGAAGAGAGTTTAGGCTTAATGTCAGGAAAATCTTCCTAACAATTAGTATTGTCCCATGGTGGAATGGCGTTCCTCGAGAGGTGGTAGGTTTCTTTCACCTAAGATGTCTTCAAACAGAATCTCAATTACCCCTTGTCAGATATTGATGAGGATTGGTGAAGATTCCTCACCATTATGGGTTGGATGAGATGTTTGGTGAGGTGAGGTCCCTTCCAACTCTCAAATACTGCAATATTGTGTCTCATTTCTAAATCTATGTTCCTGAAAAAAAAAAACTCAAGATGTTGAAAATACAAAAAGTGAGAGTTTGGAGATAACCACTGAAACTTGGGGAAATCAAATTGATTCTGCTTTGTTAATTGATTCATTCTGTATCACCGCTGACATTTTTGTAACCACCTCACTCATGTGTCATTTGTCTCAAAGTTTAGAAACTCATCTTTCCTATAAATCGCTCACTGTCTCTGAGTTAAGTTTAAAAGTCTGTTTCTCCCACTAATCACTCACTGTTCTTTTCTTGCCTCAAGGAAATCTGTTGTCCTCGAGGGATGCAGGTGGACACCAAGGAGTCTGTTCTATTATCCAAGGTAGTCTGGTCCACTATTGCTAAGTGGACTCAAACAATGAACATTTCTTAGTGACAAGATGGAAGGAGGGGTTGTTGCTAGCCCCTCATTTCCAATTTCCAACCAATCACATTATCCCTCATACGTATGATGCTGCAAGCTTTGTAACAGATTGTACTGTTTTTCTCATCTATTCTGGATTCTTCTCCTTTTGTCCATAAAAGAGAGCTGTTCCCCTCCTTCAGGGTCTTAGCTTTTCAGGAGGTGGGAGCTGTTTATTTACAAATTCACACTTTGTTCAATAAATAGATCGGGCTTGGAACTTTGTGCCTCAGCTTACGTTGATTTCGATCATACCATCATCTTTTTTTTATTCATGTCATCATCTTGCAGGACTCCTAATGGTGAACCTCCAGGCTCAAGCCACCAAGAGAGACCATGGGGACTCTTCTTAAGGAAAACTTCCCTAAGGAGAGTGGTAGCCTGCTGGCAGTGTGGCAGTGCCCTGGGAAGCAGGGGATTTCATCTGAACTACCCCCTCCATGAAGCCATGAAATCCATGACTTCCCCTGAAATCCACATTTCATCCCTCACAAGAGATAGGGCTGAGGAGGAGGGGGAGGAGAGAGAACGCTTAAAATAACTGTTATCTCTTCCTTCACTCCCTGATTCAGTTCTCTGTATCTCTTCACATGCTATTTTGTTATCACTTTTAAGAGAAGCGCCCTCCTCCTGGAGGTGCCTGCCACAGACTCCAGAGAGGTCTCTGCTTCTAACCTTTGGCAGTTCTGCCTGATACTGTGCCACAAGACCAAGAGATTTCCTAGGATTCTAAGACTCGGATGGCTCTAAGCCTCTCCCCTACCAGAGGATACAATAACTTAGGGATGTGGAGGAACAGAGCAGAGGAAGGTTGGGTTTGGGGGAGGGAAATCAGGGCAGGAATGGGGCCAAGTGGAGACTGAGGGCCCCTGGGGTGAGGTGGAGAGGGAAACTTGCCCCGCCCTGCCTCAAACTAGTCATGAAGGCTGACAGTGACCTGACAGATCAGGTCTCCTGTTCCTATGTACTAAGTGCCCAGTATTCTCCCATTGGGTACCTATCATTCAGGGCTGGGAAGATGGGAGGAGCCAAAGTAGGTATGGCCAGGCAATAAGCCAATGCCAGTCTGGGTTAAGACTCCCCTCTCCCACACCTCTAAGGAAATAGTCTCCAGACTTTATTTGACTGCACCCCCTATTGGAAAAACATTTTTGAGCATGCAATTTGCAGCAATATTTATATTCTTTATAAATCATATGCACCATTTTTTTTGTTGTTGCTCAGTTGTATCCAACTCTTCATGACCCTATTTGGGGTTTTCTTGGCAAAGATACTGGAAGAGCTTGCCATTACCTTCTCCAGCTCATTTTACAGATGAGGAAACTGAGGCAAACAGGGTTAAGTGTCTTGCCCAGGGCCACACAGCTAGTAAGTGTCTGAAGCTGGATTTAAACTTAGGTCCTCCTGACTCTAGGCCTGGCACTCTATCCATTGTGCCACCTAGCTGCATGTACTTATACTAATAATTATGTACATTATAAAACTGATATAAAAGTTGAAATGAGAAAGGATGAGATAAAGATGAAATAATTTGTGGACCTACCATCAATAGAAAGCATGGAAATTTATTGAGTAGGGGGATTACACGGACAGATCTACATGCTTTAGGAAAATCACTTTGGCAGTGGTTTTGGAGGACAGAATGACTGGAGGCTATTGCTACAGTCCAGGCCAAAGGTATTGAGAACTTGAACTCAGCGGGAGGGTCTCTGCTAATCATGAAAAGGGAACAGATGATAAGAGGTGTTATGGAGATAAAAAGGCCAAGATTTGGCAACATTGTATGTGGGGTGAAGGGGAGCAGGGAATCAAGGATGACCAAGGTTTTGAAAAGCTGGGAAACCGTAAGGATGGTGGTGCTCTCGACAGTGATATGGAAGTTTGGAAGGCAGGGTAAGTTTCGGTTCCAAGAGGAAAAGATGACATAATGATATCTGTGATGTAGAGATCCATCCATGCTTGTTCATCCTTCATGATTCACCCTGTCCTGCCCAAGATGAAGAGAAAGGAGGTGGGGCTCTTACTCATAGGTCAGTGCCCCCTAGCACAGAGCCCGTCCTCCTAGGGAAGCCTACTCTAATCATAAGATGATGGGGGAGGAGGGATGGAGTTTTCCCAATGGCCCTACACAACTGTTGCTGAGGGTACTTGGCAAATAATTAGGTTGTAACCGCCAGAAAGGGTCATACTCCAGCTCAGAAGGTGGGAGGCAGCCTTTGGTGCTCCTTTCTGTATAGAACAAACCACTTCTTGGCTAACATTCCCAACTCACCTGATGGCACAATACAGTCAGAACCTGTTCACCAGCTGGTAAAGCAAGACCCAGACAAACCACTTCCTGACTGCACCACTACCAGGCATGTCTCAATTCACAGCAGCATTAGCATGTCTGGCAGGTGAGGACTGTATCAACACAAAACACTGACCTTGAATCTTCTAATTACCTGCTTTTAACTGTTGACTTCACTGTTACTTGGTCTGGGCTCATCCTCCAGTGGTTAGCACCCCTCCTATTCTACCTTTATCTGATTCTGAACCTCTACCTGCCAAAGAGTGAACTCCCCTTCCCAGCCTCAGTTGTCCACTCCCTCATTCCCATGCCCCCCTCAAAATCTCCAGTCTCCCCAGTGTCCCACTCCAGATTTATCCATCCTTTCCATTGTGCCTTCTGGAATACCTGGTTCGTAATTAACAAATTTCCTCTCATTTTATACCACTTCTTCTCTTACACTTATATTCTGAAAGCCACTGATCAATGGCTCCCTCCTAATGATACTGCATCCCTACACTCCCTCTCCAGTAATGGTGCATTTCATTCATCCTCCTAAAATATTCATTGGTCTTATACATCATTACCACTCTCACACCCTTCTTCTATCATCTCTCATAACCTCCCGCTTCCTAGATGTCCATTCAATCCAAACATGTCACCCAATCCAGATTCTGCTACTATTATCTGCTGCCCCCTAAAACCTTCTTTCTTTTTCATAATGACTTTGGTGCCTTACTCAGGGTCTTCTTCTCTGCCCTAAATCCTTCCCTCCTCCTAGGGAACTTCAACATGCACATTGATGTTTCCTTCGAATACCCTAACTTCCCACTTCCTCAATATATTCAGCTTGAATGGCCATTCCACTTCAGCTATACCCAAGGATACATATACCCTTGATCTTGCCATCACCCACCTGTTCCCCTTCTCTGTTCCCTCGATCCCATCCCCCATCTTCTCCAATGGATTGTTTTTACCATCATCTCTTTGATTTTCCACCTCTTCCTATCTACTGGCTCGTCCCTTGCTGCATCCAAACATGCCTAAGTCTCCTCCATCCTTAAAAAATCCTTACTAGAGGCTGCCCTGCCTGCCAGCTATCACCCTGCTTCCCTGCTGTTGTTTTCCCACTCTCAGCTAAACACCTTGAAAAAGCTGTCTGCAGCCCCTGCTTTCACTTCCTCTGTCTTCTAAACCTTCTGCAGGTTGGCTTCTGCCCTCAACATTCAACCAAAATTGCTTTCTCGAGAATTACCAATGGTCTCTTAAGAATAGCTAATAATAGCATTTATGTAGCGGTTTTAAGTTTTGCAAAGTACTTTACATATATTATCTTGTTTGATCCTGTGGTGTAGATACTATTATAAACCCCATTTCACAGATGAGAAAACTGAGGTTGAGAGAGGTTTAAAGAGACTTGCCCAGGGTCATGCAGCTAATGTCAGAATCAGAACCCAGGTCTTCCCAACTCTAACACTGTGCCACCTAGCTAATTGCCAGATTGAATGGCCTCTTCTCAATCCTGATTCTTAAATCTTTCTGCCTATTTCACACTCTTGACTGCACCGTGAAGATGAACGACTTGGAAACACTTAAGAATTCTGACCAACACAATGACCAACGTTGATTCCAGAGAATGGATGAGGAAGCATATTGCCCACCTCCTAACAGAGTGGCGACAGACTTGGTATAGAATGAGACATATTTTTTGGATGTGGCCAGTTTGGGAATTTGTTTTAACTACTCATAGTTGTTACAGGAGTTTTGTTTTTCTTTCTTCTCCTTCCCCCCATTCCCTATCAATTTGGGAGGGATAGGGTAGAATAAAGAAAATACTTAGTTGAAAAAAAGGTAAGTGCTTTATGGTTACAAAATGCCCTTTTATCCATTCTCTCATTCAGTCCTCATAACAACCTTAGGATAAAGGCTGGACAAGAGTTGTACCTACTTTACAAATGAGACTGAGGTTTAAAGAAGGGAGGGCATTTACCCAAGATCACATATATCAAGCCAGTAGCAGAGCAAAGACTAGAACCCAGGCCTCCCAATTCCTACTCCAATGCCCTTACTCTTCCCTTTCTTCAGCCTCAGTTTCCCCATCTACAATACAGCCAGCCCCTGCCACTATCACAAAATCTGTTGTCAAAATTAGTCATTGTTCTGTCATTTTTCAGTGGTGTCCAACTCTTTGTGACCCCACTTGGGGTTTTTTTTTGGCAAAGATACTGGAGCAGTTTGCCTTTTCCTTCTCCGGCTCATTTTACAGATGAGGAAACTGAGGCAAACAGGGTGAAGTGACTTGCCCAGGGTCTCATGGCTAATAAGTGTCTGGGGCCAAATTTGAACTCAGGAAGATGAGTCTTCCCGATTCCAGGTAGGGCACTCTGCACTATGATGCCACCTAGCCGTCCTACTTCTGCTTCTACACAGGCAAATTTGGGTCTTCAGGAGACACATGGTTTCCAACAAAAGAGAGTGGCCTGCAGTCACTGCTCAAGATGTCAAAGCAGATAGAGCGCTGGACCAAAAGTCAAGAAAACTTGGGGTCCAATAGCCTCAGACATGGGCTGTATGACAGTGGGTAAGTCACTTCAGCTCTGTTTGTCTTATTTCCTTCACCGTAAAATGGAGATGATAACAGCACTTACCTTGTAGGAGTGTTCTGAGAAGGGGGTGAGAATAGATAAGAGCACCAGCCCTGGAGTCAGGAGGACCTGAGTTCAAATCCAGCCTCAGACACTTACTGTGTGACCCTGGGCAAGTCACTTAATCCTGTTAGCTTCAAAAAAAAAAGTGCCTAAGATGATGCCTGGCACATAATAGGTGCTGTATAATTGCTTATTCCTCTCCCCCACCCCCACGTCTTTAAAAGCCACCAGATGGCAATTGGAGCCGGATCACTCCCAACTGTGCATGTGCAGAAGGTAACTGGCCATCCCAAAGTCTCTCCCTCATCTTCTATCTCTATCTCTCTTCCTTCCTTGATGTGAACAGAAAAAAAAAAACCAAAGAACTTAATCAAACATTGATTAAAGTGGGTGAAAATTAAAATATAACACGTGGTTTGGCTCTTTCAGGAGGCTGAGCATAAGCTTCCTGCTGCTGGCAAAGTCTGGGGTTTCCATGTTCCATAGAGAGGCAGTATGCTAAATTTGCTATCACCAGACCTGAGTTTGAATCCTGGTTCTGCCATGGACTGGCTGTGTGAGCTGGGGCAAGTCACTTTTAACCTCTCTGGGACTCAGTTTCCTCATCTGTAAAATGAGAGACTCCGAGACCTAGTTCCCACGCTCTACGTTTCTCTTCCATGTCCTCCCTCTGCTCTGTATGGGCAGAGACAGATGCACCGAAAGGCTTTGTAGAAAAGTTCTAAGAAGCATCTTGGACCTTACAATTACAGGGGGAGGAGATTCTATACCACATTCTAGCTCATCCCACCTCCTGGCTGATAACCAGGAGAAACCGGTGATCCAGAAAATTCCTCCATCAACCCTAGGGGCAAATACCTGAGTCTTCCCTCAGTGTTCCAGGTACTCCAAGAGTAGAAGTCAGGCATTGAGAAGGAAAAAACCATCACCTTATTTCTTTAATTTCTACTTAAAGGTCTTTCCAAGGAACCAAACCTAGCAGCTGTCTTTTTGGGTGGACCTGACTTTATTCTGGGCAGCTAGGGGACAAAGTGAGTAGAGCGCTGGGTTTAGAATCAAAAAGATTCAAACCTGGCCTCAGACACTTACTTAGCTGTGTGACCCTGGACGAGTCACTTCACCCTGCTTGCCTCAGTTTCCTCACCTGTAAAACAAGATGGAGAAGGAAATGCCAAACTTCTCCAGCATCTTTGCCAAGAAAATACTCCAAAAATGGGGTCACAAAGAGTTGGACAATGAACAACAACAAATGACTTTATTCTACATTTCTCTCTTTGGTGCCTAAAGATCCATAAAAATGCAGGGGAGAAAAACAGGTCCAGGCTGAAACAGACTAGTTTTTCAGATAAAGATTATATTCACAATAAATGAGCTTCTCTAACATGTGAAGGTTTGTATAGTACATGGTTATTCAGATTGGGGTTACTTATATTCATCTGGGTAAAATTCTAATTCAGGCCTCTTGATTCCATGTTCAGTGAGCTTTCTATTACATTTCTTTTTAAAGCACATGCTGAGTATGTGTCCCCATGTGGAAAATATGAGGAAAAGACAGTCTTTCTTACAGAGATAAAACTCACTAACCTATTCAGTCAGTCACAATATCCCTATGTTCCCTGGGAATATATTGGTAAGTTAGGTTAGGGCCAAAGTTGGAAGACCTTGAATGTCAGTCAAAGGAGTCTGGACTGCTTCCAATGAACCATGAGGAGCCATGAGGGATATCTGAGCAGGACAGGGATGTGAGAAGAGCCAGACTTAGGGGGGACTGGGGCAGCCTTTACAGGAGGGATGGAGGGAAAGATACTATAAGGAAAAGTATCATTAAGGAGCTAATACAATTGTTGAAGGGAGAATAACTGGTGAGGGAAGTTGTTGTTTAGTTGTGCCCAACCCTTTATGACCCCATTGGGGTTTTGTTGGCAAAGATATTGGAGTGGTTTGTCATTTCCTTCTCCAGCTCATTTTACAGATGAGGAAACTGAGGCAAACAGGCTGACGTGACTTGCCCAGGGTCACACAGCTAGGAAGTATCTAAAGCCAGACTTGAAAACTCAGGTCCTCCTGACTCCAGGTCTGGCATTCTATCCAGTGCCACCTAACTGAACAATCCTACAATTAATAATGAAGAAGGCCTGATGGGATTTAATCTCTTACATTTATTTACCTCCTAGCTCCCAAAGTATTCTTATATACCTGATCTCACAACAACACTTTAAAGGGAGGCACAGGATTAGCCTCAGACGTCCAGAGCTGGCATACGCCACCCCTCACCCCCACTCCAGGGTCCCCATTTTAAAGGAAACAAAGGCCTAGAGAAACAAGATCAGGCATTACGTCAGCCACAGAGCTAGGAGAGCCCAGCAGCCCTCAACCCTGGCACAGAGCTCTTCCTCTATACTTCGCAGACTATGTTATGCTGCTTTCAATCAGCAGGGACAGAAAGTCCGTAATGCATCCAACCTTTGTGACCGAGAAGTCAGAAGGGGAGAGTGGAGAGCACACTGGACACTGGCAAGCCTGAGGACCTTCATCCTCTCCAAATCGGTTTTCTTCTGTCAAAGGAGGTTTTGCTGTCATGCCTTGACAAAAGAGGTCTTCCTATTCCTAGAACAGACTCTCTTCCTCCCTTCTCTGCCCATTAGAGTCCCTAGCTTCCTTCAAGGCCTAGTTGAGGTACCATGTTCTACACAAGACCTCTCCGAATTGCCCCAATAGTTAATTGTCTCTCCTTCTATTCCCCCAATAGGATTAAAGCCTAAAACCATAAGATTAAAATTGTCAATTATTATTATAGAGGGGTTTGACGTAGAGGGAAGGTGTCCACCAAAGCCCCACACCAATGCTTCATGTGGTGTGTAGGTGACTTTGGGTTCCATGGCCGAGAAGAACCAGCTCCAGTGGGTCCCATCTATCAAAATGGAAACAGTTCCACACGCAGGCCTGATGCTGGGTTCTGCCATTCATCTGAAGCAGCCCACCTAAGTTCAGAGAGGGTTTCATCATTCAGGTGGCCGCAGTAGGAGGAATCTATCTTAGCACCTCATGAAGACTCTTTACTAAGCAAAACATGGATTGTGATTTGCCTTCAAGAGGGAAAATCCACCCCCAACAAAACCATAAAGTGCTGAGAGAAGGAAGTAACCATGGCTAGCCAGGGCCTACGGCACTGGCTGGGAACAGGAATTAAGCCAACTCCCTAGGTATGGTTCTATACCACCATGACCTCAAAACTGAACAAGGCCTAAACTGTAACAAACTCATAGAAAAGAGTTATCTCTGATTTTTACTAGGGTTTGGCCAGAATATTACCACCACACCGGGTCTGTTTCCCCACATGACAAATAAGTGGTTACAAAGCTCTGTTCGTATTATGTGGTCCACCCAGCAGCACCGGTGAAAGAGTGCTAGCTCAACTTTACAGACGAGGAGACCGAGACTCGGGAAATTTCACTGCAGCACCGGCACACAGCTAGTACTAGAAGGAGTCACAGATCTTTCCTGATTCCAAATCCGGCATCCTTTCCGTTCCTCCCATTCCAGTGCTGCCTTTTCCACCAAGCCCCTTGGGAATCAGCAAGATCAGACTTGCTGAGTAACCCCAGACAAGCCACTTCCTCTTTCTGAATCTATTTACATTTTTTGAAAAGGGTTTTTTTTTAATCAATTCTGACATTCTATATCCTAAGATTCCTCCAGTTCTGTGGTTTTACGTGAATTCTTGTCAAAACCCCCGATGTCCGTGGGAGAGACCCTGTCAAAGATGGCCGGGGGTGACACCTAATGGCCACTAGGGGAAATTCCCCCCTAGCAATCCAACCTTGTTGATTGACCTGGAGCCAACACCCAGATAGATACACAGAAGTAACCAGTTTCTCAAATTCCCCTCACCTTGACCCCATGAACAACACTCTACATCCATCCACGTCTATATACACATACACATATGTACGCACATATACCTACACACACATACGTGAGGAGACAGTTGCCAGGCTGCCAAGTGAAGCTGTAAGTTCTTCAGTCCTCGCTGTACCATAACCAAAATGCTGACCAGATCCAGCCTCCCCTCTCATGGCAATCCGAAATAATCAGACCACTTGAGCTTCAGAAGACTTTGGAGGAACTCCAAAGAACTTCAACTCCCTGGAACAATGCAAGAAAATTCACAGTATCCAAGCAGTCACCTAGTCTTGATCTCCAGTGACAAGAAATTCATTACCTCCCAAGGCGGTAAGTTTTTCTACCGCGCTGAATTGCCTCCCTGTACCTTCCATCTATTGACGAGTATTAGTTTTTCTGCCTGATGATACCTAGGTATAATATTGAAGTAAGAACAACCCTGGACTGGGCTTTGAATCCCAGCCCTGTCACTCGCTCACCTAGAGCCTGAAGATACCCCTTACAACTCGGTTACCCTATAAGATAAAATGAAATAATCCAGGAAAAAACACTTTTGCTATTTAACTAAGCTATCAAAGAACAAATTTACTCACTCTCCCGCGTCGCAGATCTTCAGTTTATTTGAAGATTGTGATCCTCACACACTTAAATTTTCTTCTCCCAGCTCCATATCCCCACTTCCTTCAATTCCCACAGAACAGTTTCAAGATTACAACTCCAAATTGATTTCCTGCAAATTGGTGGCATGATTGAGATTTCCCCATTTCCCTTCTCACCTTTACCTCCTCCTAGACTCTGCTTTCTTTTGAGACTCCATCCAAACACTACCTCTTACAGGGAGTCTTCTCTTAAGGCCACTTTCCACTGACTTGGGTATTTAACTTCTATGTACTGATTCACATATATGTTGTCTCCCCCATTAACATGAGAGTTCCTTGCGAACAGTTTTTGACTTTTCTTTGTATCCCGTGTTTAGGACAGCACCTAGCAGACAGTATGTGCTTATGATATTCCAGTAAATGCCTGCGATTGATGTAGGATTACCAGTCAACAAGTCCCAACACGGTCACTGATCAAGAATAATTGATAGGGGGTGCTAATTCTTAGCCTATTTTTTACTTAATCAAATGCCTCTGAAAAGGCTAGGCTATTTATTGTATGTTGGGGCCTTAAGTCATTTGGGCCCCTCCCCCCATCATCAAGGCCAGTAACTGTACTGTCATGCCAGGACAGTTCCTCAAGCCAGTCCTTCTTCACTAACTTGACTCTTGACATATGACAACTGGCCCCTGGCAGCCTCTTCCCCATTCCTGCTTTGCCAGCGTTGAGAAATAAGTCCAAAGGGGCCAGAGCATTTAGGAACAAAATTTATTCCAATTTGAAACAGAGAATTTATTTCAGGAGAAAGATATGAAAATCAATTTCCATCAGGTATTTCTGGAATAAGGAGTCAGGGCCTGACATCAGAGCAAACTCCTGCTATCTCACCTAGCTGGAAGCCACAAGCACCCACGTGGCTAGTTGGCTGGCACTGGGGCCATCCCTTCTGCCCCGCCCCTCTACCCTCCCCCCACCCCAACACTCACAACAATACATGCATTTCAAATGACAAGGTTTAAAAAACAGCATCTTATATAGTATCTTTTTAAATAGGTTAATGTTTAAATTGTCTTAAATCAGGATTGTAGAATATACAAGTATTACCAAATAATTTCCACCACATTGGCACTTTTAAAGAATCTCGTGCACTACTATGAGGGGGCATTGGCACAACTATACTTCTTTAGAAAAAAGAGGGGGTGCTGCAGATTTTCTTTGTTGGGAACTTGGAACACCTGGATTCAGCAATGACAGAATAAAATGGTCAGCACACTCCAGAAGCATTGGAGAAAAATGCAGTTTATCAAGTGATGATTAAAAAAAAAACCATACATACAAGCACATGTACACACACATGTACACACACACACACACACACACACACACATGAGGGGTACCTGGGAGGGGCAGTATGGCAGAGTGGTGCCCCACCCAGCTAAAAGCAAAGCCAACATTGTTGAGAGGCAAAGTCAAAAGGTTTGGCTTGGGCAAGAGGAAAAACAAAGAGAAGCTGGCAGAGATGGACAATCTGGAGCCTTGGGCACTGGATTTTTATGGAATGATGTGGAAAAAGAGATTGGCCTCACAGTGGGTCACCTTCTTTCCTGCCTCTCTCCCTGATCAGGTTGGCATGCTAGCATTGGTGGCCAGCTAAACTGTATGTCCTCAGCAGGGCAAGAGGGATACTGGGAAGGAATCCAGCAAACAACAGAAGGTGGGGTTTGGGAGGTGGTCATCTGTTCCCACTCTAGGACTGTCTTTCACATTCCTACTCCTCCCCTCATGCACATCCTCTACCTCTTCATCTGGAAAGGAACAGGTGTCTGGTTTTCAGTTTGGCACTTTCTGATGAGTGGGCATATTGGAAAATTCAACAACTCAAACAAGGGGCTGCACCAGTGGGGTAAGAATGTTTACCAACCAGTCAGACTTGGGTCTCTAGGGTATGCTTGGAGAATCACCTGAGACATATGATCTAGACCAGAACTAAACACTTACCCCTTTCTTCTCTTGGGTAGCAGGGCCCCCATAAAATTTTCTTTCATTTCTCTAGATGTTAAAGTGTGGAAATAACACACAGTATTCCCTACCAGATAAAAATTCATCCAATTCCAACAAGAATCATGAAATCTCTACTACATCAAAGGGCCCCTCTCTGGAGCCACTCAGGAACCTGAGGGGTTAGGGCAACCTGTCCTATTTGCTATCCTTCTACTTTTGGGGTCCTGAGTTTCCTGGTGTAGGTCCACCGCCAGCAATGGACCCCATGCCAGCCACTGGTACAAAAGGGTGCAAAAAGGAATGGGGCTTAGCACCATCTGCTCCCTAAGGAAGCTATTTGGACTCACCCCAAGAAGTTGGGTTTGTTTGGTGTATGGTTTAGGTTTCTGGTAAAAATCCTCTTATATGATTTCATGCTACAAAAAGACCTTTTTTGGCATAGACACAAGAGGGAAACTGGTTCCAAGCAGCTAGTCACCCCTAAAGAGGATTCCAACTAGACAATGCGGAATGTAGCTGTTGTCTCAGATGCTCAGGCACGAGCCCACCTGAGCAGAGGGCCGAGTGCTTCTGGGCAGGCTCAGCCGGTGTGCTGCCTTCCACAGTGCTTTCTGAGATACAACATTGATGTCCCTTGCCTCATATATACCAAAAGGCAGGAAGGAGGACTGAAGGGATGAAGAGGGATGGAGGCGGGAGGAAGAAAGAGGGGGAAAAATCACAACAGCCAAAAGAAATGAAACAAACCACGCAACAGACTACTTGAAGTGTAAGCTCCAGACTTAGTGTTATGGATCAAAGGCATCTCCGGCGGTTCATTTCCCGTTACGTTTTGTGCAAAAAAACACTGAAGTAGTGTTCAGTCTACAATAAAACGATAAAGCCAATCTCCCCTTCCCTCCCCCTACGGGAAAAAAAGAGAAGAGAGAAAGAAACCCAAACTGGGATGCCTTCTTTCAAACAGTCTGCTTTGGGGGAAGGGGTTCTTCATGCTCCATCCACCAGGGTCCATCCTAAGTGCTACTGAAGCAGGGCTGAGGAAGTGCAGGGCACAACCCTGCCGGAGCAAGGGACCAGACTTCCCGTTGTTTCCAGTGGAGATGTCCCTCAGCTATTGGGTGCTTCTGTCTTCCTCAGTGGAACCTAGGGAGGCATTGGCATTTGGCACCTCTATTGACCTCAGCTTCAAAAGGACCCAAGTGAAACACTCGCTTCCTTTGGCACCTGGGATTCAGGCTGATTTGCAAGCCCTGGATGTCCATTATGGTTCTAAGGCACCCGGCCTTCTTGCCTAAACAGCCTAATTCTGACTTTGGCAATGCCTGTAGACCCACCTCCCCCGAAAAAAAAAAGTGCCTGTGCTGCCCCCCTCCCCAGTCCCCCTGACCCCCAGGCACAGGCAGCTCTGGACAGCATTCTGTGCAAGTGCTTTGACAAGGAGTCACCAACAGCTACTGAGCAGCCACGTTGGATTCTCAAGTACAGGCCTGAGAAGCTTCTGAAGAGGTCCTCTTTCCTTCCAACAAAAAAATGAGACAATTCCTTCCTCTTTCCCTTGAGATCACTTAAAAGGAATGCTCCTCCTGCTCGTCCCCCACGATGGGCCAGATCAAGCCCCTGAGATCTGTACGGCTGCATGATCTGACACAGGCCCTTCTGAGGGACCTCGGGCCTGGACAGATCAGGAGCTGTCTGCAGAGCTGCATGTGAACAATCTGATTCCCCCGCCATGGACAGCAGCATGCTGAAAAGCCAGAAGCAGAGGTGGGAGCTCAGAAACCCCGAGGAAAACCTCCAAATCAAGCACAAGACTTTGGTGTTAGATGCGTGTGCTGAATCACTCGGTACACTGGAACATCTTCACCACACCAAGAAAGGGGAGGCTTGGGGAAAGGGGCTGCTACCTGCTTACAAATGAGGAGGGCACAGCTCGGGAGAGCCTTTTCCATCAGAGCATGTATGAATATTCCCCCCACCCGCCCCCACCCACCCAAAAAAGATCCAGTCAGGCACTTCCCAAGGATTGGCAGCTGCTGCTTGGCCAAGCTCCCACCTCTCGGAGCCCACTGAACGAAAATACAGCCTGTAGCAAACTATATATAGAGAACATCAATAACTTAAAAAAGAAGAAAAATCACAGTCTCTGTATCTTTTATAATCAAGAAGAAAGAAAAAAAACTTTTAAAAACCCAGACTAATTATATGATGCACTGAAGGAGGCGGGGGGATGGCTTGTGGGGTCTGCTGGTCATTGGATGAGTGGGGGCTTTTGCTTCCGTTCTTGGGAGGAACACCACTCCCCAACCCCAACATCATCACCGTGAACTGTGGAGCCTGGACCAAGCAGGGAAGAGGGAAGCAAGCAGGTCTGGCGATCTTGACAGAGGCCCCCTGGAGCTTGGGGGGGGGGGGTATTGGCTCCCTCCACCCCCCAATAAGTTCAGTGAGTCAATAAAACTTGGCCAAGAGGTGGGAACTTGTAACCGAAAATAGGGTAGAGTTTTTTGCTTAGTTTTTGTTTTGTTGTTGTTTTTTTAAAAAAAGCGAGCGACAAAAAATCGAGCCCACGAGAAGGCCGCCTTTGCTGTTGGCAAAAGGTGAAGAGGTGCACAAGGTGTGGAGAAGAGTGAAGTGTATCCCCTGATAACTGTGAAATAAAAGCCATTTGTTAAAAATATGAAAAAAAATCAACTACTCCTGTGGACAGACACATGAGATCCAAGGTAACACTGAGCAAAATTTGCCACTCCACAGATCAGACAATTGGCAATCATTACATCATTAAAAAGTAAAGATATTTTTCCTGTAATTTTTTTCAAAAAAAAAAAACAAACTTTTTTTTTGGTCTTTTCTTCATGTTGAGGCCTCTTTAGGGGAGAAAGCAGGGTCAGACCAAGTTATATTCTTTCAGATTGAGCTGTAGGATGGTGTCTTTGACAGCAGCAAAGACGAAGCGGATGTTCTCCGTGTCTGTGGCACATGTAAAGTGAGAGTAGATGATTTTGTCGCTGTCTGGATTTAAATCCACAAACATCTTGAGGATAAACTCCCTGGCTGCCTGGGCATCCCTCTGTGGTCCTGAAGCAAAGATAAAGCAGAGAGGGTAAAGGAGTCAGTTATATTCACAACCCAAGAGTCTTTAGGGACTATATACAATTGCGTCTCTCTAGGTGAGATTGTAGGCCCTCCATAAGGACCCAGGAGATTAAAGTATCAAGCCCTACTGCATTACCAATGTATTAATAATTCAATTTCATTTAATTCAAAAGTTATTAAGATATATATATGTATATATATGTGTATATATATATATGTGTGTGTGTGTGTATATATATTTATATTTATATATATATATATATATATATATATATATATATATATATATATATATATACACATATGAACACTATTCTAGGCACAGAACATGTGGGGGGCTAGTCCTGGTTGTGTCACTAAAATGGGATTAAGTCATTTAATCACCCTGGGATTCAATTTCCCCATCTGGAAAATGAGGGAGTGGGATTCAGTATCTCTAAGGTTCCTTCTGCCTCTTACATTCTAAATTCTTTGTTCTAAGGCAGGGCTTTTTAACTCTTGGGGGGTGCGTGTGCGTGTGTGTGCGTGTGTGTGCGCGCGCATGCACGTGCGTGTCTGTCTGTCTCTTGGACCCCTTTGGCAGTCTGGTGAACTCCTTTCAGAATAAAGTTTTCAAATTACTGAAGGAAATGCTAGAGGTTAATGAAAGTAAAGATGTATTTTTTTTTCCCCATTTGAGTTCACAGATCCCCTGAACTCTATCCACAGATCTCTTACATGAATCCCACATTAAGAACTCATGTTTTGAAACATCTTCGAGCACCAACATTCCATGTTCTAGCATCTCCTTGGACCTATCTTGGTCTATGATTCTATGAAATTCTAGTGAAACTGACATTTTTCGAGTCTTTCATCAAACTATCTCTCTCAAAAATCTAGCTCCGAAGTAGTCAGTACTAATTCCTAAACAATAGTCCCAAAACTCCCACACTCAGACCATAAAAGCTGAACTTTCTGAGTCTCCTCTGGCTTATTCTAAGCACCAATATTCTATCTCTGTCTCTAACCAGCCCACTCCACTTACTTCTCCTCTCCCAAACCACCTCATTGTGACCCTACTATTGTGAGATGTGTTGTTCAGCTAGGTCCTGTTCTCCGGCCACCTCTCTGGGACTCGATTCTCTGATCCATCTCTTCCCTTCTTTGGGCCTCTTCAGTGACAGCACTGAAAATAAGGTTCTAAAGTATGGGAAACAAGCAAGGTGACCCAGAAATCTGAATGCAGGGAAGCGAAGCAGATGACTTCACAAATAGGTTTCACTGAGACTTGGTCAAATGAGACCCATGACTAGATTATGGAACTGGAAGGATATCCCTTATTCAAATAAAACAGGAAAAGTTAAAAAGTGGGGCAGAGGGGAAGAAGGAAGAAGATTAGGACTGTATAACAGGAAGATGTTCTTTATAAGGAAATCCAAGGACATTGGGCAAAGCTCAATGGATGCAAAAGCAGAAGCGCTTTCATCACTATAGCATGTCAGAGACTACCTAGCCAGAACTAGGAGGTATATGAAGGATTTGGAAAACAAACTATAAGACTTAGAAGTGATGGGAGATGGCAGCTGCTGAAGAGTAATCCCCCCGCAAAAAAATAGAGCAGTTAACAAAATTATTGATTTGCGTTGATGATAATTTCATCCTTAAAAAAGTAAAAGAACCAACAAAAGAAAATTTCATTCTGGATCTGATTTTCATGAAAGGAAAAATTAGTTACTGGGTAGAAATGATAAGAACCTTAGGGGAAGTGACCATTCCATCTCAGAATTTGTGGCAGAGAAGGAGAAAAGCAGGAGTGGGAAAGCCTTATGTGATTCCAGATTTGAGGAGATAAAAGATCAATGGGCTCAGAGAGACAGTAAGTGGGATCCCATGGATTCAGATTTTACGAGGAAATGCAGGTCAGAAGGAATAGGAAGCTCTCAAGAATCAGATTTTGAGGCTCAACAGAAACAACTGCAATGAGGAAGAAAAAGGAGAGTTGTCTAAAGAATGATATAGATATACGAGGAATTCACCAAAAACCTAGATTTTTTTTTTAAAATCTTGACATAAGTTGGAAGCAAAGGCAGGTAACAAGGATGAACAAGGATGTACACCAAAAGTGTGATGTGGTCCCAACAGAGCAGTGTTAGGAGAACTAAAAGCTGAGACTGAGCAGAGGCTGGGAGGAGGAGCACTGACAACACGTCTCACCCCTCGTGACAGAGGAATAATGGACTCAAGGGGCAAAAGGAGACTTGGCCAATGCAGGAATTGGTTTTGCTTGGCCATATGTATTGGCTAAAGGAGTTTTGTTGGTTTTTTTTCTTTTTCCAGTGGGAGAAGTAGGTAGGAGGAAGAAAAAATAAGAGTGTTGTTAGATGGGGGGTAGAAAGGGAGTATTTTTAGGCATCCTGGAGAAAAGGCCAGAGAAGGAATAGAACCATGGCTCAATATGGATAGGACAGTGATAATTCATGACAGAGAAAAGGCTAGGCTGCATAACCCTTACTGTGTTTGTCTTCCAAGCAGAATTCTTTGCACAGGAAAGGACAAAACAAACCGGCAATAAAGATTTGACACCCAAAATACAGAAGGAATATTAAGAGAACATCTAATTGTCTTTAATTCACCCATTAAGCATTTAATAAATATTTACTATAGGACAGGGCCTTGGCCAGGCATTGGGATACAAAGACAAAAAAAACCCCAACAAACCAAACACCAGTCCCTGTCCTCAAGGAGTTCATACCATATTGGGGGGGTGGTGTTAGCGGCACAGAACACTCCCAGTAAAAGACATGGACAACATGTACTCAGATAATTAATTACAAAATAAATTCCAAAAAGTTGCAGGGCACCAGTAGAGAGGAATGAGGATGGACCTCATTCATGAGAGCTGCACTTACCCTGAGCTTGGAAAAAAGAGGAATCTAACAGGTGAAAGTAAAAAGCAGGTCCACGACAGAGAGCGTACAAAGGCATGAAGGGGACCAGGGAAAGGTTCCCTCCAAGTCCTCGGAGGCAGAGGAACTACATCCTGGGGTCTGACATAACTGACCTGAGACTTCACCATCATTGCCAGTGGCTCCTGAAAAGCTCTGGTAAGCCAGAGATATCCCAATACTGGAGAAGGGCAAATGTCCCAGTTTTCAAAAGAGGAAACAAGACAGAGTCAGCAAACTAAGTCAATGAACTTACTTTTGACTCCTGGAAAGATTCTGAAACAAATTATTAAAAAAGATGGCTAGTGAACATCTTAATAAAAGGAAGCAAGGATCAGTAAGATTCAGCATGTCTTCATCAAGAACAGGTCAAACCAGACAAACTGGTAGAATGTCTAGACCCAAAGAGTAGTAATAGTTTATGTTTGATGCCAACTTGGAAGGTCTCCAGTGGAGGACCTAGGGATCTGGGCCAGGCCTGGGCTATTGAATATTTTTATCAATGACTTAGGTAAAGGCCTAGATGGCATGCACTGGCAGAAATGAGAAAAGACGGCTAACACACTGGGTGACAGAATCAGGATCCCAAAAGCTCTTGATGGGCTAGAATACCGGGACAAAAATCATCAGGAAGAAGTTTCATAGGGATAAATGTGAAGTCTTACCCTCAGATTCAAAAGATCCACTTAACGAGTAAAAGATGGGGAAAGCGTGGCTAAGGCAGTTTGTATGAAATTGTTAAGTCAGTAACATAATACAGAAGCCAAGAAAGCCAATGAGATTTTAGCCCACACGGAGAAACAACACAGTATCTCTGACTACTACTACAGTGAAGTGCCACTGTCCTCTGCTCTGACCAAACAACATCTTAATTACTGTTTTTACAACACTGCTAAGTCCAAGAGGGTCCAGAGGAGGACACGGAGGGTGGCAAAGACCGTATCATTTAAGGATCAGTTGGAGGAACTGCAGATGGTTAGCTTGGAGAAGAGAAAGCTTAGGGGGACTCATGACCAACTATTTTCATGCATGTGAAGGGTTGTCACTTGCATGATAAACTAAACTTGCTCTTCTTGGTCCCAGAAAGCAGGAGGAAGAGCAAAAGATAGAAGCTGTAAATTTATACTTGAAGTCAGGATCAAGCCTCCCAACAACTGGAGTAATTCTCAAGAGGATGAGGCTCCCTTCTGAGGGAATCTCCCTTCTCAGAGGTCTTCAGCAAAGGCTGGCTGGCCCCTTGTTGAGTACATGGTAGGGGGTTATTGTTCAGGCAACAGTTAAACTAGATGGTCTCTGAGATCCCCTGCAACTCTCGTTTTCTATGATTCAAGATCAAACTCCACTGAACAAAATGTAGAAGGCCTCACTTCAGCTAGAAGCTGAAGCCACCACTATCCTGCGACAAGTCTGGCCACATTTGTCGGACAGATTAGAAAGCTCTTTTCACTCCTGCCACCAGGGGGCAAGAGACTCCAAGGGAACAAGAAACTCACTGGCAGGTCAAATCCTCTAGAAGCAACACTGTGACAGGAGTTTGGCCCAGGAGTAGGAATGGAGAAGGTGGGTTAAGAAAGGACAAAGGGCCTGCTATAAGCTAAGAAAACCTTTCTGCTTAAAAAAAAAAAAAGGACAAAGGGGAGATAGTGAAAAGCCAAGGTAAAATGTGCATCCCTCCCCAGAGTGCTAGTTTACTACTATACTAGCTTGTGGGACACAGTCCCAACTTCAAAAAAGGGTATGTACACTCTGAAGCCAGGGACTCTTTATAAAGCTTTTTGTCTTCCTATGCTCAGTACCAGGCCCAGTGCTTGGGAGAAAGCAAGCACTTAACAAGCAATCGTTCAATTTGAGAGGTGACTGGCCATCACAGACAGAAAGGTTGGTCACAAGGTTATAAAACCTGTTTTCTTGGTCAAAAAAAACCCAAACCCAACAATATCAAGCCTGTGTGTAATTACAGTGGCCAAAATGGGCCCTGGAGGTAAACTGAAAACCCGCCCCTCTCTCCCTGCTTTGTAGGGGGCTCCCCGAGGCCCAGGAGTGCACACACTCCAGAGCTCTTTGGAAGGGCTCCCTTGTTCAGCAGGACAGCTTTTTTCTCCTCCACTTCCAGGAGAAGGCAGGATGAGGTGAAGAATGAACACAGAAATGAAGGTGATATAAAAGAAAATCTATCTTTAAAGGGCAATAAAAAATGAAGCACCATCTCCAGAGAACTTCATGTCACCAAGCTATCATGAAGGAAAATGGTCCTACTCAGAGAACAAGGGTGAGAAATGGCCAGCTACCTCTCTCCTTCCCTGTATCTCCAAAAAAGACCAGACAGCCAGCATTCCCTACCTCAGAGGGAAGTTAAGTGATTAAGCAATTTATGATTTTTTTTAAAAAGTGTTTCGAAAGGGAAACATTAGGTATTGTCGTTATTCTAATTATCTCACCCCATGCTACATTAAGCCTATAAACCCTTCACGCTGCTTTAACACTACATCAAGGCAGTTTGCCTAGGAGAGAAGGGAACCAAGACATCTGTCTAGAACCAAGTCAATTCTTCTCAGCCGAACTGGATTTCATATTCCTGAGCAGATGTACACAGGATGAGGCAACAGTGATCCAAAGCCAGCTCCCGACATTGTAATTAGCACTCCATCTTTGATTCTTTTCTCTCCCTTTTCCAAATGTTCCTGGGCTAGCTCCCTATTCAGTTACCAGATTTTCTGATAAGAGAAAGGTTAAGAACACACAGGCCTCTCCTTTTTACTAATTCTTAGGGTTGGTTAAAAAAAAAAAAAAAGGTTGGTTGATGGAGAAATTCAAAAGCAATGGCCTTTGAATCCTCTTTGTGTTCTAGTATCAGCATAATCATGTTCTTCTAGTATCAGCATAATCATGTTCCAGATGAGAGGACTGAAGGTGATCTCTCTCTGACATCAGATATTCATTCTTCCTCTCTTAGATGCTCCTGGCGGGCTGCACGTTGATGGTCAGCCGCAATGAATCAAAGCTACTTTCTCCCTCATGGAAGCAGGCAGACTACTGAGTGATAGGAATTCACTCGCACACCAGGCCTGGCACTCCCTGACTGGCATAATGCCCAATGGCCTTGTAGCCGACTGGCAGCAGCCAGCAGAGGGAGCCCTCACTGCAACACTGTCCCTCCTGCCCACTGGCCCTACCCCCACCTGCCTACCCCCAATATGGGCAGAACTGACTCAACCCATGCAATTCATCGTGTCCTTCTGGTCAGCCTGCCATCCCCTACCTAATGTACATTTCTGTTTCAAGTTGTCTCAGGTCAGATCAAGGTGTCTCTATCACATCCTTCCATTTAACAATCAACTGATGCCAGATGGCACCACTGTTTCCCAAGAGGCTTCAGGAAGACGCTCAGCTGGAGCACTGCTGCTCTAGAAAGCACAACTTTTACTCAGGGTCAAAGGGAAGGTCAGTGTCAGTGAAAGATTTTTCTAATTACATGGTAAGCCCAATGAACACTTCCCCCTTTTAAAATCCCCTCCCTACTAGAGAGTTTTATTACCATCAAACTCTGGGAAATAGTCCACCAGGTGGGAGTACACGATCTTATCTTCCAGCAGATCCTTCTTGTTGAGGAAGAGGATTACTGAGGAATTCTGGAACCAGGGATAAGTGATGATGGTCCGGAAAAGGGCTTTACTCTCCTCCATTCGGTTCTAACCAGGGAACGAGAAAAGAGGAAAAGGAAGAACACAGTCTGTTAAAGGACCATTTTTCTTTTGGCTTTTATTTGTGTTCCTAGCATTTAGCATAGTGCCTGCCACGAAGCAGGCACTTATTAAATGCCTGGTGATTGACTGAGTTTGGAAACATCTTATATATACATACATTCAACTACAAAGTTCTCTCTCTCTCTGTTCCTTAGGCATTCCTAAGGACAAGCCCACAGAACAGCAAGCATTCAACCAAATAGCCGACCTTCCCATCAGCACGTTCTTTCCAGTCCATGTCCCCAACTAGTACCACAACTCAGAGGAACCAGAGCTCTAAAACGTGCCTATAGGAATTAAAACCTATTTCCTGATTTTCCTAATTTAATAGCAGAACTGCCATAGCCATTGGTCACCGAGAGAAAGCCACCTCAGAACCAGGGATCAGCTAAAGGGTAAGTGGGTGAGGCAGGGCTAGGGTCAATCAGAGCAAGTTTAGCAGATTGATAGCTCCCTTCCCCCAAGGGCAAAAAAAAATACCAACCCACCCACGTGAACACAGTAACACTGCTCTCAGAAAGATTTCATAATACTCTACAAACCCTGAATTCTCACACAGACAAATTACTTAGTCCTACAGCATCTTTTTCTAGGTGTTTGAACCCAAATGGAAAAATTAATTAACAGAGGACGGCTTATTTCTCAAAATTCACCACCTCCAGGATCTGGAAAGAGATGGATTTCTTAACCTTTTTTGTCATAGACTCCCTGAAACCTATGAACTCCCTCTCAGAATAACATTTTTAAATGCATAAATAAAATTTACAGGATTACATAGGAAAACAATTATATTGAAACCTAGTTACCAAAATATTAAAAAATAATTTTACAGACCCTATGTTAAGAACCCCTAGTTTTGTGGAAAGAGTACAAATTTGGTTTCAGGAGAAATGGGTTTTAATCTGCTGCTTATTAGCTATGTGTTTTGGAATAAGTAGTTTTACCTCTCAATCTCAAGTTCTCCATGTGTCTACAAATCTGGAAAATACTACTTTCACTATTTGTTCCCCACCCACAAGGCTGCTGTAAGGAAGACAGTCTGTAATGTATAAAGGCAGAGGCTGGACATAATGTCATTTAAGGACTCTTCCAATTCCATTATCCTTTGTAAAGATAAGTTATTATGAGGCGGCTAGACTTCTGTCTTGCCCTCTCCTCACCCCTATTCCCTTGTTCCAAAGGCTCACTTACCTCATTGTCAGACTCCACTAGAACTTGGTCATATTCACTAAGAGCAACTAAAAACATG
Source organism: Trichosurus vulpecula (assembly GCF_011100635.1). Taxonomy (NCBI): domain Eukaryota; kingdom Metazoa; phylum Chordata; class Mammalia; order Diprotodontia; family Phalangeridae; genus Trichosurus; species Trichosurus vulpecula. The sequence continues at coordinate 54,145,199 of NC_050573.1, read as the reverse complement.
ATGGATGTCACATTTTCAAAGCAATGTATCCACTTCCTTCGCTCTGATCTCTGTCCACCAACATCCACCATTCTGAGAAGGGAAAACACACACCAGAAAGTAGTCAGTAACTTCAGGGAAGGTTTGTCCCCAGATCTTCCTGTTGTGAATCCATGAACAATGGGGTGTCCTCTTACCAACAGCTCAGATCAACAATTGGCATGCTATCTCCCAAAGAAGGAGGTACATGCTCCTTGAATGTTAGCCCTGCAGAGCTCAGAACTATTCAAACACAGGCTAGACAACCACTTGCCCAGGACCCTGGAAAGGGAATTCATGCTTCAGGTGGAGGTGGGTTGGATGCAAAAGCACTTTGAATTTTAGAATTCTGATTCAGGGAACTCAGAATAAGTGCCCAGTCAATTAAATCAACCACCCAAGCTAATCCATTTAAAGGCTGAATGGGATCCTTCTCCAAAGTATGGCACTCAACACTGCTCTGCTAACTTAAATGAAGGGGACAAGTTTCATGACACTGTCCCTCTACACAGACCCAGTGAAAATCCTTGTAATGGCACCCAGGTACTGGGCTATAGCAACAGTAGACCTGGTCCTCTATACCACCCACCTTTCTAGAATCCCAGGTGAGCCTACCATTACTTACTCACAGTCTGTAACATGGTTAATAAAGGAAGCATCAAGTTCATGTCACAGCCTCTATAACAGCTTAAAATTTTCCCCTAGTTAGTTAGCTTATGTCATAGTGATGTATTGGAGCCCTGTACCCAAAGAGAAAACGTTTTTGAAAGTAGTCTCAAAAAAAAAAAAAAAAAAAAAAAAAAGAAAGTAGTCTCGACAAATTTCATTAAGCTTCCCTACATTAAAGTTCCCTACTGGGCCCTATGCTCCAAACCCATGAGTAGAAATATATCGTGAGCTACATGGTGATGGATGTCTACTGTGCCAGCGGCTGAGCCCTCTGGAGGGACGTGTGGCCAAGTTGAGATAACCAGACATGAAGAGGCATCACTCATAGAACAGGTAGTGCAAAGGAATGCCTACAGTGAGGGAGCAAGGAGAAGCCATTTTAAAGGAGCTGATCTGTGGGTCAACTGAAATTTAGGTTAAAGAAGAGCCTGCTCCACAACAGGTCTCTTGCTCCATTTCCTAAAGCTGGTGGCACTGCAGATCAGATTAGAGAAGTGCCTCTAGGTGACAAGTAAACTGAATCAGAACTCCCAGCTGACATCTCTGTGGGCAATAAGTTATACTATGGCGGGGGTGGGGGAAGAAGGGGTATCTGCTGGGCATGATGCTAATGACTAAGGTCCAGCCCAGATTTGCACTTTAAAGTCTTGATCTTGCTTAGGCTGGGATGCTCACAGCCCTGCAGTTCTAAGTCTAGGGGTGATCCCTCCACCAGGCTCTGGAAGCATCCTGTACATGGTTCAACCCAAGCACTGTCAACCCACCCAGCAGGTAGGCTCTAGGTACCTGAAGATGATATTCTCCAGGTCAAAAGGGTATTCTATGATCCCAGTTGTGGGGACTCGAACCCGCAGCACATCCTGTTGGGTGGGTAAGTACCCAGTGGTGGCAATACGGTCAACATCAGTTAGGTAGCTAAAAAAAAACAAAAGCACAGGAAGGAGGATCCTTTAGGTTAGCAACATAAAGAAACAGGAAAGGGAGAGAGTATGGAGTTATCCTTCTACAACTTTCGATGTTTCTTCAAGCCCAAGATGTGCCATCAAAATGGGAGCATGTTTTGTTAAGAGCATCAAGGCTCAAAATCTCAGTTATTACCTTAAACACTTTTCCCTGTATCTCATTTCTCACACCCAGTCAGTAAGATCCATCATTCTATCTCTAATATTTTCTGCTCACTCTCTTCTTTCTATTCCCACAGCTATTACCCCATACAGACTCTCATGACCACCCAACCTAGACTACTGCAGCAGCTTCTTGACCCACCTTCTGCCTACCATCTCCCCTTCCTCCAAATCAATTGTTCATATAGACAAATCACTCCTCCTTAAAGAACTATTCTGGTTCTGACATTCCTCTGCTCAAAGCCTTCGCTAGCTCCCTAGCGCTTAAAGGAGAAAGTCCAAATTCTCAAGTCTAGTATTCTGGGCCATCCACAATCTGGCCACTCCCTACCTGTTTTTCTCTTCCCCTCCATGCCACCAAGTACTCTACATCCCACCCAAACTGGACCCTGAAGTATCTGTGATGTGATTTCATCCTTTCTTCTACTCACACCAATTCTACCTTCCAAGGATCCTGCATTCCCCTTGTCTATCTCCACCTGATGAAAACCTGTCCTTTAGGATCTGGTTCAGATGCTGCCTCCTCAACAAAGACCAGTCTTTTCTTCCCTGCTAGCAACGATCCTTCTCTCTTATAAGCTTACACAATGCTTTGTTTCATTTCTCTGCTAGGCTATAAGTTCTGTGCTTTCTAAAAATTTTTAACTAAATGAGGAAAAGAGGGAGAATGAATATACACACTTCATACCTTCTCCTGCCCTATGAGAGACTTCTCTGAGGACAGATACTACGAATAGTTATTTGAGAACTGGCAAGAGGAAGGTATCAGTGGCTCTATGAAGTACTGGGCTTTGGGGCCACAGAGGGTGAGAAAACCTCAGAGAAAAAAAACAACTCGATCACTGGTAGGACTCGGGCCTTTCCAGCACATGAACAGAAGGCAGTCTTCTGCATCACTGCCTTAGAAACTTGGCTTCAAATAAGTCAGTCATTTTATTTTCCCATATCAAGAAAAACCCTTAGCACCCAAGATGACACAATTTACCAACTACACTAATACAGAAACATGCAATAATTTGTGGGACGATCAAAGAGACCAAACTGCTTTTTTTGCTCTCCAACCTAACTTCTCTGATGTTCTCACTTGGCTACCAGTGGACAAGAGCCACGTGGAATCACTTCCAAAGGAAATGGTGCCATGTATCTATCCTACAGTCAAAGCTACCTGCTGTCTCCTAAATGAAGGCAGCTGTACACTCAGCAGGCAGCTGGGAGAAGAGACTGAGGGGAATGCTAGGAATCTTGAGATACCTAGCTGACCAGTTCCAAGAAGAAGTCAGTCTGTCTGTATTTAAGAACATATAAGCATTGACACATACTGCCACATTGGTAACCACCAAGTTACCCTTAGTTTTGGGTATTTTATTTCAGAAAGTGATAGAATAACAATAAAACCCCAAACTGCAACCTTTCTATCCCTTTGGGAGTCTTACCAGAATTGACCTGTTCTGGTCACTCCACAAACAAAAAAGAGCCAAGACCTGATTAGGGGCTGTCCTAAATGGCAAAAGCCTGTTCTAACAGAATTTAAGTAGGACAATTGCTTGAATTTTCAGAAAAATCCAGCCAAGCACAGAGAATCTATGGGCAACTCAGACACAGTCTCATTTGTCACAGTTCCTGTTGTTCTACTAAGTGTCAGACAGATCCCATACTTACTATTTGGCTGAGTCGGAGAGCTGATATTCTCGCCTCCTATCATAACACTCCTGGATTCCAGGGTCATTCCACAAAGTCTTAATTGCACTTACATATTGATGCTCAAATGTTGTGACCTTTTCAACATCCACCTCTCGAATCAGCAGTGCATTGGCCTAAAGCAACAGGAAAAAGAAGAGAGGGTTAACTGGTTCTAGGTCTGGTCAACCTGTGCCCTTTTCTCACCCAGGTTATTAAATCTCACAGTTAGTTCATCAGGCAAACTGTGAACATGATTAGCTTTGTTGACACAAAGAAGCAATTTAAAAACTGGGGATTTCCAAAATCACTTAATTTTGACTTGAATATTCATCAGCTAGAAGAAAAGGTTTATTACTATATCGTCTTAGGTACAATTACATCAATAAGGTTTTCCCAAAAACATACCACAACGCCTCCAGTGAGATGAGTATATCCAGGAATTCGCATAAAGGAAAGGGCATTTTTACCCAAGTTTTTTGTTTTGTTTTTGCTGCACATGAGGAGGTTTTGTTCTCACACACATGCACACTTTCCAAAAAACTCAAAGGGAGTCCTGAATGAAATTTCTACCCTAATTCAACAAGGTGGAACCAGCTGGTATTTTTACTAGGGAGAACATTCAATTCCTTTTCTCAGCCCTGTTCAGTTGTAATCTGATCAATGTGATTTCTCAAAAAGAAATCTGAGTTAAGGGATTTAAGGGTCATCTAGTAGCAGGATCCACAGAAGGTCATCACCAACACCAAGCTGCCACCCCATTTCAGAATCTCCATTATAAGGATCCTAACGGAGCTTCTGTTTGGAAACTTTCAGTGACAGGAATGCAGTATCTCACGAGGAAGCCTGTTCCACTGTAAGCTAGCAATGGAATGTAAGTTCTGTGTGAGCTCCCAGCACTCAACCCTCTCCTTACAAACATGAACAGGTAGAAAAAAGTTAGAAAATTCTTTCTGATATTGAGCCAAAATCTTTTTCACTTTAACTTCTCCTCATCAATTCTAGCTTTGCCTTCTGGGTGCCACATAAAATAAACCTGGGCCCTCTTTCTACATGGAAATTAAAATGAAAGGCACCAATACTTAGCATAAATATTTACTAAACACCTAGTATATGAAAGACACTGTGCTAGGGACCCCCAATGCAAAGAGAAAAATAAAACACTCCTGTCATCAAAGAGCTTATACTCTACTGAGGAGGCAGAACAGCTACAGAGATAAAAGAAAAAAGTATCTAAGCAAGGAAGGAACACTGACAATTGGAGGAGAGTACAGATAAATAAAGGAAGGCTTTACAGAGAATGTGACTCCTGAATTAAGTCTTAAAGGAAGTTAAGGCTATTAAGAAGAAGGAGCAGAAAAGCAGTACATTCTAGGCATCTGGGACATCCTGTGAAAAGGTATCATGAGGTGGATTCATTCCAAGAATGGCTCAATATTAGGAAAACTATAAGCATAATTGGTCATATCAACAACAAAAACAATAAAAATCATATGATTACATCAATACAGAAAACGCTTTTGACAAAATACAATACTCACTCCTATGAAAAATACTAGAAAGCACAGGAATAAATGAAGCTTTTCTTAACACAAAGAATGAGCATTATTTATAAAGTGGATAAACTAGAAGCCTTCACAATGTGATCAGGGGTGAAGCAAGAATGTCCATATCACCATCATCATTCAATATTGTATTAGAAATGCTAACTACATCAGTAAGAAAAGAAAAAGAAAACTGAAAGAATAAGAATAGGCAATGAGAAACAAAACTAATGCTCTTTGTAGACTCTATGATGACATACTTAAAGAACCCTAAAGAATCAGTCAAAAACTATCAGATACAATCAACTTTAGCAAAGTTGCAAGATATAAAACAAATCCATTTAAATCATTAGCATTTCTATGTATTACCAATAAAATCGAGCAAGAAGAGATAGAGAAAATCCATTTGAAATAACTGCAGAGAATATAAAATACTTAGGATTTTATCTGCGAAGACACACCCGAGAACTTTATTAACACAATTACAAAACACTTTTCACACAAATAAAGACGGAGCTAAACAACTGAAGAAATATTAATTGCTCATGGGTAGGTCAAGTCAACATAATAAAAATGACAATTCTACCTAAAATTTATTTATTCAGTGCCATACCAATTAAACTACCAAAGAAATACTTTATAGAGCTAGAAAAAAATAACAAAATTCATTATCTTTGTCTGGAAGAACAAAGGTCAAGAATATCAAGGGAACAATGGAAAAAATGTAAAGGAAAGCAACCTAGCAGTACCAGATTTCAAGCTATATTACAAAGCAGTGATCATCAAAACAATCTGGTACTGGCTAAGAAATACAGTGGCTGAGCAGTAGAAGAGATTAGGTACATAATATACAGAGTAAATGATTATTACAATCTAGTGTTTGATAAACCCAAAGATCCAAGTTTTGGGGACAAGAATTCACTACTTAAAAACTGGTAGGAAAACTGGAAAGCAGTCAGGGAGATACTAGGCATAATCCAACATCTCACACCACATACCAAGATAAGGTCAAATTGGGTACATTATTTAAACCAGAGCTGTCCAAAATGTGGCCTGCGATTTACACGGCCCACCTACAAGCATAGAAATTTACATAAATGCTTTAGTAAACGAGGCCCCGCAGAGCTCTCACTAAAATGGCAAATCAAAATATATCATCTATTGTTTCAATAAAAAGTTGGACAGCCCTGTTTTAGACATAAAGGGTGATATCATAAGCAAATTAGGGGAACATGGAAACAGTTATCTGTTAGATCTATGGATAAGGGACAATTTTATGACTAAAGAAGAGGATGACAGGAGGTAAAATGAAAAAAGGTTTTGCACAAAACAAAACCAATGCAGCCGAAATTATAAGGAAAGCAAGAAATGGGGAGGTGGGAATTTTTACGGCAAGTTTTTCTGATAAAGGTCTCATTTGTCAAATATAAAGGGAACTGAGACAAATTTATAAAAATAAGAGCCATTCTTCAATTTGATAAATAGTGAAAGGATATGAACAAGCAGTTTTCAGACAAAATAATCAAAGCTATCTATATTCATATGAAAATATGCTCTAAATCACTAATAATTAGAGAAGTACAAATTAAAACAACTCTGGGGCATCACCTCAAACCTATCAGATTGGCTGACATGACAGAAAAGGAAAATGACAAATACAGGAAGGGATGTGGAAAAATAGGGAAACTTAGTATACTGCTGGTAGAGTTGTGAACTGATCCAACCATTCTGGGACTGCAATTTGGAACTATGCCCAAAGAGCTATAAAACTGTGCATACTCTTTGACCCAGCAATAGCACTACTAGGTCTATATCTCACAGATCAAAACAAAAAGGAAAGGATGCACAAAATACATACAAAAATATTTATAGCAGTTCTTTTTGTGGTGGCAAAGAACTGGAAATTAAGAGGATGCCCAAAAATTGGAGAATGGCTGAACAAGTTGTGGTATATGATTGTGACAGAATACTACTGTGCTATAAGAAATGATGAATAGAATGGTTTCAGAGAAAACCTGGGAAGACTTACGTGAACTGATGCAAAGTGAAGTAAGCAGAACCTAGTATACAGTTAACAGCAATACTGTAACAATGATCAACTGTGAAAAACTTAGCTACTCTGTTCAAAGTAATGATCCAAGACAATTCCAAAGGACCCATGATGACAAACACTACCCCCACAGAGAAAACTGATTAACTCTGCAGACTGAAGCCTATTTTTTTACTTTCTTTATTTTTCTTGCTTTTTTTTAAAAACAACATGACTAATAAAGAAATGTGTTTTGCATGACTTCACATGTATAATGGGGATCATATTGCTTGCCTTCACAATAGGTAGGGGAAAAGCTGGAGGGAGGCAGAGAATTTGGAACTCGAGATTTTAAAAATGAACGTTAAATAAAAACAAAGAAAAAGAAAAAAAGAATAGGTACCATGATGAAACATGCAATGTCTACCAGTCTGGTTGCAATACAGAACACATAAAGGAACATAGTATGACTAAGCAGTGCTTTAAATGTGAGGCTGAAGAGTTTGTATTTTATCCTAGAAGCAACAGAGAGCCTCTGAAGATTTCTGAACTGGGGAGTAACATGAGCAGACCTATGTCTTTGGAAGAGTATTTTGGCCAAGGATGTGATAGATGAACTGGAGAGAAGAGCAACTAGAAAAGGGACAATCCATTGGGGGCTACTGCAATAGCAAGAGAGAAGTGATGATGGCCCCAAACTAGGGTAGAAGTCATGTGAGGGTGAAATAAGGTAATGGATCTGAGAGATGAACTGGCAGAAGTCAAGGATAACTTGATATTCTGAAGGACATATTTGCAGGCAGCAGGAAAAGGGACAGAAAATAGGAAAAGACAGATAAGAGATACAGATGCAGTGACTAAAGAAGCAACTCCCAAAAGAGGAAGGAGGGCCATGAGATTAAGGGCATACGTAGAGAACTTGGCCTTAGAAAGGAAAAGGGTCACCCATACCTTAGAGAGTCAAGAAAAGGAAGAAAAGACTATGGCTGATGTAGTTAGGTAGCTTTAAAAAAAAAAAAAAAAAGGACAGAAGGATCCTTTAGGTCAGAAAATTTCTTTAGGTAAAGAAAGGTGGAAAGGAAAGAAGAGTGAGTTATCTTTCCATGACCTTTGAGCTCCTTCAGGCCCTAGATGTGCCATCAGAAATGGGATCATAGATGTAGATGGGGGTTTGGGGATTGTGGAACATAATTCAAACAACAAGTATCTATTAAGTACTTAATGCCAGAACTGGACAAAAATAAAAATAATCTCTTGCTCTCAAGGAGTTTATATTCCACTGGAACTCACAGCAGATGGCTTCTATTAGTAAAAAATGAAGTTAAAAGGGAGGGGAGAGTTGAGTAAAGAACTTGTTGAGATAAGGATGATTCTTTGAAAGAGACAGAGGGGAGGGATATATTGGGAAATTAAGGTAATGTAAAAATAAAACCTATTGGTAAAAATTTTAAAAGCAAAAGTAATCTTTTAAAACAAAGTTAATCAGGGAAGAATAAAAGGGTATAGCAACGAGGGCCCAGGTGAGATTAGATAACAAAATTTTAGTGGACCCACATTCAATAGCAGTTCACCATAGTTCCAAGTATGAGTCAAAGAGATATATGGTAGAGATAACCCAGGAGTCTGGCATAATTGAAGTGGCGATTTCTAAGGGGCATGAGATTCATGGACAGAAGACAGATTATAGCTGAATTGGGATGTGAGACCGATGTAGGAGTAATATACTAGGAAAAGGGGTGGAACAGAGAAATTAGAGGACATGGTGAAGGACATGTTTACGAGCAATAAAAAAGAGGAAAAAATAGGAGACGTTAGGGTCTAAGAGGGAAATTTCAGAGTTAAAGGTCATGAAGATAGTATAGTCAGCTATAGGTGATGGACATTTTGAAGGTATGATCATAAGGTAAAGTGGAGGAATCTGATGAACTGGCAGACTAGAATGTTTGAGGAGATACCATGTATGCTGAAGGATACAAATATGAGGACAGGTGTTAGGATAAAGAGGAAGACTGTGAGCCAGGTTCTAAACTCCTTAAGAGAGGAGAGTGACCTGGAAGCTTAGTAGATAACTGCAACAAGGATTTGGGAAATGAGATAGAAACTTCTGCACCAACATTCTAAGAGTAATGGTGGCAGAAGAAGTATCTAGAAGAGGCAGTAAGAAGCAAGAAGTATGCCTACCATGTGTGTCAGGATTATAAGAGGAGAACCCAATTCTAGAGTGGGAAGCACTGTCTTCAGGAAGGAGCCAAGTTTCCTTGAATGCAAGAACATGTGAAAAGTAGAAGAGGAAAAAGTCTGGGGTAGAGAAAATGTGTTAACAATATCAGATTTTCCAGGAGGTACAATGGAAGGGAAGGGCACAGGAGAGTAGGGCTGATGGTAGGCCAAGAGGGTTCTCAATTCAGCAGAAAGAGACTGAATCATTAAGACTGAGGATAAGGAGGTGATGGTTTGTAAGCTGTAGGATAAGGGGAGTACGAATTCACAAAGCATTTATTAAGCAGCTATGTAACAAGTAATGCAGATACTAAGACAAAAATGATTCAGGCTTTGAATTCAATGAGCTAATTGTAATGATCCTCTCCAGGGCATCCTACAACTTCACCTTAGTGTTTCATCCCTCCTTCCCCTGTCCAGCTACACACCACATTCTGACACCCCAGAAGGGCTCCACCCTGAGGGAGGCTGAATGATTAACATAGTTCCATCCTGTTCAACCTTCTCCTACCCCAGGGATTCTGACCTCCCAACTATTAACCTTCAAGCCCTCTATCCTCCACTAACTCCACTCTCCCTAGAATCTAATCTCTTCCCCCATTCTCACTCTGGATCTACCCACCCCTCCCACTGTGCTCTCTGGAATGCTTGCACCAAAGGAAATTCATTTGCTTTCGTCTTAAACTTCTTTCATTCTCACTCTTTCCATCTTTTTTCAGTCACTGAGATCTGGCTCCCTCCTGATGACAGTTTCACTGGCCACTCTTTCCAACAGCAGGTGCATTTTCACTCATACTGCCCTATTCATTGGTCAAAATGGAGAAGTTTAAATATTCTTTTCTCCCTACTACCAGAGCACTTCAAGGCTTTCCTACCACTATTTCCCATCAACCCCTCTTTCTTTGAGGCTCATTCAATCCATACCTAATCACCTAATCAAGACTTATCAGTTCTTATCTACCAACATGCAATTTCTTTCTTTCCTTCTTTCTTCTCAAAAACCAAACCTTAAACTCATTTCATTCTGAGCTCACAGACTGGAACACAATAGGTCCCTGCCCAAACACCACTTAATGGCTATATTTTGGGCCTTCCTGGATCTGAGTGAATGTCAATAGTAATTGTTCCTCTTTTGGCCAGCAACTCTGAGGGTCTTCCTCCCCCAGTTTGATTTTTTTTTTTTTAATTAAAGGGGCCATCCCTTGGCTCACTTCTTTAAGAGGTCTATTCACTGAATGGGCATTACCTCACTTAAAGTGAGAGCCTGAAAAGACCTGAGCCTAAAAGGGCCAGGGTCTCCCATTGCATCCTAGGCCATCTCCAGTCATTCTGATAAGTATCTGGCCACTGGACCAAGATAGCTCTGGAGAAGAAAGTGAGGCTGGTGACCCTGCACAGCCCTCCCTCACTCAAATCAAAGTCAACTGTAAGTCATGTCATTTCCCTGATGTCACGGTCTTCTTCAAAAACAAAGGACAAACACACAATACAGGACACTTTCCTTCCTTCTTCAATGAGTTCAGTGCCTGGCTCACAGTCTTTGTCTTTTCTTCAACTCCTGCCCTCACACAAGGGGACTTCAACATACATACTAACAATCCCTCAAACACTATAACCAACCAGTTCCTTAACTTACTCATTTCCTGTGACCCTCTCCTCCATCCCACTTCAAACATGTTCATAAACACTTAAAATTTCCTTATCTGATCACAAACTGTTGATATTCCACCTCTCTCCCTCAGCTTTGCAAACTCTAATCCTGTTCTTTGTCCTCATCATGACCTCCAATCCTTCTACCCCTTAGTTCTTTCCTAGTCCACACCCGTACGCTCTCCACCCTTCCCCATCCTGACCCCTTGGGGAACAAATTCGACTCTGTAATGTCTTGTTCTTTCAAGTTCCTTGCTCTCTCATCCTATCATGCCCTGCCAAGGTTTTTAGCCTTGGATTACTCCTTCCATCCATGGTTTCTGTTTCCACTCGTATGCTGCTGAAAGAAGCTGGAGAAAAATTTTAAAAACAATGCTGATGGGGTCCATTACAAATTTATGTTATATAATCTCAAGTGGGCCCTCACTGCAGCAAGGAAATCCCTTCACACCTCCCTAGTCAATTCACTATCCCATCCACCAGTTTTCCAAACCTTTTCATCCCTCCTCAAGCGCCCGTGGTGTCCTCTCTCCCAGCCTACTCAGCTGAAAACCTTGCCTCCTATTAAAGTGAACAAATTAAGGTCACCTACCCAGAGCTCCTTCTTCTCTCCTCCTCCTCATCACTTGAATATCTTCCTCCAGGATCTCTTTCTTTATCCCTGTCTCACACAAAGAGGTGGCCCTTTTTGCCAAGGCAAATCTTGGACATGTATAAATGACCCCATACCATCTTCTCCAGCAAAAAATCCCCTCTGTATCTCACTAATCTTCAATGTCTCCCTGCCTACTGGCTTTATTCTTATGGCCTACAAACACGCCGATAGGTCTCCATCCTCAAAAAACCTACACTTGATCCATCCATCCCCACTAGCTATCATCCTATATCTCCCCTCCCTCTTCTAGCAAAACTCCTTGAAAAAACTGCCTGTAGTCTGTGCCACCATTTCCTTTCCGCTCCCCCTCTCTTAACACACTACAACCTGGCTTCTGACTTCATCATTCCACTGAAACTGCATTCTTCAAAGCTACCAATGGTCTCTTCATTGTCAAATCCAATGGCCTTTTATCAATCCTCTATCTTCTAGAATCCTCTGCAGCCTTCACCACTGCCAAGCACTCTCTTCTCCTTGATTCTCTCTTCTCTCTACATTTTTATGACATTGCTCTTTCCTGGTTCTGTCTCACCACTTCCTCTCAGAATCCTTTGCTGGATCTTCATCCAGCAGGCTAACTGCAGGTGTCCCCCAAGGTTATGTCCTGAGCCCTTTTCTCCCTCTATATTAATTGACTTGGTGATATCATCAGCTCCCTTGGATTCAACTATCATTCTTTATGCTAAAAGATTTCCAAATCTATTTGTCCAGCCATAACCTTATCTCCCCCTCCCCCATACTTCTGGTCTTGCATTTCCAGCTGCCTATTAGATATCTCCAACTGGATTTCCTGCAGGCACTTTAAACTCAACACATCCAAAGCTGAATTCATTATCTTTCCCCCAAACCCTCCTCTCTTTCCTAACTTCCCTAATGTCAAGGATACAACTATCTTCCCAACCACCTTGGCTCACAGCCTTAGGTGTCATTCCCAATTCTTGAATCTCTCTTACCCCCACATCTAATCAGTTGCCAAGTTCCACTGATTTTGCCTCTACATCTCTTACATATGCCTCCATTTCTCCTCTGACATTACCACCACTCCGGTGAGGACTCTCATCACCTATGCCTTGACTATAGTAAGTGTCTCCCAATTGGTCTCGATGACTCAAGTTTCTCCCCACTCTAGTCCATCCTCCCCTGAGCTGTCAAACTGATCCTCCTAAAGTATAGGTCAGCTGATATCACACCCCAACTCCAATGACTCCTATTATCTCTAGGATTAAATATAAACTCCTCTATTTGATTTTTATAAAGTCCTTCATGACTTGGTCCCTTTCCTACCTTCACTGGCTTTGAACTCCCCTCCACGAACTCCTCAATCTGGTAATGCTGGCATCTTTGTTGTTCTTTGAACACAACAATCTACCTCCTGACTCTAAGCCTTTTCCCTAGTTGTTCTCCATGCCTAGAATTCTTTCCTCTTTTCCACTCCCTGGCTTCTTTCAGATCCCAGCTAAAATACCCCCTTGTACAAAAAGCCTTTAACTTCCTGCCTTGCCTCTGAAATTATCTCCACTTTATCCTGTCTATATGGTGTGTAAATAGTTGTTTGCATATTGTATCCAACATTAAACCAAAAGCTTCTTGAAGGCAGAGCTACCTTTTACCTTTCTTTATATCCCCAACACTTTTAGCTAGTGTCTCGTAATATTAGGTTAATAAATGCCATGTAAGATGAGAAGCACTTGTGTGAAGATCTAAGCAGAGAAAGAGTCAATTTTGTCATTCAAGTTTACTACAGACCACCTAGACAGAAACAGTCAACAGAAATAGAGTTTGGGAAACAGATCACAAGGGCACAAGTCAAAGGACCATAGAATAAAAGCTTGAAGGAGCTTTAGAAGTTATTGAGTCAACCCCCTCATTTTACTTAGAAGGAAACCAAGAAACAGAGAGGTTACGTTCCCAGGGTCATACAGCTAGTAAGTGACAGAGGTAAGATATGAACACAGGTTTTTCTAACTCCAGTTTATCTTTCTCATCACTGTCCACTGAAGGAGAAGAATGCAGAAGAGAAAAACTGATTTGGGAAATAAATAGCAGGGGAGAAAAAAGGTGTCTGAGAATGGTAGGTAATTAGATCTCTAGATCATAGCTTAAAATACAGAAATGACAGACTCTTGGCAGCCAACAAGGGTTGGTAAGAATTTATTGGCTCCAGATAGCAGATGAAGAAGCATGCCTCCCAGTACCTGACAGAAAACTGCTGGATAAGTGTATAAAATGAGACACACATCTTCGGCCATAACCAATATATTGATTTGTTTCACTTGACTATACTTATGATACAGGTGAGGACTTTTTGGGGAAGTGTGTAGAGAGTTGGGGGTAATGAAAGAAATACCAGCAAATAAGAAAGAAGAGGGGGGAGGTGGTCAATGAAAACTTTTTCAAATACAGACAAGACAACAGAAGGACTTTGAGAGGGGAACAAATATGAACAGGATAGTTTTGCTATTACAGATTTAATATAAATTTTTAAAAAACTACACATAACAGAAGTTTAATTTCATATGTGATCCACTTTTTCATTCTTTTTATGCTCTTATTTGCTGTTAATTAAATTTATAATAAAAACATTTTATTGTTATTTGAATGGTATCTTAAAAATCTAATCAAAAAGGTTTTTAAATAAAGGATGAGAGAGGGAGAAAATGTCCTAAGTTTTATACACCAAGCTATATATCATAGAGTTCTTACAATGGAAGAATAAGAGTTGATATAACTAGGAATTCACAAGAAATATAAATCCAAGAAAGAGGCCAGGAATTAAACCCATGACCTCAAATGCCTAGACACAGACTTCAAAGCTTATTTAACAAGCTTAATGCAAAGAGGTAAATTCAATCTATAGGTATCACTGAGATTTATTTGGTGGAAAGAAACCCATGAATGAAATATGCTTCAGAATGGGTATATCTCATTTAAAACAATAGAATCACTTTTTTTTTTAAGTGGGGAAAGTGGAAAGGTGGAGAAGTACTGTCCACTAAGAAGGTATGCTAATGAAAGAAAATTCAGGAGTGAGACAGAAGAATACAGAGTGGAAAGCACTTTGTTGAAGATCAAAGGACATAGAAACAGAAAAAATTATGCCTATAGACCACCTAGATAGAAAGAGGAAATAAACAAGGAATGTGAGAAATAGATCACAAGCCAGGCACAGAGATAATATGATACTGGAGGGGACTTCAATTATCCGGACAACTGCTAGAGCTTTCTTCTCTCTCAAAAGTAAAGCAGCTAGCTCTTTTTGTGGTGACAAAGATATAGAAATTGAGGGGATACCCATCAATTGGGGAATGACTGAACAAGGTGTGGTATGTAATTGTAATGGATTACTAGGATGCTATAAGAAATGATGAGCAGGATGGTTTCAGAAAAACCTAGGAAGGCTTATATGAATTGATGCAAAGTAAAGTGAAAAGAACCAGGAGGGCATTATATACAGCAATATTGCAAGAATGATCAACTATGAAAGGCTCAACAACTCTGATCAAGATAATGATCCAAGACAATTCCAAAGGACCCATGAAGAAAAATGTTATCTACCTCCAGAGAGAAATGATGAATTTTAAATGGAGATTGAAGCAAACTTTTTTTAGAACTTTCTTTATTTTTCTTGTTTTTTGTGTTTTCCTTTGCAACAGGCTAATATGGAAATATGTTTTGCATAACTTCACATGTATAATCCACATACTGCTTGCCTTCTCAGTGGGTGTGAGGGGGCATAGGAGAGAAAGGAGAGAATTTGGAACTCAAAATGTTTTAAATGAATGTTAAAATTTTTTTACATGTAATTGGGAAATATTTAATAATACATGTACATATAAATATATGTATTTTAAATAAAGTGGCTAGTAATTTCTTGAATTACCCTAATGAAAATTCATCCTTAAAAGGGAGAGGAACTCTCAAGGGGAAATCCTATTCTGGATCTGATTCTCACTAACAGGAAGGAACTGGTTGCTAGGTTGGAAATTATGGGAAATGACCATTTCCCTTATAGAGTTTGTGACAGAGAAGACGAAAGCTGGACATAGTCTGGTACGCTCCCTAGATTTGAGGAAAGCAAATTCTAGGGGTGCAGAGAAAGGATAGGATCTCAGGATTAAAATGGTACAGAGGATGTCAGCCCAGAAGGGATAGGAAGGTCTCAAGAATAAAATTCTAAAAACCCAAAGGGAAATGATTCTGAAGAAGGAAAGTGGAATTTCTCTAAAGAGACTGTTTGTAAGAGACTGTTGTGGATGCACCAGGAATTCACTAAGATTAAAAAAGAATTATCTTAAATTTCAAAAAGATATGGAAACAAAAACAAGTAAAATGAAGATGAAAATAAAAGCATGAAGCTCTAACAGTGCCAGGAACGCTAAAGCTCAAAATAAGTTTAACTAAAGCTAAGAACAGGAAGGAATTGTTCTATAGCCCTACTGGAGAAAAAGGCAAATACAGAGAAAAACTAAGGCTGCTGTTTGGCATGGCTACAACAAGGATAAGTGATCATCAAAAGGAGGAAGAGCTGCTCACTTATCTTGTTTTTCCCTCCTCTGCTGAGAAAGGCCTAGAAATAATATTTCAAGAAATTATTAAGGAAAATCGCTCTGATGTCTTAGATTCAGAGGAAATCTTGATCTATTTCCAGAGGGAAACAGAAATGCAAAGAATCCACTGATCAACTCCTGAAAGAGATCCCAAAATAAAAACTCCTAGGAATGTTAGAGTCAAAATCCAGAGCTCCCAGGTCAAAGAAAAAATACTTCAAACAGCCAGAAAGAAGCAATTCAAATATTATGGAGCCACAATTAGGATCACACAAAATTTAGCAGCTTCCATGTTAAAGGAGAAGAGGGCTTGGAATATGATATTCCAGAGGGCAAAAGAGCTAAGATTACAACCAAGAATAACATACCCAGTAAAGCTGAGTGTAATACTTCAAGGGGAAAAAAATGGATAGTTAATGAAATAGAGGACTTTCAAGTATTGCTGATAAAAAGAGCAGAGTTGAATAGAAAATATGACATTCAAACAGAAGACTCAAAGAAAGCGTAAACAGGAAAAAGTAATCATGGAACTCGATAAAATTAAACCGTTAACATTCCTATATGGGAAGATAATACATGTAACTCTTAAGAACTTTATCAGTATTAGGACAGTAAAAAAAGGAGTTTACATAGACAGAGAGCATGGGTGTGAACCAATTATGATCTCCAAAAAAAATTAAGGTGTGAAAAAGAGGGATGCACTGGGAGAAGAGGGAAGAGAGAGGCAGAACGGGAAAAATTTCCTCACATGAAAGAGGCACTTAAGAAAGAGCTTTGAGGGTGGGGGAAGCAGGCAATGCTTGAACCCCATTGCCACTGGAATTGGTTCAAAGAGGGAAGAATACACACATACACACACACACACACATTCAGTCATGCATAGAAATATAACTTACCTAATAGGGAAACAGGAGGGGAAGGGCTGGGGGTGAATCATAAAAGGCAACACAGATTAAGGGAGGCAGTAGAAGCAAAATAGACTTTTGAGGAGGGGGGAGGAAGAAACAGAAGAAAATGGGATAGAGGGAAATACACAGTTAGTAATCATAATTACGAATGTGAATGGAATAAGCTCACTCGTAAAACAGAAACAGAAGCAGAATGAATGAGAAACAAGAAACCAAAAATGTGTTGTTTATAATAGACACACCTGAAACAGGAAGACATACATACAAGGGCAAGAGCAGAAGCTAATGTACTTCAGCTAAACTAAAATAAAGCAGGGATAGCAATCATAGTCTTGGACAAAGCAAAAGCAAAAACAGACCTAATTAAAAGAGATAATCAGGAAAACATTATGCTAAAAGGTACCACAGACAATGAAGTAATATCAAAAATTTTTACAAGTTTCTCTAAGAAAGGCCTTATTTCTTCTATGTATATATACAGAATATAGAACTGAGTCAAATTTATAAAAATAAGACCCATTCCTCAATTGATAAATGGTCAAAGGCTATAAAGAGGCAGTTTTCAGAAGAAGAAATCAAAGCTATCTGTAGTCGTAAAAAATGCTCTAAATTACATTTCGGTTAGAGAAATGCAAATTAAAACAACTCTGAAGTACCTCATACCTATCAGAAATGACAAATGCTGGAGGGAATGAGGGAAAAATAGGTATGCTAATGAACTGCTGGTGGAAGAGTGAACTGGTCCAGTCATTCTGGAGAACAATTTGGAACTATGTCCAAAGAACTAGAAAACTGGGCATACCCTTTAACCCAACAATACCACTAGGTCTGTATCGCAAAGAGGTTAAAGAAAAAGGAAAAGGACCTATAGGTACAAAAATATTTATAGCAGCTCTTTTGTGGTGGCAAAGAATCAGAAATTGAGGGAACACTCATCAATTGGTTGTGTTTGTCCTTTCTTTTCAAAGAGGAGCATAACATCAGGAAAATGATGACATGACTTGCAGCTGACTTTGATTTGAGTGAGGAAGGGTTGTGCAAGGCCACCATTCTCACTTTTTTCATCAATTGGGGAATAAGCCTATGATTGTGATGGATTAATACTGTACTGTAAGAAATGACAAGGGGAGGTGATTTCAGAAAAATATGACAAGAACTATATGAACTATGTGATGCAAAGTGAGGTGAAAAGAACCAAGAGATCATTGTGCACAGTAACAGCAATACTGTAATAATGATCAGCTGTGAAAGACTTAGGGGATAAGTGGAGCCATGATGGCAGAGAAAAGACAGGGACTCTCCCCATGTCCTCTGAACACAGAGCTTGTGGCATGTCTGCTGCACAGTATGTCCTGGCTGAGAGTAAAGCATGGGCTCCACTCTGCTTCTCTAATAACCGGTAACAGTAATATGCCATTCTATTAGAACAATCTGATTAGTGAGTGATGAATAAAATGATGGAACTTGTCCCAGTCCCTTCCAGATATAAAACTATAATCTTATAAACTTCTCTAATCTTGTTTCTTCATTCATAAAATGGTGACTAGTGATAATTGTTATTAATAAAATTGGTAATAATAAAAAATGATAGGGACTCTCCTGAGTTCTCTCAAATTCCCTTCTAAACAACTATAAATAAATAACACCTCAACTGAATGGGCAGCAGTAGCTTCCAGAACCCTCAGCCCACAGATAGTAAAGGGGTCAGATAAAAGATCAGAAGGAGATTACAGTGGTCCCTTTGCTGGTACAGCAAAGTGCAGGACTCTGTTGCATTGCCCAAACGCAGATCTAGGTTGAAGTCCTGGGTCACAGTACCAGGGCAAGGAGTACTAGTACAGCAGAGCTTGCGGCCACAAGGGAATAAGGACCCTGGTCACTGTTCCAGGGTGGAAAAGAGTGCTTGTGGTCACTCACAGACCAGAGCACAGGTAGAAAAAGTAGTAAACATACCTCTCCTTAGATCATACTACCTTGGAAGAACTAAAAACTATGACAATTAAAAAGGTTCAAGAGACATAGTTTCTAGATAATTTAATCATTTCATTAATAAGGCCAGCAATTATTAATAAAAGGTTGGTCATTTGGCCATCTCTCTCTTAGACCAAAAACAATCATGACAGCAGGCTCAGAGCTTATATGTGTTTTTGGAAGAGGAGTGGCAATCAACTCTGATTGGTTAACACAACAGGAGATGAGCTATATTAAAATGGGGGGGCTCAAAGTGACATCATGTCACCCTAGGACAGAGAAACCATCTCTTTACTCAGACCACCCCTAGCCTTGGGCTACAAAAGGATATGTCTCCACCCAAGCTTGACTGAATAGAATTCACTAGAGACTAGAGATTCCTTGTAGGGTTGGGTCAGATAGAGGAGAAGTTTAACTATACCTTCAGAGACTGAGGTCTTTAAAATAGAAAAGAATGGGGGAACTCAATCTCTCAGAATCATTAGTTATTAATAATCATTGCTCTCAAAACTTACAAACTCCCCAGAACTAGCTCTGAAAGCAGCTACACAAAAAACCTAAAGCTTGGGCCAAGAGCAGAGCCCAACTTTAACTTCAAGTTGAAAGACAAGAAATAAGATGGAAAAATGAGCAAACAACAAAAGAACCAGATCACAGAAATTTACTATGGTGACAGGGAAGATCAAAACACAAAAGCAGAAAACAACGAAGTCAAAACTGCTACATCCAAAGTCTCAAAGAAAAATGTGAATTTGGTCTCAGGCCCCTGGAAGAGCTCAAAAAGGATTTTAAAAATCAAATAAGAGAGGTAAAGGAAAAATTGGGAAAAGAAATGAGAATGATGCAAAAAAATAATGAAAAAGGAGTCAACAGCTTGGTAAAGGAGGCACAAAAAAAATACCACGAAAATGACATTTTAAAAAACAAAGTAAGCCATATGGTAAAAGCGGCACAAAAATTCACTGAAGAGAAGAACTCCTTAAAAAGTACAATTGGCCACATGGAAAAAGATGTACAAAAATTCACTGAAGAACTCCTTAAAAGTAGAATTGGCTAAATGTTAAAGGAAATACAAAAGCTCACTGAAGAAAATGATACCTTAAAAATCAGAATTGAACTAGAAGTGAAAGACTCCATGAGACATCAAGAAACAATCAAACAAAATCAAAAGAATGAAAAAAAAAAAGAAGAAAATATGAACTATCTCACTGGAAAAAAACAAATCACCTGGAAATCAAGGAGAGATAATTTAAGAATTATCAGACTACCTGAAAGCCGTGATAAAAAAAAAAAAGAGCCTAGACATCACATTTCAAGTAATTATCAAGGAAAACTGCCCTAATATCCTAGAACCACAGGGAAAAAGATATTGAAAGAATATACCAATCACCTAAAAGAGATACCAAAATGAAAGCTCCCAGGAATATTACAGTCAAATTCCAATACTTTCAGGTGAAGGAGAAAATAATTCATATATCATGGAGCCCGAAACATGGGTAGCTAGGTGGCACAGTGGATAGAGGACTGGGACTTATCTTCCTGAATTCAAATCTAGCCTCAAATACCTATGAGCTGTGTGACCCTGGGCAAGTCATTTAACCCTGTTTGCCTAAGCTGTTCATCTATAAAATGAGCTGGAAAGGGAAATGGCAAATAACTTCAGTATCTTTGCCAAGAAAACCCCAAATAGGATCGTGTAAAATCGGACACAACAACACAACTGAACATCAACAACATAGTCAGGATTACACAAGATTTAGAAGCTTCTAGATTAAAGGACAGGAGGGATTGGAATATGATACACGAGGGGGCAAAAGAGCTAGGATTATAATCAAGAAAACCAGAAAAACTAAGTATAATCTTTCAGGGGGGAAGATGGATATTCAGTGAAATAAAGGACTTATAAGCATTCCTGATGAAAAGACAAGAACTGAATTGAAAATCTGACATTCAAACAGAAGACCCAAGAGAAGCATAAAAATGTAAACAGGAAAGAAAAATCATAAAGGATTCAATAAGGTTAAATCGTTTACATTCCTACAAGGGAAGATGATACTTTTAACTCTCAAGAACTTTCTCATTATTAGAAGGAATATACATAGACAGAAGGCATGAATGTGAGTCAGCTATGGTGGGATGATATAGTAAAAAAATAAAATTAAGGGGTGAGAAAGAGGGATGCACTGAGAGAAGGGGAAGAGGAGAGGTAGAGTGGGGTAAATTATACTACGTAAAAGAGGAACAAAAGAGCTTTTGCAGGGGAGGGGAAGATAAGAGATGGCGGGGAGCACTTAAACCTTACTCTCATCAGAATTGGCTCAAAGAGGGGATATAGAAATCTATCTTACCCTATGGGAAAGTAGGAGAGGAAGGGGATGGGGGGAGGGAAGGGAGGGCTCAGCTTACAGAAAGGGAGGGCAGACTAGGGGAGGGAGCAGTAAGAAGCAAAACACTTTTGAGGATAGACAGGATGAAAGGAAAGAGATAGTAGGATAAAGAAAGGGAGGGGGGAGGGGGAGAGAATAGGATAAAGAGAAATACATAGTAATCATAATTGTGAAAAAAATTTTACAGCAAGTTCCTCTGATAAAGGCCTCATTTCTCAAACATAGAGAACTGAGTCAAATTTATAAAAAAATTTTCCTAATTGATAAATGGTGAAAGGATATGAACAGGCAGTTTTCAGATGAAGTAATTAAAGCTGTCTATATTCATATGAAAATATGATCTAAATCACTATTTATTAGAGAAATAAAAATTAAAAGATCTCTGAAGTACCACCTCACACTTATCAAATTGGCTAATACGAGAGAAAAAGAAAATAACAAATGTTGGAAGGGATGAGGGAAAATTGAGTTACTGGAGTTGTGAACTGATTCAATCATTCTGGAGAGCAATTTGTAACTATGCCCAAAGAGCTATAAAACCGTACATTCACTTTCACCCAACAATACCACTATTAGACCTATATTCCAAA
Source organism: Trichosurus vulpecula (assembly GCF_011100635.1). Classification (NCBI taxonomy): domain Eukaryota; kingdom Metazoa; phylum Chordata; class Mammalia; order Diprotodontia; family Phalangeridae; genus Trichosurus; species Trichosurus vulpecula. Next base: position 54,123,210 of record NC_050573.1, on the reverse strand, counting down.
GAGATTAAAAAAAAACAAAAGTGAAAAGGACCTATATGTACAAAAATATTTAAAGCAAACTTTTTGTGGTAGCAAAGAATTGAAAAGTGAAGGAAACTGAAGCCCATAAATTAGGGAATGGCTGAAAGAGTTGCAGTATATCTGATCAAATCGTATTGTACTATAAGAAATGATGAGTAGGATACTCTCAGAAAAAACTGAAAAGACTTACATGAACTGATGCAAAGTGAAATGAGCAGAACCAGGAGAACGTACACTGTAACAGCATTACTATATAATGGTCAGCTGTGAATGATTTTGCTATTCTCAGCAACACAATGATCCAAGGCAATTCGGGTCTTATGATGAAAAAATGCTATTCATCTCCAAAGGAAGAACCGATGGAGTCTGAATGCAGATTGAAGCACAGTTTGTTTTTACTTTATTTTTCTTGAGGGTTTTGTTTTTTTGGTTTGTGTTTTCTTTTACAACATGACTAATATGGAAATATGTTTTGCATGACTGTATATGAATAACCTAAATCAAATTGCTTGCCTTCTCAATGGTGGGGCAGGGGAGGGAAAGAGAATTTGGAAATAAAATTCTAAAAAATGAATGTTAAAAATTGCTTTTACATGTAATTGGAAAAAACAGAATATTAAATAAACATATTTTTTAAAGAAAAGACTTGGCCACTCTGACCAATACCATCATCTAAGACAATTCCAAAAGACTCGAAATGAAAAAATGCCATCCACTTCCAGAGAGAACTGATAAACTGAGTATAAAGTGAAGTATAATTTTCTCACGTTCTTTATTTTTCTTGCTTTTAAAAATATATAGCTAATATGGAAATGTTTTGCGTGATTTATGTATAACAGATATCATATTGCTTGCCTTCTCTCAGTGGGTGTGGGAGGGTGTCAGAGGGAGGGAGGAAATTTGGAACTCAAAATTTAAAAAGAAAAAAATGCTAAAAATAAATAATAAATTGGAATGTTAGGGGGAAAAAAAAAGAACAGATGATACCAAACCAAATTTCCATGTTTAACAGGGATACTTAGTAGATAAAGGAAATGCTATATGTATAATTTAATTAGATTTTTAGCAAAGCATTTGATAAAGTATCTCATGATATTCTTATAGACAATACAGAAAGATATAGACTAGACCAACATTTCCAAAGTGAAGGGTGGGATTCCCTGGAGGGCCATGGCATCACCCCAAGGAAGTATACGATGAACCAATCAGAAAATAGAAGACATATTGGAGGCCACTCTGAACACAATAGACAATATATTAGCCAATTTGATGTGAGGTGGTACTTCAGAGTTCTTTTAATTTTTATTTCTCTAATAAATACTGATTTAGATCATATTTTCATAGGAATATAGACAGCTTTAATTACTTCATCTCCCACACAAACCACATCTAAACATCCCTCAATATTCCCCCACTCCCTCTCCTACTCTTTTGCAGCACAGGCTCCCAATCTCCCTTTTTCTGAGCCAGGTGTCAGTCCCTTCGGGACAGGTAGAACCTAAACTAACCACTCCCTACAACTATACAGGTGCCACTGAGAAAATTCTACCTAGACTTTATGACCCCAGGTCAACTTTGTGGGAAGGCTCCTAGACAGAGGAAGAAAATGAAAGCTAGATAAATGGTTTCGTCTCCCTCCACTTCATTTTAGGTGAGGGAGAGTGTATGATCAGGCATGGATGGATTGTGGTTTGGATCACAGATATACATTATCTTTCCTTCCAGACCAATCCACCTTACAGACTTCCCTATTACCGCGGAGAGTACCACCATATTTCTAATTACCCAGGTCCTTCACAACTTCAGTGTTATTTTTCACTCTTCACTCTCCCTCAGGAGTGTGCTGATAAATGTTTAACAATCAGCTCTCATTTTTAAATTTTAATAAGAATTATTAATATTTTCTCTATATTTTTGAAGTCTAGACAATCAACAAAATAATAAATCAAACCTTGATATGTACTGTTTGCTCATTCTGGTGCATAAATGCTCGGATCTAGAGCTGGCCAGAGTTGGCTCCAACAAACTGCCTTCATCCCAAATCCACATCTAATCAGTCATCAATGTCAGTTCCATCTCCATGTCTCCCATAACTATCTCCTTTTGTCACAGCCATAACCTCAATTCAGGACCTCATCACCTGCCACCTAGCCTCTTATTATAGCCTCTGAACTGGTTTCCATAACTCAAGTCTCTTCCCTTTCCAATCCACGCTGTATATGGGTGCCAAAGTGATTTTCCTAAAGTCTAAGTCTGACTAAGTCAGCCCCTATTCACAGGAGGATGACGGCTAGCATTTATAGGAGCACTTTAAGGTTTGCAAAGCACTTCACATGTAATCTCAATCGCTCCTCATAACAACCTTACGAAGGACACGCTATATTATTATCCTCAATATATAGATGAGGAAACTGAGGCTGAGAGAAGTTAAGTGACTTGCCCGGAGTCAAACAGCTAATACATGTCTAAGGCTGGATTCAAAGTCAGGTCTTCCTGATTCCAAATCCAACATAACAACAATAACAACAAATTACATTTATAGAGTCCTGACTATATGCCAGGCACTGTGCCAAGAGCTTCACAATTATTATCTCACTGGATCCTCACAACAATTCCAGGAGGAAGGTGCTATTATTATCATCATCTCTATTTTACAAATGAGGAAACCGAGGCAGGCAGAGGTTAATTGACGTGCCCAGGGTCATGCAGCTAGTAAGTACCTGAAGCCACATTTTAGCTCAGGTCTTCCTAACTGCAAGCTCAGCTGCCCCACCTAGCTGCTTTTCCCAAAAACCCTGTGACTCTTTATTGCCTCTAGCATCAAATATTGTTTCATCTTTATCTCATCCTTTTTTGAATTTCTATTTTTAAGTTTTAGACTGTGTATAATTATTGATATAGCAGGACATGTATCTAACTTATAAATAGATCAAATACACAAAATATCAGACTAGAGGGTTGCTGAAGTCCCTTCCAACTTAATATGTTGTAATTCCACATTAACAATCTTATCTTTTTCATGTTAATGATCCCCAGTTCCTTTGACCATTTCTTATGGCTAATGCGGTTTTTGGACCACACACACACACACACACACACACACACACACACACCCGTCCTTCAGGTGTACTCCAACTTGGTCAAATCCCTCCCTAACATGCGGTGCCCAGAATTGTCACTTGCCTTCCTTCTGGACTTTAGATTACTTTCAATGCAGCCTAAGATGGAATTAGTTTTTTGACACTGTTGGTTCATTGAGGGTTTTAATCAAATTGACAATGCCAGGCTACAGCAGGGCTGAGAGCACAAAGCATGTGTGCTGTGAGACAGGATACCAAAAAGCCTCAGGACAGTGCTAATAGTGATGAGTCTCAAATGAGTTCAGGAATCTAACATGACCTCTTTGGAACTTGCTCAAAGACCAGCCTAAACTTGTGCCCTTTACTGTGCTGTGAGAGGCTCTTTTTCTTCATGACCCATCTGTCCCTGCACAAATGTCAATCTATAACACACCATTCTCCTTCCTCAATAGTCCAGACTGGATAAACAAATCTCCAAAAGGTATGGAGTATTCCTAGGTAAATCTGGCAAAACGAACAGAAGCTTGAGACAGTAAACTCACTTCACCAAGACCAAGCTGAATGCTGGTGAGGTAACGAGAACAAGAACAAACAATGCCTGTTCCCCTAGTACAAAGCTAAACTGAATTTAAGAAAAGTTCTATGTTCTGCTTCAAATCCCTAGTCCAATGCCTGAACACAGCTGCAGAGAGGGAAGGGCGGATCAATGTTTTTGTTTAGGATTACAATTTTGGTCTGCACTGGAGGTTCGGGAAGGACCAAAAGTTATAGCATATCTGAAATCTAACTTATTGGCATTCTCAAATCTTAAAGTGAATTAGATTAATTTAAACCACATTTGTACAAAAAATTCATTCCTCCTATGCCAAGCTTCAGCCCAGAGCAAATTTCTGTGGTTGAGTTATAAGCCCTTGAAAACAGATCAATAAAAGCAGCAAGAGCATACCCTCAGATATAGCTGTACAAGTGGGTGTTGCTATGAGCTTACAGGCAGCTTCTCGCATCTGTCCGAGAAGAACTGTGGGTTCCAGTTAGATACCAAAGAAATTCTGCTTCTAACTCAGAGAACTCTGCATATCCAATGGCTCATCACGTTGGAAGAGAAAGTTACAAGAGAGCCAGATACCAGCACTGTAAGCTGGCTTCATTCAGAGCCAGCTAAACAGTTCACTTCCTAAGACTTAGGCAGCTTTGGAGCTTCCTACCATTCCCCATTTCCCATAAATTAATCCAATAAGCAACAGCCAAGGGAGGTAGGTCATGGGCCAGCTGTGATTTTCAGGAGGTCTTCCAGCATCCCACAAGCACTTGGCCTCCAACCCTCAGCCTTTTGTCCACATTTCCAGGCCTAGAGGTATGCCTAACAATGGAAATGACATTCTTCCAGTCCTGCTTATGCCATTATGTCTGCTCTATGCGCCTGAGTTCACACTGAGATTTTCAACTTGCATGTGGCATGTGTCACTACCAGCACTGACAAGGTTGCCCAACTCTGTAACCCATACTTACGAGTAGTTATTCATTCTCACAGGGAGGAAATCAAATCACCCAGAAGAGCTAACTACCAGGAAGCCAGGACACTGAAGAATCTCAAAACATTCCCTTCAAAATTCCACTCCCCAAAGCATAAGCATAAAGAGAGAACTCCACAATGGAGTCACTGAAGGAGAGGACTGCCTGGTCTCTGCTCACCTTGTTCTGCTCGTACTTGTAAAGAATCTTCAGGGTCTCCATAGCCCTGATCATGGACTGCATGGCAGTGAAGATGTTCTGGTAGACCAACTTGGTGAAGCCCCTCTTGTCTTCTTCAGAGTAGCCCGAACCATGGATTATCCTCATTTGTTTAATAAATGTACTCTTTCCACTTTCTCCAGTGCCTACAAAAAGGGGAAGGGGGACAGGGAATTAGATAAGAGCATATAAACAGTTTATGAAGATGCTGTATTGAGAAAAAATATGCCACCTGCCTCCCCTCTTATTTAAATAATTTGGGTAAGGTTCCCAGCTGACCTGTGGGCTTTTCTTTCTAATCTAAGAAACAGCAAGAAGTCCTTTCAAGAAAGTACATGCTTGGGGCAGCTAGGTGGCGCAGTGAGTAGAGCACCGGCCCTGGAGTCAGGAGGACCTGAGTTCAAATCTGACCTCAGACACTTGAAACACTTACTAGCTCTGTGACCTTGGGCAAGTCACTTAACCCCAATTGCCCTGCCTTCCCTCCTCCAAAAAAAAAAAAAAAAAGAAAGAAAGAAAGAATGTGCTGTTTACACCAATGGCCAAGGCAACTCTGGTATTCAAGCCCAACATCATGTTACTCTTATGAATCTCAAAAAAAAATCTCTTTCTTCCTCTCCCCCCACAACCAACGAGACATGACCCTGTTAACACAACCCAGTGAAGTACTGTATGTTGAATTCCCAGTGAAGGCAATATCAAAATCTCAATCCCCGGCATGCGAAGGATTACCTAAAGGACTACTCCTTATGAGAGGACAAAGACCCTGAAAAAGCCAATGACTGGCAATTAATTGGGCTTGAAACTCCAGTTTATTCTTGCTTGTCTAAGGATAAACAATATGGTTTCTAACTTGTCTGTGCCCTTTGCCAGCCTCAATTCTGTCTGGACTTTTGCTGATTTCTCTGTTCAATAGAAACCAGAGAAGAAACCAAGTGATACAGTTAAGAAGTCGAAGTACAAAGTAAGCCATCTGATCTTTTTTAGTACTTCTGGGGAAAAGCCAGGGGATATGGAGGTAAGGGGGGGTGGGGAGAGAAGAAAGTGAATTCACAAGAATCAAGTGTAGGGATTATCTGTAGATGTACCTTACCTACACTCCCTGATGCCTAGAACCAGAGATATCAAAAAGTTTCTTCACCACCAAACTATTCATAGAAATCAGCAGATAGATGGACAACAGATTCTAACAGCAAATCCCATATAAATACATTCTGAAGTCACAAGCCCTGGTGACATCTGTTTAGATGAAGCATGTACATGCTACTAACGGCAACTGCAGACGTGGCCCTATATATGCCTTCTCAAATACCAACTGCCCTACTGTATCATTCTCCCTTTAGAATGATAAAATATTAGCGTAGGAAGGGGTCTTAGTAGCCACTTAGTCCAACACTTATTTTAAAGAGTAAAAAAAAAAAAAAAGAGACCAGAGAAGAAAGGCTTTGCCCAAGGTGGGTCAGGCCCAGGTCTCATGTTTTCCAATTCCTTGTCAGATGTTCTCTCCACTTCACTGCATTCAGCATAATGGGATTTCAGAGTTGTAGAGGATCTGAAGAGACTTCTAGTCCAACCTGTGCCTGGGCAAGAATCGCCCCTGTAACATCCTCCATAAGTAGTCATCCAGCCTGTGCTTGGAGATCTCCTGGCTTGAAGGAGTTGGAGAACCCATCCCACTTTTTTAATAACTCTAAATGGAAGGAAGTTTATCCTAACATCAAGCCTAAATTTCCGGTCTACAACTTCCACCCACTGCTGCTCCCTGTTCTGCAGTCTGAAGTCAAGCATATCAAGTCTGATTCCTCTTCCACATGAAGACCTTTCACTTGAAGATAGCCATCGAGTTCTTCCCCCTTAGTCTTCTCCTCTTCAGATAAATATCCCTATTTCCTCCAACTAATCTTCCTATGGCTTGATTTTGAGGCACTTCGTCATATTGGCTATCCTGCTCTGGACAATATCCAGCTTGTCAATATCTTTCCTAAAATGCAGCACACTTAAATGAATTCCAGATGTACACTGATAAGGGCAGTAGAACTATCATTTCTTTGTCCTTGGATATTATGCTTCTCTAAATGTAGCCTAAAAATAAAATTAGCATTCCTGACAGCCATACCAGAGTTGACTCAAATGTCATTATCATCATATCAGACTCATACATTAACGTCTGCAAAGCAATTTATATACACTATTGCATCTCAACTTCACTACAAACCCTGTGAGGTGGGTACTCCAGGTGATTTTTGGATCCTTTTACAGACATGGAAACCGAGGCTCAGAAAGTTTAAATTACACTCATAGTCACACAAATAGAAGTGTCAGAAGTAGGATTTGAATACAAATCTTCCCATTTTCCTTCCAACAAATATTTTGTATACACTTTGTATATACTTTGTGTATACATTTTGTATAAGCACATTTTGTCTCCTCCTCCTGCACCCCGCAAAAGAATATGAGTTTCCTAATGGCAAAAATGGCTTCATTTCTGTTTCTTTATCCATAGCACCTGGCACAGCGCCTGATACATAGTTAGCACTTAACAATATGGAACTATGGGGCAGCTAGGTAACAGTGAATAGAGCACCAGTTCTGAAGTCAGGAGGACTTGAATTCAAATCCCACCTCAGACGCTTACTAGCTGAGTGACCCTGGGCCAGCCACTTAACCCAAACTGCGAAAAATGCACCAAAATTTACTAAACTTGTGTGCACCCTTTGACCCAGTGATACAATTACTAAGCCTATACGCCAAAAAGATGAGGGAAAAGACCTATGTACAAAAATGTTTATAAAAGCTTTATTTGTGGTGACAAATTGGAAACTAAGGAGTTGACCAACTTAGGGAAAAGCTGAATAATTTATGGTACATGAATGCAGGAGAATACTACTGTGCCAAAAGAAATGAGAGAAGGGGATGGTTTTCAGAGAAATCTGGAAAGACATATATGAACTATGCAAAACAAAGTGGAAAAGAACAATGAGAAGAATTTATAGGACAAGAACACTATAAAAACAAACAACTTGGAAACACAGTAACTCTGATCAATGAATGACCAACAATTCCTGAGAATGGATGATAAAGCATGTTATCCACCTCTTAAAAGAGAGGCAAAGGACTTGGGGATACAAAATAAGACTAAATAAAAATAAATATTATATTTCTGGACATGGCTAGTTTAAGAATCTGTTTTGTTTGACAAAGTTTTTGCTTTTAAAAAAATGCCAGGGGTATCAGGTTGAATGCAGGTGGTTTTTTTTCCCCCAATGAAAAAGGAGAGAGAACTTTTTTTCACTGAAGAAAATAAAATTTAAATTAAAAAAAAATTTACACATAGTCAGCACTTAATAAACGCTCATTGATTGATTCCTGATTCCAAATCTAGTATCCAATCCGCATTGCTTCTATAAATACTGAGCTTATAGTCCAATAAAAATCCTTGGATCTTTTGCAAACTGGTGTCTGTCTAACCATGTGTCTTCCATTCTGCATGTGTACTATTTCTCAAACCCAAGTATAAGATCTCACATTTATTCCTTCTGAATTTCATCTTATTAGATTCAGCCCAATTTCCTAATCTGTCAAGATCTTTTTGGATCCTGAGTGTCACAGAGTATTTTAGCTATCCCTCCCAACTTTGGGTCATTTGCAAATCTGATGTGCATATCATTTCTGCTTTTATTCAAGTCACTGGTAAAAATGTTAAATAGGTACTTGGAGCACTCAACTAGAAGAATTCTTGCAAGAGGATATCAAATATATCAAATCACTGACTTTCTCTGGAGCCTACCACTCAACTTATTTCTGAGCCCAACTAATTATATTGCTGCCTTAGCCCATATCTCTCAGTCTTTTTCACAAAAACAACATGAAAGCCTCTGGGAAATGTCTTGCTAAAATAAAGGTAAAATATATACACACAGACATTTCCCTGGTCTACCAGTTTAGCAACTTGGTCAAAAAGGAAATAAAATTGGTCTGCTCTTGATGAAGCTATGTTAGCTATTGATGGTTACCAATTTCTCTTCCAGATATTCACTAATTACCCCTTTAATAATATATTCTACAGTTAACACAATGACAATAAGAGTATCAAGGAAAAATAACACTTGTATCTGAAGTATACAAGAATTCTAACCAAAGCAGTATCCAACACTGGTAGCAAAAGATTTACCAATGAAATGTATCGCCCTCCTCTCAAGAAACTAATCAAAAGTATTTATTAAGTGTGTATTATATGCCAAATAATACTGTGCTAATTGCTGAGGATATAAATATCATCTAGAAGTTTGTCAAGGATCAAAGTCAAGATCACAATGCTATGATTTGGAAGAAAATCTGGAAAGATGCAGTGACAGATCCTTTAACCACCAGTAGACCTGACATGCACCTATGCTAATATCCTACCATTTTAGTCTCCATGAAATCATTCTGTATCTTCAAATCTAGAAATTCTTTTTTTCATCTGATCTCACATTATTATGTACTCCTCTTACATATGGAACACATTCTAGATTTGATTAGTTACATGAAAACATGTTTTTTCTCCCCCAGTTGACTGTGAACTCCGTGAGGATAGGAACTTGGTCTTACCTTTGTACCCTGCTGAGTATAGCAGGCTGTACACTATAGATACAGATGTTTAATAAATGAATGACAAGGATTTATGTTGGTCACAAGAGTTTTAGGTGCTAGGGTATGGCTCAATTGCGCTGAATATGTTACTGCTACGGGGGCCGCATGGTACGAAGGAAAAAATATTGAATCTGAAGTCAGAGGACCTAGGTTCAAATCCCAAAACTACCAGCTATGTGACCTTGGGCAAGTCACTTCATCTTTGTGAATATTCAGGTTCCTCATTTGCAAAACAAACGAGTTGGATAAGAGGACTTCAAATGTCCTTTCCAACTCTATGATTGTGGGACTAGCTAGCTTTCGTGAAACCTCATCTTTTTTCCTATTCAAATGAACAGGGGGCAACAAAGAAACATGTCCATTGAGGAAAGACTGACATATGGTGCAGCCAAATGTGAAAGGATCAGTCCTATAGATAAAATATTTCCAAAGAAAAAAGTAGGAACAGAATGAGAGATGGCAAGATTCTCAATTCAACTGTAATTAGATGGAATCTGTGTCCAATGGTAAAAACTAAAATGAGGCCTCCAGTATCAAAAAAAGAGTGAAAGTAGTGGCATCCTAAACATGGACCCCAGACAGGGCTGACTGTGGACAGTATCAAACAACAAACAGACATGGGGGTGGGGGGAGAGGAGAGAGATGGAAAGCAATCTGATCTACATGGAAGACTCAATCTGGATGAAAAAAGGAACTGAATATTTCATTTTGGCTATAAATTCACTGTACCCTAAGTCACAAAAATCAAGGCTGTTACACTTCCAATTATCCAGATGCCTCTTAGAGGACAAATATTAGCTCATATTAAGCATCCACAATGCACCAGGCACTAAATTTAACAAACACTTGAACCTACTCTTCTAAGATAGGATAAAGAAATCTGTGCCTTCATATTCATATATATAAACACAAAAGGCAAGACTACTCAAATTGTGCTAAATCTAAAGAAAGTGACAAATGACAGCATGGAAGAGAGGCAATATGGTCATGCAGAACAAGCACTGCAGAGTGAATTACCCAGAAAGCCTAGCTTCTAGACACTTACTAATTAAAAGCAAGCTGTAAATTACTTTGGATAAATCGTTTCCCTCCCCTGCACCTCAGTTTCCTTATCTGTAACGGAGAAATAATAAGCCCTTGGTGAAGATTAAATAGAATGGAAAGGAGGGCTTAAGACAATCAAGTACTATAAAAACATCAGCTTTGTACTGCAAGATTTTTGTACAGCTTTGTACAGCAAGATTGTTCCCAATAAGCGAGGCCAAATCTTCTTTAAAAAAAAAAAATAATGAATAGAACTAATAGCTTAGAAAGAGCATGCAACCAAACTATCACTAGTTAGCAAATAACTACTCATATTTATGAAACGTTTAAAAGTTTACAAAGCCATGGCTTCAAGAATCTATCTCAATAGTTTTGAGATTCAAGTGGGAAATCAGGAAAAACTGCTACGTAAAAAACTGGCTGATGCTGTGAGGCTAAACAAGATACCACAATCCAGAAATATATTAAATATATACAACAATACAAGTGCTTTGCATTTTGTGGCGTTTTCACATCTATGACCTCATGTGATTCCTATAACAGCTCCATAAAAAGGACAGATAGTATTATTCCCAGTTGATAGATGAGGGGAAAGAGGCCAGAGATCTTTGCCCTTTATCACAAAGAGCTGATAGTAGAACCTGGGGCTTCTGTTCGCCTTTCACTCAACCACTTTTTAAACTAATTTCACAAAATCACAAAGCTTCACCGGCCATCATGCTATATGAGACAGATGACCTTACTTTTACAAAGCATTTTAGTAATCATAGGTAGCTAGGTAGCACAGTGAGATAGACGGTTGGCCTTGAGACAGGAAGACTGACTTTGAATCCCACCTCAGACAGTCTCTTAGCTGTGTGACCTTCGGCAACTCACTTAACCTCTCTCAGCCTCCATTTCCTCGTCTCTAAAATGGATAGAATAACAGCACCCGCCTCACAAAGTTGTTGTGACGATCAAATGAGAGCATGTAATATGTTTTGAGAACTTTACTATCGTGAAACATAATGAAGATAGTTAATTCGTATGACTATCTTCTTCATTTTACTGAAAGAGCTGGGACTTATGATCATCTTCAGTGGTCACATAAGCTAAACGAGACTTAGATACATCATACCTCCCACCTTCCATCTCCTGACAGAGAGGTTATGGACCGCTACACAGAATGAGGTATACATCTTCTGGACACAGACAATGTGGGAATTTGTTTTGCTTGAGTTTTGCTCCCCTCTTCCCCGAAGGGTGAGGGGGTAGTGGGTAAGAAAGAAAAAAATTAATGCTAAATTTCAGTTTTTTAAAATTTTTAAACAAAAAAGAAACATATATCATAATCACAGGATGAATGAGCTGAGGGACTTCAGAGACTATGTACTCTAACTCTTCATTTTTGAAAAGAAACAAATGCTCAGAAATAGGAAGTGACTTGACCAAAGTTCCACAGCTAATTAGTGGAACTAGAACCCAGCTCTCATTACTCACAATCCAGGGCTCTGCCAATTATACCATGCTATATCTAGTTTTATGTGTCCATATTCTTGACTAGTAAAACACAATGCTTCTCCACAGAGAAATTAAGGTGTTTGGTGAGGAGAACCTACTAAGTTTGATACATAAAGGATACAGTCCATAGGACCACTGGAATATCCCAAGAGACATAATTAAAGTAGAACAAACCATTTTTCTTCAGAAGAATGGTGAAGACTAAAACCACCTAAAAACATGTGACTTCACAAAAGGATGCTCTAAAGATCATGGGGATAAAGCAGTAACTGTACTAAAAATGGAAAGGGAACCAAAGAAAAATATGATGCCTCAACTAAAGCGTGTGGGAAAACATGGAACCAAAGCGTGAACCACAGCAACAACAACAAAAAGCCAAGCAACAGGAAAGGTTTGGAAACTTAGTAATGAATCAGAGGAGGGGAACAAAAGTAACTGAAACAATGAATAAATGCCTGAAAACTGTAGAAGTTCAAAACTCAGGCCTCAAACCATCTGGATCCAACCTTGACTCACGCTGTTTTCCTTCTTACACGCTACTTTCAGGAAAAAAATTGGAAAATTGGAAAATACTTTCCCCTAAAACTTGTGCATTTTCCCACCTTGCTTGCCCAGTACCCTATGCCTGGAATAACTGCCCCAATGCCTCCATCTCTTTGCCTGTTGACATCCTAATTCTTCAAGGACTAGCTAAAACACCAGTCAGAAAGCCTTCTGATGACTGTTGGCCCCAAATCCAGATAGGGAGCCCCTGTTCCTCTTAATTCATACCTCTTTTATAATTCTGTCTTATTTTGTACCATAGCTATTTACACAAATGTTCTACCATTCCATTAACTTGATCTTAGTAAAGGTATGAATCCTGTTTTATTCATCTTTACATCCCTTAGCACACTCTTACAGAGAAGTTCTAGTGTTGAATGAAACAAATGTACATGAACAGCAAAGATACGGTTAAACCATAAAGAGCTCAAAGCTATTTGAAAATGTAAACTATTACATACAATTAAATAAGTAGCCTTGGCAAAAATTAATTTAGTCAATGTTTGTAGAATAAATGAATATCCACCTGAGGCCTACTGTGTCCTAAATTGAGAGGAACTTCCTTTCCAAAAGAAAACAGTCTCCCTAAGTTCTCAAAGAGCTCACTAACTAGCCAAAAAAGATGCCTACATAATTAATCATGACACAAAATAAAATATATAAACTACGACAAAGAGGAACAATTGGCAGTTGGGGACAATGTACTTGGAATCAAACACTTGGAACTGGAAATCAAAACCCATCAATTCTTGGTCCAACGCTCCTAGGCAAGTCTTTTTTCATCTCTTTGAGCCTCATGTCCCTATCTGTCAAATGAGAATAAATATGCAATATCTCACAAAGGTGCTATGAGAATCCAATTATATATGTATACAAAACACTTTATTATCTATAAAATGCTATGTCAATGTGGCATTGTTATGATTAAAGTATTGTGAAAGAAAGGTTGGGAAATGCTTCTGATAAATATCAAAGTCATTTCAGCATACATAGCAGCAAAACTGTCCTCTGAAGCACATTCCTAGTCACCACAAGTCAAATCCCCACCCCAAAGCCCCAAACACATCTTTCTCACAATAAAGAAGATCACCAGCACTAGACCTTGGATGGAGTAGATATCCAAAAGACAAGATACTCACCTTCAAGAAATTAATGTGCATATTCCCCAATTGATAAATGGTCAAATGATATTAACAGGCAGTTTTTTGAAGAAGAAATCAAAACTATATATATATATATATATATAGTCTTATGAAAAAATCCTCTAAATCACTACTGATTAGAGAAATACAAATTACAACTTTATGATATCATCTTACACCTCTCAGACTAGCTAAAATGATAGAAGGAGTAAACAACAAATGTTGGAGATGAAGAAAAACTGAGACACTAAATCGCTACTGGTAGAATTGTGAACTGATCCAACCACTTTGAAAAGCAATCTGGAATTACACCCAAAGAGTTATAAAACTGTGTATACCCTTTGACCCAGCAATACCACTATTACATCTGTTTCCTAAGGCAATTATGGAAAAAGGAAAAGAACTTTCATGTTCTAAAATATATTTATTACAGCTCTCTTTGTGGTGACAGAGAACTGGGGACATCTACTGGGGAATGTGTAAATAAATTGTGGTATATGATAGTGATTGTGCTATAAGAAATGATGAGTCAGTTGACTTCAGAAAAACACTGAAAGACTCGTATGCAATAATGAAGAGTGAAGTGAGCAGAACCAAGAGAACATTGGACACTAACAGGAACACTGTTCAAAAGCAACTTTGAACTAAGTCATTTCAAGTAGGGAGAAAAAAAGTACACAGCAGAAAACAAAAAGAAAACTTAGAAAGAAGCTCAGAAAAACAGGGCAGCTTTGAAAACAATGTGTAGTATTAATACGTAGTTTGTTTTTTTAAAGCATGAAATGGAAATTCAAGGTTCTGTAATGAATCCTCTTTTTTTGCTATGCTGTGTACATAAAAATGTTCTCTTTTTTTGAATTTTTATATTTAAGTTTGAAATGAATTTTAAAAATTTTTAAAAACAAAAAAATTAATGGACATAGCTGATGGTATTACTATGTTGTATTAACATAAATAACTCACATTCTTACAGCCCTTTAGTTTCCAAACGTATAAAAGTTTAGTTTTCAACCCTGTAATGTGGGTATATTATTATCCCTATTTTGCAGATAAGTAAACCAAGATCAGAGAGGTTAAGTGGCCAGAAATAGTCAATTCAATGAGTACTCAAACATAAGTTTTGAGACTATTCAAAATGCTTTACACGATACAACAATTAAATTATACATTCATATGCTATTATGAAAGTACTATAAAATATTGAAATGGAAACGAATATTGAATTAAGCACCCTGTGCTCAGTGGTAAGGAAGATATAAAAGAATATGATAGATTCTAATCTTCATGAAACTCACAGTTCAGTAGGCACACCAAATCATCATTCAGAATAGCACAGAAAAACAGGTATAAGCAATGAAACACTGAGAATTAATCTTTCCAGATCAACATAAATCTTCCAACGAATTCCTAAGATAGTCGAGAAAAAGAATACAATTAGATAGTAAATGAAAAAATAATCAGAAGAAACAGAATGGCACATGTAATTAGGGAAAAATAAAATACTAAACAAAAAAATTTTTAAATAAATAAAAAGGGACAGAATGTGAGAGCTGAAAGAGACTTGCTGTTCAACCCCTCATGTATTAATATAAATAAGTAAATGCTGGAGGAAATACAATTTTCAGGACTACAGAAGGATCAATTCTGAAGACAGCCAAAACATACGGGGCTAAAAAAGAAGGGGAAAAAATACCTTATTATTGCCAAAGGAATGTCGTGAAGAAAAATCAAAAATTGACCCATATGCGTGTTTTCTAATTTCTATAATATCTTTAGGAGAACAATTTTTATCCACATTGAGAGTGTACCTTGTGAGAAGAGAACAGGTAGGTTTTCACAAATGATGTTCAACAACAAAATATATCTTTACAGATACGAATGATCAAAGGGTGCTAAGAATAAAAGAGCTCACTGTACTTATTTGTTAACTATAAAAAGGCATTTGATTCCATGGAGCAATGTGTCACCTTACTGGTGTCTCTACCAAATTGTTTTCTTTTTTAAACACACATATAACAGTACATATCTAAAACCAAGAGCAAACTTTTTATGTAATGGAGAAAAGTTGGAGGCCTTTCTAATAAGATCAGGGATAACTCAAAGATGCCTGCCATCATCACTACTATTCAAGACAACACTAAAAATACCTACCTATAGCAATAAGACAAGGAAAAAAATCGAAAGAACAAATACAAGCAAAGAGGAAAACACACTTTTTTGCAGATTATATGATGGTCTGTCTATAGAACCCTCTAGAATCATCTATAAAGTTATCTGAAACAAATCAGTAATATTGCAGGATAAAAAATAAAAACACATAAATCATCAGCATTCCTATATATTACCAACAAAACACAGAAGAGACAGAATGAGAAATTCAATTTATGACAATTATGGAATATATAAAATACTTGACAATCCATCTACCAAGAAACACCCAGGAATTATGTGAATCCAACCACAAAACACACTTTATAAGAATAAAGGCAAACTAAAATAATTTGAGAAATATTCATTGCCTGCGTGGGGGTCATGCCACTAATAAAAATGATAATACTAACGAAATGAATTTGTTTATTTCTTGTCATGCCAATTAAGCTACCAAGGGTATTAAGGGGCTAGGAAAAAAAACCCAGCAAATTTATTGGGAGGAACAAAAGGTCAAGAATCTCAAGGAAACATTAGGAAAAAGTGGTGAAAAAAGGGGGTCTTAGCAGTACCAGATCTCAAACTATACTACAAAGCAATCATCATGAAAACAACTTAGTACCAGTTAAAAAATAAGAAGGCTGAGCAGAGGAACAAATAAGGCACACAACATACAAAAGCTAACAAACACAGTAGCATACTAGCAAACACCCCATTCTACTGGGATAAAGATTTAATATTCAATAAAAACTGCTGGGAAAAATGGAAAGCAAAAGTAGGTATAGAAAAACATCTTATAACATATATCAAGATAAGCTCTAAATAGATATATGGGTTAGTTTATTTTTTAAGTGATATCATAAGCAAATTTAGAGGCACAAGGAAAAAAATTACCTTTCAGATATATGGACAGGGGAAGAACTGATATCCACACGAAGGACAGAAAAGATCACAGATGCTAAAATACACAATTTTGATTATATAATATTTAAAAGTTTTTGCACAAACAAAACCAATGCAGTTAAAATTGGAAGAGAACAAATTACCAGCCAAAATGGCAAAGTAGAAGGAAGTAGTAGAGCCAAGATCTCTCCCACAACTATACCTCAGAGATCTAGAAAATGCACCAGATCAAGTACCAACTGGGAAATGCAAGAAAAAAAAAAATCAGCGACTCTTTTTTTCCGGTCCAGGTTAGCATAGGGAGACAGAGAGGTCTGCAGACACTGGGGAAAGGATCTAGTCAGGAGAGGCCAAGCTCTCAGCCCTTCTAGACTGAAAGAGAACCTGCCCGAGACTATACCAGGGCATGAACAGGTCCCAGACTCCCAGAGAAGAGACAAACTTTGTGTAAGTAGCAGAAACAAATGTCAAACAGGAGCTCTGTTGATCAATCCCCAGCACTAGGTCATAGATCCAGTGCTGCCCAAGAAGGTGACTGTGCCTATACATGAGCAGAAACAATTCAGCTAACCTAAAAGGAACTAAAAGCTATTTCAAAGTGTGAATATATAAAAAAGAGCTAAGTCTTGACAAAAATCCATTTAACAAACATTTATTAAATGGGCCCTAGGCCTCATACGAAGCAAAGAACAAGAAACAATTCTGGGCCTATGATCCTGCGAGGGGAATGTAGTCTCACTTAAAGAGTCATTAGGTTGGCTGGTCAGGAAACTGCAGTTGAATACCAGGGTCACAAGCTGAGCCCAAAGTGGAACTGGCAGTTCTGTCACTAAGAGTCCGAAGAGCTTTCCAGCTGGCTGACCATATGTGAGTCCAGCAACAGTCTACTGGAGTTCCACACAAGGACAAGCCCACAGTTATGTTGTTCATGTCCAAACCTAGGTTAGGAACTTGCAGGGCTCAGACCAGGAGGTCAGCATTCAGATTGATTTATCTATGTACACAGAAAACTTGTAGCACTCCACTGGGACCTATCTCAGAGATCCTGGAATAACAAATACTATACTCCATAACCCAAAAAAGCAGCAGCAATAGCTAAGAGAACACAAAATGGGACCAAGTAAAATCCAGACATTCACTCCAGAACTGAGTAGAGTCTGGCCCTAATATGAAGTCCAAAATCAGGAAGTAAGGCTGGAAAAATAAGAAAACACAAAAAAGAATTTCCCCAATAAAGAGCTATTATGATGACAGGGATGCCTCAAGAAAAACTCAGGAAAAAAGAAGGACTCCAAAACATCTGCCAGCAAAGATTCAAAGAAAAAAACCACAGCACGGACACAAGTTCAACCAGAATTCCTGGAAGAGACAGTTTAAAAAGACAGCTAAAAATGGTTTCATGATTGAAATGAAAGCACTACAAAAATCAACTGGAAAAGAAATAAGAGCAAAAGGAGGAAAAAACTAGAAATGAGAGTTTTAGAAGAATTGGACAGGGCATAATATCTCAGGACAATTAGTAGAAAACCTTACCCAAGCAAAGCTTCCATGAAAAATAGAATAGACCAAATAGAAGCAAATAAAAAATAGAAATATAAGTTATCACATATGAAAACAAGTGACCTGGAAAAACAGATCAAGGAAAGATAACTTAAGAATCACTAGACTACTTGAACTAGAACCAAAAAAAAAGGGGGGGGGGGGGGGGAGACAGACATCATATTTCAAAAAAAAAAATCATAAAACCATCCAAATCCTTTAAAGTCAGAGAGAAAAGTGAAAATAGAAAGAATCCACTAGTGATTCTCCTAAAAGAAATCCCCAAAACATTATGGCAAAAGTCCAGTGTTTTCAGGTCAAATAAAAAATGAAGAAAAAAATGAAAGAGGCCTCCAAACATTCCTGATAAACGATCAGAACTGCATAGAAACTCTGAAATACAAACACAGTAAGTAGTAAAACGCAAAAAAGGTAAATATGAATAAGCAATCATATGGGACTAAACAAAAATGAACTGTTTATAATCTAATAGAGGGAAATAATACATCTCCCCTCAGAATTTTATGTCATCATCAGACTTCACAGAGGAATTCTAATAAGAGAATCTAGGAATGTTTCTTTTTGTTTTAATGATGTCAAAGGGAGGCGGAAAGGAACACTACCACACATAATTTGGGTGTACAAGTAGAAGACTATATACAGTGTTCCAAAAGTTTTAGGGCAGTTTTAAGCTTTAATATTTTCAAAACTTGGGGCAGCTAAGTGGTGCAGTGAGTAGAACACTGGCCCTGGAGTCAAGAGAACCTGAGTTCAAATGAGACCTCACTTGACACACTTCCTAGCTGTGTGACCTCGGGCAAGTCACAACCCCAACTGCCCTTTCCCTCCTCCAAAAAGAAAAAAAAAACTGCGCTAAGACTTTTGGAAAACCTTTTACAAATAAGGAGAACTGGAGGAAGGAAAGCAGAAGGAGGTAAGGTCTGGAAGAGGGAAGACGCTTGAGACTCACTTTAATGTGAAATAGTAAAAAAAAAAAGAAAGAATATACACAACTGCGTATGTATACACGTGTGCGCATGCACGCACACACGGCGTGGCGCGCGCACACACACAACTAGGTGCAGAAATACATTTCACTCAGCAAGGAAACAGGAGGTAAAGAAGAGAAGGGAGAGGGGAATTAGAGAGATGGTACATTAAGGAAGAGATCTGTCCTGAGAAAAATAAATTCTAACATTGAAGAAGGGTTTAAAAGGAAAGAAAAGATAAGAACCTGTGATTAGGCTTTGGGTGAGGGAAAGAAGAGAGAAGAGGGGGAACAGAAGCAAATTATGGCAAACCCAACACACTGGTACTAACTCATTCCTCTCTCATCACCATATTATTCTTTATAAAGAGTGGGTGGGAAACTCTTACCCATGTTCAATGACCAACCAGATTCCAGAAGACTCATGATGAAGCATGCTACCTACCTGCTGACAGAGAGGTGATAATCAGGGTACACATTAAGACATATATGCATATACATCTATGTTTATGTAAGGATACATATAAGTATCTATAAATACATGTGGGGGGAGTGTGTGGGTGTGGATGTGTTTGAATGACATGGCCAATATAGGAATTTATTTTGCTTGACCATGCATATTTGTTACAAGGGTTTTGTTTTTCTTTCTTTTTTCAAAGAGGGAAAGGGAATAGTGGAGGGAGAGGAGATATATTTTCACTAAATGAAAACCAAGATTTTTTTTAAAAGAGGGAATAGGCTTAATACAGCTAAGATTAGAAGAGAAATGCGCAACTAGGGGGAAAAATCTTTGCCAAGTTTCTCTGATAAAAGTCTCAAGATAGAAGGAACTGATTCAAAAATATAAGAATAAGAGTTACTCCCCAATTGGTAAAAGGTCAAATGATATGTACAGGCAGTTTTCAAAGGAAAAATATCTAACTACTAAAGCAATATAAAAATACTCCAAATCAATAATAGCTGTAGACATGCAGACTGAAGTTAACTATGCGGATACCTATCAAATTGGCAAAACTGACAGAAAATAACAAATACTGGAGGGGCTTTAGGAAAACAAGCAGATTAACGCACAGCTAGTGCAGTTGTGAACTGGTCCAGCTATTCTGGAAAGCAGTTTGGAACTATGCCCCCAAAATTACTAAACTGTGCATTAACTTGGCAAGAGATACTACTACGAGGCCTCTATACCCTACAAAGAATTCAAAAAATGAGGAAAAGGACCCATATGTACAAAAATATTGATAGGAGCTCTTTTTGTATTGGCAAAGAATAGGAAATGGAGGGCGTACTCACCAAGTAGGGAAGGACTGAACAAATAATGGTATATGAACGTCAGGAATATCACTGTGCCATAAGAAATGACAAAAGAGAAGGTCTCAGAGAAACCTGGGAAGACTTATATGAACAGATGCAACATGAAGTGGGCAGAACTAGGAAAACAATTTATACAACACTATAAAGACAATTTTGAAAGACTTCAGAACTCTGATCAAATGCAATGATCACCATGGATCCCAGAAGCTCAGTGATGAAGAATGCTATCTACCTCTGGACAGAAAAGTAACAGACTCAAGATATGGCATGACATATTATTTTTACGTAGCCAATGCAGGAATTTGCTTTACTTGACTATACA
Organism: Trichosurus vulpecula; assembly: GCF_011100635.1. Taxonomy (NCBI): domain Eukaryota; kingdom Metazoa; phylum Chordata; class Mammalia; order Diprotodontia; family Phalangeridae; genus Trichosurus; species Trichosurus vulpecula. The sequence continues at coordinate 54,102,303 of NC_050573.1, read as the reverse complement.
GATTTCATGCAAGGTTGCTTTTTGTTTTATTTAATTTTTGTCAATAAAATGGAAAAAGATAATATAAAGGCTTGTTAACTCTTCTCCCACTTGCTCTCTGATCCAGTGACACATGCCTCCTTGCTGTTCCTCAAATAAGACACTCTCTAACTCAAGGTATTTTCACTGTCTTCCATGCCTAGAACGCTTTCATGTCTCATCTCAATTCTTAGCTTCCCTGACTTCCTTCAAATCTAAATTCCTTCCTTTAATTCTAAAGCTAAAATCTCACCTTTTCTTCCTTTGTATCTCTAATGGTTAGCAAACAGCCTGGTTTAAATGTTTGCTGACTGAATGAAAAAAAAATTTTATTTAAAAAAAATTTTAAGTGACACAAGTAACTGAGGAAAATAAACTTTACAGCAAGGTTCTCTGATAAAGCTCTTACATCCAAGATTGTTCAGGAACTGATTCAAATTTGTAAGAATGAGTCATTAGGAATGGTCAAATGATATGAACAGGCAGTTTTCAAAGGAAGATACCTAAACTATCAACAATATGAAAAAATGTTCACCACAAATTACAGGAATGCAAATTAAAGCGAGTTTGAGGTCCCACCTCAGTCATCAGATTGGCAAAATAATTTTTATTTAAAAGAAAATTGCAATTGTTGGTGGGGCTACAGGGAAATATGCACACTCATGTACCAATGGTAAATTGGTACAGCCATTCTGCAAAGCTATTTGGAACTATATCCCCAAAGCCACTAAAATGTAAATATTCTTTGAACTCACTGATAGCCTATTAGACTCATAACCTAAAAGGATTAAAATATTTATAGAGGCTTTTTTTGGTAGCAAAAATACTGGAAACTAAGGGCGTGTCCATCTCCTGGGGATTGTCAAAACAAATTATAATAAATGTAATATATGAATAAATATGGTATATTAATAAATTATTTAGCTATAAGGAATTAGTTTCAGAAAAAACTGAGACTTGTATGTTGAGTGAAAGGGGGGCAGAATCAAAAAAACATTTTATATACCAGGCCTGCAGGCCTCCCACCAAAGGATTTCAGGCAGCCTGCAAAAAATGTAGGGTTGCCACTGAGCACGCTCTTCTGTTTGTCACATGACCCAAAGCAACCAACCATTGTCAGTTTTTCTCTAGTCTAACTGATCTGCAGCAGAAAAAGTTTGCAAGTTGTACAGTTCTGTTATAAACTAATAACACTATAAAGAAAAACAACTTTAAGACTTGACAACTCTAGTCAATGCAATGACCAGCCACAATTCCAGGGGCCTATAATAAAGCTTAACTCCAACCTCCTGACAGAGAGGAGATAGACTCAATATCTAGAATGAGACATACAATTTAGGACAAAGTCAATGCAGAAATTTGCTTTCTTAACTATGAATTACTGTTAAGAATTTTCTTTTTTGTTGTTCAATGGGGTGGAAGAGAGAATGCTAGTTAATTCTGAAAATAGTAATTTATTTTAAAAAATCATATAATACTCCTTGAAATATTTAAGGACCATTTTGTTAATAGCAAATAATTACAATAACTCACGTCTATATAGTGCTTTATGGTTTCCACAGGGCTTTCCTAGGAAGGTAATAAAAGTAGCAATAATAGCTAACATTTATATAGCTCTTTAAAGTTTGCAAAGCACTTTACATGTTATCTCAATTGATCGTCACAACAATCCTTTGAGGTAGCTGCTATAATCATCCCCATTTTATAGATGAGGAAACTGAGGCTGATTAAGATTAAGTGTCTTCCCCAAGGTCACATGGCTAGTTAAGTGCTTAGGGCAGGATCTGAACTCAAGTCTATGGGATTCCAAGTCCAAAACTCTAAAACAGGAGTAGGGAACCTTCAGCCTCCAGGTCACACATAGTCTTCTAGGTCCTTGGGTGTGGCCTTTTGACGGAGTTCCAGTTTTATAGAACAAATCCTTTTATTAAGGGGATTTGTTCTGTGAAGTTTGGATTCAGTCAAAGGGCAAAACTTGAGGATCAAGAGGGCCACATACAGCCTGGAGGCCACAGGTTCCCCACCCCTGCGGACCAACCCTGTCATTTTACAGAGGAGGGGACTGAAGTCCAGAGCAAGGAAGTGACTGACCAAGGTCACAGAGGCAGAAGTGGCCAAGCTCAGATTTCAGCCCCAGTTCCTTGACTCCGAATGCACTGCTTTTTTTCCAACGTATCTCATAGCCTCATCAGTTCCACTCTCCTCGTTTTACAACAGGAAAACTGAGGCCCCAAATTGAGGCCAAGTGTCTCAAGGTCAATAGCAGAGCACCGGTTGTCAGCTCAGGCATCTGATCCCTTGCTTTTCTTCAATCCAACCCTTTACCAGTTCTTGAGACCCTATAAAAGTCAAGCCCTCAGAGAGTGACAGTGATCGTACGGCTTTCAGACACACTCACACATGTATGTTCGTGTGCTCACACGTGTGCACCAATAAGGTGAGCAATTGTTTGGACTTGAGAACATTGTGTGGGGATTCTTCTGACCTCCACAGCCCATTCGCAGGAAGGCTCCCAAGTGGATGGTGCTAAAGTGGATCCTCCGCATTCCTCTCCTCATCTAAGACTGTAACTTCCCTTAAATCCCTACTCTCCAGGAAGCTTTTCCTTTTTACAGAATCTAGTCCAAACCAAACCTAATACGAACATCCTCTATCCTCTTTGACCAAAGATCATCGAGCCTCCACTTGAGGACTTGCAGTGACAGGAACTTGCTTCCTCCCAAGGAAATCATCTCTTTGGCTGGCTCTGATTATTAGAAAATGTGTTCTACACTGTTACACTGCTGGTGGAGTTGTGAACTGATCCAGCCATTCTGTTGAGCAATTTGGAACTATGCCCAAAGGGCTATAAAAATGTGCATACCCTTTGACCCAGCAATACCACTTCTAGGGCTGTATCCCAAAGAGATCACATAAGTGGGAAAGAGACGTGTATGTACAAAAATATTTATAGCAGTTCTTTTTGTGGTGGCAAAGAATTGGAAATCAAGGGGATGCCCATCAACTGGGGAATGGCTGAACAAGTTGTGGCATATGAAGGTAATGGAATACTACTGTGCTATAAGAAATGGGGAAGATAAGGACTTAACAACCTGGAAAAAACCTACACAATAAAATGCTGAGCGAGGGGAGCAGAACCAGGAGAACAACCACAGATACATGGATTCTGTGATGACTAACCTTGATAGGCTTGGCTCTTCTCAGCAATACAAGGTGCAAAGACAGCTCCAAAGGACTCATGATGAGAAGAGCTATCTACACGCAGATAAAGAACTGTGGAGTCTGAATGCAGATTGAGGCATACTGTATGCTCTCTTTTTTCTTTTTTCCCTTTGTTTTTTTTTCTCTCTCTTTTTTTTTTTTGGTTTTGTTTCTTCTTTCTCATGATTCATTCCATTGATCATAATTCTTCTTTACAACTTGACTATTGTGTAAATAAGTTCAATGCGAAATTATATGTAGAAGATATATTGGATTCCATGCCATCTTGGGGAGGGGGGCGGGGAAGAAAATCTGGAACTCAAAATCATATTGAACTGAGTGTTATAAACTAAAAATAAAAAATGTTAATAAAAAAAATGTGTTCTAATATCAACTGAGATATCTCCCTGCAGTTTATACATATACAGGTCTTACTTCTACCCTCTGAAACCAAGCAAAACAAGTATACTCCTTCTCTCACATGTAAACCCTTCTAACATGTTAAGACTGAAATCATATTTCCCCAAGTCCTCTTTTCCAGGATAATCCCCAGTTCTTTCAGTCTTCACGTGCCATGGTCCTGAGTTCCCTCACCAGATGCATCGGCATTACATAGTTAGCATCTAACCTTCACTTCATTATATATGTTGGTGTGTAATTTGTACTATCTATAAATTCTATGAGGCCTGTATGTTACTCTATTAAATATGTTTTATCTTTTTGCAATGAATAACTTTTATATAGTACTTTCTATTTACAAAGGCCTTTCATATTATCTCATTTGATGTGAGGTAGCGTAATGAAGAGGGAAGGAAACTAGATTGCAAATCAAGACACCTGTGCTCTAGGGCTGGCTGAACCACCGACTGTGGCTGGAATGAGTCATTTCTTTAAAAATAAGAAAACTGACTGTGAAGTGGTCCAACTATTGTAGAGAGTAATTTGGAATGAAGCTAAAATGACCCTTCTCTTTGAAACAGAGCCTTCATTACTAGGCATATGCTCCCAAAGGGATCATCAATGACAAGAAAGGTCCTATGTACTCCTAAATAATCACTCAAGCACTTTTTCACGTTAGTGCAGAATAGGAAACAAAGTCACTTCAGGAATGGTTGAGAAAACTGTGGTACATCACTGCACTATTACAGTGAAATATGAAGAACTCAGAGAAGTACACGAAGATTTGGAGTGTTGCAAAATGAAATAAGCAAAACCAAAAACACAATATACAAAACTATAACAATGTAAATAAAAACAACAACAAAACCCTGATACTAAATGCTGTGTAATTACAGTGACCAAGGTCAGCCCCAAGAAGAGTTGATAAGGTATAACTTCTTTGCAGAGGTGGTGGCCTGTAGTATGGAATACTGCATAAACCATCAGACTCAGGTGACAAGTTGGTTGGTTTCACTGAACTCTTCTCCCCCCCTCCATATACATTCTTTTTGACTTTTTTTATAAGGGAACTCTCACTGGGTAGAGGAGTGTTTCAACAATCCAGCTAGCAGCTGCTGTGAGGGTGTAAAGCCAACAACAACCAGCTCACAGAACGTTGCAAGCCCAGATCCTTTTCATCTGCTTTACTAAGGAAAGCAACGTTAAGGGGTTAACAATCTTACTTTATTCCAGCATACAAATATCATTTACTTAGTTCAGGGGAAAAAACCAGCACCCTGAATTACAGACCAAATACAATTCGTAGTTATCAACACCTGAGTATTCAGCCGGGGAGCTCATTATAACTGCTGGCCCAGAGTCATGCGACACTCCTGCTGTGGCTCAGAGCTCTGAGAAAGAACCTCTGTGCTTATATATCCTGTTCAGGGCCCTGAGGGCCCTGACCTCACCCAGGCTGGGCGTGGAGAAGTTCCCCACCCCCAATATCACATCAGATACAAATCAATGGCTCCCCATGGTCTCAGTGCTGAGAAATACAAAAACATCCCACTTTATCTGCCCAATTCAAACAAAGGCCAACAGCAAAAGTCCCACCTTAATTACTATTACAAGGAGGGAGATAGACTTAGAAATGGGGATATAAAAACAGAAGATAGTAATTTTTTAATGAGTAGGTTGTACTAGGTGATCTCTAGTATGACATTAAAAAGGTCTAAGACTCCTTCTTTTCTAAATATTCTCATTCAAAAATGATCCTCACAACAATCCTGTTATGCAGGTAGTACAATTATGATTCTCTTCATTTCAGAGAAGACAAAAGGAACTTGCCTTTTGTTAAACATGGTTAAACAAGGTTAAACATGCAAAAAGTGGCCAAGCGAGGATTTGAACCAAGCTATTGTGACTATAAAAACATGACTCTGCCCGCTACACAAACTGCCTTCATCGGTGCACTGCCCCCCCTTACAAGAATAACTGCACTGAGAGCTGGGATCCATATCACCTAAACCAGCTCAGTACAGTGTCATATATTCTCTGTGCACTCGCTCATTAAATATTTAAGGAAGAGGAGTAGATTATACTACTAATGAAATCCAACAGCTGGGACAGGCAAAAGTCTAATCTGTTTCCCATATTCTTCCTCTTACTAACTTTTAAGAAATTAACTTATTTCTACCAGTGAAAACACACAGAACTTCTGAACAAAGTGAGAAATTCTCTGAATCTCCACCACTGAGTGAAAATCAAGGAGAGTTAACAAGGAGGAATTAAGTCAAAGCCTGGAGCTCCTGGTAAACACCTTCCTAGCCTGTTACAAGAGAAAATGGGAGGAGCAGGAAGGGTGGAGGCAGAGGAAAGTCTAAAGGACACTGAACTGTAAGGCGTGTTTTACTAGCCTTGTACAACTTCATGGGGCAGGGGCCTTCATTTCTGTGTCCCTTACTAAAACTAATACTGGGTCGTACAATTAGTGAACAACAAATAATTGGTGAATTAAATAAAAATGAATTACTACGTTTTATGATTCCCATTTGTTACATATTCCCCTTCTCAGACCACCATTCATTGAATCCTTAAAGATACAAAGGTAAGAAATATGACTAACAATCTCAAAACTGGCAGGGACTTCAAAGGTCATCTGGTCTAATTCCAACCTGAAGCAGGAATCCCTTCTTCAGAGCCCTAAAACTTCCCTACTTGAACTTCTCCAGTGATGGGGAGCTCACTACCACACAACGTGGCCCACTGCACTGTTGTTCAGCTCCAACTGTTTGTTTGGAAGTTCTTTCTTATAACTCTCCCTCCCCCAAATTGGGAGCCTACTAAATTGGAGGTGGGAGGAAGGAAGGACAACCAAAGGCAGAGGTGGAACTCTATGGGATTTGCATAAGGGGGCTAGCTATAGAAAGGCAGTTAGGCGGAAACACTGAATATTTGAGAGGATGTAACAGAAGATAAGGCTTGAAAAACAGGCTGAAACCAGACTGGAAGACCTTGAGCATTAGGTTCAAGAGTTTGGACTTTCTCCTGTAAGCAAATGGAAGTCCTTCAAAGATGGCTAAGCAGGGAAGGATGTGATGAGGACTAAGCTTTAATAAGACAATTCCGGCAAGAATTAATACGGACTAACCTAGTTGGTAGAATGTTCTCAAAGATATCAGCCCTTACAAGCAAAGCCCAGAATCTAACACTTCTAAGAAATGGAATGTTTCAACACCACAACCATCAAAGAAGGGCCAAAAGCTAGGCCTGCTTTCCAGGCTAACAGAACATAATAATATTCAGGCATTACAGGTACACTCTTCTACAAGACTGTTGCCTTTTGGGAACCTTCTGCATACTCTCATTTGGGACTATCCTCCTGAGCATTTCCAAGAACACAAATCTGCCAGTCACTAAGCAATTTCCAACCACCCTCTAAGCAGGTTCAGGGAAGATAAATCCTGTCTAACAAGAGTCCCAGTGATAATACTGATAAGTTATAAGAAAGAACCAAGTTAGGAACTCCCTGCCCTACAGGCCAAGTGAAAGTCAAGGGTAAAGGACCAATGATAAGGAATGTACCTCTGACCTCTATAAATCTTAACACCTAGGGCAGTGTCAGAGTCTGCCAAGGCATGGAGTTTCAGGTCTCTCCTCCCTGTATTTCTAATAAATTCAGAAGTTCAGTAAGTTCTACACTGCCCTATAGTCTCCTTTTCAACACTTGTTACAGTTTCTGCTACGGTCTCCAGATAGCCTGTTCTTGGGACTTGTCCTAGTTTAACAATCTTAAGGGTCTATGACAGTTGGGATGTTTTGCTGTTGTCGGTCAGTCCGACTCTCTGTGACCCCATTTGGGGCTCTCTTGGCAAAGATGCTGCAGCAGTTTGCCTCTTCCTTCTCCAGCTCATTTTATCAACAAGATGGAATCTGAATTCACATCTCCCTGACTCCAGGCCTGGAACTCCATCTACTGTGTCACCTGCCTGCCCAATACATCAATCAATAATACTATCAGATCCCACGTCAAAAGAGGGAAGCCGAAAACTCTGAACAAGCCGACCAAAGCATCGTGATATTCACTACAGCACTCAATGTGGCAGTGGCGTAGAGCAGAAAAAGCCTTGGCCTGAGTATTAAAAAACCTGGGTTCCCAAACTGGCTTTACAGCTGTTGTATTAGCCTTTTAATTGGTCTTCCTGCCTTGAGTCTTTGCTCCTTTTGAATTCATCTTCTACACGGCTGCCAAAGAAATCTTCTTAAAACACAGGTCTAACTGGGGGAGGTATCATGTATATAGTGGAAAGAGCACTGGTACTGAATTCAAATTATGCCTCTGATATTCACTACCTGTATGGCCTTGAGCAAATAGAGAGAGAGAGTGAGAGGGAGAAGGAAGGGAGAGAGAGAGAAGGGGGGGGGGGGGAGAGGATGGTGGGAAGGGGGGGGGAGGGAGGGAGAGAGAATTAGATGACATATAAGGTCCCTTTCAACATCAGGTCTATGAATCCGTGATCCCGTCACTCTTCATTGTGTCTGTGATAAAATACAGCAGAGTCTAGTTCTAATCTACCTTTTAAGAAAATGTCGTGTTGTCTGTGTTCTGACACATTCATCTCTAAAGGGTTCACATATGGCTAGTACACTCCTTCTCCATCAATGCCCAAAGAGATGAAAAGCAGACCAGCGAGACTACCTAACAGACCATGGCTGATGCCATGTGCAATATTCCATACACCTCTGCAATGAGGAAGTACATTTTCACAAATGACAATAAATGACACAGTTTTCAGTTTTGCTCCACTGTTTTCCCCTTTATAGTATAGCCATGGTGCATGGCTACCCAGTTCATATTAGCCTTCCTATGCTTTTCTGAATCCTTCATATTCATAATGTCTTACCATATCCAATCTACATTCCTCTATCTACATTTCTAGGTGTGCAGTGGGTAAAGGGCTGGGGTGGGAGTCAGAAAGACCTGAGTTCAAATGTGAGTTCAGATACCTATTAGCTGTGTGACCCTAGGCAAGTCACTTAAGCTGTTTGCCTCAGTTTCCTCATCTGCATAATAGGGATCATAATAGCATCTACCTGCTGATATCTACCCGAGATAATATTTGTAAATCACTTAGCATATTGTCTGACATGTATCAGACACTTTCACATTACTAGCTTTCATACTTATAACCCCAGATAAACTCTGGCCCACCAACCATTCTCCAAACTTGGCCCACCGCCTCCCTACCTTGCTCTAGAATATTTAGCTTTCTTCAACACTCAGCTGAGGCCTTCTACACTAAGCCATTCCTGAAACTCCCAGGGTAAGTTCTCTTCCTCAAACTACTCTGCATTTATTTATCTATATAATATTTTTAAATTCCTTGAAAACACACATACATACAGACTCACCCACCCCCTCTCTCCTCAGATACTGCCACTACCCTGGCACCTCATACACTAGTGCACTAGCTGCCAGTTGGGTCTGCCTGACACATTCCAATTACAATCTATCCTGCACTCAGAGGCAGCTAGGTAGCATAGTAGATGGAGTGCTAGGCCTAGGGTCAGGAAGGCCTGAACTGGAATCCCGCCTCAGACACTAAGCAGCTACTGCACAACCCTGGGTAAGTCATTTAACCTCTGCCTCAGGTTCCCCAACTATATAATGGGGATAATAAGAGCACCTATCTCCCAGGGTTGTTGTGAAGATCAAATGAGGTAATATTTGTAAAGAGTTTAGCACATAGTGGCAGCTTAATAAGACTTGTTTCCTTTCTCCTTCTTTCCCTTTCTCACTCTGCTGCCAAAGGGATCTCCCAAAAGCTCAAGACATGACCCTTGCTAGTCAAAAACCTCAAACTCCAGCGGTTCCCATACATGAAATACCCCTCCTCATCTCCACTTCCCTGGTTTCTTTGAAATCTCAAGTAAAATCCCACCTTCTACAAGAAGCCTTTCCCAATCTCCTTTAATTCTAGTTGATCATTTCCAATGTATTCTGTATATAGCTTGGCTGCACTGTCTCTCTCAGGAGACTGTGAGCTCTTTGAGAGCAGGGACTGCCTTTCACCTTTGTATCCAAAGCACTAAGGCACACTGTTTGGCACATAGTAGGTGCTTAATAAATGCTTACTGACTACAGAAATCTTAACTATTATTACCAATAATCGCCAAAAAAAAGTGAAGGAACTCTACTGGCCTTGGAAGATTAGCTTCTAACCATGACAGTCAATTCTATGTTCTGAGGTTCCTTTCAGCTCTAAGTCTGATTCAGTCAAAAGCACTGTAAACAGCTCCCCAAACTACTATTATAATGAACAGTCACTATGTTGGCACACAGTGTGAGAACTGGTGAATGGGGTTTGTTTTAGTCTATTGTGTGCATTGTATTTAGCAATAATAACCCTTCACATTTATAAAATGCCTCATACAGATTATCTCATTTAATAATCACACTTGTGGAGAAGGGTTATGATCCCCATTTTACAGGTGAGGAAACTGAGGTTCAAAGAGACTGGATGATTTGTCTAGGGACACATGGCTAATAAACAGCAGAGAAAGACTAAAGCCTCCTGTCTTCCTCCACTTCAGTCACTGCTCAAGTGAGCTTCCTGAAGCACTGTCTGACCAAAAGATCCCCTGCTCAAATAAATGCCAGTGACTTCCATTACCTCCAAGATCAAACATAAAACCCTCTGTTCAGTTCTTACAGCCCTTTGTAACCTGCCCACTCCCACCTTGCCAGGATTCTTCCTCCTTCCCCTTCTCTGTGTCCAATGATCCAGTGACTCCGGCCTCCTGGCTTTTCCTCACACAGGACCCTACATCTCTAGACTGCAGGCATTTTCCCTGGCTGTTCACCACACCTGGAATGCTCTCCCTCCTCATCTCTGCCTCTTGGCTTCTGGGGCAGCTTTCAAGTCTCAATCAAAATCCCATTTTATGCAAGATGCCTTTCCCAGTGCCCATTAATGCCAGTGCCTTTCCTTTGAGATCACCTTCAATTTATCTTGCATAAATCCCATTTGTAAGTAGTTGTTTGCATGTTGTATTTTCCTGTTCAATTGTGAGCCCTTTGAGGGCAACTGTGAAGTTTTTGCCTTCTTTTGTATACCCTGAATTTAGTGGCACATAGTAGTCACTTAAGAAATATTTGATGACTTAACTAAAACCCAGGTCTTAACTCCTAGTGCAAAGCACTTTCCAGTACACCAAAGGTGCTCCATAAATGTTTGGGGAGGGGCAGCCAGGTGGTTCAGTGGATAGAGCACTGGACCTGGAGTCAGGAGGACCTGAGTTCAAATTCAACCTCAGACAAGGCTTGACACTTACTAGCTGTGTGATTCTGGGCAACTCACTTAACCCCAACTGCCTCAAAAATAAATAAATAAATATTTTTAAGGGCCATAAATGTTTGGGAATTAAAGAAACTTGGATGGGGTTCAAATTTAATAAATATTTAGGAACTGCTGGATCTAGGAGAGAGGATGTGTGATGGCAAGCTAACAACTTTGCAATGGAGGTTGGTCATTATGGACAGCTTAATAGAATAAGTACTGAAAGACCATCCAACTCTAGAGATAATTCATAAAGAAGGAAGAAGACCCCCAAATCCGGAAAAGGAACACTTAGGTGAAGGCTCACAAACAAAACGTGAATGTTTACCAACGTCTTCAAGAGCGGCACTAACATTAAGGCTAGCAGTTTTAGGATGTCTATTGAAGGTACTGCAGCCAGGTGCCAAACCCCCTCAAACCTTGCGCATGTCAGTCGTCAAGTCTGCTTTCATAATACCTACAACTTCATGCATCCATCTCTCCATTCACATAGCTACCTGTCTAGTTCAAACCCTCATCACTTCCCACCTAGAGTATTATAACAGCCACTGATTTCTCTGACTCCAATATTTTCCTTCTCCAATCCATTCTCAACAATATTCCTAAAGCCCAGGTCCAACTATGTCACAAAATTTGAGAACTGGGAGGGAAGCTCAGTGGCCATCTTGTCCAATCCAGACACATGGGTTGGACCAGATGGGAGAGGATACAGAAAGCAGTCCTCACTATAACATACTCCCACACAAGTGCTCCTTCAGCCTCCGCTCAAGAAACTCCAATGGCTCCTCTTTTTGCCTTTAAGATCAAACAGAAATTTTTCTATCTGGCCTTTGTAAGGTCTTTCACCACCTAGTTCCAGTTTAGCTTTGGAGGCTTAATATATATCCTCATCCTCCATATTCCAATCAAATTGGCTTTCTTGTTCTTCCCCATATTCCTACCTGCGTACCTTTGCACATGAGGAGCTCCCATTCCTGAAATCTATTCCCTATTCATCATCAACTCTTAGAATCCCCAGCTTCCTTTAAAGCTCAAGTTAGGTGTCCTCTTCTACTGGAACCCTATCCTGATTCAACCCGGTGGCTAGTGCTCTCTCCCAGGAAAATTACTTTAAATATATTTTGTATTTCATTTTCTCTCTAAGCGTTTTTCCTGGCCCCAAAGAAAATGCAAGCTGTTTGATAACAGAAAGTTTCCTCTATATCCCATTCCCTCCCCAAGCTTTGTATCCTCAGCAGCTAACATGTTGCCTGGAATACAGTAGGGGCCTAATGAATACTTGACTGAACTGAACTTTCTGTCCAAATTGAACTGAATTTGTCACCCCGACAGAGCCAAAACTCTCTGATTTTTATGCACATCTAATGCATGTGAAATTCAGTTCAAAACAAACCTTACTGTATAAAGTATAAAAGATACCAAAAGGCCCCACCACCAAGAGAACTTATTTATTTCACTACTCCAAATTCTCAGCACTAGAAACAGTAATTAAAAGTCTTTTCAGTGCTGCTAATGATTCTGGTCTCTTACAGGGAAGGGCTACACCACAAAAATCAGAAAATGAAACCTCCTGCGGCTAAATATCTAGCGGCACACACTTCCTCACGTGTTCACCACAAAAACCGCCCCAAAGCAAGAAAAGCAAACGCAAAGAACAGGCCCAGAGCTCCAAAGTGCTTGGATGATTCACGGAAATTAATTTTGGGGCTGGGCCACTGGACTCTGAGTTTCCAATTAAAAACCCAAAGCAACATTTTAAATGCCCTGCTATAATACACACACTGACTCTGGTAAATACTGATTGCTCTGGCTAGGAACTTCAAACTCTAAGGGTCACAAGTATATTTTAAATGACCATGTAGAGAAAAAAAGGAGTCATTTCAACTAATTAGCCTATGAGCCCTAGAATGCATCCAAGAAAAAACACTATTTATGGAGGGTCTGTTTTCCAACTACTCCAACTACCAATGGGGAAAATGATCAAGGAAAGAATGATCTGCCTAAAGCCAAAGCCGGCCAGTCAGAAAATAACTTCCGTATACTTCTGTAGCACTTACTGTGACTACACTGACAGAAGACCACTTCAGTAAATCACTCAGAAGGAGGAGGAAAAAGAAGAGTATGGCTTGTTTTGCAGAAGGCTGTAGCCCCACTATGCTCCCAAAAATCACTATGATCCACACCCTTCCTATTAGGCCAATCGCACCCCATACTGAATTTCATGCTTTTTTTAAGTATTCAGGAGGAACCCGGAAAGCCGGACAGGAAACCTGGAAGAAGACTAACTACAATACTTCATTTAATGATCAAAGGGTCACTTGAACCCAGAATTCCTAGACACTAGTGGAAACCTAGAAACAGCATTCCTTACCTACTGAATACCAGCGGTGAGTTCATAATGATCCGGTACATAAAAAGATAATAAGTTATAAAATAGTGAATCAGTAATGATGACATTGAGGGGTTTTAATCTTTCATTGGCCATTTCAGGCAGCAGGGTATGGTAAAAGGACTGGACAGATTCAGAATACCGAATTAAAGTCCCAGTTCTGACGACTACCCTATGAGTCCCTACCTATGAGCTTCAGATTTCTCATTAAAAAAAAAATAGAAATAGCATTTATATCACCAGAGCAGATAAACAGTGCAGTGAACAGAGCACTGGCACTGGGTTCAAGTAGACTCCTCACTTACCCCTGTTTGCCTCAGTTGCTCATGTATAATATGAGCTGGAAAAGGAAATAGCAAAACCATTCCAGTATCTTTGCCAAGAAAACTCCAAATGGGATCATAACAACTTGGAGACAACTGAAAAATGACAGAACTGAGTTTGTATTACCTGTCTCAGAGAGTTGATGAAAAAAATACTTTGTAAGCTATAAAGCAAACACTATGTACATGCGGACCCTCAAACCATAAATAGCTTCACAGTAAAGAATTAAAGCTCATTTATACACAGGTATCATGGCACAGCGGAGGGAGGCAGCCTTGAATCCAGGAAGAGCTAGGTTCAAGTCTTGCTTCTGACCCAGATTGGCTGTATGTCCCTGGACATCACTGAATTTCTCAGAGCTCTAGACAACTCTTTAAGTTAGAGAAGGGTCCAATTTCCACTGATAGAGGAAGTTTCCTCACCTGGGAATTGCCTATACCAACAAAATCACAGACACAGTCTTTATCTGCCCTATGGCACTTTACATATATTATCTCATTTGAACATCTAGACCACACTGTGTCTTAGGCAGATGGTGACATAGTAGATAAGAGTCGTGGCCAAGGTTCAGAAAGATCTGAGATCAAATCCAGCCTCAGACACTAACTAGTTGTATGACCTTAGGCAAGTCCCTTAAACCTCTCTCTGCCTCAGTTTCCTCATCTGTAAAATCAGGATAATAATAGCACTTATCTCCCAGGTTGTTGTGAGGGTCAAATGAGATGATATCTGTAAAGTACTTATCGCAGCGCCCACACATGTTAGTATAAGTCCTCTTATTCCACTGAAGAGGAAAGTGAGGCCCAAAGAAGCTAAGCACTAACCCTAAATCACACAATTAGTGATGGCACTAAGGATCTTCTTCTGATTCTAAATCCAATGTTCTGCTGTTCACTCCCTTTCCCCAGCCCGGCTGCCTCTAAGGGAAGGGAGTCTATGGCTTTAAGTTGCATTAATCTATTCAACTTTGTTCTCAAAACAGGTTACCATAAATTCTACAACTAACCTAATGCATTTCCATAATCCTTTTCCTCTCAAGGATAGACACCTGAAAATGCACAGCAAAACAACTTCCATTAACCACTAATGCAACCACCTGGAGGACAAAGAGTAGCAGCTCTGCCACGCAGATCCACCACTCGGCTCAGGAGAGGAAATGAGGAAACCGTACTACTGGAAACGAGGGAGCGATTAAGGTAGCAATAATATTAAGGCACCAGGTCTGAAACCCCAATTCCTAAGATGCTGCCATTAGCTTTTTTAATGGGCTCTAAATGCCTCACTGTTTGCCTAGGAGGGGTAGAAGTCCCAAGAAAATTGAAACGCTGGCCCCTACTCCCAGGAAGTGGCACTGTTGGCTACACTCAACTCCAAAAGATCCCTCAAGATACCATGGCCGTCTCCACTTCCTGAAGCCCTCCAGCTTTTCTATGAGGCTCTTCTTCAGTTCAAATACAGACCAATCATTAGCTAACCACCAAGGCTGCAGGAATGAGTGGCTGACCTGCATCCTTGAACCTGACTTCCATTTTAAGCCAAAAGCACATGCAAGAGACACCAGTAAATTCACACAAAACCACACATCCCACACTTCCTCAGTCTCATAGGAACCTTACTTTGGTGCCAATACACAGCAGTATTCTGATAGCAGCAATTCAAAGCATCTCACTTTCCCAAGGATCAGAAACTACCACCTCTCTGTGACTAACAACATAAAACCTTTTGTCAGCCCTTGCAAACACTGCAAGCTATTATGAGTTTCCTTCCAGGTCAGAAACCCCAAAGAAATCTGTACGTCTCAGAAGTATCCTCAAACATTCAAGTTTGTTCCTCTCCTCCTAAACATAGCCTGTTCCCCTTCACACTGGAGAACAAGAATTTACCAAGTCTACCGATGGGGGATGGGGGGGGGGGGGAGAGGGAGGGCTGGAAACCTAGGGAAGGTATTTGCCCAAGGCTCCCATCTAGCACCAGGGACAGGGGAGGCTCTCATTTTCCTCCTTGGTAAAATGAGGGGGTTGGATTGGATGACTTCTAAAGTCCCCTCCAGCTCGGACATTCCTTGCTCTAAAGGTCTCTTTCAACACAGATACTCTTTGATTTCAAGGCCTACTGCTAGGACCGAAGTGTCCCTATCTCCACCACCCATAGAGGCAAATGTGCCCCTGATAACCTCTTGAAGCGTATCACCGGTGCTCAGCTCACAAAATCAGCTTGCTGAAAATCAAAGCCAATCCAGCCTGGGTACATTTAACCCCAAAGCTCCGGCCACATCCACTTTGCTGTCCTCCCCTTAGCCACAGGGGCCAGATTTTTTGGAGGGGTGGGACTCTGCCTTCAAAGATGGAATCTCCCGATTCGGCCCCCGCCCGCCCGGTTGACCCGCCACAAAATACTCTCAGAATTTGGGGAAGGGGTGGGGGGTGCGGGGTGCTGCTTTGCAAATGACCTCCACGCATCTTGGGGGAGGGGGTTAAGTCCTTCAACTGGCCCTTATTTTCACTGACAACAAGTCATGGGCAGGTGGCAAAACCTAGGTACCTGCAACAGGTGTGACAAGGGAGGGGGAGAGCCCCAGGATGACGCGGGGCACGAGAGGGGAGCTCTGGGCCGGGGGGCCCAGGCCGCTCCGGCCCGGGGGCTCCCAGACCGGGGACTCCCACCAGGACCCTCGGGGCGTTCGCGGGACCGACGGAGCTAAGGGACGGGGGCTGGGGGACCTCGGAGCGGCCGGGGCTGGACCGCCAGGGCCAAAACGGAGCCAAGGCCCCGGCCAGGCTTCCTCTCCCAATAGCGGGAGATCGATGGCTGAAGGGGGCGGGCTAAGGCCTTGCCGCTCGGGTGGGGAAACTGAGGCAGGGAGGGGCCGGGTGGGGCTCACCGAGGAGGAGCAGCTTGAGCTCCCGCCGGGCGTCCCGCTTGTCCCGCCGCAGCTGCTTCTCGATCTCGGCGTTGATCCGCTTGGATTCCTTCACCTCGTCGCTGAGGCAACACGCCATCATGGACTCCAGAGTCATCGTCCCGAGGCCCGCGGGGCCGCCCCCGCCGCCGGCGGCGCCCCCCGCCTCACCGAGCCCGGGGCCTGGGCCTGAGCCGGGGCCTGGCCTGGCCGGGCCCCCCCCGCCGCCGCCGCCGCCGCCGCCGCGGCTGCCTCAGCCCGAGCCCGGGAGGAGGGACCCTGCGCCCGCCTCAGCCGGGAACCCCACGGCCTCCGCCGCCGTCGCCTCAGGCCGAGCGCCGCCGCCGCCGCTGCTGCCGCCGCAGCCGCCGCCTCAGGCCAGCCGAGGTCCCCTCCCTCCCCCCCCACCCCGGGCGCCGTTCCCTCACCGGCCACCGTCCTCCTCCCCCCTCCCTCAGGCCAACCGCCGCCGCCGCCGAGACCGAGCGACCAGGGCCGGACAACCTAACCCCGCGGCGCTGAAAACAACCTCGTCGCGAACGGGCAGGCGCTGCGGCCAATGGGAAGCCGGCGGCGCCCCCCCAGCAGCCGGGCGGGGGGCGGGACTTCGGCGGGAGGTGACCAGTGGGGCGGGGCGCCGGCGGCCGCGGTAGCGGCAGCGGCGGCGGCGGCGGCGCGCGGGAGGAGGAGGGAGGGGATCGGCGAGGGGAGGGCAGGAGAGGAGAAGGGAGGGGCCGGCCGCGGAGGGAGGCAGGCGGGTGGGCGCGTTTGGTTGCGCCTCAGCGAGGAGGGGAAGGGGTAGCGCGCAGGCCAGAGCTCCCGGGGCGTGGCCTCTCGGGATTGTGGGAATTTGGAGGACTCTCGAGCAGCCGCCGCGCACGGGGGTGGAGGGGGGGGAGCGGGGAGAGAGGGGGGAACCTGTGGGGAGGGCTTCGGGAAGTGCGTGCCCACCCGAGCCCCGCAAGGATGAACGCACTACGGCGACTTCCGCCCGCTACGCATGAGGAGGGTGGGAGGCGGGGTGAGAGTAGTGGGGCGCCTCCTGGAGCGACCCGCGCTCTCCCCATTTTACAGATGGGGAGACTGAGGTCCGGCCACGAAGGGACTGTAGCGGGCGCGTGCCTGCCCCTGGCTGGCCGTGTGACCTCGGACAAGGCGCGCGGGAGACGTGGGGGAGGGGAGGGTAATCCAATCGGAGGCCCTGGATTTGAGTCCCTGCTGTGACACCTTGGAAAAGTTACTTCCCTTCCCCGGGCCTCTTTTTCTTCGACCTGTATTAGAATATGGGTGTTTTTAATTTTGTCGGGTTTTTAGAAAAATTGATTCGCACACTTGTGCCTCGGTTTCCCCAGTCTGTAAAATGGAAGAATAATACCGGGCAAACGTCCGACAAAGTTACAGTAAACTGGAGTCAGGAAGAGAGTCCTTCGAGTCCACAAACGTGCCTTAGGCCACCGCTCTCTTCTAGGCCCTGGGGGTGCCAAGACAGCCCCCGATCTCTACTGGAGACGCTGATGATGCTTGACTTTTACCTAGTGTTTAAGGAGCCTTGAATCCTTAGGCATTTACTGGCTCTGTGTGACCCTAGGAAAGTCCCTGGAGTTCTCTATCCTCAGGTGAAAAACAGGGGTCATGAGAGTATATACCTCCCAGGGTTGTTGAGATCAGATGAGATGAGAGATAAGGACATAATAGACCTTTGCAAACCTTAAAGCACCATGGATGTCGGGTATTATTAGCTCCTTCACTGGAATGTTAGAGCCCTAAAAACAGAGACTTTCTTTTGTCTTTTTTTCTAAATGCTTATTGAATCTAAAGAGAGAGAAGGGGACCTAGATTATCTCTGGTGGGCTTGTGAACTCAGAGTCCAAGAGGCAAGAGCCTTCCCACCTTTGAATTCAGAGTTCTGATTCTTGACTACTTTTGAAATGCTAATCTCCTAGGAAAGAGGAGAACAGGATACAGGCCCTGCTTTCTTTGCAGAAGTGAGAGACTATGGGTATGCAGCATGAGATGCACTCAGACTCGGCCGATGTGATGATGAGTTTTGCTGAACTGTTTTTCTCTCTCGTCCCTTGTTACAAGGGATGACTGAGGAAGAAACTATCCCCGTGAAGAGCTAAGTAAGCCTCTCAATCCTAGGCTCTAGGACAATATTTCTTTCACTCCAGCCGTTTTCTGCCCACCGTCAGACCTGCACTCTAGGAAAATCATTTTGGCGGATGGATTAAAGTAGGCGGGGAATCGAGGAAGGAAGAAGAAGAAAGTTATTGCAATAGTCCAGGTGAGAGGTGAGGGGTGCCTGAGGTAGCTGTGTCGGTAGTGATTAAAACAAAAGCTTCCGGGGGTGATGCAGCACACCCTCCAGGGCTACTTCCCCACTGCTACTTTCCTTGGCAGACAGGTTCCCTAGGGGGACAGCTGACTACTTCTCCCCTCAGGGTTGTAAAGGTAACCCTGAGGGGCTGAGACTTGTAGGAGATCTCTCCAGCAGACTCCCCACTGATTATAAACCAGACTTAATTAGCTTTCAGAAAGGTTATTTATTCAGCTGTCATGGCAAGGATGGTTGTTACAGAAAGATTCCTCCCACATGGGTCTATAATCCTCCCTTGCACTCCAAGCCTCTGGGGGAAAATGAGCTCAAATTTAGAGTGTGCCTGTAGCCAAAGGGTGATCTCTCAGCCCACGGTTACCAGACATTGTGGGAGTCCTCAGGAAGCTTCCCTTAAATGTAGTTCTCTGCAGAGCTCCAAGGATCACTGTTCTTACAGTCCTGGGGGGGGGGGGGCACCTTTCCTCAGATATCTCTCAGCACCCCCCATGCAGATGCTGTCAACTGCTGCAGTTCTAGGAGCATTGCCTCAGTCTTCAGTGGACCCCGCTACAGAAACCAATGGGGACACCAACTCTTCAGGCCTTCCAAAGTTCACAAGATCAGCTCATCAACAAGCTGCTAGAGGAAGAACAGGCAGAGGAGAGATGGAATGATAAGAAAAATATATTATAATCAGATCAGATAAAGGACTTTTAAGAGTCCTTAAACATGAAGATGGAATACTTAGAAGTAAGATCAAGAGTGGGACAATCCATCCCAGTGTGTAGCAAGAGGTAGGCCTGAGACTTGAGCAGATTGAAGAACTAGGAAGTTACCGTATCTGAAGAGACTTCAAGTATGTTGAAATCGAATAAAAAGGCGGAAGTTGGGGTGGAGAGGCACTGAACTCATCAAGAAAGGAACAAGACAGATCAAAGAAAGGAGGACCCAATTTACAAACATATTCCTTTTGTGGTGGCAAAGAACTGGAAATTGAAGTGATACCCATCAATTGAGGAACAAGTTGTGACATATGAATGTCATGGAACACATGGAACTGTGATATAAAAAATGAAGAGAAAGGTGTCAGAGAAACCTAGGAAGGTTTGTCTTGGAAGGTATGTCTTGATGCAAAGTGAAGTGAGCAGAACCAGGAGAACATTCTACCCAGTAACAGCAATATTGTAAGGATAACCAACTGTGAAAGACTCAGAAACTTTGATCAACACAATGACCAACCAGGTCCCATAATGAAACATTCTGCCTTCCTCCTGAGAGAGGTGATACACTCAGAATGCAGATTAAAGCATATGTAATTTTCTTTAATTCTTTCTTTCTTTAGACATGGCTAGTGCAGGAATTTGTTTTGCATGTTTATACAAAGGAGAAAGAAAGGAGGATATCCTGGGAGTTGGTAGATAATGGCTACTGGAATCTGAATTGAGTAATAAATTTGAATGTCGTCATTGTTCAGATGTGTTCAATTCTAAGTTACACCATGGCCAAAAATTCCATGAAGTTTTTTTGCCAAGGACACTGAAGCAGTTTGCCATTTCCTTCTCCAGTGTGTCCCCATTTTACAGATAAGGGATTAAGGCAAATAGATATTAAGTGACATCCTCAGGATCACACGGCTAGTAAATGTCTGAATGTCATATTTGAACTCGGATCTTCCTGGCTCCAAGTCCAGTGCTTTATCCACCTGTACCACCTAGCTGCCCAAATTTGGATATAGTGAATCTCAAAGAAGAGATAACTCCTCCACTGCCTTCACTTAGTTGGGGGTATGGGAGAAGGTACAGCCAGTAATGGAAGAGCTGGCCAGGTGATGCAGTGTCATAGAACTAAAGAGGAAGAGGTCTAAAATGAAAGGAAATTTGTTATAAAGGCCTGAGTTCAAATTCAACCCCAGACGTGAACTAGCTGTATCACTGTGGGCAAGTCACTTAACCCTGTTTGCCTCAGTTTCCTCATCTGTAAAATAAGTTGAAGAAGGAAATGGAAAATCACTCCAGTATCTTCACCAAGAAAACCCCCAATGGGGTCACAAAGACTCAGGACTGAACTACAACAAGCATTTAATATGTGCATTAACATTCATTCATATTTTAAAATGAAAGTGAAATGAAAACAAAAGATAAAAATACTTTGTTTAAAAAAATTCATGGGGGGGGCGGAGCAAAGATGGTGACTGGAAAGCAGGGACTTGCCTAAAGCTCTCCCACAGGACCCTCCAAACACCTATAAAAAATGGCTCTAAACAAATTCTAGAACTGCAGAACCCACCAAATAGCAGAGGGAAGCAGGGCTCCATCCCAGGACAGACTGGATGGTCGCTGGGTAAGGTCTATCACACTGTGTTGGGAGCAGAGCAGAGCCCAGCACAGGCTGCACTCGGACCAACCAGACCGGGAGCCAGGCGGAACAGGCCGTAGCACCCTGAATCAGTGAGCTGTGGCAGTTACCAGACTTCTCAATCCACAAACACCAAAGACAACAGAGAAAGTTAGTGGGAAAAACTCCAGGGATGGAGTGAAAGGATTTTACAGGAGGCTACCGCCCCGGGGGCAGTGGAGGTTGTACAGCTCCGAGGCTGCTTCCAGAACTACAGCTGCAGTTGCTTCCAGCCCCAGGCCCACCAGGTGGGAGGAATTAAGTGGTGGATCAGAGCAGGAGTGCAGAGCCTGCTTGGATCTGAGTCTCGGTCCAGGTTGGCGGTTCTTGGGGGAGGAAGAGTGCTGGTGAGGCAGAGCTTGCTGTGTAGAAATAGCTCTGAAAACGACAGTGCAGCCCCTCAGGCTTGGGACAAAGTATTCTCTACAAGCAGTCATACCCTGATGAAAAGCTCAAGGGTCGAGTAAGTTGGCTAAGAACATGAACAGACAGTGAAAACGGACTCAGATTTGGACTCAGACTTTGGAATCTTTCTTTGGTGACAAAGAAGACCAAAATATACAGCCAGAAGAAGTCAACAAAGTCAAAGAGCCTACATCAAAAGCCTCCAAGAAAAACATGAACTGGTCTTAGGCCATGGAAGAGCTCAAAAAGGATTTGGAAAAGAAACTTGGAGAAGTAGAGGAAAAATTAGGAAGAGAAATGAGAGAGATGCAGGAAAACCATGAAAAACAAGTCAATGACTTGTTAAAGGAGACCCAAAAAAATGCCAAAGAAAATAACACCTTAAAAAATAGACTCACTCAAATGGCAAAAGAGCTCCAAAAAGCCAATGAGGAGAAGAATACCTTGAAAGGCAGAATTACCCAAATGGAAAAGGAGGTCCAAAAGACCACTGAAGAAAATACTACCTTAAAAATTAGGTTGGAGCAAGTAGAAGCTAGTGACTTCATGAGAAATCAAGGTATTATAAAACAGAACCAAAGGAATGAAAAAATAGAAGACTGTGAAATATTTCATCGGAAAAACCACTGACCTGGAGAATAGATCCAGGAGAGATAATTTAAAAATTATTGGACTACCTGAAAGCCATGATCAAAAAAAGAGCCTAGATATCATCTTTCAAGAAATTATCAAGGAAAACTGCCCTGATATTCTAGAGCCAGAGGGTAAAATAGAAATTGAAAGAATCCACCGATGGCCTCCTGAAAAAAATCTGAAAAAGAAAACTCCTAGGATTATTGTCACCAAATTCCAGAGCTCCCAGATCAAGGAGAAAATACTGCCAGAAGCCAGAAAGAAACAATTTGAGTATTGTGGAAACACAATCAGGATAATACAAGATCTAGCAGCTTCTACATTAAGGGATCAAAGGGCTTGGAATATAATATTCTGGAGGTCAAAGGAGCTAGGATTAAAACCAAGATTAAAACCCAGCAAAACTGAATATAATGCTCCAAGGCAAAATATGGATTTTCAATAAAATAGAGGACTTTCAAGCTTTCTTAGTGAAAAGACCAGAGCTGAATAGAAAATTTGACTTTCAAACACAAGAATCAAGAGAAGCATGAAAAGGTAAACAAGAAAGAGAAATCATAAGGGACTTACTAAAGTTGAACTGTTTTGTTTACAGTCCTGCATGGAAAGATGATGTGTATAATTCATGAGACCTCAGTATTAGGGTAGCTGAAGGGAATATATATCTATATATATATATCTATATCTATATATATATATACATATATATATATATATATATAGACAGAGGGCAAAGGGTGAGTTGAATATGAAGGCATGACAGCTAAAAAAAATCAGATCAAATTAAGGGATGAGAGGAATATATTGAGAGAGGGAGAAAGGGAGAGATAGAATGGGGTAAATTATCTTACATAAAAGTGGCAAGAAAAAGCAGTTCTGTAGGAAGGGAAAAGGGGGCAGGTGAGGGGGAATTAGTGAATCTTGCTCTCATCAGATTTGACCAGAGGAGGGAATAACATACACACTCAGTTGGGTATCTTACCCCACAGGAAAGAAGGAGGAAGGCGATAAAAAGGGGGGATGATAGAAGGGAGGGCAGATAGGGGGAGGAGGTAATCAAAAGCAAACACTTTCAAAAAGGGACAGGGTCAAGGGAGAAAATTGAATAAAGGGGGATAGACTGGGAAGGAACAAAATATAGTTAGTCTTTCACAACATGAGTATTGTAGAAGGGTTTTGCATAATGATGCACATGTGGCCTATGTTGAATTGCTTGCCTTCTTAGGGAGGGTGGGTGGGGAGGGCAGAGGGGAGAGAATTTGGAACTCAAAATTTTAAAAGCAGATATTAAAAATTTTTTACATGCAATTAGGAAATAAGATATACAGGCAATGGGGCATAGAAATTTATCTTGCCCTACAAGAAAGTAAGGGAAAAGAGGATGGGGATCAGTGGGGTGACAGAAGGGAGGGCTGACTGGGGAACAGGGCAATCAGAATATATGCCATCTTGGAGTGGGGGGGGGGTAGAAATGGGGAGAAAATTAGTAATTCAAACTCTTGTGGAAATCAATGCTAAAAACTAAAAATATTAAATAAATAAATTATAATTTAAAAAAAATTCAATGATTCCAAGTTATCGAAGATAGGCTGTCAGATCCCCCGTTTAAAAAAACAAAATACCTCCCCAGATATACTTCTCCCCTCCTATCTTTCCTTACATGTACAACCAGGGCAGACTTAAGATCAATCAATCAACAAGCATTTATTAAACCACTGTTCTCTGCCAGGCATTGTACTAGTCCTTGGGAATACAAAGACAAAAGAAAGGAAGGAAGCCAGCAAGCCAGCCCCTGCCCTCAGGGAGGTAATGTTCTATTGGAGAATATACCCATCTCTAAATTTAAAAACAGGTGTCCCAAAATCCAAGAATGGTTTTTAGCTTTGATTTAACTCGGAACACTGTACAAAATAAATATGAAGTAATTTCAGAGTAGAGCAGCAGCAAATGCAGGTTTTGCTCACTTTGAGCACTTCAAAAATAACTTTCCTGGAGAACCCACACCCTCTGAGCACCAAGGCTCTTTGATGATGGGGGTGGTGACTTCCCTCCCTGTTTACCTGAAAAAAAAATGTAATTATATTTTATTTTTTTCAATCAGCAAAAATCTACCTTCTATACTTTGCAACCCAACCCCAGTCCCCAGTTGAGAACAAAAGAAGAACAAGCCCTGTGTATAACAAACATGTATAGCCCAGCAAAACAAAATTTTCCATTAGCTTTATAAAAATAATTATACATCTCATTCTATACTCTGAGTGCTTCACCTTTCTGTCAGGAAGTGGTGGTATACTTCATAATTAGTCCTCTGGAATCATGGTTGATCATTACACTGATCAGCATCCTAATACTTTCTTTTTCTGTCTTTATCATAATTTTGTCATGTTAATTAACCCTACTTCTAATTCTCCCTTCTTTCCTTATCTTTTTTTTTGAGGGCGGAAGGCAGGGCAATTGGGGTTAAGTGATTTTCCCAAGGCCGCACACAGCTAGTAAGTGTGTTAAGTGACTTGCCCAACGTCACACAGCTAGTAAGTGTGTTAAGTGACTTGCCCAAGGTCACACAGCTAGTAAGTGTGTTAAGTGACTTGCCCAAGGTCACACAGTAAGTGTCAAGTGTCTGAGGTCAGATTTGAACTCAGGTCCTCCTGACTCCAGGGCCGGTGCTCTACTCACCATGCCACCTAACTGCCCCTCTCCCTTCTTTCCTTTACCTCCTATTTCCCTGTTGAATAAAATGTATTTCTGTACCTAACTTTGTGTGTGTATGTGTATTCAGTCCTTGACTAGTTCATTCAGATGAGAGTGAGGTTCAAATGTCACTACTCCCTCCCACCCCCTTCTCCTTGATTGTATAGATGTCTAGTTGTACACCCTCATTATGTGGGATAATTTTCCCTAACCTTCCTTTCTCTTCCCCCATAATGTAATCCTCTTTTCCTCTCTTTCCATTCTTCCCTCAAGATCTTCAAGAACAACTCTCAGGCCTTGTCTAAGCAGACTCCATATATGAACTTGGATGATAGGGATCAGAGGGCATACATGTATCATCTCCCCTTAGAATGTAAACAGTTTATCTTTATTTGGTCCTTTATCATTGTTTATTCATGTTTCCTTTCTTTATGTTTCTCTTGACTCCTGTGTTTGAACTTCAGATTTTCTTTATAGCTCTGGTCTTCTTATCAGGAATGCTTGGAGGTCCTCTGTTTCATTAAAGATCCATTTTGGGGGCAGCTAGGTGGTGCAGTGAGTAGAGCACCAGCCCTGGAGTCAGGAGGACCTGAGTTCAAATGCAGCCTCAAACACTTGATATACTTATTAGCTGTGTGACCTTGGGCAAGTCACTTAACCCTGGTTGCCCCTGTAGCATTGTATTTGGCTTAGCTGCTTAAATTATTCTCTCATATAAGCCAGTGTCCTTTGCTTTCTGGGATATTATCTTCTAAGCTCTCCACCCCTTTATAATACTGGCTGCTGAAACATGTGTGATCATGACACATGATTAGTAGCTCCTTAGAGCTTGACTCTGCTTTCTGGTTGCTTGCAGTATTTCTTCTTTGACCTAGAAAATCTGATTTTTGTCTATCATGTTCCTAGGAGTTTTCATTTTGGGGTTTCTTTGAGGAGGTGCCTGGTGGATTCTTTCTGTTTCTATTTTGCCCTCTGGTTTCTTAAGAGATCAAGGCAGCTTTCTTTTAAGATTTTTGAAATATGAGGTTAAGGCTTTTTTTTAGTCATGGCATTCAGGTAGTCCATTGATTCTTAAATTCTTGCTCCTAAATCTATTTCCCACATGAGTCATTTTTTGCTATAAGATTTCCTCTACTTTTTCATTCTCTTCACTTTGTTTTAATATTTCTTGTTGTCTCAGAATCATTAACTTCTATTCGGTCCATTCTTATTTTCAGGTAGTTTGTTGCTTGGCCAAGGGTTTGTATCTCTTGTGCCAACCTGTTAATTCACTTTCCAGTTCTTTCTTCTGTAGCTCTTATTTCTTTTCTAATTTTTCCTCAAGCATGTCCAATATTTTCTCATCACATTTATAAAAACATTTTTTAATTCTTGGTTGATCTCTTCTAGAAATTCTGTTTGAATTTGTGCTTAAGCTTGTTTTTCTTTGAGGTTTTGTTTGTAAATATTTTGAAGTCATTCTCTTATTCTGGGTATGTGTCTTGAGCATCCCTGTCACCCTAATAGTTCTTTATGGTGAGATTCCTTTTGTTTGTTTGTTTGCTCATTCTTTCAGCCCACTTCTTGACTTTGGACTTGATATTAGGGCTGGGCTCTGTGCACTTCTGGAAGGAAGGTATGGGCTGGTTCTGTTGCTGCTTTCTTGGGATATTGAGTGTTGGGTTATTCTAGGATTCTCGAGTTATTCTGAGCAACACCTTTGTCGGGGGACCTTAAAGGTTTATTGCTTTCAAAGTGGTCTGATTCAGGGAAAAGTCTAACTGCTGTTCCCCCTGATCTGAGCTCTGCATGTTCCTGACTTTTGTTTGGGTCTGAGTTCAACCTGTATCAGCTAACTGGGAAGTTCTGCTGGTTCACAGTGACAGAACTGCAGGTTCTCTTTTGGTCTAGGATTTCTGCCCTGGTTATTATTCTGCAGGCTTCAGATTGGATTACAAACTAGAACCGAGACCCTGCTCAGGTTCTGAATTGACTTCTGGTTTGAAAAACAGCCCAGAACCCAAGGATACTCCCTATCCCCGAATTCTACCCCCAGGCACAAGTGGGTCATAAGTCCCCTGCTCAGTCTGGCCTGGATTTGTGAGCCTGAACTGGGTAGTAGGAGGCAAAGCCTCCAGTTGGCACCTGTTCTGCACCCTGCATGAAATGCCCCGGTACAGTTCTGGACCTCCTCTTGCTCTGGTTCACAGCTCCCCAGACACTGGAGTGCTATTCCCAGCCCTGGGCTCCTGGCCTGACCCCATCTCCAGGATCCACAGACCTCTCACACTCCCTATGCTGAGCTGGGTGGGAAAAGGACTCCCTGGGACTTTTTCTTGGATTTCGCCATCAGGGTTCAATCTGGTGTGTTTTCTAGACCTGTTTGGAAGAACTTCAGGCAAGAGTTGGCTCTACCTCCCCCTGCTACTCAGCCATCTTGACTCCACCTCCTTCTGCCTGGAATCAGTTTAGATGTTGTGGTCCAATCTTTGTCTGAAGACCTCAAGCGAGGGGACACCCGGCACCTCCCGAGGCAGCCCATTCCACACCCAGACAGCTGTTGAAAAAGCGTTTCCTGCCAAACACCTCCATCTGCCTTTCTGAAATCCTTGCCCCTGCAGCATGTCTGCCCTTGCAGGCCAAGCAAAACAAGTCACATTCTTCTTCGGCTTTGCCCTTCCAATAAGTGAATGCAGTGATTACATCTCTCCTAAATCTTGTCTCCAGGCTCAACAGCTTCAGTTCTTGTAACCAGCCTTCATAAAGCAGAGTTGGAACTGGCCTTTGAGAAAATCTAATCCAGAGATTCCTAACCCTGGGCTCTGGGAACTTTAAAGAAATAATTGGATAACTATACTTCAATACAATTGGTTTCCTTTGTAATCCTATGTATTTTGTTTTGTGCATTTAAAACCTTATTCTGGGAAGGGGTCCCTACTCTTCACCATACTGCCAAGGGGATACAGCACACACACAAAAAAAATGTTAAAAACCTCTGGCCTAATCCAATCCCCTCCCTCACTTTATTTTATTTTCCCTTCATTTTACTGATGAGGAAACTGGGTTTTAGAATAAAAAGACCCCAGCTCAAAATCTGGTTACAAAGTCATGGCAGAACTAGCTGCTCTCATGATGCTAGGGGAGGACTCTTTCCTCTGCTTGCACCGATGTGTTCCCCACACCCTGTCCCCTCCCATCCCACAGTGCTCAATCTTGTCCTCCAGTGTTGGGGCACCTGCCTCTCCCTGCTGAGGTTCCACTTTCCCTGAGTAGTCAAGTCACCTTTGGACTAGGCCATATGCAGCCCGCCCTGCTATCTTTAGGTAAAGTGGGGGTTATGGAAGAGCAAAGTCTAGGTTTATTAGTGAGGGGGAGGGAGAGAGAGAAGATGAGCAACTTGAGGATTTCTGCAACAGCTGATAGCCTCAGTCAGTCCCAAGGAAGGGCAAAGAACCCTGACATCTGGCTTTCATGCCCATGAGCACTGGCTCTAGAAATGTGACTTGGGTGTGTTCACAAGGGGCAAACAGAGAATGAATGAGACAGCTGTGCCAGTCCTGCCGCTGACACACATTGCCTGCGTGACTGGGAGACTCACCCCCCAAGGGCTAACTGGGAGTACCTCCCAAAGGGGGTGCTATGTGTAAAATAAGGAAATAGCCTTTTATAGAGCTTCCTGTGCCAGTGAGGAGTTTAAGTGACAAGATCGGGTATTATTAACCTGGGATTGATCCATGGACCCCTTGGAGGTCCATGGATAGATTTTAAGGAACCTGTGATATTGAATGGGGGAAAAAATGACACTTTTACTTCAATAGAATGAGTTTCTTTTATAGTTCTATGTATTTTATTTTGTGGATTTAACAATATTCTGAGAAGACGTCTGTAGGCTTTTACCAGCCTGACAAAGGGGACCATAGGCTTACCTAGACTGCCTGCCAGAGGAGTCCAAAGGCTCCCCCAGACTGATCACCGGAGAGATCCAGAAGCTCCCTCAGACTGACTGCTCATGGGAGGCTAGAGGCCACCCAGACTGCCCACCCAAGGGGTCCAGAGGTCCCCTCGGACTGCCTACCTGAGGGGTCCAGAAGCTCCCCAAGACTGACTACCAGAGGGGTCCAGAAGATCTCCCAGACTGACCACCAGAGGGGGCCAAAGGCTCCCCCAGACCAACCACTGAAGGGGTCCAGAGGCTCCCTCAGACTGACTACTCATGAGGCCCTAGAGGCTCCCCAAGACTGCCTACCTGAGGGGTCCAGAAGCTCCCCCAGACTGACCACCAGAGGAGTCCAAAGGCTCCCCCAGATTGACTACTCATGAGGGGCTAGAGGCTCCCCCAGACTGCCTGCCTGAGGAGTCCAGAGGTTCCCTCAGACTGCCAAAAGGGTTCATGACACAAGAAAGGTTAAGAAACCCTGAGCTAGATGATCTTATGTGCTCCTGGCTCTGGCTTTCCACGATCCATTGAAGTGCCAAGTGTCAATCTCTACCGTCATCCCTAGCATTTCTCTCCAAACTCTCCCAGCTGGGCTTCCTCGGCCAGAAACAAAATGTGGCTAATTAGCCACCCCTCAGACCCCTTTGCCAAAAGCAGAGTATTGGGCAAGCCCCGATTCCTGCCCCCTCTGGAATGAACTCAAGCCCCCTGCCTGGCACTCTTTAGGTGTTGGCCTGTTAGCTCTTCCCATGCCCCAGGGCCTGTGCATCCCCCTGCTCCTCCAAATCCCCTTACTCAACCACGTAGCCAGCCTCAGCTCAGATTGTGCCCCCTACCCCAGAGCTGGCCTGGCACAGCTCCTGGGCAGCAGAGTAGATTTTGGAATAGAAATTGCCAGGCTTCCCCAAGGCTCCCCAAATCAGGCCAGTGGCCCTCAGGCCAAATAGAGGACTGAAGAAAAGGGCTTAAGAAAGGAGTGGGGGTCAGGGAGCCAGGGTAGAGCACTCAGATGTGTCATCCCTTATGGGCCTTCTTTCACCAACACTCCTACCTTCCCATCCCTCCCTCCCCTGAAGCAGAGACTTCATGCCTGAGCCCCTGTGAAGACAACAGACAGGAAGCGACTTTGGGGAACCAGCCACCAATTCCTAGCTGTGAGAGCTCCTGGAACATCTCTCTCTTCTCTGAGGCTTATTTTCTTCCTTTGAAAAAGGCAGTTGGATGACTAATGTGGAAATACGTTTAATATACATGTGTACATGTATAACCTATATCAGATTGCATGCCATCTTGGGAAGGAGGGAGTGGGGGGGTGGGAATTTAGAACTCAAAATCTTACAAAAGCAAATGTTGAAAACTAAAAATTAATTAATTGAATTTTTTTTAAAGGCAGTTAGTAACACTCATACTAGTGACCTCCTCAAGCAGCTGTCAGGATCATAAGAGATCACATTGTGATCACAAGTGTGGTAGACCTGGAAATGACTTTAGGACAGATCTCTTCTTGAGAGAAAGGAGGAAGGAGAGGAAAGAGGCTTGGGAACCCTGTTCTAAGTTTCTTAATGCTTCCCACTAATTACCTGCCCCCAAACCACCAACATACCACACATACATACACACTTTACAGGAGCCTGTACCTTATTTGGTTTCTTGTCTGAACAACTCTATCCCAACAGGACCTAGTTACTCAGGAGGAAGTACTAGAGCCCAGAGACCTAGGCTTAGTCCCAGTGATGGTCCCTTCTTAGAGGGGAAAAACATCCCATGTCCCAAATGTCCTAAGCTATTGCCAACTACTTCACTCTGGTGTCAGGAAGGCAGTGGGCTTAGGGAGGACCCCAAGAGCCCTGGCATTGAAAGGGCCATCAGAACACAGAAAATTAGAACTGGTGGAGAGCTTAGAACACAGAACGCCAGAGCTAGGAGGGTCCCTAGAACATGGGATGTGAAAACTGGGAGGGCCCTTAGAACACCAAATGTCAGAGGTGGGAGGGCCCTTAGAACATAGAATGTCAGAGCTGGGAGGGCCCTTAGAACATGGAATATCAGGGCTAGGAAAGACCTCAGAGCAGAGAACTTTACATGTTGGAGCTGGGAGAGACCTGAGAACATAAAACGTAGAATGCTTAAGGTCTCAAAGGCGGTTTAGAGCCTAGAATATTCTTTATTTGGACATCCAGTGCCATGAAACTCATTAGCATGCCTATTTCTCCAGACAATCCAAGTTTCAATGAAACCCGGTTTCATTAATGAACACCTTTGATTTGTCAAGTATTGGACTAGATGGGCTTCTAAGGTTTCTTCCAGCTCCAGATCTATTATGCAATGTATGATTGTTAGTAAGCTCTTTTTCAGGCCACTAGGTGGTGCATTGGATAGAGCATTGGGCCTGGAGTCAGGATGACCTGAGTTCAAATCCAACCTCAGACACTTACTAGCTGTGTGACCCTGGGCAAGTCACTTAACCCTGTTTGCCTCAGTTTCCTCATCTGTAAAATGAACTGGAGAAGTAAATATCAAACCACTCCAGTCTCTTTACCCAGAAAACGCCAGATGGGGTCACAAAGTCAGAAACAACTGCTCTTTCTTATATTAAGCAGAAATCTGCCTTCCTGTGAGGGGAAGTGAACACTAAAAGGTGTGTTTCGGGTGGAGAGAGGGTTAGGATAAAGGCAGGGACTACTAGAATTTAGTGTTTGGGTATGATAGGCAGTTAGTAGGGAGGGGGTGCCTCCCCATCCTTTCTGGTCAATCCATGAAGTCTTCCAAGAGAAGGCAGGATTGCCAGCTATATCTGAACAGTGAAAAAGAAAAAGGTGGGATGGAGGTCCAAAACTTTGAGAGTGCAATTGGCCCAGTCCCCAGCCCTAAAGAGGCTGGACTTCTGTTGTTAATCCCATCCCCATTTGGGCCTTGGAGAGAGAACATGGAGGGGAGGAGTGAGAGGCATCTGTCCAGAATGGAAAGAAGGGAAGGAAGAAAGGAAGGAAGGAAGGAAGGAAGGAAGGAAGGAAGGAAGGAAGGAAGGAAGGAAGGAAGGAAGGAAGGAAGGAAGGAAGGAAAGAAGGAAGGAAGGAGGGAGGGAGGGGTGGAGGGAGGGAGGAAGGAAGGAAGGAGGACTTGGAGACTCCAGCCCTGGCTGCTTGTTCTTGGGAAGACTCTGCCTCCCAGTGGACACACTCTATACCACTGCCTCTGGATACAAGTCCCTGTCCCAGAACTGGGGGTCCTGGAAACCCTTTGGTTGTTGGGATAGGAGGTTGGATTTTTGTGCAGAACAGAGGAGCGTGTGTGTATGTGTTTGTTCACATGTGGGAGGGTATATAGGCATGTTTTTGTTTGTGTGTTGTGCCTGCTTACATGTAGTTATATGGTCATGCACATGACTATCTGTCCATATGTGTTTCTGGGTACATATATGTCTGCATTTGTTTGTTGTGTCTACACACGTATGTCTGCATGTAAACTTGTATCTGAGCATTATGCAAACATTCAAGTCCATCAGTCCATATGTTGTGTTTGTATGGTCACGACAGGTGTACTTCAAGTATATTCCTGTTCATCTTTATCCCTGTATGTAAGAAAGCACCACCTAAAGTAGGGACTGAGCAATGGTGATAAGCAGGTCCCTTTATTATTAAAACTGGACAGAGGCTTATAGCAAACCATAGCATAAAGAGATCTCAGAACACAGAAAAAGCAGTCGGAGCAGGAAGATGCCTTCAAAATAATGACAAAGCACATGGCGCTTTAAGGTTTGCAAAGTACTTTATATACCTGATTGTACAGTAGCCTCACCATGACTCTGTGAAACAGTTGGGTCTTGTTATTTATTCCCATTTTACAGATGAGGCTGAAGATCCCCTTATGCTAGGAGACCTCAGCATATGTATTGATGTTCCCTTAAACAATATACACAGCTCCTATGACCTACTTTTTCTTCTTCACCTCAGTTACACACAGGGATGGTCATACCCTTGACACTGTCACCCATAAGTATTCCACTTGTAAAACCAAGAACCCTGAAATTCTTTTATCTAATTGTAGCTTCTCTACCCTTTCTGAGGCTACTTCTTCAACTCACAATAATACTAGCAGGCTGAGTCCCCAAAGGGCAGCTATACTCAGAGTCCTAGGGTTTTTCTAATATTGTTGCTTACGAGCCCCCATTGGTATGATTCCCATTGATTATCAGCCAGATTGTATTAGCTTTTAGAAAGGGTACTTGTTTAACACGGAGAGTTATTACAGAAACAAAAATAGGGGCACATTCTCTCCTTGAATGTACAGGATCCCTGGGGAGAGTGAGCTCAAACTTAAAATACAAAAGAATGGCATTTTTGTAGGAAATTTTAGAAAATCTCCGTAGCAAAGGAGTAACTCATAGCCTGGAAATCCTTTTCTCCCTTTGTGGAGTCCTAATAAAGTTTCCCTTAGGTATATATCTCTGCTAGGCTCCAAGGGTGGGTGCTCTTGTAGAGTCCCAAAACCGTCTTTCCTAATTCTAGTTTTCTAGCAGGTCTCTCAATGCCCCACACAGATGTCAACCAGCACTTGCCGCTCTGAAAATGTTGCTATTGATGCCAATGGGACCTCTGGGTCTTTCGACCTTTCTAAATTTTTAAGATCAGTTCTATCTCTGGTACTATATTGCCTTTTCTCAGATCTTCTGTTGCTTTCAGCATGCCTCTCTTTGTTCCCAGCTAAATTCCTTGTCTCCTACTAGTTTCAACTCTCTGGGAACATGGTTAGTAGGGAGGAAGGAAAAGAGGAAGAGAGCCACTCTCTCCTGCTTTTCAAGAGTGATTCCCTCTCAGGGCCTGGCATCCTCAGCTCTCAAATGGGAGGCCTGTGCCTGTTGACTGACTTGACTCCAAACATGTTTGCTGTTTTTTATATATAGTCCAAGATTCAAGACTTGATCCTCTCAACCAGTCACAGGACACCTCCCTTGTGTTGTCATTTGCCCTTCATCCAATGACCCAAAAGGCCTTTGGTCCTTCCAGTTGATTAACTGGTCATTCATACCTAATTTACACCTTTGACTGATTTATTCAAGGGAAATGTCCAGACCTTCTGTGATCTGCATTAATTGAGATGGGGTTAGAAGTGCCATCCTTACAGGATCATAACCTCCTATCTTTATATCTTTCCCTTTGTTTTACTCCCAAAATTATTCTTACCTCATATGCCCTTTTGATGAAGCACCTCTACCAGCAAAACATTCTGGAGCATGAACCTTCAATATTTGGATATTTACTTATTTAAATACCATGTGGATGAACAACTATATAATTGTGTGCCTTATGAAACTTACACTAAAAAAAAGCATTTAAAAAGATAGGGATCATGATACAATTATATAGGGGGTTTCAAAAACTCCTAGGGTAGTTTTAAGCTTTAATAACTTGAGAAATATAAATGCTACACTTATAAAAATACCATTTGAAAGGTTAATTATTATAATTTTTAAAATATTGGTGTTTCTTATTAAGATTCAACATAACCACTGTCTTGTGCTCCAGTCGATTTCGAATTTTGTAAAGACTTTCATCATCTATTTCTCAGTGACCAAAAGCATTCCATTTGTAATCTTAGCATTAGCATTATCCAAAGAATGAGGTTTGGTACATACATGACAAATTTGATGTGACCCCACAAGAAAAAAATCTAATGGTGACAGATCAGGTGACCAAGGTGGCCAAGCAAGAGGACCTCCTCTACTGATCCATGGTCCAAGAAGGCGTCATCCAGAAACTGTCTCACATGCAATACATATTTGCTGGGTGCTCCATCTTGTTAAAATTAAAAAATAAAAATGTATTATTCAAAGTCCACAAAACTAAATAAATAAAAAAGAAATGTAAATAGTTAAACTCTCAAATTATGTTTTTTATAAATTTGTAACATTTATACTTCTCAAGTTATTAAAGCTTAAGACTGAACTAAGATTTTGGGGACACCCTGTTTTTGATCCTAGAGTGAATAGGGAGCCATTGTATTTACTGAGTAGGAGAGTGATGTGGTCAGATCCATGCTGAAGAAAAAATCACTTTGGCCTCTGAATAGAGGGTGGATTAGAAAGAGGAAAGACTTGAGGCAGGGAGACTAAATCATTAAGTGGCTATTGGAATAGTCCAGGTAGGTTTGCCATCCCTGGTCCAGAGTCTAAGTAAGATGGGCCTGACCTAGGGCAGTGGATGTACAGGTAGACAGAAGGGGATGGGATGTGGGAGATTTGGAGGTAGAATCAACAATATTTGGTGACTAATGTGGGTATGGGGTGAGAGAGAGTGAGGAGGGAAAGGTGACCCTGGGGTCATGAAAACCGAGGTGAGTAGAAGCACGGTGTTGCCCCTGACCATAACAGGGAAGTTTGAAGGTGGGCAGGGAGAAGATCGTTTAACAATATCTGTGACCCATCCTGTGTGAACATTCTGTCCCACCCAAATTTAAAGGGGGGTGGGGGTGGGCAGAGGTAGGGCCATTTTTCACTAGTCACTGCCCTCAAGCACAGAGCCAACTTCTAAGGGTCTCTTGTCCCAGCCACAAAGTGATCTGGGGTCAAGGGTTGCAAGAAGAATGTTCCTAATGGCACCATCCCGGCTACTGCTTTGGGTAGTAGCTAGCTTTTAGGTTATAACTGCCCTAAGGGGCCAACCCCCAACTCAGAAGTAGAGGGGTTAGACTGATGGGGGTGGGAGAGGGAGATGGGTGTGATTGTGATGGAAGCTGGCCCCTCAATCCTATGACTTGTCTTCCTGCCCTACCAAATTGGTTGATCACACGTCTTGCTTTCAGATCACACTACCACTCTATCCCACTCCCGAACTCCCAACCTTTTCTCCTTAAATATCCTATGTCACCCCCTCTTACTGTCTTCCCAGCTCAAGGCCCTTGCCTTCTACTTTACTTGTAATAGGGTATAGCTGGCTTTTGACTAATTGATTTCTTTACTGTACCCCTGATCCCCAGTTAAAAAAAAAAAGGCAAAAACCAGAAAGTGAAGGACAGATGGAAGAGATAATTAGGTACTAATAGATTAAGGAAGTCAAATTAGCAAGTATTTATTAAGCATCTGTTCTGTGCCAGGCACTGCACTAAGCACTAGGGTTACAAAGGCAAAAAAAAATTCCCTGCCCTCAAGGAGCTAACAGTCGAATAGCATCTTGTGTCTCCTTGTTGTCATTGTTCAGTCATTTTAGTCGCGTCTGACTTTTCCTGACCTCATGTGGGGTTTTCATGGCAAAGGTACTAGAGTGGTTCACCATTTCCTTCTCCAGTGGATCCATTTTGTCAGGCAATCCAAGGTTAAAGACTTGCCCAGGGTCACACAGTTAAGAAGTGTCTGAGGGTGAATTTGAACTCAGGTCTTCCTGACTTCCTGTGTTCCCTTGGAAGAGTGAAAATGTTTCTCTGATTGAATTGAAAAGAAAGATTGGAATTGACTGGTTGAAAGTTATCCAAAGCCCCAGAGGTCTTCAAATGGTTAAGTCGGTAGCCACCTCCTAACAGAGACTTGATGGATTCAGGGTTCAAATTGAGACATCTACTTTCGGGCATGGCCAGTATGGGAATTTATTTAGTTTTTCTATGCATGTTTGTTATAAGGGTCTTGTTTTTTCCTTTCATTTCCAACAGAGATCTGGAAAATCATTTTTGTTCATTAAAAAAATTAATTTACACTTTTAAAAATTAGGCAAACATAGGTACAGAATACTGCATACAATGCGTGATTATATTGTTGGTAAGGTTTGTTTAATTATATTTCCTTTTATAAAAGGGTAGGTCCAACTGGAGAGGGCAATATATCTGAAAATGTCTTCACTGTGAAAAATGCTGTAATAAAACCCCCAAAAGGGCAATAAACAATAAAACTTGTTTAAAATGTAAAAAATAAGGAAATAATAAAAAGATAAAGAAAGAAATACATGAATGTAGGAGGGAGGGAATGAATGAATGTAAGAGGGAAGGAAGGAATGTATTTATGAGGGAATGCATGCATGCATGCATGAGGGGATGAATATAAGCCTGCCATCAGGTTGTTTCAGTTCCAGAGTCAGAGAGTCCCAACTCAGAGCAGCTCTCTGCCTCTAGCAGAGGGCAGCAGCTGGGGAGGAGGGGGTTTCCCTCTCCTCTCGCCCAAGTTGGAGAGTTAGCTCAGGAGAGTTCCAGGCACAGCTGAGGAGCATCCAGCAGGGAGTAAAGACGAACTCCCCAGTCAGACGGGGATGCGGAGAGGCAGGCAGTCAGTCGATCAAGGAAGGAAGCTGATTACACGAGTGTGAAGTGTGACCCCTGACACCAGAGAAGACAGCAGACCGTGGACTGGAGGGAAAATAACTCCTAGAAGATGAGAGCTGACGTTTGAGGATGTGCAGACCCAGTAACCCCAGATGAGCAACCTGCCCAGCAGAGATGCCGGCCCAGAGGGAAGTATCCTGAGGTCTCCACAGGGAGGAAAGGACAGTGGGGCCCAGCAATGCCAGAGGGCTGAGATGACTTAGCTAAATATATCTCCCATATGTGTCACTCCTCCTGTACCCATTCTTCCCGTCAAATTTATTTATTTGGGAGGCAATCAGGGATAAGTGACCTGCCCAGGGTCACATAGCTAGTGTCTGAGCACACATTTGAACTCAGATCCTCCAGGGCTGGTGCCCTGAAGGCCTTGGTAGGTGCCCTTCCTACCAGTTTTAATGACTAGAATGAACTCATCTTCCCCAACCCCAATTCATCCTTCTTCCAACGTCCTCATCTTGTCAAGGACACCACCGTCACCCAAATGAGCAACCTCGGTGTCATTCTCCAAGTCTCCTTCAGCTCTTCCCTCTGATTGGCTCCTCCCAGAAGCTCCATTCCTACCAACTCTTCATTTCTCATCGGGCTGCACTACATGCCCTTGAATTGGCCATCCCTCATTTTTTCAGATTTCTTTTATGTGCTGTCTTCCTCATTAGAATGTAAGGTTCTTGAGGGCAGGGAGTGACTGCCCATGTTTTTGGCCATATTTGTATTTCCAGCACTGAGCAAAATGCCTGGCATAGTCAGCACTTAACAATTGCTTATTGATGGACTGATCCCCTTATGGGAATCCATGGTCAAATCTCGTTGTTCCTGCCTCAGTGACACCTCTCCAGCGCTTCCCCTTCTCTCCACCCTAATTCAGAACCACCTCTTGGCTGGATTGTTGCAAATGGTCCTCCCACTTCTGGTCTCTCCCCTCTCCCATCCACCGTCCTTTGGCAAGTCTGACCATTAGACTATGAGCTCCTTGAAAGCAGGGACTGTCTCTTGCTTTTCTTCGGAACCCTACCCCTTATCAGCGCCCCGAACACAGTAATGAATCAATTGATATCCATCG
Source organism: Trichosurus vulpecula (assembly GCF_011100635.1). Lineage (NCBI taxonomy): Eukaryota > Metazoa > Chordata > Mammalia > Diprotodontia > Phalangeridae > Trichosurus > Trichosurus vulpecula. Next base: position 54,064,031 of record NC_050573.1, on the reverse strand, counting down.
GTAGACATTTATTAAGTATCTACTATGTGCCAGGCACTGTGCTAAGCCTTGCACAAGAAGCACAGTCTCTGCCCTCGAGGAGCCTACAATCTAATGGGGGACAGAACATGCAAACAAATATGTTCGAACCAAGCCATAGACAAGATGAATAGAAAATAATTAAGAGAAAGAAAGAACTGGAATAAAGAGGGGTTGAGGAAGGCTTCCTGTAGTGAAGAAGGTGGGATTTTCATTGGGGCTTAAAGGAAGCCAGGGAGGTCAGAAGTTGAGCCCTTACATGGTTTTTGACCAACTTACTGACTGACCAAGTGAGGATCCAACTTTCCTGATTTCCCGTTAACTCCTTTGTTAAGCCTTTAAAGCTCTTTACCACCTGGCCCTCATGCAGCAGGACACCTTCCTGGACATACCAGTACAGCCACACTGGCTTTATGAACTATTCCTCTCCCTGTACTCTATCTAGACTCTTGGAATGCCACCCTGCCTCCTCACCTCCATTTAGAAGAATCCCTAATTTCCTAAAAGGATCAGTTAAGATGCCAGCCTCTACATGCAGCCTTTCCCGATCCCCAGGAGCTAGCACCTTCCCCTCCCTCATGCAAATCATCTCACATCCCTTCTGTGTAAATTCTGTATATATTTATATGCATACATAACAATAATGGTAACAACTTGCATTTATATAGCACTTTATGATTTGCAAAGTGTTTTACAAATATTGTCTCATCTGATCCTCACAACAATCCTGGGAGACAGGTGCTTTTATCTCCATTTTACACAAGAAAAAACTGAGGCAAATATTAGGTAAGTGACTTGTCCAGGGTCACACAGCTAGCAAATGGCTGAGGCTGGATTTGAACTCAGGTCTTCCTAACTCTATCCTATGGGCTATGTCAGTCTCCTCCAGCTAGAGTTTAAGTTCCAAGAGGGCAGGGTCTGGAATGATTTATAGGTTGCCTTCTTGTTCTTAGCACAGTGCCTGACACATAGTAGGTACTTAATAAATGTTGATGGATTGATGGATTTGCCTTGGTTCAGTGACTTACCCTTGGTAACGCCAGTAAATGCTAAGGGAAGATTCAAACTTGATTCTCCCCAGCTCTTTCTCCAGCCGGCTTTGCGCCATGATGCTCTGCTTCTTAACCAAGAAGGCAGAATTTCCAAGCTGGCAAGAATCTTAGAACACGGGAGATGAGATCTAGGAGGGACTTGAGAAGTCACCTAATCCGACCTCTTTAGTTCAATTCCATTCATCAAGGATTTACTGTATACTTCCTATCCAGTCTGTGGCCTGGGAGTCAGGGAGACAGAGTTTTAAGCCCCAAGACCTTCCTTGGATGTTTTCTGGCTACACAGCCCTGATCAAGCCATGTCATCACCTCTGGGTGCAGGAAGGGGAAGGGGAAAGGGAAGGGGAAGGAAATAGACCAAAAGGAAATAGCCTTCAAGGAGCTCCCTTTCTGTTGAGGGGAATCACAGAGAAGGATGAACCACTTTACACAAAGCAATTTTAGTGGGGAGACAGAGAGAACTTTAACAAGGTAGAAGATCAGGAAAGGACTCCTGTAAGAAGCAGCCCCCTGATTCTAAAGGGCAGAGAGGAGACACACATGCACTCCTTACATGGAGAACACCTGTGCAAAGATCCAAGGAAGGAAATAGGATACTGTGTCTGGGGAACTGTTAAGCTAGCTGTCCAGTCCAGCTGGAAGACAGAGAGAGCACTGCAACAGCAGAGCAGGGAATAATGTCAGAATCAAAATAAAGACTACAAAATGACTTTACAGATGGGGACAGAAAGGATTACCCAAAGTCATTACTGTCTCTTCTCTTCCCTAGTCTTCCTCCTGTCCCTTCCCTACCTTCTCACAATCTCCATCACTTTTGTTGTAGCCCTGGAAACCCTGACCCTAATTCTTAATCCCTGTCCTCTCTAGACCTCACCCCCTTCAAGGTCATACCTTCGATGTGACCCATTCAGACTGGCTCCTTCACAGGCCACAGAATCTAGAGCCTGGGCACCCCGGTCACCTGGGAAGCTCCAGATTTCTTCCAATCTTGAGAGTGTCTCTTGGTGGAGCCAATCGGCCTCTCATTCAGTCATCATTCCAGCCCTTTGTGGGTCTATTATGGATAATGCCCATATCTAGGGTCTTTCTTCTTCCAGAATGAAACACCTATTTTTGGACATTGCCAATGAAGGAATTTGTTTTGTTTAACCGTGTATTTTAGTTATAAGGGTTTCCCCATCTACCCAATGGTGGGGTGGAGGGAAGGTAGGAGGGAAAATAATTTTTTGTTAACTGAAAAAAATCTAATTTGAAACAACAAAAATAGCTTCCAACTAGAATCCTAAGTATCTATGAAATTTGGTGCTAAAGTACGATTCAGTCCTAGACCAAGCTCCCAGCTTATGTACTACTGAGGCTAATAAACCAGAAAAGCTTTCATATTACCATGGCCCATCAAAGCTGGGAGGTCCTTTGGCGGTCATCTAGGTGTAGAAGTGGATAGATTGCTGGCCCTGAAGTCAGGAGGAACCCAGCTCAAATCTGACCTTAGATACTTACTAGCTTGGTGACCCTGGGCAAGTCACTTAACCCTGTTTGCCTCAGTTTCCTTATCTGTAAAATGTCCTGGAGAAGGAAATGGCAAACCATTCCAGGATCTTTGTCAAGAAAACCCCAAATGGGGTCATGAAGAGTGGAATATGTCTTATCAACTAAACAACAGCAATGGTCTTGCCTGTTTTTTTGTTCCCATGTTTTTAAAATCATTTTTATTAACTGTTGTTTTCCCATAATCATCACTTCTGAACACATCTCCCCCCCACCCCAGCATCCTTTCTAACAAAGAATTTTTTTGAAAGGGGGGCAGCGAAGGAGTTCAGGAAAACTAATATTATGCATACCTGATAGCAAATTCAATATTTTGTACCCATCACCCCCCACCTATGAGAAAAGACAGGGAGGTAAATGTTTCCCAGCTTTTCTCCCAGGCTCCTGGTTTTAAAGAAGGACCAGTTGAGGCCCAGAGAGATTTCAGGATCCCACAGTGAGCCAAGAGCCCTCCTGACTCCCAGCCCAGGGCGCTCTCTCCTCGTCTCAGCTTCTGCCAGAGGGGATTAGGCCTTCCATCTGAGAGATTTGGCCAGAGAAGGTTGGCAGTTCTCTCCAGGAAGGAGGGAGCAGGGGAGCCCTGGCAGCTGCAGGCAAAAGGATGGGGGGGGATCTGAGCAGGGGAAGCAGCTGCTTCCCCAGCTCTCCCAGGAGAAGGGCAGGCTAATCACTGAGATATTCCAATCGCTACATCTAATTACTCAGCAGAGCAGTAAATGATGGGGGATGGGGAGGAGGGAGATTTAAAGGGCCTTAAATATCACAACAATGCGTAATTTAGTAAAGCTGGGCTCCCACCCTGCCATGCACCCTCCCAGCTCGGTGCCTTATGGTCTCCCAGGCCCCTGGGCCACACACCATGTGTAGAACCAGCAGCACCAGGGCCCCAGAGGAGAGAGTAGAGACAAAAACAAACAAGGTTGGGGCTAAATGATCCACCACCTGGTGCTGGGGAAGAAGCCAGGGCTCAGAGGCAGGAGAGACAGTTTGGAAACCTATGTGGGTGCATCCCTGACCTGTCCATCTCTGATTCAAGCCGGAGAACGAAGTACTGGCTCCGTCCAGTAAAAACTGGGCTCAGAGAGATGGTTCAGACAGAGGATCCAACAGTTCAATTCAGCGACCTGAACTGAATTTATCAGCTCATAACATCGAGATCATCCCTGCCCTCATGCAGCCTTTAGAGGCACTGAACGGTCCGCCAAATAACAAGGATCCGAAGTTATTGTGATGGCACCAAAAGAGAGAGGCCGGCCAAACTGGCTGGGGAATTTTGAGGAAGGAGGGAAGAGATCACTTTCAGCTTGGGGGAATCAGGGAAGGCTTCATGGAGGTGGTAGCATTTGAGCTGAGTCTTGACACAAAGGAGGGAAGGCCTTAGAATGCATGCTGGATGCAGGGTGTGACAGTCAGAAATCAAAGGCCAGCTGCCTTCTGACCTGTTCTGGCCAGCCACGCCTACTGACCACCAGCTGTGTGACCTTAGGCAGGTCACTTACCTAATCTGGGCCTCTGTCAGATAAAGGGAGCTGGTCTAGATGTCCAGAGTCCTCTCCAGCTCTGAATCACCTGGCCTTCTCATCCCTAAGACTCCCTCCAGTTCAAAAATCATAGGATTTTGATGATCCTCTGATTCCTTGCCTGGGTCTCACGCTCCCCACATGTTAAAGTGGGAATTAGCAATGCCTGCAGTTGCGAGGTTCCAGTGGGCTGGCAATCAGATATTTGGAACCATAAAGAGCCCTGAGTTATGTGAGCCAACTCTGAGTTACATCAGTTGAGTCCAGCTCCAGCATGACTCCCAGATCGAAAGCAACTTATCATAGTTGAGAGAGAATTAGACTTCAGAGTCAGGAAGATCTGGGTTCAGATTCTGCCTCAGATACTTCTTAGCTTTGTGACTTATTTAGTCTCTCTGAGACTCAGTTTTCCCATCTATAAAATGGGGGTAATGATAATACCTGCTTCACTAGGTTGCTGTCCCCCCAGTTCAAATACGAGTTTCTTGAGGGCAGGGACAGATTCATTTTTGATTTTGTGTACCTAGGACTTAGCACAGGGCTTGGCATATGTTGGGGTTTGGGGGTTTTTTGGTTCAAGCTTTTGTTGTTATACAGTCATTTTTAGTCATGGCTGACTTTTTGTGACCCCTTTTAGGATTTTCTTGGCAAAGACACTAGAATGGTTTGCCTTTTCCTTCTTCAGCTCATTTTTACACTCCAGTTTATTTCATATTACTTAACATTCTTTTTTTTTTTTAAGGCAATCTGGGTTAAGTGACTTACCCAGGGTCAAACAGCAAGTAAGTATCTGAGGCTGGATTTGAATCCAGGAAGATGAGTCTTCCTGACTCCAGGCCCAGTGCTCTATCCACCTCCCTACCAACCTGCTCTTGGCAAGTGACAAGTACTTAATAAACATTTGCTTATCGATTGATTGAAAACTTACGGAAAGCTATATAATGAGTATCATACTGCTTGCCTTCTCAATGGATGGGGCAGGAGCTGGAGGGGGGGAGACAACTTGGAGCTCAAAATTTAAAAGTGAATGTTAAGGGGGCAGCTAGTTGGCACAGTGAATAGGCAGGAGGACTTGAGTTCAAATCCAGCCTCAGATACTTACTAGCTGTGTGACCCTGGGCAAGTCACTTAACCCAAATTGCCTCCAAAATAAAGAAAGAATGTTAAGTAATATAAAATAAATTGTAGTGCTCCAAACTGAACACAGAAAAAAACCCCACCTCATTGTAAGGAGAATTACAAATCTTCACAGACAAATGTGAAGATTCCACCTCCTTCCCTGCAGAACAGCCCCTGTTTTAAGTTCTGATGACTAGGTCTAGGAGAGAAAAAGGATCCCCTGGGGAAAGAGACTCCCTGATGAAAGGGCTGGGACCTGGGGAGGAAACCCCTTCCCACCTTGGCTTGGCTAGGGAGAGGCCAGAGGGAAACAAGAAGTGGTCTTGGAGAACCTCCCAGCTAGATCAGCCATTCCCCAGTTGATGGGCATCCCCTGGATTTCCAATTCTTTGCCACCACAAAAAGAGCTGCTATAAACATTTTAGTACAAACAGGTCCTTTCCCCTTTTCTTTGATCTCTTTGGGATACAGGCCTATTAGTGGTATGGCTAGGTCAAAGGGTATGCCCAGTCACATAGCTCTTTGGATGTAGAACACAAAACTTTAGTGGTCCTGATTGGCACAGATGTATGACTTCTTCCATTGGAGCTCAGCAGAATTCAAATACGAGCAAAAGAAGGAAGATTGCAGAGGTAACCCAGGGATGGGGTTTGGCATTATAGGAAGAGAAACAGGGCGAGGCTGTGATGGGAGGAAAACTAGGCCAGAACAGGGTTTAATGGACCGGGAGAGGAGGAAGCGACAGAGATGGAAGGAGTGCAGCTTAGAATCAGAAAGGGAAATCTGAGAGTCCAGAATCACAGAAAGAGTGGCAGCAACATCTCTATCCTTTTCTCCATTCAATTCAATCCAATAAACATTTATCAAGTGCCTACTGTGTGCTAAGCATTCACAAAGCCACCCCTATAGTCCAGGTCCTCATCACCTTTTTTTTTCTTTCTTTTAAAAAAATCAATTATCTTTTGTTTTTGGTACTAAGTTCTCTCCCTTTCTCTTTCCTCCTCACCACCCATTGAGAAGTTAAAAATAGAACCTGTTACAAATATGTATAGCAATGCAAAACAAATTCCTCATTAGCTACGTTTAGAAAGAAAGAAGGAAAGGAAGGAAGGAAGGAAGGAAGGGAGGAAGGAAGGAAGGACAAAAAAGAAGGAGGGAAGAAAAGAAAGAAAGGGAAGGAGGGAAGAAGAAAAAAAGAAAAAGAAAGAAAAAAGAAAAAAGAGGGAAGGAGGGAAGAAAGAAAAAAAGAAAGGAAGGAAGGAAGGAGAAAGAAAGAAAGAAAGAAAGAAAGAAAGAAAGAAAGAAAGAAAGAAAGAAAGAAAGAAAGAAAGGAAGGAAGGAAGGAAGGAAGGAAGAAGGAAGAAAACAAAGAAAAAAATTAAGAGAAGAAAATATGTCTCAATCTGCATATCACTTCTCTCTCTGAAAATGGATAGCACATTTCATGACGTGCCCTTTGGAATTGTGGTTGGTCAGTGTCATCTTTCCTTGACCATTATCAGAGCCTCTGAGATGATCTCCTCATCTCCAGGCTCTCACCTCTGTAACCTCCACAGGACTATCAAAAGTGTCTTCCAAACCCATTGGTGGTTATTGCCTCTGATGAAATACAAAGTCTGCAGCCTGGCATTCAATGCCCTTCAGTCTTCTTTTTCAGCCTTATTTCATATTCCTGTTGTTTAAAATCGAAAAATACAAAATGCTATTTGGCATTCAAATCCCTTCATAACTTAGCCCCCTCCTACCTTTCCAGTCTTCTTACACCTCACCCCCTAACACATACTCTTCCATCCAGTGACACTGGCCTCCTGCCTCTTCCACAAACCAGAACCTTCATCTCTCTGGATGTTTTCTTTAGCTATTCCTCGTGCCTGGAATACTCTCCTTTCTCATCTCTGCCTACTACTTTCCTGGGCTTCCTTTAAGTCCCAAGTAAAAGCTCTCCTACAGGAAGCCTTCTCCACCACTGGATTCTAGTGCCTTCCCTTCCTTAATTATTTCCTATTTATCCTGTCTATAGCTGCTTTGTATATATCTGTTTGCATGTTGTCTCCCCCATCAGATTGTGAGCTCCTTGATGGCAGGGACTATCTTTTGCCTCCTTTAGTGTCTTTAGCACTTAGCCATAGTAGGCACTTAATAAATATTTACTGAATTGAAAATAATACTCTCCACACATACACACACACTTAGTTTTCTAATCAAACTAGCTATTTTCTGATCTCAGTATATCTTGTCTCCAAACTCTCTACATTTACCCAGGGCTATCTCCCATGCCTGGAAAACATTTCCTCTGCATTTCTGCTTTGCAGGATCTTCTCCTGCAAGGCTTTACTCAGGGGCTACCTCCTACATGAAGCTTTTCTGGATTGTCCTCAGCTAAAAGGGTTCCCTCTCTCCTCAAATTTCCCTGTCCTTGCTTTGTCTAACTCGCTCCTTTGCCCTCATCACACCCTACCCTGTGTTGTTCTCTCTCTGAGTAACAGAGGCACTGAGGTGTCCACTTAACGTCGGGATGATCCTTCAACTCACAAACTTATTTTTAGAAATATTTCAATAGCTGTGTTGCAATAGAATCAGTTTCCTTTCTAATCTTACGTATTTTATTTTAAGCACATTCCATTCAAAAAATGCTATTCCAACCAAGGGTCCGTAGGCTCCTGCCAAAGGGTCCAGGACACATAAGGAAGGAACAAGCATTTATTATGGACCTACTATGTGCCAGGCACTGCACGAAGTGCTTCACAAATATTATCTCATTGATCCTGACAACAATCCTGAGAGGTAAATGCTATTATCACCCCCATTTCGCAGTTGAGGAAAGTAAGGGAAACAGAGGTTAAGAGTCTTGCCCAGAGTCACACAGATAAGTGTCAGAGGAAGGATTTGAACTCAGGCCTTCCAGACTCCAGGCCCAGCTCTCTAAGCTTTGCAAAGCCCAGATGCTCTCAACAAAATAACTAAAGGACCACTACCTTAACGAAATGAGGGTAGGGCTGGGTTTTTTTCCTCTGTATCCCTAGTATCTAGCAGGAAACGCAATAACAAATATTTGTTGAATTCGACCCAGAGAAGAAAATGAATGGATAGGATGTGGTTACCAGGACCGACAGTGGCTCAAAAGAAGGAGCTTTCTAACTTGGAGAGCTGTCCAACCATGGGATGCAGTGCCCGGGCTGGAGTGGGTTTGCCTTTATCCGAGCTGTGTGAGCAGAGCCTGGAGGACTATGTATGGAGGATGAGAGGTCTCTTATGGTTCTCCAGTTCTAGGTTTCCTTGTTCTATTGCTGCTCTCAGGGAAGGTTGAGAGGCTCAAACAGTAATGGATAGAAAACCCTATCTCTCTGGGAAGTGTTAAGTCGTGCTAAGTTAAAGAAAAAACACACCAAGAACTCTGGTCTCAGAGTTAGAAGGCAGATTAGAATCCTGGCTCTGACACTAGCTAATCTGATGGTGAACAAGGCATTTCCAATCTCTGGGTCTCAGTTTCTCCACCTGTAAAATTAAGGGGACTGGACTAGATTATCAGTTTTCCAGCACTATGATGTCAGTCCAGAATCTGGCCCAAACTGTGTGACCCTGGACAAATCACTTAACCAGGTCCTCCTCCTCCCACCTCCATAGTGCATCAGATAGAGCTGATTTTTGGAGTTACATTGTCTGACTGTGTGACTCCGGGTGAGTCACTTAACTCGAGGCAGCCAGGTGGCCCAGAGGACAGAGAAGGTCGGACTTGGAGTCAGGCTGGTCTGAGTTTCAACCCCACCTAAGACACTGCCTAGCTATGTGACCCTGGGCAAGTCACTCAACCTCTCTCTTCACCTCAGTCCCCTCCTCTGTAAAATGGGGATAACAGATCACAATAGCACCTACCTTCCAGGATTGTCATGAGGATTAAATGAGACAACATTTGTAAATCACTTAAAGCAGTGACTGGCACATAGTAGGCACTTAGTAAATGTTTGAGTAGCCAGGTGGCACAATGGATAGGTTGCCAGGCCTGGAGTCAGGAAGATTTCTCTTCCTGGGTTCAAATCCAGGCTCAAACTAGTTGTGTAACCTTGGGCAAATCACTTCACCCTGCTTGCCTCAGTTTCCTCACCTGTAAAATGAGTTGGAGAAGAAAATGGTAAACTGCTCCAGTATCTTTGCCAAGAACCTCCAAATGGGGTCACGAAGAGTCTGAAATGAGTGAAAAGACAAAACAACAATAAATGTTTAGGTCCTTCCTTCCTAACCCATTTTACAAACCTCAAAATGATAGATAAGTTGTTCTGGGTCTCAAAGGTAGTTTTTCCTGACTCCAGGCCCAGGGCTCCATCCACTGAGCCACCTAGCTGTCCTGGTACATAACCAACTATTATTATTTAACCTCTTGGTGCCCCGGGCATTGTGGAACAGATTGGTGGGCACTACCCACCAGCCACACGCTTTATAAACCCTTACAGGGGATGGAAATGGGAGCTTCTGCCCTTATTTCACTAGCCTGGACCTGTACGTGCCCGCCTCCCTTGACCTTTGCAGATATGACCTTGGCCTACGGGACTTAGGGTCAGAGTCCATCTGGCTCTCAAACCTCTGACCCCACCATGAGAACACTTGGGTCCTTCCAGAAGAGGCTGCCTCAAGGTTTCCTGCCTGACCTGAGGGTCAGAAGGAGGTGAGATTTGGGCTGGGTTAGACTAGCCTGGTGTCCTTGGCTGACCTCTGGGAGCTGCCTGGGGAGGAGGCTGATAGGTGTGGTTGCCCGTCTGTCAGCCTGCCCGGCCACCTCCTCCAAGCTGGGCTGAGCTGGCCTCCAGGAATGGAACAGAGAACAATTGCGTTCAACCCTCTAATCCATTCCCCCCCCACTTTCCTAATCATTCCCCCAGGGCCTAAAGCTGCTCTATTCAACCCAGCAGACTGAAGAAAACTCTGAGATGCCCGTGGCCTGAGCATCTGTTGGGTGGGGAGGTGGGCTAACTTGGGCGAGGGAGGGGAGGGGCACAGCCCTTGACAAATGGTGCTTGCTGAATGGCAGGGTACCCCAAGGAAGGCAGATGCCTACTCTTGGAGAACTGGCCATGAGTCCAGATAGGCTGGGCACCTTCCCCTTTGCCAGATAAGTAGAGCTGGGGTTCGGGGATCCAGTCTCAGGAGAGGCTCAGGGCTGAATGTCAGGAGATGGCCTGCTGGGAGAGAGGGGATCGAGTCTCATTAGAGGGACTTCAAATCCCCCCAAAACTCACCTGCACAGCAGAAATCCAAGGGGGCAGCAAAGGCCTCGAGGAGCTCTCCATAGAGCTATAAAAACACATTCCCTCACTGGCCCTCTGCATCTTCCTCTGGGACTATTTACAAATAATTACAGCAGCTTCCATTTCCTTACCCCATGCAGTTTTAAGGTTGACAGAGTTTTCCTCGTAAGGACTTGTGAGATACAGCTGCTCTTTGTTTTAGACTGGGCCCTTCCTATCCTGTCCAGACTGGAAGTGCAGCCCATCCCAATGCTGACCGATCCAACAGCTTTAACCTGCTCTGTTTCCCATTTAGGCCAGTTCTTTCTACCACAATGACATTCTGGTTTTAAGGTTCCTCCCTGCCTGCGGCACCCCCCCCCCCCAACAAACCACAGGCACACACTCAAGCTGTGATATTCTTTGTTCTGAGTTTCTTCCCCACCAGACCTGACATTCTATATTCATTGTCTTAAAGGAGATAATATTCGTAAGAAGTGTTTAGCACAGTCCCTGGATCATTGGTGGGCTCTATACAAATAACTTATTCTTGGTCCTTCCCCTTCCAAGGTCCCTCCCAGCTCTGAGATTTGATGTTCTAAGGTCCATCTTAACTCTGACATTCTATGTTCTAAGATCCATCCCACCATCCCTGATATTTGATGTTCTAAGGTCCCTCCTAGCTCTAATATTTGATGTTCTAAGGTCCATCTTAACTCTGACATTCTATGTTCTGAGGTCCCTCCCAGCTCTGATATTTGATGTTCTAAGGTCCCTGCCAGTTCTAGCTTCCTGCCATGTTTTAAGTTCCCCTTCTAGCTCTGACCTTCTGAGTTTATTTACAAAGAACACAGAATATGAAGGCTGCCTACCCCCATGTCAACTAGCAGTTGCATGATCCCAGAATCTGCCTAGCCTCCTTCATTTCTTTGAGTCCTAAAGGTAAGACAGAGTCCAGATTCCCTGAGATATCATCTGCAGCTTTGTTATTTCTACATTTTCCCTGCCCCCCCCCCCCTTGGGAGCTGTTTTTATTTTCAACTTCAGTTAACCCTTGGGGTAGTAAGCAGCATGTGTCACCCATCCTCTATATGAAATAGTTTTGCCTTAGAGTGATCCCTGACTCAGGTGTCAAGAGGGAACAAGGAGTTTAGATGGAAAATAGAGTTAGGTGTAAGGAGTACTGTGAAATAAGTCTGGAGAGGGAATTTGTGGCTAGTTGGTAGAGAGGGAAAACTTGGGTAGAATGGTTATGTATCATTTAGCAAATGATAGGTATGAGGAAAGAGACAGAGAATTCTGAGATGCGTCTGAGGTTTATCACTTGGGATTGGGGTGGCAGGGGAAACTTAACCCCACACCTGCTTCCAATTCAATCTTTTATTGGCATTAACTGAAGCTCATGGTGAAGTAGTCATGGGGTTCCCCAAATCAGAAGCATGGCCATTTCCTGGTTGACTAAGAATGACCCTAGGGTGGTAAAATGGATTAATAAGCTTGATCTAGCTCCTCAAATTGTAGGGGGTTGAAGAGTCGAGGGAGGGGAGGTTCTAAAATGCTCTTCTTGTCTCGATCCTCATTAGTCAATCAATGAACATTTACTAAGGGCCTACTATGTGCCAGGCACTGTGTTAAATACTCCTCAAGGGAGCAGAGACAGATGTTCATACAGCAACAACAAAATTCACAAATATTTATCAAGCTCCTCCTCTGTGTGCAGAGTTCCATGACTGGTGATGAAGGAGCTATAAAATTCCACCCCTCATGGGGTTTATAATCTGGTTTGTGTTAGGTCTAGAATTTAAACTCCAAAGATTAGATTAGAGTTTGTGTGATCCATAACTCAGAACCCTTGCTGGTCTACACAGACTAGGTGGTTTTTACAATCTTGGGGAACTTCTCACAAACATTCCTTTTGACTTACGCTGAAGCCCAAGATGTCTCCTCCTGGTCTCTACAGAAAAGGTAAAAAAGGTTACTCAGCTGAAGTGAGCAGAACCAGGAGAACAGTGTACACAGTAACAGCCACATTGTTCAATGACTGACCTTGATAGACGTAGCTCTTCTCAGCAATGCACGGATATAAGACAACTCCAAAAAGACTCAACGATGGAAAATCCTCTCGACATCCAGAGATAGAACTCTGGAGTCTGAATGCAGATAGAAACATATTATTTGCTTTTCTTTTCTTTTGTTGTTTTGTTTCGCTTCTTCTTTCTCGTGGTTCCTCCCATTGGTTCTAATTCTTCTTTATAGCATGACTAATGAGAAAATATGTTTAATATGAATGTATGTGTAGAGCCTATATCAGATTGCACTCAGTCTTGGGGAGGGGGGAGGACAGAGTAGGGGAGAAAATTTAAAACTCAAAATCTTATGGAAGTGGATGTTGAAAACTAAAAATAAATTAATTACAACAACAATAAAAAGGGTAAATTTAGAGAGTCTGAAAAAAATAGGGTACTCAGCTCCCATGTAAGCATTCGGGCTAACAATACACTAAGTAAAGGGGCAGGCTTAATTTTCCCTAAGACAAAATGCAAACCACAAAGACCTCCAGGTATATACACTCTTAGACAGTCACTATGTAAGTTGGCCTTGCTTAAATGTCTTTCTTTGCTAGAGAAAAAGATCCAACGAGGGAGGAGAGAGCATAAGAGAAAATTACTTCAGCCTGAAAACAAAAAGCAACAATAAAACTTATTTTTAAAAACCCTCCTACCTGAGTTTATAAAGTCAAAACAACTCTCCTTCCCTCTCTGGTGAGCCCTGCTCCCGCAGGGACCAGTCTACTACTCCAGACTCATAACACCATGTCTGAGGCTCTCCTTAAAAGGGAAAAGTCTGAGAGCAATGTACCCTCAGCCTCCAATGAAGCCTGCCACCTCCAGGGTCTCAGAAGATGCTCCAGACTTAGGTGCAGTGGGGCATAGGGGAAGTTACAGAAGTACCTTGGGTACAAGCCCAGCCTTAGACACAGACCCAGGGCAAGCAGATTAACCCCCAGGGAACCCTCTAAGACTGTAAGTATTGAGGAGGTGCCAACCTGCATTGGCAGAGGGAGTTTCCTATACCCATGAAATCACAGGTCTATGAGCTCTTTGAGAGCAGGGACTGTCTTCTGTCTTTCTTTGTATCCCTATCACTTGGCACATAGTAGGTGCTTAATAAATGCTTATTGACTCACTGACTGGAAGGCAGGGCCTGGCTTTGCCCTCCCACATGGAGGCTGCCCAGCTCTGGCTTGATCCAGGAAATTAGTGTACTCAAGGAACTCCAGGTAGTGTGGATCCAGGAGTCCTTACTGCTATACCATTTCTAATCCTGAGATTGTGGGGTTCCCTCCTCTTGTGGTTTGCTCTTTCAGGAGCCAGTGTGGTGTGGTAGGGCAGATAGCACTCCAGATTTGGAGTTAGGCTTCAGGTAGTTATAAGCCATGTGACTCTAGTCAAGTTACTTAATCTCTCTCAGTCTGTTTCCTCATCTGTAAAATGGGGTTAAAGAGTACTGTAGCTATGAAGATAAAATGAGATTATGTATGTGCATATGTATATATATATTATACAATATATAGAAACTGAGGGGATGCCCATATTATACATATTACATATACATACATATACATATTATATATATATATATATAGAGAGAGAGAGAGAGAGAGAGAGAGAGAGAGAGAGTTGCAAACCATAAGTGACTGTATAAATACCCACTAGGAACCCTATCTACTCTGTTGCTGCTTCTGGGACCAAGAAACTGGGAATTGGGTTGGGGAAAAACTGTGCAGAGAAGCAGATTCTCCACTCTACTTCCCACCCTTCCAGGCCTCCCCATGTCATTTTCCCCATTTTATGCCACTGCTAGAATGATCTTTCTTAAGATCAAATGAGATATTTGTAAAGCACTTAGCACAGTGCCTGGCATATAGTCGGTGCTTAATAAATATCTGTTTCACTCCCTTCCCTCTCCTTATGTATAGATCTGCTCATGTCACTCCTCTGTTCAAAAATCTTTGGTGGCTCCCCCTACTTTTTTAAAAGGTAATTAGGGTTAAGTGACTTGCCCAGGGTCACACAGCTAATAAGTTTCGGAGGCCACATTTGAACTCAGGTCCTCTTGGCCCCAGGGCTCATGCTCTATGCACTGGCCTGCTTAGCTGCCCTAGCTCCCATTTGCCCAAGGAGTAAAATACAAATTTCTTTGCCTGCCATTCAAGGCCCTTCACAATCTGGCCAGCAGGCACTCAGTTTACTTTTGAGGGGGTGCCCCCTCAGTAACAGGCTTCTCCCATCAGACTGCACAGAACACTATTTTGTAGCTTTCAAAGGCAGGAAGCCCATGGACCTGGATAGATTTCAGGAGGTCTGTGAACTTGGATGGGAAAGAAATTACATCTTTATTATCCTCTAACTGAAATTGAACATTTCCTTCAATTATTTAGAGACTTTCTTTTGAAAAGAGGTCCATGGGCTTCACTAGACTGCCAAAGGGGTCTAGGACCCACAAAAAAGAGTTAAGAGCTCTGCTCCAAGGGATTTCTCATGGACCACTCTGTATTCTTATCTGAATGTCAGATCCCCCCACTAGACCAGGGGGTCTTAACTTGGGAGTCCATGAGTTTGGCTTTTTTTAATAGTAGGATAACTATTTCATTATAATTGGTTTCCTACATATTTTGTTTTATGCGTTTAAAAACATTATTCTGAGAAGGGGTCCGTAGATTTCACCAGATTGCTGAAGCAATCCAAGACACAAAAAAATGTTAACCCCCTACCTAGATGTGAGGCCCAGAAGGGCAGGGACTCTGTCTTACTTAAACTGCACACAGTAAGATGTTTATATAAACCACAGAAAAAGCCTCCCTCTTGCTGCCTGAAGTTTTCAGAAACCAGAGATAGGAAGAAAAGAAAGAGGTAGGAGTTGGGAAGGAGTTCCCTAATCTGGTCCCTCTACCAGAATTCCCTGGATGGCCAGCAGACCTAGAGGAAGGGGAACAGGGAATCTGCTTGGATCTCAGCTCAGGAAGGGGTGGGGGGGGTGAGGCAGGGACAGGTCAAGGTTCAAAGAAGGTTAGAAAAGGGTGAACAGGGAAAGCCCTTGGTCCTTGGGAAGCTGAGGCAGGTCATGTGGCATCCCTTTACTGTCAGGCTTCCTGAGTTGGGGCTCTGGGAGCCATTCTAGGCATTATGGCACATTTGCTAATTTCTGATTAAAGGTATGCTCTGCTCCAAGCCAGCCCGGGCCCCATCCATTAGCAGCCAGCCACAGTGGTGTCAGGGGGCTCCTGCCAGGAAGCCAATTTAATTTGTAACTGTGGGCCCAGGCAGACAGAAAAAAAAAACCATCTGATAAAGGCTAGAGAGGGAGGTCTTGCTCTCCTCCAAACATAGGCCAATCCTCTTGTCTCTTAAGAAATCTATTACTAGGGACCGAGGGAAAGACGGCTTCAGCTTCTGAGAATGAGCCCCAAACTGAAATTTTAGGGAGGAGAAACCAGACATAATGTCTGGAGTAGGGGGCAAGGTAAGTGTCCCAGATCTATCCTTGTCTGGACCTGTTTACTTTATGCAAATCTCAGGACAGACAGTGTAGTCTAATAGAGTGCTGGACCCACCAGCAGAAGGACCTAGTTCTAAATTTCTCTGATACTCGTTTTGTGACCACAAGCAAATCACTTTCCCATTCTGGGCTTCATTTACCTCACCCATAAAATGGGACTGAAGCTTGTAGTAGCTATTTCTCACATGGTTGCTACTGAAGATCAAAGGAGATAATAGACATCTTCAGGGCCTAAATATGAGTTATTATTATCCTTTCCCTCCCCTAGGACCCTGTCTGTGAAATGAGGGGGTTGGACTCTGCCTCCCAGCTCCGACATTCTGTGTTCTCAGTGCGTTATCAGCTCTAACCTTGTATTTCTGAATTCCCTCCCAGTTCTAACATTCCACAATCTAAGGTCTCTTCCAGCTCTAAGACCCTGTCATATTCTTTATATCAACACTGGGAGATAAAAGTCTGCAACATAGGGAGGTGTTTCAAGCTTTTTTTCTTTTACGGGAAGAGGGGGCTGGCAGCAAGTTGAGATGAGATGAGGCAGGGGGGTAATATAGGGAGCTGACTGATCTAGGAAACAGGGGTTAGGGAATTGTGCATGAGAGAGAGCCTTAGGTTGCAGGTCTGGAGACAGGGTTTCTCACCCCATTCCCCCATTGCTAACTTTTATATGGTGACCTTGGGTGTGCCTCTTTAAGGCTCTGTCTGTGGTCTGTAAAAAAGTGATACTAGAAAACCTGCAGGTCTGATGTTCTGTGGTCCTACGATCTAAGGCACTGGGGTGACCGGACTCTACCCCAGTCAGGAGATGGAGGGAAGGAAGGGAGAAAACAAGAAAGGGGCAAGTGAGAAAGGGGGAGGCGGAAAGGATGGAGAAGAAGAGAGGAGGAAGAGGGGAAGAGGGAGAGAAGGGGAGGAGAGACAGAAGAGAGAGAAAAAGGGGAGGGGAGAGAGGTAGAAGGGGAGGGAGAGAAGGGAAGGAGAGAGGGAGGAGGGGGGAGGGAGGAGAGGGAATGGAGAAGGGGAGGGGAAAAGGAGAGAGGGAGAGAAGGACAGAGGGAGGAGGAGAGAAGAGAAGGGAAAGAAGGAGAAAGAGGAAGAGAGGGAGAGAAGAAGGGAAGGGAAAAGGAAAGAGGGAGGGGAGAGATGGATAGGAGGGCAAGGACAGAGGAAGAGAAGGGGAGGGAGAGAAGAAGAGAAGGAGGGAGAAAGAAGGGGAGGGAAAGAAGGAGAAAGGGAGAGAAGAGAGGGAGGAGAGGGGAGGGCGAGGAAGGGGAGGGGAGGGGGAGAGAGGAGAGGCGAGGAGGGGGAGGGGGAAGCCGGCTCTGAATGAGGTCAGGGAAGGGGAGGGAAGGGAGGCGGGGAGAACGCGGCGAGTGTCTGCAGGAGTGTGGGGGCGGGGTGAGAACGAGGCCTGGGCGTCCGAGGCCGCGGGGGGCGCGTTGGGGAGGAGAGAGCCTGGCATCCCGGAGTTAGGAAGGAGGCGGCGGCGGCAGCTCGAGGACCGGGGGCCGGGGCCGGAACCGGAGCCGGAGCCGGAGCCGAGGCGGGAGCCCAGGCGCGGGGCGGTGGAACCTCGGATCCTGGCGGCGGGGGCGCGCCCTGAGCCGCGCACGCGCACGCGCGCCTTCCCGCGCACGCGCCCCCCTCCCCAGCGCGCGTCCTAGTGCAGGCCGCGGGCTCGGCGGCAGCAGGTGGTGCTGCTGGTGCTCGGCTGAGGCCGGAGCCGGACCGACGGAGCCGAGGCCGGAGCTGCTGCTGCCGCGGCTGCCGCAGCCCCCCCCCCCCCACCTCCCCCTGCACCCCCGCCCCCAGCCGCCGGCGGCCGCCATTAGACAATAGGAGCGGCAGCCCGGGAGGGCCGCGGGAGGCAGGAAGCGGCGGCCGGCCCGGCAGCGGCCGGGAGCGGGAGCGGGCCCGGCGGCGGAGGGCGGGCGGCCCGGAGGAGGCGGCTCGAGCGGCGGCGGCGGGAGGCCGGGGCGCGCTGCGGCAGCGCTGAGCGGCGGCGCCGGGGCGGGGACAAAGGCGGCGGCGGCGGCCGGGGCCCAGGAGTCGGGCCGGGGCCGCGGCGGGCACCGAGCGAGGCGGCCGGGCCGGGCCGGGCCCGCGGCGGGGAGGAGGCGGCGGCGGGGGCGTCGGCGTTGGTGCGGCGGCCTCTGCCTTCCCTCGGCCCGCAGCCCTCCCCCCCTCCCCACCCCCCACGAGTGACATGATGTTTCCACAAAGCAGGCACTCGGTAAGGGGGCGGGGGGATCGCGGGGATCGGCGCGGCGGGGGGGGGGGGCTGGGGTGGGGCCGCCCCCTCGGGGCCCCGCTGCTTCCGCGGCTACATCCCTGCAGCGTCCCCCCTTTCTCATCGCTCGGCCCCTTAATTATAATGTCGCAAGCCCCTCGTGACGATTTTCCCGGCCCCTTCTCTGCTTTAATACCCCCTTTAGGGACTCGCGGGAGGGTGGCAAAGGGATGGATGGAGGGGAGGTCTGCGATCAGGAAAAGGCTTTATTTTTTTTTTTTCATTTTAAAACAATGGCGGGGTGGTCATAGCGAGGTGGCCCTGCAGCAATACCCCCCCATGTGCATGGCCTTGGGGGGGCAGGAAATGGGGGGGCGGGAGCGGAGCTGAGTATGTAAACATCAGCCCTGTCGGGGCAGGCTGGGCCCAGGAAGTGCCTGGAGGAGAAGGAGGAGGAGATGGTGATGGTGGTGATGGTGGTGGTGGTGGGAGCAGGAACAGGGGAGGGACACAGCAGCAGCTGCCCGACCTCAGGCTGGAGGCAATCCGGGCCTGGCCCGACCCCGGCGGAGAAGGGGGCTGCCACCGTCCCCCTCCCAGCAGCCCGAAAGCAAAATGGAAGGTGGGAGGGAGTGTCCTACACCTCCCCCCGCCCCCAGCCAGTCCCATCCTTTCCTCATCCCTGGGATCGAGGTTCTGCCTGGTGGATGCTAAAATTCCTGAACAGTCTTGATTCTAGCCTCTCCCTCCCACTCCCCCAAATGACCAAAGGATTTCAGGCTGGAGTTGACCAGCTTGAAGGGGGAGGTGTCTGCCTTAACCTTCCCTGTCCCTCTCCAAGGGCTCCTCACACCTGCCCCAGCAGCTAAAGTTCACAACCTCAGATTCCTGTGACCGGATCAAAGATGAGTTTCAGCTCCTACAAGCACAGTACCACAGGTGAGCCAGCCTTGGGAGCCCAGGAAAGCCGGGGTACTCTGCTCTCCTCCCCCTACCCCATTATGAGGATCTACAGACAAGGTTGACAGTGTGTGTGTGTGTGTGTGTGTGTGTGTGTGTGTGACGGTGTGACCTTGGTCAAGTCCCATCTCTGAGCTTGGCTTTCCATTTCTGAGGGTATGGATTAGCTGACCGCCAGAAGCTTTTCCAGATTCTAGGATTTGAATTGATTGACAGGGAACCCAGATTTTTTACTTAGCTCTAACAGTATCCCCTTTGTGACCTTGGTAAATCGCTTCTTCCTCCCTGGGCCTCTATTGCCTCATTTAATAGATTTAGATCCAGCAAAGACCTTAGAAGCCAGAGGTTATCCTACTCCCTCTTTTTTACAGATGTGAAGCCTGTGGTTAAATGACTTGCCTACAGTCCTATAGAGTGACAAAGTAGGACTCCGAGCCTAGGTCCTCCTTGTCCCTCTTCCCAGCGCCTCCCTTCTGAGGTCCCTTCCATTGTGTAGAGCATGATATCAATATGAAATGTTGCTATTCTTAGAGCGAGCTGCCTGGGGATGGCTCTCCTGTCTGACCCAAACCTTCCTGAAGTCAATGCCCTCTGAACCGGCCTTCGATTTTCCTTTCTTTCTGCCACCCATATCAAGCTACCTCCCCAGTCCCAGGCCCATGCCTGGGCTCCTGTACTTCTCAGGCCTGTTCCCCCATGTAAGCTGGGACCTTCCCTCCCTTTGCACTCCCAGGCCTGGCCTTGTCTTCTGCCCCATCTTTTCTCCAGCAGCTTGCCCATGAGCCTAGGGATATTGGGTCCTTGTTTGTAGAGAAGGGATGGTGGAGACAGTAGGCTTTGGGATGTCTTAGGCAAGAAATGGGATGAGTTCCTGAGAAGGAAGAATGGGGCTGGGATAGAGTGTGAATTCAGCTTCCCTTTTCCAGGAGGCCTGGAGTTCAAGGTCTGGCCTTGGACAAGCTCCTCCTCTCTCTGGGCCTTATTTTCCCCATCTTTTAGACAGAGGTGGGATAATAATCTTTATACTCCCTCCTTTTGGGGTTGAGAAAAGCATTTTGGAGACCTTAAAGCATTAGAGAAATGAAATTATTATGATTAACCGTACCTCCCCACCCCCAGCTTATGCCAAATTGGGTCGGGACAGAGCTGAAGATGTATCCCTGCTGGCTTCTAGAATCACCTGGCTTATTAAATTTAAATAGATTAACTGATAGAAGGCTCCCCACTCCCCCTTTGGTTACCAGGAAATTGATGAGAGGTTGTTATTTTCCAGAAGGGTAATAGAATCTCTTTCCTTCCTTCTGTTAAAAAAAAGTTGGGGGTGGGGGTAAGACGAGGCTTTCCCAGCAGCAGTGTCCCACTGCCTGCTCTCCCTCCCTCCCTCCCTCCCTCCCTCCTCTCCTCTCTTCTTCCCTCTCTTCCTCCCCTCCATCCCCTTTCCTCCCCCAAAGGCCAGGAATTATGGCCCTCTAGAGCCTGGGAGGGGCCCCCAGAGACGACTGGGCTTGTTTATTGCACCGGATAACATGGAAATGAGGCTTTTTTGATTTCTAAATAAAGAAATGGGAGGGCCTGGGCTGGGGAGTAAGGGTCCCCTGGGGCAGTGGGAGGTGCCCCTGTAGGAGGGGTTGCTGCTTCCTTCCCACCTACTTGAGCATCAGGTGCTTTTGAGCTCAGGAACCCACCTCTGATGCCAGGAAAGCCTTCAGAGGCTTGGCCTGCTGTTGTTCCCTAGCTGAAGATCCAATAGATCCTTGGCTCAGGCCCCACTGGCATGTGGGGGGAGTTTCTCCTTCCTTCTTCCCTTGCCCCTCCCCCCCATTCTGGATTCACTCTAAAGTTTCCCCAGATCCCATGAAGTGCTTTGTAAATGGGAGGCCTACTTTGCACACTTCTGTAGATTAGGGAGTGCTTTGTAAATGGTGACCACCTCCAGGCCTCCTCCTGTTTTTCTCTTTCCAAAGCTTGAAGCTGGAGTGTGACAAGCTGGCTAGTGAGAAGTCGGAGATGCAGCGTCACTACGTTATGGTATGTCCCAGGCCCCCCCTACCCCCTGCAGAGCTAGTGTCATTTTCCCCCTGCCCCCCCCCCCCCAGGTGAGGTCAGGAGCAGGGCGACATTCAAGGCCCACACTCGTGGCTGCGGCAATGGTGGGAACATATGTTTCTGATTTTCAGTCAGAGCTTCTAGGGGAGGATTTCAGAGGCCCTGGGCCCGGCACAACAAAGGCAACTTTTGGGATTTCAGGCCTCAGCCGCCTACCTGGGGAGCCTCCTACCTCTGCCCCCGGAAAGGCACAGGGGCTTAGGATCAGCTTTGGTGAGGGGGTGGCTGGGAAGTTTTAGGGAGTCACTGATAAAGAAGTTGAAGTAAACGGCTGCAGCCAAACCCCAGGCCTTCACTTCCCTGGCCTTGGTCCCAGGCAAGCCGGCTGGCTTGGCGCAGCAGGGTAGGGCCCTGGGCCCAAGTGCCAAACCACGGCGTGGCAGGCTGGGCCCGGCTTTGGAGCAGGCCTGCCAGCTCACCCCGGGCCCTGCTGCCTGGGAGGCTGGGCTGTCTGCCCGCCTACCACAGAGATGGGGTGGGGTGAGCTCACTGGCACTTGGATATGAATAATTCAAGCCTGGCTTTCTCTATGCACTCGCCCTCCACCCCCTGCCCTTGCCAGTTGCTTAACCCCTTGGTGCTAGACAGCTGGTAAAAAAAATGTCCCATGTAGGGGGAAAGAACCCTAGCCTGGAGGCAGGAGACTGGGATTCATGTCCCGGGTACGCCCCCGTCCGTCTCCCTGTGTCACCTTGGGCACATTTCATCCTCTCTGATTCTCAGCTTCCCCAGCTGTAAAATGAGTCCCAGGTCTGCTGAGCTAGCTGTGTGTGACCTCTGGTCTCGCTGGGCCCCCTCTCTGAGAGTCAAGGATTGGCCCAGCGTGGTCCCCAGATCCCTTGGGGTTCTCGTTCTCTTGGACACAATTCATGGGGCTGGGTGAGGGCCGGCCCTGAACTGTTGCCTGCTTCTTTCCCCATCTCTGTTGCAGTATTATGAGATGTCCTACGGCCTCAACATTGAAATGCACAAACAGGTAAGATCTGGTTTGCACCCCCCTCTCCATCAGTCCCTCCCTCCTCCTTTCTCTCTCCTCCCACCTGCTTCCCTCCAGGTAGGAACCACTCACTCACCTTGGCAGCCACCCCAGCCCTGCTCTAGTTACCGCCTCCGCCCTGTTTCTGGGGCCCCCTGGGGTTTGTTCTCTGGCCACCCTTAGAGAGGTTTCCCTCAATAGGAAGGGGGAGGGAGATGAGGGGCATCTCTCCAGGGACAGTGGCCAAGTGGCCTCAGAACCTGACTCTTACAAAGCACCCCTTGTCTGAACACACCTGGCAATGGGGGTGGGGTCTCTCTCTGCTTCTGATGGGGGCCAGCAAGAAGGGGCGCCCAGCCCTTGGGGTATTTGTCCGTTAGGCTAATCTGGAACAGCCCAGCTTATTCTGCTGGGCAGGGGGCTGCGCTAGATTCCTTCCCCCTTTTTCTCTGCTAACTGCTGCTGCTTGGAGTCTTCTGTGGGGCCAGACTAGTCTCTAGCCCCGGGGCTGTAGAGCTGGTGAGGCTCTGTTTCTTCAGTGATAAAATGAGGTGTTTAGACTAGATTAGAAGGCTGCTGCTAAGGTCCCTCCTAGCTCTGATAGTCAATAGTATTTGGTCCATTTCCTGCTCCCCCTCCCCCTTGAACATTGTTTTCTATGTTTTCTTCTCTGCCCCAAATCTGGCGTTTTGCTTTCTACATCCCGCCCCTCCTTAAACCTGTCTTTATTTCCTATGGTTCTCCACTCTCTAATGAAAGAATTGGGCAGTCTATTTTCTTCCATTTCTCTTCTCTCCTAGCCCCAATATTCCATGTTCTAAATTCCCATTTGTTGTAAATGTGATTCCTCTCCCGCCTTGTTTACAGATGAGGGAAAAGTTCCATTAAGGAAATTAGGCTTCAGGGAATCCTAGGCTTGAAGTGAGGAGCCTTGTGTTTGAGCCCCAGCTCCAAACAGACTTCACTAACCATTTGTCTTTGGACCAGCCCTCATCTGGTTGGACAAATGATCTCTAAGCAACCAGAATCTTTTTCTGTGGCCTGGCATGTCCTGGGGAGTGAGCTCCTGGTCAGCCTTCTTAGCCATTTCAGGCAGCACAGTTCCTTTGCCCTTGATTTATTCTGTTGCTGCAGGGATTTCCAGTGTCCTCAGTGTGGGTCTTTGCTCTCCAGCTTCTCAGATGGTCTTTGAGAAGTGCTGTATATACCAGCATGATGCGCAAACATGATGAGGCATCAGCCCCTAACTTGGGCCCATCCAGCTTGGTGGAGGGTCTGATCAAAGGAGTGCAGGACTCGGGCAGTAGAGACCTGGGTTTGAATCCTCCTCCCCTCCTACCACCACCCCCCTGGCCATGTGCTTCTTAGAGCTGCCTGACCACAGGACAACTCACTCCACCTCTGTTTACTTATTGATGCAGTGGGCATAGTGATAGACCCTGTGTCACAGGAAGACCTTGGAGGAGGGAAGGGCCTTTGGGAAGATCTCTCCTTTATTAAATGAATATCTGAACTCCTGCCCCCCCAAAGGTTCTCTTACCTGCCCTGGTCCGAGCCATGCCCCAGCTCCTTCCCTTTAGTACATGTCATCTAGATCTTGTAGAGAAGTCATTATTTGCCCGTAGTCTGGGCAGGGATCGTGCCGCTGCTTTTTCTTGTCTCCCTAGCCCTTAGCACAGTGCAGTGTCCTGCACGCAGTCATTACCTAGTAAATGCTCTGAGGACCTGGCTCCTTCCTGTAGTGGAGGGACCAGGACATGAGCCATTCCTCAGGTCCCTCTGAGCCAGGCTTGATGGGGTCAGTTTGGAAAGGGCTTCCCCCTTCTCTCTAGCAGGGATCTGCCTCAGGCCCCTAAGGCTGTCCATGATAACTGCTCTTGGCTATTTGAAGGACCTTCCCCCATCGAGGAATCAGACTTAGTCAACTTGGCAGGATGTGGAGTGATAGGAAGAGGTTTTATGGGTCACTAAAGGTCTTTGGGCCAAGGTTGTTTGTGATATCAGATGAACAGAGGACGGATTCCTCAGAGAAGCTGTCCTATTGTCCCCCTCAGCTCTTAGTCTATAAACCCCCCATCTTTGAGATTCAGAAGAACAACATTTCTATGTTGTAGTCCAGCCCATAATGGAAAGGAATCCTTCTCCAACACACCCAGCAAGTGGTCATGGCTTGCTTAAAGACCTCCAGAGTGGGGAAAGCCCCCTCCTGCCAGGACAACCCATCCCATGTCTGAGCACCTCTTGTGAGGAAGCCTAGCCTGGCATCTTCCACATGTTGCTCCCAGCTCTGCCATCTGAGACCAAGCAGAGCGAAGCTAATCCTCCTGTGGGGGAGCATCTTGAGTACTGGAACACAATTAGCTGTCGAGTCCCTCCTTAAGCCCCCTCTTCTCTAGGCTACACGTCTCTGCCCACTCCTTTCCACCCATCCCCAGGTGGCGGGGGCTCCAGACCCTTCTCTGGGTGCTCTCCAGGCTCTCTCTAAGCAAACCCAGTGAGGATTAGCTAAAGGAAGAAGCAGTCAGGGTGCATGGTCATTAGTTCTCAAGTACCTGAGGAGTCTCATGGGACAAATGGAAAAGTCCCCGGGTCTCTATGGGTCCTGAGAGCAGCACTAGGAGCGGCTCCGGGTCAGGAAAGGCCCATCTGGGCAGCAGGTGCCTCTGGACGTGTAGAAACAGGAGCTGTCAGGAGGGCTGGAGGGGGGTGCACACTGACCTCAGGTTAGCTTCAGAGATTCGGTCATTCCATGGTCACCGCCCCTCTGAGAAAGCATAACTTGGCCTCAGGCCCCACCCCTTCCTCTTGCCCCCATCTTTAAAGAAAGCCTGAATCCTGGTTGGTTTTGTTTTCTCCAGATTTGAAGCTTCTTTTCCTGACACCCCCTCCCCTGCCTTGACTTCCCCCAAGGCCAGGCTCTTCCCTCCCCATCATCAAAGACCTTCTGTGTTTCAGGCTGAAATCGTCAAGAGGCTCAATGGAATTTGTGCTCAAGTCTTGCCCTACCTTTCACAAGAGGTAAGGGGAGCCCCAGCCCCCCAGGATTCCTGGAGTTGGGCCAGCAGGGGGCAGCCAAACCACATCCCAGCATCCTGATACTCCCCTGGAAATGCTGTAGGGAAAGGCATTCCTAACCCAGGCAGCCTACTTACAGGGCTGGTGTCCCCTGCAGAGGAATGTCGTGAGCCTCCTTCGGCACGGTGCCTCGAACTGGCCCAGCCCACCAAGACCGAGGCTGGACCAGGAATGGAACTGGGACATGGCTGAGGCGGGAGGGGCTGTGAGAAGGTGAGAGGGTCTGAGGGCCAGCCAGCGCCTGGACCCTCCCACTCCACCTTCCTGACTCTAGGGGGATGCCTGTCAGCCTCTTTGGTAATTCTGTTTCCTGTCTTTGGGAATATCCACTAGCTACGTACCCCAGTGGGATACAGTGTCAGGCCTAAGTCAAGAAGACCCAAGTTCAAATCCTGCCTCAGACAGTCATGAGCTGTATAACCCTGGGCAGGCCACTTCACCCCTGCCTGCCTCAGTTTCCTCATCTGTAAGATGAGGATACCACCAGCACCTGCCTCTCAGGATCGTTGTGAAGCTCAAAGGAGATGCTTTGCAAACCTTAAGTTACATACACACTAGTATTAGGTGATCTTGGGCGAGCTGCTTTTTGCCCGTGTCCTCTCTCAAATAAGATGGTGACGTTGGCACTCCCACCTTGCCCGGTGGCTGTGAGGAGTGAGCACATATAAACGTTGAGGTTGCAATAGGAAGAACTGCTGGGGGTTTTTAAAATTTTCATTACTAGCTGTGGGACTCTGGGCCTCCTCCCTCAGCCTCACTTCCTCATCTATAGAATGGAGGTAAATAATTCTTAAGTCCTGGGGAAATGGGAGGTCCTGCTAATGTTACTAGGGGAATAGGAAGCAGGTACAGGTCTGGCTGCTTCTCTCTGAATGGTATCTGGACTGTCCAGCTGAGGCGGAAGCTGTAGACCCCGTGAGCTTTCAGGCCACAGGCTGCTCCCCCTCTACCTCCGTAACTGGTATTAGCCTTCAAGGCTGTTGGCAGGGGCCTTCCCCAGCCATCTGGGAATCTGGCCCACCCAGAATGTAGATGATGAAGGCTCTGGCAGAGACATTTGGGAGAGGGAGCAGTCGATCTTGAAGAGCAGCGGGGCTTGGGACACCAGTAGACTGCATGGTCTAGCTTTGGGCTCAGTGAGAGCTTTGTTTTCTCAGCCCCACCAGCAGTGGATAATTTGTGATCTTTTGCTGAGGGAATCAATAAATGTTGCGGCTTTTATGCCTTCTCTGTGCCAAGCACTGTTTGAGGCACTGGAATCATTTTGTATTTGAGATTGCTTCCAGGTATGGGGACCGAGGCTGGGCTTAGAATCCACAGGTTGTGGGTTCAGATTTTGGCTTCCACACTTATTAGCTTTGTCACCCTGAACCAAGTTCTGCATACCATTGAGTCTCAGTCTTCTTGTCTGTAAAATGGGAGGAAAGACAAGTATTTGCCTCACAGGGTTGTTAGGAAGCTCAGCCAGCTATTGAGAAACATCAGGTGCTGGGAAGATTTTTTTTCCTTTCCACCTTGTAAAACCACTGCAATGTGGGGCATGATAATTAGGGACTCAGTTCCAGAAAGTGTCATTTCCTTAAAGGGTATTGTGGGAACCCCAAGCTGGTCCTTGCACAGTGGATCCACTCTTGGGTCCTTCCGGTTCTCATGTATTTTTACTGGGCACCTTGCCAGCTGTGGGGTCTGAGATTACTACCCCCCAAGCTCCCCAGTACTTAGAGTAGGCATGAGATAAACAACTTTGAACTGGCGTTAGAGTCCTAGCTGTGTGACCTTGGGCAAGTCACATGCTCATTCTGAGCCTGCATTTTCTTATTTGTATAATGGGAGTGATGCCACCCTGACAAGGTTATGAGGAAAACATTTTGTAAACCTGAAGACACCAACCATGATCTCTGGGGAGAAGAGGGAAGCAGCGGGGGATGGGGAAGCAGAGTCTCAGTGTTGTCCGAAGAGGTGTGTTAAAAGGGAGATGCAGATGGGGGGAGGGTGGGGAGACTGCAGAGAAACCTTGCTGGTCGGGGAGCTGGCTGGTGACCTTGGGCTTCTCTGCCCCTGGAATTCTAACATCCTGTGCGGTGCTGGGGTCGGGGCTTGTGGGAGCAAGTTAACACCTCTTTCTCTTTCCCATCCCCTTGTCTCTCTCCCTAGCACCAACAGCAGGTCTTGGGGGCAATTGAGCGAGCCAAGCAGGTCACTGCTCCGGAGCTGAACTCCATCATCCGGGTATGTGTCTCCACAAGCACGACCTCGACCTCGGGGGCAGGTTGCTTCTCAGCTCCGGTTTCCATAGTGCTCTCCCTTCCCCTCAGCATACCCAAAGTGGCAGTGGGAGGGGCGGGGCGGCGCTAGAAGCTGCCACCTTCGATCTAGAGCCACCAGATCTTTCTGAGGTGGGCCTGGGGAGAAGCGGGCCTAGTGAGGCTTTGTGTCCCAGTGTGACTTATCCCTGCTTCAGGCTGCACCTCTGTTTCCTTGATTACAAAACATGGAGATTGATCCCCATGGTCTGTAAGGACCCTTCTGGGCCTGACACACTAGAAACAAGGCTCAGTCTTTCGTCCTGTGACACATGAAGCAGCTTTGGGTGGAGAGGTGGGACCTGGGATCGAGCACTGGGCTTGGAGGCTGGAAGAACCAAATCCAACCTTTTCCTCGTCCATCAAATGGGGATAGCAGCGATACCCGTTTTGGAGGGCCGTTTGGGTTCATTGAGATAATAGATGTAAAATCACGTGGTTAACCTTAAAGAAATGTTTCCCCTGGGCCTCAGTTTCCCCATCGACTAAAAGTCGAGGAAGTATGGCAGCTTTGGGACCATCACCCTGGCCTCGAGTCCCCAGCCCCGCTGCCGCCTCTGTGTGCCCATTCACGGGGCCTCTCTTGGCCCGGGCCTCAGTTTGCTCATCTGCAAAAGGAACCGTTGAGGCCGAGTCCTCTCCCTTGCTGTTAACAGCCCATCTTAGAGCTGGGACCTTGTGCCCTGCCCCCAAGCCGGATCTTGTAGCACATGCCACTGACCTTGTTCCATTCATGCATTCGTTCAGTGGGTGTTGAGGGCTTTCTCTTTGAGGCCACATGCTCAGCACCTTGGAAAAGAGAAGAAAGAAGACAAAAAAGATGCCCATGTGCCTGCCTAGATGTCACTAGAAAGGGGTCTGGGATCTGCTTTCTTCCAGTCTGGCAGAGGGGCTAAAACAGACCCAGAATTACCCCACAGATGGACCCCGAGTGCACACCAATAGAGCCAGAGGGAAAAGATCTCTTCTTGGGGATAGGGCTTTAGGAAGGGGGGGAGGGGATTTTAGTGGCTAGGAATGGGAGCGGGGCAGGTTATTCCAGGCATAAGGAACTGGCTTAGGGAAGATACGTGTCCTGCTGGCTGCAGAGAAGGGAAGGCATGATAGATGGGGATGCATTGTGGCTGCCTGAAGAGTCTAAACTGGCTCCTGTGGATGGGGCAGAGGTGGCATGTTTAACCAGTTAAGAAATTGCCCACCCTGCCATCTTTCCAGAAGTTGATGGTTCATAGATATCCATAGACTTAACTGAGTCATAAGAACCTTCTGGCATAAGGCACAGACTACCATAGCTGGGAGGGCACTTAGAATAGATCATCTTGATATGCTCTAGGTGGAAGGGACCCTAAGAGACAGATTCAGTGCCCTGATTTTACAGCTGGGGAAACTGAGAACCAGGGTAGAGAAGGTACTATGCCAAAGTCTCACCGTGAGTCTGTCGCAGTCAGGATTAACAGCTGGCCCTCCCCACCAGCCTATCTCCTGTCCAGCTCCTTATTGCACACACCGTGCCCCGCCCCCCCCCCCCCCATGATGTATCTCCAGGTGGTGTTTTGTGGGGAATTTTGGGTTTTTCCTGTTTTCCTCCTGTCCTTATCTTCTTCCTTTCTTTCCTGCAGCAGCAGCTCCAGGCTCACCAGCTGTCCCAGCTCCAGGCCCTGGCCTTGCCCCTGACTCCGCTGCCTGTGGGCCTGCAGCCTCCATCTCTGCCAGCTGTCAGCGCAGGCACTGGCCTCCTCTCCCTTTCTGCCCTGGGCTCTCAGGCCCACCTCTCTAAGGAGGATAAGAATGGGCATGATGGGGATGCCCACCAGGATGACGATGGTGACAAGTCAGATTAGAGGCACAGCACTGGGGGTGGGGAAAAAGGCTTGGTATTTATGGTGGCTGCTGGCACTCTGGCACCTTGGTGCCAGCTGGCCCATCTAAGACGTCGCTCCCAGCCCCATAGCTTTGACTGCTCCCCTGCCCCCTGCCACCCCCTTCCCCTAAATCCCTTGGGGTGAGAATGGGACCGGACCGGGTCGGAAGGGAATAAAAGAATGAACCCACCTTAGCTCCAAGCGCCTCCCCCCCTTCCCTGTGCACATATGTAACCGACCCCCCCTTTCCCGCTCCCCCCGTTCGGCCTGTTTGCTGCGCACCCAGCACAGCAGTTCCCCAGTCCCCTCCTGGTACTGCATGCAATCACGGATGCCAGCCGGCCCCGGGTTCCTCCCCTCCATCCCCCACCCCTCCGCCCCCATGTAGAGGCTCTGCCCTGTCCCCCTCCTCCTTTCCTCCCTCCCACCATTTGCCTGCCTGACTCCTCCTAGGCTCTGCTCCATCACACACCTAACCTGGGACCTGAGCCCCTTTGCTTTGGTCCAGGCACCGGGAGAGCTTAGCAGCAGGCATGTGGGGGAGGGGAGGCTGGATGGAGAGGGCTGGGGGGACCTACTTCCTCCCCCACCCCATGCCCACAAATAAAGATGAGGGTACCGCATTTGTCTGGTTTTCTTTCAGTCTTCTAGCCTGTCCTTTAAAAGAAGAAACAAAAAAAAGAAAAATTCACCAAAAAAAAAAGCCCCCTTCCCCTTTCCCCCAATTTCGTGTTTGTATATAGTCCTTTAGACAAACTTGTCGGCTTCTGGTGTTCATTAACCTAATACAAAGGAGGAATGGAGACACTGTACTAAGCTTGTACTAGCTGTGCCTTTCAAATAAAGATGTGAGACGGTTGGTTTAAAGCTCCCGCCTCCTGCTGTCATCCCTGGGGTCTGTTGCCTGGCAAAGCTTGCCTAGGTCTCCCTGTGAACCTGAGGGGCCTCCTTCGGGACATCCAAGATAAGCTACCTTTCTCGTGCAGTCTCAGAACCTCTGGATAGGGAATGCACTCTCACTTGAGATCATCTGTTCTGTGGTTGGAAGGCTCCAGTGGTTCTTTGGCAGCTCATGAACCCATCTAAAAATTCTCTTCCTAAGGAGCTGGTTTGGCCTATTTTCCCTCCCTACCAACTCTGCCTGGTGGGCCTGCGACTACAGAATCGTGGAGACCTCTCCAAGCAGTAGAAAGAGGCCTGGCTGCTAGTGGCCTCCACCTTTCAGGCCTCGGCTGTTCTTTGCCTTCAAGGGTGCTGGATTCTTGCCTTGAGTCTGGCCTCACCCCTCGTAAGGTCTTGGAGAAGTCTTGTCAAGTCTCTGGGCCTCAGTGTCCACCTCTATAAAATGTTAAGGCAAGATTGGACTAGTTGATATCCCAGACGCCTTCAGGTCCTGATTCTGTGTTCTAAGGATTCCTTTAGAGCTTTGATGTGTCTTCACCAATCCCTTCCAATGGTGATCCTTGAGAATCTGCACAAAGACCAGAATTTTGTGTGGTCACTCAGAAATACATTCCAGGAAAGAAGGCCTTTTCTCGGATGGGGCCGTCAGCTCTACATTTCCCTCATTTCCCACCCATAGCCTCCCTTGGAGTGATAGCTGTGCTCTGTCATAGCCTGAAGGTGCTGTGGGCAAACTTGTGGTCTTAACCCTAGGAGGAGGGATGGTTCCTGATGGAGCCTTTGGCCAGCCTACATCAAGAGCTACTTGGCTCTTTCCCTTCATATGTCCCTGAAGTTGCCAAGTAACCCACCTCCAGCTTCTGCACTCTGAGGTCTGACCCTCTTGGAAGCAGGTTCTCTCCCCACCCCCGCCTTCCTCTGCCCTGACCTGACGAGAAACCTGTCCTGTTGGCTGACCTGAGGTCAATCCATCCTGTTCTAGCAGGTGTTCACATCTGACCTCAGCCCTCTCAGCTCGGTGTCCTAGGCACCTCCATCAGCCAAGGGCTGCATTTTCCTGGGCAGAGTTTTATGAGCCAGATCCACCCAGGAGGGTAGGAGAGGATGAGGGTCTGGGAAAAGGAGGGTGGTTAAGGTCAGTGATGCCCCAGGAAGGACAGGAGGTTAATGGGAGGCAGCAAAGTAGATGATGAATCCATCAATGCACTTTGGGATAAAAGACAGTTCTTAACTAGAGATGGAGAGGCCTTGGAATTAGCTTTTCCACTGGTTTGCTTTTTCACCTTGGGAAAAACCTTTCCCCTCAACAGACCCATTTCAGAAAAGTGAAGACATCGAACTACATTTTCTCAATGTTCTCTGCCAGCTCTGATGTGTTCTAAGGGTCCTCCCAGTCCTGATATTCTATGTCCTAAGGCCCCTGACAGTCCTGACATTGTGTCCTAAGGGCCCTCCCAGCTGTGACATTCTTTGTCTAAGGGTCTTCCCAGCTCTGACCTTCTGTGTTTTAAGGACCCTCCCGGCTCAGAGTCCGTGTCTTTGGGCCTTGCCCTGTCTGACATCCTGTGTTCTAAGAGCCCTCCTAACTCTGAGAGTCTGTGTTCTAAGACTTGGGGTTGGCAGAGGCCTGGGGCCTGGCTCACCATCCTGGCTGACCCCTCCCGGCTGTGGCTGCGGGAGACTGGTGCTCAGCTCCCAGGCGGAACGTGGCTAATTGAGCCGCTAATCGGCTTCCCTTCCGCAGGGCCTTCCGTTAATGAGTCTGGTGAGGGGAGGGGGGACATCTCCAAGGCAGCTCAGGCCCAGCGGGGCGGCTCCCAGGGGCTCTCAGCCAGGGCTGGGCTGCTCAGGGGAGGGAAGGGGGAGGAGGAGGGTCAGACAGCGGTGGCTTCACCATCCATCACCCCACGGAGCCCAGGAGGTATCAATAATTCATCTGCGCTCAGCAACAGGCCCCGCCTGGGCTGAACTGGGGGGATGGGAAGGAAGGAAGAGATCAGAGGAGGGGGGCAGGCTTAACCCTGCTACTGTGTCAGCACACGATTTCCTCACCACCTTTTCTGAGCCCCTATCTCCTTACCAAGCCCCTGTTTGCCTAATGAGCCCCCCCAAGTTCCCACCTCCTCACTAACCCTTTCACTGAACCCCAACCCCCTCCAGGATCCCAGTTTTCTTACATACGCTCCCCATTCTATTCATTGAGCTCATATCCTCCTTCCTGAGCATCGCCCCCTCCATTTAGGCCACAAGCTGTTAACAAGTGACCCCCCCACTTCAAGTCAAGGCCCTGGCACGCCCCTGAGCTCCCCCCATCACTTTCACTGAGTCTTGTTCACTCATTAAAGTCATCTCCCTCGCTGAGACTCCCATTTCCTCTATAAGCTCTCTGTTCCCTCAGTGAATCTCCATCCTACATAAAGCTTCCTATATCCAGCCTCCATCCTGCCCCAAGCTCCCATTCCCTCAATGAATCTTCATCCCCAACCCTGAGCCCGGAGGTGGGCACGGTCAGAGAGGAGAAACTCCAATCCCAAAAGGGTGGAGACTAATACTAAAATCCTCCCAGGGAAGACAGCGGGAATTTAAAATCCCCTGAGGGATTCGGGCTTTGCCAGGAATTATGGGAAGAGAAAAAAGAGAAGATAGGAGACTGAGAGAAAAGAGGTGGGGGAGAGACCAGGACAGAGAGAAAAATATAGATTGATTGTAAGCATTGGCCCTGCCTTTAGAAGAGAGAGCCTCAGAGCTGGGAGGGCCCTCAGAACACAGGATGGCTGAGCTGGGAGGGCCCTCAGAACACAGGATGTCAGAGCTGGGAGGGACCTTAGAACACAAAAGGTCAGATCTAAGGGGATCCTTAGAATACAGGATGGCAGAGCTGGGAGGTCCCTTAGAACACAGAATGTCAGCACCAGGGAAACCCTTAGAACACAGTGTCAGACCTGGGAGGGCCTTTAGGACACAGAATGTCAGAGCTGGAAAACAATTTTAGGACAATGAATATCAGCACTGAAAGAAACCTTGGAACTGAAAGTTGAAGGAAGTCTTAAAGCATAGGATACCAGAACAGGAAGGAACCTTAAAGATCATATGTAATCCAACCCTCTCGTTTTACTAATGGAGAAACTGGGTCTCTCACGAAGGGGAAGAGACCAGTTGAACAACACACAGTAGGGCAGAGGAGGGACTAGAAGACCTTATACGGCCAGGATCTCCTCTCAGCTGTGCTCAGGTTAATGATATTACTGAGACAGTTTTGAATTCACTGCTCCGAGCCCCCACTAACGTATCTGTTTATGCCAGACCAAGCCAGATGACATGAATTCAAAGCAAAGACATTTCATTAAAGCAGAATGATAGTGTAACAACTGAGAATTGAATCGAGTATTAAATATTCTTGGAAGTCATTCTCAAATGGGAATTCTAGTTGACTCCCAATTTAACCCCTCTTTTTTCTCAATGCCTGGGAAAGACACATCAGGTCAGTCCTGTTAGTTTGCTGCAGCAACAGCTTTAGGAACACCGGCAGAAACCACAGAGCATTTTAGAGTTCACTGCTGACTTCTTTTGGCTCAGCAGCTGCAATTGACTATTGACTGACTTCTTCAGTCACCAAAGCTTAGGATGTGCTGACTTCTCTGGGCACCCAAACCTAGGGACCACTGACCTCTCTGGGTGCTGCAGTCACTTCTGCCCATTGTACTAACTTTGGCATTGGTTAGAAGCAGCTGCCATTTTCCCTTATCTATCTCATCTCTCTTGGGCCAGGCTGCATCCAGAGTCTCTTGAAGGCTTTTTGTGGGAACAAAGAACAGGAAAATCAAGAGAAGGTGCCTATTATTTGGGGACTGGTTAGAAAAATATGGCACACAGATGTAAGGGAATGCTATTATCCCATAAGAAATGACAAATAGAAAGAATTCAGAGAACCAGATGATTGCTTAATATAAACTAATACAGAGCTAAATAAGGAGAAGCAGGAAAAAAACATACACAGTGACTATAATGAATACAAAACAGAATGATATGTAATTATAATGACCAACCTTGACCCCAGAAAATGTGAATATGCATCTCCCCTTCGTTGCAGAGGTGGGGAGGCTACAGGTATAGATTCTTGCACGCAGTGAGGCTGGTGACTTTGTATGGCCTTGCCTCACTTAAATCCAATTCACTCGCAAGTCACGACACCACCTTCCTGATGTCACGGTCCTCTTTGAGAATGAAGGATGAACAACTATCCAATAATAATAAATAATAATAGCTAGGTGGCTCAGTAGATAGAGTGCTGGGCTTGGAGTCAGGAAGACTCATCTTCCTGATATCAAACGTGGCCTCAGACACTTACTAGCTGGGTGACCCTGGGCAAGTCACTTAACCCTGTTTACCTCAGTTTCCTCAACTGTAAGATGAACTGGAGAAGAAAATGGCAAACCCCTCCAGTATTTTTGTCAAGAAAACCCCAAATGGGGTCAAGGAGAACTGGACAACACTGAAATGACTTAACAACATTAAAGTATATATTACATATTTATTTGTGTCCCCCAATAGATTGTCAGCTCCTTAAGGGCAGGACCTAGCTTTAATTTCTTTCTATCCCCCGGTACCTTACAGTCTTACACACAGTAGAAGCTTAAAAAAATGCATCTTGAATTGAAATGAACTCTCTAAGTTGACATTGTCTGGCTATATTTTGAGTTGGAAAGGACCTTAGAGGCCATTGGGTCAAACCCCTTCATTTCACAGGTGAGGAAACTGAGACCAAGGGAAGTGAAATGATTTGCCCAAGATGGAGCAGCGTAAACAAGAGTCTGAGGCAGGATTTGATCTCAGGTCTTCCTTAGTATAAACCCAGATCTATCTGCTGTGTCATCCGGATAAACCTTCCTCTCATTCCTAGAGTGTCATAAGTCAGCCCAGTCACTGACTGGATAACCCTGGCATTTAGGCAGTGATGTCGGATCCTTTATGTGCCTTTGTCTGCCTCCATCTCTGTCTGGAGGCCATGGATTACCCAGGCTCAGGTTCTTCTGGGCCACTGGCTGGGAGAGCCTGAGGGAGCCTAATTATAGCCTGAGTGTCTAATTATAATAATAGGAACCATAACAAGATAGCATTCATATAGTGCTTTATTACATATTACAGATGGTATCTAATTAGATCCTTACAAACCTCCAAGGCAGAGAGGTTGAGTGACTTGTCCGGGGCCACACAGTGGTAAGTGTTAAAGACAAAATTTGAACTCAGGCCTGCCTAAAGTCCAGTGCTTTATGAACTTACTTACCTTTAAGAAGGTAATAACATCTGTCATTCAGGGCAGGGCAGGATGTTCATCTAAGCGTTAGATCTGATTCAGCTGAGTTGGTGCTGGTGCCCTGGTCTGAGGTCAGAAGTAGGAGGTGAGAGGCTGGAGCTCCTCCCCGTTCAGGTTGTGTTTGGCCTCAGGCAGCCCACTCTCAGTCCTCTGAACCTCAAAAGATGGTTTCAATGCCTCTTTTTTTTGAGGGGGGGGGAAGGCAAGGCAATTAGGGTTAAGTGACTTGCCCAAGGTCACACAGACAGGAAGTGCATCAAGTATGTGAGGCCACATTTGAACTCAGGTCCTCCTGACTCCAGGGCCAGTGCTGTACTAACTGAGCCACCTAGCCACCCCAGTTTCAATACCTCTTAAGGAAGAAGTAGCCTAATTTGCATGGTATAGGGCCTTAGGACATCACTTCTACCACTGGTAATATTTGAACCTAGGTCCATAGGACAATAAGCATTTACTAAGTGCCTACTATATGCCAGGCACTGAGCTAAAAGCTGGAGCTACAAAGAGGTCCTCAAGGAGCTAACAGTGTAGTGAAGGAGACCACAAGCAAGTGAGTATGTGATCAGAATCAATAGGAAATCAACACTGGAAAAGCCACTAGATTTCAGAGAGGTGGGAAAAGGCTTCCTAGAGAAGATGGGTCCATCTGCACCCTACTGGTGGCCTCAGACAGACTGAGACCTGGGAAAGACCTTCATTTAGAAAGGCCAAGGTCATCTGCTGCATCCCAGGCCAAAGAAAGTTGTCCTGACTTTTGTCCTGCCACTGAACTTCGATGACTCTGGAGGACAGAGTGAGGCTGATGACTTTGTCCAACTCTGCCTCATTCAAAACCAATTCACTCACCAGTCATCACCTTTGTGATATCATTGGTTCCCTTCGAAAACAAAGGACTAACAGCAACAGCAATCATTCTACGGCACTGTCTCCATTGTTGAGAACAGGCCAAATACCGATTGATACGTCTCCCCCTTCTCCCTCCTTGGACAACTAGAGAAGCCTTTTGATCTGTCCTCGCACACTGAGTGAGACGATAGCATGTCACTACAACATCGTTCATGTTCTTCCAGAGGTAAAAGTCTCCACACACTGGATCGAGCCCCAAAGGGCTTTTTGGTACTTATGCTCTACAGAAAAATGGTATGAAGTGATACCATTTTCCATTGAACACATGTCCTGTTTACATCTACTGCCATCTTGGACCAGTAGACTTAACTTCCAACCACTTCCAAACTTCTTCCTTGTCCCATGTGTCCAAGATCACTAATGTGGTGCTCTCAGGGCCATGGAACATTAGGCTTTGGGTAACACCAATTGTTTTCTTGTACCCTGGATTGTTTGAACTATGGTCTTATACAATATTCCATTGGTTAGTTCCAATTTCTGCTACTTTCTCAAATGCAAGGCTCCCCTCTGAGGACGTAATCCTGAGGTCCACACCTCCATTTCTTGGTAGTGAGCCACAGTAAATAGAGAGCTGGCCCAGAGTATGCCACAAACTAGCTTAAGTCAGGCACTTGATTTTTCAGCACCCTGGGCAATTTTCTTTTTCTTTTTTTTTTCTTTCTTTCTTTTTTTTTCTTTTTTAGGCAATGGAGGTTAGGTGACTTGCCCAGGGTTACATAGTCAGTAAGTGTCTCAGGTTGGATTTGAACTCAGGTCTTCCAGGCTCTAGGGCATGTGCTCTATCTGCTGCCCCACCCGGGACAATTTTCTAAGAAGAAAAAGAGTTGTATATCGGCTTTGATGGAGGGAGTAGCCTTATCTTGAGAGTTCCCTGTACCAGAAGTGTTAAACACCACACCACTGAGGCTCATCCACAACCCTTCCTAGTGCCCAACCAAGATTATAAGGTAATTGGGAAATATTTAACAAAATAAACAAAAATACAGTAGGACATAGGTAATGTTAATATGTGGTTTTCTAAGTCAATGTGCAGCTTCAGGGATCCTTATTACTTAAAGTTTAGTGGCCTCATTTTTATTTAAACTTGACACCAATACCCTACACCAAGGAAATCACAAAACTACTTTAAGAAAAATAATTTAAAAAAAAATTCTTGTAAAAAATGTTTTATGGATGCCTTTTATCTTTAATACCACATCATGGTCATTTTTGAAAAATGGATATCTGCTACCACCCCCCTCCTCCTAGTCAAATCAAGTTGTCAATAAGCATTTATTAAGCACCTAGATATAAAGGACAGTTCCTGCCCTCAAGGAGTTCACAGTCTAATGGGTGGGGGAGAGGGAGACCACCCACAAACAACTCAGTGCAAATTAGATATGGACATTGTAAATGCGAGGTGATCTCAGAGGGAAAGAAGCACCAAGAGTAAGGAGGATTTTTTTTTTAAGGAGAACTCTTTTAAATCTTTCCTTGTGAAAAAGAAAACTAATTAAGCCACAAACAAAACAGCAGCAGCAACAACACCTGATCTGAGACATGATAGTGTCTGCATCATTCTCTCCTGGTAGTCCCCCACCCTGCTGTAAGGAGAGAGGGAAGGGGGTAGTTACTTTCTGTTCCCCTGGTCCTTCCTCTGGTTTTCCAATGACCCGGTGGATGTTTTCATTCTCATCATTCTTGCAATGGTACAGATTGTCCTCTTGGTTCTATATAAATGTTGGCGATTATTAGATGTTATTACTTCCCATGGCCCTCTTCCTTTGTTTCCAGGGTCAGTTTCCCCAAGGACAGAGAAGTCAGGGGGGACTGATCGGCTCAGTGTTTCCTCTGATGATATACCCTCCAATGGAAGGCCGATATGGACATTGTAATCGAGGTTTCTGCTCCGAGGTCATCACATGCCAGTGGCCCAGCCCTCTCCACATCTCACTGCTCACCTTCCTGTCCTTCTACGGGTATTGGGCCCAAGGAACGGGCATCTGCCTCTAGGTTAGTCATTCCTGGCCGGTCATGCCTGCTGAACGCATAGCTGGCTAAAGCCACCAGTTCCCCACTTCTTGCAGGCAGCCCAGGCACTTGGCAAATGTCAAACTATGTCAGTGGATTGTTGTCTGTCCAGACTTGAAACTCAGCACCATCTTCATCATCTCAGTACTTGTCAGTGCCAGCCCACTTCAAGGCCAAAAAATACTAATGTGGAGAGGGATAATAATTCTCACTGCCAGTGAGTGGGTCCTCTTCTGGGAAATGCATAGGTTTCCTTTTCTTTCTTCTTTTTATCCACGTTTTGTTTTTATATTGCCCTTATTTCCAAATACATCTTTCCTCTATTAACAAAGATTTTAAAAGCAGAGGAGAAGAAATGAAGTAGTTCAGTAAAGCCGATGGATAAACAATCCTGCCTGACAATATATGCAATGTTCTACACCCATTCTCCTCAACTTCTACAAAGAGAGATAAGCCAAGAGGTGTCTTGTGGTCATTGCTTTCTTAGCCTAAAACTGCTCCCAGGTGCTCTGTGTCACACGAAGAGCCTGCTCAGGCCTGCAAAGACCATTGGCCCACGTGTAAGGTAGTTGACTAAGGCCTTAAATGCCCACTCACATTTCTCATTCCTGTGGCCTTCAGATGATGCCAGAGAATTCAGGCCAGAATGTCCCCTTTTGCCCTTAAGCATTGCTTTCTTCCTTTTCTCTCTCTTTTTTCTTTTTTTCTTTCTTTCTTTCTCTTTCTTTCTTCCTACCTTCCTTCTCTCTTCTTCCTTCCTTCCATCTCATTTTTTCTTTCTTCCTTCCTTCTCTCCTTTTTCTTTCTTCCTTCCTTCTCTTTTTTCTTCCTTCCTTCTCTCTTCTTCCTTCCTTCCTTCCTTCCTTCCTTCCTTTCTTTTTCTTTCTTCCTTCTCTCTCTATTTTCTTCCTTCCTTCTCTCTCTATTTTCTTTCATCTCTCGCGTGTCTTTCTTCGTTCCGTCTCTCTTTTTTCTTCCTTCCTTCCTTCCTTTCTTTCTTTCTTCCTTCCTTCCTTCTCTATTTTCTTCCTTCCTTCTCTCTCTGTTTTCTTCCTTCCTTCTCTCTTCTTCCTTCCTTCCATCTCTCTCTTTTCTTTCTTCCTTCCATCTCTTTCTTTTCTTCCTTCCTTCCTTCTCTCCTTTTCTTTCTTCCTTCCTTCTCTCTTTTTTCTTCCCTCTCTCTTCTTCCTTCCTTCCTTCCTGACTTCCTGCCTTCCTTCCTTTCTCTCTCTCTCTCTCTCTTTCTTCCTTCTCTCTCTATTTTCTTCCTTCCTTCTCTCATTTTTCTTCCTTCCTTCTCTCTTTTTTCTTTCTTCCTTCTCTTTTCTTTCTTCCTTCTCTCTCCTTCCTTCCTTCCTTCCTTCCTTCCTTCCTTCCTTTCTCGTTGTAGACTCAGCACAGTTTCTGGTACATAATAATTGCTTAATAAATGCTTATTGATTGACTGATACTGTTCTTGGTTCTGCTCATGGCAACCTTGTACCCACAGCCAAGATCTATGAACTGCTCAGGAACAAAGGAAGGAAATAAGCATTTATTAAGCACCTACTATGTCTCGGGCACTATGCTAATCTCTTTACAAATATTATCCCATTTGATCCTCATGACCCTGGGAAGTAGGTGCTATTATTACTCCATTTTACAGTAGAGGGAACTGAGGCAGACTGAGCGAAGGAAATAAGCATTTATATAGCACCTACTATGTTGCAGGCACTGTGCTTGACTCTTACAAATATTATTTCACTTGGTACCAGAGTTAACATTAAGTGACTGCCCAGGGTCACATGACTAGTACGTGTCCGAGGTCACATCTGAACTCAGGTCTTGCTGACCACAGGTCCTGAGCTCTATCCACTGTACAGCCTAGATAGCTCCACAATGACTCCATAATTCTTTCCAAATTCCCAAAAGTAGCCACCAAATTCTAGCAAAATTTTTTTTGAAAATTCTTTGGATGTGTCCAGGTGATGAGCACTTCCTTCTGCCTTTCTGGATTAGTGTGTTCGTCCTCTGCCAAGACACTCTGTGACCCACACACCTGACGGAGCCCCTCAGAAAAGCCACGTGGCCACAGAAAGCTTCAGCCAATGTCACACTTTCACTCATCCTTCTCAACAATCTTCTAGCATCTCTCCTAGGCTCACAGCTGGAAAGGCCCTTAGAGACCATCCAATCCAATCCTCTTGGGGAAACTGAGGCCCAGAGAGGTTAAGTTACTTTCCCAGCATCATCCAGCTAGGGAGCAACAGAGTTGAGATTTGAACTCAGGTCTTCCTGACTCCCAATTCCAATACCCTAGCCACTATCCCATACTGTCTCTCCCCAAAGACGAGGAGATCATCCAGATGTGCCAATGCTTCCCAGTACTTCTTATCACGCAACAACTTGTCCTCAAGCACCTGAAAAGTGTACATTTCTTGGGGCTTACATTCAAGCTGGTGGAATCCTACCAGTCAGATTGAAATTGTCTTTTCCTTAACTTCCTCTGTCGTTAAGGATTCATTCATTTATTTAATATGCATCTGTTAAGAGCCTGCTAGGTTCCAGGTACGAGGGTAGGGCTGGGGATACAAAGACCAAAGCCCCTGCCCTAACGAGCCTCCGTCTGTTGGAGGAAATAGTCAGTATGTACAAAAGATTAAATTTGATTTAAATTGAAAATGATGGATTGTGAATTCAGGGGTAGGGGGTTGTACTAGCAACTGGGAAGGAGGGGATTTGGATCGGTTTCCTGTAGGAGCTGACGCCTGAGCTAAGCCTCAAAGGAAGCCAGAAATTCTGCAAGGCCAAGTTGAGGAGGGAGAGTGTACCAGGCCTGGGGGTCAGTCTTCACAAGGGCACAGATGTAGGGCATGGGATATATATAGTGTTCAGGGAATTGCAAGTAGGCCAGTTCATGCATGAAGGAGAGCAAAGTAGGCTGGAGCCAGACTGTGAAGTTTTAAAGCCAAACAAAAGAGTTTGTATCTTAACAGCAAGAGGGAGCCATTGGAGTTTCTTGAGCAGGATAGTCAGACTTGTGTTTTAAGAATATAAGTTTATTATATACTTAAAAGGAATAGCAAGTTGTACATAATAGATTTGCAATTGTAGGCACAATCATCTTTTTTTTTTTGAGGGGGAAAGGCAGGGCAATTGGGGTTAAGTGACTTGCCCAAGGTCACACAGCTGGTAAGTGTGTCAAGTGTCTGAGGCCAGATTTGAACTTAGGTCTTCCTGACTCCAGGGCCAGTGCTCTACTTGCTGTGCCACCTAAATCCCTTTATTGTTGTTGAAGTACTATGTTGTGGAAATGCTTGTTTTATAAATTAAAAATAAAATAAATAAAATATTTTTTAAAGTAATATAAAGTTGGAAAGGCTTATCAACTGGAAAGGAGAGAGATTGGACCACTGCAGGGAAGCCCATAACAGGCCATTGCGATAATCTGGGTCGAGTCCGGAAGCAAGGATGCAGGCTGTGTGAATGGAAAATAAGATGAATGTGAGCTAAAAGTGGTTCTGTTTCGTGTGGCCTGGACCTCTTTGGTCCAGGTGGTGGTGAAACATGTGGAATCCTTAGAAGAAGGTTCGGAAATGCACAAAATAAAATACATAAGATTACAAAGGAACCCAATTATATTGAAATATAGCTATCAGATTTTTAAAAAAAAAACAAGGTCATAAACATGACTAATATGGATATATGTTTTACATAATTGCACATATTTAATCTACATGAAATTGCTTAGAGAAGGGGGAGATGAGGGAGGGAGGGAGAAAATCTGAAACTCAAAATTTTACATGAAAAACCAAATCTTAAAAAACAAGTTCATGGACTCTATAGACTAATATTTTAAGTGCATAAAATAAAACATAGGATTGCAAAGGAAACCAGTTATATTGACATAGTTATCAAAATACTTTAAAAAATAGCTCATGAATTATAGGTTAAGAAGCCCGTGTGTAAATGAAGAACCAACAAGACATGTCCACGGATTGGTCAGGGAAGAAGAGCCAAGGCTGAAAACTCAGATGACTGAAGGATGATAGCAACCTCAATAGAAAAAAGGAAGTAAGGAAGACAGGAAGGGATTTGGGGTAGATTGTATAGTACAGTGGTTAGAGCCTTGGCTTTGGAGTTAGACGACCTGGGTTCAAATTGTACATTTGACACTACTTGTGAGACCATAGGCAAATCAGCGACCTTCCCCTTGATCTCAGGTTTCTCAGCTGTAAATCGAGAGGTCGAACAAAGTGATCTATGAGCTCTAGCCAGCTCCATGACCCTATAATCCACTTCAAAGGTTTAGCATTGGAACATACTGGCTGCTTAGCAAACTCTTGGTCTACTGATTCTCCTTATAGTTCTTGTTTAAAGGCTGGTGATCTATACTCATCCGTATCACTCCAGTTTCTTTGGGTGCCACTACTGGGGAGGGGAGGCCTCTGGATCACGATTACTGAGTTTCCATTTCAGAAACAGCCAACTTTTGGAGACTTATCCAGAAAGCTCAATGTCATCAGGGTGGGTGGTGTTTGCTGCTTCCAGGACAAACCACCATATCTCCATTCAGGCAGTGAGAGCTAGGTAGGCGCCCAAGGTGAGTCTCTCCTCCTTCATTCTTTCTTTCTTTTTTTTTTCTTTTTTTGCAGGGGAGAAGGCAGGGCAATTGGGGTTAAGTGACTTGTCCGAGGTCACACAGCTAGTAAGTGTGTCAAGTGTCTGAGGCTGGATTTTAACTCAGGTCCTCCTGACTCCAGGGCCAGTGTTCTACCCACTGCACCACCTAGGTGCCCCCTGAGTCTCTCTTTCAGATGACATTTTAGGTCCTAGAGAGTCTCCAGTGTCAAACCTCTTTGGACCTACTCTTCAAAGGGCTAAAGAAGGCACGAAGCCTCACAGTGTCCAGATCACTGCCTGAAATATTTTTCCAGAACTTTGAATCAAACGGAGGTCGTCTTACAAACCCAAGAGGTCTGGACATAGCAGGGCCATGGTGTCTGCGTTGTTATGGACACCTCTGACTCTTCCATAGAGAGTTCCAAACTCGCCCTGACCTAACCCAAGTAACCTTAGTCTACTGAGGTCTAAGGCCTCTCCTATGCAGATACATATAAAGTGTCTTTCATTAAATCAGTCAATCACCAAGCATATATTAAACACACCAAGTCAAGGAGTATAAAACACAAATGAAACGTGCCCTGTCCTCAAGGAGCTTCCGTCCTATTAGGATGGACATAAATAGCCACATATACACTTACATACCCAAGGAGGTTAAACTGCACACCCTTTGCCCCAGCCATACCACTACTAAGCTTATACTCCAAAGAGATCAAAAAAAGAGGAAGGAGAGCCAAATGGACAAGAACATTTATGGCGGCTGTTTTTGTAATGGCAAGAATTGAACAACCAGCTCTTGCGGGGCAGGGCAAGGTGAAAATGTAGGTACAGACACGCTTTTAAGTTTAATTTGCACCATTATTGGAGGCAAACTAGGTTAAGTGAAGACAATCAACAAAACAAGTCAAGCCCTGATTTGTATCCTTTGTTGAGTTCCAAGGCATAAATGGGCGCCCTAAAAATTTAACAATCGGCTCTTCTAACCCTGTATAAGCTGACCCCAGCACATCTCTTGGTGTTCAATACATCAGGGTAGGGAGTGCTGGGAGGCAAAGGGAAAACCAGGACAAAAACGTTTAAATTAGTCTAGTTTTATTATGGAACAGAAATCCAGCCATACACTCTTTAGGGATAATTGTAGCCTGGCGGTTCTTACCTTTCTTTGTGCCATGGCTACATGGCACGTGGACTCTTCTGGACAGTCTGGTGAAGTCTGTGTTCCCCTTCATGAATAATTGAAGGACAGTCTAAATATCAAGCTGAGGCTGGTGAAAAGATTTTTCCCCCATCCAAGTTCAAGGATCCCCTGAAATCTATCCATGTACCCCTTCAGGGGGAAAGGTTTGGTGGACCCCAATGAATCAGTTAACTAGTGTTTATTACATACCTACTAAGTGCCAGGCACTGTGCTAACCAATTAATCCCAAATTAAGAACCCCTGCTGTGTAGAGTTTATTGGTGATATACAAATTACCTGTGGGGTACACACACACACACACACACACACACACACACACACCCCAACAAAGAATATATGTGCCAATCAGCTCTGGTGGCCACCCATTTTTAAAAAATTAAGTTTTATTGATTTTT
The DNA here is from genome assembly GCF_011100635.1 of Trichosurus vulpecula. NCBI lineage: Eukaryota > Metazoa > Chordata > Mammalia > Diprotodontia > Phalangeridae > Trichosurus > Trichosurus vulpecula. The sequence goes on along the minus strand of NC_050573.1, from coordinate 54,019,159 downwards.
TTTTGCTTTTAAAAACATCTTTGTTTTCTTCTCCACTGTCTTGGCTTGTAAGAAAGAAACCTGATGAAACAACCATGTCTAATAGTGAATGCCACATTCCGTGCCCTCAGTCCCCCCATCTCTCTCCCAAGAAGAAAGAAATGTATTTGATCATTCATTCAAGGCCTTTCCGATCCCTCTTAACATTAACGCCTTCCCTCGATTTAGCATTAAGTCTGTATATATTTTGTATGGACACTGTTGCTTGCATTCTATCTTCCCCATGAGAGGTAGCTGATGACAAAGTAGCCAGATGTCAAGAAGATCTGAGTTCAAATCCAGCACCAGACCTTTCCTAGCTATGTGATCCTGGGAGAATCACTTAACCTCTGCTTTAGTTTTCTCAACTGAAAAATGGAGATGACAATAACACCTACTTCCGAGGACTGTGGCAAGGATCAAATGAGATAATATTTGTAAAAAAAAAAAAGCCTTAGCAGAGTGTCTGGCACATAGTAGATGCTATGTAAATGTTTATCCTCTTCCCTATTCCCTTCTCCCTTCCCCTTCCCTTTTCCTTTCCCCATCCCCTTCCCTTTCCCCATTCTCTTTTCCCTTTCCCTTCCCCTTCCCCTTCCTCATCCCTTTCCCATTCCACATCCTCTTCCCCTTCTCCATCCCCTTCTCCTTCTTCTTCCCCTTCCTATGCCCCTTCCCCATTCCCTTTTCCCTTCCCCTTCTCCATCCCCTTCCCCATCCCCTTTTCCTTTCCCATCCCCTTCCCCTCCCCCTTCCTCTTCCCCTTCCCCATTCCCATCCCCTTCCCTTTCCCCATTCTCTTTCCCCTTCCCCTTCCCCATTCCCTTCCCCTTCCTCTTCCCCCTCCCCTTCCCCTTCTCCTTTCCCTTCCCCTCCCCCTTCCCCTTCCCCTTCCCTTGCTTGACTCACATGCTTAATAAATGCTTGTGGACTGACTGATTGATGTTTCCTAAGAATGAAATTGGCAAACAAAATTAAGCTCTCCACCTAGTACCCATACTGCCTCTGAGGCCCCCATTTCCTCAGCTGTACAAAGCTCTGAGGTCCCTTCTGACTCTAAAATCCAATAATCCTCTGTAAGTAGCAGAGCTCAGATTTGAACCCTGGGCCTCCCGATTTAAAATCCAATGTTCTTTCTATAACTTTCTCCTAAAAGACTCTGGGAGCATCAGAGTTCTAATCTAAGGAGGGAGACGAGGAAAGAAGCCGGGGGGGATATAGTGCACTCTCTAGATATTTGAGTGACCAAGGAGGTCAATGACAAAAAAGATTGGTTCCCACCCTCCTCACCCCATACACCAAAATGGTCCTTGCAGCAAAGACCTGGAAATAAAGCAGATACCCATCAGCTGGGGAATGGCTAAACAAATTCTGGTACATGACTGCAATGGAATATTACTGGGTTCAAAGAAATGACAAACTAATAGTGAATATTTATACAGAGCTTTAAGGTTTGCAAAAGGTTCTACATGCGAGATCCTGTCTGGATCCTCACCACCACCCGGTGAGGCAGGGATTGGTATCATCACCCCCATTTTATAGATAAAAAAACTGAGGCTGAGAGCTAAGTGATTTACCCAAGGTCACCCAACTAGCAGGTCTGAGACAGGATACAGACTCGGGTCTCCTTGAATCCAGGCCACCCGGTTACAGAGATGCATGGAAAGACTTATGTAATCTTAGTAGAGACCGGAAGCAGAGCCAAGAGAACAATGGACCCAGCTTCTACAACTAGGTGCAGGATGAACCACGATCACCCAAACAACCAGTGGTGGCAGAGCAGAGATGGCCTGGGAGGAGAGAGAACTCATTTCACCCAGGGGTGCTGGTGCTGGTGCTCGTGCTCATGCTGGTAGGGGGTGGATGTGGGGTTCCGTAGCGTGGAACTTTGCATGTAATACAAGATGGTTTGAAATATTGATCAGCTTTGCTGACTTTTAAAATAGTTTTTCTTTTTTTTTTAATTCTTTGTTATATGAGGTAGGGGCACAAGAAGAAATTTAGGTGATGTAAAAACAGAAGACAGCCCTTCCCCCCACCAAAAAATAAATCGGTTAAGAACAACCACAACAGGGCGGTATTAGAAAGAGCCAGGAAGTCTGGCTTGCAGCCAGAGCCCTACTAGGAATGAACGAGCAGTCCACTCCCTTTCTTTTCCATGTTTGTGATCAAATTCCTCCTTTTCCCCCAACACTTTATCCCTTGGAGATGCTCAGAAGAAAAAGGTTCAGGTATTGGTGAATGTTCACACCACATTGTAACCTCAGTGGCTTCCGTGGGTGTCTACGCTGCCAGCCCCCACCATCACTGCCACTCGGGATGGGACACACTCCTCCATTCCATCCCAGAATGAAGGCTCATCTGTGCCCCCTGAGGTGATTGCATTAAAACCACCCAAACTTTCCAATAGTTTCTTTTGTGACCAAAATGAGTTAGGGCTCCATCCAAGGCCAAAGCTGAGTCTAGAACTCGGCTGTGGGTTCAATCCATGGCCAGGGTCAAGAATCAGTCTGGGGTCAGGATCAAGGGCTCAGTCTGTTCTGAATTGAGCTAAGCAGTTCAGTCCCACTTCTAGTTTTTGGCCTCTTTCCCCCCCAGAGTCCTCCTGACCTGATCTAAACAGCTCAGGCCCTCGAGATTAGTTTGGGAGCCAGATAAATCCAGGTAATAAATATCTCTCCAATGAACTATTTGCACTGGCCGCTGGCCCAGGCTGAAGTGTGTGGGAGGCGGGAGAGGATGGGTGGGGTAAAGTCCCCTTCCTGTGTGTCCTCCCCTAACCTCCCCTTCCCACCCTCTGCCCCTCAGCTCCAGCTTCCACCAAGGTCCCCTGAGGGCACCTCCTGACAGAGTGAAGCAAACTCTCTCCTGACCTCCTCCCTTGGGCATCACACAGAGCCTGGTAGGGGGAAGAGACGTGGGCAGAATGAGAGAGGAGGGAGGAAGTAGGCTTGGAATTCCCCAGGCTGCCCAGCCAGCCTTCTCTGGGCTCTGCCTTGGGGGAGATGGAAGAAGGTGCCAAAGGTGCCTTATCCTTGGGGAACTCATTGGCTATCTGGCTGGGAGATTAGCTATATCTTCAAAGGAAAGGCCAGGTGTGCACCTGACATGATAGAAGAGAATAAAGGGGAGATTGTGGGACTGGCTGGTGATGGCTCCTGAGCTGTAGCTACATGGAAAGGCAGAGAAGAGGGTGATGCCATGGAGAAAGGCTTAGGGGAGCCATCCAGGCTTTGGAGTGGGAGCGGCCGATAATGACACAGAATGTCCCTTAGAACATGGGATGTCAGAGCTGGGAGGGTCCCTAGAACCCAGGATGTCAGAGCTGGCAGGGCCTTAGAACCCAGGATGTCAGAATTGGGAGGGCCCCTAGAACCCAGGATGTCAGAGCTGGGAGGGCCCTTAGAACACAGAGTGTCAGAGCTGGGAGGAGCCCCAGAACATAGAATGTCAGAACAAGGAAAGACTTTACAAGAGAAAATGTCAGAGCCAGGAGGAACATAGGGACTACCTAGTGGAAACCCCTCATCTTACTGGTAGATCTGGCCGAGGTAATGTCACTTGGAGAATTATAGCAAATAAATAAGCAAATAAGTAGATGAATGAACAAATAAGCGAACAAGTTAATTAAAAAAAAAAACAACCTAGAACCCATGTCTTGTGGTTCCCAGCGCTGGCCTTTCTCCACTTCTAATACCTTGAATTTGGTGTTTATGTTTCCGGGCCGGGGGTGGGGGACACATTGCTTGTCTTAATCCAGACAGGAAGCTCTTGGGGAGCTGGAATGGGAGCCTGTTCCTCATGTCTCTCAATCAAAGGGACCAAGTCAAGGCCTGGGCTTCCTAGAGGTTGCAGTACAGATTCCTGGATTGGGATGGGATTGAATTCCTGATTTATCTTCCTGTTGTGGATAATTGAGAAGTGGTCAGATTATCTCTTTAAAACCCTAAGTAAAAGCAAGAGTTAGCCCCTACCTCTAAGGTACCCAGGCCCTGTTTAGCCCAGAATCAAAACTGAAGAGGAAGCACAAAAGGCCTGTAAATATTTCGGGCAGCAGCTGTACCTGGCCCTCTCTAGGGCTAAATATTTAACGCGTCACATTCCAACCTCATCTCCTATTCACCGTGTTTTTTGCTCCCTGGCTGAGGGCAGGCAGCCTGGATCAGCTCCCCCTCTGCCCTACCAAATGCCCCCCTCCCCTGGTGGGGCCCTGATGACAGTTTGAAGGACTACAACATTACTTTGCCTGGGGGGGATGGAGGGATCCCCTTGGGTACTCTCAACAACCCTGGCAGAAGTGGGAGAGAGCCCTGGCATGTAGTCTTTTTCCCATTCTACAAAAGAAGAAATTAAGGTCAAGTCACTTCTTGGACTGACATTCCTTATCCCATCACACTCACACCCAGGGCAAATCAGAAATGCCTAGTTGTTTTCACTTAGTAATACTTAGCTTGGAAATTAATTTATGCTCACTGGGCCTTTAAGACAAGATAGACTTATTTCACTTCTTTTAAGGTACTTCTCCACTCTGACATTCTGTGTCCTAAGGGCCCTCTCCTCTCTAATATTCTGTATCCTAAAGGCCTGTTCCTGTTCTGATATTCTATGTTCTAAGGGCCTTCCCATCTCTGACATTCTACGTTATAAGAGCCCTCTCAGCTTTGACATCCTGTGTTCTAAGGGCCTTCCCAGCTCTGACATCCTGGATTCTAAGGGCCATTCCAGTTCTTTCATTCCACATTTGATGTCCCATAAGGCATAGAGGTCATACCAGCAGTAACTGTGAAGGAAGCTCAAAGAAGGTAGAGAGAGCCCTGGTAGTGCTGAAAGTTTAGGGTGAGAGTTGAGCTTTGGAGTGCAGAAGGTATAGAATCAGAGATGAGAGAGAATCCCATGGGAGTGGAGGGTGGGGATGGGGTGTGCTAGAGGAGATGGGGCTGACATCGGCTGTCTTTGCCTCCTTGGGGCCTGTCTCCAGGATCATAGAATCACAGACATGGATCTGGAAGACACCTCTTAGGTCATTCAGGTCAACACCCCATTTTCCAGATGAGATAACTGAGGTTTGGCACCATGCCCATACTCAGGTAGTAAATGGCTAAATCAGGATTTGAATGCAGGCCCTCTGACAATCTTTCTACTACGCCTGCTTCCTATATCCTCAGTGTCTCCCCATGTTTTCTCTTTTCCCCTGTTCCTGTGTCTCTGATTTAGCCTGTCCACCCTTTCTGCTTGAGGCTTCCTGAGGGCATTGGTTACTGGGCACCATCCACTACTCAGGGATTGTGAATTCTGCTCCCTCCTCGAAATCTCTCCCAGGTAGGCACACACTTTCTTCTCTATTGCAAGAGTCACTCCAGGAGAAATGAGTGTGTGTTGGGGTCAGACAACCATGGAAAAGACTTGCCAAGCCTTTCATCCAAGGCCCCCCAAGCCCAAGGGGCGGTGGAAACATGAACCACAGACCTGCCAGGCCTGGGGAAGGTTGTCCTGGCTGGGCTTAAAACCAACCTCTCTTGAGGCTGGAGGCTGATGATGGGCTCTGATTACAGCTTCTCCCTCCCTCCCCCTGTCCTGAAAAAGGCCTGAAATATCATCCTTTGAGTTTGGGAAGCTGCCAGGAGCAGACAGAGCCCCGGGGCTCTGAAATTACGGGACTGGAGTTTGAATCCTGAATCTGCCCTTGCCTCAAAAAAGCCCATTCTCTCAGAGCTGGTAGAGACCTTGGAGGTCTTTGAATCCAGACTGCCTTCTCCCACAAGAATCCTTTCTAACATCTACCTGTCATGATTCCAGCCTCCACTGAAAGACCTCCTGGGAGAAAGAGAGCCCTGAGCCAGCCTTGACTTTTGTGGGATAGCCCTGGCCCTTGTGGGATAGCTCTGGCCCTTGTGGGATATCCCTGGGCCTTGTGGGATAGCTCTGGCCCTTGTGGGATAGCCCTGGCCCTTGTGGAATAATCCTGGCCCTTGTTAGGTAGCTCCCTTTGTTAGAAAGGTCTTCCTTCTACTGAACTAAAATCTGCCTTCCCGTTGTTTCTCCTCACTGCTTCTAGCTCTCTCTCTGGGAGAAATGGGAGGCTGGCATCTTCTGCCATCTTTTAAGGAATCTGAAGATAACAGTTGTTTTATCCACAGTTGCCTCTTCTCCAGGCTAAACATGCTCAATTCTTTTAGCCTATCCTCCTATGGCTTGGTCACCTGCTTTTCTCTGGAAGCGTTCCATCGACATTGGTAGTATCACTTCTAAAATGAAGTCCCTGAACTTGATATAATCTAACCAGGACAGGACACATGGAGGTAGGGGGCTCTATATAACCTCCCACGTCCTGGATACTATTTTTCTATGCCTTAAGGTCTTCTCAGATCAGACATCTCTATTCTGAGGGCCCTCCCAGCCCTGACATCCTGTGTTCTAAGGGCCCTCCCAGCCCTGACATCCTGTGTTCTAAGGGCCCTCCCAGCTCTGACATCCTGTGCTCTAAGGGATCTCCTGGGATTATGTTAGCTTTTTAAGCTGACATATCACACCTTACAGTGAACCAAATCCCCAGATCTTTCCCCGTGTGAATTCTTGCCTAGCTACTTCTCTGTTCTTGGGCAGTTGCTTTTTTCAGACCCAAGTCCATGGCTTTCTGTTTCTCTCTTAAATTTCATCTTAGGAGATTCGGCAGCCTAGAACTCTTGCCCACTGGGGCCTTTTTGGCTCCTGCCTCTGGTATCCAGTGAGTAAGCTATTCTACTCAAATGCACATGATCCACAAATGTAAGGAAGGAGTTGATCCTGGAAGTTTCTGGATCAATTTAATGAGCTTTTCTGAGGTCAGAAATCACATAGACTTTGGACCTTCTTTTATGCTGGCATGCCCTTTATACCTTAACCCGAATTGCTGATCAAAATTATTAAACATCACAGGCCCAAGTGTGGAGCCCTGGGGCATTCCATCGGACACTTTTCAAGTTGACATGGGTTGGGTCTGGCCATTTGGCCACCTCTGAATCCTTCTAATTGTGTTATCATACAGTCCACACTTCTCTAGCTTTTCCCAGAAAGATAGTAGGTAGGGGAAACTTTGCCAAACCCTTTGCTGAAATCCAGGGATATGAATTCTACTTGTCTAATACTTTAAATAATATCATTTCAGCCGGGGGGAATCCCCTCCATTGACATAGCTCCCAACCCTTCCACACTTGACGCTCTTCATAAATCACTTTTAGAGATGGAGACTTTTCATCAGTGTAGGGAATTCTAAGTGTGAAAACTCCCTCCAGCAAAACAAATTAACGGCTCACCTATAACTTCTAGGTCCAGAGTTGGAAGGGGCCTTTGGGCCCCTTCATTTTGGCAAATGAGGCTAACTGGGCACGTCAGTGCCTTGGCCAAAGTCACACACGTGTCTGGCCAGGATTCAGACAGAGGGCCTGGTATTCCAAGTTTGGGGCTTTTTCCACTGCACCATAATGCCTCCTGTCTTCTACTTGGTCCCACAGGGCAGATTTATGAAGGGTTCGTGGGATGGCGTTGGGGCAGGGGAGAAGAAGGGGAAGTTGGGGTTTCAGTTCAACATCGGGAAAACCTTCCCAACAAATGGTGTTGTCCCTTAGTGGAAGAGGTTGTGTTGAGAGGGAGTGGGCTTCCCCTACCAAGGGTCTTCCAAAGCAGAAGCTGGAGGACCACTGGCTGGGTAGCTCCAAGGGTGGGGAACCTGCAGCTTTGAAGCCATATGTGACCCTCTAGGTCCTCAAGTTTGGCCTTTCCATCAAAGACCTGGAGAGCCACATGTGGCCTCAAGGTTACAGGTTTCCCATCCCTGGGCTAGGCTCAATGACCTCATTTGACATTTTGGGATTCCTCATTTAAGAATCAGTTCAAATTGACAACCTTTTCCAGGAAGTCTTTGATCATCCCTGTACCTCTCCCACTCCACCCCCAACAACCTGAAAATATTCTCTCCTTCCTTAGGGTTTTCTATGTAACCTTTGTCTGATTTTCTTTTACCCCCATCACACTCTACCTTGGATGAAATGAGATAAGAAATTTGCAGCTTGCAAACCTTACAGCGTCCTAGAAATGCTAGTTGTTATTGCCTATACTCGTGTGTGTGTGTGTGTGTGTGTGTGTGTGTGTGTGTGTGTGTGTATGACAAACCCTCACCCTCCCTTCCCTCCCAGAAGACTCTAAGCCCCTTGAGAACAGGGACAGAGACATTCTAGGAAGGTAGGACTTCTATGGAAGGCTTATTGGAGAATAAAGATAAGAATCTGAGAATCCTAGAGTTCCAAGGGATTTCAGAGTCTCTCTCTCTCTCTCTCTCTCTCTATCTATCTATCTTATCTATCTATATCTATCCATCCATCCATCTATATCTATCTATCTATCTACCTACCCACCCACCCACCCATCCACCCATCCTCCCATCCACCCATCCATCCATCCGTCCATCTGTCCATCTGTCCATCTATCTGATCTATCTGTCCGCCTCTCAGTCTGTCTGCCTATCTATCCATCTGTCTATCTAGAGCTGCAGTGGATAAATTAAGGGAGTCAGGAAGACCTGTCCTCAGACACTTACTGGTAACTGTGTGACCCTGGTCAAGTCACTTAACCCTCTATATGTCTTGTGTGTCTCTGTGTGTCTTTCCTCAGCTGTAAAATAAGGAGAGCAATGGCACCTCCCTCCCAAGGTTCTTGTGAGGACCAAGTAAAATAACATTTGTAAAGTGCTTAGCAAGTGCCCAGCACATAGTAAGTGCTTCCCCAACTCCTGTTCCCTTCCTGCCTTCCCAAAGCCAAGTCTAAATGTGCCTTCTTCCTGATGTCGTGTCTAAACCTCTTTGCACTCTCATTCCTCTTTGCTCCCTGTTCTGCCCTCTGGGGCCAAGGTGACTGAGTCCAGTATGGACTTCTTCCGCCAGACAGGCTTTCAGCTATTTGGAGACTGTGAGCGTGTCCTCCCTGAATGTTCTCTTCTCCAGGCAAAACGTCCCCTCACTCAGTTCTTCACCAGAGTCTTCCCTTTGTGCTAACATCTCATCGGTCGAGATAAGAGGCAGAGACAGTTTGGGTCTGTGCGTACCTGTTTCAATGAGATCACGAATCCACAGAAATCTTGAAGCCTTCCCAGAACATAGCCCCTTCACTAGGCTTGGGAATGAATGCACCTCCTCTCTGCCTTTGATTCTTAGAATGCCTAGCAGTTTTCTTCAAAGCTCAGTTCAGATTCAGCTCCCCACACTAGGCCTCTCTTGACCCCCTCTCCCCCCATGCTAGTGCTCCTCTGAATCATCTTGTCTTTGTTTGTTCTACATTGTGTGTATATAGGGGCAGTTGGGTGGCTCAGTGGACAGAGCATCAGGTCTGGAATCAGGAAAACTCTTCTTCCTGAGCTCAGATCCAGCTCAGACACTTACTAGCTGTAGGACCCTGGGTAAGTCACTTAACCTTGTTTGCCTCAGTTTCCTCATTTGTAAAATGAGCTGGGGAAGGAAATGACAAACCACTCCAGTATCTTTGCCAAGAAAACCCCAAATGGGGTCATGAAGTGACCAAACAACAACATATGTATGTATATACGCGTGTATGTGTTGTCTCCTTTTGGGTAGGGACTATTTTCACCTTTGTCTCTGCATCCCCAACATGTAGTCCAGTGCCTGGTACATAACAAGGACTTAATAAATGCATGCTCATTGACTGACTGATCTCCTTGTACTGAGTAGACACCCAATACACTTTTGTTGAACTAAACCGAATTGAATACTGCCAAGAAAAGATGAGTTTGCCTTGAATTGTTCCTGATGATCTTATTTTGGGTCCTAGTAATCTGTATTTTCATTTCTGATGCTCATAGACTGACTTTTTTTTTTAATGGCAGCATTATTACCCAGATTTGAAACTTTGAAGTCATCTCCAGCTCCTAACGGGTCCCTCACTCACACATCCCATCTGTCATCAGCTGATTCTGTCTGTTGATCTAGACAGACTCCTATCTGGCTTCTCTGCCTTCAGTTCCTTCCCTGCTGGAATTTCCTGTATAGGTTAAGCCTAATGCCTGACTCTGGCCAGAACCCTGCCCGTAATCTTGCCCTACTCAGGTATCTTATATGACTTCCCATGGTTGGAAGGAGAAAGTCTAAACTCCTCAGCTCTTCTCCATCTAACCCTGACCTTCCTTAGTAGTTTTATCTCTCTCTTTTAGGGAACAGGCTTGCTTCTCAGAGCTCTTTGCATCTTACACCCTAAGTTAAAGTAACAGAAATATAAAACACAGAACATCAGAGTTGGTATGTGTGTGTGTGTGTGTGTGTGTGTGTGTGTGTGTGTGAGAGAGAGAGAGAGAGAGAGAGAGTGTGTGTGTACATACAACAGAGAATGTCAGAGCTGGAAGGTATCTGAAAACAGAATATCAGAGCCTGGAAAGACCTTAGAACATAGACTGTTGGCACTAGGAGCTCTCTTAAAATACAGAACATAATCCCCTTCTTACTTTCTATGTTAACAAACTAATGCTTTCCCAAAGCCAGTGTGCCATCTCCCATGGAAGAGACTCATTTCCTCATATCTGCCTTTTAGCACCCGTCCTGTTTGCTTAGGTGTCCAAGTCCTGGGCCTGCAGTTCAAATCTGAGCCTCAGACACTTACTAGCTGTATCACCCCGAGTAAGTCACTTGTTTGCCTCAGTTTCCTCAGCGGTAAATGGAAATAATGATAGAATCTGATCTCGAAGGGTTGTTGTGAGAATCAAATGAGGTAACACTTGTACCACTCTTTGCGAACCTTTCGAGCCTTATATAAATACTAGCTGTCATTATTTATGACCCTGGCACCAAGCAAGCACTGAAAAAATGCTAAGTGAATTGAATTATTTAACTGGATCTATAACATAAGGTGCCAGAACTGGAAGCCCTCTCAATTGGTTTATTTTACAGATGGGGAAACTGAGGTCCAGAGAAGGGTCTTGCTAAAGGTCACACACAACCAGGTAGGGGAGGGGTAGAGAGGGTTCTTTTCCACTATCTGGTCCTCAGATCATTTTTTAATTTTTTCGTGTGTTTTGGGGGGCCGGGAGTCGGGCCAGGTTCGACCCGCCTGGGTCCAAGGTGGAAGAAGGGCCATGGCTCCCTGCTCCCGGCTGACCAGCTTCCCCGGACGGCTGCAGCAGCAGCAGCGGTAGGAAAGCCAGGCCCAGTTAGATCAATGTGCGGTAATTATACTGTGCAGCCACTCGGCTCGGGGAGGGGGGGTGGAGTGGGAGGTGGGGGAAGAGAACCCGGGGCCCACGTTACTTTGATTGACAGCCCGGGAGGGGCCAGTTCGCATGGCCTTGTGGGGCTTGTAGTCTTTCAGGCTCAGGCCAGCCGGGAGTCCTTGTGGGGGCAGAGCAGGCGACCCTAATTCTACCTCTCCCTTCTCTTCTGGCTCACTCTGTGCTGCTGCAGACAAGCTGGGAGCCCAGGACTCTTGGGTCCTCAAGAGTTTAGAAAGGCAAGGCGTCCCTTAGCCTTCTTCAGTCCGCCATGAATGGACCGCTTCTGCCCCCTGATCTCGGGCATTCATTCTCACTGCCTGCAGCAGCCCTCAGTTAAGCCAAGGCGGCTTAGAGATACTCCTCCCCCGCCCCCTGCTCCCCTAGGGTCACATCCTTCAACTCTGAAGAACCACCCGATTGGCCCAGAAGGCCCCAGAATTAGCTTGCCATTGGCCGGCCGAATCCCACCTCCCATTGGTCAGCTGCGATTGTGGCGTCACAGACCCATGTGGGAGCACTGACAGCCGATTGGCTGGCGCGATTGGCCAACCGCAGCCCAAGGATGGAATTTCCACAGTAGCCAGGGTTGCAAAGCTCTTTTAAGGTGGTCTCTCAATCCGTCTCCTGGGTTCCTTCTTTCTTCCTTCCCCCTCCTTTTTTTCCCCCTCTCTTTAAAACTGAATCCACATAATAAAGTCTGGGTATGGAGCCAGGAGGAGGCCGACAGCCCAATGTACTGGAGGGCTCCAGGGCCAGCGGGGAGCTGCCAGATGGAAGGTCCAGAGAGGATGGGTGAATCTTTCAGGGTCACACGCCTACTTGGGGGCAAGCCCCCTTCCCCTCTCTGGGTTTTACCTCATCTGTCAAATAAAAGGAGTTGCAGGGGCGAGAAAGGGTAGAAGGAGCTGAAAGGCTGTCTAGACAGACTCGATGTGAGGGAAAACTTCCTAACAATTAGAGCACAGTGAAACGGGCTCTCCATCACTGGACATAGGCACAGTCTTACTGGGTGACCCTTTGTCGGGCGTGTTGTAGCCCTAGAGGATTCCTGTTCAGGTATAGATTGGACTGGATAACTTCTGTGGTCTCTTTAGTCTCTCAGATGCTGCTCTTATGAAAGCTCAGTTCTCTCTCCCCCCACCCCACCCCCCACCCCAGCTTTGACATTTTTTGCAAGGCTTCCCCATTGTGGGTTTCAGTTTCTCCATCTGTAAAACCAGGGAGTTAGACTAGGGGAGCTCTAAGATCTCTTCCAACTTTGACTCTCTTCATTCCATGTTGTACTGTCTTTTTCCAGTCCCTAACAGTTCTATGTACTACATTCTAAAGTCCCATCCAGCTCTATCATTGTGTTCCATTAGAAGGTCCCTTCAAAATTCGAAATGCTATGTCCTATATTCTTTTAGGTCAGCAACTAACCCAGCACCTAGGACAGTGCCTTGCAATAGTAGGCACTTAATAAAGTACTTGTTGACAGCACCTGTGGTGTGCAGACAGCACTGTGTCTGTAAAGATACAAAATTTAGCTAAAATCCTCCTGTCGAAGAGGGTATAGTCTAGTGTAGACAGAAGTTCTAAGGTCCCTTCCAGTTTTATGACTCCCCCTTGCTGTGACACACTTTTTTAAAAGGTATCTTATTTTTATTTTATTTTATACCACCTTCGTTTCCAAATACACCCCCCCACACACACACACACACATTCCCTGTTACAAAGATCTGAAAAGAAAGAGGGGAAAAAGCAATTTAGCAAAACTAACCAAGTCTGATAATATATGTAATGCTTCACTCCCTTCCTCACCCACTTCTACAAAGAAGGGAGGTGCATATTCTCATCTCTTCTTGAAGACGCTCCACTCTAACAGCTGACATTTATTTATCATTGTGCTATAGATCTGCAAACTACTTTATATGGGCATTGTTTCACTTGATCCTCAACAACCCTGTGAAGTACCACACGTACCATTCCCCTCATCTTATACATGAGAAAATGGAGGCTTAAGGGAGGTGAGATTATTTTCCCAATATCACCTAGTTAATAAGTGCCAAAGACAGGGCTGGTTTCCCCTGACTCCAAATCCAACATCCTGTCCCTAAAGTTCCTTCCAGCTCTGACATTCTATGTTTGTTGTTCTAAGGTTCCCTCCAGCTCGGACATTGTGCCATCTAAGGTCTTTTGATGTTCTAGAGGCCCTTCTGGCACTGTGGTTCAGTGCAATACAATTCAACCCACAGAAAGCAATTCCATTGCTGGTTGCATTGAAGTGAATTTAATTTATGGAATCATAACATCTCAAGATGGAAAGGAGCCTCAGAAGCCTCCTTGTCCAACCTGTACCTACATTAGCCTCTCCCGGGAAACATTTTGGACAGGTGAGCTATCTGGGTTCTGCTTGAAGACCTTCAGCGATCATACATTTATTAGTCACCTGCAGAATTCAAAGGTCTTGTGTTCAATGCTGAGGGTACCAAGAACAATTCAAATAATTTCACAAAGATTTATTGATTGTGCGTTATACGCTGGCCATTGTATTTGACCTGGGGAATACAAAGATTAAAAATAAAGCAGTCCCTGCCAAATTTACCTTCTACAGTGAGGATGCAACATGTAAATAGATAAGGTAATTTGAGGAGAAAGAAAACAATACAAATGGAGTTATCAGAGAAGGCTTCATAGAGGAGGTGACACAATTATGCAAACATCTGAGTTGGCAGTAATTTTAGCTCTCTGTGCTTCTGTTTTCCTATAGCTGTCGGGTCAACAATCATTTATCAAGCACCCACTGTGTGCCATGCACTGTGGTAAACTCTGAGAATACCAAGAAAGGCAAAACCAGTGCCTGCCCTCAAGGAGTTCCCAATCTAATGGGGGAATGTGGAGAAGCTGAAGAGGCTCTTTAAGGGGGGGGGGGGAATGGTGTAGTCAGATTGTCACAGTTGTACCTTACTTAGGAAGATTATTTTAGCAGCTGTGGGGGATGTATAGGGAGGAGAATGAGGAGAGACTGGAAGAAGGGAGACCATTTAGAAGGCTGTTATAGCACTCCAGGCTGATAAAAGCCTGAACCTGATTGGTGACTGGGTGAGCAGAGAGAAGAGGACCCAAGTCCAAGGTGTTTGGGAGGTGGATTTGACATAGATCTTGCTCTAAAGAAGCTTACAATTGAATGGGAAGAGAAGGCAAATAGAAAAATAACTCTGGTGCAAAGGAGTGTGGGATAAGTGCAAAGAAGTGGCTGAGGTACTGAGCAGATGGAGAACTGATTTTTCAGCTGGGGGTTCAAGAAAGGCTGCATGGATGAGTGGGCCCCTGACTAGGGCTTTGAAGGAAGGGAAGGAACTTCAGTGGAGGGAAATGGAGGGAGAGGAGTCTATTTAGGGCATAAGAGAGTTTGAGCCAAAGCATATAGACAAAGAGAAGCTAGGAAGAGAATGAGGGGATGGAGGAATGAAGAGATAGCTTGCCTGGAGCATAGAACAAGAAAGGAGAAATAGTGCTAGATAAAGCTGGAAAAAACTGGGTTGTAGTGACCCTGGACCAGCCAGTCACTTAAGCATTCAGTTCCTCCTAGGCAGCCCTTTGAGCCTATAAATTACAGAACAGTTGCCAATTCTCATTAGTGGAGGGACTTTTCTTATTAGGAACTTCCTACACCAACAAAGCCATGGGTCCAGACCAAAACCAAAATAAATAAATAAATGGACTAGAGGCAAATTGTGTGGTTGAATGTAAAGGAGTCTCTACTTTATTCGGTAGGCAATGGGGAGCTCCTGAAGGCTCTTGAGCAGAAGAGGGACATAATCAGAGTACTGCATTAAGAAAATTGTTATGGCAGCATGTGGAAGATGTTTTGGAAGGAGAGAGACTAGGGGCAAGCAGAGTAGTTAGGAAGCTGGTGTGTACACTGATTCAATATAGGCTTTATAGCTGGAAGGGACCTTAATGAACGTGTAGTCCATTCCCTCTCATTTTATAGATCAGGAAACTAGATCAAATCAAATCCAAATTAACAAGCATTTATTAAGCACATACTATTTGCAAGGTTTTGTACCAGGTTGGGTATAGACACCAAAACAAAATGAAAAACTAAGTACCTTCAAGGAACATACTTTATGGCAAGCCTTGAGAGAGTCAATGATTTGCCAAAGGTTCCACAATCAGGAACAAGTAGTTGACAAGTTCTTATTAAACTACTATACCACTGTACTACATGCAGTGAACAAATGTACTGGTAGCTAGCTGGCAAAGTGAATAGAGTACAGGGTCTGAAATCAGGAACACTCAGCTTCATGAGTTCAAATCTGGCCTCAGACACTTACTAGCTGTGTGACCCTGGGCAAGTCACTTAATCCTGTTTGTCTTCTTTTTCTCATCTGTAAAATGAGCTGGAGGAGAAAATGGCAAACCATTCCATTATCTCTGCCAAGAAAACCCTAAGTGGGGTCAGAGACAACTGAGCAACAACCAGCAGAATAGTTTGGAAACCCAGATCTTCTAACTCTGTTGTCTTTTTTACTGCTCCCATACCCCATCCTCTCTAGTTGAGACATAAAGACTGAACCAAGGAGATGGTAGGGGTAGATGAAAGGATCAGACTGGTGTGATGAATAGGACTTGGTCAATGATTGACTGCCTGGCATGAGGGACGATTGTCAGCTCTGGAACTGAGCCTGGATGGGGGACATGAGACATATCTAACAAAGTCACTTTCCTGAGGTTTCAAATCCATTGGTGTTTCCAATGGAAACCTCAAAGTTGGAGAGGAAGGGCAGGTTTAGAGGATGATGAATTCAGTTTTGGACCAGACAGTTGGTCTTATGTTGAACAAATACAATACAGCAGAGCAGGAATTAATATCTTCTGTTGCTAATGTGGATACCCTTTCTGCTACATCATTTGCCTCCCACCTCAAAATGCCAAGGCTACTCAGCTCCTTTTTTCTTTTCTCCCTTCCTTTCTTCATTTCTTCCTTTATGAACAGGGCACTCTTGGATCGCTCTAGGATGTTCTCTGGGAAGTCCATTCTGTGTTTTAAGATGCCTACCGGCTCTGACAGTTTTTGTGCTATGGTTCCTTCCAGTGCTAACATTATGTTTTAACATCTTTCCCAGCCCTGGCATTCTCTGTTCCAAGGGTATTTCCAGGTCTCACATTTATAGTTTTTTAATAAAGATTTCTTGATTGAATGATCCTAACTTCTAAGTTCCTTCCCAGTTCTGACATTTTATGTTGCAAGGTCCCTCCTGTGTTCAAAGGTCCCTCCCTGCTCTGATCTTCTGTGTTCTAAGGGCCCTTTCAGCTCTGACATTCAGTGTTATAAAGTTCCTATCTGCCCTGACATTTTGTGTTCTAAAGTCCTTCCCAGCTCTGACATTCTGTGACCTCCCTGTTCTGATATTCTTTTTCTAAGGGTCCTCTCTGCTCTAACATTCAGGTTCCAAGATCCCTCCTGGCTCTAACAGTGTGTGTTCTAGGGGGCCTCCTAGATCTGAGTTCTAAGGACCCTCCCTTCTCTGACATCCTCTTTTCTAAGGACCCTCCCAGTTCTCATACTCTATGTTCTGTGGGATTCTGTTCTTATTCTAAGGCCATATTGCCACTGAAGAGTCCACAGTGCATAACAGATCCTGGTAAGAATCAGGGAAGGTTTCCTGGAGGAAGTGAAATTGGGTTCCAGTCTTTTGAAGACTGCAGAGGAAAATGCATTGTCAAGAAACCAGATCTGTGCCTCAGTCTTCTGGACTGAACCAGTGCTTTCTTCATCCCACTGATACCCAGATAAGCTCTTCAGCACACTCTAGACATGGCCTCCTCTTCCCCCGCCCCCAGCTCCTCTGGAGCGTCTCCTCAGGTAAGGCTTAGAGAATGCTCCAATCCTCAGGCACCCAGTCTCAGTCTGGCTGTTTGCAGGTGGAGGCTGGCCAGGTCTGGGGTGAGCAGAATTGACTGGGGTGGGGTAGGCACGGGATAGGAGGATTGGGGAAGCGGGCCACCTTAAGGCCGCGGTGATAGCGGCGTCTCTGATAGAGCTGAACCCCGAGGCGGATAGAGTGGGACGAACCACGACCACTGGCCCTGCGGCTGCCACCGCTGCCCGAGATCCACACTTCGCTCCTGACCTTCCCCGCCCGCCCGCTGCGCTCTTCTCCTCCCTCTCCCTTTTCTTCCCTCCCCTTCCCTCTCTCCTGCCCAGTTCCTCTGGCACATCTCGGCAGCTGAGCTCACTCTCCCTCCAGAGCAGGAGCCCCGTAGCGCTCCCTTATCTCTCTCCAGCTCCAGACGGCCCCGGGGAGCCGAGAGCTCCTGGGTTCTGGGACCCTTTGCCTAGCTTCCCCCCGCCCCGCCCCCAGCTTTCCCCAGCTCCTGCCCACCTCCCTGTCACTTTCCTTCCTTTCTCCCTCCCTCTCCGGCCTCGCTCCGCAGGGACACCTGGACTCCTGGGTCTCTCTGCGGCATCCCCTTTTCATTGTCCCTCCCTACTTAGGCTTTATCCTCTGTCCTGTTTTCCTTTCCCTCCCTCTCGTCTTCCCTCATTCCTTTGGCTCTCCTCAACATTTGGCGGGGCGGCGGCTGGGAGCCTGGGTCTGGGGGTGCCCTCGGGTTCAGGGTGGAGCGGGCGGAGCCCCGCAGGATGTACCCCCAAGGCAGGCCTCCGGTGAGTGGATTCCCAGGGCGCGTAGGGGAGTGGGGAGCCCCCCAAGGGTCAGGGGAGATTCTCAGGCTAGTCTAGTCCTGAGACCTAGCATCATTCACCCCACCCCCGACCACGCTCCACTCCAGGCCGGGCAGCCCTTCAAGTTCTCTGTCTCGGAGATCTGCGACCGCATGAAGGAGGAATTTCAATTCCTGCAGGCTCAGTATCACAGGTGAGGCGGGGCGGGGAGCTGGGCTGGAGGGCTGCCACCTTGCCCCCACCAAACATTCAGCGAGTCCAGGAGCCTAAGTCTCTAAGTGTGAGGGAGGGGGCGCTCAGGCGAGGGCGAGGTCTCAGTACGCAAAGGGCCAATGGGGCGGAGAGTGGGAGAGGCCAGGTGAGGGCGGAGCCTCGGGGAGCTAAGGGCCAATAGACCGGGAGAGACATGAGGCCGTGGTCTAGGAGTGGGAGGGGTTAGGTGAGGCGAGAAGGGGCGTAGCCCAGGAGGGAGTGCAGGGGCGGAGCCTAAGAGCAGGTGAGGGGAGAGAAGAGCCAATAGGGATGGAAAGAAGGCGGGACCCCAGACCTCAAAGGACCAATAGTGAAAGAAGGGGGTGGGGCCAGAGTAGGAGTGGCCAGGTGAGGGAAGAAGAGCCAGGAACATCCTAGGAATTGGCTTCAGAGTGGGAAGTATCCAGGTGAAGTAGGAGCTGGGGGGCGGGGCACTTCCTGATCTAGGTGAGGAAGGGACTGGGGGCCGGGTAGTTCCTGATGTTGGGTCTGCCCTTTCCTTGATCTCCCCAGCCTCAAACTGGAGTGTGAAAAACTGGCCAGTGAGAAGACTGAGATGCAGCGTCATTACGTCATGGTGAGGGAAGGGCACAGTGAGCTCACTCCTGGAACCTCCAACCCTATCCTAATGTTTCCTGATTGTTTCATCTAAAGACCTGAATTCCAGTCCCTGACCCAGCCACCGGCTTATGAAAAGGCCTTAGGGAAGGTCCTTTCTTCCCTGAGCCTCAGTTTCACTATTTCTGAAATGAATCAAGGAAGGGGAGTTGGATAAGAATCTAAAAATCCCAAAATATCCAGGCTGGAAGGGACCTTAGAGATAACCTACTGCAACATACCCCTCCCACTCACCCACCTACCCATTTTACAGATAAGAAAACTGAATCCTTGGGAAGGAAGGAAAAGGCCAGAATCTCATAGTGACTGAAGCAGGACTCTTCCCTTTGGCCTCTACCAGGGGTGGGGAACCTTTGGCCTCGAGGCCACATGTGGCCTACTAGGTCCTTAGGTTTGTCCTTTTGACTTAGTCCGAGTTTTACAGAAACCCCTTTTATTAAGGGGATTTGTTCTGTGAAGTTTGGATTCAGTCAAAGGGCTACACTTGAGGACCTAGAGGGCCACATGTGGCCTGGAGATCAAAGGTTCCCCACCTCTGTGCCAAACTGCCTGTGTGTGCAGGCTTTCTTGAGATTATCATCTATAATAGGAAATGACATTTCTATAGTGATTTAAAGTTTTCAAAATGCTTTGCGCAGATGTCCTCACTGGACTCATGATGTCATGCCTCTCTCCCCACGCTCTGCAAAAGACCTTAAGCTCTTTGAGAGCTGGGACTGTGTCATTCTAGAAGGGAGCCCTGAGTGTCCTGAGTGGATCCCTCTATGGAGGATCTTGAGCCATAACTCGTAGTTTTCTGGGAAGTGTTTGCTCTTTTTGATGAGTGTGTTCTCCCTAAGCTAATGGAGTAGGGGCTTAGGGTTGGAGAGAGCCAGAAATAGGAAATTCAGAAGCCAGGAGAGAATAGGCATACTTCTCTTCCAGTTCCAGTGGGTCCTGGTGAAAGGAAGAGTACAGACCAAGGTCATTAATGGTGTTAGGATGTGTTAAGAATCTTCCTTCCCTGCCCTTGGAGGAAGTGGTAGGGGTTTCTCTGATACAATCTAGGGAGTAAGGGTGGGAATGAGGCTGTTCCAGTAATGAAGTCAAGATGGACTAGGATGGCGTTCCTTAGGCCCCCAGGAACAAACTAAATGGGAGAATTTGGGGGATCAGCAGTGCTTGGGAGAGATTTCTCTAGGATAAGTGATAAAGGACTAAATTCTATAAATGCAAACCAGGTGGGGCCTATAAGTATGTTGGGGAGTAGAGGGATGGGGAGTTCGGTGTCAGGAGCTGGGCGGGTTAGTTCTGACCCTACCTGAGGTCACCAAGGGAAGGCAGGGAAGGACATCACCTGTGCCTGGTGACTATGACACCTCTTCCTTGCCTTTCAGTATTATGAGATGTCCTATGGCCTCAACCTGGAGATGCACAAGCAGGTGAGGGGGCAGGGAGCAGGCTGTGGATTTCAGGATCCTAGCCATACCCCCAGGTAACCGTTACAAGGAAGAGACTTAAGCGGTTGAGTGTTTCACCCTAGGTGTTTGGGATCTGGGTTGGAGCCAAAGAGATTGCTTTTCAAGATATCTAGGTCCCATTTTGGATTTGTGGCCTTGGGCAAGTCTGTTCTCCACCTCTTGGATTCAATTTCCCCAGTTGTGAAATGAGGGGAGGGTAGAACCGCAGACTCATAGAACATGAACACCAGAAGGGACTTGAGAACACAGAACATAGACTACCGGCACCAGAAGAGGTCTTAGGAGAAGATAGGACTTAGAGGGAGATAAGGTGTCTTGGGAATGAAGAAGCCTGGGTTCAAGTCTGGCCTCAGACACATAATACTTGTGTGACCCCGAGCCAGTCACAGAATCTCTCAACTCTGCCCCTCCCATTCTGCTCCTCTTCCCCCTCCCCCCCCCCCCCATCACACACACTAAGGCAACTTTGTAAGATTGTAAATTGTGGAGGGTGTCCTCTCACTAAGACCTCCTTACAATAATGAAATCACTGGTCTGTTTTTGTGAAAAAGAGCCCTTAGAGCACAGTACCTCAGAGATAGATGTCACCTTAGAGATCATCTGGTCCAATCCCCTCACTGCACACATGGAGAAATTGAGAGCTGGCCGTTAGCCAGAGGTCACAGCGAGGCTGGCACCGGGTGATCTCTAAGGTGCTTTGCCGTTCTGACATCCTCGACAAGGCGCCATGCCCTGCCCAGCCTCATTCTCTGCTCTTGCCTTTGCTCCCTCTCCCCCACACCCCTCCCTCCCGCTGCTCAACTCCCCCCGCCCCCCCCAACCTCCTGTCCTCCTTCTCTCGGCTGCCTGCTTTGTTCCGGCAGTAATTTGCTGTCACTCTTCAGATCCATCAATCCCGTCATCACGGGGCTGCCTGCCAGAGAAATTAGTTTGGAGCAGAGCCCGATGAAGTGGTGAATCCAACAGCCATATTTCTCCAGCTGGAGAGGCCTCCCTCCCAGTTTGCTCCTTTTATGATTGTGGGAGTGAGACACACACATGCACTCTCACACACACACACACATGCACTCACACACACAGACATTCATAGACATATTCACAGACAAACAGACAGGTTCAAGGATACACACACACATACACAAACACACACACATTCATAGACATATTCACAGACAAACAGAGAGGTTCAAGGATACACACACACACACACACACACACACACACACACCTCCCCTGGGTGCCTTCAGCCCCGGCCCTTCTCTGGAAAGAATCAGTTCCTTTCTCCCTCTTCAGCTGGGGATTGGTCTTCTCCATTTTCCCTCCACCCCGGTGAGGAAGGTTGGGCAGTGGCCACTACCTCCTCTTAACAGACGAGGAAGCCAAGCCATAGAGAGGAAGTGGGGAGAGCTAGGACCTCCCTAGGACAGGGAGCAGCCCCAGCTCTGCTGAGGAGGGTGGGGAGGGCTTCTTTTTCTTTGGCCTCCAGCGTTCCTTGTAAGGGATTGTTGGGGGGACTGGGAGACACTGCCTTCCTCCCCATGCCTCCAGCCTGACCCTGTTCTGTGTCTGTCTCTCTGCCAGACAGAGATTGTGAAAAGACTCAGCACCATCTGTGCCAAGATCATCCCCTTTGTGAAGCAGGAGGTGAGCATGGTGGGCTCGGGGCTTCTGGGAAGGGCAGGGAAGGAAGGATCAAAGGAACACAGATCCTTAGAGCTGGAAGTGACCTGCAAGGCCATCTAGTGACTTCGTTTTATAGATGAGTAAACTGAGAGATGACACTTGTCCAGGATCACACAACCACTATATGTCAGAGGTAGGATTTGCACCCAGATCTTCTTGACGCTAAGTTCAGCGCTCCATCCACCCTTCCTCTGTGTTTTAGGGTGCTGGGGTGCTGAACTGTGGGAGGGATCTTTATCCCCAATGCAATCCATCAATTCGACAAACATTAAGCATCTGCTTGGTTTGCTCCTGGGCTAGGGTATCCTAACACATTAGTTTAGTTTGAGGGAGGGGACACAGGTAGTAGAAAGAACATTCATAGATTTCTGGCTGGAAGGGACCCTAGGGACCACCCATTCCAACCCACTCATTTTATAGGTGAGATTGTAACCTCCTTGAGAGCAGAGAATGTCTTTTGCCTCTTTTTGTGTTTCTAGTGCTTAGCCCAGTACCTGGCACATAGTAGGCACTTAATAAATGCTGATTGATTGATTAGGAAACAGAGGACCAGAGAGGGTGTGATTGGCCCAAGGTCCCCTGGGTACTAAGTGGCAGAGCTGGGATTCGATCCCAGGTCCTATCAATTCAGAGCCAGCTATTTCCATCACCCCAAAGTGTCTCTGTTCCATCTCCCCACTGCTACCACCTCCCCCACCCCCACCTCAATGTGTTTCCTATCCCAAGCACCAGCAGCAAGTCCTTCAGGCAGTGGAGAGAGCCAAACAAGTGACTACAGCAGAGCTGAACAGCATTATCGGGGTGAGTCAGCATCCATCAGGCGGAGGTTTTGTCCAGAGCTTGGGGCCAAGCCAAGGAGTTTGACAGTTGGTTAGGTCAGACCTTGGATGCTCCTAAGTCCCTCTTTCCTACTTTGCCCCTGACTTTCTGTGAGACCTTCTCCCTCCTGAACCTCAGTTTACCCTTCTGTGAAATGGGGCCACAAACCTCCTTGTGGGCTAACTGTCGATCCCCTCCCCAACCTGGACCCTTCTCCAATCTAGCAGCAGCAGTTACAGCACCTGTCACACCACATTCCACCTGTACCCTTGACCCCCCACCCTGCAGCAGGGCTGCTAGCCCTGTCTGGAGCCCTGGCCACCCAGGCTCAGCTAGCAGCCACCACCAGTACCGCTACCAAGGAGGATCAGAGGATCTCAGGCACTGGGGAGACCCCAGGTAAGGGGAGAAAAGGAGGGAGAGGATGAGGAAAGAGAACTATTAGGTTAAGAAGAGACATTGGGAGGGGGTAGGAAAAGAGCTGTACCAGGGAGGGGGGAAAGAGGGTTACACAAAAATACAAGGGAAAAAGGACATGTTGGGATGAGAAGGAAAGCAAGCTGTCCCCACTCATAATTCTTTTTCTGCCCCTTCTCTCTCTCTCTCTCTCTCTCTTTCTCTCTCCCTTCCCCTTCCTCCCTTTCTCTCTCTCTCCCTCCCTCCCTTTCTTTCTTTCTTTCTTTCTTTCTTTCTTTCTTTCTTTCTTTCTTTCTTTCTTTCTTTCTTTCTTTCTCTCTCCCCCTCCCTCCCTCCCTTCTCTCTCCTCCTTTCTCCCCATCTCCTCTCCCTCTCTCTTTTATTCTCTTTATCCCTCCCTCTTTCCCTGCTCCCCCTTCTCCATCTCTCTCATTCCTTCTCCTCCCCTGGGCCTGGGGAGCAGCAGGCAGAGACCACAGCAGCCGGGTGAGTGACGGGGCTGGGACTGGGACTCTCTCTTTCCTCCCCCAGAGCCACCCTGAGCTGAGATCACTTGGGGGTTTGCTGTGGCATTTCCATCTCATCTGCATTCATCTGGTCTTTGGGCTTCTCCATCTTGGGCAGCTTCGGCCCATGTGTGTGAAGGGGGGGAGTTAGGATCCGGGGTCTGGGCTTTGAACACCAACTCTTCTGCTGGCCTTTCCTCCCTTCCCCACCCCCACTCCAACAGGAGAGATTATTGACCAGCCCCCCTCTTCTCCCCCCCCCCCCCACAAGGAGCGGTCAAAGTCGGAGGGAAGTGAAGAGCCTCTCTAGGGATGGGTTGAAGATAACAGCTATAAGCCGGCAGCCCACTTCCCTCATCTTCAGTCAGGCTGATCTCAGCTTCAGGCCCCAATCCCACTCCCTGTGGCCCCATCTGCTGTTGGTATAGGCCAGTGCCCTGAACAAAAGCTGGGATTGTCCTGGTCATG
The DNA here is from genome assembly GCF_011100635.1 of Trichosurus vulpecula. Taxonomy (NCBI): domain Eukaryota; kingdom Metazoa; phylum Chordata; class Mammalia; order Diprotodontia; family Phalangeridae; genus Trichosurus; species Trichosurus vulpecula. The sequence continues at coordinate 53,995,000 of NC_050573.1, read as the reverse complement.
CCCCACCTGAAAGACTGTGTCCACTTCAGGGACTAAGTTAGAGGAAGGAGCTCACCTAGAGAAGGGAAGCTGGGATGGGGACAGGGTAGGAGAGCTGGGCATTGGAGGAGCTGGGAAGGTATAGCTGGAGAAGAGGGGACTCAAAGCTATATTCAAATATGTGAAGGCCTGTCATACGAGACAGGGATTAGCCTGAGCTCAGAAGGGCACAAGGAGCAATGCTCTAAAATGGTAGAGAGGCGAATTTGAACTCAACGTAGGGGAAAACCTTCCCAACAGCTGTTCCCCAATGGAATGGCCTGCCGAGGGATGAGGGAACTCCCCATCACTGGAGGTATGTAAATGGAGGCTGTCAGAGATACTTTATGGGGGGTGGTTTCCCAGGCTGGGAAAGAGGTAAGATTAGGTAATTTCTAAGTCCCTTCCCAGATCTGACATTCTGTTTTCTAAGGGCCTTCTGTGTTCTCTGTCTCAAGGTCCCTTCCAGCTCTGATAGTCTCTGACCAGGGCAAGAGGGAATAAGCAAGGAGAGAAGAGAAGGGGCTGTAGGATGGGCTGGGGATTTTCCATTGCGGATATGCCTCATTATCCCTTCCAGAGTGAGCATCTTATAAGATGGGGAGAAGGAAGCAGAGTTGTGGGGAAGGCAGAACGTGTGTGTGTGTGTGTGTGTGTGTGTGTGTGTGTGTGTGTATGTGCGGGGGTGGTGGTGATGTTTATAAATAAGCCATGGGAAGAAGCAAGTGTAGCCTGGCACCCACCTCCCTTGACCCCTAGAGAGGACATTGTGGTCTCCTTGAGAACCAGGGAGCGCACTTGAGCTGAGACCCTTTCCTCAATAGAGAAACCAAGGCCTGTATCTCTTGGTGAGAGAGGGGGCAATTTGGAGAGCTAAGAGGATCCAGGCTCTTTCTCCAGCTGTGTCTAATGGATGGCCATGTCCCCCTTCCTTTAGCTTCCAGGAATTGGGGACACTTGTTCAGGGACTTGGAACAGGGGAGGGATGTGAACTCCTTCCCAGGGCCAGCTGAGCCTTCATAGCTGCTTCTGGGATGCCTGATAAACCTTTTACATTTTTCTACAGAGTCCATCCCCTTCACCGCCAGAGAGCCTAGTGGAGGAAAAGTGGCTCATTGGTCAGACACACAAACAGGAAGAGAAAGATGCTCTGAGAAACTATGTGAGTGGGGCTCTGTTCACTTTCCTCACTCTGGGCCTCAGTTTCCCCATCTGTAAAAAGAGAGGCCTAGGTATTTTAATGGTATCTAAAGACCCCTTTCAGCTCTGACATTCTATGCTCTATGTTCCTTATTTTTTTAATTATAGATATTTTTGTGGTTACAACAGTTTCATTTCCAAATATGTTCCTTTCTTCCTTGGAGACCCATCCCTTGTAACAAAGAATAAAAAGAAAGAGAAAAAAAAGAAAGACAGAAATCAATCTATCATATGTTTGGAGGGCTTTCCAAACCCCTACATTTTGTCTTCTGTGTTCTATGGCTCTTCCCAGCTCTGATATTCCAGATTCTCTATACTAAGGCCCTTCTGGCTCTGACCTCTTATGGTCAAAGGAGGCTGCTGATAAGGGGAGCTTGGCTTTCCCTCTGAGGCCTGCTCATGAGGGGGTGCCTCCCTGCCAGCTCCCATCTAGCTCCCCACTTTCTCTCTGCCAGGACAGTGACGGTGACAAGAGTGATTATAATCTGGTGGTGGATGAGGTGAGTCTGGCCACTGGGGGTGGGGGTGAGGGCATACAGCTGAGACTTCCTCTGGGGTAGGGGAATAGAGACGTCAGCATCAAGAGGAAGGCTTTTTTTTGTTGGGGAGTAACAGGAAATTGAGGATGGGTTTCAGGGTATCGATGCAGAGGGAGATACAAGTCCTGATTTCTTGGGCAGGACCTAGGACAGGGGCTAGAGAGAGAAAGAGATGGAAGTCCCCTCCTCCCCTCTTCTCTCCACCATTCTCCAAAAGGATCGGGGAAAACTCAACAACTTCTAAATGTCCCATCTTACCTTATGGTCTCAGGAAGATGATAAAACCCCAGAGCTTGAAAAATCTTTAGAGATCCTCTAGTCTAGAGGTTTTTTAACCAAAGGATCCATGAACTTTTTTTTAATTGAAAACTATATTTCAACATAATTAGTTTTCTTCATAATCCTAAGGATACATTTTATTTGATGTATTTAAAAACATGCTGAGAAAGGCTCTTTAGGCTTCACCAGATAGACTGCCAAAGGACTCCATGACACAATGAAGGTTAAGAATCTCTTATCTAAGGGGCAGCCAGTGGCTCAGTGGATGAGCACCTGCCTGTAGTTGAGGACCTGAGTTCAAATCTGGCCTTAGATATTTACTAGCTGTGTGACCCTGGAAAAGTCACTTAACCCTGATTGCTTGGGGGCAGGGTGAGGATCTTTGATCTAGTCCCACTCCCCCTCTCCCAGTTTATTATATATGATCTGTAGAGGGAAGGAGACTTGCCCAGGATCATATAGCATAGCTGAGATGGGAACCTAGACCTTCATAGCTCTGCTCCAGGCTTCCTTCCTTCACACAGTCTGGGAGCCAACCTTTTGTTTTACAACCTTTTTTTAGTGATTCTGAACAAGTCTCTTTCCCACCCCCTAAGCTGCCTCCCTCCTGGGGCTGGGCTGAGGAAGCAGGGACAGATGTGCCCAATCAGAGACTCCTTTCTAGTTGAGGAAAAAGAAATCCCCCTTTAGGAAGGGGCAGGTTCTCCAGACTCTCTGACTTTCTTGTTGCCAGGATCCTGTTTCTGAACCCCCCAGCCTGGTGCCCACACCCAGCCCGAAGATACTAAGCCACCCAGATCTACCTGACAGCTCAGCCTCTTTGGCCTCGAGCCAGGCCACACTGACCCCTAAAGGCAAGGATCCCAGCCTGGTAAGGAATCAAAGAGCCCATCTCTAGACAGTCATTGTGACCACATCTCTAGCCCTGGGCTGTTGACTCTGATGCTACCCAGAGCACCAGGGGCAGGGAGCCTGAGGCAGCGCCCTGTGATGGAAGATGCCTGCACAGGGGTCAAGAAAGTTGTATTTGGGGTAGCTAGGTGGCAGAGGGGATAGAGCACCAGCCCTGAAGTCAGGAGGACCTGAGTTCAAATCCAACCTCAGACACTTAGCTGTGTGATGCTGGGCAAGTCACTTAATCCCAACTGCCTCAAAAAAAAAAAGCTATATTTGAGTCCAGACCGCCCCTCACTTACAAGTTCTGTGACCTTGGACAGGTGACTTCCTTTCTCTACCTCAGTTTTCCTATCTGTAAAATGAATAGTTCTTATGTATATAAAAGATAAATACATGTGTTTCGTGCATATGCTACCTTTCTCCAGGTTAGTGATGAGAAAGGTGCTTTGTAAACTTCAGGGGCCAGAGAAATGGGAGCTGGAATTTTGAGTCCTCAGCACTCCTCCTCCCCGCCCTACCTCAGCATGGGGCTCAATTCAACAATTCAGTTTAAAAAAATGGTCTTAAAGCCCATGCCATATACAAGGAGTTAACGTGGCAGTTCCTGGCACTCAGGCCCTTCGGGCCTTCCTGCCTGGCCACTGCCTGAACTGCTTCCCTAGGCCCTGGATCGATTGGCCAAGTCAGACTCTGGGATTGAAACATCATTGGGAGGGTTGCCTTCCGGGGCCAATCAATCTGAGTCCCACTGGCTCAGGCAGATGAGGGAGGAGGGGGCTGGTGTGAGATAGAGATGCTAAGGGGATGGGGGTGCTCCCACTACAAAGACATAGGGCCCTACTGATCACAGGAGGGGCAGTGGAAGGAGCAGGGGGACTGGCTTAGAGGAGAGGCCCTCCCCACCCTGCCACGTACACACACAGGTGGCTCTCTTTGCCCTGTCCCGCCCATTCATGACCACACTGGTATGTGCTTGTGTGTGATAATGTGCAAGATGTTCACAGACACAGGGACACACACACTCATGGGAAACAGCACACCCATGTATGCCACACACGTGTATTTGTCTGCACATGTGTGTCCACACAGGTACAAACCCAGTACACTTGTGTAGGCTGGCAAGTACATGTGGATTTACGGACAGTAGGTAACCGCCTTATTCAACGCTCATGCAAATCTACGTATGCATGTCCACAGTGGCTCCCCTATGTGTAAACAGTGGCTAACATGAGTGGGCATACTTGCACATACATGGACACCTGCAGGTGCACGCATGTCCTTGTTCATACATGACCCTCTCTAGTTTTCTGCCAAATGCATTAGCTCTGTATAGTCCCCAGCTTACTCCCCTACTTATCTCCCCCAGCCTAAATCTGACTGCCCCTCCCCCATCCCATTCTCTGTGCAGAAGCTGTTTTCTGTCAGCACACCTCCAACGGGCAAGCCCAGCAGCCCCTCCTCCTCCCCAGACGCCTCCACCCCTGGCCCCAGCTCTGCCAGCCACCTCCGTCAGCTTGGCACCAAACCACTGCCTGCCACAGACAGCACTGGTGAGAAACCTGGCCTCCGATCCACCTCTGCCCCAGTTCCTGGGAGGGGAGAGTCACCCTATGAACGATGGATGAAGACTGTCTGGTGGGAGCAGGACCTCACTGACACAGACCGTGGGCTGGGGGAAATAAGGGAGACTGAAAATTAGGAAACCTGGGTTCTACTAGCAGGCCCCTCACTAACTCACTGTATCATCATCTTGTGCAAAAATGTTCCCCTCTCTGGACCTGTAAAATGGTGGGGGGTAGGGAAGGGTGGAGGAAGAGAACTAGAAGATGTCCAAGATCACTTCTATTCTAACATTCTGTGTTCTAAAGGCCCTCCCAGCTCTGACATCTTGTGTTCTAAGGAGTCTCCCAGCTCTGACATTCTGTGTTCTAAGGGCCCTCCCAGCTCTGACATCCTGTGTTCTAAGGGCCCTCTCAGCTCTGACATTCTGTGTTCTAAGGTCCCTCCCAGCTCTGACATCCTGTGTTCTAAGGGCCCTCTCAGCTCTGACATCCTGTGTTCTAAGGGCCTTCCCAGCTCTGACATCTTGTGTTCTAAGGAGTCTCCCAGCTCTAACATCCTGTGTTCTAAGGGCCCTCCCAGCTCTGACATTCTGTGTTCTAAGGGCCCACCCAGCTCTGACATCTTGTGTCCTAAGGAGTCTCCCAGCTCTGACATCCTGTGTTCTAAGGGCCCTCTCAGCTCTGACATCCTGTGTTCTAAGGGCCCTCTCAGCTCTGACATCCTGTGTTCTAAGGGCCTTCCCAGCTCTGACATCTTGTGTTCTAAGGAGTCTCCCAGCTCTAACATCCTGTGTTCTAAGGGCCCTCTCAGCTCTGACATTCTGTGTTCTAAGGGCCCTCCCAGCCCTGACATCCTGTGTTCTAAGTGCCCTCCCAGTTGTGACATTCTATGTGTCATGGTTACAAAATTCCAAGCTTATAAGGTTCTAAGTTACTAAGATTCATTCTAGGAATGGAGAATGATATGAGTTTCAAAGGCTTGAAGACCCAAATTAATACTATTATTTTGCATTGGACTGTGTGTTTGGGAGTGGAGGGTGGGAAGGGGCATGTGCCGATGACATTCAGGTTGACAGGCCCTATTGAAATGCCACATACATCTCTGGGATGTAATTGGGAGTAATGAGAAATGAGGTTGGCCAGGCAAGGTGGGACCTAATGGAATTTAGAGAGGGGGGGATGGAACATTGAAAGTCAGGTTCAGGAATCTGGACTTTTGATGTATTAAGCAACAGGGGCAGCTTTGGGAGTTTTGAAGTAGGGAAGAGATGGGAAGAAAGTGTTGTTTGGAGAAGACTCTATGCAAGAAAGGTCAAGGGTAGAGGCTAGAGGAATGGAGGCTAGTTAGGGTGCCATGAGGCTGACTAGAGGTGGGCTGTCAGTAGACGAGGAAAACATTTGACTAGACTTAAAGAACATGGAATGGAAGAGGCTCAGAGATCCTAACCCTATCCGGTCATCTGACAGATTGGGAACCTAAAGCCCAGGGTGTGAAGAGGCTTACCCCAGACCCCATAGCTTAGGAGCAGTTTGGACATAAGGTATAATGCTGGGGGGGGGGGCGGTCAGAGACTCCTCACAGGTGGCTGGGTGGGGTAATTGGAAAATGGTAGTGCTGTTGGCCCAGGGAAATTAGATTAGGCCATTTGGGGGAGAAAGGTGGTGACTTGGGTTTTTCGGATGTGGGGAGCTTGAAGCAATAGTGGCGTAGTCCGAGACAGATGGATGCTGGGGACTGGGGCCTTCAGAGAGCTATACAGTAGTGGGAAGTGGAATTTTCCTTCAGGAACAAATGGGTGAGTTGAGGGTAACAGGAATGTAGATGAAGAGGGGTAGTCTGGAGAAACTTTCCTATCCTCAATTCCTTCCTTCTCTGAAGGGGCTGGTGGGCACTGCTAAACCCTTATGGGGGCCCCAGATTCCCCAGTTTGGAGGATGGAGGGTGCAGAGATTTGGGAACCCTGAAGCCCCCAACTAAGGAGGTTCAGGAGCTAAGGTCCTTTTCTTGGTGCTGGAGGGAGAAGGGGATGTCTGAAGGTCTTGTCCCCTCCCCACAGCCTTGAGGACTCCCCTAACCCTGTCTGGCCCCTTCACTGCATCCTTTGGCATGGGACCCCACACGCTACTCAATGGGGACCTCGCGGTGCCTAGTTCCTACATGAGCCTTCACCTGTCCCCACAGGTCAGCGGCCCCATGATGTTCGGCCACTCCCCCATGGTGAGTGAGCATTGGGCCCCCAGTTGGGGAAGAGGCAAACACTCTGGATTTTCTTGGAACTGGGCCAGTGTCCATGATCCCATTCGTGAATGGGGCATGTATGGTCATCAATTATCCTTCAGAACCAGGAGGAGAAGACGATGAAGCTCTCATAAGCTTTGGTTGAGAGTTCTGTCCAACTTAGCGGGTGAAGCAAGGAGTTTCTGGGGGGGGGGAGAAATAGGAGCCTGAGGCTTTCTTTTTCCTTACCCCCTGAATCAGCAGATGGAAACTGAATCTCACTCCCACATCCGGGTATCTGCCCTCTCTTCCACCTTGCCTGGCTTCCCTGGGGGAAAGCTGTGAGTACCCACTTAGCTGATGAGGGCCAGGTGAGGGCAGTGGGCTCCCTGGAAGAGGTGGCTGCATCTGGGAAATGGGTTGGATTCCTTTATGACTGCACATCCAAAAGATTCTTTGAGACCCTTAAAATTAGTTGTATCCCAGGCTGGCATGTGTCAGGGGAGGGACTTGGGAACAGACCCCTCTCCAGGATGTCTGAGAGAGTCCACTTTGAAGCCTTTCCCTAACTTTATGTTTGAAAGATAAAGGGCCAGCTGCATCCCAATAACTGTGCATGGGGTGGGGAAAGAGCCTTTGTCCAGGCTGTCTGTAAAGTTCTCAGAGGTACTCCAGTGACAGCTGAGTGGGGACCACTCTACTTGGGATGGGGAGGGTCAGCCTCCACCCCCTGGTTACAACCCCTACAGGGCTTACTCCTTCCACGTGTCTGCTGATGGGCAGATGCAGCTAGTGCCCTTCCCATCAGATGCCCTCCTGGGCACAGGCATTCCCAGGCATGCCAGACAGCTGCACACCCTCACCCACGGTGAGGTCGTCTGTGCTGTCACCATCAGCAACTCCACCCAGCACGTCTACACGGGGGGCAAGGGCTCTGTGAAGGTGTGGGACGTGACTCAACCAGGCACCAAGACTCCAGTGGCACAGCTCAACTGCTTGGTGAGGGAATGGGGCCCTGAGCTGCCCTCCTGGAGCCCCTTCCTGGACAGAGCAGGGCCACCCACTGTCCGGACCTGGTGCCAGGGATGGGGGCAGGGGGGAGCTCTGGGCTGTTCCCTGACTTGGGCTGTGCCTTTGGACAAGCCCCTTCCCCTCCTGTGGCATGGGCTCAACGGTCCCCCCAGCTCCCTTGCAGGCCTGGGATTCTGTGGCTCCCCAGGGAGCTGGGCCTGGTGCTGAGACTGTCCCCAGCTCCTCCTCTCCTCTCCCCATCCTCCCCTTTGCACCCAGAACCGGGACAACTACATCCGCTCCTGCAAACTGCTGCCAGATGGACGGAGCCTGATCGTGGGTGGGGAAGCCAGCACCCTGTCCATCTGGGACCTGGCAGCCCCTACCCCCCGCATCAAGGCTGAGCTCACATCCTCGGCACCCGCCTGCTATGCCCTGGCCATCAGCCCTGATGCCAAGGTCTGCTTCTCCTGCTGCAGTGATGGCAACATTGTTGTGTGGGACCTGCAGAACCAGGCCATGGTCAGGTGAGGGCCAGCAGTCAGGGAGCTGGAGGCTGGGGAATGTAGAGATAGGAGATCTGGATCCATACCGTAGTCAGAGACCTGAGGATATGGAAAATAGCAGCTCGGTACTTGGGAGTGGGAGTTGGCTGCATGCAGCATTATGTGTATCTGGGGATGGAGAGGTTGGGGGACCCAAGGCCAAGGGGATTCAGTAAGTAGGGCCCAAAGGCCAGGGAAGATGTGCCTGTGTGAGCTGAGTCTCTAGATCAGTGTGAGAGCCAAGGTAAGAGGAAGAAAGAGGGCAAAGGTGACCCAGCATTTTAGTTAGTAGGGATCTCAGCAGTCGGGTAGCATAACCTATACCAGATGTGGTTATGTGAGACCCATGGCCAGAGGGATCGGCGGCATGAAACGCTCATTCTCAACTTCTCTGGATTCCTTCCATCCACCTCCCAGATGGATGTCTAACTCACCAAGCCCCCAAGCTGAACTTTCCATCCAACCAGGCTCCCCTGACAAGGATGCTGTTGAATGTGCCATGATCTGTGGCTCTGGCCTCTCTCCTTTCCTCCGGGCTAGGCTGAGGCTTTGATCAACCTCTTGACCCTGGTGTGGCTTTACTGGCCCCTCCATCCATCTGCTATGTGTGGGGAGGAGCTTTCACTAGAGGACCCTCTGGCCTGCTTGGCAAACAGGTGAAGGCTCACGGCCTTCTTCTCCCTCCTTCCTGCCTTCTCCTTCTCTTCAGGCAGTTTCAGGGCCACGCAGACGGAGCCAGCTGCATTGACATCTCTGACTGTGGGACTCGGCTGTGGACAGGCGGTCTGGACAATACTGTGCACTGCTGGGACCTGTGGGAGGGCCGCCAGCTTCAACAGCATGACTTTGGCTCCCAGGTGGTCCCGGACGGGGGCTTCTCAGCAATGGGATGGAGATGGGATGGGAGCCGGGCCGGCCTGCCTGGCTCATTCTTGGGCCCATTGGGGTGTGAAGCATCAGGGCATGAAAGAATTGGCACAGAATGACAGAACCCCCCAAATGGCAGCCCTGGACCATCTAGTCTCTCCCATAACTGCATGAGAATTCCCTCTCTGAGCCGTGTGGGGTCATAGAATGATGAATTGGGGATCCACAGCACCGAGCTCAGATGCTGGTTCTGCCTCTGACATGACTTTGGGCTGGTCACCACCTCTTTGAATCTGTTTCTTCATTTGTAAAATGGGTGTTTGGACCAGCTGACCTCCAGGGTTCCTTCCTTCCTACTGGCTCTAGAAATGCCTCACAATGGGTCATCCAGACTCTGCTTTGATACCTTCAGGGATAGTGAACTCACCCCTTCTGAAGGCAGCTCATTCCCTTTCGGACAGGTTTAATCGCTGGCATGTTTTTTCTTACATGGAATAGAAGTCTGCCTCTCTGAAGCTTCCCCCCATTGCTCCCACACCTGCCCTCTGGGGCCAAACAGAGCGGGACGATTCTGTCTTCCACAAGCAGCCCTTTGGATTACTGGAGACAGTGAACACGGCCCCACTAAACGTCTTCTCTGGGCTAACCATCCCCGGCTCCTTCCATCCTTCTATGGCTGGGTTTAGAGGACTCTGTCACCATCTAGGTCTCCTAGTTTGTCACTGTCCTGCCCCGCCCCCATCCCTACCCTGGATCTGACTGATCTGATCCCAGCAGAGAGCAGAAAGACCAGCACCTCCTTTGGCCTCCCTTGCCACCATCTAGGACTGCCCTAGCTTTTTTTGTGGGGATGGTGGCAGGAGCGTCAGAATTGAGTGCCTAGACAAGAGTCAGGAATGCTGGTGTATGTGATTAAGAATCAGTAGGAGGAGGGATGGATGGATGGTGGGCAGGTGTGGTGGGGGGGGAGAGCGGGAAGCATAGCAGATGCCCACCCCACCCTGGCTTACCTGAGGCAGGGTCCTGACCCCTTCTCTCAACTCTTCTCTAACAGATCTTCTCCCTTGGCCACTGCCCCAACCAAGAGTGGCTGGCGGTGGGTCTGGAGAGCAGCATGGTGGAGATTCTGCATGCCCGCAAGCCAGAGAAATACCAGCTCCATCTGCATGAGAACTGTGTGCTCTCCCTCAAATTCTCCTCCAGCGGTGGGTCAGGGGGTGACCAAGGCTCTGGGGCAGGAAATCTGGTGCCCCCTAGCCCCCACCCTGCCATGTGCCCCCCTAGGCCACATCCTCTTCCAAGTGGTCTTGGATTCCTGTGGGGTTTTTGGCTAATTGCTTTCCTGCTCTGGGCCTCCACTCCCTCCTGGCTCTGGATTTTTAAATTGTGGCAGCCCCCGGGGCTTACTGCCTTCTCCTTCCTCTGGCTCTCCAGGGAAGTGGTTTGTGAGCACAGGGAAGGACAACCTTCTCAATGCATGGAGGACACCCTATGGAGCAAGCATCTTCCAGGTGAGGGAGGCAGCCTGGGAATGAACATGTCCTAGACATCAGCTGGGTGTCAGCCTGCTCAGGCCACAGCTCTGCCCCCCACCCCCAGAGTGGCAGCCATGACCCTCCGCAGCACAGCAAATATCTCAAGGGTCACCAGAGTCCAGAGGAGGGAAGAGTGGCTCAGAGAGATCATAGGGTCCTAGATCCTGAGCTGGAAGGGACCTTTGAGGCCATTGGGTCCAGCTCCACCATTACATACAGATGAGGAAACTGAGGCACCTGCCCAGGGAGACATACCTGATGTTTGAGGCAGGATTCAAACTCCAGTCTATCTGATCCCTAGCTGCCTATGTTCCCCCTTCTAGATGGTTAAGGAAGTCCCTACTGAAGCTGTCCCTGCTTCCCTCAGCCCAGGGGAATGGGGAAGAGCATCTCTCATAGCTGGGGGCTCAACTCACTCTCCTCCCTCCCTTTTCCTCCCCTTCCCTGGGGTCAGTCCAAAGAGTCATCCTCTGTCCTCAGCTGTGACATCTCCGGCAACAAGTACATTGTGACAGGCTCAGGTGATAAGAAGGCCACTGTGTACAAGGTGGTATATTGAAGCTGCCTTCAGCCCCCTCTGGCCTTGGGGGAGGAACCTCCCTTCCCCTGGGAGCCCAGACTGGGATCTCCCACACATCTGTCCAACAGTGGGGCATCTCCTCCACCTTCCTGAACTTCCACACCCCAGCCTCCCCCTCCCACCCCGCCCCAGGAGTCGCAGGGCCTGGACCTCTGACCTTCAGAGTAAATAAACATCTCCGTCACATGTGTTTGTCCATGCTGGGCTGCAGGAAGGCAGCCTTCTCTTCTCCACCTCCCCCCAACCCCCAGCCACTCCCCCCCCCCCCCCCGGGCCTCCCCAGGAGGCCAGGCTGGACATGGCAGGAGGCCAAAAACAGACTGATAAGGTGGCAATGGGGGAGGGAGCAGAGGGCACCTTGGGCTCTAGGAGGGCTGAGGAGCTTTGGGGTGTGCCTTCCTCTTCCACCTGACCTAGACTCCAAGGGGCCCAGGACCTTTGTATGGCCCAAAGCTCCTGCTCAGAGTCACCTGGTTCCTTCTGGATCCAAAGCTCTGAGCTGACAGGCAGCCTCAGGGGCCTGGCCAGTTGCCATGACAGGCTGGACTGGAGAGAGGGCACAAAGAGAAGGTGGGGGAGCAAGGCTCAGAGATCTGTGCCAGGAGGGACTTCAGATCTGCCCTGTCATTTTACCAATGAGGAAACTTGGGGTGGGAGGAAGTCCAGAGACATGCCCTAGGTCACACAGGTAGTGAGCTGCCAGGTATAGAACCAGCATAGAGAGCACTGGCCTCAGAGAGGAAACCCAGTCCAAGGAAGGCTGAGGGAGGGCAGAGAGATCCAACTCTGGACCAGGCTGTCAGCCTTTGAATGCAAGCTGGATGACTCCCCTTCCTCAGGGAGGCTAGAGAGGATTCCTGGGGTGGCCAGGGATGGGGGAAGCCTCAGGGGACATGGGAGCCTGGGGTCTGGTTTCTGTTCAGTGGGTGACTTCTGAAAAGGCCCGTGGCAGAAGGAGGCGCAGAGAGCCCCTGAAGAAGACGACAAACCCCACAAGTGCCTCTGGCATTTTATTAAATACAACCTAAAGACGGGGGCCTACAAACCCTCCGCCAAAAAAACAGAACCCAAGAAGTAGAAAAATAAACACCAAAGACCACACAAAATGTCGAGAGTTCCCATTCTGGGGTGGGGGCGGGGGCCTACCTCTGGGCCCCCAAGCTTCCTCCCTGGCCCCAGGGATTCTTTGGGACATCGCTGACTGACGGGCTGGGGGGTGGGGGAGCCGGTGTGGAGACCACCTCATCAGTAGATGACTTCGTAGACAGTGCCCTTCTTGTCCCCCGAGCCGGTGACAATGAACTGGTCGTCCGTGGAGATGTCACAGCTCAGAACCGATGAGGATTCTTTTGACTGGGGCCAAGGAGAGGTGGTGGGAGAGAAAAGCACAAGGCGCTATCAGGAAGCCCAAAGGGGTGGGGAGTGCGAGGGGCAGGAAGGACGGAAGGGGCTGCCTCCTTTTCTGCCTTGGTCAGTGCCCGGGTGTGGGCCTCTCACCTGGAAGATGCTGGCTCCATAGGGCGTCCTCCAGGCATTAAGCAGGTTGTCCTTCCCAGTGCTCACAAACCACCTCCCTGGGGGAGGAGACACGCCAGCTTTTAGATCCACACCTCACATATGGGCTCTCACCGGATCCTCACAACAACCCAGGGAGGGAGGTGTGGCCCATACCCCCATTTGGTCATTTTACAGTCACATTCTTGGTAAAGATGCTAGACTGGTTGGCCGTTTCCTTCTTCAGCTCATTTTACAAATAAGAAAGGGAAGCTAACAGAGTAAAGTGACTTGTCCAGGGTCACGCAGCTAGTAAGTATCTGAGGCCACATTCAAACTCCGGAAGAAGAGGCATCCTGACTCCAGGCCCAGTACTCTATCTCTCCTGTACTACCTAATTGCCCCTATCCCCAATTTTATAGATGAAGAAACTGAAAGAGAAATATGTGAAGTGACTTTCCCAGGGTCACACAGCTAGGAAGTATCTGAGGCAGAATTTGAACTCAGGTCTTCCTAATTCCAGGCCAGAGGCTCTATGCACTGAGCCATGTAGCTAGCAGTGGGAAAAGCTTTGGACCAGGAGGAAGGGACCAGGAAGGGGCCAGAAACCTGGTATCTAGGCCTACCTATGCTGTTTGCCTTGTGGGACCTCAGTTAAGTCATTAAACCTGTCAGATTCAGTTCTTCCACATGTAAAATGAAGAGTCTGAACTCAAGCTCTACAGGCCTTCCCAGCTCTGACATTCTATGTTCTAAGGGCCCTCCCAGCTCTGACACTTAGTGTTCTAAGGGCCCTCCCAGCTCTGACATTCTGGGTTCTAAGGGCCCTCCCAGCTCTGACATTCTGGGTTCTAAGGACTCTCCCAGCTCTGACATTCTGGGTTCTAAGGGCCCTCCCAGCCCTGACACTCTGTGTTCTGTGTATGCTGTTAGCACAACATAGCAAGAAAAACACAGATAATGACAGACAAGGCCACTGCTTCCCTCCAGGAGCTCACCCACTGACGTCATCCATTCACCTAACAAAGGTTTGCCAGGCCCTGTGCCAGGTGGGGAAGGGTCAACACTGCTACTGCTAAGTCAGAAGCAGCTACTGAAAAAGGGAGGCTGAGAAGCAGGCAGCCCAGAGACCTCAGGTGGGGATGTACCATTCTGTGAAAGTCCTGAGGGAGGCAGCCGGCCTCCCCGCAGCCAGGGCTGAAGGGCTCCCCGCAACCCTGGTCCCCCCGACTCAGCACCTACCACATGAGGCGAACTTGAGGGAGAGGACGCAGCTTTCGTGCAGGTGCAGCTGGTACTTGTCCGGCTTGCTAACATGCAGGATCTCCACAGTGCTGCTCTCCATGCCCACCGCCAGCCAGTCGCCCGTGGGGCAATGGCCCAAGGAGAAGATCTGGAGGGTGGAGGAGAGGGTGATAGGGAGACCCGCGCAATGAGCACTCCCTGGGGTCCATCCTCTGCCCACAAGAGGCAGATGCGGGTCCTGCTGCTCCTTCTGCCCTCCCACTTTCATCGTGGAGGGGTCTGCGGAGGCCCCCAGCCTGGGTACCTGGGAGCTAAAGTCATGCTGCTGGAGCTGCCGGCCCTCACGAAGGTCCCAGCAGCGAACAGTGTTGTCCAGGCCCCCCGTCCATAGCCGTGCCCCATCATTAGAGATGTCAATGCAGCTGGCCCCATCTGTGTGACCTTGGAACTGCCTGAAGGGAGAGGAGGCACTCAGATGGTCTTGGCTGGGCCTCCTATACCACAGCCCAGTTCTCAGCCTGGTCCCAGCCCACATGTGCACAGCTGGGGCAGCCTCACCTGACCATGGCCTGGTTCTGCAGGTCCCACACAACAATGTTGCCATCACTGCAGCAGGAGAAGCAGACCTTGGCATCAGGGCTGATGGCCAGGGCATAGCAGGCGGGTGCCGAGGATGTGAGCTCAGCCTTGATGCGGGGGGTGGGGGCTGCCAGGTCCCAGATGGACAGGGTGCTGGCTTCCCCACCCACGATCAGGCTCCGTCCATCTGGCAGCAGTTTGCAGGAGCGGATGTAGTTGTCCCGGTTCTGGGTGCAAGGGGGAGGATGGGGAGAGGAGAGGAGGAGCTGGGGACAGTCTCAGCACCAGGCCCAGCTCCCTGGGGAGCCACAGAATCCCAGGCCTGCAAGGGAGCTGGGGGGACCGTTGAGCCCATGCCACAGGAGGGGAAGGGGCTTGTCCAAAGGCACAGCCCAAGTCAGGGAACAGCCCAGAGCTCCCCCCTGCCCCCATCCCTGGCACCAGGTCTGGACAGTGGGTGGTCCTGCTCTTCCCAGGAAAGGGCTCCAGGAGGGCCAAGGCTGGGCAGCTCAGGGCCCCATTCCCTCACCAAGCAGTCGAGCTGTGCCACTGGAGTCTTGGTGCCTGGTTGGGCCACGTCCCACACCTTCACACAGCCCTTGCCCCCCGTGTAGACATGCTGGGTGGAGTTGCTGATGGTGACAGCACAGACGACCTCACCGTGGGTGAGGGTGTGCAGCTGTCTGGCGTGCCTGGGAATGCCTGTGCCCAGGAGGGCATCTGATGGGAAGGGCACTGGCTGCATCTGCCCATCAGCAGACACGTGGAAGGAGTAGGCCCTGGAGGGAGGGAGTGGGCCCAGGTGAGTATGTCTGTGGGGAAGCAGTAACCTTCAATCCACCCCTCACACACACACACATATACATGGCACTATCTTCTTGGCTTGGCCCATACAACTTCAAAGCACCTCCCAAGTCCTCCCCAAGCCTGGCCTCCTCCAGCCAGGGGACCAAGCTCTTTCTGATAGAACCAGGGCAGCAGCTTTGCAGCCCACCCCTGAGACTGCACCCATTCCTCTCAGAGCATTTCAGGGCTGGGCCCCCAGGGGATGAGCTCAGACCCCCAGCACAGGGCAAGAAGGAGGGTGGGGCTGTGGGAAGGCCTTCCGTCCAGCATTGTGCCCAGGCACTCGAAGCCTGGGATCCTCTTCTCCCCTCAACACTCACGGTTTCCCTGAGGAGCCGCTGGGCAGGTTAGCAGAGAGACTTGAGACCCGCATGTGTGAATGAGGATCATAGCTGACCTGGAAATACAGCAGGGGCTGTGGCAGGCAGAATTCCACACCTATGGTGGCCCACAGTCCCCCCTCCCCATCCCTCCATCATGCCACCCAGAAAAAAGGGTAGAGCCATAGGAGACTGAAAGACAAGGGTGGGAGGGCCCACTCACCCCTCCAGAGCAGGGCCCGGAGGATGGGGATGAGAGGCAGCAGCCAGGAGCCTCAGGGCTACTCACCAGGGCAGGACGGCCATAGCCCGATGTCCCTGCCATGGCGCCGGCCCCATTGAGTTGTGAGGAGGCCAGGTGGATTCCGGTGTAGGCCCCCGTAGTGGCCAGGTCTCCATTCACCGCTGAGTGCACCATTCCCATCCCAAAGGGACCCGTGTAGGAGCCAGCCACAGCCAGGGGGCTCCTGAGGCCCAGAGCTGGAACAGGACCCAGAGTTCAATGGTCAAGTTGGTGGAGAGAAGTGTATTCGTGCATTTGCAGCTGACCGTCCCTGCCCCGATGCCTACCCAAGCCACCTTCCCTCCCCACCCTCCGGGGCTCCAAGGCTGGGTTACCCAGAGAGTCCACCGTGGCCTTGCCCAGCCCGGGCCGGAACGGCTGCGTCCCCATGCTGCTGCTGCCGCTACTACTGCTGCTGCTGCTGCTGCTGCTCCCACCACCTCCAGGCCCTAGCCCATCTCCCTGGGACGTGGGGGTGCTGGACTTCAAGCCGGGGGTCCCAGCCTTCTCCACCTGCAGGAGGAGCAGGCAGATGGTTTGATGAGGACCAGTCCCCATCTGGTAGGGGAGGAAATCTTAGGGGCCCCCCAAGGCTTGGCCTTTTCTCGGGGGGCCTCTTCTCTGCCCGGGGCTGCTGGCATCCTGCCTTTCTTTGTTTCGGTCACTGAACCCATCATTCCCAGCATTCTGCACTGAGGCAGTCTGCCCGGGTTTTCTCATTTCTTACTGGGGGCTCACAATTGTTTATCCCAGTTTATTCTGGCAGCCTCCAATGGTGGCACCCTCTTATTCTATAGGTGGGAGAATCGAGGCCCAGTGAGGACCCTGGTACCCAGTGACGGTCTGATCCTAGCTCCCCTTCCCCAGCCTGCCTCTCCATCCCTCCCTTCCCACACACATACCGGGGTCAGGTCCTTGCTTCGAGCAGGCGAGGCACTCCGGGATGAGGAGACAGAGGGCGGGCTGCCAGGGATAGCCTCCTTCCGAGGCAAGGGAGTCTTGTCCAGCCCATTTTCCCTCGAGGAGTAAGAGTGCACACTATGGGGGGATTGAGGATCCTAAAGAAACAGTGGAGAAGGGCATACTGGCCCCAAGGCTCCAGCTTCAGTTTCCCTCCCAGGCCAAGGTGGCCACCCCATCCTCAGGGTACACAGTGAGGCCGTGGGGGTCTTTGGGCGGCTCTGAGGAGGAGGGGGAAGAAGGGCTTGGGGCCCACTGACCTCATCGACCACCAGGTTGTCCTCACTCTTGTCAGCATCGCTGCCCTAGAAGACGGGACAGGGAGGGGGTGTCAGGCTGCCCGAGGCTCCCCCACCCCACCCTCCCTGGCCCAGACCCCCTTACGTAGTCAGTAAGAAAGTCCTTTTCCTCTGCCCGCCTCTTCTTGCTGCTGCTCAGGTACTCAGAAATGGTCCGGACCCGTTCAGCACTGGGGAGGGCCAGGGAGCTCTGAAGGAGAGACAGAGACGGAGGAACCCAAGGTGTCTATCACCAGACCCGACATCGGACGAATGCTGCTCTTAGCAAGGATGGCTCCGAACTGGGCCAGGATCGCTGAGGCAGGGGGTCAAGAGGAGCAAACTGAAGCAGAGAGGGTGAGTGACTTGTCCAGTCACACAATTACAAAGTGTCTGGGGTGGGATTTGACCCCAGTTTCTTCTGGCCTCCCATCTGTAGCGTGCCATCCCTCTTCCCACCAAGAGTGTAACCAACACCAAACACCTACCGGGCCTGGGTCTCTGTCTGTTGGCAGGACAGCAGAAGTGAAGGGTAAGCAGGCAGTTAGACCAAAGGAGAGAAGAAAGGGCATAGTGAGGTGGGGAGGGGGACCAGAGCATTCGCCTCCCCCCACCCCGCGCCACACCATGTCCTACCTCGGTGCTCCAGGTCCTGCAAGCCTCGATCATCCTTGGGGCCAGCCTGGGCTGGAGCTGCCAGTGCCCCTGTTAATGCCAGGAGCCCTGAAGCACTGCCCAGGCTGGCCAGGCCCGAGGGATGAGGGGTCAGCGGGATGGGCGGCGCAGAGTGGGGCAGGTGCTGGGCCTGCAGCTGGTGCTGGGGAAGAAAGGTGGGGAGTTCATGGATACGACAGGGAGAAAGAGACAGGGCAGAGAGACAGACGTGAGAGACAGAGACAGGACAGAGAGAGACAGGACAGAGAGAAAGAGACAAGGCAGAGAGAGACAGGACAGAGAGAAAGAGATAAGGCAGAGAGAGACAGGACAGAGACAGACATATGAGAGAGACACACAGAGGAGACAGGGAGAGAGAGGTGGGAGGTGGGGGGAGAGATGCAGACAAGGATTGATAGAGGAGTGGGAGATGGTGACGGTGCAGAAGGCCCAGGGTAGGAAAGGTTTTCATGTGAACAAAGAGTGAAGATTATTCTAATTTAACCCCTTCATTTTACATATGGAAATAGGCCTTGAGATGTTAGAGGCTAGTTAGGAGACACGGAGCTACCCTGAGATTGGCTTCTATTTCCCTCTCCTCAGAGTTTTGGCCTCCTACCAGTCCTCATGTCTCCCCACCATCAAGGATCTGCCTACCCCAATGGCAGCGTTCAGCTCCGCCATGGTCACCTGCTTGGCTCTCTCCACTGCCTGGACCACCTGCTGCTGGTGCTGGGGAAAGAGGGAAGCTGGGTAGAGTCGTGGGGGTGGGGGACCAGGTCAGAAGACCCCTCTCATACACTCCAGGGCTGGCCAGGAGCCCCACCCAGCACCTACCCTCTGAGCAACCTACCTCCTGGGAGAGGAAGGGGATGAGCTGAGCACAGATGACGTTCAGCCGTTTGGCGATCTCTGTCTGGAAGAAGAACCAGAGAGCCAGCTGTCGGGGGCACCTGCCCGCCTGCCTGCCCACCCAGACACTGGGGGAAAGGGCTGCACAAAGCAGCTAAGACCCAGGACATCAGAGCTAGGGGAGATATCAAGGACCCAAAACAATGCCCCAATTTCATAAAGAGGAAAAAAAATGAGATTCTGTGAAAGGAATCAATGACCGAAGTGTTCTTGGGTGCTAGGCTGTTTTCAATTTGTACAGCTCATGATCTGCGTCCTAAGAGCCCTCCCGGCCCTGACGTCCTGTGCTGTAAAGGCCCTCTCAGCTCTGACACAGTGTTCTAAGGACTCTTCCAGCCCTGACATCCTGGGTTCTAAGGGCCCTCCCAGCCCTGACATCCTGTGCTCTAAGAGCCCTCCCAGCCCTGACATTCTGTGTTCTAAGGACTCTCCCAGCCCTGACATTCTGGGTTCTAAGGGCCCTCCCAGCCCTGACATCCTGGGTTCTAAGGGCCCTCCCATTCTGTGCTCTAAGGGCCCTCGCGGCTCTGATGCAGTGTCTAAGGCTCTCCCAGCCCTGCCATTCTGGGTTCTTAGGGCCCTCTCAGCTCTGACATCCTGTGTTCTAAGGACTCTCCCAGCCCTGACATCCTGGGTTCTAAGGTCCCTCCCAGCTCTGACATCCTGTGCTCTAAGGGCCCTCAGAGTGTTCTAAGGGCCCTCCCAGCCCTGACATTCTGGGTTCTAAGGGCCCTCCCAGCCCTGACATTCTGGGTTCTAAGGGCCTTCCCAGCCCTGACATTCTGTGCTCTAAGGGCCCTCCCTGCCCTGACATTCTGGGTTCTTAGGGCCCTCTCAGTTCTGACATTCTGTGTCTATGTTCTAGAGGGGTCACTTGAATAGCGGATTCTGCGAGGTCAGGGCTCGGATCCTGATGAGAGGGGTGCCCCTCCCCGCCCCCCAGCTCGGAGGCTGGGTGCTGAGTGCTAATTGATGCTCTCAAGGCTCGTCAGGAAGCCCTGGAGAGGTCCGTCTTCCTTCCAGCTGCGGTTTTCCCTGTACCACTTGTGTGCCACAAGCAATCAGGGATCTCGATTGCCAGCAAGGATGGCTGAGGAGGGGGAAGGTGGGAGTGGGAAGGGACTGGGCCCTGCTACAATCGATGCTTCTAGCTGATGAAGGGTGTGAAAATTGGCTCTCACCTCCTCCCTTGCTGCTGAGGCTGGAGGATGAAGGAACAGCTGGGAAGGGATGTGAGCGGGAGCCTTCAGGCTCCTGAGGTCCAGAGGCTGCTAGATGCTGGGGCAGGGGGCAGGTAGCCCTGGGAAGCCCTCATCAGCCTGAATAGATGGCAGGAGATGTGGTGCCCCTGGGAGCTCCCTAGCTGGCCCCACCAGTAGATGGGCACGATTGGGGATCCACAGGAATCTTTCTTTGGGATGGGCCCGGCTAAAGGTCGGGATGGGGAGGGGGGGCTTCCCAGGCCCCGGCCTTTACAGTCAGCCCCTCAGCCTGAGGCACTGGGCCTGGTGGGTGGTTTCTGGGCAGGCTGAGGCTCTCTCCTGGGGCAGGCGGGCAGTGACGGATCCTCCTGCCTGATGCACTGATGGGCAGGGCCCCGGGGGAGGCAGCCTCCAATTCACTCGGGCTCGTTAATGTGCAATTTACGGGCACTTTAACGCTCTCAGCATGAAAAATGATCCTGCTGCTCTAGGCTCCCTCTTGCTCTTTCCCTCTCCTCTGCTGTGCACGCAGTGGCTCCCCCCCCCATCTTCCCTCCAAAGGAGGTCTTTGAGGAGGAGGCAGGCAGGGAGTGGGGGAGGGGGGCTGGATTTTTGTTCCTTCTTTAAAGGCCAGGAGAAACGGGTGCGGGTAGGGCAAGCAGGAGATAAGTCTAAGAAGCCATGGCCCCTACCACCCATAAAGCACTAAATGTCAGAGTTGGAAGGACCTTTAGAATTGAGAATGTCAGGAGCAGAAGGGCCCTGAAGAACCCAGAATGTCAGAGCTGGGAGGGCCCTTAGAACCCAGAATGCCAGAGCTGGGAGGGCCCATAGAACACAATGTCAGAGCTGGGAGGGCCCTTAGAACCCAGAATGTCAGAGCTGAGAGGGCCCTTAGAACACAATGTCAGAGCTGGGAGGGCCCTTAGAACACAGAATGTCAGAGCTGGGAGGCCAAGGATATTTCCTGTTTACTCTTTCTCAGGGTACAATCTCTCTCTAAGATGCAAAGGGTACCAGGTGGGAGGGCCAGAAGATCTGAGTTCTAGTTCTGGGCTCTATGGCTGCACTGAGAGATCTTGGGCCAGTCCCTCTGCTTCTCTGGGCCCTGTGTCCTTCACCATCCAAAAGAAGGGGCTGGACCATGACTGTCATCTCTGAGGACCCCTTCCCCTCTGCATATCCAGGAGTCTAGGAGAACTTCACTGTCGGCTCCTGAAGCTCACACTGGATAGGGGCAGGGAGGGGCTGGTAGAAGATGATACAAGGATCCTGCCGCTTCCCTACCCTGACTCAGGTACCCAGCCTGGGTCCTCAAGTTCTTCTGATAACTGTTCTGCTAAGAGCCTCCATACAAATATCTGGGAAGGACCCAAGCCTGGAGACCAGGCACTGGTCCCTGGGTCCTGCCCATGGGGGAGCTATGGCCCAGCTTGGCTGCTTCCTCCCTTCACCCTCCCTCAGCAACCACTGCCTGTCAGCCCAGCCTCCTCTCAGGCCCCTGTGAAAGCACAGACAGGGCCCTGGCAGGCAGCCAGCAGCACCTGGGATCGGATCTCCGTAAATACTGCTGCCTGGGAGCCCCTGGGCCAGATGAGACAGGGATGGGCAGGCAGGCGGAGGAAGGGAATGGGGGGGGCGGAGATGGTGGCAGCTTTGCTGGAAAGAGAAGCCACAAGAATGCCCAGGAGGGCCCCTACCTGCCTCCCACCCCCAAAGCTGCTGGTGGGTGAGCTGCCTCCCACCTCCAGAGCCCAGGAGACTTGATGGAGGAAGGAATAGGGGCCAGAGCCATCAAAGCCACTCACCTGTTTATGCATTTCGATGTTGAGGCCATAAGACATCTCGTAGTACTGTAAAGAAGGTGAGCAGGGAGATGAAGGGAAGACAAAGGTATATTCTAGCCCCTGGCCCTTCCCAAAAGGAGCTGTCCCTACCCTTCTCCCCCCACTTCGCCCCAGGACCTCCCACCCCCGGCCAGAGGGCAGCTCACCATGACATAGTGCCTGTGAATCTCAGTCTTTTCTGATGCCAGCTTCTCACATTCCACCTTCAAGCTAAGGGGGAGATGCAAGTGCTGAGTGAAGGTCCCAGAGGAAGGCCAGGCTCAGAAAGGGGGCTACCAGCCTAGGAGAGCACTCTCTTAACACGGGGTCCAAAGGACTCACAGCTGCACCAGAGGAGGGCTGACACAAGGCCAGGAGCCCAGCCCCAGGGGGGAAGGGACAGGGGCCTCAGGAAGAAGGTAAAGGGGATGACCAGAGAGGGCAAGGCTCTTCTCCAGCCATCACACAACGAGTCAATGGCAGCTTCAGAAGTGGAACTGACATTTTGTCCAGGGCTCTTTCCATTGTACCAGATGAGGCTGTATTAGGGAGTTGGGCTGGGGGAGAGAAATGGAGACCCTTGGGAGCTTGGAGGCCTGGGGGATCATAGGAGAGGAGGGAGTCTTGGCCAAGATCACATAGCCGGTATCAAGAGTCAGCATTCATACCCAGGTCTTCCTGACTCCAAAATCAAGGGCCTGTGGCCAAAAAGGAACCCCAAGGCTGCCTGGGCTGGTCAGTCCCTTGAGCCCTGTGCCTGTCTCTTGACCTCTACCAGGATCCTAAGCCAGGAGCTTCCTTCTTCTCAAATCCCATACCTGTGGTATTGGCTCTGAAGAAACTGGAATTCTTCCTTGATCCGATCCAACGTCTCTGGGTAAGTGAGTTTTAGAGTCTGGGGGGTGGTGGCTGAAGCATTGGTGGTCACAAGCACAGCCGCCGCTGAGGCCACTGGTGGTGCCTGAAGATGGGTCTATGGTGGTGGTAAGGGGGAGGCAAAGGATCAGTCAGCTAGCATCCACCCTGGCCCCCAAGAGACCAGGAGACTGCCTTTCTATATCAGTGAGAAAGAGAACACAACTCTGCTGCCTATGGCCAGGGGGTGAAAATGAGAGGGTCCTTATGAAGAGAAAACACCTGAATCTCAGAGATATGAGACATACCCCAAAGCACAAAGCTGTGAAGTTGACTGAGTCAGAATTTGAACCTAATGCTTATTTCTCTAAATTAAAATCCAAAACTATTTTGGAGACATCAGGTTACCCAGAGCCAGTCACTTGGGGTCAGAGTTAGGATTTGAAAAAGGCAGGCCAGGAAGCATCTGAGCTAGGATTCAGACCCAAGACTTCTAATTCACATTGTCTGAAATAGGAAAGGATCTTTCTTCTCTCCCTCATTACTATCCTCAAACCCCGGCAGTGCCAAATGGGAGCAAGGCAGCAGGCACCTAAGCTGTTAGGGACTAACTAGGGGTCCCCAGGATGGCCCTGAAAGCAGGACTCACCAAAGGTGGCCTGTTCTGGGGAAACATCTTCAGCCAGAGTGAGCAGCCCTTCGTCTTATCCACCAGTCACCTCTCTGGCTACTAGATCCAATCTCTGGCCCTTTGCCCAGGCCCTCGGACAGGCTCCAGCTCGAAACCGCCAAGGCTGCTGCCAACGGGTTCTGAAAGGCAGCCGGCTGCACTGGGCTGGAAGAGGGAAAAAAAAAAAGGGGGGGAGGTGTCCCCTGCTGTGCCACCCTCAGTGCCGGGGCCTAGGTGCTGTCTGGGGGACAGAGCTGGTGATAATCACCCTCCTGGCTGCACTCTGAACTCAGGGCTTTCTTATCCCCCCTCCTGGCCAGGCCATTCCAGCTTCTGCCAGCAGCCTCTCCACCTGCTGTCCAACTCCAGCCTGGCACAGGCCCAGAGCTGGCCAGCCTGGGGTGAGCAGGCCACTTTGGCCAGCATCCCTCTCCCCAGCTCAGCACTCCTCTCCCCAGTGCCAACCCCCCCAGCTCTGGCTCCCTCTCCCTCATCTCCAGCCAGACAATGGGGCTTCCTCCTTCCTTTTTTCTTCCCTTCTTCCTCCCCCCCTTTCCTTCTCTCCTTCCTCCTTTCCCTCTTCTTTTTTCTTCCCTTTCCTTTTCACTCCTCCCCTCCTTCGTCCTCATTCTTACCCATCTCTTCCTCCACCTCTATCTGTCTTCACTTCTCCCCCTTCTGTACTCCTCTCTCCCATCTTCTCTCTTCCTTTCCCCTCTTCTCCACTCTCCTCCTCTCCCTTACTCTCCCCTCCTTCCACCACTCTTTTCCTTATTCTCCCTTCTCCATTCTTTCCCTCTCCTCCTCTCCCTTA
Source organism: Trichosurus vulpecula (assembly GCF_011100635.1). Classification (NCBI taxonomy): domain Eukaryota; kingdom Metazoa; phylum Chordata; class Mammalia; order Diprotodontia; family Phalangeridae; genus Trichosurus; species Trichosurus vulpecula. Next base: position 53,970,811 of record NC_050573.1, on the reverse strand, counting down.
CTCCCCCCTTCTCCTCCACTCTTTCCTCCTTCCCTTCCTCTGTCCCTCTTCCCCCACTCCCCTCTCTTCTCCCCTCTTCGTCCTCGTTCTCCCCCTCCTCTCCCACTGGCTCCTCTTCTCCCCTGCGCTCCCCCTTCCTCACCCACTCTCTCCTCCTCTCCCTCTTCTCCCTTGCCCCATTCTCCCCCACTCTCTCCCCCCTCCTCTCCCCAGTGCCCCCCCGGCCCCGCCTCCTCCCTCCCTCCCAGGGAAGGGAGGGGACGGGAGGGGACGGGAGAGGAGGGAGCAGGCGGTCGTCCCCGCTCGCTCCCCCAGGACTCACCGGGCAGGCTGGGGCACGAGGGGGAAGGAGGGACCGCCGTCGGGGGCGGAGGCTCGGCGGCCCCAGCCCAGCCGGGTCCGGTCCGGCCAGGCCCGCTCAGCTTGGCGCCCGCGGGGGAAGGGGAGGGGGGGGAAGGCGAAGGCCGAGTCCAGGAGCGCCTGGAGCCCCCCGAGCTGGCCTGTGCTGCTCGGCCCCGCTCGGCTCCGCCCGGGCCCGGTCCGGCCCCAGCCCCAGCCCCAACCTCGGCTCGGCCTCCCCGCCCCCTCGGCCGCCGCTGTCGCCGCCGCCGCTGCCTCCTCCTCCTCCTCCTCCTCCTCCTCCGGGCCGCCCTCCCCGCTCCGCTCCGCTCGTCTCCGCTCCGCCCCCGCCCGCCCCGCCTCCCCCGCCTCCCCCGCCTCCCCGGGCAGCAGAGGCAGCAGCGGCTCTGCGGGGAAACTGATCAATGAACGCGCGCCAGGTCCACGTGGGCCGGGGCTCGTGCGGGCCAGCGCCGAGCCGGGCCGGCCAATCAGGGCGCCGCGGGGGCCACCGCGCCCCCACGTGGGGCCCCCTCGCTGCCACCGCCGCCCGCGCCCATTGGCCAGCCCCAGAGTTCCGCCCCGGGAATGTGTCAATCAGCCTGGAGCCTGCGGAGCGAGCAAGCCGGAGTGGGGCTTTAACCCTTGACTGGATGGTCTGGGTTGGAGGTGTTTTGTTCCAGGAAAAGGGAGGTGGGGGGAGGGTGGGAAGGGGAGAGGGTTGTAGGACAATTGTGGGAGGAAGCCGGGGCGTCGGCCTAGGCCTGGCAGTGTTAAAACAGAGATCCAGGATGAGCTCTTGGAGCTGGGAATCTTAGAAACCATCCCCATTGTTTTTCTCTCCGGGGAAACTGAGGTCCAGAGCCCACAAATGATTTACCTAAGGTTGCTCAGCTACTGAGCGGCCAAATCAGAACTGGGATTCCTGCCTTCTGGCTCTGGGCCCAGAGCTCCCACTCCACTTAATCCTCCCCCACAGCCCCGTGAGACCCCTAGGGCAGGGATGGTTAATCCGTTTGACGGATAGGGCAATTGAGGCCAGGAGAAGCCGGGGTCATGAAATGTACTGCCTGACTGAGAGTTCGAGGACTTGACTCCACCCCAAAGGCTGCCCCTCTTCTGAGAAAGATAGAGGATCATCAAAAGCTTCGCTTTTCCTGCATCCCCCATCCATCCTTCTGGGCTTTCCCCAAGAACTCACTCTGAGCTCAATTAGTGAGTCATGGGGGGTGGGGGAGAGTGGGATGGGAGGGGGCTGGAAAGAAGCTGAGTTTCCAAACGAATTAGCCCAGAGATGGTCAGTCCCACCAGGGGCCTGTTTCCCAGGGCTAAGGCCAGCCCTTCCTCCTTCTCTGGATAATTACTGCTCCTTAGGGACTGGGTTGGGCCAGGATGGATTGGGGCAGGATGGATTAGGGAGGGGAGAGCGATAGGGAGGAATGGCTTACTCCGTGTCCGAGTCCTATCTCTACCACCTGCCCTTGCTCTTGCTGACCCAGCCTGGCATCTCCCCTAGTCAGCCAGCCGTTGAAGGGGGGCGTGCTGCAAAAGCTAGCTCCCTGAATCTGGGTGTTCAGGCTAACAGGATGAGCCAGCCCCTGTACACTCCTACTGCCCTCCACAATCCACTATCTCCTGGCACGGCTTTTTACTTTGGACCGTCTCCCAAATGTTGACAGACCCAGGCCCCTGCAAAGAACAACAGACTATTATTAATCACCTACTGGGTACAGAGATGCTGGGAGAGATGCATAGTTCAAACAGAGTCAGGAGACCTGGGTTTCACATCTTGTTCTCTGACACTAGTCAAATAAAATAATGCATGTGAAAGCACTTTGCAAGCCTTGGCTGTGTAAATGACATCTTCCTTTCTTAGGGTTACTTAATTATTATGTAATAACTCTCTGTGTGATGTCTGACCAATACCTTCCCCTTTTGGGGGGCCCTTCTCTGGAAAATGAGGGTGACAATGAGGCATCAGGAGGTTGGGGGGAGCTGAGGGAATCGGAATCAAAGGACCTTGGGTTCAAATCTCACCTCTGACACTTGTTACCTGGGTCACTCTGTCCAATTATCTTCACTGGATGGAGCTCGTTTTCTTCTTCAGTTAAAGGAAGGGGTTGGACCACATGATGTCTAATACCTCTCCTAGCTCTGAATCTACGAGCTTCATCCTTCCCAGGGTTGTTGTAAGGAAATTACTTTGTGAGAGTCGTTGTGACATTATTATTCTATAACCAAAACCCTTCCCCCAGCCCCAACAAAGGGCCTCAGCTCCCGGATTGCTGACCTAGGCCCACAGTTGACTCGTCACAGCCAGAATAAGTCTGAACCAGCAGCCACCAGACCTGGGCCGTAGCAGGGCAGAGCTGGGTTTGACGCTGGGAGTGTCGATCACGATCACCACAGATTTCACTTGTGGCAGCCCTTGAAGGCCCCTTGGTACAGTGTAAAGAGCGCTGCCTGGGGGGGAGAGGGGTGTGAATCCCATCCCTGCTGGTGTGTTTTAACAACCCCTTTCTCTGTAATCTTCAATCTCTCCCTAGCTACTGGCTTCTTCCTTGCTGCTTGCCCATGAACTGTGTCTTACCCGTCCCAAAAGAACCTCACTGAACCCAACCATCCTGCCCAGCTATCATCTTCCATATTTCTCTTCCCCTTTCTAACTAAGCTACTTAAGGGAGCAATCCACAATTGGTGCCCCCACTTCCTTTCCTCTTCTAAACCCCCTAAACCCCTGGATTCTGACCTCATCTTTCATTCAGCTGCTCTCTCTCCAAAGTTAGCAGGGATCCCCTTAATTGCCAAATCTAATGGCCTTTCTCAATCCTCATTCTTCTTGACCTGTCTGCAGTCTTTAACACCATTAATCACCCTCTTTTCCTTATTACTCTCCTCTCTCTAGGTTTTCATGACACTGTTCTTACCTGGTTCTCCTCCTACCTGTCCTTCCACTCCTTTGTTTTCTTTCCTGGATCTTCATCCAGGTCACGCCTACCAACCTTGGATATCCTCCAAAGGTCTGCCCTGGGCTCTCTTCATCTCAGCTTGGTGAGCTCATCAGCTTCCATAAATTTAACTATCATCTCTATGTTTATGGTCCCCAGATCTATATATCAGCCCTACTTTCTCTCCTGGGTCTTTCATCCCCAACTAACCAACTAACTAACCAACTAACTAACTAACTAGCGAACTAGCTAGCTAACTAACTGCCTTTTGGATATCTTTTAACTGTAGCTTTCTCAAGCTCAGTAGGTCCAAAATGAAACTCATTATCTTTCCCTACAAAACCTCATTCCTGAATTGCCCTATTAAGGGCGCTAGCATCTCCCCAGTCATCCAGGCTGGAAACCTAGGTGTCTTCCTCGACTTTGCACTCCCGTTCATCTCACATAGCTAATCTTCGTCGTCTTGCTTTTACCTTCACAACGTAGCTCCTGTACTTCTCACCTAGCCACAACTCTGGTATAGACCTTCGTGGCTTCATGCTCGGACTGTTGCAATAGCCTGCTGGTGCATCAGTCTGCCTCAAGTCTTTCCCCACTCCTATTCATCCTCCATTCAGCCACTAAAATGATTTTCCTAAAGCCCAGGCACTATTACGCCACCCCTTACTCAATCGACTCCAGTGGCTGCCTGTTGCCTCCAGGAGCAAATACAAAATGCTATTGGGCATCTGAAGTCCTTCACAAGTGGCCCCTTCCTACCTTTCCACTCTTCTTACACTTCACTCCCTTCCACATACTCTTACTGTAACTTCTTACTGTTCTTTCTATGCACTGATTGTCTTCCTCCTCAGCTTCCCAGGCTCTTCAAAACTCAGCTTCAATCCTACTTTTGGCAAAAGTCCCCTCCCCACCTTCCACAGTTAGTACCTTCCAGCTGAGATCATCTTCTGTATATATCTTGTATGGAGGTAGTTATATGTTTAGTCTCCTCCATTTAGAATGTAAGCTCCTTGAAGGCTGGAACTTTGTTTTTACCTCTCTTTGTACCCCTCAGAACTTATCATAATGCCTGACATATAATAAGTACTTACCAAAAGGCTAGTGGACAGACAATTAATCCCCATTGAGCCTCATTATCTTTATCTAGCTAGCATCTATATAGGCTTACTCTGTGCCAGGCACTGTGCTAAATGCTTTGCAAATATTTACAAATATTTTACAAGGCATGGCTAAATGCACGGTCATTCTGTTAGTCCTTATCTGTCTTGACCCCTCTGCAAGCTTCTTGACACTGTTGATCTCTTCCCACTCCCAGATCCTTTTTCTTCCCTGGAGTTCTGCTCCCACGCTGCCCTCTCTCAATTTTCCTCCTACCTATCTGACCAAATCCTTCTCCAATTCCTTGGAGTCCTCCTTGGCTCTCTCCTTTATCTCCCTCTTCCCATCCTCACATACCCAATATTTAATCATTTGCCCTCCATGCCATCTCTTCCATCCATCACCCTTCTCTCTACTCCCGGGGACTAGGGAGGTAATAGGCCTATAGTCTTCTGCCCAGGTCAGGCCACATCCCCGTTTTATTGCCATTTTACAGTCGAGGAAACTAAAGGTTAAATGACTTGCCCAACATGACATAGCTAGTATGTGTCTGAGGCCAGATTTGAACTCACGTCTTCCTGATTGAAGGTGAGTGATCTTTCTACTGAGGCTACGGACCTGCTTAGAAACAATATAAAATGAAGGAATTGGACTCAGTAGGGTATGGCCTCTGAGATCCCATTTTGAATCTATTAGTCCATATCTCATAGGATCCTATAGTAGCCCTTCAAATTTGTTAACACTTCCAGAGTTTAGGTTCAAAATCAGGCTTCTTAGCACTGGCCTTGGAGACAGGAGGACCTGAGTTCAAATCCAGCTTCAGACACTTGAAACACTAGCTGTGTGACCTTGGGCTTAACCCCAATTGCCCTGCCTTTCCCCCTCCAAAAAATGTAAAAAAAAAAAATCAGGCTTCTTTCACTTACTAATTGTGTGACCTTGTCACAGGGAAAATCACTTAACCTTTGTGGGCTTCAATTTCCTTATCTGTAAAATGAAGGGGGATTGACCTCCCCGCTGCCCCTGAGATCCCAGCTCTGACTCTATGATCCTTTCATCATCCTCATTTTCTTCATGTAACTTTGATATGACATGAACTGGAGGCCATCTTTATTGCCTCTAGCTCACCAATCAATGTCATTTCTAAAGGACATCAAACTCCCAGAACTGAACCCAGTACCACAGATATGGCCTGACCTGGGCAGAGGACAATGGGCCCTTTCCCTTCCTAGTCCCCGGGAGTAGAGAGAAGGGTGATGGATGGAAGAGATGGCATGGAGGGCAAATCGACAAGACTCGGCAAATGATTAAATATTGGGTATGTGGGGGTGGTGCAGAGGGAGAGAAAGGGGAGAGCCAAGAAGGACTCCAAGGAATTGGAGAAGGATTTGGTCAGACAGGTAGGAGGAAAATTGAGAGAGGGCAGCATGGGAGCAGAACTCCACGGAAGAAAAAGGATCTGGGAGTGGGAAGAGATCAACAGTGTCAGCTTGCAGAGGGGTCAAGACAGATAAGGACTAACAGAATGACATTGCATTTAGCAATTTCAGTAGAGTGTTAGGGTCTGGTTGTAAGGGGTAGAGGAGTGAAGGGGTGGTGAAGAAGCCTAGTATGGCGGCTATTATCCCATTTGGAGTTAGTACGTCTGGTTTCAAATCCGAGTTCCAACTTATACAGTCATACCAAATCTTAAAGATGAAAAGGACTTTGAAAACTGCCTAGTTCAGTCCTTACCTGAACAATGACTCTATTCAATGTACTCTTTAAAAAAAATAGTATTAGTATTTAATTTTTTCCAATTACATGTAAAGATAGTTTTTGACTAATTTTTGTAAGATTTTGAGTTCCACATTTTTCTCCCTCCCTCCCTTCCCCTTCCCCTCCCCCTCCTCAAGACAGCAAGCCATCTGATATAGGTCATACATGTACAGTCATGTTAAACATTCAATGTCCTCTTCCATCCTTTCTGTCTCCCTTAGCAAATTCTCCCACTATCAATGCTCCCCACCCACCAAATCTTCAATCTCCTCTTATCTACTGATTCCTTTTCCACTGCCTACAAATAGCCCCACGTCATCCTCATCCCTGAAAGACCCTCACCGGACCCTCCGATCCTGCAGCTGTTGTCCTGTGTCCCTTTTCCCTTTCTCTGTTAAATTTCTTGAACAAGTTGTATACACTTGCTACCTTTACTTCCTCCCATTCTTTTAAACCGGAGAGCTGGCTTCTGACCTCATCGTTCTGATGCTGAAACTGCCTTTTCCAAAGTTATCAACAACTTCTTAATTGCTGACTCTAATGGCCTTTTCTCAGTCCTCATCCTTCTTGACCTGTCTTCAGCCTTTGAAGCTGTGGACCACCCTGCCTTTCTACATACTTTTTCTTTTCAGCTAGGCAGCTAGGTGGCTGCAGCGGCGGATAGATCTGCCATGCGTGGGTCAGGAAGACTTGTGTTCAAATCCAGCCTCAGACATTTACCGGCTATATGACCCTGGGCAAATCACTTCTCCTCTGTTTGCCTTTGTTTCCTCATCTCTAATACGGGAAAAATAATAGCACCTCTCTCCTAGGGTCAAATGACATAATAATTGTAATGTGTTTGGCACAGTGCCTGTGCATAGTAGGTGTTTAATATAAATGGTAGTTATGCTTATTATTCTCTTGGGTTTTTGTTTTTTTTAAATTTTTTTTGGAGGGGGGAGATGAGGCTATCGGAGTTAAGTGACTTGCCCAAGGTCACACAGCTAGTAAGTGTCAAGTGTCTGAGGCCGGATTTGAACCCAGGTCCTCTTGACTCCAAAGCCGGTGCTTTATTCACTGCACCACCTAGATGCCCCCTCCTGGGTTTTTATGATACAAGTCTACCCCTCTGATGAATGGCTCCTTCTTTTTGCTGGATCACTGTCCCTGTCAAACCCATTAACTGTGGATGTTCTCTAAAGGGTCTGCCCTCTTCTCTCCTCCCTCTGTGTTATCTCCCTTGGTCATCTCATCAGCTCCAGGTTCAGTTCTCTTCTGGATGCAGATGACTTCCAAATTACACGTCCAGACCTCGCCTCTCTCCTGAGCACCAGTCCTGAATCACCCGCTGCCTGTCGGACAGTTTGAACCGGATACACAGGACAGATTGCAAACTCAACATGCTCAAAAGGGAATCATTCTTTTTGTCCCAAACCCTCCTCTTTTCTTAACATCCTATTCCTACCAAGACCATCTCCATCCTTCTAGTTACCCAAGTTCACAACCACCATGTCATCCTCAGCCCTTCAGATTCTCACTCACCCCACATAGCCAGTCCCTTGCCATATTGTGGCATGTCTAGCTCCATGACATCTCTCCCATGTGTCCCCTTTCTCTACACATACAACCACTACCCTAGTTCAGTTCATTGTACCTTTTGAAAAATGTATATTTTATTCCCTCTCTTCATTGCATGTGAAAACAATTTTTAATATATATATTTTAAGTTTTGGGTTCTCAATTCTATCTTTCCCTCCCTTCCTCCTCTATTCTCTGAGATAGTAAGCCATCTGATACAGGTTATAAATGTGTAGTCACCTTCATTATATCTTGACTACATGATTACAGTAGCTTCCTAATTACACTACTTCTGAACTGTATATACCATTGTTTTCAAGTCATTTCCACCTTTAGAACATGAATTACCTGGGGGCAGGGACTTTGTTTCCCTCTCCCAGCACTACTTCCTTTTCGTTTTTAAATCTCCAGCACTTAGCTCACTGCCTGGCACATAGGAAGTTCTTAAAAGATGCTTACTGACTGACCTTCGGACTGTCCAGCCTCTAGTTTCTGCCTGCTCCAATTCATCCCCCATACAGCTCCCAAAATGATTTCCCCAAAGCTCCAGGCTGACTGTGTTGCTTCTACTCAATAAACACCAGCGGCTTGTTATTACCTCCAGGATCAAATATAAATTCTTCTGGTTGGCATTTAAAGCTCTTTGCAACCTGCCCCCATCCTACCTTTCCAGTCTTATTACAGATTAACCCCCTCCATGCAGCCATATCAGCCTCCTTGCTGTTCCCTCATCTCCTATCTCTCTGCTTTTCCCGCTGTAGATCCATGCGCCTGGAAGGCTCTCCCTCCTCACTTCTACTCTTTGGAATCTCTGGTTTCCTTCAAGACCCTTCTGCATGGGGCTTTTCTTTGAGTTTCTCACCTCTCTGGAGGAAGGCAACAGGTAGCTAGATGACTCAGTGGGGAGAACCATGGAAGACCTGAATTTGAATCTGGCCTCAGACACTAGCTACATGGCCATTCGAAAGTCATTTCACCTCTGTCTGCCTGTTTTCTCACCTGTAAAATGATATTACCTATGTCATAGGGGATCGAGTGAGATAATATTTGCAAAGTGATTTGCAAATTATAAAACTCAATAAAATTATTACTCATTCTAAGTCTGGAGATATGGTTGGTCATTGCTTTGGACAGAGTTTTGAGGTCTCTCAAAGTTGTTTTCCTTTGCTATGTTGTTGTTTTTGTAAAAATCCTTCTCCCTTCTCTCTGTACCAGTTCACACTAGTCGGGATGCTCTGAAATTGTCTCTTTTATTTTTCCTTACGGTGCAATAACGTTCCATCATATTCATATAAAACTTTTTCAGTCAGTTAATAAATATTTATTAAGCACCTACTGTGTGTCAGGCATTGAGGGTACAAAGAAAAGCAAAAGACAGCCCCTGCCCTTAGGGAACAAAGATTCCTCATCAGTTAAAATTAGGAATTGAGCTTGATAAGCTTTAAAATCGATCCCCATTTGAATGATTCCCATTCGAATGACCATTCTAGCATCTCCACACAGCGCTATCCATTCCTGTCTTTATCCCCAGGGTCAGACAGTTGACAATTTGTAGGACCATTTGTAGAAGTTTGGAAATGAAAGAGAAGGGAAGGATAGGAAGAGCTAGCTTGAGAGAATGATGGCGCCAAGTGAAGGTTTTATGAGCTCTGAGACAATGCTTTCTCCCAGTTCTCCTCTTCCGGTCAGGACAACAAGCGATTATTAAGTAGTTACTATGTGCCAAGCAGAAAGCAAAGAGACGGTCTACCCTCAAGGACCTTCCATTCTAATGGGGGAAGACAACACATCAAAGGAAGAGAATCAGGAGGAGGGATGGTAGAGAGAGTCTAGCAGTAGAGCCGGGAGAAGAATAAAGGCTGGTCTGGAGGTTCTGAGAGGAACCAGCCAATCAGAGGGAGGGGCAGAGTATATTTCCTGAGGGAGGTCAGGGGGTCGAGGTCCTCTTATCTGTCTGACAACTTCTTCTCCGTCTCCTTTGGTGGAATATCATCCATGTCCTACCCACTAAGTGTGGGTGTCCCCTACGCCACTATCTTAGACCCTCTTTTACCTTGTTGCTCCTTCCTTTGGCGAGCTCATTTTATCAGTATCCATAAAGGTTCAACTATTGTCTCCTTCACTGATGACTCCCAGATCTATATATCCATCCCTAACCTCTTTCCTGAACTCCAATCCCACATCTCCAACTGCCTTCTGAGCATGCACACCAGATGTTCCACAGTTACATTAAACTTAATATGTCCAAAATGAAACAACATCTTCTACCTCCCCGCCCCCTTCACCCCACCCCACCCCAACCTAGCTCTCCTTCAGACTTCCCTATTTCTGTCAAAAGCTATTGTCTTCCTTCTGGAAGAGGACCAATGATGTCATGGAGTGATGCCTTGACTTGATCGTGAACTGGGTTCAAGTGAGGCAGAATTGCACAAAGTTGTCAGCCTCACCCTCTCTTCCAGAGTCATCGATGACCAATGGCAGGACAAAAGTCAGGACAACTTGATTGCATTGGGTGACCTTGGCCTTTCTAAATTAAGGTCTTTCCCAGGCATCAGTTTGTCTGAGGCAACACCCACCCAATGACTAAGGACTGGTAAAGGCACTGCTATCCTCACAGTCACCTGAGTTCAAAACTTCTGTCAACCTTGAACCTTCACTCACCAATCACATCAGCTGCCAGTCAGTAGTCAATAAACACTAACTAAGTACCTACTGTGGGTCAGCCAGTGCTAAGCAGTAAGTCTTGTTCGTTTTAGTGCCTCTATATGGCTCATATCCATCCCTGTCTCTCTATTCACAGGGTCAGTCAGACAGTCAACAAGCATTTATTAAGTGTCAACTGTGTGCAAAATACTAGAGACATAAAAACCCAAAAACACAGTTGCTGCCTTCAAGGAGCTCACATTCTAATGAGGAAGACAAGGAGACAACATACAAATAATTCGGTTCATACAAGTTAGATACAAAATAAATAAAAGGGAGAGGCATTAGTAGTTGGGGATGGGGGCAGACCAGGAAAGGACACTTGGAGAAGGTGAGATTTTAGCTGAACCTTGAAGGAGTCCAGGGAGACCAAGAACAAGAGGTGAGGGAACAGAATATTCCAGGGACAAATTCACAGAGCTGGGAGATGGAATATTGCATTTGAGGACCTGCAAGTAGGCCAGTGTAGACAGATCCTAGAATGAATGGATGAGAGGAAGAGAGAAGAAGATTGGAAAAGTAGGAAGGAGTCAAGTTATGAAGGATTTTAAAAGCCAAAAAGATTTTGTATTTGATCATAGAGGCAATAGGGAGCCACTGAACCTTATTGAGTGGTGTGTGTGTGTGTGTGTGTGTGTGTGTGTGTGTGTGTGTGATGTGTTTGAGGGAAATCACGTTGACAGCTGAGTGGTGGATGGATTGGAGAGGGAGAGACTTGAGGAAGGGAGACCAGTCAGTTAGAAGGGCACTGCAGTATTCTCAGGGAGAGGGGGGAAGTGCCTGAGCCAGGGTAGTGGCTGAATGAGTGGAGATAAGAGGACAAGAAATATGGTGGAGGAAGAAATCACAAAGACTCGGCAAAATCTATATGTGTGGTGTGAGTGAGAGCGAGGAATTGAGAATGACATCAAAGTTGCCAACCTAGGTGACCAGGAGGAAGCTAGCACCCTTGGCACTAATGGGAAATTCAGAAGGGGGGAAATTTGGACAAGTTGAGCTTGAGAAGGCTGGGGGACATCCAATTGGAGAGGTACAGCTTAGCTCTGCCTAGAGACTAAGGCTGGATGAATAGATCTGGGAATCATCAGCATAGAGATGATGATTGAACCCACAGGGGCTACTAGTATAGAAGGAGAAGAGAAGAGAGCCTAGGACAGTCACCCAAGGGATACCCACAGTTGGGTTTGATGTGGATGAAGATCCATTAACGGAAAGAAAAGTGATGAATGTTCGAAGTACTATGAGACAACCACTACTGAAATTCACTGTTGTTGGAGTTATAAACTGGTCCAGCCATTATGGCAAGGAATTTGGAATTATGCCCCCAAAGTCACTAACCTGGGTCTGCCCTTTGATGCAGTGATATCACTACGAGGCCTACATCCCAAAGAGCGTAAAGAAAGGGGAAAAGGACCCTTATGCACAAAAATGTTTATAGTGGTTTTTTCCTAATGACAAAGAATAGAAACCAATGGGGTGCCCATTAATGGGGGAATGGCCGAAGAAATCATGGTATATGAATGTAATGGAACGATAGTTTGCCATAAGAAATGATGAAATGAGCTGTTTCAGAGAAACCAGGAAAGACTTGTACTTTTCGATGCAGAGAGTTAGCAAAAGTTAGCAAAACCAGAAGCACAACTTATACTATTACAACTACATTAAAAGACAAATAACATTGAAAGCCTTAAGAACTCTGACCCACACAATCACCAACCCTAATTCCAGAGGACTGGTAAGGAAAAAACCAACCCATCTCCTGACTGGGAGGTGGTGGACTCAGTGTGCTGAATGAGATATACATTCTTCTTTTTTTCTTTGGAGAGGGGAAGGCAGGGCAATTGGGGTTAAGTGACTTGCCCAAGGTCACACAACTAATAAATGTGTCAAGTATGTGAGGTCGGATTTGAACTCAGGTCCTCCTGACTCCAGGGCTGGTGCTCTGCTCACTGCGCCACCTAGCTGCCCCAAGATATATATTCTTAAATGTGGACAACGTGGGAGCTTATTTTGCTTCGATATGCATCATTGATAACAAGGATCTTGGGTGGGCGAATAGGAGGGACAGAAGATTGATAACTGTTAATCGAAAAAAAATTTTTTTTTGCAAATATCAATCAAAGGAGATTGGAAAAGGGTAGCTCAAACAGGAAAAAAACCAAGGGAGAACAATGTCACAAAAACCGAGAGGAGAAAATATTTAGAAGGAGAGGGCTGGAGAGGGAAGGAAAAAAATAAAATTAAATTAAAAAGTGCACAGCAGAGAACAAAAGAAGAACTTGAAGGAAGCACAGAAAAACTAGGCTGCTTGGAAAACAATGTGTAGGATTTATTACATAGGTTTTCAAGAAATGGAAATTTATTGTTTTATGTTCAAACCTCTTTTATGTTCTGCTGTGCACATGGAAATGCTCTTTTTTCTTTTCTCATTTTATATTTAATTTTAAAATGAATAAAAATTTTTTTAAAATAGGAGGACTCAATAGGGGCAAAGGCTACGAAGAGGCAAAAAGGATGAGAAGTGAGAAGAAGGCCAACAGATTTGGCAATTTTTGGTTCAAGAGATCATTGGTAACTTAGGAGAGGGCAGTCTCAGTTAAAAACATGGCCTTATTATATTATTATTATATATATTATATATATATATATATAATATTATTATATTATATTATATTATATTATTATATTAGGCTTTCATTATCTCTTGCTTGGAAAATTATGATAGCCTTCTAAATTGTCTCTTTGTTTTCATTCTTTCTCATCCCCACTCCATCATCTCCACAGCGGCCAAAATGATCTTTTTAAGGCAAAATGTCGCTCCAGCCCTCCTTGGCTTTCTATGCCTGTAGGATAATATGCAAACTCCTTAAGTTGGCTGTTAGGAACAGCCCAAATCTGACTCTAACCTCTTTTTCTAGTCTTCCTTTATATTATATTCTATGTTTCTGCCAAAGTGGCCTACTGGGTGTTCAGCTTGCCATTTCCCACCGTTAGGCCTTTCCTAAACCTTCCTCTGAAGGGGGACACCCTCCCTCATCATCTCTGCCTCTCAGAATTCTTTAAGGCTTATTTAACTCAGCTGTCACCTCCTCTACGAGGCCTTTCCACATCTTCCCATTCCTATTCTTAACACTCCCTCCTTTCTCAAAGGATCCAACATTTACTTTTCTCTGTTAACAATTCCTAGAAGGCAAATAGTTTTGGTTTTGTCTTTGTGTGCTTCCAGGGCCTAGCACAGTGCCTCGTACATAGAAGTCCCTTAAGAAAGGCTGAACTGAGTTGAAATGAATTGAAGAATGAAAGAGAACTGGGCATCTTTGTAGGCAGAGAGAAGGGATCCAGCAGAAACAGAGAGGATGATGATGGGGGTGTGGGCAGATAAGACAGAGCCTTGGGGTAAGCTCCCAGAGGAGACAAGAGGGCATGGGAGGGATCAAAGGCACAGGTCTTGACAAGGAAAAAGGCGATCCTTTCCTTCCTCAGATGCTGTAGTGAAGGAGCAGAGAATAGATAAGGGTGTAGAGGGGTGTTGAGATGAGGCAGCTCACAATAGATGGTTTCTATTTCCTCAGTAAAGTAGGAGGCAAGGTCAGAGCTGAGAAAGGGGGGCGGGGAAGGGAGGAGAGAGGGCTGGAGGAGAGAGGAGAAGGCTTGGAATAGCTGCTACTAATGTGTGATAAAGGGTCCATCAGGAAAGAATAAAAGAATTACCATGCAGCCACGAAGGCCCAGTGGAGATTAGATAATGGGAATTTATGGTGGACCCAGGCAGCACCATTACATGACGTCCCCCAGAGATGTTCATCAGCCTGGGAGTAGGGGTGGAGAAAGTGGTTGGGGGAGGCAACTCGGGATTGAGGACAGACAGAACATGAATGGTGGGAGGAGAAGAGGGAAAGGGATTCAAAGGTAGGGAAATGGTTCAACCATAGGGTCAAGGATGGGAAAAAAAGCCAAGTGGTAAACACTGGGCAATTCTTCAAAAAAAGTGAGAGAGGAGGGAGTCTGCAAAGTCTGGGCTAATGTGTCTGACTTTGATTCCTGGTAAAGCTCTAGGAGAGGTTGTGAAAAGCATGGTGGAAGAACATGCAGGTAAGTAAGGCACGGCAGCTTCACCAAGAACAGGTCATGTGAGACTGACCTTTTAGGACAGGGTTTGTCATCACAATGATAACAGTGATCATTCATATACAGCTTTAGGTTTGTAAAGCATTTTACAAATAGTATTTTACTTGGTCCTCCCAGTGACCCTGAGACAGAGACGCTGTTATTATCACCTTCATTTTACAGATGAGAAAACAGAGGTGGAGAGAGGTTTCAGGGTGGGGAACCCGCAGCCTTGAGGCCACATGTGACCCTCTAGGTCTTCAGGTGCTCCCTTTGACTGAATCCAAATTGGCTGCACTGGAGGACCTAGAGGGCCACATGTGGTCTCAAGGCTGCAGGTTCCCCACCCTTGGTTAGGTGACTTGAACAAGGTCACATAGCCGGTAAGTGTCTAAGACAGGACTTGAATTCAGGTCTTCCTGATTCTAACTCCAGCACTCCATCTGCTAATGTTGTCGATGTGGTCTTTGTTTTTGTTCAGTTGACTGACTCTCCGTGACTCCATTTGGGGTTTTCTTGGTAAAGATACTGGAGTGATGCCATTTCTTTCTCCAGCTCATTTTACAGATAAGGAAACTGAGGGAAACGGGGTTAAGTGACTTGCCCAGTTGCCCAGGGTCGCACAGCTAGGAAGTGGCTGAGGCTGGATTTGAACTCAGGAGGAGGAGTCTTCTCAACACTAGGCCTGGTGCTTTGTCTACCACGTCAGATGTGGTTTACCTGGATCTTCAATGGCTTCATAGTTTTTCATGTCGTTGCTTATCCTTTGTTTTCAAAGAGGAACGATGATGTCAAGAACGGTGTTTTGACCTGTGTGTGAATTGGATTTAAGTGAGGCAGAAATGGACAAAGTCGTCCGCCTCGCTCTCTCTTTCAGAGTCATTGAAGCCAGGGTGACCGGCAATGGTCCGGGAGGCAGTGGATAACCCCGGCATCTTCGAGGTCTGACCAAGCCCTGAGTGCTTCACAGTGCCTGCTCCAGCCGCCTTCATGGCCGTTGGAATAAATTGTTCTTATCTGCCTGGTGGGAGGTAGACACCCCCCTAACTCACTGATGGGTTTGAGGCCTGCAGGTTACCCCATTTGTGGAGAGGCTTTTACGGAGGTGTGGCCGCTGCACACGCTACAGCTAACTTTGGAGTCACGGGTGAGAGTTGGGTGACGGTTGGACCCCAAAGGTAGAAGAGCAGCCCTGAAAAGACCTTAGTAGGTCCTCATGCCAGAGGTGCTGGTCCTCCTGGACACCCCACACACCCTCTGTTCTTGTGGAAAAGATGGAAAGATGCGGTCAAGATGACAGAACAATTATATAGAACCAGACCTGCCTGAATGCCTAGACCCAAAGAATAGTCATTAATATCAACTTGGGAAGGAGGTGCTCCAGTGGAATGCTGCAGGGATCTATCCTTGGCCCTATGCTGTTTAACATGTTTATCTATGACTTGGCTTATATCTCACAGTTAATGTCTTACTTATCCATTCTCCAACCTACCCAAAGCTAGGAGGGAGGGTTACTATCCTGTGTGACAGTCAATTCAATTCAAAAAACATTTATTAAGGACCTACTATGGGCCAGGCACTGTCCTAAGTGCTAGGGAGTTGAATAAGGGAAAGAAAGATGATCCCTGCCCTCCAGAAGCCTGTAATCTAATGGGAGAAGGCAGGAGCGCCAGGGAGCACCCAGAGTCTTCTATAAAAGAAGGTTTTGGGAAAAATTTATTGCTCCACCCTCCAGCCCTCCAATCAGAGGGGAGAAAATGATGAGCATCCAAAACTGAGTCAGTCTGCATGGTGATGACATTTCAGATGATCAGGGACATGATGTTCTTGTGGAATCGAAACCGAGCTGATGGAAAAATGGAGAGTTATCTGGAGAGCAAAAAGGTCTTGACAGGCTGGAGCACGAGACTGAATCTAATAAGATGAAATGTATTTTTTCTTCATTTTTTGCTGTCTTCATCTTATTCATATTGATACCTTTTGTTGCTACATCATATTAATTTCTGAATACATCCTTCTCCTCCCCCGTGGGCCAGCCATCCCTACTAACAAAGATTTAAAAAGAATGAAGAAAAAGCAGTTTAATAAATCTAACCAACATGTCAACTGAATCTGAAAATATATGCAATGGACTACATCCACAGAAGGGCAGTGAGGGGGTGCCATAGTGCATAGAGCTTCAAGCCTGGAGTCAGGAAGACTCCTCTTCCTGAGTTCAAATCCAGCTTTAGACATTTACTAGCTATGCAACCCTGGTCAAGTTACCTAGCCCTGTTTGCCTCCGTTTCCTCATCTGTAAAATGAGCTAGAGAAGGAAATCATAAACCACTCCAGTATCTCTGCCAAGAAAACCTCAAATAGGGTCATGAAGAGTTGAACAATAACACACCCACAGAGTTGTCCAACTTTGAAAAAAAAAAAAGGGAGGAAGGTGCATTTTAAAAATTTTTTCTTATTAATTTTTATCTGTTGACTCTACATGACTTTCATTCCTAATGCATATACCTCTTTATCCACTTCCCCGGCAGCCATCCCTTATAACAAAGATTAAGAAAGAAAAAAGATGTGCAGCAAATGAACATATCAGCTGAGTGTGACAGTGTAAGCAGGATTCTGTACCCACGGTCCTCAACTTCTTCTAAGAAGGGAGGGAGGAGGATTTTCTTATCTCTTCTCTGGGACTAAGATTGGTCAGGGTAATCATAAGGCATTCAGTTTCATTTTAGAGGTTTCTTCCTACTTGGGAGTTTCTATTTGTTTTTCCTATTTTTAGTCACTATATCATGTCTAGTGTTTTCCTGGTTTCCGTTGCTTCATTCTGCATCAGTTCATATAAGTCTTCTCATGTTGCTCTGAATTTTTCATAGGATAGTAGATCTAGAACCTCAGAGGTCATGCCTCATTCCACAGATGAGGAAACTGAAGTCTAAGGAAGTTCAGTGACTTGCCCAAGGTCATGCAAATAGCAAGCATAATTTCTTGTAACCCTAAAATATCTCCCTTTTATGTGAGTACCACAGTTTGTTTAGCTGGTCTCCAATCAATGAGCAGTGTCTATTTTGTTACCAAATCTTTGTTACCACAAAAAAAATAAGGAAAGGAAGGAAGGCAGAAAGAAAGAAAGAAAGAAAGAAAGAAAGAAAGAGGGAAAGAGAGAGAGTAAAAGAGAAAGAAGGAAAGGAAGGAATAAAGGAAGGAGTGAGGGAAGAAAGAAAGAAAAAGAGAGAAAGAAAGAGAAAAAGAGAAAGAAGGAAGGAAGGCAGAAAGAAAGAGGGTAAGAGAGAGAAAAAGAGAAAGAAAGGAAGGAAGGAATAAAGGAAGGAAGGAGGGAAAAAAGAAAGAAAAAGAGAGAAAAAGAAAGAGTCAAAGAGAAAGAAGGAAAGGAAGGAAGAAAGAAAGGAAAAGAGAAGGAAAGAAAGAGAGAAAAAGAGAAAGAAGGAAAGTAAAAGAGATAGGAAGGAAGAAAAAAAAATCTCCTGAGAACATTGTGGTGCTGGTGGAACCTTTATTTCTCTAACACAAAACTAAATAGAATATACTCACATTAAAACAAAAAAATTAACTTCCCACGGACAGACTGATTGCTGTAGCTTGCCTGCTGTCAGTTTGAAAAAAGATCTTACGCTGTGAGTACAAAGTAGCCTCAATAGAAAGCCAGAGTAGGACACACAGGGCCACTAAGAGGCGCCATAGTGTATAAAGCGGTGGGATTGAGAGTCCTGAAGCCTTGAGTTCAAATAGGACCTTAGTTCCTAGATGAGAGACCCTGGGCAAGCCGCTTGACCACTCTCTGAGTCAGTTTTCTCATCTCTTAAAAGGGAATAATGGTAGCACCTAGCTCTCGGGGTGGTTGTGAGAATCCATAGGAGATACATTCATAAAGAACTTTGCATAAGCCCCATAAGCCCCTAGATAAATGGGGTTTTTTTTGGGGGGGAGGGAGCCAAAAAAGCTAATGGAAGGGTGGGAAGTAGAGGGCTGGATTTGGAGTCAGAGGGGCCTGAGTTTGAATCCTGCTTCTGCCACTTCCGTTGAGTATGTCATTTAACCCGGAAGGGCTTTCTTAGCTCATCTGTCCAACCCTCTCATCTTACAGACGAAGAAACTGAAGCCCGGGATCAGGATTTAAACCCTGGTCTCATGATTCCCAATCCAGTGCTCTTCCCACAATACCATCCCACTACTCCAGGCCTCAGTATCCTTATTTGGCAAATGAAGGGTTCAATTAGATCCAAGGTGTCAAACTCACAGTCCACACCCCAGAACTCCCTAGTGTGAGCCCAAACTAGATTGAATGTAATTGGGAAGTGTTTCACAAAATTAAGAAAAATACAAGGCAACATAGATGTTAATTTGTGATTTTCTAAGTCAATCTGTGGCCTGCAGGGATATTTTTCAATGCCACTGGACTGGGTGACTTTCTAAGGTCCCTTTCAGATCTAAATTCAGAATCTTAGATTCCTAAGAGATGCATAGTATACTCTGAACCAGGGAGGGGATTGTCCCACTAGTACTCTGCCCTGGCCTGGCCACATCAGGAGTGGTCTGCACACACTGCATCCATCCAAGGGGCATAGATTATAGGCTATAGAACCCGCAGAGGAGAGTAACCAGGATGGTGAAGGATCTTACCTCGTCCTCTGGAGACTGTTTGGAGGAAATGGGGATTTTTTGGCCTGGAAGAGAGAGAGGACTTAGAGGGGATATGATACTTGTGTTTTTAACTATCTGAAGGAAGAGGGAACAGGATTGTTCCACTTGGCCAGAGAAGGAATACAAGGAGTCATGGGTAGAAATTTTGAAGAGACTACTTTAAGTCTGGCAGGGAAAAACCTTCTCAACAACTAACTTAGAGCTGTTCGGCAGCAAGGGGGGAATTGCTACCTCAGCAGGGGGTGGCTCTCTCATAGTTGGAGAGCTTCGAGCCCAGGCTGTTTGCTCTTTTGTTCAGAAGGTTGTAGAGGGTTTTCTTGGTCAGGTACAGGTTGGACTTGAGGCTCTCCTTAAGTCATGGGATCCCTTCCCTGACCAGGTTCTTTGATTCTGTGAGCCTCTATGACCTCACCGAATCACCATCCCTTCACCAGGACCCCTAATAGTCCATTAAGCTATCTTCCCTTTCACTGATGCTGATTTACCCTCGACTGACTTCTCTAACTGTTCAATTCTTACTGAGCCAGGGGTGTGCCCCTTAATGTTTAACAATCAGGTCTTCCCTGCTCCCCAAAATTTATATATAATACACTTTCAAGTTCATTCAACATTCTTCTCTTGCTTTCTTAGGTCTCAACAAGCAATAAAACAACATATGACATAATAATATATAATAACAGAATAAATCAATCCTTGATTTGTAGTTTGCTAATTTCTAACACGTAAAAGCTCACAATGAAAATTTGACAATTGGCTCTCCGGTTAGACCTGGCTCCAGCACACTCCTTCCCATCCCTTCTGTTATTTCTTACAGTACAAAAGCATTCCATTTCATTTCCATACCATACTGCGTTCAGCATCGCCTAACAGATAGGCATTCCTTTAGTTTCCAGCTTAAAAAATGTTTCTATAAATATTTTTGCACATATGGGATTTCCCTTCTTTCTTTCATCTCTGTGGGGTCATGGGGTCTTTGGTCTCTTTGGGAGATGACATGCTATATACTGGGAAACAGCAGGTAGGCCTGTAAAGGGTAATAATGTGAAATAATTCTAAAAAGATGGGTCAGAGCCAGATTTGGAAAGGGCCTTAAATGCCAAAGAGAGGGGTTTGGGTTTTGTTCTGGGCACAGTCGGCAGCCAGGAGCTTCTTGGTCAGGGGAGTGACTTGCGCTGAGAAATAACAATCTGGAGATGATGTGGAGGCTGGTTTGGAGAGGAGAGAAGCTGGAAGCAAGGGCACCGCTTAGGAGAATGTGACAGTGATCCAGTTTAGAAGGGAGGGGAGCTGGCACTGGAGAAGTAGCTGGGGGAGCAGGGAGAGCAGGAAGGTGCCTGAGGTGTTGGGGAGGGAGAGAAGACAAGACTTGGCAAATGATTGGATATAGGGAGTGGGCAGGGTTGAGGATGAATCAGGTTGTCATAGTCATGAGTGGCTATTAGGATGTAGAACCCCACAGAAAGAGGGAAGTTAAGAAGAGGACTGGGTTTTGGGGAAAAGTTAATGAGTTTTCTTTTAAGCGTGTTGAGGTCAGCAAGGTGGCACCACAGTGGATAGAGAACTGGGCCTGGAGTCTGAAAGACTCAGCTTCCTCAGGTCAAATCTGACCTAGCCTGTGTGACCCTGGGCAAGTCACTTAACCCCATTTGCCTCAGTTTCCTCATCTGTAAAATGAGCTGGAGAAGGAAACGGCAAACAATTCCAGTATCTTTGCTAAGAAAACCCCAAATGGGGCCACGGAGAGTCAGGCATGACTGAAAAAAAAAAAACCCCAACAACTGAACAACAAAAAGCTTGTGATGCCTCTGGAACAGCCAGGTGGTGAAATCTAGCGAAGCTGTGATATAAGGACTAGAATTCGGGAGATATCTTCCCTCCACCCCCGCTGGATTTCAACTCATCACCGTCCTCTTCTCCCTTTCAGCTGCCTTTTGTGCATTGTTTTCTCCCCCTTAGATCGCAAGCCCCTTGAGGGCAGAGACCATCTTCCTTTTCCTTATTTGTATCTCCAGGGTTTAACAAATGTTCATTGTCTCAAATATAAGGATTAGGTAGAAAAATACATAGATGTCTCTCTAGCTAGAGAGGGAGGAAGGGAGGTAGATTGAGGAGTCATCTCTCTGTATGTATATAGGTGATAAGTTAGTGCACAGAAGCAGATGAGGTCACCAACTGAGAGAATGTAGGAAGAGAAGAAAAGAAGGCCAAGGCTGCAGCCCTGGGGTCTGCCTTTACGGAGGAGAGGGATAGGAACGATGATCCGGCAGAGGGTGCGAGGAGCCATCAGACAGACAGAGGGAGAAGCGAGAGAGCATTTCCATGGAAACCCAGAAAGGAGGAAGGGGTGGCCAGTGTCAGGTGCTGCAAAGAGGCTGAGGAAGATGAGGCCTGAGAAAAGTGAAGAGATGGTTGGTAGTCTCCGGAGAAAGCAGTTTCTGCAAAGCAGTAGTGTTGAAAGTCAGATTGCAAGAAAGGACAAAGAAAGAAACAAACACCTGGTATATGTCAGGGCCACTTGGCTAGGCACTTTCCATCCCATTAGATCTTCGGAACACCCCGAGGTGTAGGTGCTATTATCATCCCCATCTTACTGTGGAGGAAACTGAGGCAGACAGGGTTAAGTGACTTGCCCAGCATCACACAGCTAGTAAGGGTCTGAGGCTGGATTTGAATTTAGGTCTTCCTCATTCCAGGCCCAGAGCTCTATCTATTACACTACCTAGCTGCCTCTTAGAAGGGGTTAAAAAGTGAGTGGAGAATAAATGGAGACTGAGTACAGGAAGCTTTTTCTAGAAGTTTGACTGAGAAAGGAAAGAGCGATATAGGATTATAGCTTGAGGGGATGGCATTATCAAGTGAAGATTTATTTTTTTAAGGATGGGAAGATCTGGACATGTCTGCAGGTGGTGGGAAGGGCTGGATTATAGATTAGAAATTATTAAAAAGGTGAGCTCTGAGGTATATGTGCATATATATGTGTGCATATGTATATGTGTGTATGTTTGTGTATATATATGTGTGGGTATATGTGTGTATATGTATATTATATATGTGTACATATGTGTGTGTATGTTTGTGTATATATGTGTGTGTATATATATGTATATATATATATTTCAGTTGTTTCAGACTGTAACACCATTTGAGGTTTTCTTGGCAGAGATACAGGAGAGGGTTGCCATTTCCTTCTCCAGATCATTTTACAGATGAGGAAACTGAGGCAAACACAGGGTGAAGTGACTTGTCCAGGATCACACAGCTAGTTAAGTGTCTGAGGCCAGATTGGAACTTAGACCTTCCTGACTCTAGGCCCAGCACTCTATCCACTCTGGTACTTGGCTGCCCAGGCCCATCGTAGGCACCTAATAAATGTTTATTGATCGATTGAGACCTGAGGGCCAGTAGCTAAGAGTCACAAGATCTGGTCACCCTAGATGGGTGGAGCAAATCTCAAGGGAAACAAAGTTACTGAATGCTTGATTGATTGATTGACTGGACGTGGTCACGAGGAACAATGGATATGCCTACCTCTCCTCTTGGGGAGAGGGAGGCAGGAGAGGCCCACCCAGCACTGGAGAGGATGGTCCCCGATGCTGTATCTTCGAATGGGAGCCAACCTTGAGAGAAGAGGGAAAGAGTGTGGGAGGCAGAGGCTAACCCAAGGGCAGTTTGTTAACAATGGAACAGGGGTTCTGGAGGGCCCATGGAGGCATGATGGGGAGAGGGCTCAAGTGGACCTAGAAGAGGGAGGAGGGGTGCGGGGGAAGGGGAGTTAGCATATTACCAGTGTGGGTTAGCAGACAGTCACACCCTCTCCAATAAGCTTAGCCCCAGTCAGATGAGTCGATATTAATTTTTAATTAATTTTACTTTCTCACAATCTTGGGGGAGGAGGGAGGAGAATCCAGGGCCTGATCTTGGGCAGGGTCCAGATGGCCAGGTTGAGAGAGGGCTGGTGTCTTCCTAGAGCCATCATCCCTTCACTGAGCTGCCCTCCCAGGCCTCTCTTCTGTCCTCCTCCCTTTACTGAACCTTGAGTCTCATCCCCATCCCTTCCGCTGAGCTTCTTTCCCACACTGACACTTGTCTTTGTTGGGTCCGGTCCTCACTGGGTCCCCACCCCTACCACTGAGTCCCCAGATGACTCACTGAGCCCCCAATCCTCCTGCATTCCTAGCTCTCTCATGGGGTCCCCTCCTTTTCACAGATTCCCCAATTTCTTCGCTATGCCTCCAGACCCCTCCCTGATCCCCATCCTCCCCTCTCTGAAGGCTGATTTGTCAGGAGCCCTGCAAGCCACCAGTTGTCCTCAGGCCACAGAAATCCCAGCCTAGGCAGGTCCCAGACTTCCTCTTCCCCAAGTCTGATCCCTCTGGAGCCCTGGGCCTCTGCGGTCAGGCTGGGCGGGAGAGCCAAGGGCGGGAAGAGGAAGGAAAACTTCCCCCAGTGCCCCTGGGGGGCGGCTGAGGCATCAATCATTGGTCCTCAGGAAGCCGCTGACCTCAGGGCTGGCCTGGCAGCCACAGAGCCCGGCAGTCTCTGGGAATGGCTTTGGGCCAGCAGTCTGGCCTGGGCTGGGATTCCCACTGGAAACAGGGCCCGTATGGGCAACCTTTCCAAGCCTAGGCTATCCTGGGAGGAGGCCCCCACCTAGGGCCAAGGGAAAGGATGCCAGGAATGCCAAAGGGGAGAAGCCCTCAGGGCCCAGAGGTGGAGGAGGGGAGGAGACAAAGATAAGGAAAATAATTTCCCCCCACTAACATGGGAAGACTTAACCCCTTCCTCTGTCTGCTCCCATGCAGAAGCAGGGAATGGAGATAGGAAGTGTCCCAAGCACGAATGGGAAGGAAAGGCAATATTTAGAAAAAGCCAGGGATCTTCGATCTGTAGAGCTGGAAGGAGCCTCTGACATCACCGGGTCCAGTCTCATTTTACAGCTGAGGAAACTGAGAACACAAAGTTGAGATCCAGCTTCTTCCAGGGAGGGAAAGCACAATGGTCCCTCCATACCTGCCCCCTATTGCTCCTCTGTTCCCCAAACCCTCAGGGGTGGCACCCCAAAAGGGGCCTAAGGTGGGAAGGAGGGAGAAATAGAAAGTCTCTGCCATATTGGCAGGTAAGGACGATTTCATTCTTTGTACTTGGATCCCCTCTCCCCCAGTGCCTAGGATTGGGCCTGAGCCCTGGCAGACTTCTTCCTTCCCGCTCTAAGGCAAAATAGGCTTTGATTTCCCCATGGAAAGGCCAGCAAAAGGGCACTGTTTCAAGAGGCAAGTGTGGTGTGGTCGATCGAGTGGGCACTGGATTTGGAATGAGGAAGATCTGGGTTCAAATCCCACCCTTAAATACTTAGTATTCATTTTTTTTTTTCAATTCAATAAACATTAAGAGCCTACTATGAGCCAGACACTGAGATAAGCACTGAGGAGACAAATAAGGAAAGTCTCTGCCTTCAAGGAACTTATAGTCTAAGGAAGAGGAAAGGAGTCTGGAAAAGGGGGAACACGGACTAGGGCATCGATGTTCCCTAGAGTCCAAACCAAACGGAGATTCTATGCAGAGTCAGATAGAGAGTTCAGGTCCTAGCCCTCCAGAAAGAAAAGCTTTGAGGCGTTGATTAGCTGTGTGACCCTGGGCAAGTCACTTGACCCAGGAATGCCTCACTTTCCTTATTAATCAAGACAGTAGAAAGCCTATAGTTTTTAGTTCTACAAAGTCTTTTCTGAACAACCACTCTGGGAGTGGTTACCACTGTGTATTAGCATCATTAATACTATCATACAAGTGAGGAAATTGGGGCGCTGAGAAGCCTGTTCCAGAGCCAGGAAAGGGAGTTGGGGACCAGTGTTCATTCTCTAGGCTCCCTCTAAAGCCCTGACCTCAGGGAGCTTCCACTTTTGGGCGAGATGCAGCTGAACCCCGAAGGCAGCCCACATCTTAGAGAATACGTTGCCATGGAGCAGGGAAAGACTTAGTATCATGTTATGGGGAGGGGGCAGATAAACGGATAATTCGAAGGGAGTGCTGGAGGAGGTGGGCTCTGATGCCAAGAGCAGGATTTCTAAGGGCTGGGGTTGGGGTGCCCGTGGGCCTCCCACTTGGGGCGAGGCAATATCATGTGATTGAAGACTGCCCAGGGCCGGTTTTAGGCAACCCCTCAGGACTGTGAGAACAGGAAGCGGAAGGCTGAGCTAAGGGAAGAAGCAGCTCCTAGCTTGGCCCAGCCCTGCCCCGCTGGCCCAGCCCTGCCCAGAGTCTGCAGGACAGGAAATCTGGGCCTTTGCTGCCCCCTCCTGGCTCTGCTGCCATCCAGCAAACATGCTCTGCCTCTACTAGGGACCACCCCATCACCTAATGGGCTGGGATGATACAGAACTCCTAGGAACCCAGGCCTGAGATCAGTCTGACATCCAGGGGCCCCTCAGTTCAAACACCTCTCTTCCCTAGCGGGGGCAGTTTAACCCTTTCTTCCCAGATCAATGAACCCCTTTCTTTTGACAACCCAAGGACAAGCACTTAGGTGCCTACTATGTGTCAGGTGCTGAAAACTGAAAAAAAAAAAAAATAGAAAAAAAATCTTTCCCACAAAAAGGTTGTATTCCATGGAGACACATACATGGAGACACAAAGTATATTCAAAACGATTTATAGAGCTCTAAGCACTTTACAATAATTATTTCATTCTGTCCTCACAACCACCCTGGGAATAGGTAGGTGAGGATCCTTATTCTTACTTTACAGATAAGAAAAGTGAGGCAGAGGTTAAGAAACCAGCTAGTACCAAGGGCTGGATTTGAACTCAGATCTTCTTGGCTCCACTGGGCCACAGAACTGCCTCATTTTATACGTAAAACATACCTTGGGAGTCAGATCTGGGTTCAAGAACTGCCTCCAATACGTGCCTGATGGTGGGATCCTGGTCAGGTCATTCAAACTCTCAGATGCCCAGGTAACTCTCTAAGACTAAGCCACGGAAAAGGTGCAGGCTGGCAGAGGAGTGCCAGCCAAGTCACTGGCCCCATCAGACTCTTAAAGAAGGGAGTTCATTCATTCCAGGGAATGGGGGAGCCAGCTATCTAAGTTTGAGATGGCATTTGAGATGTCAAAGGGACCTCAGCAGCAATCACCCAGTCCAATCCATATCCAAAGGGAATCCTCACTATAACCCACCTGAAGGGGCCATCTAATCTCTACTTAAAGCCCCGCAAGCAGGGGCAGCCCACTCTACCGGAGACAGCTCCATGCTGATGCTGCTTCACTCTACCTTTCTACACCATCCACGTGGCTCCTGGTTCCAGGCCAAATAGAACAAGTCTAACCTCTCTTCCACACCTTCCAGGCTTTCAGTGGCTCCTGTCTTCTCTCCACCCTCACTTCCAGGTGCTTCAAACTCTCGTTCATGGAGCATGGGCTCCAGACCTTTCACTATCCTGGTTGCCTTCCTCTAGACACTGTTCAGCTTATCACTATCTTTAAACTGAAGTGCCTAGAACTGAACATGGTACTCCATGTGTGCTCTAAGGCAGAATACAGGGGGGCTATTATCACCTCCTTATTCCTGAAAACTTTGTCTTGTCAACGTGGCCCGGGATTGAGAAAGCTTTCTTCCAACTGCCATACACCATTGCTGACTTATTACATTTGTAATCCACTAAAACCTCCTGGAGGTATTTTCATATCTTTTGTCTAACGTCCCCGCCATCCTGTAGTTGGGAAATTGACTTTTTGAACCCAAATGTAAGATATTACATTTACCCCTAATTCATTCCAATGGATTAGCTTCAGGCCCCCATGCCTTCAAGATCTTTTTATGTGGTATCACCTAATGGGTTAGCTGCTATTCTTCTCATCTTCTGTCATCTGAAAATTTGATGAGCAGGCCATCAACACTTTTAACCATCATTAATAAAAATGTTGAATGGCCCAGAGCCAAGCATGGATCACTGAAGCACTCACTCTACTGGACACTCACTGGCTAGGCTGATGTTAAATAATAACAACCAACTTTGACTCTAAATATGTGATCATCTAGTCCACACCTCTCCATCTTTTCCAGAAGAATTGTACATGAGACCTAATTGAACTCTTCGCCAAAATCTGGGTAAATTATTTCTACGGAATTCCAACTTAAGATACTTTGTCCAAAAAGGGAAAACAAGGTTATTTTGACATAAGCTATATTTGCTGAAGCCCTTTTGGCTTAGATATTCATTAACCATCTATTTGATGTCCATTTTATAATCTCCATAGGACTCAAAGTCAAGTTCACCGACCTATATTTTGGAGGCTCCATTCTCCTATTTTTGAAAACTGGGACATTTACACTTTTCCTTGCCAACACCGTCTTGCAATTATTCAAATATTACAGTGGCTCAACAATCCCTTCTTTCCAGTTCTTTCAGTATCTGAGGACATAGTTCACTTGGGCTAGGTGAGCAGGGGTGTGTCATACGGGTAACAGCAAGAAGGCCAGACTGGCCAGCCCATAGTAGGCACACAGACACATTCAACATCTCAGTCCAAAGGGGTCAAATGAACCACGGCCCTGCTCTTGGACCAGGAAAGCCGCTCTGATCTTTCCTTCAGGCCCCAATCTCTTCACCTTCACAGGCATTTTTAAGAGCCCAGGGCTGGGAAAGAGGAAGCCTGGGTATTATAGTACTGGCTGTGGCATGCTAGGAGTCTAAGTCAGGTTGGTCTTTGCCTACTATTAAGTCTCTGTCACTGATCCCCCTCCTCCTCCCTTTGTCCTTAAGCTACCCCCGGGATGCACGAAGCAACCCAGACCCCCCTCCCCTCTACAGTAAAAGCAAAGCCAGTTTCTAGCTCCAGGGCTCTAGGCGCCTGATAAAGGTTAATATGTGATAATAGAAATGTTACCCTACCAGAAACAACTGTGCCCCTTACCAGGGGCCTCCTGGAGATAGCACCAAAGCCTCAGGAACAATTCAGATGGGGAGGCTTTCAGGCTGGATCGAGAGAGTGGAGGGATGTGGACCTTTTGATCTTGGCTCCAAATAACAGACCCTCTCTTCACAAATATAGTTCGTACTTAAAGGTTGGCAAAGCATTCTATAAATATTAACTTATCCTTCCATAACCCTGGAAGATAGGTGCTATTAAGATCTCCATTTTACAGATGAGGAAACTGAGGCAGACCAAGGGACATCAAGCTGGCAAGCATCTGAGGCCAGATTTAAACTCAAGTCTCCTGAACTCCAGGTTTAACTGGCTTCTTTTCTTCCTGCTGTCCCCGTCTCCCCTCCCCTTCCTCTCTGGCTACTGACTTCAAGGAGAGAAAAGTCATCTGGGGAGCATGGCAGACATGCTTGATATACCCTTGTAAGACACAGCTCCTTTGTTGAAGTGTAATCACAGAATCCTGCTGGAAACAGTTACTTGCCTAAGGTCACCCAGCAGAGCTGGAATCTAGCTCCCCCAAATCCAGGGGCCTTGTAGACCATCTCTTCTGGACCTGAGTTGTTAGATGGGGAAGTGAGCTGAAGAACGGGTAAGGAAATTCTCCAAGTTAGTGGCCCAAGTATGGAATCTCCAGGATCCCAGCACAGGATTTTTCCACAGCCCCACATACCTACGCCCATCCAGAGGCAGGTGGACCTGGGTTGGAAAGGGAGGAACTGCCAGTGCATGAGTGCCCACCCCTATAAAAGCTCATTCAGGCCTTAATTCCTAGCCCCAAGAGGCCCAAGGTTGGGGCAGAGAAGCTCACATCGTTCCCTCCTCCATCCCTTTGAAGTGCCCAGACTGGTTCCTCCAGCTCCAGGCCTGGGGCTCAGGGTCAAGGAAGCCTATCTTTCCAAGCAGAAAGAATCCTGAAATAGTCTGTGAGAGAAGGCAGCGGGGAGGAGGGGTGCTCTTCAGCTGAGCAGGTTGAAGAGGATGGATGCCCTGGGCTAGGATTTGGGGAGATGAGGAATTCCTGTTCTGTATCCAACACAGTGACTCATTTGGTGACCTCCCAAAGGTCCCTGACTCAGTTCCCCATCTATAAAACAAAGGGGTTCGACTTTCTTGAGTTCTCTTCCAGCTCAGACATTCTCTCTGTCCTTCCAAATTGGATAAGAATTTTAGGGCGGCCCAGGAGGCTGAGCTAGGAATTAGGGGTAGCAGCTACTCCTTCTGGGGGGTCCTCTTGGGCTGAATCACAGAAGGGCAGGCTAGAAGTGGAGAGAGAGGACTCCATGGCTTTCTTTCTCTCTAGGGTTGCCCTCCCTGGGCTTTGAGAAGGCAGCAATGGAATCTTTCAGTTTCTGGGAAGCTACTGAATCCAAAGTCTTCAGAATAAGGGAGAGGCAAATGGAAAAGGACTGGAATGAGAACATAGGAGCCTTTCCTTCCTCCTTCCTCAATTTTCAGAGGCTAGCCCAGGACTGAGGAAGGGGGAACCTGTCCCCCATTCCCCCCAGAGTTGTTGTAATTCAATAAAAACTCCAATGTAAGTTACATTACAAAAACAGCAAAGAGATAGGCTGCACCCCCAACCCCACCCCAGCAAAGTGGAGGATGCTGGCATTTCCAGAGATAGCATACGCTAGCCTGGCTTCCTGCCTCCATTCCAGGCTCTTGCTTTAGCTCCTACAGTCCCAAATGGGAAGTGGGGGACAAGACCCCCCTAACCACAGTTCCTTAAAGCAGCTTCTCCCTAACTAGTAGGACCAAGCCCAGGGACATGGAGCAAAGAGGACCAGTCTGGCCCAGGCAGAGGAGTACTGGAGCAGGGCCAGGGTCAAGGGATGTCCATTCAGAAGGACAGGGAAGGGTGGGAGGCAGCTCAGGAGGCTCCCACATAGCTGAAATGATTTTGGTCACTCTCAGTGAGGGTCACAGCCACTGCCAGGCTGGGCTTCCGCTCCAATTCCTCATTTGGTCTGGGCTGAGGGGAGCGAACCTTGAAGAAGTCCGAGACATAGCGTACCTGAAAGGGGAATAGGCCAGTGAAGCCAATGAGTGAATGAATTAATGAAAAAGAACTTAAGTGTCTACTATGTGCAAAGCCAGAAGAGCAAAGACCATTGGGACAGAAGGGGAAGAAGCAGGAGAGGAAGACAGGAGAACAGGAGAAGGGTTGGAATGTCCCAAAGATGGGGGAGCCCAGAGATAGCCCTAAGGGGTGGACATAGTCCCTCACCGTGAGCCCTGCGACAAGCGCCCCCTGCAGGAGACCAGTCAGCACATCACTCCAGTGGTGCTTGTAGTCAGCCACTCGAGTATATCCCACGTAGAGGGCAAAGGCCACCAAGAAGAACTGGACTGTAGGTCTTAGGAGCCGTGCCCATCGCCAGCAGAGACGGGCTTGCACATACAGCTAGAGGAAAGATTGAATTATTCACAGCCTGGGCTAGGGGAAGGCCCTCTCCCACCTCTCCCACTTCTCTTCTCTCATCCCTTCCCACCCTCTTGCTGCTGGTCTAATTGGGAGACTCAGGAGTCCTAGGGGCCCATCAGGACTCACTCACCGCAAGGAAGACCATGCAGTACATGCTGAAGGAGGAGTGGCCTGAGTAGAAGGACAACCTAGGGCAGGAGCAAAATCATGTCCTGGAGGGTCAACGGTCTCCCCTCCCTGCTCAGGCTGACCCCTCCCACAACCCCAGAAAAGATGCACTTGATGGGACCTAAGGATGCAGAACGTCAGAGCTGGGAACACCCTTAGAACACAGGATGCCAGGGCTGGGAGGGCCCTTAGAACACACGATGTCAGGGCTGGGAGGGCCCTTAGAACACAGGATGTCAGAGCTGGGAGGACCCTTAGAACAGAATTTCATCCTTTCTGCCTTAGGGAAGTCAGGTCTCAATGGAGGAGATTCATCTCTTGGGCAGCGTGCCTTGTGGGTCCTAGCCCCCTTGGCTTACCTGGACTCAGTGACATTGGCAGGGCTTCCCCGGCACACAGCCTCAGGCTGGACATAGCCAGAACAGTTGACCCGAGACCAGTCGGGGTCACAGACTGCTAGGAAGTTGGGGCGAAGACGGCCAATCATGTACTTGGCTAGATCAGTCAAGGACTGGCTCACACTTGCCCCAAAGAGGTAGGTGCCCAGGACCTTGTAGAGGGCAGCCACATAGTTGTTGAAGTCTGAATGAGAGTAGAGACGCTCTGTGTAGACTAGGTAGGCCTCCCCAGATGAGACCTGCCAAGGGAAAGGAGGTTAGGGGACACAGACGGGGCTCTGCAAGGACCTAGGAAAGGGGCAGAAATGACAAAAAACCGTTCAACTTTCTAGGGGACATGATAGTTCAGGAAGGGCATGGTGGTGTGGTGGACAGAGCGCTGGACTGGGAGTCAGGAGGACAGGGTTCAAATTCAGCCTCAGACACTCACTAATTGTATGACTGGCTATATGCCTGTTCCTGGCTGTTCTCATGTTGTCTCCCCCATTAGACTGTCAGTTCCTTGAAGGTAGGGACTATTTTTTTTCCCTTCTTTTTATCCCCAGTGCTTAGCTGTGCCCAGCACAGGTCTCTCTCCCCTCCTGCCTGCCAGTCCATTCCTCTTCCTATACCATAAACTGGGCCCCTTTGGCCAGCTGCCCCTAAATATCTCCCCGATTCTAGGTGGTGGTATTCCTGGCTCAGGCAAGGCAATATCAATTCTCATCAGAGAAAAAGTCTCCCCCCTTTCATTGTCCCCCCAACCCTCCCTCAGGGCCAGCTTCCCTTTCAGACTGGCTGCTCCCAGGGGGCAAGGCATCCTTACAATGATGACGCTGACAGTGATGGTAACACCAGCCAGGAGGCCATGGGTGATGGTGTCAGGGCGGTAGGGGTATCGGATGGTATCATCACTGCAATAGAAACCCCTCTTGTACGGAGAGTTCACCAGTGTCAGGATGATAAAGGGCAGAGCAGCTTGGAATAAAGAACACAACAACATCACTGCAGGGAGGGCCCTTAGAACCCAGGATATTAGAACTGGGAGGGCCCTTAGAACCCAGGGTGTCAGAGCTGGGAGGGCCCTTAGAACCCAGGGTGTCAGAGCTGGGAGGGCCCTTAGAACACAGGGTGTCAGAGCTGGGAGGGCCCTTAGAACACAGGGTGTCAGAGCTGGGAGGGCCCTTAGAACACAGGGTGTCAGAGCTGGGAGGGCCCTTAGAACACAGGGTGTCAGAGCTGGGAGGGCCCTTAGAACCCAGGGTGTCAAAGATGGGAGGGCCCTTAGAACACAGGGTGTCAGAGCTGGGAGAGCCCTTAGAACACAGGATGTCAGAGCTAGGAGGGGGAGGTGGGCACCTCCAGTTCTCCTGATCTATATCTGACCACAAGACCCACGTGTCTCCAGAGGAGAAAGTGAGGCTAGTGATTTTGCACAGCCCTGGCTCACTTAAATCCAATTCACTTGTGAATCATAACATTTTCTTCCTGATGTATGGTCCTCTTCCGGAATGAAAGACAAACAACAACCTGTGAGTAGTAGTTTAGCTGCACCACTGGGGACCCAACTGGCCAGTTCCAATTGGGCAGAGCAGCTCCTTCCTTCTTCTCCCTCCCTCTTCTCCCACTGTCCACCCTTACCTGTTGGTGCTCTGCACAACAGAATATAAATTTCGATCACTGAAACCTAGTAAGATATCTTGGGGTTTATGGGCTAGATTTCTTTTTTATTGACCATGACAAACCCAAATCACTCAGGCTCTTAAAGACTGGACAACAAAAGGTCCCAGCCCAAGGCTTACTAGGTCATTATCTGGATTCTGATGGCTCAGAGTGACTGTAAATAGCAGTTGTTTCTGTTTTGGCCAGAAACCCTGAGGGTCTATCCCTCCCAGATTGAATTTTTTTTTTGAGTAGGTAATAGAAGCCATTCTTTGCCTCATTTCTTACCTATCCTTAATCAATGAATGGGCTTTGCCTCAGACAAACTGAGACTTGGGAAAGACCTTAGCTTAAAAAGGCCAGGGTCTCCCTCAGCCTCCAGGGCCACCTCCAGCCATCCTGATCCATATCTGGCCCCTGGACCTAGATGGCTCTGAAAGAGAGACTGAGGCTGGTGACTTGGCACAGCCCTCCCTCATTTAAATCCAATTCACTTGCAACTCATCCAATCCCTTCTCTGATGTCACGGTCCTCGAGGAACAAACAACAATAAGTCAGGGCTGGGAGGGTCCTTAGAACACACAGTGTCAGAGTTGGGAGGGCTTTAGAACACTGGGAGGTCCCTTTGAACATACAAAGTCAGGGCTGGGAGAGTCCTTGGAGCACAGAATGTCAGAATCAGGACCTTAGGACATAGGATATCAGGGCTAGGGTCGGGGGACGGTGTCCCCTAAGAGATCATAGGGTCCAACTCTCTGATTTTACAGATCAGGCCCAGAGGAATGGAACCTGCCACAAGTGATCAAGTCAGTGGTAAAGACTAGAATTCAGGTCTCCTCGTTTCTGACCCAGAGTTCTTGCCCTCACCCTGGCAGCTCATGCCCAGAAGCACCCTGTCTACCCTTTGCCCTCAACCCAAGAGGTGGCACATTTCCTGATGGTTTTCAGGCGTGGGACAGGGCAGGGCCCACTGGACCAGCCTCACCCAGGCACAGGCCTTGGACTCCCTTTCCTCAGGGGCCATAGCTGTTCTCAGACTTGACAGGTTTGAAGTAAGGGAAAAGGGACCTTCTGTGAGGGCTGGGTAATGGATCCACAAAGGGGTGGTCTAAAGTCCTGAATACTCTGCCATGGGGCCCAGCAGGAGGGAAGGTGCCCCAGGTTATCCTCCCTCTCTGCATACACTTTTCTCCTCTATAAAAATGAGGGTCTGGTATTCTATCTCCTTCTCTGGTAAACCGCCGAGCAGGAAAAGACTTACTGGACCATATAGACTAATGCAACCCCCAATCCCCTTGCATTTTACTGAAAGAAAGCAGTGGCCCCTAGCAGGGCTCCAGGAGAAGGAGAAAACAGGGTTGAAGGTATTAACTTCATCCAGAGGGCCACCACTCCCTTCCCACATCCTCCATTAGAGAGGGATTAGGGATTAGCTCCAGACAGCCCAGGTCTGTTAGATTCCCCTCCCCCAGGCCACCTTAAAGGGCTACCTTTAGCCCAGGCTCCCACAGCTCCAAGCCTCCCAGGCTATTGTCTGTCAGCCCCGGAGTAAACACTCATCCTTTGTCTGGGCCCTGGGGGAGGGGATCCGAGGGGGCCCTCAGGCTGTCAGCAGCAGCACCCCCCTCCCCGTCCCAGGAAAACCAACCAGTCAGACTGGTTTGGGATAGGCAGGGGCCAGGGTCCCCAGCTCCGATTGCCCCCCTCCTTCCCCCAGCCACTCAGAGCTTTGATTAACCCATACCTGTCCCCTAAGCCCCACAATCACGATCTACAATTATGTCTCCCCAGAGGAGCAATTTCTGCA
Source organism: Trichosurus vulpecula (assembly GCF_011100635.1). NCBI lineage: Eukaryota > Metazoa > Chordata > Mammalia > Diprotodontia > Phalangeridae > Trichosurus > Trichosurus vulpecula. Next base: position 53,936,284 of record NC_050573.1, on the reverse strand, counting down.
GCTAGCAGCAGTATTGGACCAGGCCAGAAACCCAGGAGGAGGTTAGGCCAGCTCGGCTGGCTGTGGTCTGTCCCAGTGTGCAGGTGTATGGGTGATATTTGGTTCGGGTTTGTTGGGAATCCATGGAGCCCTGGCCAGGGAATCAGGAGTCCTGGGCTTAACTGGCGGTGTGACCTCGAGCAAGTCTCAAACTCTGGGTTTCCTGTCTGGGGAGCAAGACTGCTGTCTATATGACCTCCATTTTAGCGCTGACATTCTATATTCTGAAGTGCTTGGGGATGGGTCAGAAAAAGTCGCTAAAGCAATCTTCCAAATTCGGAAGTTAGATGGTTATGGGAGGGAGGGAAGACACCAAGAGATCCAGACCCTGAAATTTCATTCAGTCAACCCTCTCGAAGTCCTGGGTGTGTGCTGTGTGTGGGATTCGGATCTCGGCCCTCCCGGCTTCTGCTCTAAGGTCTCCCTTCCCTACAAGCACTGGCCAGGCTTTGGTCAGGCACAGCTCTCCCTGATCAGGGCTCCCTCCCTGCTATGATTCATTGCCCCAAGGAGAGAAACAGGAGGAAGGGGGGCTGGCACAATCCACCCAGGTTGGAAGAGGGGCCAACTTCCTCCTCTTCCGAAGGAACTCCCCATTATTGGTGGGGATTTACTCACAGAGCTATAGATTATAACATCTGTAAAGACACAGTGCAATCCAATCCTTTCATTTTACAGATGGGGAAACTGAGGCTCAGAGAGAAGGAGGTTGTTAAACGCCCAAGCCAAAGTCATGGAGTCAGGCGCAAAGCTGGGGTTACAATGTAGTTTGTTCCAGAGGTCGTTCCCCTCCCTCTCCCTCTCCCTTTCTCTCCACCCCACCCCCACGTCTTTTACACAGGGGAATCCTTCCTCAGACTCATGGGGGCGGGGTGTTGCTTTAAGCTCCCCAGCTACAGCCTTTTCAGGTCTGGGCTCTCGGAGCACCTCCTTTGGGGCAGACGTCCGAGTAGGAAGGCCCTTTCTTGCATTCTTCACAGATGGCTGGGTCCGGCACAGCGGGAGATGGGGGGTGGGGTGGGGGGGGACAATGGGATGGGAGAGGGGTCTGGTAATAGGAGGGAGGGTTGGCGCTGGGACGCCCGGCTTACCGACCACAAGGCACACCACGTCGAGCACCACGAACACCTTGTTCCTCTCCATGCCCGGCCCGTCCCAGCCCGGCCCTGGACGGCTGACTCCGAGCGCAGCTCAGACCCGCCTACTCTGCCTCGGGAGGGGGACGCGGACGGGGCGGGGGCTCCGGGTACTGGAGCCGGAGCGGCGTAGAGGGAGGGAAGCCAACCAGTCTGGGCCAAAGGGAGGAGAGGGAAAGGGAGCGGGTCACATGGCGGCTGAGCTGGGCTGGGGCGGGCGCCCGAGAGGCGTGGAGCAGGCGGGGAGGCTGGACTCTGGCCCCGTCCCGCCCCCGGAGGGAGAAGGAGGAGGAAGAAATGAGGTGAGAAGGAAGGAGCAGGTTGACGGGAAGCCAACCTTAGGACTGGAAGGGCCCGGGGAGATCCGCCCCGTCCAGGTATCTTCTGTCAAACGAGACTTTCGTCAGGCGATTGGCTCAGTACCTGGCGCTGTGCAAATGCTTATTCCCTTCCTTTCCCTTCGTTTTGGAGATGGGGAAACCGACACCCAGAGATCTCTGAGGCCATCGGGTATTAGTGGCAGAGCCGGGACTTGGGGACCCGAGTCTCCTGAAAAAGTCCAAGGCTTTTCATGCCATTGCTTCTTAACTTAGAGGTCATTTTGGCAGTTAAGCCTCAGTTTTACCATCTGGAAATTGTCCTTCCAGGTCCGACAACATCCCTTGACACCCTCAAAGCATCCCCTCTAATGCGATCTTCTTCTTCCTGGAGGAAACAGTGGAGGAATTCTGGAGGAATTGACTCACTTCTCAGATCAAAGGCAATCCTGCCTCAGACACTAGCTGTGAGCAACCTTGCAGCAAGTCACTTAACTTCTGTTTATCTGAGTTTCCGCAATTGTAAAATTGGGATAATCACAGCACACAATATTTGTTAAAGTGCCTTCCTGCCTTCAGTCGCTCCTTTCTCCAATTCATTCCATAAGGCTCAGTTCTGGTGCCACTTTGAAGACCTTTCCTCCACTCCCTATTCCCCTCAACCTCTTCCCCTAACAGAAAGTGTTCTCTTCCTTCTCCAATTTTATTGAAGCACATTTGTCTTTAAGGCCCGCATAGTACCTTGAATCCTATTTCTCACATACATACTTTATCATCATCTCCTGCAAGCTCCTTGAGGGTAAGGAATTTTTTTTATTTCTATCTGGTCCAGTACTTTGTAAGTACTTAATATTAGCTTGTTGAATTGTTCTAAAGTTCCATCTAGTTCTGACCTTTGGTTCTAAGGGAGGGATGGAGAGATCCAAAATCCAGGTCCCTAATACATCTGGATGATAGCCATCCACTTCCCCACACTGAAGGTTGTGAATAGCCCAGGTAGAAAGATCTTTTCATCCATGGAGGCTTGGAGGTGAGGCTGTTACTGGGGCCAGGAAAGGACTCTCCTGGGGCCTCAAAATCATTAAGGATTAATGATTAATTAAAAATTGGGTCAGTTCAACACCAGTCCATAAAGAAGGGGAGACAGAACCAAAGGGATTTGTTCACACATAGTTATTCCCAAATACTAACCCAGAGCTCTTGTCACTCCAAGAACTGGAGAGGCAGCATTGCAAAGCAGAAAGAAGACAACCTGAAGTCAGAGAACCTGGATTCAAATCTTGGTTCTGACACCCACTACCCGTTACCTTAGCTGTTGTTCCCTCAACAGAATATTGGGTTTGGACTCCACTGGGCAGTGCCATGGGGTAGTAGACTGGACAAGTGGAATAAGAGGGGCATGTTTCCAAGTTGGGGAAAATTCCCACCTGCCGCTGGTAGTCTCATGCCAAAACCACGCACCAGCATCGCTTTGCTTTCCATTAGATGCAGTCCTCAGATCCTTTACAAGGGTTTCCAGAGTGGCATGGCCTGGCTTACACTGAATGCTCTTTGTAAGCTGCCTCAGTCGCTAAGGGTTCGCTTTTTGTAAAGACAACCTTTGAATAGAAACTTGGTTGTTTTTCCACCCCCATTTTATAATGGGGAGGGTGGGCTCATCAACAGGCAAACATCTATAGCATAGGGAAGGCTCAAATTCAGTAAGGAAAACAAACTAATTCCTTCAGTCCACTTCCTCTCCCCTCAAGGGACTTTCCTTTGGAATATAGGATGTAGTTATGACAAGCTAATTTTTTCCTCATTCATGGAGGGGGTAGTGATGTTAGGAATATGGTTAGAGGATTAATTAACTAATTAACCCTTCAACTTACAGACCCCAAGGATTGTTGACCTATTCTCATCTTTGAGAATCTAGGGTGGAGGTTGTCATACAAAAGAGGATCAATTTTGTTTCTACCATAACAAATAGATTCAGTCCAGCAGGAGTCTCCAAAAACCAGAGGAAGGAACCCTGGATAAATTTTGTCTCCATGGATCCTTGGAAGATTGTACTCATACTGCATATAGGAAAACAGGCTGTTGTGCAACTGAAAAATTTTGTGTAAACCAAACTCAATTTAAAATGTCCAAAGATTTGAAATGATGGAAGGCACGCCTAAAAATACCCAGTCTGAGTCAGATTCCATTGGTAGTGACAATCCAAGGAGATAATGGCCTGAGGGAGTTAATGCTAGGTTCCAGCTCTATCTGGTCTCCCCTTAACGAGTAATATAGCAGCAGGATACTCAAGTACTCTAGAACCCCGGATCCCTGAAAAACCTTGAAACCACTAAACTTCAGAGGGGTAAAGACCTTTCTACTTTGGGTCAGGTCTCTGAAACAGATCAGAACTGTCCCCAGTTGGGTCCTCCCTCCCTCTACTGCCCCCAGCAAGCAGAAACTTATCAGCTGGTAAGAAAAGCTGTGGCTGTTCTCAGCCACTTCCATTGCTTCTTGGCTTTTTTCCTTCCAATTTTTAATGCACTAACTTGCCAAAAGATTTGGTAGCTGCTTAATCTCACCAACGGCAAAAAGTTACTTTAGGGAAAATACCTCTTCTGGACCCAGAATTACAAACTACATCTGTGATTTTCTCCAGAAGGGGGCAGGAACTACACAACCATCTATCCACACACTCACTTCTCTGAAGATACCAATGACAGAACTATGTTGGCAAAGACAAGCCCTAGGCTTGCCAGACCCCAACCCAGGACTACACTGAGTCATAGAACCTAAGTGTTGAGCTCATAGGCCCTCATTAATGCCCACCTCTACGGAATGAGCCATTGCCTAAAAGGACCTTAGCTCAAACAACAGCTTAAGCATAGGCTGTCACTGCTTTCGTAAGGCAGCAAGGCTTCCCAATTCCCAATATGACAAGGACACATCTTTGACTTCAAATTAAATTTAATAAATAACGGCGAGGGCTATCGAAGGCAGTTTTCACTTCACAGTGTGGTCCTTGGGGGAGCATTTGAGGCTGGCCCTCAGGAACAGCTCAGGGGGAAAAACAAATGTGCTTCATGAGTATGGACCTGGGGGTGGGGCGCAGAAGAAGCCATGGCCCCTGCCTAACCTTCAGGAGCCCACTGATTTGTAAACAACAGAAATATAAATAAATGGGAAAGGAGGGGCAGGGGAAGAGAAAAAAAAAAGAACAAAGCCCTCCAGCCATTCTGCAGAAAACAAAATCAAGGCTTGGAGGAAACATGGGCATGGACAAGTGCCCTCTCTATATTGCCAGGGGAGGAGGTTGCCTCCTTCCCAAGAGCGCACAGCGATTCTGAAATCGAGCTGTGGCTGCTGCTTGCTTTATGCAAGCTAAGAGGCTGGACACTCCCACATGGCTCCCACCCCTGCGGCTTGGCCAGGGCCAAGCCAGAAGAGGGTCCTCTCTCCCTCCATTTCACAGAGTGGAGAACCAGGTTCTCTGGGCCTATTGGGCCCTCTGGAGTAGAGGAGGTAGTGGGCCTGGGAGGTGAGGTCATTTGACCAGGGCCGGTGGCCACTGTGACACAAGGGTGGTGGGAGGAGCAGGGAGTGAGTGTAAAGTGCTGCTTGACCTGAAGTGGAGGGGAGCTGACAGGAGTCACTAAGGGCCCAAACACAGTCAAGAGGTATATGGCTCCAAGTCCGGCCCCTGCCCCACCCTTGCCCCCCACGTTATTTGGCACCATGAGCAGCAGCTGGCCATCCTGCTGTCCTCTTTCCACATGCCCCTAGGGAGGTCCTTCTCCAGAAGGGAATACCTTTCCCTTTGCCCAAGCCTTGATGCTGACAAAGTCAGGAGCTGCCATCAGGCTGGGGGAGATTGCTGGTGGAAGGGGCTGGGCCAGGTCCCACTCACCCCCAAAGCCTGCCTTCCCCCCGCCCCCACTGGGGGAGTGACTTTGACCTTTTCTGAAGGTCCTGGGGGTCCCTTTTCTGGGCTAGGCTGGCAGTCTCAGCAGGCCCCTCCCAGAAGGCTCATCCTTACAGTGGAAGAGTGGTCCAAGAGGCCATCATGTCCGCTGCCAGCAACGGAAGTCCAGGGAGGGGTTGGGAGGCCTAGGTCCTCCTCCTTCCCACCCTTACAGGCTGCCCTCCAGCACCCACTCTACTCTGCCTGGGAGTTGCTACCAGGTTTCAAGTTGAGCTGAGGGGGGCTCAGGACCCTGCCAAGCACTGTTTCAGGGAACTTTCTCTGCCCCAACCCTTCTATGTGGCTGTGTCTGGGAAGGTAAGTCATCGAGGGCCCAGAAAGGCCAGAGCTCCTCATCCCCTTAGTTCCACCTTCCAAAATGGAGGAGCTGACCAAGGCCTGGGCGGAGCAGGATGGAAGGGGGTGGGGGGGGCTCTGACAGAGGCAATAGCAGGACAGGCCTGGCATGGGCAGAAGGGGGAAGAGAAGTTGTGAGCCAGAGCCCTACAGTCTGAAAACAGTGACGCGTTAACAGAGAGGAGTCTCGGTGCACACACCTGCCCCCAGATTAACAAATCAACAGGTCATCACGTTACAGCTGTCAGAAGAGAAGAGAAAGAGAATTATTTTCATTTTAACAGGAACCACCCCCACCCACCTGCCAAAAAGAGATGCTGACTTTCCTCCCACTTGTGGGGCCCAAGTACTCAGGCCACAACTGCCTACGTGGCAGGAGCAGTCCTCCTGACACCCACACACTAGCCAGCTGGCCAGCCCTCCTTCCACTCCGCTCTATGACACCAAGGTGGGCCCCTGAACTTCTATCCAGGGCCCTGCTGGCTTCTTGCCCCACATCTTCCCTTTCCATGTACTAGGTAAATGGAAAATGGATTTGACCGTGAGGAGAATGGGGAAGGAGAAAGCCTTGGTTGGGTGCTTTGGAGTGGGAGATGCTTACTGTGACAAGGGCTCAGGGTGCAGCACAGGGGCTGGGCAGGCAGGGTGGGCAGCCAGGAAAGGATTTACATCCCCGATGCCAAGGAGTCCAAAATCTGTGACCGACAGAGCCACCTGGGCAGGGGCCACAGCTTCCTCCGGGTCTCTGTCCAAATCCACATGGCTGGAGATGAGGGGCAGCTCCTCCCCAGGGAGTGCTGCAGGCAAAGCCAAATCCACTGCCAGCCGCCCAGCAGGGGCTGGGTCCAGGTCTGCCTTGTCTACTGCCGGCAGCGGATAGAAGCCCACGTTAGCTGGGGTAAGGGACCGCTGGGGCAGAGGGATGCCCGAGGACTCCTCAGCTGGGTCCAAGGAACAGTTGGCCTCTGAGGGTGTGCTGCACTGGCCGGACTCACTCAGGCTGCCCAGGCTGCAGGCTGCACTCTCCACACTGAGAGGTTCTGGGGGAAGGGAGAGGGAAACAGGGATTGGGCAAAAGGGAGGCAATTCCACTTGTACACTCCTCTCAGGACCCCCCTAACACCCTCCCTCCCGTAAGACTTGAGACAATAATTCCCAGGTGCAACCAGGCTTTAACACTTTGAGTGATGGGGAGCTCACTACCTCCCAAGGCAGCCCATTCTATTTTCTCTCACTGGCACATTTCCAGTGGGAGATGTGCCACACAACCACACTTCCAGAGAAGCAGCACTGCAGGGAGGAAAAGAGCCCAGGGCTAGAAGTCAGGACACCCAGGTTCTAGTTCCGGCTCTGCCACTGACCAGATCTTAGCCTCGGAGAGGAAGCAGCAAATCAAGTTTTCGCCTTTTCAAATGTACCCACAGTAATGCTGACTGAGGGGAGGTGAAAGAGAAGGGTGTAAGTGGACAGAATTAGGCAGTAAGGTTTAAATGGGGCTGGGAGGGAGAAAGACAGTTTTGCTGGTGAAAGCAGCAGGGAGCTGCTCACTGCCTACCCCAGTTCTAGGATAGGTTTCCTGGCTTGGCTTGGCCTGGCCCTCTCCTGAGGTCTGTCCCACCCCAGGCTAGGAGGCAATGCCCTGAGGTCAAGTTCACTCCCATACCACCTCAGGGCACTTTGCCCAGCTGTCAGTAAGCAGCAGAGCTGGGACCAGAACCCAGGCCTTCTGCGCCCCAGTGCAGGGCTCCTTCCGTTACACTGCGTCTCCACTCCCCCTTGGGAGCTACCTGTGCTCTCCATCGCCAAGTGGTCCTGTGGGAAGGTTGAGTCCAGGCAGTCAGTGGCAGAGGGGACAGGTGGGGAGCTCCGAGAGCGGCCAGAGCCTTCTACCTCCCCACTCTCTAAGTCATTGTCTGCAAAGTCCCTGCGGAGCAAAGAGGGCACCATGAGGGCATGGGCTAGGACCTAACGTGAAGGTAAGCTGGGCAACCTTTCACCTCCTCCCTCACCCTCCTCCCTGAAAGCCCCTCCTGGGAATGGAACATACTGAGGAGCCCATGGGAAGTTCTAGCCCTCCCCTGCTGCTGCTTGGGATAGGGGTCAGAGCTGGGGAAACTCCAACCAGGAGCCTAGCACCAGTGGTCCCCTGGGGCCTTCATGAAGTTACTGATGGTATCGTGAGAAGCTTTTCACGCACGTGGCTCCGGGCTGGACGTACTTCTTCCGGCCGAAGCGGGTTTGCTGGGTGAAGTAATCATAACGATCAGACTTCTTCCACATATAGTAGTATTCCACGCACTCACCCACTGACCGTGTACGCACCTGGAGTGAAACCACAGAATCCAAGAGCTTGAAGACCCTGCTAGTCCAACCCATACCTGACCAAGCAATCTTGCTCCCCACCCCTACTGCTGCCCAAGCAGATCATCCAACCTTTGCTTGAGAACCTTCAGTTGGTAGACTCTCACTATCTCCTTCCCAAGACAAATCTTTGATTTCACTTTGAGACAGCTCTAATAGCTAGGAAATATTTTCTCACATGAAGCCTAAACCTGCCTCTGTAATTTTGACTCACTGATGCCAATCCTCCCCTTTTGGTGGTGGTGGTGGGGGGAGAGGAGTAGAGGTGGGGGGGTAAGGAGAACAAGTCTAATCGCTCTTCTACCTGATGGCCCTTCGAATACTTTGAAGATATTGATGATGTCACACACCATTCCCCCCCACCCTCACTCTCCATCTTCTCTATTCTAGGTTAAACATTCTCAGTTCCTTTAACCAGACTATGTGGTGGTTCTCACACCCAACTGAATGCCCTTTTCTGGAAGCACTTTAACCACTAATGACAGTGGCAGTCTCTGCCCCATCCCCTTGCTCCAACTCTAACATTCCATGGACTTTCCTTCCTCCTCCCTACTCTAACTCGGACTCTGTTCCTCGTCTGCTGTCTTAGGTTTGACCTGACAGCTTGGACTCTGCCCTTGGCTTCCCATGCATTCATTCACTTACCCCGTTTCTACATTCACCTTGTGACCTAACTGTGGCAGTCACTATGACAATCTGATTTCTGTGTCCTGCTGTCACCCATCATTAGGTGCCGATGATACCAGCCAAGGATACAGATTTATTCATATTTAAGGTTTGTTAACCCTTCTTTCATGCAATTTGACAGGTCCCTGGCACATAGAAAAGGCTGGTGGTCGTCGGTTCTTAGGGCAAAACCCTCTGCATCTCTATTGCTGAAGGGCTGTCTAACCTTTGGCTCTGGGACTGGGGAGAGGAAGAAGCGAGAGAGGAGGCCTGAACATGGAAGGATTCCTCCTCCTCTGATCTGGTGAACAGGAAGAATAAAGAAATGTCACAGGAGCAGATTTGATTTCCTAGTTTTTCTGGTCAGGAATGAGAACGAGCTTGTGTGTTGTTTCTGTAGCTTCAAGTACCACAATGATCAACGAAGTGGGGGGATACAGTAGACTAGATGATTTCACATCTCAAAGGTTAGTGTCTCCAGCCCTTAATGGAATAAGAAGAGCATGTGACCACACACAGCTAACTTTTCTCTGGGAGAAGGAAAAGCCTGACTTTAGGCACCTGGAGGATTCTTGGAAAATTCTCTGTAAATCAAACTTGACTTAAAATGTCCCAGGAAAAGCAACTTGGAACTCTCCGAAGAGAGGGATGGCCCTGGGGTTCCACTCCTAGCCACCTACCCCAGGAGGCAAGAAAGGCCCCAAATATTAACAGCAGCATCTTTTATGGTAACAAGAACTAGAAACAAAGTGGCCGCCCACTGACAGATGACGGTCTAAACAAATTATGGGATATTAATGGAATGGAAAATTACTGGGCTGTGAGAAATGCAGAATCTCACAAATACAAAAGAAATATGGAAAGGATGTAGAGTAAGGTAAGCAGAACCAGGAAAAAACAATATACAAATGTAAAGAGAACCAGAATAACAACAAAACAATCAAGGCTGATTTAGAGCTACCAAAGGAGAAGGCCCAAAGAATTCTAGGAGTCTTCTGGGAGCCGCGCCACTCCCTGCTTCCCTGCACATCACAGCCTTTACAAGATGCCCGTTATTTTCCCGAACTTCCTCATTCTTCCTCCTTTATTATATTCTGTCTTTATTCCAGGGGATGGGAAGGGAAGCAGTACGAAGGACAGTTGATGTGAAGACGAACGTTGAGGGAAAGACTGAAACTTAAGTCTGAGAACTCCAGCCAGCGGGGGCTGACGCCAGCCCCCTCCTGAAGCTCACACTAAGAGCGGCGGTTCTTAACCTGAACTCTATCAACTTAATTTTCTGAGAACTACTTCAATATAAATTAGTTGCCTTTGTTATCCTTTGCATTTTATGTATTTTTCTGAGGGAGGGTCCTTAGGTTTGAGCAGATTCACTGCCAAAAGGGTCCAGACACACAGAAGGTGAAGGGCCCTTGTCTCTGAACTGCCTGGAGCACTGTCATTCTTTTCCTAGCCTGATTTTACGTTCTGCACCTTCCTGGATATATTCCAGCCAACTGGTTATTCCCTGAACTCACCATTTTCTGTGCCACAGGCTATCTCCCCGCATCTCTGCCTTCTGTAATCCTCATTTTCTTCCATGGCTCACTTCAGGCGCCACTTTTGCTATTCAGCCTTCCTTGATTCCCTGCCTCCCTCATATCCTAATTCGGGCCATAGTTGTGTGTGTGTGCGTGTGTGTTGCTTTTTCTCACTAGACTACAAACCCCTCTCAGGGCTGGGCCTGTGTTGTTTTTCACCTCTGTGTCCAGCAGACAGCAGAAGCTTAAGAAATGTTTGTGAAATTCCAAACTAGGGGCTCCATACCTTGTTTGCCTGGATCAGGTGGAAATTTTTCCCATGGACCCTGAAGCCGTGCTCAAAATTCCTACATTCTTCATCACTCCATGCACAAAGTTCGTCTATAATAAAAAAAGAGAGTAGGCTGGGGGTTGGGGCTCCAAGGTGCTGAGCAGGCCAGGTAGCCACAGGCAGGCCCTCTCACCTCGGATCACTTTCACGTTGAACCGCAGCCTCCGAAGTGCCTCTTCCATGTTGAAATTGCATTTCACCAGCTCATACAGGGCCTGGAGACAGCAGAGAGTCCATGGCTGAGTCCCCCACATCCCACACCTATAGAACCCCAAGTTGAAGATGACCAAGTTACCACCCTCGATGACAAGTCCCTGGAGCTATGGCCACAAGGAGCCTGGGAATGGAGTCACGTGGTTTCAGGGGCCTACCCTCTGCCTCCTAACTCACCTTTGGTGGTCAGGGAGAAAATTTTGGGAGGTATAAATTGTACATCTCACTTTATTGTTAGTCTTGACAGAGGTACAGCCATATGGCTGGGCCCCAGGTATTACAAAGTACCTCCAATTAGGTACCAAAAGGAATTACAGAATCAAACACTCAAAAGGACCTCATAAACCAGCTGGAATACCCCTCTCCTGCTTCATTCTACATAAAAGGAAACCAAAGTCCAAAGACTGGAAGAAAATCTAGCCATACGCTTAGGATATAGGTCAGAAAAGAATCTAAGCAACCTTTGACTTGTTATAGAGACAGAGATGCAAACATTCTGCTCCAGGCACCATCAAAGTTTCTTTCTTTTGGCCCAGACTCAGACTCTTACTCTGAGACCCCAAAGCTCAAGGCCATCAGCAATGTACCAAAGGTGCTTTGTGCACCTTCTGGGCTGCAATGCTGGCTCTGTCAGTAGAGTGGTGTGGTTTGGGGAAAGCCTTGGTTGCCTTTTGTGATGCCAAAGCACAGGAGAGGGAGAGGGCCCAGACACACCAACCTTCCTATAATTAACTCACTATGTGTCACATATCCAGAAAGTTACTGAGCTTTTTGTGAACTGGCTCACGCTTGCCCTAACCTTGAGGAAGAACTTAGTTCTCTACTTATTTACTCCCAACTAAGTAAATTAAAACAGACAAGACTTAATTCTTAAGATCACAGGCTCTAGAGCTGAGAGAGATCTAGCCCAATTTCTTCATTTTAAAGAGGGAAACTGAAGCCCGAGGAGACCATGAACTGCTTTGGGTCACTATGTAAAAGAGCTAGGATTCAAATCCAGGCTCTCTGCCTCCAAGTACACAATGCCTAGTTCTAAACCAGGCTAGGGTGACCCTTCTCAGCAGTGTGGGAGTATCTTTCCTCCCACTCAGGCTCACCTGCTCATTGTCTTTCACAGTCACACCCACAGGAATCTGAGAGGTGGCCATCTCATCCCACTGCCGGTTCACTGCCCGGTACAGAAACTCTTCCACTTCCCCTTCAGGAAGGACATTGGGATCCCACAGCAGCTGGTCTTCTTTCTCATAGACTGAGGAGAGAAGAGAAGGAAGGGACACATTGACAATATGACAGCTCTTGCCCAATCAGCCATAAATAGGACAGGGGTACAGTGGTTGAGGGGCATAACGAGAACTTAGTCTGCAAGGGCACTGTGCTGTGGAGCTTCAGGTAATTTCCTTTCTACAATCACCAGCATCACTTCTAAGTATTTCTAGCACTATTTAGCAGAGATCTTTTTGACACTTCATATTACTAGGCTATGCCAAACCTCTACCATGGCTTACTACACACCTCATCCTGACGTTCAAAGCATCATCAGCCTACTACCTCCCTCCCTTTCCAGCCTCATGTGTACTACTCTCCAGGCAACTCAAATGCCGTGCCATCTACCAAGCACGCTGAACACACTCTGGATTTAACTACTGCCATGCTTTTGTCCCTGTTGTTCCATATGCTTAGAACAGCTTCACATCCTGGACAGGAGATCTGGAAGGGTCTACATACTTTATTCAATAGGAACAGGATAAGAAATAAAAGTTAGGAGGACAGAGTGCCATTGGATATTAAGATGTACTCTTACGAAGAGATCTAGAGAATTGGGAAGGAGGTACATGGTAGAAAGAAGATAGGGAAACTGAAGGCCAGGGAAATTTGGTAAACCAAACCAGAACCCAGTACCCACATGCTTCTCTCAAGTGTCTCCTTTTAAGCTCATCTGCCCAGGCTCTGCCAGGCCCTGCTGGAAGAGGAAAAAGTGAGTCACCTCTGTGGAACCCATATCCTGTTAGCCAACTCTTGGTGGCTCCGGCTGATCGCCTGTAGTCTCATGCTAGCAGACACATGGATATATCCTCATATATGGTATAATGTTGCTTCCAAAGCCAGAGTTGTCACTATCTCTAGGAAGGTCTGACTGAAATCAACTTGGTGGGAGAAGGGACTCTGGGAGATGGCCTAGTTTCAGATCTCTGGAACCCTAACACCAAGCGAAAGGTCACATTCCTTTCTGGCCTTTATACCTGAAAGAGCCCAGACGGAGAGAACAAGTGAGGCTTTCAGAAAGCTAAGCTTACAGGATGAGTTCAGGCCAATGCAGAGGAAAAAGACATGACAGAACTACTGGCCTGGAAAGGGATGCTTTTCCCCTCAGAAATCATAGGGATGAACAGGATCTCAAAGCTATCTAACTTCATCCAAGTCTGGCAGTCATCCAACGTTTTTTTAAAAGATTTCCAGTGAAGGGAAAAAAACTAATTCTTGAACAAGGGTGTTCTAGGTTTGGATCTCTAATTGTTAGGAAGTTTTCCCTGACATCAAGCTTCTATCTGCCTCTTTGTAGCTTCCACCCATTACACCTAGTTCTTGCCTTTGGAGTCTAAGTCAAGACAAGTCTATTCGCCTCTTTCACAAAACACTTTACATGCTTATGACCTAGCCTCTCTGTCTTATCTTTTCTTAGTGAACTATCTCTAACCAATCTTCATATGCTATGGCCTCTGGGTCCTTCTTGAGGGAGATAACCCTTGATGTTGGAGAGCTGAGCTGAACTGGCAGAAGGTCAGCAGTTCAAACATGCCCCTTAGAGGGAACGAGGCCTCAGGAATCCACAGGCCCCTGCCTCGACTGTCAGACAGGTCCAGTGACCGGATGTTGGCTCTGCTGTCGAGCACACACCTCCCCACCACTTCTGTCTCTTTCTCAGGGACTGATAATCAAATCCACCCTACCTTTGGTACTGCAAAGGGTGTATGAACCTATGGCTCTACTCAGCATCGCTGTGCTTCTGAATTGCAGGTTCATCAGACTGAAGCTCCCCAACCACCACTCCAAGCTCCCTGGTGCTGCTGCGAGTCAGCCCCTGGCCCACTCTTCTTGCCCTGTTCCTTGTCCCATTGTGCCTTCTGGAACTGCTGTTCTATTGTTACCCAACAGCACTTCCCAACAAATATCCCTGGAAATGACTACGTGTTATTCATTTACTTATAGGTTGCATGTGTTGTTCCCTCCAACAAATTTTAAGTTGAGGGCAAAGAACAGTTCATTTTGTCTTTGTAGCTCCAGGTCAAGCCTGGAACACAGTAGATGCCTAATAAATGCCTAACTTAAACCAACGCTCTTCAGCTAATTAAGGCCCTTCTCAATGTGGTGCCTAGAAGAAAACTGGATCTACAAAATGTCCCAGATGTGATCTCACTCGGAGGGTGAGAAGGGTCTCCTTTTGTCTGCGTCCGACAGAGTGAGCACTTCATGATGTCTGGCCTGGCCCATGACCTCTACACCGGGCTCCTTATTGCAGTTATGTGTACAAGCTCGTGAGCACCACGATGGGTGAGGAATCTGTGTATGCCAAGCTAGGATCTCCCCATTTCAGACCTGGCAAAAGTGAGTTTCTGAATCTCGGTGTAGGGAGTTAAGGGAGGGTGGTTCAGACTCAGAGGATGGAGGCTAACTAGCCCCTTGGAAAACTTCAGAACCTCAGAGTTGCTGGAGGCACTAAGGAAGAAGAGGCCCAAAATGCACCGCCCTCCAGCCCAGGCTGGCTTCTCTCTACCCACACGGGCACACCGCCAGCCCTCCAGTCTATTTTTTCACCTTGGACCTGTGATGGCATCCATGTAAGAAAACTATACCAATGAAGAGAAACAACTGCTCTGCTGCTTAGTCTGAGAGTGTGTGAGACACTAAGCAACTTGCCTCTAAGGTCACACAGTCAGCGTGTGCCAGAGACAGAACTTGAACCCAGGCCTTCCTGACTCCTCAACCAGCTTTCCATCTTCTATTCTATGCCTCCTCTCAATCAAGCACTATCACATTTCATCCCATGAGACATACCTCAGTGCTTTAGCCTGCTGAGTTCTAATTGTATCCTATATCACAGTGTGAATTGCATGCTGTCTTCATCCAAGTCAACTGATAAAAATGTCAAACAGCATAGGGCCAAGCATGCGTCCCTGGGGCACTCCAGTAAAGACCTCTCCAAACTGACATCAGACCACACCTGACCAAGCTTCCATACTGTACAGTCCAGCACATGGGCCTCTGTGATGTCCTTCCCTCCACATTCCATCTCTAGGCCTTTGCACCGGCTGTCCCGACTGCCTGGAATGTTCTCCCTCCTCACTTCCACCTACCAGCTTACTTCAAGATAGCTTGAATCTCACCTTCTGCAAGAGGCCTGTCCTCATGCTGTCCTTCCTACTGAGAGGACCACCCATTCGCTCTGTATAGATCAGGTATGTACAGAGATGTTCACGTGCCGTCTCCTCCGATCGAGTGTGAGCTCCCTGAGGGCACAGAATTGCGCTTTTGCCTTTCTTTGCATCCCAGTGATTAGTAGGGTGTCTGGCACATAGTAAGCCATTAGTAAGTGCTTATTGGGCTGCCTGAAAAAACTATGCTTCAATCTGCATTCAGAGGCCACCAGTTCTTTCTCTGGAGCTGGACACCATTTTTCATCCTAAGGACTCAGAACTGTCTTAGATCTTTGTGCTGAACACAACAGATGAGTCTTTCCAAATTATCTTGACACTACTGCTGTCACCGTGCAGACTGCTGTCCTGGTTCTGCTCACTTCACTTTGCAACAGTTTATACGCGTCTTCCCAGGTTTTTCTGAGAGCATCCTGCTCATCATTTCTTACAGCACAATAACATTCTATCGCAATCATACATCACAGCTTGTTCAGCCATTCCCCAACCGATGGGCGTTCCCCTACTTTCCAATTCCCTGCCATCACAAAAAAAGCTACTATAAATATTTTTGAGCACATGTCCTTTTCCTTTGATCTCTTTGGGATGCAGATCTAGCAGTGGTAAGAGTGAGTTAAAGGGTATCTGTAGCTCTTTGGGCACAATTCCAAATTGTTCTCCAGAAAGGCTGGATCAGTTCACAACTCCGCCAACAGTGCATTAGTGTCCCAATTTAGGGCTTGCTCTTGACGGAACTATGCTGATCACTGTTTCTTTTTCTAGATGCTCATTAAACATCCCTTTTATTAATTGCAAAATTTTGCTAAGAATCGAAGCCTGAATAACTTGCCCATAGTTGGAAAGTTCTTACCTTCTTCACTTATCAAAAACAAGAACTGAGCAACAGTGACAACCACAGTCACTACTACCTGCGCACCTTCAGTGACAACCCTGCCCTTTTCCTGTGGTGCCCCACAAATGGCTGCAAAATCACCTTCTGAGCCGACTTCAACTTATTCTTAGCGTCTGCATCCCTGATCCTGACAGAACTCTGTACCATATTTTTGTGTTTACCTTCCGTTACCTTCTGTACCCGTCTCTTAAAACCCAAGATAGCGGGGAGGAGCCAAGCCGAGAGGGCAGAGTGAAAGGTCACAGTTGTAAACCCCCTCCCCCCCAAAAACCTCTCCTACAAAATGACCACAGGAAACACCAAACAGAATTCTGAGCAGGAAAATATAAAAAAAAAAAAAGTCGGAGTCATTTTCCTAGCCCAGGAGAGCTTAAGGAAGGCAGAAAGAGGTTGGGGGGGTGGGGGTGGGGGGCAGGGGAAGCGAGCTAACATAGCTGCTGGAAAACAGGAACTCGCTTAAGCTCTCCCCCAAATCCCTCCAAATACCCGTAAAAAATGGCTCTGAACAAATCCTAGAGCTGCAGAACCTGCGAAATAACAGAGGGAAGCAGGGCTCCAGCCCAGGACTGCCTGGATGGTTGCTGGGAAGGATCTACCACACCATACTGAGAGAGGAGCGCAGCCCAGCATGGACGGTGCCAGAAATGACAGGGCCGGGGACAGAACAGGCAGAGCAGGCCTTAGGGGCATGAATCCCTGAGCTGTAGCAGTTACCAGACTTCTCAACCTACAAAAGCCAAAGACAACAGAGCAGGTCAGTGGGAAAACTGCTGGATCTGGGTGAGAGAAGCGTGCTGTATGCTCCTGCGGCTGCTTCCAGAGCTTCGGATACCATCGCTTCTGGCCCCAGGCCCACCTGGTGGGAGGAATCAAGCGGTGGATCAGAGCGGGAGTGCAGGGAGCACTTGGCTGGCACAGAGGCAGGATTCTCTCGCTTTGCCCTGCTTGGATCTGAGTCGCGGTCCTGGTTGGCAGTTCTTGGGGGAGGAGGAGCGCTGCTGTGGCAGGGCTTGCTGTGTAGAAGTCGCTCTGAAAACAGCAATGCAAGACCCCTGAAGCTTGGGACAATGCACTCTCTACTCTACAAGCAGTCATACCCTGACGAAAAGCTCAAGGGGCAAGTAGTTGACTGGGAACATGAACAAGGAGTGAAATACTCAGACTACTAAATCTTCTTTTGGTGACAAAGAAGTTCAAAACATATAGCCAGAAGAAGCCAACAAAGTCAAAGAGCCTACAACAAAAGCCTCCAAGAAAAATATGAATTGGTCTGAGGCCTTGGAAGAGCTCAAAAAGGATTTGGAAAAGCAAGTAAGAGAAGTAGAGGAAAAATTGGGAAGAGAAATGAGAATGATGCAAGAAAATCATGAAAAACAAGTCAACGACTTGCTAAAGGAGACTTGAAAAAATACTGAAGAAAATAACACCTTAAAAAATAGACTAACACAAATGGCAAAAAAGCTCCAAAAAACCAGTGAGGAGAAGAATGCCTTGAAAGGCAGAATTAGCCAAATGGAAAAGGAAGTCCAAAAGACCACTGAAGAAAATACTACCTTAAACATTAGAATGGAGCAAGTGGAAACTAGTGACTTTATGAGAAATCAAGAAATTATAAAACAGAACCAAAAGAATGAAAAAATAGAAGACAATGTGAAATATCTCACTGGAAAAACCACTGACCTGGAGAATAGATCCAGGAGAGATAATTTAAAAATTACTGGATTACCTGAAAGCCACGATCAAAAAAAGAGCCTAGACATCACCTTTCGAGAAATTATCAAGAAAACTGCCCTGATATTCTAGAACCAGATGGTAAAATAGAAATCTAAAGAATCTATTGATTGCCTCTTGAAAAAGATCCCAAAAAGAAAACTCCTAGGAATAATGTAGCCTAATTTCAGAGTTCCTAGGTCAAGGAGAAAATATTGCAAGCAGCCAGAAAGAAACAACTTGAGTATTGTGGATAACACAAGATCTAGCAGCTTCTACATTAAAGGATCAAAGGGCTTGGATTATGATATTCCGGAGGTCAAAGGAGCTAGGTTCAAAATCAAGAATCACCTACCCAACAAAACTGAGTATAATACTCCAGGGAAAAATACAGATTTCCCATAAAATAGAGGACTTTCAAGCTTTCTCAGTGAAAAGACCAGAGCTAAATAGAAAATCTGACTTTCAAATACAAGAATCAAGAGAAGCATGAAAAGGTAAACAGGAAAGAGAAATCATAAGGGACTTACAAAAGTTGAACTGTTTTGTTTACATTCCTACATGGAAAGATGATATTTGTAACTCATGAAACCTTTCTCAGTATTAGGGTAGCTGAAGGGAATATACATACATATAGGACACAGGGTGAGTTGAATATGAAGGGATGATACCTAAAAATAAATAAATAAATGAATGAAATTAAAGGGTGAGAGAGGAATATATTAGTAGAAGGAGAAAGGGAAAGATAGAATGGGGTAAATTATCCCACATAAAAGTGGCAAGAAAAAGCAATTCTACTGGAAGGGAAGAGGGGGCAAGTGAAAGGGAATGAGTGAATCTTGCTCTCATCGGATCTGACTTAAGGAGGGAATAACATATATACTCAATTGGGTATCTTACCCTATAGGAAAGTAGGGGGGAAGAGGGTAAAAGAGAGGGGATGATACAAGGGAGGGCAGATGGGGGAGGAGGTAATCAAAAGCAAACACTTTTGTTTTTTGGCAGGGCAAATGGGGTTAAGTGACTTGCCCAAGGTCACATTGCTAGTACATGTGTCAAGTGTCTGAGGCCGGATTTGAACTTAGGTCCTCCTGACTCCAGGGCCTGTGCTCTACTCACTGCGCCACCTAGCTGCCCAAAAGCAAACACTTTTGAAAAGAGACAGGGTCAAGGGAGAAAACTGAATAAAGGGGGACAGTATAGGCTGGAAATATAGTTAGTCTTTCACAACATGACTGTTATGGAAGTGTTTTGCATAATGATACATGTGTGGCCTATGTTGAATTGCTTGCCTTCTCAAGGAGGGTGGGTGGGGAGGGAAGAAGGGTGAGAATTTGGAACTCAAAGTTCTAAAAACAAATGCTCAAAAAAAAAAGTTTTTTTACAGGCAACTAGGAAATAAGATATACAAGCAATGGTGTATAGAAATCTATCTTGCCCTACAAGAAAGTAAGGGGAAAAGGGATGGGGGGGGGCAGGTGGGGTGACAGAAGGGAGGGCAGACTGGGGAAAAGGGCAATCAGAATATATGCCATCTTGGGGTGAGGCAGAGGGTAGAAATGGGAAGAAAATTTGTAACTCAAATTCTTGTGGAAATCAATGTTGAAAACTAAAAAATATTAAATAATAAAACAATTTTTAGAAAAAGAAAAAAAAAGGTGAGCCCCTCGAGAGAAGGGAATATATTGCTTTTCTGCTTCCCAATGCTTAGCTTAGTGCCCAGAATATAGTACGAGATTAACATAATAATATACTTATTACATGCATTATATGTATACTTACATATATTAACAATAATAAATGCTTTTTCATTCAAAAACAAAACAAAACAAAACAAAAGAAGTCTGAGGACACTGAGATGGGGTCCGGCCAGGAGTGCAGCATAGTAGAAACAGTACCCACTGTGGGGTAGGCAGCAATACCCAGGACAGTAAGGAGATGTAACACTTAGAAAGAGATCCCAGAGGATCCCTTTTCTAGTATAGTACTGGGTGCAGGACCAGGAGTTCTTTGGCAGCTTCTTCACCCATTACCCTGTCCCAGGTCCCAATTTCAGGGCAGAGAGGAGCAGTCATGGTCAGTCACTGCTGTGAGGGAGTAGAGGCCCTATCTGGGTAAGGACCAGAGTACATGCAGATCAGAAGGGCAGTGACTGGACTGCTTCCAGATCAGACCACATTGGACGCACCAAAAACTTACAGGCTCTTATTGAGCTGAGAAAGCAGAATGACATAAAAGGCAAGAAGTGAACAGAGCCCAACTATAACAAAGTCCAAGGTCAAGAAGTAGGCTGAAAAAATGAGCAGACAACAACAAAAGAACTTTTATGGTTGGTTATAGGGAAGCTCAAAGCACAAACTCTGAAGACAATGACATGAGAATATCTACAAGTAAAGCCTCGAGAAAAAAAAAATGCAGATTGGACATAAGACCAATAAGTATTCCTAGAAGAGTTGAAGAAAGCAAAAAAAAAGGAAAAAAGATTTCTGAAAAATCAAATAAGAGTGGTGGAAGAAAAATTGGGAAAACTAATAAAAGTGATACCAGAAAATTATGAAAAGAGAATTAATAGTTTGGTAAAAGAAGCACACAAAAATACTGAAGAAACTTTAACTCCTTAAAAAGCAGAATCGGCCAAATGTTAAAAGAGGTACAAAACCTCACTGAAGAAAACTTCCTAAAAATTTGAATTGGTCAAGTGGGAGAGAATGACTCTATGAGACATCAAGAAACAATAAAACAAAGTCAAAAGACTGAAAAAATAGAAGAAAATATGAAGTATCTCATGAAAAAAAAATGACCTGGAAAACAGATCAAGACAGTGTAAGAATTACTAGAATATCTGAAGGCCATGATCAAAAGGAGAGCCTAGGCATCATATTTCAAGGAATTATAATGGAAAACTGCCCAAATATTTTACCACCAGAGAGAAAAGTAGAAATTAAAATAATCTCCTGATCATCTCCTGAAAGAATTCCCAAAATGAAAACTCCCAGGAATCCAAATTCCAGAACTCACAGGTCAAGGAGAAAATACTACAAACAGCAAGAAAGAAACTATTTTAAATACCACAGTGAGGATCACATAAGATTTAGAATCTAACACAATAAAGGAGCAAAGGATATGAAATACGATATTCTGGAAGGCAAAGGAATTAAAGTTACAACTAAGAATAACCTACTCAGCAAAACTGAGTATAATCCCACAGGGGAAAAATGGACATTTCATGAAATAGAGAACTTTCAAGCATTTCTGATGAAAAGTTCAGAGCTGAATAGAAAATCTGACATCCAAATACAAGACTCAAGACAAGCATAAAAAGATAAATATGAGTGAGAAATCATAAGGGAATTAATAAAGTTAAGTAGATAGTACATGTAACTCCTTTAGCATCATTAGGACTGTTAGGAGTTCACTTAGAGAACACAGGTGTGAATATGTTATGTTGGGATAATCTCAGAAGAATAGAAGGGTAGAGAAAGCAGGATTCACAGAGAAGGGAGAGAAAAAAGAAGGGGGAAATTATCTCACATAAAAGAGGTGCGAAAGGAAGAGTTTTTACAATGGAGGGAAAGTGAGGGGAGTAGTGTAGGCAATACTTGAACCTCACTTTCATCTAAACTCGTTCAAGGAGGGAAGAAGATATAAATACAAACACACACACACACAACTGGATATAGAAATACATCTTACCCAACAGAGAAGTAGGAGGGTAAGGGTCTACTTTAAGAGAAGGGGGAGAAGGTGGGGGGAGGGGGAAAAGCAGTGATAAGAGAGAGGGTAGATTAAAAAAGACAATTATCAGAAGTAAGGCATTTCTGAGGAGGGGATAGGATAAAAAAGGATAAACAGAAGAGAACAGAATGCAATTATAACTGTGAATGGGATGAATTCACCTATAAAATGGAAGAGGATAGCAGAATGGATTAGAAACCAGACTCTTACAATATTTTGGTTACAAGAGATATACCTGAAACATAAAGACACACTGAGAGCCTAGAGCAGAATCTATTATGCTGCCACTGAAGTTAAAAATGCAGGAGTTGCAATCATGATCTCAGATAAAGCAAAAGTAAAGACAGACTTAATTAAAAGAGATCATCAGAGAAACTACATTTGGCTAAAACAAAGAAAATTAATAGCAGAACTGAATATATATGCACTAAATGGCATAGCATCCATATTCTTGAAGGAAAAGTTAAATTAATTACAGGAGAAAATAGTAATTGTATACTAGTGTATACTCAATTTGCCCCTCTCAGACCTAGATAAATATAACCATAAAATAAATAAGAAGTTAAGGAGAAGAGAATTTTAGAAAAGTTAGATATGATAAACTGCTGGAGAAAATGGAATGCCTTTTTTTTTTTTAATCACCTACATGTGGCACTTTCACAAAAACTGACAATGTGCTACGGCATAAAAACCCCACAAATACAGAAAAGCGGAAATATTAAATACATTTTTGGACCATAATGGAATAAAAATTACATTCAACAAAGGACCTTTGAAACACAGATTAAATAATCTAATCCTAAAGAATGAGTGGGTCAAAGAATAATTCACTGAAACAGTATTTCATCAAAGATAGTACAACGAAATGATATGCCAAAATTTGTAGGATGCAGCCAAAGCAGTACTTACGGAAAAATTTATGTCTATAAATACTTACATCAATTAAAGAGGTAAAAAGCAAATCAACGAACTGGGTAAGCAAATGGGCACGAAAATAAAATTTAAAATCTCCAATTAAACACAAAATGAAAATCCTGAAAATCACAAGAGAGATTAATAAAACTAAAAGTAAAAAAAAAAACCCCAAACTACTGAACTAACAAAGCCAGAGTTGCTTTTATTGTGAAGAATAATAAATCACTGGTTAATTTGATTAAAATAAAAAGGAAAACCAGATTACCAGCACCAAAAATGAAAAGTGTATCATAGTGTTTAATAAACCCAAGATTCCATGACTAATGAAGATGAAATTAAAACCATTATTAAAGAGTTACTTTGCCCAACTATACACAAACAAATCTGACAATCTTAATGAAATGGATGAATATTTACAAAAATGTCAATTGCCAGGTTAACAAAACAGGAAACAGAATATTTAAATAACCCTATTTTAGAAAAGGAAATTGAACAAGCAGTAACTGAGCTCCCTAAGAAAAAAACCCCAAGAATCAGATGGATTTACAAGAAAATCCTACCAAACATTTAATGAACAATCAATTCTCATATAAACAGTATGAAAAAACACATAAAAAGGAGTCCTACCAAATTCCTTCTATGACATAGATATGGTTTTGATACCTAAACCAGGGAGAGACAGAGAAAGAAAATTACAGCTTAATTTCCCTAATGAGTATTGATCTAAAAATTTTAAATAAAATATGAGTAAGGAGATTACAGCAATGCATCACAAAATTATACCCTATAACCAGACTGGATTTATACTACAAATGTAGGGATGGTTCAATATTAGAAAAACTATAAGCATAACTGACCATATTAAGTAACAAAAACATCATGACTTTATCAATAGATGCAGAAAAGTCTTCTGACAAAATACAGTACCTATTCTTATTAAAAATACTAGAAAGCACAGGAATAAATAATGCTTTTCTTAAGATAAGTAGCATCTAACCAAGAGCAAATATTATGTGTAATGGAAATAAATTAGAAGCCTTTGCAATAAAATCAGGGGTGAAGGAAGGATGTCCGTTACCATCACTGTCATTTAATACTGTACTAGAAATGCTAGCTATAACAAAAAGAAAAAGAAATTGAAGGAATAAGCAAAGGCAATAAGGAAACAAAACTATCCCTCTTAACAGATGATATGATATACTTAGAGAGCTCTATAGAATCAACTAAAAAAACTTATTGAAACAATGAACAATTTTAGCAAAGTTACAGGATATAAAATAAACCTACGTAAAATCATCATCAGCTCTATACATTACCAACAAAACCCAACAGGAAAAGATAGAGAAATTCCATTTAAAATAACTGCAGACAATTATAAAATACTTGGGAATCTATGTGCCAAGACACACGTAGGAACATAATTACAAATTATTCTTCACATAAATACAGACCTAAACAACTGGAGAAATATTAATTGCTCATGGGTAGGCCAAGCCAACATAATAAAAATTGGCAATCCTGTCTAAATTATTCAGTGCCATATCAATCAAATTATCAAAGAATTACTTTACAGAGCTAGAAAAAATTGTAACAAAATTCATCTGGAAGAACAAGACTATTGAAGGAATCAATGAAAAAAAATGTGAAGGGAGGCAGCTTAGCAGTACCAGATCTCAACATATATTTCAAAGCAATAATTATCAACGCAATCTGGTACTCGATAAGAAATAGAGAGGTTGATCAATAGAACGGATTAGGTACACAATAGAGGCAAATGAGGACAGTAGCAAAGTGTTTAATAAACCCAAAGATCCCAGCTATTGGGACAAAAATTCACTATTTGATGAAAATTGCTGAGAAAACTGGAAAGTAGTTTAGAAAAAATTAGGCACAAACCAATTTCTCACCCTATATAACAAGATAATCTCAAAATGGGTCCATGATTCAGATATAAAGGGTGATTTTTATAAGCAAATTAGGGGAGCATGAAAAAAAAATACCATTCAGATCTATGGATAAGGGAAAAGTTCACGACCAAAAAAGAAATGGAAAGGTTAATGGGAAGCAAAATAGATAATTCTGATTACATGAAGTTACAAAGGTTTTGCACAAACAAAACCCATGCAGCCAAAATTAGAAGAAAAGCAGGAAAGTAGGGAAAATTTTTTTCAAATATATGGAGAATTAAGCCAAATTTATAAAAATGGGAGCTATTCACTAATTGACAAATGGTCAAAGGATATGAACAGGCAGTTTTCAGAGGAAGAAATCAAAACTATCATCATATAAAAATGTTCAAAATCACTAATAATTAGAGAAATGCAAATTAAAACAAAAAATAGGCCTATTAATGCATTGTTGATTGACCTGTGAAACCTTTCCAACCATTCTGGGTAACAATTTGGAACTATGCCCAAAAGGCTATAAAACTATACATACCCCTTGAACTAGCAACACCAATAGTAGGGGTATACCCCAAGGAGACCAAAGAAAAATTAAAGGGACTCATATGCATAAGAATATTTATAGCAGCTCTTTCTGTGACAGCAAAGAATTGAAAACTGAAGAGGATGTCCATCAATTTGGGAATGGCTGAACAAGTTGCAGTATAGAACTGTGATGGAATACTACTGTGCTGTAAGAAACGATGAAGGAGGTTTCAGAAAAACCTAGTTAGACTTATATGAGCTGATGCAAAGTAAAGTGAGCAGAACCAGAAGAACAATCTACACAGTAAAAACAATATTATAAAGATAAGCAACTGTGAAAGACTTAGCAACTTTGATCAATACAGTGATCCACCACAATGTCAAGATTCATGATAAATGCTATCCACTTCCAGATAAAGAAGCTTGTTTTTTGCTATTGTCTTTTATTTTTTTCACCTTTTTCCTCCACAGAACATGGCTAATGTGTAAGTATGCTTTGCACGACTTCATATGTATAATGGGTATTAGATTTCTTGCCTTCTCAATTGGTTGGGGAGGAAATAAAAGGAATAAGGCATTTGGAACTGAAAATAAAAATAAAATTAAAACAAAAAAAATTTCAAGTTGGTAGAAGAGTTCCTTGGGTACCCATTATCTTCTCTGTAGACAGTTTCCTTTTTTTCCCCCTCATTGAAACTGCTTCTCTTTGCCTGTTTGGAATTTCATTCTTCCATACTTCTTCCCTCCTGGATAGAATTCTCTAAATTTAAGTTGACAGAATGTTTCTCTGAATCCTTTCTCAAACACTAGAGTACAGGTCAGATTATGCGCAACTTTCACCTTCTCCATCACGAATTCTAAGATAGAGTTGTCACTGTGCTGCAAAGTTCCACCATTTCTACCTCAGTTCCTCTTTTTTGGTGAGAATCAAGTCCACAAAACGATGGCAATCATCCTGTCTGACAGTCTTGTAAAGTTTTCAGTCACATCCTGGTTATATTCTCTAGAAAGATGTAAGTAAGATCTCTCTATTATTATCTGGTCACCAAAGACCTGCCTCTGTGTTTTTCAGCAGACTCATCAACCCTCCAGGACTTACACCTTTCACTAGATGGTACCTCCAGATGGACACGGATGCCTTCATTGGAGGGTTGACTGCAGTTCCTCGTAATATTGAGATTGAGGGTTACATCTGTTCTTTAGCTCCAAGTGTTTAATGATCCTTCTGCTCGACACAGGAAGTGACTGCCCCTCTGCAACTTCAGATCTTTTTGTTCTTTATTTTCACACTGATTATCTTCCATGTTTTTAAAATACCTGGGAAGTTCCTTTACTTTCTCTTCTATCTTCCAGGAGGGAGACTAGCTTGTACTTTGAGCGGGTAACAGTTACTTGGCCATGGCAGAAAAACAAACACCATCTATTCTATTCAGGTCACTTTTCATTTTTCAATTAGAAAGTGCCTGCTTTCCACACTTCTGGAAGGGAGGCCCTTAATATTTTTAGTCATTCTTCAGAGTAGCTCTCCTGGTGAAACGCTATGGCAAATTGCTTCATCTCCTGATCTGTCAATCTCTTTCTTACCTTAGTAAGCACCTATCAGCCATATTCAACTTTTTTTCCCTTCCCTTACTAAACTTTTATCTTTCTTGTTACCCAATTCCTTTTCCATCCTAGTGCCACAGTGTGACGAGTTATAGCACTGGACTTGGAATTAGGAATAACTGGGTTCAAATCCTGCCTCAAACATTTTTGTTGCTATGTGACCCTAGGCAAGTCATTTAGCCTGAGGCTGTTTCTTCACCTGTAAAATGGGATTGATAACAATGTTTACCTTACAGGGCTGTTGTATCAAGTAAGATAATGTACGTAAAGTACTTTGCAAAATTAAAAATGGTATGTATTTTTTCTGTATTACGCATAGCACAAACTGCAAATGGACTGAGATATGCCAAAATCTCCTTCACTAATTAATTCAACGATACTGTAAATGCTGGACCTATCTGTTCATCACATAATGGATCAAAATAATGAAATACCAGTTCACCTTTATGACTGGTAAGCTTTCAACCTGTTATGACAGCTTAACGATGTGTGTTAAAGACATTCATCCCCAGGGCCCAGAATCTCTATTCCGTGCAGCTTAAGAAGAAAGACATCACCTGAGAGAGAAAAGCCTCGATGGGCATCCCATCTACCAACACCGTCATTCATCTAGGTCTTCAACCTTGGATTCATAGATTCCCAACTTTAAAACACTCTTACCTCTCTAAAGACTGACATTAAAACAGAAAACTGAGGCCCAGAGGGAAGTGACTTTTCCAAGGTCATGCAGTAAACGATTATGCTGGCAATCCGATAAAAAAAAAAAAACCAATGCAGACCCCTACAACTTCAGAAACATTAAGTTTTCTAATGTTTGCTCATCTTAACAAGCGCCTTTCTGGTTTTAAATGAGCCATATCACTCCTTTGCAATATCTGTCATTATTTAATTTTTATGTTTACCACTGATGTTTGCTTTGAAACCTATTATGAATTGATACTGTACTATCATGTATTGTGTTACACCTGGAAAACAACCTTTAGATGGGGAATCAAGGTGGTGGTACAGCAAGAAGTAGTGCAAAACTCCTCCCAACAGACATAAAAAATGCACCAGACCAAATTTTGATGGAGAAATCCAGAAAAAAGTCAACAAGTCATTTGTTGCACCCATGTCAGCAACGGCAGACAGGTCTACTGACATTGGGGAAGGGATCTGGCTGGAGCATGGCACTCCTGGAGTACCCAGTGCCTAAGGAAAAGGCTGTGCATGAGGGCAAGAGGAGGTCTCAGACTCATACAGGGCACCACGATGGGCATAGCTGCTTATTGACAGGTCTGTCACTCACTTTCCAGTTCTGGGTCACAGATCTAGTGTGGAAGACTGAGAACCTATGGTTGCAACCAGGGGTTGCATTCCCAAGTAGGAAGACCCTGCGCTATCTACTGAGAAATGAGTAAGTTCAGAAGCAAGCTGCAGCAGAACAGGATCTCATTCCCAGAGTCTAGCCCAGCCTGCAGAGGAATAACCACAGCAGGAATCGCAGACCAAGGAGACGCTATAATTTTGTCACTGAACCACGAGAACTTTCCAAGTGGCTGAGTGGCTGAGTTCAGCAGCATCTACTGTTGCTCAGACCCAAACTCAAGTCAAGAATTTGCAGAACTGAGACTGGGGGCAGCAATCAGACTTTGTTCTGGATCAGACCATTCTGGAAACAAAAGCTTGCAGGTCCCCAGCCTGTTTCTGAATAGCACCTGAACAAAAGAGCAACAGGACCAGACTAGGCCTTCCCTCCAGAATTGATACAAAGCCCAGTCCTAACACTGAGTCCAAAGTCAGGGAGTTGGTTGAAAGAAAGAACAAATGAAAAATAATCCCATCATAAAGAGCTATTGTGATGTTAGGGTGGCTCAAGACACACACCTAGAAGAAGAGAATGATGCTGAAACATCTATGAGCAAAAACCTCAGGGAAAAACACAGCTTGGGTATAAATTCAA
The DNA here is from genome assembly GCF_011100635.1 of Trichosurus vulpecula. NCBI lineage: Eukaryota > Metazoa > Chordata > Mammalia > Diprotodontia > Phalangeridae > Trichosurus > Trichosurus vulpecula. Next base: position 53,907,746 of record NC_050573.1, on the reverse strand, counting down.
CAGGAATTCCTGGAAGAAATAAATCAAGAGTTAGAAAGAATTAAAAAATATTTTTGTCAACGAAATGAGAACACTCAAAGAAAAAATGGAAAAGAAATTGATGAGGAGTTTGTGCTTGGACCCTAAATTCTAATAGCCTCTGCTTTGGATGCCTGTGCCTGAACCCCAATTCCAAAACACATCCAGTTCTCACAAACACATCTAGTTCTCAAAACATAATTCTGAACCAGGCTGTCTCTCTCTAGCTAAAGGGCAGCATGACCTAACTTATCTCTGCTTCTTCCTCAGTAAACAGCTATGCCCAATTGTAGATTGATTTCCGGACGCTGATAACAGACTGTACACTCAGTCATAACCATATTTACTATTCACTGACTTTTCTAACATGTATCCCAGACATAGTATTTTGTCTAACAAGACACTAGATGAGAAACTATTCCCCTTTAGCCCTGACCGACAGTGAACTTGGTGACATTTGACAGTAAAGACCACACCCCCAGTAACCCCTCTGTGGGCTATTTCCTAGAGAACTCTGGGTAATACACCTGTGCAGTAGATACTAAATGTGCATGTTCCTTTAAGAACCACTCCCTAATCCCACCTCCAAACACCTAACTGACATGTCCCCCTTCTTTATTCCCTATTAGCTTCTATAAAGATTCCCCCTGCACCTCTTTATGTTGCAGGTTCCCTAAGAACTCTTGCCCACTTTATTTACATAAAGCATAATAAATCTTTGCCTCATTGACTTAAAGACTGCTTGCATCCGTGAATTCATTCCAGGCAGCCTCGCCCTGGGAACTTTGGTTTGGGATCCCTGCATCCCTGGGTTTCTTCTCCCCCCTCAACAAAATGACAGATATGGAAGAAAGAATTGGAAAGAAGTTAGCAGCTCAGCATAAGTATGAAACTTGGGCCAAGCATCAAACTCCTTGAAAATTAGAATGAAACAAACAGAAGCCAAATGACTCCATGAAACAAGACAGTAAGAAATACTGAAACACAGTCAAAAGACTGGGGGGAAAAATAGAAAAAAATAAGGTATCATAGCAAAAACAGACAGAAGAGAAAAAGATCTAAGAATCATTGAATGCCATGACCAAAAAAGGAGCTTAGATACATTATTTTGAGAAGTCTTAAAAGAAAACTGCCCAGATATCTTAGAACCAAAGGGCAAAGCAGGAATAGAAAGAATCCAATGGTCACTTCCTGAAATAAATCCCAAAATTCCCAGGATGTCATAACCAAAATCTAGAGCTTCTAGGTCAAAGAAAAAGAAAGAAATCAAGTACGTAGGAGCCAGATTCAGGATCACACATGATTTAGCAGTCACCACTATAAAGAAGTGGAGAGGTTGGAAGATGTTCCAGAAGGCAAAAGATATGGGCTTATAGCCAAGAAGAATTTACCCAGCAAAACTGAGCAAACCTAAGAAACTCTAAAGTGTCTAAGGGGAAAAGATGGACCTTCTATGAAATAAAGGACTTTCAAACATTCCTGATGAAAAGACCAGAGCTGGGTAGAAACTTTCAAGTTCAAACACAGGAGCTGCGAAACATACAAAGGTAAAGAGGAATAACAACAGGAACTCAACAAGGATAAAGTGCTCACCAACAGACAAGGCCTGGGAGTAGTTTGTAGTTCTATTACATCTTAATAATCTTAAGAATGAAAACAAAGAGGTGGAGAGACTGGGAGTGGGGGGGGGAGGGGGGAAGGAGGGAGGAAGGGAAAGGAAGGTTATAGTGAAAGTTATCTCACATAATCAAGATTCAAGAGTAAAATCTACAGAAACAAGGAGAAAGGGCTAAGGGGAGTGAGTAGCTGACACTTCAATCTCACTCTGTGTGAACTAGTCCAAAGAAGGATACATACACATATACACGCATACATACACACACAACATTTGGGCACAGAAATACACCTCACTCGATGTGAAAATAGGAAAGAAAAGGAGAATTATAGGGACAGTAGATTAAAGAAAGGACTAGTCCTAAACCAAACAAACTGAGGATATACAAAAAATATAGCTCTTTTTGAAGTGGCAAAGAACAGGAATCTAGGGTTCCCATCAATTGAGCAATGGCAAAGCAAGTGGTGGTATAGAAATGCAATGAAACATTATTATTATTCACGAAATGAGGAAGAGGATAAAATCAAAGAAACCTGGGAAAACTTGTATGAATTGATGCAGAGCGAAGTGAGCCGAAACAGGATTAATTTTTACAATTACAGTAATATGGTAAATACAAACAACTTTATAAGAACTGGGAATTCTGATTAGGGTAATTACCAGCCACAATTCCAGAGGACTGATGATGAAACATACCCACCTGCTGATAAAGAGGTGAAGGACACAAAAAATTGAATGAGAGACATTCGGGCCGGTAGGGAGGTGGAATGTGGTCAGTGGGGAGGGGGGGAAGGGAACTGAGTCAAGTTAGTGGAGTGAGAGGTAACATTTTTACTTTATTACTCCATAATGACCTAGAACAGGGCTGTCCAATCTTAGGTTTTTATTGAAACAATAGACAATATATTTTGATTCGCCATTGTTTACTAAAGCATTTATGTAAATTTTTATGCTTGTAGGCGGGCCCCATAAATTGCACTGCAGGGCAGACTGCCCTGACCTAGAAAGCAGGATAGACCAAATTCTTATTAGGAAAGCAAAGAAAAATTAACAGTGAGTCATTCTTCCAGCCCAGGGCAGCTTAAGAAGACCCAGGTGGAAGCTGGCCAGGAGCACAGCAGTAAGGTTGCAGTAGCAGGAAACAGCCCCATGCTTAGGAATACTAATGGGAGTGAACATCTGAACCAGAGAGGATTCCAAGGTATTTATGTACTTGTACAGGGAACAGGCGCGGGTGCTATTTAGTAGCTCTGTTGCCCACTACCCAGGTCTGGGTCACAGTTCCTGGGTACAGAGGAGCAGCTGAAGTCACAAAGGCCCTACCTCGACAAGTTCTAAAAGGTCATATGTGTGGCTCAGAGGCCAAGAGCAAAGTGAGGATTCAGTTCTAAACCCACAACCAAATAATCAGAGCAGAAGATGAAAACCAAAGGGCAGTCAAGTAATTTAGCAGCTCTGAGCCTGGACACCCTCTCAGCAGGCTAATAGTGACTGAGTCCAGCAGTCATCTACTAAACCCTAAACACACAAAACACGAAAGACCCAAACCTGGGTCAGGAACTCTTAGAGCTCTGACAAGGAGGGCAGTAAACAGATGGCTCTTCAGGTCATATCCCTTTGGAAGCACTGAAAACTTACAGGCCCCCAGACTGAGCTGTGAGGTGGCCAATGTGGAGATTTGTTTTGATTGACTACAGATGTTTGTAACAGGTTTTTGTTTTTCTTTAGTTCTCAAGTGAGGGAAGTGGGGTGAGGTAGGAGGGTAAGAAAGATTTTTTGCTGATCAAAAAAATTAATTTTAAAAAACAATCCAAATATCTTGTATTATTAATGCCAACAGAACTAACTAAATCCTGCTCTAAATCATCAGCAGAGGGACTCATTGTGTTAGGCGGAATCTCTGGGGACTATAGATTTCATTTATTTATTACGATCTCAAGTTGATCCAGGTTAAAATGTTTATGCTGACACATCAGCATACATGATGGAAGTTTTGGAAAAATGCCAACTGTCACTTAGAAGTACTAGCTGAGCACTGTTCCCCATGGACGTGGGTTGCTGGGATGTTTGGGGTAACAGCAGTGAACAGCATAAGAGTACCTTGACTTGTTCTCCCCCTTTGTTCCATTTAGCCACCCTGAATGATAAAATCTCCTGCCTATTCGATGACAGCTCTGGCTATCGCATGAAAACAACATGAATTTACGACTTGGTCATTCCCAATTATTCCCAGACTCTAATCCTTGATCAAACAGGTAAGGGAGTCTTATCCCACAGATCATACATGACACTTCAGCTCAAACTTCATGTACCACTGTCTCCCTCTTTCAGTACATTCCTCATTGCAACACACTTCAAATGTCTTAAGATGTCTCCCTAAATCCACAGTGAGTGGCTTCAGTCAGTTCCCAGATGTTGTTCATACCAGAGCTAAAGTGATCCCCTAAACTCAAGCATTCGGGTGAGGGGGTATGAAGGCTATTAAAGTAAAATAGCAGGTGAACCTGAGTCCCATCAGCTAGCATGATGAACTCTAAGAATCTGTCCTGATTTAAGGGCACCCTTGTCCAATGCTTCCATCAAAACTAAACTTTACACTTTAAAACCACACTTTCAATGGTCCTCTATGACTCCCTCCATCATCTGTATTCTCTGGAGATATTTCTTGCATAAAATAAAAATAAGTTACATGCCATCCACATGAAACAATGGCAAGGAGGGAAACTAGCATTTATATAACCCCTACTATGTGCCAGGCATCATGCTAAGCACTTTACTAATAATATCTCATTTCATCCTCGTGACATATCTGGGAGGTGGGCGCTATTATTATCCCCATTTTATAAGTGAGGAAACTGAGGCAAACAGGGTTCAATGATTTTCCCAGGGCAATATAGCTAGTTAAGTCTCTGAGGCCACATGTGAGTTCAGGTCTTCCTGACTCCAGGCCTAGCCCCTTTCTCTACTGTGCCACTTAGGACATTAATTTCTTTAAATTTTCTTTTGTAAGCCCAACAGTGCTGTTCAAGCTACCTTATCTCTGAGGTAAACTGAAAAACCTAAAAAGGCAGAACACCTCACTGCCCATCCATGAGGATCCCCTAAAGCATAAAATCTGCAAATATTTGTGGCTCAGTCATTTTTCAGTTGTGTCCAACTCTTTGTGACCCCATTTGGTGTTTTCTTGGCAAAGATACTGGAGTGGTTTGCTATTTACTTCTCCAGCTTATTTTACAGATTAGGAAACTAAAGCAAACAGGGTTAGGTGACTTGCCCAGGGTCACACAGCTACTAAGTGTTTGAGGCTGGATTTGAACTCAGGAGGATAAGACGCAAATATACAGACTGATTATACAGTTTTTCTAATGACAGGTTCACTGAATATGTATTCGTAATTGTTTGCTAGTTTGTGAACTTGCAGCTACTATGAAATTTTTAAAAGAATTTATACCCAGATAGGGCATCTCTTTTTAGCAGTAGTGACAGTTACCCATAACAAATGGTAAAGGAAATTTCAAGGCCTGAAAGATTTTGTAGCATTCTTATGGCCTGTATTATCTTGAGTCTACAAAGGGCAACAGAATAACAACACGGAATTCTTAAGAATCTAGCCAATATTTGTGCTAAGACTGGACTTTGGGGGCTTAAGCTCTGTTCCTTCTTTTCTGCTCACTAAAAGGGAACAGAAAACATAGCAAACCGAAGAGACTCTCGTCTCATGCTGTATATGAAAACCAGCCAGACTTCCAGTCACTTCCATACCTAAGAGATCTTCAACTAATAGATGAGACTGTGCTAACCACAACCAGGAGCTAACGAAATGGATCTCAATCATCAATAGCTATCAGAAGTTCTAACTACCTGGTAACCTTGGCAGCAACTTCCAACCAGAATTCTAGGTTTATATCAAAGCCCCATCTATGGAGAAAAAAATTCTCTGCCCCACTGCAAGAGTCTTCCCTGGGTCTTGTGAACCCCTATACTTTATTTGCTGCCAGGATCATCAGGTCTGAAATGAATACCAAGTCTGAACACACACCCATCATGCAACTCCTGACCTGGACCTCTTTGCCCCGCTAGAATTAATGGAAAAAGAAACCACAGAGTAAATGTACTAGCCTGCTTTCAAATCATAAACCATACATAGGATCCCTGCAGGCTGTATGTTCAATTAGAAAACCACATATTAACATTAACTATGTTCTACTGTATTTTTATTTTGTGTAATATTTCCCAAATATATTTTAATCAGGTTCAGGCAATACTAGAGAGTGTGGTGGAAGGTAGCCTATATAGTTGACACCTCTGAACTAGACCCTGTCCCCCAATCTTCTGACTTAGGCATCTCATCCCAGATTGCCAACCATATCCAAGGGTTAATTTCTAAAGCCATGGTCTTCTTAGTTTTTCCTTGTCCTGCTGATCTCCAAGTACATGACTTGAGCTCTCTGTCATCCTATGGCTGCTCCCCTGCCTCCTACTCTGAGGATCCTGAGTGTTAATTCTATTTCTGGGGCTACTGGAGGTTGATATCACTGAGTAAGGCTAAAAGAAAAGCTTCAATGGGGAGAAGGTGGAAGTAAAGAGACAGACATTCTTCTGTCATGAATGACTCCCACATTGAAGCCAGCCTCCTATAACCAGTCATCCTGAAGAGGGACTCCCACATGAAAACAGTAAATAGGCACACCCAACTCCACTGTTTATATTTGTTCTTCTCCAATTGCCCTGCTATGCCGGCCATAGAGTAAAATAAAGTTGCCTTATGGTGCTCCCCAAGATCTATGACAGATTTGTGAGCCTCAACACAACTTCTAAGATTTCACTGCACACCTGCAATGTCTGTCTTCCATTTTTTCTTTGCTTCCTACACTGTACTTATTAGTCTGAAATTGTCTGCATTCCTAGCTTACTCAGCTGACAGCAGAGAACTGGCTTTCAACTCATCCATTCCATCACAAAAAAGCTTCTCTACTCAATCTTCCCTCCAAGTCACAATAATCTTCCATCGGGGACCCTAAGTGGCTGGGGAGAGGCACAGCCAGGATTCACTTCTTTGACAATACACTCCTCTGGGCTTGGTTCTTCTTGGATAGGTCTTTTCATGGTCCCTCTGAAGAGACAGACTCCTTTTTGCTTCCACACCACTACTAATTCTATCCTCTTTCTAAGCCCCTGATCAGGTCAAGTCCTCCACCATAAAGATCTCCCTCCCCAGCCCTAAACTAGTTCTAGACTCTTAACTTTTTCCTTCTAAATTCCTATTATACAATACAGCCTGCGCCATACCTTCCAACGTTCTGTCACCTATGGTTATTCATTTTCTTTTTCTAATAAAATGAACGTTGCTGAAGGAAGGATGTCCTTATTAAGCACCTCTTATTTGTCAAGCACTGTAGGGACCAAGAAGTTTACAATTATTAACTCACGTGGTCCTCACAACCACCTTGGGGGTAGGTGTTATTATTATCTCCATTTTATAGAGGAGGAAATAGAGACAGAGGTGAAGTGACTTGCCCAGGGTTACATAGCTATGAAGTATCAAAGGCTGGATTCCTTTTTTTTGGGGGTGGGGGGGAGGAGGGAAGGCGCAATTGGGGTTAAGTGACCTGCTCAGGGTCACACAGCTAGTAGGTATTTGAGGATGGATTTGCTTAGCTTCCACTTACTACTTCACCACTTAGCTCCCCAAGGCTGAATCTGAACCCAGGTCTTCCTCACTCCAGGCCCAATGTTCTATCTACCAGCTGCCTTTGAAGGCATTCATTCATTCAAATGTTAAGTACTTACTGTGTACAGAGCACCGTTTAGGCATTAGGGAAGACACAAAGATATGACCATGGAACTTACAGAGTATATGCTTTAGGAGTATCTGTTGAATGAATGGATTTGTTGACTTACAGATGCATCTGTTTACCCTCAGATGGCGCAGACAAGGGAAAATTTAATCTTCCTTCCTTGTCTTTCCCATCTTATAATTCCACCTGGTTCAAAGGCCTCCAGAACCTAATATTGCTTACCTTTTTCACTGTGTCTGTTTGAGTGGAGGGCAGGAATAATAGCCTGATACTGAGGTCCAATCATGATCTCCTGAAAAGTCAATATACCAGAAGAATTACCCACAATAACAGGGCACAAAGGGGCATTCATGGGGCTCCCAGCATGCATATGGTCTGGGTAGCTATTTCCCAAGCATCCTGTTTGCTTTCTCCACAAGTGCATGCAGGTCAATTCTGTCTGTGGGTAGGTCCTCCCAGGTATGTATCTTTGTTGGTTCCTGTTGTGGTTACCTACCCAGCATCATCCAAATGACTTGGGTAGTAGAAACTATCCTTTTTCTGAAGATAACCAAGCTTTTGATGTTCTATCTACTATTATCACCATTTCACAGAGGAGGGAGGAAACAGACTCAAAGAAGTAGATTGACTTCCCGAGGTGACAGAATCCGTAAGCGGCAGAGCCAGGTTCCAATCCTCTTTCCCTTATGCTAAGCCCCCATGTTCCCCCACAAAGTGATTCTCAGCAATGCTGGGGTCTGTTGATGTGGGCCTGGGGTTCTCTTAGGCTCCCATCCCACCTCCCACCTCAAAGAGCCCTCTATGGATCACTCACTTTCTTACACTCATTGGAGGGCAGAGAGTCTTCTTCCGAGTCAGACGAGGAAGAAAAACAAGGCTCTTTGTCTTCATCAGCAAGGAAATGTGCTTTGGGAAGAGGAAAACAGTAACACATGGGCAGTTACGACTTTGCTGCAGCACTGCTCTGCTCTATGCTACGGATGGGACCATAAATAATAAAGAATGGCAGCTCACACCTCTAGAAACAAAAAGCTGCACATATTTTTCTACATTGTGAGTTTAGGAGTGCAAAAATCTTCCTCATTTTGTTCATGAGAACTAAGGTTTTGAGATGGCGACTGATTTGTCCAAGAACACAAAGCTAAGTGGGAGACTCAGAAGACCTGAGTCTCCATGGCCAATGCTCTTTCCATCACACCCTAAACCCCTAGCTATCAAGGGGGAGGAGGGACGGGTGAGGCGGGGGAAAGGGGGGTAGGGAGGGAGAGAGACACAGACACTACATAAATGGCTGCACTGGATTCTAACTATGTGATTCTGACCTGGGGAAAAAGAAAACCAAGGTACATGAGCAACATCCCTTGGAGATCACCAAGGGGCAGGGGTTAACTCTTGAGGGGTTCTCCCCAATTGCCCCCCAAAACCTTGCCTCACCCCCAAAAGAGGCTCAAACTGGTGGGCAGAGGAGCTGAATTGAAGTTCAACTCTTGGCATGTACATCTGTTTGGGGTGAAGCTGTGATCCACCCTTGATATTTATCAAAACTCTCAATTGACATCAGTAGTAAAACCTACAGCTGGCCTGGTTGGGGAACAGGTCCGATGCATCATGGGAAGTGACAGATGGGGTCAGGTCATCAGCTGATGACTGTGTCTCCTCTTCTTCTTCCCCTGAAAGCAAATCCTTCGCTATTTGTTCCTTTTAACAAGAAAGTGAAAAACATTTTTTTTTCAAACTTAAGGTCCAGAATGAAGCAAATGTTTTTCCCAGGTACTATAAGGCTTAGGGCCCACCCACCCCCACCACTGCTCCCTCAATCTCATTAATCCCCCCCCCCCCCCAGGGAATTCTCTTCAAGATAGTCCCACAAATGGGCCTCCTAGATAATCTCCTCTGGATCCCTGGATCTCCCCTGGATCCAACTACCTGAGGTCCACAGGTCATGATGTTCTAGAAAAATCTCTGCGTTCCTCTTCCCTTAACCAATCTTCCTTCTGGCCTCACTTCTTATCTAACATTCCCCAGGGCCAAGGCAAATTTTATCAATTAATCAATCTAAACCAGATTTGCAGACTGACACTCACCCAAGGTGAGAGTTTATGCTGAAAATATTAGCAAGAGACAGACTTTGTTAATTTTACAATCTTACGTTTTGAACAGGATTTACAAGGTTAGTCAAACGAAAAACTGCCTTGATATGAAGAACAAGGTCAACCTAGTTTCCACACCAGTTTGCAATCTTTCCAAGTGATCTGTCTCTGTTCTACAGTTCTCCCTTACCTTATCCAGGGTCATATCTGGGAGGTTGGGGGCAATGTCATTTCCCTCACTCTCTTGCTCCGAAATTGGATCTGATGCTTCATAGCCATAGAGTGCAAGCAGTTCTTCAAACGGCATGTCGCTGCTCTAAGGGAGAAGATGACAAAACATCACCAAGGGGGACTGGGAGGCCCAAGACCAATCCCTATGAGCTTTACTCATGAGCTGGAATTGAAGAGGAAAACCCAGGATAAAGAAACCTACTAAGGTGAGCTGGACACATGCAGACAATCAGGTACATTTATCCCAAACCTCCCTATTCTTCAGGGGACATCTTCTTCAGGAACATTCCTTAAAACATCGATCCTCAGCGATCAGTACTCACTATGTAGGAACAGACAATTATTGCTTTGTTATACTGTTTTACTGTCTATTTGTTTCACAGTATATGCATTCTTTCTCAAATGAGACCAAGATCCTCAAGAATATGGACCTGCACTCAACTGTAGTGGACACTTTGTAGGCCTTCAACAGACACCTTTTGAATGTTGCTTTCTAACTCCCCAAGAGCTTCCTATGGTGAGTGTGCCACATCTTGATAAGGTTGTGCTGAGCATAAAGGGATGTAACAGACCAGAAATCTGTTACCTTAGGTTTGCACTCCAGCTCTGTCACTTAAGAGCAGTATAAATTTGCTTGTAACTGTTCTGAGACTCAGTTACCTCTTGTGTTAGGAATAATAAATCTCCACGCTGCTTACTCCAGGGATGCAAAAAGATACTGGAGCACTTCAAAACAGTAAAATGTAGTACAAAGACAAGCTGTAACATATGTTACACAAACTAGTGTTTTTAATGCACCTTGTAACAGATGATGGAGCTGATAAAATTTTTCACTCTACAACTTCAGATTTTTATATATTTCCATGGGTCTTGTTTCCTCCTCAGAAACAATTGGAGAAATAAGGGAGGTAGGGAGTGGAAAGAAGTCAAAACAGTTATGAAAGGCTGAATAAAAAAGGTTTTGTTGAACCCAATTTAAAGAAACGTTGAGGCATGGGGAGAAAGGATGTATAAAACATCCTCCTGGCGCAATCCCCATTGTTCTATAAGCCCAGCAGCCTATCTCTAAAAAACAACACCAAAGGATGGTTTGGAGGACATGGGTTACTGTCCATAATGTTAACTTCCAAGATTCTAGGACCATGCTCCACAGTCTCTGGAGGGATTGGGTCCTAGTATCCTTTGGAAAGAGGATGGCGTGTCAGTTTCCTGAGCAACCTGCCACCCCACCCTTGATGGCTCAGAAGGCTACCTTCCCCAGAAAGGCTGTGGTTACGACTCTAGGAACACTAGAAGGAAACAGCTCTGGATTGGGGTTGGGGATTCCAATCATTGGTGTTACTGGCCTACTGCCCTAAGGCATTTTGGTAGGATGAATTGAATCTTTTATCTTCAGGGCAGGGTAAAAGAAATCTGGTCAATCCCCCAAGGACTCTTTTCAAAGTGGAATATCTTATTTCTCATGAAAAAAACCAAATGAGGGTTTCAACTATTGAACATTTTCACTCTTATTCCCAGGTGCTGAAAACATGCCAAGGAATCCCAAATCAGATTATGCTGTCCTCATCCTCACAGTGAGGAGGTGAGGCTACTGGGATGGATTAGAGGCTGACCCAGACAGGGTTTTTTCTAGCCTGTCCTGCTCCATCACTGTGTACCTGAGATGTGTTGAAGCTTTTCTCCAGTTCTTCTAGTGACTTTTCTTTGTCCTGTGTTTCACCTTCCTGTTCTTCTTGGATACCGTAGTTTTGGGACAAGATCTCTGACAGGCTGAAACGGTGGTCATCGGAGCCCATGGACACAACTGTGGGGGATACCAATCTGAATGAGTTTCCCTGACTTGTAGGACAGCTGTTCAATACCTGCTTCCCCCATCCCCAGCTCTGCCTTTTGCCATCCTACCTACCCTTTCAAAGGCCAAGCTCAAATGTAGCCTCCCCTCATAAAGTAGTCTCTGTTCCCTCAACTGGAAGTGACTCCTCCATCATTTGATTTCACAGTAATTTGTACTCTTCTCATGTACTTGTTCTAATCTGAATAATGTTCTGGTATCTACCCTATTAAACTCAAGTTCCCTAAGGCAAGGGTCCATGTCTTACTCATCTTTGAATGTTCCCCTGCAGCCACAGAGGTCCTTAATATATATTGAGTTTAATTCTAGCATATCAACATGAATGACTCCAAGAAAATATACCTAGCTTTTCTAGTATTAGGTACTAGGAAAGATGGGAAAAACTAAAACCATTAAGGCAACTGGGAAAGAGTCTTAGAAATCTGTTGGAATAACAGAAAAACATTATTTTTATAAATAACTTCATTTTCGACAGACTGCCTGCCAGCCTCTTCCTTAACCAACACTACTCCCCAGAAAGGCCAATCTAGGCCCCAGTACTGCCCACACTGCCTTACTTTTAGCTCAAGGAATCTTTAAGTTGAGCTCTCTAATACCACTTGGTATTGCACAGATTTGCATAAACCACAGATCAAATCAATCATTTAAGGGCTGGATCTAACCTATGAAAGAGGTTTGAGTCTTATCCCTTGACACCAGTCTTATAAAGGGCTGTCAACTGCACTACAACGGCTTCTGCCATCATGTTTCCTAACTTGAGTTGAAAAAATCTTATGACCAAGCTCCCCTTTTGCCCCCTTGTTTGGTCAAGCAAGCCATGAGGCCAAAGAAAGCTGTTTGCTAGTAAAGAGCAGAGAACCTGAGCCAGAACCCAGTATTCTCTGCTCTGGGTTCTCACTGACCTAGAGGGAGAAGCAAGGGGTGGGTGGGTCCTGCCTGAGCCCTGGGCAGTCTCCACTCACCAGCTTGTCCCAAAACAAACAAACAGCACTGAAGTTAGAGACCCAGCTGTCAGGTGACAAATGGAGGAGGGGACTGGCCTCGGCCTTGGCAGTCAAGTGCCAGGGTGCCCATGCCCGTGGCTGGAAGCAGAGAAGGAAGCCATGAAAACTTGAGGGCAAATACCTGCTGCTGTCTGCAGGCCGGGCTCCCCGGGGCATAGGCTGTGAGCTGGGTAGGAGACCACCCGCGGGCTCTGCCTCCCCGCCGAGGCCTACGGAAGGAAACAGACACCAATGGATCACATGATGGTCTGCCAGAAATTGTTCCCTACTTCCTCATGCCCCATTCCTGCCCAGAGACTTCTTGATAGTCATATTCCACCTCCCTCATTTCCCCTCTCACCATTTACTTTGGACTCTGGGAAAACTGTTGCCAGACTGTGAAGTCTAAATGAACCAAGAGCTTCAGTGACTTGGTCACGGACACTTTAGCAATATGACTGCACTGGTGATTCAGCCATTGAAGGGACAAAAATCAGAACGTACATTTCCACAAGTGTGCTAGCAGCCCAACTATAGCACAAGGACCTCATCATGCCATGGGATCATATTAGAGGGGAGATGACCTTAGTCCTTAGCATGCAGACTTTTTGGCCTATCAGAAACTAAATCATCCCAGGCTGGACCTAGGAAGGAACCTGCCTTTTATACCAAAGGCTATACAATAGAAAGAGCAAGAGATGCTAAACTATGTAAAAGAAAAGGAAGGCTTTTTGGTGCTTAACTCCCTTCTACCATATTTCACTGAATAAATTTTTTGCAGTCCAAAAATTGGTTTGTAACCTTTCATCAAGTAATCATCTGTTTGTCATACCGCTGAAAAGGTAAACAGAGCAGCAATGTATTCACCAGTGCCATACGGATATGCATTTACCTCTGAGTAGAGAGCCTAAAATTCTCAGCACACATACACTGTCAGTATATTTCCCAAAGTCCACTTGTGTGTTTTGTTTAGAGCACTGCAGTACTAACACTATTGTTACTCAACCCAATGAAGAGCTGTAGTCGCAAGGGGAGAGGGTGGACAGGCGATGCTGTCACAAGTAAGTCACCTAATATGGTAAGCCTGGCATCTTCCCCTGCTAGCTAAACTGTACAGTTCATCTGCCAACAAGACAGTTTAGTAATAAATGATTTTTAAGTAATACTGGCACTTTTTTAAAAACTTCACATAATGGTCACCTCCCCCCCCCCCCCACAGGAAAAATTTGCCATAAAATCTGCAACGACTATGCAGTAAAATACAGTAGGTAGCCAACTTCCAGGGGGAGGGAGAGGAAGGGGAAAAAAAGGATTTATTAAGCACCTATTATGTGGCAGACACTGTGCTGAGCACTTTATAAATATCATCTACATTTGACCCTTCAAGCAAATCTGAGAGGTAGATATTATTATCCCATTTTACAGATGAGGAAACTGAGGCATATAGAGGTGAAGTGAGTTGCCATGGATTACACAACCACTGTCTTGAAGATGGATTTTAATTCAGGTTTTCCTAACTCCAGGCTCAATTCTCTATCCACTGTACCACCTTGCTGCCTCTATAAGTCTTTCATCATGAAAAATAACACTTGTTACAACCAATCTCCACTGAGAATGAGGGAGTCTCTTCTTTCTCCCCATCTTATGACATCAGACAAGTTATTTAATCTTCTCCCTCACTTTTCCTATCTAGTCTCTGCTCTAAAAGCAGGCCAGCCTCTTTAGTGACCCTGGCTCCACACATGCTAACCCCCTTCCCCCACGGTGCCCCCCAATTAGAATTTTTCAAAACTTTGGAACTGATTCCAACAATGTTGCCACTGCTTGAAACTGCCTTTGGGAGCTGTTTTGAAGGCCTGGTATTTTGTCTTCTGCGTAGTTTCAATGCTGGCCAATCTTTGCTTTGCAAGCACATATGAATTTTAGAAATAATGTCATTTGGAACTAAATCTGGACAACAACGCAGAAAGAGCTGAGAATGTGTATGTTGTATGAAAATAAATAGGGTTGTAGATTTAAGAGCTGGAAGGATCTCAGAGATTAAGTGACTTGTCCAGGTTCACAGGGCTAGTATCTCAAAGGAGATATGAACAGGGATCTTCCTGACTCCTAAGTCCAGAACCATACCACCACTCTAAAATATTGGAAGAAACAAGCCATAAAAGAGTAAAGTAGGAGTCAGATGACGTTCTCAACTCTACCACTAACTTGCCCTATAGGTCAAGTGCAATATAAATGTTAGGTGAATGTTGTACAAATTGCAAAAGGAGATAGAACAAAAAGCACTTAGGTTTTTGGGAACTCCTCAGGTGGTTATAATAAAGATCTCACACCCTTCCCATTCCTCATTAAAATATTTGAAAATAATTTCAGGATCCTTTAAAATAATCTCAGAATCTCTAGTTTCCTTCCAAGCTCATCTCAATGCTTTTTTCTACATGAAGCTTTCCCAAAGCTCTCAGCAGTTCCCCTCCACCATTACTTTTATATCCAAGGATATATTACATATCCTTGCATATGTTTGTTTTCACCCACAGAATGTAAGTCCCTCGAGGGCAAGGATTAGTTCATTTTTGTCTCTGCATTGCCAAAACCTAGCAAATTGAAGGGGCTTAATAAATGCTTGCTGATGAATTGATATCTTAGATAAAAGTCACAAGACTGATTTTCCTGGAGCTTCTAGACTGGCTGTGAAAACAATTCCAGCTGTGATTTAAGGGCTAGGGTACCAGTGGCCCTAAATGCCCAACTTATCTTTGGGCAACAACATTCTTACCTGGTTCAGAATCTATGGGAAATAATCTCTACTTAATACTCCGGGAAGCAACCAACTGCCTTTGTGAACCCAAGGGTCCCCACAGCCTGGAGGTTGGTTTTATGACAATAACAAAAGAAAAATACAATTTAAAGAAACTGCTGGATCCAAGCCTTCAACAAGCATCTAGTTAACCTTTCGATGTGCCAGGCAAACATTAGGTACTGGCAGTTTAGCCAAAGCCTGCTCTCAGGATGTACCTTCTTCCTCTGAGCCATCTCATCTTACCAAGGTTTTCCATGTAGGGCTCCTATGCAATCCTGTGCTCTCTACAGTAGCTGCTGTAGATCCTTTCCCCAGGGCAGCCTGCCTGCTTTAGTGCCTTGGTTTCTCTTCAATCTCTCTTTTTGGGGGCTGGGGTCAAATAGTCTCTTTGTAACCATGGCACTGTTATGAATATTCTGTTAACACCTGCTTGTGACACAAGAGCACAAGATAAGAGTCAGGTTGTTTGGGATACCCACAAAGTGCCATACCTCAAGGAAGTAGAGGACATGGTAATGCTGAATTCCTCTATAACTGACTTGGGGTACAGCAACACCAAGGGAACTACTTGGACATAATTAAGACACTGGAAAGTCTTGGTGTAGTTGTTTTAAAAGTCATTCATAACACTTGGGAAGTCAGATCTCATAGTGTATTGCGTATCTTAATCATATCTTGTCTCTCCAATCAGACTGTAGTCCATTCACGAGTAGGGATCTTGCGTTTCTCTTGCATTCCTATGTCCCTCCTTGCCTCCCAAGCCCCTTACCTAGCAGAGCCAGCATGAAGAAAGAACTCAAACACTTGGTGACTGAAAAAATGCAGGCGGACAGGGCAAGGCAAAGAGGTACAAAATGTTGGCAGAGAGAACAAAGATTCCCCACCCCCCATGGTTGAACCTTCCCTGATTCAACCATGCTTTAATAACAGGGCAAAGTTGTTGCTCCTGATGGAATTGTCTGCTGATGGTCTCTGATGTAAATCACTTTAATTTTCCCATGAGGTTGACAGTATTGCCCTGCCCAGCTAGTAAAACTGATGAAGACGCTTCCAATAGCAGATGGATTTATGGCCATTTCTAGGACCAGAAAGCCAGGGAATGCATGCTTCTCACTGGTGGTGCTCAAAGTCTGGATGCCCTCCTTCTGGAAAAACTAAGCTTCCCCAGAGAATCACTGGCAGAGAGGCCTACAGTGGCACACTGGGCAGAAAGGTCTGGGGGAACCTATCCTTCATAGACCTCTGACTAGGAATCAACCATGCTCTTGTATTACTGGCCATTCACTGTTATGGAGGTCACTTTGCAAAATCATTCCTCCTCCTCTAAACACCAACTAGATTGTCAGGAAGATTACACACAACCCAAAATGCCTGGCAGGAACTAAGTGACAATATTCCTGATAGATCCTTTTTTGCAAATATCAAGTGATAACCCTAAACCAATCATTCCTTTTTTTTTTTTTTAAATAAATTAGTCAAGAGATGATGAGGCTATAGTTACAATTCCTTCAGGAACTGATTTACACTAGCTGGTCTATACCCATTAGGCCAAGGCTTAGGAAAAAGAGAAAGAGAAGCAAGAAGCCATCACTCAAAATCCTCAAATACTTCCCACTGACTAAAGAATAAATCTAAATTCTTCAGATGGTCATCTTCAATCTAAATACACCCCACCTTTTTGGCCTTATCTTTCTCCTCTCTCTGGTCCCAGTTTGGCTGGAGCACAGTGCACTACTGGTTGTACTCAGGCATGTCCCTAAATTTCGTGTTTCTCCACCTTTTCTCACGTTTTCCTTTTCCTGGGAGGTCTTCCCTGGGCCACTAAGTCACCTGTCAAAATCGTGAAACTTCCTTCTTGAACCCCTCTCTGAAGCTCCCAAGTGGCAATATCTGCCATTTCACTCCTTTCCGACTAAGTCATTGTCAATGTCCTTCTCCATTAGATTTTAAGTTTCTTGGGAGCAAAGTACAGCTGTGTAGAAGCTACTTTGTATCCCCAGTGACTGGCAAACAGTAGATGCTTAAAGCCTGATGAATGTACGGAAACTTGAATGAATTAACTTGGTGGTGGATCCAGGGGCAGAGCAGGCGGCCACCAGAAATTACCCGGGATTGCCTCACTGGCTCTGGTACAACAAAATGACTACCCCAAATCAGTTTATTACTTTCTCCTCTATTGAAGTTAATGACTTCAATCTGTACCCAAACGTTCAACAGGAGGACACCTATCCTTCAGGTTTTGCCAAGAAAACAACCCAGGCCATGAGCAATACTTAAATGTCACTTTGCAGGGCACATATAAGCCCCTCTTACCCAGACAGCTTTAATACAACACAACACGTTAACCACTGAGTCTTTAGGAATAATATTACAACCTGCACTGCTCATCTCTGTCATCACCTAGGGTCCCCTAAAAACCTGCTTTTCTAGTGAGAGAGAAGCAGTAAGGTGAAGTGGAAAGAGCCCTGGGCCGGGGGAAAGAGGTGGGAAGGGGTAAGCAGATTTGGCTTTTAGTCCTGGTCCCAGCCTCTGACTCACAGTGGGAACTTTGGCAATCGCTTCCCTCTCTAAGGTTTTTTCCAGCGCTGCCTTTTTTTAGGATCTCCGATCCAAAAGCCCTCTTTCTTCCCTTTCCCCACCTCCCGCATTTGCTGTAAAGCCTTACCTAGGACCCAGATTCAAGGGTAACGGCCTATGCAAAAGTTTCTAAACCACCCCGCGGGTGGAGGAGCAACCCAAGCGCCTCCGCTGCAGCAAAGCGCAAAGCTCCCAGGTCCACGAAGCAGCCGCGCTCGCGCAACACGCAAGGAGAGTAATGCAGCGCAGCAAAACATTCCCACCCCACCCCACCCTACCCCGTGCAACTCCTTCGCAAAAACCCGGGAGAGCCCCGCCCAGCCCCGCCGCACCCGGCCAATAGACCGCCTAGCTGGACCCTGAAGGAACACTCCTTCTCCGGCGCAAACAGCGCGGGGCGCGCTCAGCAAAGTTTGCAAACGAGCCGCGGCGCTAAGATGAGCTGAGCGTCACCTGGAGAGCCGCAGAGCAAGAGCTGGGGAGATGGGGGGTGCGGGGACGCGGTGAAGAGGGAAAAGAAGATCCCAGCGATTCCCGGTCCCCCCCCCCCCAAAAAAAATCCACCCACACACACACCCGTTCCACCGGGACGCTGAGCCTCAACGCACCAACAGCTAGCTCCGCAAAGTTTGCAAGCGCCGGGTAGGCGCGTACCGCCCCCTTTTCCCCTCCAGCTCCCCTAGCATTCCGCCCCCCTCCCATTCCCAGCCCCAACTCCGCTCCACACCCCCTCCCCACCCGGCCGCCCGCAGCCGCCCCGCTCCTCCGCCCCCCCTCCAGCCCAGCAGAGCCGAGGCCAGCCGCCGCACATGCGCACCCCGGCCCGCGGCTCACTATTGCGCCGCCGCGGAGCTCGGCCCGTGGCTCGCTATGTGGCAGCCGGGGGCGGTTGGCGGTTGGGGGGGGAAGACGAAAGCTGCGCGCGGCCCCCGGCGGGAGGTGGCTCGGCTCGGGTCCTCGAGCCCCGCTATAAACCCTCCCCACCCCCGTCCCGGTTCCTGTCTCCATCTGTGTCTCGTCAGGTGCGGGCCAGGAGAGGCCATGGCCACCGGGAGGTGGGGGGTTGGGGGGGGGGATACAGCAGCGGTGGCGGGCGGTCCTCGGCCAACCCCGGTTCACTCACCTCCGCCATGGCCGTGTGTGAGCGGGAGGCGACGGCCGCGCCGGGAGCCCCGGATGTGAAGCCGCCTGCTCATTGGCTGCCGCCGCCTCCATCAGGAGGCAGGGGGAGGCTGCGGGGACTTGCAGGGAGGTGTGGGGGGAGGAGCGAGGGGAGGGGTCGGGAAGGGAAGGAGCGAGAGGGGGAGGGGCCAGGGGAAGGGGCGGGGTCACGAGGAGATGTGTTGGTGAGAATGGGAGGAGCCCTAAAGGGAATGACAAGGAGGGGAGGTAGGGGTAAAGAAGGGTGGGACCGTCCAGGAAGGGGCAAAAAGGAGGGCTTGGAGACCAAAAAGAGTTAGGGAGAAAGTGATGTGGTAAGGGCGGAGAGAGAAAGAACAAGAGAACTCAAGGGGCAGAAGGGGTGGGCGGGGCTAGGAAGAGGGCGTGGCCTCAAAAGAAAAAGGTAGGGGCGTCTTTAGGTTAAGGTTAGGGAAGAGGGCTTTAACTTAGGAGGAAGGAAAGACCCCCGAGAGCACAGAAGCATTGTGTAAAAGCCCAGTGGTTACACTGTCTCCAACTCACCAAATGACTTTGGACTGGTCCTTTTCTCTTTCTTGGTCAGTTTCCTTTTTTGTAAATCGAGGGAGTTGAATTCCTGCTTCAAAAACCTATGGAGGATGTGATGGGAAAGGTATCTTGGTACAATGAAGAGGGCATGGAACTGGGAGTCTAGAGGACCTGAGTTCAAATCTCTGCTGTTACTCATTGCTTGGATGAGCCTGGCAAAGTCGCTTAACCCCATTGGCCCTCAGTATCACTATCAGTAAAATGAGGGGTTGGACCAAGGTCCCTTCCGTGTCTAACTCTTGTAAGTCCTTTACCTTTCTAACATCCCCTTCCTCTCCCTTCTCAGTCACTCCAAATACAGCTTACTTAACTCACTTATCCTCTTGCCCTCCCTTCTCAGTCCTTATTCCAAATGTAACTTAACCCGGTGATCTCTTTTTCTCACTCTTCTGAGTCCTTTCCCCAAATGTAAATGTACTTAACCCATTGGCTGGTGTTGTGAGTAAATTTTTCACTGGTTGGGACTGGATTCACCAACCTAATTATATGCTTCCTTGAGGGCAGGGATTCCTTGGTATTTCCAAACTAGCCCAAGGCAGTACTTCTTTATTGGTTTATAATTTTTAAAAAATGGCCCACAATTTATCTAACACTTTTAAGTTGTGCAAAACATTTTACTTTTACACAATCTCATTTGAGCTTTACAACTGAAGGATTTGAACACCAAACAAAACATTTTATATTTGATCCTGGAGGTGATGGAGAGCCATTGGAGTTTATTGAGGTGGATCTGTGTTTTCCGAAAATCACTTTGGCAACTGTGTGGAAGATGGATTGGAAAGATGGTAGGGATGCCAATCAGTAGACTGCTGCAGTAGTCCATGTGTAAGGTGATAAGGGCCTGAACCAGGGTAGTGTCAGTGTTGGAGGAGAGAAAGGGTCATATAGGAGAAACTGTACAACATTAAATCAATAAGCTTTGGCAACAGATTGGCTATGGGATGGTGAGAGAGAATGAGGAGTTGAGGATGACACTTGGGTTGGGAGCCTGGATGACTGGGGGGATAGTGATACCCTCAACAGTAATAGAGAGATTGGGAAGAGGGGAGAGTTTGGGGAGGAATGGTAGAAATATGATATTGGAGGTCAGCAGAGGGGTTAGGGTTAGATAAGTAGATTTAGGAACTATGAACATAGAGGTGAAAATTGAATCCATGGGAGCTGATGATATCACCAATCGAAATAGTGTTGAAGGAAAAGAGACAAGGACCCAGGAGATGAGCCCTGCAGGAGAATATGGTTAGGGGACATGACCTGGATGAAGATCCAACAAAGAAGACTGAGGAGAGCCAGGGGTCCCAGCTAAAATCCCACTTCTACCAGAAGCCTTTCTCTGTATTCTCTAATGACAGTCCCTTCTCTCTCTTGATTATCCCTAGTTTATCCAGTATCTATATGGGTATAGATATAGATATAGATGGTGTGTACATAGCTGTTTGCATGTTGTCTCCTCCAGTAGACTGTAAGCTCCTTGAGGTCAGGTACTGATTTTGCCTTTCTTTGTATGCCCAGGGCTTAACCCAGTATCTGCTATGTAATAGGCACTATATAAATCCTGTTGAGTAACTGACTTCTGGGAAAAAGCATTCAATCAGCTCCTTGTGGGTGTCATTTTCTATAATTGACCCATTTTCCTCAAGAGATCAGGTACCCCTAATTTCTAGGAAATATCTCCTTTTTCCCTCAAGATTTCCCAATAATCAATATCAATGAATCAGGAGGCCCAGTCCCATGATAAAATAGATTACCAACAAGTAAACTTAAAATGAGCACAAAAGAGGAGATACTATATTCCTTTTATGAGATAAGCATAGTCTTAATACCTAAATGCAGGAAAAATTAAGCACAGAAGAACTATAGTCTAATTATCATTAATGACGTAGATTGAAAATTTTTCAATAAAATATTTTCAGACCAGTAATTCATCCAAGAAATCATTCATCATAGCCAAGTTAGATTTATATCAGGGATGAAAACATAGTTCAACATTAGGAAAACAATCAGTGTAATTAATCATTAAAAACAAAAACATCCAAAACACATGATTATTTCAATGATTGCAGGAAAAACCTCTGACAAAGTACAATGCTCATTAATGCTAAGAACTCTGCAAAGGATAAGCCTAGAGAAACCTTTTAAAAAGTTATAAAAGGTATCTAAAACCAAAAACAAATATCTTATACAATGGGGACATAATAGAACCTTTTCCAATAAATATAAGGGTAAAGCAAGGATATCTATTCTCCCCTCTATTATTTGATATAGTTCTGAAAATGCTAGCAATAGCAATAAGACATGAGAAATAAAGGTGTAAAGTAAGTAAAGAGGGGGTAACACTGTCCCTATTTTCTGATGATTATGATAGTTTACTTAGAAAATCTTAGGGAATTAACTAAGATACTGATTGAAATAACAGCTTTAGAAAAGTTGCAGAGTGAAATATAAATCTTCAGAAATCAACAGCATTTCTAGCAATAGGAAAATCCCATTCTGAATAACTACAAAATGCATAAAATATCTAAGAATCATCCTATCAAAGCACACAAAATACTTGTATAGATTCTATTACATAATGCTTTTTAAAGAAATAAAGAACAAATAGCTGGAGGGATATTCAATATTAATTCCTGGGCTGGCCAATATATTAAAAATTACAATATCACCAAAGTTCATTTATGGTTTTATTGCTACAACAATCAAATTGTCAAAGAGATACTTTATAGAACTCAATAAAATAATAACAAAATTCTTTGGGGAACATAAAATATCGAGATATCAACAGAAATTATGAAAAGATATAAAATAGAAATACCAAAATAAGCTAATAGTAGTTAAAAATAGAGAGGTAAATCAATGGAATAGACTAGATGAAGGAAATTCAGAAACAATGGAACACAATAAACCAATATTCAATAAACTGGAAAACATAAATTACTTAGGAAAAAATTCCCTATTTAGATAAAAACGACTGTAGAAATTGGAAAGCAGTCTAGCAGAAATTATGCTTAGACTAACACATTATATGATATTCCACCTTCTGTTCTCAATGGATACATGACCTTCATGTTAAAGATCATACAATAAAATTAGAAGAGGAACAGCTCATATACCTCTTATATATATGAATGGAGGATGTATTCTTATCCAAAAAAAGGATAGAGACAATTCCAAAAGATAAAGTAGATAACTTATTACATAAAACTTAAAAACTTCTGCACAGACAAAATTAGTGTACCAAGAATAAGAAAGGAAATGATAAAATGGGGGGAAAATCTTAATATCAAATTTTTCTGGCAAGAGTCTAGTGTGTAATATATGGTTGTTGGTAGTTGTTGTCCTTCCTTTTTGAAGAGAATCAAATGGTATCACTATGTCAGGGTCAAGGTACAGCGTGTCTAACTGGCTGATCAGACCAATACCACTAATCAGGCACAAATAGTCCATATGAACATTTGGAGTGGAGATGTCTTTAAATTTGCACATCTATTTCTTTTGAGCTCATAGAGCAATCCCCTTAATAGAAGGATTTGTTCTGTAAAACTTGGACTCAGTCAAAAGGCCACACCCAAGGACCTAGAAAGCCACATGTGCCATAGAGGCTTGCAGGTTTCCCATCCCTGGTATAGTGCCTTTTTTGATGCAGACACACCATGCTGGACAGTCCTATGTCAGTGTCTCCCATATCTCTGGCAATGCATATGTCAACCTCATCTTCTATGTGAACATCCCTGGAAAGTATACTGCAAAGATGAGTGAACTTATCCACAATATTCAAAATTTCTTCATTTGCTGTAACTGATGGTTCAAGGTATGAATGGATGTGGTGATAATGTGATTAAAGATCTTTTTTATGAATTCAATAGGTCTCAGGTGGGGCCAGTTAAAGGAGGCCTGATTAGAGGCAGGCCTACACTTTTGTGATGCCAATCAGTGATTAAAGATCTTTGCCACACCCTTTTGCTAAGTAGATGCTAACTAAGCCTCAGGCTCACACCCTTTTGCTGATTGTGTGTGAAGCCCTCGAGCCCTAAAAAGGGTATATACAACCAGAAGGTAGCCATTGAGGACTGAGAATTCAGAAGTCAGAAGCTAGAATTCAGAATTCAGCCCAAGGAGGAAAAGTAGGAACTCCAAGACTACAGAGCTGCAGAAAGAGTGTGTAGCAGAGAGTGGAAACCAGGGAGCTTTGGAGACCAAAGAACTGAGGGGGGAGAGAATGCAGGCAAGCTGACAGGATTTGTGAGTGTTTACTGAGAGGCCCCAGCAGGGGGGAAGGTTTCAGGATGACTTGGTTCCTTGCTATAATGCTATGTTATAATTTCTTTGTTGCTACATTGAGGTGGGCTTACTGGTTTTAGAATATAATTACTGCTATATCGATTTGGAGTTATTGGTCTTGAGGTTTGATCTTTTGGTATCTATATAAATATTATATATAAAAATAAATAAATAAATAAATATTATACTTCCTCTGCCTTCTACCTAGAGAGTTTTTCATACTTTGCAATTCCAAATCGTACAGGCATATTCATGGTCATCCTTGAAGTCATGAATCTTGTCTTACTGATGCATTGGATGAACATATATGTATATATATATGGCCAAAAACTATTCCCTAGTGGATAAGTGGTCGAAAGATATGCACAAATAGTTCTCAAAAGAATTACAAACCATTAACTATATGAAAAAATATTCCAAGTTGCAAACAATAAGAGAAATGCAAATCAAAACAATCTTGTGGTTTCAACTTTATTCTCTCAAAACTGACAAAAGATAGTTGTAGTCAATATTGGAGGGATGTTGGGAAGATATGAATCATTGATGGAGCAGTAAATTTGTACATCCATTTTGGAATGCAATTTGGAATTATGAAAATGAAGTAGCTTTATACACTTTTACTTTATACACTTTATACACTAAAATATTTATAGCAATACTATTTGTGTTAACAAAAAGTTGTTATTTGTGTTAACAGAAAGTTGTGTTTTGTGATAACAAAGAATTGAAAACAAAGTAGATGTCCATTGGTTGAAGAATGTCTAAACAAATTCAGATACATAAATGGAATGGAATATTGCCATGATGGAAGAAGTGATGAATGTGATGATGTGAGAAGCATGGAAAGAGCTACATTAATTGATGCAGGATGAAGTAAGCAAAGCCAAGAAAAAAAGATAAACAATAACTACAACAAGGTAAATGGAAAGAACAACCACACAAAAAAATCACAAGTGTTGCTGCGAAATTATAAAAAAGAAACATGACTTGAAAGAAGAGATGAGTAGATACACTTGCCCACACTCCTTTTCAGAGGTGAGAAGCTACATGTTGTACATTGCAAATAGTTACTGACTTTTTATGCATTAATCTGAGTATTATTCTGAGTTTTTCCTCCTTTTTTATCTTTAAAAATACTGTCTGTTATTTGGAATGGCTTTCTGTGTAAAGGTAAAGAGGAGGTCCTGCCAAATTCCTTTTATGATGCAAGTATGGCCTTGATACTTAAACCAGGGAGAGTCAAAACATAGAGAGGAAATGATAAATCAATTTCCCTAATGAATATTAATACAAAAATTTTAAATAAAATACTGGCAAGGAACCTAATGCAATATATCAAAAAGATAATACACTGTCATCATCCTAGATTTAAAATGCAGAGATGGTTCAATGTTAGGAAAACATAATTGACCGTATTAACAACAAAAACAATAAAAAAGATCATATGACTATTTTACTAGATGCAGAAAAAGCTTTGGCATAAAAAGCTTTTTGACAACAATTCCTGTTAAAAATATCAGAAAGGATACTAGAAGCTTTTTCAATATGATCAGGGGTGAAGCAAGGATGTCCATTATCACCATTATTATTCAATATTGTAATAGAAATGCTAGCTATAGCAAAAAGACAAGAAAAAGAAATTGAAGGTATAAGCATGTACAATGAGGAAACAAAACTATCACTTTTTGTAGATATGATAGTTCACTTAGAGAACTCTAGAGAGTCAACTAAAAAAAAAATCAAAACAATGAACAACTTCAGCTAAATTGCAGGATATAATATAAACCCACAGAAATCATTAGCATTTCTGTATATTACCAACAAAATCCAGCAGGAACAGATAGAAAGATTCTATTTTATATAACTGCAGACAGTATAAAATACTTCAGAGTCTACTTGCTAAAACACACACAGAAACTACATGAACTCAATTATAAAACAGTTCACACAAATAAAGACAGATCTAAATAACTGGAGAAGTATTAATTACTTATAGGTGTTGGCTGAGCCAATATAATAGAAATGACAATACTACCTACATTAATTTACTTATTCAATGCCATATCAATCAAACTACCAAAAGACTTCTTTATAGAGCTAGAAAAAATAATAAAATTCATTTGGAGGAACAAAAGGTCAAGAAGGTCAAGAGAATCAATTTAAAAAAAATGTGAAGGAAGAGAGCCTAGGAGTGCTGTATTTCAAACTGCCACAAAACACTGGGAAGGAAAAAGAGAGGTTGGTCAGTAGAATAGATTAGGTACACAATATACAAAGCAAATGATCATAGTAACTAAGTGTTTGATCAATATAAAAGTTCTAGCTACCAGGGCAAGAGCTCACTAGTCAACAAAAATTGTTCCTTCATCTCATACCATATACCAAGACAAGCTCCAAATGGTTACATGATCTCTACATAAATAATGACATCCATTCCCCAATTGATAAATGGTCAAAGGTTATGAACAGACAGTCTTCAGATGAAGAAATCAAAGCTATCTATAGTATGTTCTAAATCACTATAGATTAGAAAAATGCAAATTGAAACAACTCCGAGGTACCACCTCATATCTATCAGATTGGCTAATATGACAGAAAAGCAAAATGATAAATGTTGGAGAGGATGTGGGAAAATTGAAACACTAATGCATTGGTGGTAGAGTTGTGAACTGATCCAACTATTCTGGAGAGCAATTTGGAATTATGCCTACAGAGCTATAAAACTGTGCATACATAGCACTACTAGGTCTGTATTCCAAAGAGAAATACTACAAGCATCTTAGAAAGTTTTAAGGAACTAGAGTCAGGATCACACAAAACCTGGCAGCATCTACTGAAAACCAAAGGCAATCTTGGAATACAATATTCCAAAAGGTAAAAGATATAGGCTTACAACCAAGAATAACTTACCCTGCAAAGCTGAGTATTAACGTATAGGGAAATAAATAGATCTTTAATAGAATAAATGACTTTCAATCATTTATGATGAAAGATCCACAAGAAACCTAGAAAGGTAAATTTCTTTGAGCAATTAGAAGATACTATATGATAATGTAGTACTAATATTCTAAAGACAAAACAAATATTTCTTCAGAGTTTTAATGTATTCAAAGAGTATTGAGGGATCTAAAAACCAAAGAAACAAAACAGCAGAGGTCCTGTGGGGGGGGGGGGCAGGGATTGATTCTGTTCTGAGGGTTTTAAAAGGGAAAAGAAAAGGGAGGGCAAAAAGAAGAAAGAAGAAACACCAGGACTGATTCTTATTATTGGAATGCTTGACAAAGAGAGCATACAAACATGGAGGAAGGTATGGAAAGAGGAGGCATCAGCTGAACCTCGTTCTTATCTGGAAAGGACAAAGGAGAATTGGATCCACGTGCAAATAGCTTGATATAGAAATACATCAATCTAAGGAAAATAAGAGGGAATAGGAAGGAGATTAATAGGAAGAACAATATTAAGGAGGGAATAGTCACAAGAAAGGCAAGGGAGGCTTAAAAAGAGGTGGAGGAGGGGAGAAAAAAAATGACTAGAATCTAAGAGAGTGCCTTAGATCACCTCTTAAACAATGGGGAATGGCTGAACAAATTGTATGTGAATATAATGGAGTATTATTGCTCAGTAAGAAATGACAAAAGAGTCAATTTCACAGTGAAGAGATTCAGGAGGACTGGGAAAAGGCAGGGTTTTAACTGAAACTAGAAGGAAGTCAAAGATGAGAGAGACAGAGATAAAGAGACATAGAGACACAGAGAGACAGAGACAAAGAGAGAGATAGAGACAGAGATATAGAAAGAGACAGAGAGACAGAGACAGAAAAAGAGAGACACAGAGAGACAGAGACAAAGAGAGAGATAAAGAGACAGACACAGAAAGAGACAGAGAAAGAGATGGAGACAGAAAAAGAAAGAGACAGAGAAAGGCAGAGACACAAAGAGACAGACACAGAAGCAGACAGAAAAAGAGAGAGACAGAGACAGAGACAGAAAAAGAGAGATAGGAGAAAGAGATGGTATTTTAAGCATGAGGGAGAACAAGGGAAAATGCTCAGATCAAAATATAGCGTATCTTATGTGAGGAACAGCAGAGAGACCAGTATCACTGGACCCATAGGATCACTGGACAGCAGAGTGGAAGAGAGGAGTAAAACATCAGAACATTGGAAAGGTGGCAAAGGGCCAGGTTATAAAGGTTTTTAAAAGCCAGAGGACTTTATATTTGATCCTGGAGCTAATTGGGAGCCACCAGAGTTGATTGAATAGGAAAGACTTGCCCTTTAGGAAGATCAGATCCTACACAGTTCCTAGTAGGAGGGGTTGGAGTGAAGGCAGGGAGACCAACCAGCAGGCTATTGCCAAGGTCCAGGTGTAAGATGATTAGGGTCTGCACAAGAGTGGTCGCCGTGTCAGAGTAGAGAAGGGGATGTATGGGAAAGATGTTATAAAGATAGAAACAAGACAGGGCTTGGCAAAGGGGCAAGAACACCTTGATGAGCCAGAGAGATTCAATATTCTTCCAGGTCTTATCTGTGAACACCTCTTTCCTTCTTTTCTTAAAATTTTTTTTATCCTGAACTAAAACACCAAAAAGTCCATTTTCCATAAACTCAGTAGATCACAAAAAGAGGACTCTATATAAAACAGTAAATCTCCATTCCACATGAATTGTTTTTTTAATATATATGCACATATAAATATAAATTTTACGTATTACTTTACAAACTGTAGCAGAACCTAGAAAAATAATATATGCAATGTAAATGGAAATAACCAAACAATTAAAACTGAATGCAATGGTCAAGCTTGACCTCAGATTAAAGGTATACAAGCACATCTCCCCTTCTATCTTTGCAGAGAAGGGGTACTAGGGATGTGGAACACTGCAGATAAGATTGGATTTGCTCAAAGTGTTAGTTTAGCTGAACTGTTTTTTTCTCTCTCATTTTTATTCTTTGTTATAAGGGATGCTCTCCAGGAAGGGGGTGAGTGAGGGACTTACTGGAAAATGTTGATGTTAGAAAAAATTAAAGATATCAACAACCCAGAGATGGTAAGCAACAACACCGTAAAGAAAAATAACTTTGAGAGACTTGTGCTTCAACTCTGATGGATGCCACGTCACACCTCAATTCCAAAGGACCAGTGACTAGGCCTGTTACCTCAAGGGACAAAATGAGACATACATTTTCGTTCTTTAAAAAAATCATTTATTTATTTATTTGTCCATTCATTCATTTATTTATTTGTTTATTGTTGCATTTGAGTTTCAAGCTGTTTCTCTTCCTCCCTCCCAACTCTGCACTAGAGAAGGCTAACATTTGACACAAACACACACACACACACACACATATATATATATATATATACACATACATGTGAAATTATGCAGCACATAGTTCCACATGTCAGTTCTTTCTCTGGAGGTGGATAGCATCTTCCTTCATAGGTCCTTTGTATCTGATTTGAATATTCATATAACTCAGAAGAGCTTAGTCATTCACATTTATTCTTCAAACAGTATTACTGTTACTGTATACAATATTCGCTGGTTCTGTTCATTTCATTCTTCATTATTTTGTGCAAATCTTTCCATGTTCTCTTAAAACCAACCACTCGTCACTTTTTACAGCACGATAGTATTCCATCACGATCATATATCACAACTTGTTCAGCCATTCTCCAGTTGATGGGCATCCCTTCAATTTCCAGTTCTTTGTCACCATTAAGAGAGCAGCTATAAATATTTTAGAACCTGCAGGGTTTTTTTTTCCTTTTTCCCTGATCACCTTGGGAAACAGACCTAATAGTGGGATTGCTGGGTCAAAGGATACATACAATTTTATAACTCTTTGGGCGTAATTCCAGAGTGCTCTCCAAAATGGTTGGATCAGTTCACAGTTCCACCAATAGTCTATTAGTGTCTCAAATCTTCCTCATCCTCTCAAACATTTGTCATTTTCCCCTTCTATCATTTTAGCCAATCTGATAAGTGTGAGATGGTATCTCAAAGTTGTTTTAATTTGCATTTCTTTAATTGGTAATGGGAGTGGCTAGATGGTACAGTGGTTATAGTGCTAAATGTGAAGTCAGGAAGACATCTTCCTGAGTTCAAATGTGGCCTCAGACACTTACTAGCTGTGTGACCCTGAGCGAGTCACATCAACCTGTTTGCCTTGGTTTCCTCCTCTGTAAAATGACATGGAGAAGAAAATGGCAAACCACTCCAGGATCTTTGCCAATGAAATCCCAAATGGGGTCACAAAGAGTCAGGCACAACTAAAAACAACTCAACAACAAATCAATAATTATTTAGAGCATTTTTTCCACATGACTATATATGGCTTTGTTTTCTTCCCCTAAAAAACTGCTTGTTCATATCCTTTGACCATTTTTAATTGAGGAATGACTCATATTCTTATAAACTTGACAAAGCTCTCTATGTATTTGAGATACAAGGTCTTTATCTGAGAAATTGTCTATAAATTTTTTCCCTAATTTTCTGCTTTCTTTCTAATCTCAGCTATATTGGTTTAATTTGTATGAATCCCTTTTAATTTAACACAATAAAATTATCCACTTTACCTCTCACAATGCTCTATATCTCTTGTTTATTCATAAATTCTTCTATCCATAAATCTGATAGGTAACATGTTCCTTGTTCTTTCTGATTTACTTATGATATCTTCCTTTACATCTAGGTCATGTATTCATTCTGACCTAATCTTGGTAAATGGTATAAGAAATTGGTCTATATCTAATTTCCGCTATACTGCTTTCTAGTTTTCCCAATAGTTTTTTTTTTTACCAAACAGTGAATTCTTATCATGAGAACTTAAATCTTTACATTTATTAAACACAAGATTACTATAATCTTTTACTACTGTGTATTGTATCTATTGTACTCTATTGTACTGTCTATTGTATCTATTGTACTCTATTCCACTGATCCACCATTCTTTTTCTTAGCTAGTACCAGACAGTTTTGATAATTACTACCTTATAATACCGTTTAGGATCTGGCACTGCTAGATGTCCTTCCTTTACATTTTTTCTTTCATTAATTCCTTTGGTATTGTTGACCTTTTGTTCTTCCAAATGAATTTTGTTATTATTTTTTCTAACTCAATAAGATTTTTTGGGGGGGTAATTAAATTGGAATGGCACTGAATAAGTACATTAATTTAGGTAGAATTGTCATTTTTGTTATATTGGCTCAGCCCACTCATGAACAATAAATATTTCTCCAATTATTTAAATCTGGCTTTATTTGTATAGAAAGTACTTTATAATTATATTCATATAGTTCCTAGGCTTGTCTTGACAGTCATACTCACGGGTACTTTATATTATCTACGGTTATTTTAAATGAACTATCTCTTACTATCTCTTCTTGTAGGACTTTGTTGGTGATATATAGAAATGCTGATAATTTTTGTGGCTTTATTTTATATCCTGTTATTTTGCTAAAGCTATTATTTCTATTAGCTTTTTAGTTGAATCTCTAGGATTTTCCAAGTATACCATAACATTGTCTGCAAAAAGCTTTATTACTTTATTGCCCATTCTGATTCTTTTAATTTCCTTTTCTTCTCTTATTGCTGTTGATAGCATTTCTAGTACAATACTGAATAATACTGATGATAATAGGCATCTTTGTTTCACTCCTGATATTTTTGGAAAAGCTTCTAGCTTATCCTCATTACAGATAATGCTTGCTGATGGTTTTAGTAGATGCTTCTTATCATTTATACCTATGCTTTCACGTGTTTTTAATAGGAATAGATGTTGGATTTTGTCAAAAGCTTTTTTCTGCATCTATTGATATAATCATATGATTTTTGTTAATTTTGTTATTGATTTAATCAATCATACTAATAATTTTCCTTATATTAAACAAGCCCTGTCTGTATTCCTGGTTTAAATCCCACTTGGTCATGATGTGTAATATTTGTGATATATTATTGTAGTCTCCTAGCTAGTATTTTATTTAGGATTTTGCATCAATATTCATTACTGAAACTGGTCTATAATTTTCTTTCTCTGTTTTTGTTCCTCATGGTTTAGGTATCAGTACCATATTTGTTTCATAAAAAAGGAGTTTGGTAGGACTCCTTCTTTGCCTATTATTCCAAATAATTTATTTAATACTGGAATTAGTTGATCTTTAAATGTTTAATGCAATTCACTTGTAAAGCCATCTGGTCTTGATGCTTTTTTCTTAGAAAGTTCATTTATGGCCTGTTCTACTTCTTTTTCGAAAATAGGTTCATTTAGATATTACGTTTCCTCTTCTGTTTATTTGGGCAATTTATGTTTTTGTAAGTATTCTTCCATTTCATTTAAACTGTTAAATTTATGGGCATATAACTGGGCAAAATAATGCTTAATAATTGCTTTAATTTCATTTTCATTAGTGGTGTATTCACTCTTTTCATTTTTATATAGGTGATTTAGTTTTCTTCTCTCTTTGTAAATCATATTAACTAATAGTTTATCTATTTTATTAGTTTTTTCATAAAACAAACTTCTCATTTTATTTGTTAATTCAATGGTTTTCTTGCATTCAGTTTTATTAATCTCACCTTTAATTTTCAGGATTTCCAATTTGGTGTTTAATTGGGGATTTTTAATTTGTTCCTTTTTTAGTTTTTTAATTGAATATCCAATTCATTGATTTGTTCTTTCCCTATTTTACTGATGTAAACATTTAGAAATATAAATTTTCCTAGTTACTGCTTTTGCTGCGTCCCCTAAGTTTTTATATGTTGATTCATTATTATCATTCTATTTAATAATTTTTTTGTTTCTATGACTTGCTCTTTATTTTAAAGTGCATTTATTTATTAATTTTTAGTTTTCAACATTCACTTTTATAAGATTTTGAGTTCCAAAATTTTCTTCTTCCCTCCCCTTCCACCCCAAAGATTACATGCAATCTGATATAGGCTGTACATGTACAATCATATTAAACATATTTCCACATTAGTATGACTTGTTCTTTAACTCACTCCTTCTTTAAGATTAGGTTATTCATTCTCCAATTAATTTTTAATCTGTAATTTTTATAGCATTGTGATCTGAAAAGGACGCATTTAATATTTCTGCTTTTTTGCATTTAACTATAATGTTTTTATGGCCTAATATATGGTCAGTTTTTGTAAAGGTACCATATATCTCTGAGAAAAAGGTATATTCCTTTCTATTTCCATTGAATTCTCTCCAGATGTCTATTATATTTAGCTTATCTAAGATTCGATTAATCTCCTTGACTTCTTTCTTATTTTTTGGTTATATTTGTCTAGTTTTGAGAGGGGAAGTTTGAAATCTCCCACATGTTATAATTACTAGTTGTGTACTTCCCTCCATCCTATTTTTTCTCACTGTTAATCTCTCTCTCTCTCTTTTACCTCATCCCTCTTCAGAAATGTGATTTACTTGACCACTGACTCCCTTATTCTATCCCCTTGCCTCCTATTTCTTAATCTATACACCCTTCTAAGAGACTCTACCTTAGCCTATCTCCTTGCCCTCCTATTTCTCTGTAAATTAAGAAAACTTGTATACCTTATTAAATATATATTCTTGTAGCCAGAATGGCCTTTGTTTTCTTTGAATGACTCAGCTTACCTCATTGAGCCTCTGGACACTGTGGCTTGCTCTTCCGGGGCAGGAAGCCCAAAGAGCATTCCAGGAAGCAGACAACTTCCTGTGTGAGGAGTCATGGGGCTGGCTGAGGGGAGGTGTTAACGGCCACGCTAGGGGGAGGGGCCAAGTCAAGAACCAATCGGCCCTGGTCGTTCAGGCGGTGCTTGATGATGTCAAAAACTCTATAAGAGGGGAGAGGACAGCTGGAAGATCCTCTCTTTTCCTTTTCCGGTTGGAGCCAGAGACAGTTACAACGACAGTTACAGCGACAGTTACAGCGACAGTTACGGCAGTTACGTCAGTTACAGCCACAGCCACAGACACAGCTGAAACAGGAGCTGCCAGTAGCAGAGCTGACCTACGGGAGGAAGCTGAACAAAGACTTCAGGCCATTACAGCAACAGTTACAGCGACAGTTGGAGCCAGAGGCAGTTACAGAGGCAGTTACGACAGTTACGTCAGTTACAGCCACAGCCACAGACACAGCTGAAGCAGGAGCTGCCAGTAGCAGAGCTGACCTACGGGAGAAAGCTGAACAAAGACTTCAGGCCAGTGGGTAATCTTATTACCATAGAGGGGGAAACATGATTTTGCTTTACGCAATCATGCTTCTCTGTAGCCTCCTGGTTACTCTTTCAAGGCGTACTTATTGGGCCTGGAAGCTTTTGATCAATATATCAAAATGGGGTTGCTGGTTCATGGGTTGGTTACTGTGGAGCCTAAATAAATGTTTTGATTCTTCTGCCTTCTACTTTGAGAGTTTCTTATATCCGGCGATTCCGAACGTTTCAGACATGTTTATGATCCTATTTGAGATTATAAACTCTGCCCTCCTAATACATTTGGCGACGAGGATGGGATCGCTAGGTATAAGATCTCTATTTAGAAGCAGAACAATTCCAGAGGAAGAGATGAATATCCCAGGATGGGAGGATCCATTTTATTCCTCCCTAGCAAAAGAATTGGCTAAAAAAGCTGGACCCTGTGAAAACTGGGAACCAAGGCTACGGAGAGGAGATCCTAGGGATTTGGAAAAGTGTTTACGAGAAGTTGGGATTCAGTCAGGGGCATCACTATCTAGGCAAAGCTGGATAGTGTTATCAGCCTACCGGCTAGTATACGAAGATTGAGATTAAGTGAAAGACATGGGGGCACTCCTACCCCACAGGAAGAAGGGGAATCTCAGATAGCAGGAGACCAAACTGACTCAAATGAGAACTTTTCTATTAATGTGGCTAAGAGCAACAGGAGACCAAAAAAGCCCAGAGTGCATTTCAACCCAGCCCAGAAAGAGCCTGACTGCCTGCTTCGTCCTAGCCATGGTGGCAGAGGAAGTGAGTGGGGGGAGAATGAGACAATGTTAGGGGCTGAGGCACAAAACACTACTGGGGTTCAGGATGTGCCTCACACAGAGAATAGGAGATGGTTAAATGATCAGACAAGGGCTCGACCCATACAAAGGAGGAAGACAGAAACCCGAGGTGAAGATTCAGTTACAAGGGAAATTCAGGAAGATTTCTCACCGCAAGAGGTCACAGATATTTTGAGTAGATTCAGCCAAAGAATAGGAGAACCATTGATATCTTGGATGGTAAGACTCAGTGATCAAGGGGCCAGTGGAATATCAGTAGATGGGACAGACTGCATGAGATTCATAGGTATCAGCCATGATCCTCTAGTTCAACAAGCTTTTAGGGAACATCATCAGCAAGGAGATGGTGATAGCAGGACTACTCTGTTGGCATTAGCCGCTGTGGGATGCAATAAGAGATATGATACTGATTCTATGTGGCCCACTGAGCACAGACCCTGGTATTCACTTAGAGATTGTATCATGAGACTAAAGGAGGAGGTAATGAAGACTGCCATTATGATAGGAACTGCAGACAAATATTACAATGATCCAATGGGACTGCCTCATAGGAATTTAATAATTAGGACAGCTCCCCCTGCTTATAAACAACTAATTTTGAATTTATTACTTGGAGAAGTAGGGAGCCGTCTTACAACAGTGATAAATAAGATTTTACAGTTATATGACTTAGGTGACTGGGGAAGGGATAGATCTCCTCGAGAGAGAAGAGTGAATAACCAGCAAACTTGGCGCCAAAGGAGAGTAACAAGGAAAGAAATGTTTACTGCTTTATTGAGAGCAGGGGTAGGTTTTGAAATGATAGATGGAATTCCAACCAATGAATTATATAGAATGTACAGAGATAAAGGCCTTGATAACAGGAGAGATAGGGAAATCAGAACTGCTCCTGCAAATGCTACAGATGTTGAACCTTCATACCCAAGTGAATCACATGAAAGGGAATACTAGGGAACAGGCCGAGCCCCAGTCCAAATTAAGGAAATACACAGGCTGGATTGCAGACCTCACATTAACTTGACCATATATTGGAAAAATGGGTCAAGTACGGTAACTGAGGCATTAATAGATACTGGGGCCGAGGCCACCCTTATTTATGGAAATCCAGACAAGTTCAGCCATGGAACTCCTATTACCATTACAGGACTAGGAGGGACTGAAATATCAGCCAGACAAGTTAAATTGATGATGAAAATTGGACAGTTGCCCAAGAAAGAATATAGTGTGGTTATTGTGCCTATTCCTGAATACATCATTGGAATAGACATTTTGAAGGGTATGACCTTAAATTTACCTGAAGGGAAATACCAATTTGCTGTGAGGAAAATAGGCATTAATGCAGTCTTAGTGGGGAAAATCAAGATGGATCCAATCACTTTGCCCGAACCTTCTGAAGTAATTACTTTGAGGCAATATCGTGTGCCAGGTGGGCAAGATGAAATTGCCAACACTATAAGAGAATGTGTTGAGGCAGGAGTGTTAGTCCCTACAACTACTCAATGGAACAACCCTGTCTGGCCAGTCCGAAAATCAGATGGAACATGGAGGATGACAGTAGATTATAGACAGCTGAACAAAGTGACTCCTCCCTTGTATGCTGCTGTTCCAGACACGGTTACTTTAATAGAGAGAATACAAAAACATGAAGGGACTTGGTATGCAGTTATTGATTTGGCCAATGCCTTCTTTATGATCCCAATAGACCCCAAGCAATGGAATCAGTTTGCTTTTACTTGGCAAGGCCGACAGTATACATTTACACGCCTGCCGCAAGGATATATTCATAGCCCAACTATTTGCCACAGGATTGTAGCTGAACATTTGGATGAATTAAAGTTACCTGGTGTACAGCTTACACATTACATAGATGACATCATGATACAGGGAAAGAATATAAAGGAGGTGGAGGAGAGTTTAGCATTATTAATTGACCATATGAAAAGCAAAGGATGGGAAATCAACCCCGCAAAGGTTCAAGGGCCAGCTCAAACTGTAAAATTCTTGGGGATACAGTGGAATAGAGGACTGCGAGAAATTCTCCCACAAGCTCGACAAAAAATCCAGGATTTTCCCACCCCTACCAATAAGAAAGAGGCCCAAAAGTTCATAGGGCTGTTTGGTTATTGGAGACACCACATCCCACATTTGGGACAGATTTTAAAACCCTTGTATAAAGTCACCAGAAAGAAATATGAATTTGACTGGGGACTTGAACAAAGTAGAGCTTTTGAGGAAGCAAAGGCTGCTATTCAATTAGCTCTAGACTTATGGCCTATGCAAAATGGGCCAGTGGAGTTACAAGTGACTGTACAAGATGACTATGCAAATTGGAGTCTGTGGCAAAAACACAAAGCCGAAGTGTACCTTTAGGCTTTTGGTCAAGGAAACTGCCCTCATCTGGAGTGCAATATACACCTTTTGAGAAGCAGCTGTTAGCTGCATATTGGGCTTTAGTAGAAACTGAGCAACTAACTCTGGGTCATGAAGTGGTATTAAGGCCTGGAATTCCAATTATGACTTGGGTAATGAGTACCCCAGCTTCTCACAGAATTGGACATGCACAAGAGGCAAGCATAATCAAATGGAAGTGGTATATTCAGAATAGGTCCAGAGCAGGCAAAAATGGAGTTTCTGCTCTACATGAATCTGTGGCGAACATTGATACTGAGAGCAATGAAAAGCCCCTTGAATCTAAGCAACAGATGGTACCATCCTTAGTGAAATGGAATAATGGATATGACGGACTAAATGAAGAACAGAAGAAACATGCTTGGTTTACTGATGGGACAGCAAAATATTTAGGACAGAAGAGACATTGGAAAGCAGTAGCCTATAACCCCTGTACAAGGAGAACTCTGGAAAGTTCTGGGATAGGTGGAAGTAGCCAATATGCTGAACTGATGGCAGTGCATCAGGCCATCAGAGCAGAGAAAGGAGGACAATGTCATATATTTACTGACTCGTGGGCGGTAGCTAATGGATTAGCTACGTGGATGCCTATATGGAGGAATCAGAATTGGGAGATTCATGGCAAACAAGTTTGGGGTAAAGAGTTATGGGAAAATATATGGGACATGTCTTTGGTTACAGATCTGTCAGTTTTTCATGTTGATGCTCATGCAACCCTGACCACACCAGAACGTGAGTACAATGCACATGCGGATCGACTAGCAAAGATTGCTACTGAATGTATTGTCCCTACTCCGACTCCAACTGATGACCCAGCCTTAGCAAGATGGGTCCACCAGACTGCTGGCCATTTAGGGGTCCAGGCCACCCATCGATGGGCACAGGATCGAGGTATCAGTATTTCTCATGCGTTGTTAAAACAAATAACAGAGGAGTGTTGTATATGCCAATTAGAAAAAGAACGAACTCTTCCTAGGATAGTTACTGGAGAAATAGCAAGGGGAAAAGTTCCAGCCCAAATTTGGCAGATAGATTATATTGGCCCACTACCCCAGGATAAAGGATGTAAATATGTATGTACGTGTGTTGACACCTATTCAGGTGTACTAGTGGCTTGTCCTTATAAAGACGCAACTCAGAAAAACACCTGTAAAACTCTAGATATTGTAAGTTTATATTATGGAACCCCAATGCAGATTCAAAGTGACAATGGGTCACATTTCAAGGGCAAAGAAGTGAAAAGATATTGTGTGTTGAATAATATAGAATGGATATATCATATTCCATATTACCCACAAGCATCTGGGCTAATTGAAAGAATGAATGGATTGTTGAAAGAACAGCTGAGAAAATTAAGCTCAAATAATTCATATCGACATTGGAAGAATAATTTGTCTATTGCCTTACGTAATTTGAATAATAGGCCCTTAGGGGGGAGTACACCTCTAGCCAGAATGATGACCCCAAATCTGCAGATCAGAGAACAGCAAACATGTGAGATCCAAAACATTGAATTTTGGACTGTGAGGGAAGATGTCCCACTACCAAGTCCAGGAACACCTGGTTCAGCAGGATATGATTTACATTGTATAGAGAATTTTAGGTTAAATAGGAAAGAGATAAGAAAAACCCCTACTGGAGTATGTATGAGAATCCCCAAGAATCATCTTGGACGGATATTACCTAAACCAGGATTAGCAGCTCAAGGAATACATGTATTGGCTGGAGTGATAGATTCTAATTATCAAAAAGAAATTGTTGTGACACTCCAGAATATGGGTAAAAAACCTGTACAATTTTGTAGAAATGATAGGATGGTTCAAGTCATTATTATCCCCTGTGAAAAAATACCCTTTGTGAAAACTGACCCTCCTCCCAAAATAACTACTAGAGGGGCAAAAGGGTCTTGCTCCATTGATAGAATAAAGTCAGGAGCTAAGGTATGGGTAAAACGGAAGCCAGATGATATTCCAAAGGCTGCAGAAGTTATAGCCCATGGGAAGGACAACACTGTAACAGTTGTCTATTCAGGGGAAAATAATTACCAAATCGTACCCCTGAACCATATATTTTACCGTGAATAGGTTATAATAATAGATTCACAGACTATTCTTTTTGTCCTTTGTTTTGGCTAACCTTGTTGCTAGTTTTGTTTCCTTCAGGCTTAAGCACCCTGCACTTTCCGGTGACTGCCTAAGCATGTAGCATTCTTGGAATTCCTGCCAGCTCGTTAAAGAAATGACCTCTGGAATGGGACTTTTTGGGGGCAGGGCCATCTCTACATCCAATTTCAGCATGAAGAAGCTATGGAAAATGAGACCTTCACCCCTCACCCCAAGATTTTGAGCCCCAATCGTTCAAGGGGGGTGGAAATGATGATAGTGTTCTGTTTACTTATTTTGTGTTATCCTTGCTGTGTTGTTTTATTGTTATGATATTATTGATCCTATGTAATGGATACAAGGATTTAGGGGTGGACATTTGAATTATTAATAATTATTTTGGGGATGATTGATTGAAGAGATTATCTTGCTGGGATCTAGGGGTGGATCACATTTGAATCGTAAACCAATATTTAGGAATGTCACCAAATGATATGCTTTGCTTTATAATGAATGATATGTTTTAGTTTCCTTTGTAATTGGATCACAATGTATGTTCTAGGATACATGGCTGATTAGATTATGTATCCTATAACAAGGGGTGGAGTGTAGCCAGAATGGCCTTTGTTTTCTTTGAATGACTCAGCTTACCTCATTGAGCCTCTGGACACTGTGGCTTGCTCTTCCGGGGCAGGAAGCCCAAAGAGCATTCCAGGAAGCAGACAACTTCCTGTGTGAGGAGTCATGGGGCTGGCTGAGGGGAGGTGTTAACGGCCACGCTAGGGGGAGGGGCCAAGTCAAGAACCAATCGGCCCTGGTCGTTCAGGCGGTGCTTGATGATGTCAAAAACTCTATAAGAGGGGAGAGGACAGCTGGAAGATCCTCTCTTTTCCTTTTCCGGTTGGAGCCAGAGACAGTTACAACGACAGTTACAGCGACAGTTACAGCGACAGTTACGGCAGTTACGTCAGTTACAGCCACAGCCACAGACACAGCTGAAACAGGAGCTGCCAGTAGCAGAGCTGACCTACGGGAGGAAGCTGAACAAAGACTTCAGGCCATTACAGCAACAGTTACAGCGACAGTTGGAGCCAGAGGCAGTTACAGAGGCAGTTACGACAGTTACGTCAGTTACAGCCACAGCCACAGACACAGCTGAAGCAGGAGCTGCCAGTAGCAGAGCTGACCTACGGGAGAAAGCTGAACAAAGACTTCAGGCCAGTGGGTAATCTTATTACCATAGAGGGGGAAACATGATTTTGCTTTACGCAATCATGCTTCTCTGTAGCCTCCTGGTTACTCTTTCAAGGCGTACTTATTGGGCCTGGAAGCTTTTGATCAATATATCAAAATGGGGTTGCTGGTTCATGGGTTGGTTACTGTGGAGCCTAAATAAATGTTTTGATTCTTCTGCCTTCTACTTTGAGAGTTTCTTATATCCGGCGATTCCGAACGTTTCAGACATGTTTATGATCCTATTTGAGATTATAAACTCTGCCCTCCTAATACATTTCTATTCCCTCTTTAACAGAGTTCTAAAGAGATACATTTTCAGTCATAACCAATTAGGGAGTTTGTTTTGCTTGATTATTCGTATCTGAGATAATTTATTTTTCTTTCTTTCAGTTTCTTTGGAAGGAGGAGGGGAGGAAATTTAGAAATGGGATGATCAAATTTTTAAAAGTTTGGGAAGGAAAAAGGTAAAAGAAAAGAAAGTAAGAAAAAAGGTCATTGAAGCATCTAAAAATGCATAGAAGAAAGTAGAATGAAGGACAGTAGGAAACTCAGAGATCAGTTGTTTGTTTGTCTTTAGTTCTCGAAGAGGACCATAATATTAGGGAAATGATGACATGACTTGCAGTTGATTTTACTTGAATGAGTCAAGGCTCAGCTTTGGAAAGAATGTGGTGAATTAGGAACTTAAAAGTAAGTTGTTCCTAACTCATATTCACAGTTTCATGCACAATCCTTATTTTCTGTTCTAACTTCTTGGGTGGAAATATTCATTTTATATGGTGTTGGTTAAGATCAGAATAAAAAAAAAACTCAATAAAAATCCTAAAAGTTATCAATAAATTATTTGAAGACAAAGATCAAAGCAAATAAACAGGAAAGAACAATTAGTGAGAAAAGTTGCAATAAGATATTTCTTCTCTAAACTACTCCCCCCCATTCTGCTTCCAAATTCTGTGACAGAAGGTGGTAGAAGAAGGAGCAAAAGAGAATACAAGGTCTTTAGTGGAAGAAGTAGAATTTATAAATGTGGTTTTGAAGGGTTTCAACTTGTGAAGAAATTCAGAGATAAAATCTGGAGGAAGAGAAATTTAGAAGAAATTGAGGATAAACTGAGAAATAACAATTTGAGCTGGAGAGAAAGGAGGGTTCAGCATATAATATTTATTCCAGTTATGATTCTGAGGTTTCTCCACCATGCATTGGGCCTCAATGGTAGTAACTAGGAGACCCAGCATAGTGGAGTGTAAAGTGCCTTAGAGGTGAAATGAGAGGTTATTGAGTCATTTTCAATGGTATTTGACTCTCTATGACCTCATTTAGGATTTTCTTGGCAAAGATACTGGAGCGGTTTACCATTTCCTTCTCTAGCTCTTTTGACAGGTGAGGAAACTGAGGAAAACAGGGTGAAGTGACTTGCCCAGGGTCACACAGCTGGTTGTGTTTGTCCTTCGTTCTCAAAGAGGACCATGATGTCAGGGAAGTGATGACATGACTTGCAGTTGACTTTGATTTGAGGGAGGGAGGGCTGTGCAAGGTCACCAGCCTCACTTTCTCCTCCAGAGCCATCTGGATCCAGCAGCCAGACATTCACCAGGATGACTGCAGAGGGCCTAGGATGTATTGGGAGACCCTGGTCCTTTTAGGCTAAGGTCTTTCTTTTCAGGTTCTCACTTTGAGTGAGGTGATGTTCATTCAGTGAATAGGCCTCTTTAAGAAGTGAGTCAAGGCTATTGTGTAAATAAGTTTAAAGGTATGTATAGAATGTATATCAGACTACATGCCGTCTTGGGTGGGGGGAGGGAAAGGGGTGGGAAGGGAAG
Organism: Trichosurus vulpecula; assembly: GCF_011100635.1. NCBI lineage: Eukaryota > Metazoa > Chordata > Mammalia > Diprotodontia > Phalangeridae > Trichosurus > Trichosurus vulpecula. The sequence continues at coordinate 53,865,193 of NC_050573.1, read as the reverse complement.
AAAATTTGAAATTCAAGAACATGTAGAACTGAGTGTTGTAAACTAAAAATTAAAAAATCTAATTAAAAAAAGTGTGAATCAAGGGATGGCCCCTTTAATCAGAAAAAAAGAAGAAGTAAAAAACGAAAGCGGGAGGGGAAGACCCTCAGGGTTGCTGGTCAAAAGAGAAACAGTTAACCATTGACATCCACTCTGAGCCAGGAGGGCCCAAAATACAGCCCTTAAGTGGAGTTTGGGCAGGGACCTATTGTGGTCCAATCTATGCACGTCCGAGTGAAATGGGTTTAAGTCTTGTCCTTTGAGAAAGAGAAAGAAAGTGCTTCAGGTCAAATTGGAATTCAGGTCCTCCAGACTCCAGGCACTGTGCTGCTGCCTCTAACCCCACCACAACCAGCCCAGAGAAAGCTAGGTAAGACAAGGGAAATAAAAGAAATGAGTTAATCAATCAAACAGTTGCTAAGATTGCTACAGGGTCCGGCATTTGCTAAGTGCCATGCCAAGCACTAGGGATAAAAAAAGAGGCTAAAGACAGTCTGCTCTCAAGGAGCTCACTGTCTAATGAGGAAGATAACACTCCAATGATTGTGTTCATACAAGATATGGATGCATAAGATGGAGATAATTAATGGAGAGAAAGTACTGGATTGAGGAGGGCTTGGGAATGGCTTCTGTACAAAGTGAGTTTTTAGCTGGGACTTGAAGGAAGCTGACAGGGGCATTCTGGCTGGGGGGAGGTGGGTGGCCAGGGAAAATTCTCACGGTTGGTGGATGGAGCTTATTGTGTGGTGAACAGCAGGGAGGTCGCTGTCACTGGATTACAGGTGTGTGTGTGTGTGTGTGTGTGTGTAAGAAGACTGGGAAGAGGGAGGGAAAGGGAAGGTTATGAAGAGCTTTGAACACCAAAGGATTTTATCAGTTGAATCTGGAAGTGAGAAGGAGTGAATGGAGTGCTGGGTCTGGAGGCAGAAGATCGGAGTTAAAATCCAGACTCAGACACACCTTACTATCCACGTGGTCTTGGGCAAGTCACTTAACCACTGTTTCCCTCAGTTTCTTCATCTGTAAAATGGGAGTAGTAAGAACATTTATCTCCTAGGCTTATCGTGAGGTTCTAATGAGATGGTCATTGTAAAGTGCTTAGAACATAGCGTGTGCTATATATATAAATGTTAGCTATTACTATTATTGCTACTGTTCTCAGTGCAGTCAGTTGCCTCTTCCCTCTGATTGGAGGGCTGACAGGCTCCCCTCAAAGCCTTCCTTTAGAGGGGTCTGTCTCAGAACTTTCCAGGTAAGCCTGCTTAGTTTTGACTCCAAGAGCACTATGTTCTGGTGATCATGTATTATCTTCTTCCATTAGATTGTAAGCCATTTAAGGGCAGGAAGTGTTTTTTCTTTTTTAATTTTGTTTGTATCCTTGGTGCTTTGCACAGCGTCTGGTACATAGTACACGTTTAATAAATGTTTTATTGAACTGATATTATATAAATGTAATAATATGTATTATATTATATGGAGGCTATGTGATAAATAATAGCATAATTAGGTGAATTTTATACTGGTTGAATGACCCAAATCAAAAGAGTTGCTAATAGTGCTGTGTCAGTTTGGAAGGGGAGTGCCCCCGAGGATCTGTGTTTCTGCCTGGATGTTTAGTTTTTTTTTTTATCTGTAACATGGATAAAGGTATAAATGACATACTTATAAAATCTGCAGATGATGCAAAGCTAAGATGGATAACTAATACTGGGCGACAGAGCCAGGATTTGAAAAGACAGCGACAAATTAGAATTATGGAATGAATCTTGTAAGGCCAAATTCAATGAAGGTAAGTGTACAGTCTTTTTTTTGTATAGGGAAGGTGTGCTCTGAAAACCCAGAATGGAATCACAGAAGAGAAAGGTCTGATAAGGTGTTAAACTAACTTAAAAAAACCACAGCCATGGGGGCAGCTAGGTGGTGCAGTGAATAGAGTGCTGATCCTGGAGTCAGGAGGACCTGAGTTCAAATCCAACCTCAGACATTTGACATCTTACTAGCTGTGTGACCTTGGGCAAGTTACTTAACCCCAATTGCCCTGCCTTCCTCCCACAAAAAAACAAAACAAAAACCACAGCCATTCCCAGTTGTTTGTTGTACATCCTTCATTTTGAAGAGGAGAGGACCAATGACATCAGGAGGGTGATGTCTTAGACTTGCAAGTGAATTGGATTTAAGTGAGGCAGAGCTGGGTAAAGCCACCAGTCTCACTCTCTCCTCCAGAGTCATTGGAGTTCAGTGGCAAAACATAAGTCAAGACACCTGGCAATGCCCCGCCCCACCCCCTCCCCTGCCCAGTGGTGATGTCTTTATGAAGTTCAAACAAGTCCCTTGATTGAATTAGAAAGAGAGTGATATCATTGGCCAAGCCAAGATTGATCGTGCTCCCAGGTGACCTTTTAGAGACAGTGGAACAATTCAAGGAGAGGTCAGTTCAAGCAAGTCTAGCAGGATGAGGAACTCAACTCTTGGCAAAGAGAAGCCACATAAAACCGGAGAAAGGAATGAGAAAGCTATGAGAAGTCACATTGATCTGTGAGAGTAGAAGTATAGGCTGAGGCAGCACCCTGAGGAGTAGAGTTTGTGGGCACAGATCAGGATGGGAAGTGTTGGGACAAATACTCTGTCTCTCCCCCCCAGGGACTCTAGATCCTAAGGTTATAATTGTGTGTTTATACGCCCTCATTGGAGTCTGAAGTCTTTTCCTCTGTCTTAAATGTCTTTATAATTAGTGCTAACCATGAGCATTTGGGGATTGTGGTTGGGAAGAGATGATTGAAGCAAAAGCAAACCAGAGGAGATAGAGTGGGGTGGTATTAAAACTATTTTGCCAGAGTGCTGTCTCTCTGTCTGGGTGCTTGGAGCTATAATGATGATGATGATAAAAATAAAAATGATAAAAATCTTTTGTTACAACTTTTCAGAGCAAAGAGAGAATTTTTATACTGGTAGATATACCTAGGTGAGGCAGCTAGGTGGCACAGTGGATAGAACGGAGGGCCTGGAGTCGGGAAGATCCAAGTTCAAATGTGGCCTCAGATACTTACTAGCTCTGTGACCCTGGGCAAGTCACTTCGCCCTGTTTGCCTCAGTTTCCTCATCTGTAAAATGAGCTGGAGAAGGAAATGGCAAACCATTCCAGTATCTCTGCCCAAAAAAGCCCAACTGGGGTTACAAAGAATTGGACACACCTGAAACAACTGACCAACAACAACAACATACCTAGGCAAAGAATCAGCAGTAAGGTTGAGGGCAAATAGGAGTGGTAGACCAACTGTACCACACCATGCCACCATTACTATAAGTATGAACTCATCTGAGAACATAGTTTTTTTAATTTAATTTTTCCTCTGCACTGGCAGTTTAGATGTTTTTATTATTCTTTCTTCCTGTTTCTTTTAAGCAAGATTTTCCAGAATTACTGCTGTAAGCATTGTAGTTGTCGTCACTGTGAAAATTTTATTTTTTATGCACTTGTTTTTTTTCTCTTTGTATTATTTCAATTTTCCTTTGATGTTTCGAGCTTGAAGTTGACTTTAACACCATGTTCTTACTACTTTTAAGAACTACAACTCATTAAATTTTATGATTTTGATACACAATTTAAAAAAACTTGAAATACACTTTTATTACTTTCCCACTGATATTTTATGACTTAACTTTTTTAATGCCTTCCAGAGAGACCATGACTGAAGGGAGGTGCCCAATTTCAAGGAGCGTGACCCCTGGTAACAGAGAAGAGAGTAGACTGTGAATTCATGACCTCTTTCTTTCTCTCCCTCTGTCTCATCCTCTCCCTCTCTCTTCTTTTTGTGCTATGCTACCCCTACACTTTGTACTCTGGGCCATCTCCAGTCATCCTGATGAATATCAGGCCACTGGACCCGGATGGCTCTGGAGGAGAAAGTGAGGCTGGTGACCTTTCGCAGCCCTCCCTCACTCAAAGTCAACTGCAAATCATGTCATCATTTCCCTGATGTCACGGTCCTCTTCGAAAACGAAGGGCAAATACAACAACAACCCCAACACCTACTGCCTCCTTTTCTCCAAATTAAAAAAAAAGAGCTTAATAAATATGTCTAGTCAGGCAAAATAAAATTCCCACCTTGTGTTTTATTCTGTTTCTTGAGTCTTTCACTTCTCTGTCAAGGAGTGGGTAATAATAATAGCTAACATTTATGTAATGCTTACCATGTGCCAGGCACTATACTAAGCACTTTACAAATATTGTCTCACTTGATCCTCATGAGAAAAAATATTTTTCTGTTATATTAATAACCAGTTAGTAAACTGGGATCTAGGCCTTTCTCCTTTATTTCCTCACTTAGGGCCCAGCCCCTATAGAAGGTCAGTCAGTGTCTGAAAGACATGACTGATTAATAGGATTGCCTTGGCCCTTGGGGGAACGTGCTCTTCAATCTTGGGCAGGACTCTACCCAAGTAGGAGACCTTGCTTTTGTTTAGAGTGTAAACAGAATCCAGTCTAGGCCAGTTCCTACTCTGAAAGAAATGAGCCCCTGTCCTTGTACCCCTTCATTAGAGTTTAGGGTGACTCAGCTCATGAAGGAAAACCAAGCAGAGTGGTCTGGATGGAAATGCATTCCCCTGTCCAGATTGCTGGTGGTGGCTGAGTCCCATGATCAACCCATGTTCTCAGCAGGAGGAGCTGAAGACTTCTAGCCCACATCCTCATTAAATGTCCACCAATCAGGATTGATTTTCATGTGTCAGGGACATTCTCTTTTACAAAGGTATTTAAGGCATTTGGTGTCTCCATTAGAGGTCTTTGGTTACTGAGAGAAACCACTTACCTTCAATTTATTGAATATTAGCTAGCATAATTAATAAGTTGATTATTAATTACCCAGAAACTCTGTCTCTTGGGTTTTTCATTTGTAACACAAAAACCCTAGGAGGTAAATGCTACTATCCTTTAATGACTTGCCCAGGGACACAAGTGTTGGAGTCTGAATTTGAATTCAGGTCTTCCTGACTCCAGGCCTGATGCTGTGCACTATGGTGCCCCCTAGGTACCCTCTGCTTCATCATCAGTCATATGGAATCATGGTTGGTTATTTTATCGATCAAAGTTCTGAAGTCTTTCAAAATTATTTGTCTTTACAATGTTGTTATCAAATAAATTGTTCTCCTGGTTTTGCTCATTTCTGCATCAGTTCATATAACTCTTTCCAGGTTTCTCTGAAACTATCTCTTTCATCATTTTTAAACTACACAATACTATTCCATTACATTTATACGCTATAATTTTTTCAGTCATTCCTCAAATGATATGCACCCCCTTAGTTTCCAGGGTTTTGTCACTATAAAAGGCTGACATACATGCGTATATATATATAATATATATATACTTTTGTGGAGTGTTAAACTATGTATATTTATATATGTGTGTATGTAAACATATGAGTCCTTTTCTTCTTTCTTTGATCTTTTTGGGGGCATAGGCCTAATAGTAGTATTGCTGGGTCAAAAAGTATGGACAGTTTAATGACTTTTGGGGCATAGTTCCAAATTGCTTTCTAGAATAGCTGGACCAATTCACAGTTCCTCTGATGATACATTAGTACACATGTTTCCCCACAGCCTCTAACAATGATCATTTTCCTTTTGGGGGGTCATTTTTGCCAATATGATGGATGTGACATGGAAACTCACAGTTACTTAATTTTCAGTTCTCTATTAGTGATTTGGGACTTTTTTTTCCCCGTGTAGTTGATAGTTTTGTATTTCTTTCTTTGAAAAACTGCCTTTCCTTATCTTTTCATCATTTATATATTGGGTAGTGGCTTTGTTCTCATAAATTTGAATCAGTTCTTTATATATCTTTGACATATATATATATACATATATATATATGTATATATATATATATATATATATATATATATATATATATATATATATATATATATACACATACATAAAATGACCTTTATCAGAGCAACTCACCACATGGATTTTTTTCCCAGTTAACTTTTTCACCTCTAATTTTAACTGTATTGGTTTTGCGTAAAAACTTTCTAATTTTATGAAATCAAAATTGCCTGTTTTTATCTTCTGTAATCTTCTCTGTCCTTTGTTTGGCCATGAACTCTTCCCTTATCCATAGTCGTGAAGGGTATTTTTTCTTTCTCTTCTAATTTATTTATGATGTGACCTGTTATAATCTGAGTCATTATCCATTTAGAGATTATATTATGTGGTGGGAGATACCTGCCAGCCTTCTTTCTAGTTTCCATAAACCCGTACCTGTACCAAATTGTTTCGATGTTTACTGCTTTGTAGTATAGTCTGAGATCTGGCACTGCTAGGTCCACTTTATTCTCACCTTTTATCATGATCTCCCTTGAGATTTTTTATCTTTTTGTCCTGCAGATAGATTTCATAATTCTTTTTTTCTAGTATTAGAAAGTAATCCTTTGGAAATTGGATAGTTTGATTCGTATGACACTGAGTTAATAAAATAATTTAGGTCATATTAGGAAAGAAGGAAAGAAATAAGTTTTTATTAAGCTGCCTCTGTTTCAGCCTTTAAAAAAAATATATTGACTTGGCCTGTACATCACAATTACTATTTCTCCAGTTAATTCTATTTTTAGTAGTTTCATCATTGTATTCATGTAGTCGCTATGTGTCTTAGAAGATAGACTCTCAAATATATACATTCTGTAGTTACTTTGAATGGAATTTCTTAATCTCTTCCTGTTGGGTTTGGTTGGCCAATATAAATGCTGCTGACTTATGCGTATTTATTTCATAACCTTCAACTTAGCTAAAGCAATTAAATCAATTTTTCAGTCGACTCCTTTGGGTTCTGACATTCTAAGAAAAAATTAGGCACACTGAAGAAAGGGAGCTTCAAGGGGTCTGACTCCTCAGGGCAAAGAGAAGGGTTATATATATATGGTCTCTACAAGGGCAGCAACTCTCAGAGCCCAGCAGAGGTCAGCACCTACAGGGGAGTTCATGAGGCCTCTAAGAGCAAGGGAGTTATGGTAACCAGGCACCGTGATACTCCTTTGTTACCCGTGCTCTCAACTCATGTGTCTCCCTGCCTGTATGCTTTCAGTTTGAGAACACTTGGAGATTTTTTTTTTTTGCAGGAGAAGAATGCACCAAAGACTTCTGGGGAATATCTTAAACCAACTGTTTTTGCTATATAACGTTAGTAAATATCCTTTGTAAAAACTAATTAAATCTACCTGATAATGATCATAGAGTTGGGACAGCAGAGAGAGTGATGAATGTCGAGTCAGGAAGACTTGAGTTCAAATCTGGTTTGATGTGCTCACTAGCTGTGTGACTTTTGGCAAGTGCTGAAATGCTATCTGCCTCAGTTTCCTCCTCTGTAAAATGGGGATGATAATAATAGCACCCCCCTCCAACATCATTGTAGGGATCAAATGATGTATTTCTAAAATGTTACATAAATGCTGGTTGTTATTATTATTGGGGATCATGAATGGAAGTGCTAAAACAATCTTCAATCTTCCTTCTAGAACCCTGAGGCAGCTAGGTGACTCAGTGGTTCCAACAGTGGGCCTGAGTTCAGGAAAACCTTAGTTCAAATCATGCTTTAGATGCTTACTAGCTGGGCAGGTCACTTAACCTCTGTCTGCTTCAGTTTCCTCAGTGACAAAATGCAGATCATAAAACCCAGGGTTGTTGTGAAGGTCAAGTGAGATAATATTTTTAAGGTGCTTAACACACTGTCTGGAGGTAGTAGGTGCTATGCAACAAAAAACGCTTGTTTCTTTCCTTCCTGAGGGGAGTAAGTAGCACCTTCTCCCTTCCCCCTTCACCCAAACCATATGAGTACAGTTTGGGGAACTGCCCTCAGAGAGAGTCAAATAAGAGAGAGACAGCCGGATAAAAGGTATTGTAAACACAAGGCTGAACTAAATGCCTGATCACAGAAGCACATGGCTGGCTGGGGTCTGTGACTCCATATAGGTGAAATAGTTTGTAAGTATGTGCTCTTTAGACCCGAGACCCTAGTGGGTGAAGGAACTGAGCGGGAACTCATCAAAAAGGGTGCACTAGGAGAGAGCGGCAGGATGTTGCCACTAGAGGGCAACAGTGGAAGCCATCTGCTCATCCATGCTCATCCATTATGTTTATTCCCTCCCTGTATGCCTTATGTACCCACCCCTCCATATGGGTTCCCCGGCCGTGTGTTCCTCCTTCTACCATACTATTAATAAATACTATTCTGTGGCAGAGTGCACTTCTGTGTGAAGGAGGGAACAGACCCACTCAAATGACATGAACCTGAGTGGCTTTCTGGGGACCCATTTGTGAGCATGAGGCCAGCTGCTGTATATCTATCATCCATTGATTCAGGCCTAACCATGTATGTGGCTCTTATACCAATGACTGCATTCAAGTCACCAAAGTCCCTGGGAGCAGTTAGCCTGGGCTCTCTTCCCAACCTCATTGCCCAATATGACCGACTAATGAAAAGAGGCCCTGGGCTGGAAGTCAGGAGACCTGGGTTCTAGCTCCAGCAGTGTCCCTTATTTTCTGGTGAAAGCTCAAGCAAATTATTTTCATCCTTCTTTGGTACTCATGTTCTCCTCTGTAAAGTGGAGATCAAAATCTCTGTCCTGTCTCCCTTCCCCGGAATGAGCATAAAATGGCAATTAAATAAAAAACACCACTGTATAAATGGTAGTAACTATTATAATGCTTATAATTAATAGTATTATTACTATTATGCCCCTTTCGTTCATCTGCTCCTCCTCGTTCAAAATAGATTGCACAGGGAAGACATGCTCTATTGTTTACTTGGAAGAAGAGGTTGGGCTGCTACCATCTGGGAGTATGAGAGGGGTGATGATGAGGAACGTGAGGCTCTTAGACTTTTTTGGCTACTCTTTTAGGAGTGGCAAGCTCATAGATTCGGGGAGATGGCTCCGCCCTCATGGCAGCCACTGAGATATAGTAGGGGTCATGGCCCTCATTGCAATCTTTCCGCTCCTTGGGCTTGGCCAAATAGAGGATCCGTTTACTGGCCACAGCATTCTTGGTCCCATCCGAGATCACCCAGGAACAGGGCTTGTCATAGGCATAGTTAGTGGCTAGCATCTTGGGCACTGCAGAGGCAGACAAGAAAGGGAATCGGGTTAGGTTTGCGCAGAACTATAGGCTAGACTCAAGAAGGAAGGAAGTTTAAGGAAGTAGGAAGATTCCTGAAGGTTCTAGGAATTCCAAACTGCCTCCTAGAATCATTGGGTTTACAGCTGGGAGGGACTTTGGTGCTTGCCTAGTTGCTGTTTGTCGTTCATTCTTGAAGAGGACTATGACATCAGGGAGGTGATGTCATGACTTGCAAGTGAACTGAATTTAAGTGAGGCAGGGCTATGTAAAGTCACTAGCCTCACTTTCTCCTCCAGAGCCATCTAGGTCCAATGGACAGATATAGATCAGAATGACTGGAGATGGCCCAGGAAGCAGTAGGGGACCTTGGCCTTTTCAAGTTAAGGTCTTTAACAGGTCTCAGTTTGACTGAGGCAGCACCCATTCAGTGATTAAGGCTTAATTAGAAATGAGGCAAAGAATGGCTTCTTTTAAAAAAAACAGATGAGAGTGGGGAAGACCCTAGTGTTTCTGGCCAAAACTGCAGAAACAATTGTTATTTACATTCATTCTGAGCTGATCAGGGCTCAAACAGTGACCAAGTAGGGCTTGGTCTGGGACCAGAGCGTTTTGGGGTAAAGGCTAGTCTTTAAGAGAAAAAAACAAAACAACAACAAAAAAGTTTCAGAGATTAAAATTTACATTCCTTTTGGGTAAAGCATGGGCAGGTAGGGGTGTGATACCCTATGTGGAAACAGAAGAAAGAAAAGAAAGGAAAGGAAAGGGAAGGAAAGGAAGGAAGGAGGAAGGAAGGAAGGAAGGAAGGAAGGAAGGAAGGAAGGAAGGAAAGAAGGAAGAAAACTGTGTTGCCTACCTGGAAGTTTGGTCTCTAGTGGGCAGCTCCTTCTCTACTCACAGAGGTTGCTGTTTGTCCTTCATTCTCAAAGAGGACCATGATATCAGGGAAGTGATGCCATGACATGCAAGGGAATTGGATTTATTTTGCTGTGCAAAATCACCAGCCCCACTTTCTCTTCAGAGCCATCTGGGTCCAGTGGCCAGATATGGATCAGGACAACTGGAGATGGCTCAGGATGCAGTGGGGGACACTGGCCTTTTCAAGAGCTAAGGTCTTTAACAGATTTCAATTTGTCTGAGGCAGCGTCCATTCGGTGAGTAGATCACACTCTTCCCTGCCCCTGCTCTTCCCAAAGGGAACGTACATTTTAATCTCTGAAACTTTAAAAAAAAATTTTTTTTTCTCTTAAAAACCAGCCTTAACCCCAAATCATTCCCAGACCAAGCCCTACTTGGTCACTGTTTGGGCCCTGATTGGCTCAGAATGAATATAAATAGCACTTGTTTCTGCTTGCCTAGTCCAACCCTTCCATTTTTCAGATAGAAAATTGATGAGGGGAGGGAATTAGGGATTGACCAAGGTCACAGCTTTCCTCATCTGGAAAGTGGAGGGGTTGAAGCAGATGACCTCCAAAGTCCTTTCCAACTCTAAAGACTAGGTTTTCTAAGGTCACAAAGGTAATTAATTAGCAGAGCAGCAACTCCAACCCAGATTACCTGGCTTGAGATCCAAGGAAATGGAGGTGAAGAAGGGAGAGTATTCTAGGAATGAGAGAGAGCCAGTGCAAAGATACTGAGGCAAGAGATGGAGTGTTGTGAGGTGTGAGGAACAGGAAAAAGGCAAGGGTGGCTGGACTGCAGAGTACTTAATAAAGAAGAATGTGCAATGAAATTAGAAAGGTAGGTTAGAGCCTAATCAGAAGAGTTTATATTTGATCATGGAGTTAATAGGGAGCTACTAAAGTTTATTGAGTTGCTAGTGACATGGTCAGACTTGAACTTTTTTTTTTTTTAAGGCAAACAGGGTAAAGTAACTTGCCCAGAGTCACACAGCTAGCAAGTATCTGAGGCTAGATTTGAACTCATGAAGTTGAGTCCTCCTGATTACAGGCCCAGTGATCTATCTATTGCGCCACCTAGCTGCCCCATACTTGAACTTCAGCAAAATCACTCAGGCAGCTGTGTGAGGGGTGGATTCCAGAGGGGATGGACTTGAGGCAGGGAGACCAATTGGGAGGTGACTGTCATGGTGCAAGCTATAGGTAGTAAGGGCCTGAACTAGCAAGGTGGCCAAATGAGCGAAGAGGAGGATGCACAGGAGAGAGACTTAATGGAAGGGAGACAGAAACAACAAAAATTTGGCAACTGACTGGCCATGTGGACATGTGAGCAGGAGGGAGATATCAAGGATGACATAAGTTTTGAATCTAGGCGAGTGGGTGGGGTTGGCCATACCCTTGACAGACATGAGAAGTCACGCAACTGCATGACTGGATCTATCACAAGTTTGTTTTCCAATACCCATTGGGCTTTCCTTGTCACTAGGCATCCTAGCACCTCTTCCCTGACTGACCCTGTTCTTTTCCCCTGTGAAACTGTTCTAAATTTTCTTCTCCCCTCAAATCATTCATAACACTCCCTGCCCCCTCCCTTTCAGCAGAGGACCTTGAATCCTATTTTAACAAGAAAATAGAGACCATCTGTCATGAACTCCCTCTTTGCTCTTCTCCTAAACCCTGACTTCTTTCCAGATTCCCTATAATGGTAGAGGGCACCATCATTCTTCCAGTACTCTGGCTCAAAACCTCATCTGGACTCACACTCACCACACATATCCAGTATCATGCCAAGTCTTGTCTTGTTTCTACCTTCACGACATGTCTACCTGTCTTATATATGTCCCTTTATCTCCATTCACAGTCACCACTCTGGTGTTAGAAGTTCTTTTACCAGATCACAGTCTATTGACTTTCTACCTCTTCTTCTCTCTTCCCTTACCAAACCTTGCTCTATAATCATACCAGGACCTCCAATCCTCCCAGCCTCTTAGTTCTCTACCAGGCCATCAGCCTAGCCACTCTCTCCTCTTTTCCTCATCTTGACCCCTTGGTGAACCAAATAAACGCTACACTGTCCTCTTCTCTTGAGTTTTTGACTCCTTTATCATATCACCCATTATGACCTGCCAAGCCTCAGCCTTGGATGGATCCCACCATGCACTGCTTTCACTCCTACACTCATGCTGCTTAATAGACATGAAGAAAATCATGAAATTGTTCTGACTGGGTCCACTACAAACTTCTTGTACATAACCTCAGCTGGGCCCTCACTGCTGCTGGCCAATCTTTCTACACTTCCTTAATTAACTCACTATCTCACTTTCTACAGTGGTTCTTCTAAACCTTTTCATCTGTCATGAAATCTCCCATGGTTCTCCTTCCCTGACCCTCTCAGGGAGAACCTTGCCTCACATTTTACTGAAAGAAATTGAGGCTATTTACTAATAGCTCCCTCTTCTCCCCTTCTCCTCGTCTCACGTTGCCCAGATGCTTTCTGCCACCATCTTAGCCTTGATGCCTGTCTCATGCCAAGAGGTAGCCCTTCTCCTTGGCAAGACTAACCCCTACAAATACACAAGTGATCTTATTTTATGCTGTCTCCTCCAAGAGATTGCCCTCTCTATCATCTTCACTATTTCTTTTATCTTTAATTTGTCCCTAATAGCTGCTTCCCTGCTGCCCACAAGAATGTCCATATCTTCCCATCCTCAAAAAATCCTCCCTTGATTTTTCCATCCCCAATAATTATCATCCCATATCTCTCTTCCTTTTGAAGGCTAAACTCCATGAGAAAGCCATCTACAATAGGCACTTCCACTTTCTCTCTTCTTGCTCTCTTAACTCCTTGTAATCTGGTTTCTGACCTCATCATTACACTGAAACTACTCTCTTCAAAGTCACCAATGATCCCTTAATTGGCAGATCCAATGGCCTTTTCTCAGTCCTCTTTCTCCTTTTCCTCTCTGCAGCCTCTGGCACTGCTGATCATCTTCTCCTCCTTGTTGCTTTCTTCTCCCCAGGTTTTTGAGACAACACTCTTAATTCTCCTCCTACTTGTCTGACCACCCCTTCTTAGCGTCTTTTGCTGGATACTCAACCAGCTCATGACTGCCAACCATGGATATCTCACAGAGCTCCTTTCCAAGACTTATTCTTTTCTCCCTCTATATTTGTTCACTCAGTGATTTCATTAGCTCCTACAGATTCAATTATCATCTCTATGCTGATGATTCTCCAATCTACCTGTCTAGCCCTAACCTTTCTGCTGACCTCCAGTCTCACATTATAGATATCTCAGAATAGTTGTCCTCTAGACATTTTAAACTCAACATGTCCAAAGCTGAATTTTTATTTTTCCACCAAAATCCTCCCTCTTCTAAACTCTTCTGTTACTGTTGAGGGTACCACCATCCTCCCACAAATCTCTCTCCACTCCAGTTCACTCTTTATTCAAATGCCAAAGTGATTTTCCTGTAAAGTACAGGTCTTTACTCAACCAACTCCACTGGCCCTCAATCAGCTCCAAAATTAAATATAAAATTCTCTATTTGGCATTCAAAGATCTTAATAACCTTCCCCCCTCCCACCTTTCCAATCTTCTTATACCTTACAGATATTCCCTAATCCAGTGACACTTGCCTTCCTTCTCACTATTCCTTCCATAAGACATTGCATATTTCAGCTCCGGATATTTTCTCTTGCTGTCCCCCATGCTTAGAATTATTTTTCCTCATCTCCTCCTTCTGGCTTCCTTAAAGTCCCAGCTAAAACCCTACCTTCTACATACAAGAAGCCTTTCCCACCCCCACCCCTTAATTTTAGTGACTTTCTTCTCTTGATTATTTTCCATTTGTCCCGTATATACCTTTTCTTTTTTTTTTTTTTTTTTTTTTGGTATGTGCTTGTTTGCACATTGCCTCCCCCATTATTGTTACCTCCTCAAGGGCAAGGATCATCTTTTGCCTTTCTTTGTGTCTCCAGGACTTAGCACAGTGCCCAGCACATAGTAGGCACTTCATAAATATTTATTAACTCAGTGATTGGTGCAAACCCTCATCACCTCACCCTTGGGATATTCTGGTTGGTCTTCCTGCCTTAACTCTTTTCCCCTCCAGTCCATCCTCCACTCAGCTGCTAAACTGATCTAACCAATGTGCAGATCTGACCATCTCACCTGCCTACTCAGTAAACTCCAATGGCTTTTTATTACTTCCAGTATCAATAACAGCAGCAGTTAACATTTATATAGCGCTTACTGTGTGCCAGGCATTTTACAGTTATTATCTCTTTTTGTTCTCAAAAATTCCTGGGAGGTAACTGGTGCTATTATTATCCCAATTTACAGATGATGGAACTGAGGCAAGTGGAGGTTAAGTAACTTCTGAGGCTGGATTAGAACTCAGGTCTTCCTGACTCCAGGCCATTCTTTTTGACTCTTAATTCTCTTCACAGCCTGGCCCCCTTCTACCTTTACAATCTTCTTATGCCTTTTTCAAACTGCTCCCCCCTCCAGTATTCCCCTTGAACCTTCTCCCGTGCACTCATCTCCTTATTGTTCTCTTCACAGGACACTCCATCTCCAGACTCCAGGCATTTCCACTGGCTGTCCCTCATACCTGGAATGCTATCTCTCCTCACCTCTGCCTCCTGATTTCCCTGGCTTCCTTGGTTAGCTCAAAGATCTCTGGTTCCTAGTTCTATGCCTCAGAAACACTTGACAGGATTCTTCCCACCCCTCCTTCTCTCCTCCTTTGCTCGAATCTCTGTTGAAGTTCTTCTGTGAAATAAGCGTCCCCAGTACAGTGGCGCCACTGTCCTTTAGAGAAAAGAATTTGTTCTATTTTTTTTTTTTTTTTTTTACCAATCATTTCCATTTTTTTTTGGTCTGTTGTTCTCCTTCCAATTTTATCCTTAAATGCTCTCAGAATGATCTGGATTGGCCTCTTGTCATGTTTCCTAGAAACTTTTATACTGCTTCTGAGCTTATATTCTAAACCAGTGTCTCTTTGATGTCCACAGCTCTCAACTTGATGAGTTGATCAAATGTTTGCTGGCTGAGGCTGTTTTCTAACTTCTTCTGGGTCCTTGTTGTTCATCTCTTTAAAGAGAATTTGCAAACCATTCTTCCATTTGGTGGCAACTTTCTTCTGTCTTCTGTTTTCATTTATAGCAAGAATGTCAACACTGATATGATTCAGTCCCTCCGTTGTATATTCACTTTATCACTGGATAAAGAGCCCTTATTTAGAGTTCTGACAGCTGTTAATGTTTATAAGCAGTGCAAAAATTGTGTGATTCTTAGCATCTGATGCCTCCTTTTCCCACTACTGCAGAAGTGGAAGGGGGATGCACCAGATTGAAAGATATTTTGTATTTTTCTTTGTCGAATGGGTTGCCATAGCCAAATAATTCATCAGCAAGTGGCCAGACTAATGGTAATGGTCTGTTTTGTACAAAAGCAGGCTAGTCTTTGCAAAGCAGGCATAATCTACTGTGGAAACCATAATCAAAACTTTTTTGGCTGTTAAGAGGATGCCGACCAACTGGGGAGTGGCTGATTAAATTGTGATATATGAATATAATGGAACAATGTTATGTCATAAGAGATGAGGAATGGGATAGGTTCAGAGAAATCTGGGAAGACTTGTATGAACTGATGCAGAGTGAAGCGAGCAGATCCAGGAGAACAATCTATACAGTAACCACAACATTATAAAGACAAACAACTTTGAAAGACTAAGAACTCTGCTGCAATTATCAATCACAATTCCAGAGGATTTAGGATGAAATGTGCTGCCCACCTCTCTTGATAGAGGAATGATGAACTCAAGGTGCAGAGTGAGACATACGCTTTTGACATGGACAATGTGGGAATTTGTTTTGCTTAACTGTGTATATCTGTTCTTTTTTCCCCCCTTTTAAATTGGGGAAGGTAACAGGGAGAGAAAATAAATGTTTATTAATTGAAAAACAAAATCATATAAGAAGGCAAGAGGGAAAATAGACCCTTTCCATGGTGGTAGGAACCCATCAAAGCTCATACTTGGCTGGCATACCCTTTAAGAATCCAGGTCACCTCTATGACATGATAAAGCTTTAGAATAGGATTTTCTGGGCCCATTTATCAGAAAAATAATAATGATAATTTCTATTTCTAGATGTTTATGAAATATTATGCAACGATATGCCCCACATTATTAGGAGCCGCTAGGTGGCTCAGTGGATAGAGTGCTCAGTGGATAGAGTGGATAGATAATAATAACTTCTATTTCTATATGTTGATGAAATATTATGTAACAATAAGCCCCATATTATTAGGAGCAACTAAGTGGCTCAGTGCATAGAGTGCTAGGTCTGGAGTCAGGAAGATCTGAGTTCAAATGTGTCCTCATACACCTACTAGCTGTGTGACCCTGGGCAAATCACTTAACTGTTTGCCTCAGTTTCCTCATCTGTAAGATGAGCTGGAAAAGGAAATGGCAAACCACTCTAGTATCTTTGCCGAGAAAAGCACAAACGGGGTCACAAAGCATCAGACATGACTGAAAACGACTGAACAACAAAATACTATTATGAAGGAAAGAATTAATTCCTGATTGTGGCATCTGGGGCACTAAGCAGGTCACTGGGGAGGGTTGGCAAGAGGGAGGCAGGGAGGCCTTCCTGGGGAGTATTTGGTACCCTGTTAGCAGTTCCTACTAGAAAGGTTGGTGGACAGTGGGTGTGCCAAAGCTTTCTCTACGTCTCCCTCCAAGTCCCAGCTTCTTCTCTCCCCTAGAATTAGAGGGGGAAGCGAAACAGGATGGCTAGTAACTGGAAACATTCCCAATGCAGGCTACTTACTAGCCAAATTGTAGATCCGGTCAAAGTCTGGAGAACGCTGCTTAGCCTTTTGCGCCATGTACCATTCAGTAGATGACAGGCTTTTGCTTTTGGGGGCTGCCAGCTCCAGGGTCCGAGGTCTGACTTGAGCCAGTTGTGCTGCCTTTGACACTTGGATCTAGAGAAGGGAGGGAAGGAGGAGGAAAGCAGATACGTGGCGTGGGAAAGGGGCCAGCATGTTACCGTCCCTCCCTCCCCCTCCCCTCTGCTCACCCCAGCATACAGCTCTAGAACCATCTATGTCAGTCAGGCAATAAACATTATGCACCTACTGTGTGCTGAGCACTGTGTTAAGGCACTCGGGATACAAAGAAAGGCAAAAGACAGTATCTTACCCTCAAGGAGCTCTCATTTTAATAGGGGAGACAACATACGAACAACTATGTACAAACAAGATAGTTATGGGGTAAATTGGGGGTGATCTCAGTCACTAAAATTAAGGACAAGAAAAGACTTCTTACAGAAGGTGGGTCTTTAGCTAAGACTCGAAGGAAGCCCAGGAAGCTGGGAGTTAAGGGGGAGAGTTTTCCCATTTAGAACTAGGTCTCACCTAACTAGGATGGTTTAAGGAGGAGGCCTGTCTGCAGGCCCAGAGATAGATTCAACAGCCTCTTAGTGGCCCATTTGAACTTGGGGATTGCAAGTATAAACTTATCCTGGCTTTGCCATGTCCTCCCTGTGTTACCTTGAGTGAGTCACTTAAACTCCAGGCCCTGACTTGTTACTTTTGGATAGCTCTCCCCATTGGAACATTTTTCTTGACACCCCCCCTCCCCATCAGCTTAAATCCATCTTTTTCTAAAATGTCTCCCATTGTTCCTGGATCTAGGACCAAGCAGAACAAGTCTTTAAAAAAACCCCAAACCAAAAGGAGGAATATTTTGACAATCCTTCAAATACTTGAAGAGAGCCTTTCTGCTGCTCCTAAGTGTTCTGTTTTCCAGGCTAACCTTTCTCAGTTCCTTCATCATGGGACATGATCTAGAGATCTTTTACATCCTGCATGGCTACATTGGCAGCTATCCAGCTTGTTGACGTTCTAGCTAAAATGTTGGGCCAGAATGGGACAAACTATATCAGATGTTATGACTAGGGGTAGAGTAAAGGAAAACAGTGATCTTCTGGTTCCTGGAAGTTAGCCCAGGATTTCTTGAGCTTTCTTGGCTGCTGCATCAGTGTTGATTTATGTTGCTCTGGTGTCAGGAAAGGTAAGTTGAGTCAGGTCAAATCAACAAACATTTAATAGTATGTTCCAGGGACTGTATGTACTAAGACTGAGGAATACCCTTCCCCCCCAAAAAAAACCCCACTGTAGTCCTTTCTCTCAGTAACTCCTCTCTACCCGTGCATCCTCCTTCCCTACTTGATCAAATGAAGTCACTTTTTAATTCAAGTGTATGACTTTATATTTATGTCTATTAAATTTCATCTCATTGAATTCAATCCAATATATTCCTGCTTGTCCAGAGCTGTTTATATGCTGAATGCTGTTGCCTGAGAAAGGTTGGATTAGATGATCTCTAAAGTTCCTTTCAACTCTAACAATAATAGCTAACATCTCTATAGCGCCTACTATGTGCCAGGCACTGTGTTGAGCATTTTACAACTGTTGCCTCATTTGGTCCTCACAACAACTGGGAAGTAGGTGCTGGTATTATCTCCATTTTACAGTTGGGTAAATTGAGGCAAACCGCAGTTAAGTGACTTGCCCAGGGTCACACAGCTAGTAAGTGCCTAAGGTCAAATTTGAACTCAGGTCTTCCTGAATCCAGGCCCAGCACTCTGTGCACTATGGCACCACCTAGGTCCTCTAGCTCTCTCAGTTTATGATCTTGGGTATTAGCTTGATGTCATCTGCATATTTGATAGGCATGTCGTCAAAGCTTCCATTCAATCAGTGATAAAAACGTTGACACAGGACCAAAAAGCAGCTCCTGAGGCGTGGTATACCTCCTTCTGAGATGCCTTTGAACCACTGGTAACAGCTACGGGCCTGGACATTGAGTAGTTCTGCAGGCCTCTCAGGCCTCTCCACATCTCTCCATCTTTTCCCCCACTTATGTAACATGAGACTTTGTCAAATATATCTATAGTATTTCCATGATCTACAAATCTAAACTCATCTTGATGGAATCTTCTTGGATTTGGGGGACGACAGTTTCCTTTTCTTTTGTTAAGTCATGTCTGACTCTTCTTGACCCCATTAGGGGTTTTCTTGGCAGAGATACTGGAGTGGTTTGCCATTTCCTTCTCCAACTCATTTTACAGATGAGGAAACTGAGGCAAACAGGGTGAAGTATCTTGCCCAGGGTCACACAGCTAGTAAGTGTGAAGCTGGATTTGAATTCAGGAAGATGAAATCTTCCGGACTCCAGGCCCAGGGCTTTATGCACTATGGTGCCACCTAGCTGCCCCTTTTCTAACTGTTCACTAATCAAATACATACATACATATAAATAATATGTAATAATTATATATACAGTACATATATATGTACTGTATATATAGAGAGACATTACATCTCTCTCTCTATGTGTGTGTGTGTATATATATATATATATATATATATATATATATATATATACACACACATTTATATAGTGAGAGCTTTGTAGAGAGCATTCCTCTTTGAGAAAGTACCCATGTGCTCCAGACTCTCTTTGGCACTGACTCCAGATACATAGTGAAGGACAGACTTTGAAAATTTCAGGCGTGTAGGACAAGCTGCTTCCATTATCAATGAGCCTCTGATTTCCAGCTTTCTTTCCTAAAGACCAGGAGAATTTCCCCTCGGGTGAGTGAGTTTCTGGACTTCTCTTGGTCGAGATGAGATTTCATCCCACTCCATCTAAACAGCTCATTCATTCTTGGATATTTTTTGATACATTTTCATCTGTACAACTTCAGTTTCTGTTTGCCGTTTACTTGGAGAAATGGCTTTACTTGCTATTCACTATTGGGACAGTCTTTTATCTAAGTAGCCTTTTGGTGGGAAGGTTTAAACTGCAGGCATAAACTTGCTGGAACCCTCCCACTTTAAGGGCAACTGTTAGGGGAATCAGCTTTTTGGTTTGAACCTATTGTACCGTAGACCAGCAATATTTATAGAGTACAGTTAGATATGTCTTGTCTGAGAGAGCACCCAGCCTGTTGGTACTCTAGGGTTTGCCTGCCCTTCTATTATCAACTATCATGCTGGCTCTCCCCCTTTCTTCAGGGGGTGGTTCAGAATCTAGATGCTGCCTCCCATGAACCACATTTAGATAATGCATGTGGACATACATATCTTCCATGAAAACACACTTTAGAGATACATTCTCAAATTTCACCAAGAACTGAAGCCTAGCTCACTGATATATTGTTTGCAGACTCTGTTCTTTTGCTTTTTTTTTTTTAAACCAAGATGTGAATCATCTTCAGGTCTGCACAGACACCTCTCCTCTCCTCTTTTTCCTCTGAGTCTTATTGGATGAGTTCTTTCCCGACAGCTCTTTCAAACCCACATCATCACTGCTTGAAGGTGAAGCAGCTGCTTCCTCCCCATGAGGTCCAGCTCTCTCTTCTTCAGGAAGAGTTTCTTATCTGTTTTTTGGCCATAAGTGTGCAGTGGTCCCCCTTCTCTTCTCCTTTTCACTTTCATGACCCAACATGTTGGCTGTCACAGCAAAGCTGTTCATATATGGTGTTAAAACTGCCCTAAGAATTTTGGGCTCTCTCTCTCTCTCTCTCTCTCTCTCTCTCTCTCTCTCTCTCTCCCTCTCTCCTCCCACCCCTCTCCCCCATCTCTCTCACTCCTCCCTTCTCTCTCTCTTTCTTTTTCTCATTCTTTCTTCTCTCTCCTCTTTCTCCCCCCTCTCTCTCATCTCCTTCCCTCTCTATCTCTTTCTCCCTTTCTCCCCTTCTCTCTTTCCATATATGTATTTATGTATATTTATATGTATATATGCAATCTATACATATATACACAAATATACATATCTATACCTGCTTTTTTTAAAAAGAAAACTTTATTCTCTCTCATAATTTAGAAAGTTTAGAAGCATTTCCCTGCCTCCTTTACCTTCTCTTCAGGTAGGGACATTGCCCTACATTTTGAGCACAAATACCAAACCCTTGGCTGTATCAGAAGCACAAACATTTCATACTCTACACAGATCTCTGTTCTCCATACTTGCTGGAAGTGAGATCCGCTGTCCTTCATTATTCTTAGGAGTAGCTCCCCTAGAAGATTCTTCACTTGGTAATGACCTTCCCCCATCAGGACTCACATAGCATGTTGCATTTCTCTAACAAATTCATGGAACATTCTGCATTATAACCATCCCTCTGTATTTGTGTCTTATTTCCCTAGTAAACTGGGAGCTCCATGAGGGAGGGGACCGTGTCTTACCTAAATTTTGCACCTTCTCTCCCCAGCCATCGGGGGCCCAGCACATAATGGGTGATAATAAATGTTTATTGTTTGTTGACTTAAAGAATGAGACTCTGCCACCATCCAGTATAATTCAAGGAATAGAACCCAGGAGGTACTAGCTTACTAAAGACCAAACCAGACCCAGAAGCTTCTAATATCCTCTAGCATCCTCCCCCCAACAACAAGGAGAACAGTATTTCGGTTTGATGATTTGGAATGGAAGAAGGTGGCAATCGCCCCAGAAAGACCTAGTAGGTAGTGAGGAGATACATACCTCAGCAGGATCAACGACCCAGATGTTGTTCCGAATCTTTGGATATGCAAGCATCTTCAGACGAGGTGAAGCCTTGGCCTCCAGTGATGCCCGTGAAATGGGCCAAATAGGTGTGGACCTGAGATAGGGAGGGCCGGCCCCCAGGGAACATCATAATAGAGAGCCCTCCTGCTCCTGGTGGTCCTTTTCCACCAGGGGACAAAGCCTGTGTGAGGTCTGCCTCCCTTCCCTCCTCCCCAGCATGGTCAGTCTCCATTCTCAGCTTGGTGCATGGACCAAGTATTCATCTTGGAGGTGTGTCAGGGGCTGTAGGATAGAGCTGGAAGGGGGCATCAGGGCTGAGACCAGTACATGCATCCTCCCACCTCCTGGTGGAAACAACTACCTAAATTTGGGTCATGATGAAGTGTCACTACTTTTCTGGTGCCCTGGGCTTATGAGTAAGCAGGAGGTGATAGGCTCTGGATGGCCTGGGACATTTCCAAAAGGTTTTACCAAAAGGGTTCCAAGAAGAAGCACTGGGATCTCCAGTTTCTCCCTCCCCCTCTGATATGTTGACCAGACCCCTAAGGAAAGCCGTGGCCCCAGCCACCCTCATTTGATCACAGGCAGGAAGAGGATGAGTCTTGAGTGCTTCCCTCTTCAGGTCCTCCCCTGTTAGACTGAGCCTACCAACAACCACAGACCTCCCTGGTCAAGACTTAGATCCCAGTTAGAATCATACCACATGGAAGGTCAGAGCTGGGAGGGCCCTTAGAACACAGGATGTCAGAGCTGGGAGGGCCTTTAGAACCCAGAATGTCAGTGCTGGGAGGGCCCTTAGAACAGAGAATGTCAGAGCTGGGAGGGCCCTTAGAACATAGAAGGTCAGAGCTGGGAAGGCCCTGAGACTTCTCATCTATAAAATAAGGGGCTTGTACTAGATATCCTATAAGGCACTTTCCAGTTCTACTATTCCCTGAGTCTAGTCCACAGCACTGGGAATGGCAATGCTGGGAGGGACCTTGGAAGTCACCAAATCCAAGTCTTTCATTATTCCCTCAGATTTGTTCCAGCTTTGCCTAAGATTCCAGATGAGGCCAGGAGAAGCAGTGATGGGGGGCTGAGTCTAGAGGCGGGCAGTCCACCTCTATCTTTTGCTGTATATATTGCCCCCCTGACAACCCTCTTACCTGCTTTCATTGTAGTAGGTTGAATAGAACCTCTTGGGTCTAGACAGCTCTTCTACCCTTGGTGTCACAACTACAAAAAAAAAAAAAACAACAACAGCCCAGGAATTACTCCTACATCCATCTGACAGGTAGAGGGTGACAGCTCCTGAGTAGCCCCTTGCCTTGCACAACAGGCACCTTCCTGAAAAAGCTGTATTCGAGTCAAATCCAATTTAAAACATAGACTGGAAATGTAGAACCACAGAACTGGAAAGGACCTCCGAACACAGAGTGCAGAATGCCAGAACTTAGACAGACCCTGGAACGTAGAATGGCAGAGCAAGGAGGGACCCTAGAACAGAATGCCATGGCTCAGATGGACCTCAGAACATGTAATATCAGAACTAGGTGGGCCCTTAAAACAGACTATCAGGTCTGAGAAGGACTTTAAAACATAGAACACAAGAGTCAGAACATGGACAGAAATTACAACACAGGTAAGAGGCAGGAGGAATCTTAGACTTAGATCATGAAGGCCAACCCCCTCATTTTATGGGTGGAGAAGCTGAAGTACTGAAAGAGGAAGTGGGCATGCAGCCCATGAGTGACAGTATTAAGATATTATGCCCCCTGCCCTCCATCTGTGTACTGGCATACACTTACATGACAGTTTGGTGGTCACCAGGTTTTCCCTGGATCTACATGTCTGCCCAGTGGGCAGGGTTAGGAAAAGAGAAAGCAAATCTATAGATGGAGGGAGAGAGACTTCCCTAGGGACAATGGGGAAGAAAGCTGGGCATGGAACGTAAGTTCAACTTACTAGGAAAAGTCACACTGAGGGTAGTATCTGGTTGTATCTTATCTGTCCAATATACTGAAGGCCTGCAAAGAAACCAAGGAATTTCATGGGTTTATAAGATCTGTAGCTTGAAACAACCTCAGATATCATCTAGCCCATTCCCTCTCATTTTATACATGAGGAAACTGAGGCCCAAGTGCCTCAATTGTTCCCAGTGGCCCCTTCCTCCGTCTCCAGTAACTTATCTATCTATACCATTCTTTCATCCATCCACCCACTCAGGTGTATGACACTAGGGGCTAACCTCTGCCCTGACTCTGCCCTCTATTTCAACCTGAACCCATAGAAAGGTGCCCTTTCTATGCCATCACCAGCCAGGGACCCTCCCCTCCTTTCTTGATTCATCAGTCTCTCAGCCTCACTTAAGACCCTTTTTCAGCAGCAAAGAATCCCAAAGACTTTGAAGATAGTCTTATTCCACCCCCCACCCCCCCATTTTACAGATGGGTCCACTGGAGTCCAGATGTGGTAAAGGGACCAGATCACACAGGGATGAAGACCTGAGCCTGGGTTCTCTTACTCCAATTCTGGGGCATTCTCTGCTATAGCATGCTGCTTTGCCTTCCTTTCTGACATCTAGAACCTTACCCATTCCATCCCACTCTCCTCTCCTTCCTCTTGTTCCTTTCCTCTATTCCAAGGGGCAAAGACCTTGTTTACTCTCTATGGCCCCACCTTCACCTGACCCTGTTCTAAAGGTTGTTCGGGGATTTGGCATGGGATGAAAGGTCATAGCAGGAGAAAGCCAGGCTGGCATGTGGTTCTGAGTACTGGGTCGGGGACCCAGAGGGTTAGGAGGGGACAGGAGACCCTTGGGGGCAGAGATTAGTGAAGACCCTGAGTTCTTATTTCCATTTAGAGTCACTGAATGTCAGATCTGGAAGGAACCTTAGGAAATAGAAATAGGATGTCAGAGCTAGAAGGGATCCCTGAGACCATCCCACTCAATGTCCCCTCTCCCATTTTACAGATAGGGGAAACTAAGGAAAGTGACTATAGGCTGGGATCTTTCCATCCTTCTCTCTGTTCCCCAGTGATACTCCTGGTCAAGTCCACACCTGTCTATTATGATCTGATGGTTGATCTTGGGCTTGGCCAGCTCATCGATCCTGCATTTCCTGTGGCGTCCAGAGCCATGGCGTTGACGAATCTTCTTCCATGACCGAAGCTCGGTGACGATGACGTCTGGCATTTCATCATCTTGTATACAAGGATGCGAGATGATCTCCCTTGGGAAGAACTTGGTGTTAAGGTTGAGGGCAGGAGAAGGCTGTAGAGGGTGTGAAACTGGGCACACAAGCCCAGAGTGGGGAGCCATGGAAAGAGCCCCCCTGAGTTTGGAGTCTGACAACCAAGTGCTGCCATTTTGCCACCTGTGACCTTGAACTTCTCCTTTGGGGACTCAATTCCCCCTCCCCCCATTTTAAGATGAAGGGACTGAACTAGATGGCCTCTAAGGACCCTTCGGGGTCACATAGTCTGTTTTACACAATGTAAACCCGTCAATTATAGAATATGTGTTCTGAGATCTCATCCATCTCTGAAATTCTGGGTTCTTCTGAGTTCTGTGGACTAAGGTCCCTTTCCAGCTTCTGCCCTTCAGTGTGCCAAGGTCCCTGCTTTGCACTCTTGATGCCCTGGGTGTTGTTCTAAGGGCTTTTGCTGCTTTGAATTCTATAACCTATAAAATGCCAGACACAGTTTGAGCTGTCCTTGCCTGCCCCAGGCATGCTCAAAGAAAGTTTCTCTCTTATTGAGAGAATATGCCTGTCTGTATTGTTGTTCATTCGTTTCTGATTCTTCATGACCCCATGGACCATACTGTCTATGGGGTTTTCTTGGCAAAGATACTGGAGTGGTTTGCTATTTCCTTCTTCAGTGGATTAAGGCAGACAGAGTTTAAGTGACTTGCCCGAGGTCACTCAGCTTGAATTTGAACTCAGGTCTTCCTGACTTCAGGCCCAGAATTCTTATCCACTGGGCCACCTAGCTGTCCCCTGTGCCTGTCTGTACACCTTCTCATTCAAGGGCCTTTGTCTTTCAACTATAACTTTGAGAATGTGGCCCCCACTAACCTCTATCCTCCTCTACCTCTTTGTCCTCAATCAATCATATACCAAAGATATATTAAAGAACCATGTGCCAAACACTGTGCTAGGTGGTAGGGGTACAAATGCTCCCACTTTTACAGAGCTTACTTTCTTCTTCTTTCCCTCCCCCCTTCTCTACCACCACCTTTTCCTCTTTCTTCTTCTCTTCCACCTCCTCTTCTTCTTCCTCTTCTCCTTCTTTTTCTTCTCTACCTTCCCTTTTTACTCCACCTCCTTTCCCTCCACTTCTATGTCTTTCTCCTTTCTTCTCCCCATCGCCCTCTCCTTTTCTCCCCCTTCCTCTTCTTCCAACTCCTTCTCATCTTTTTCTTCCACCTTTTCCTGTTCCCCTACCTTTTTATGTCCTTATTCTTTCTCTATGTCTTCCTCCTTTCTCTTTTTCTGTATTATCCCTTTCCCCCTTTCTTCTCTTTTCTTCCCCCTCTCTATCTTCTTTCCTCTACTCTTTCTGTAGTATAGAATGAATCAGATTTTTCAGCCAGAAAACCTGGGCTTGAATCCTAGTTCTGTGCTCTTTACTATGTGACTTTGGACAAATCCCTTCACTTCTCTAGGATCTCAGTTTCCTCATCTGTAAAATGGGACAATTGGAGTGGATGATTCCAAAGGTCCCTTCTGGCTCTAAATCCTATGAGTTGGAAGACTGAGCTCAAGAAACATCTGAGCTGCGTGGCATGGCGTGACTGTGGGTATCAAAGCTTGTAGCAATCTTCTACTCTTTACTCTTCCCTCAACCCCCACCTTACTGTGACCCTAGACAATTCATCAGTTCCAACGTCTAGAGCCTATTATCTTCTAGGTCATCTGGCTCAGTGGATAAAGAGCCAGGTCTGAAGCCAGGAAGACCTGGCTCTAAAGCATACTGGCTGTGAGCCCCTGGGCAGCAACTTAACCTCTCAGGTTCTAGGCAATGTTCTAAAATCCCAGTTTCCAGAGCAGGAGCTGGTCTGTATTGGATAAGGAAGTTTCCCTTTTGGGAGGATTTCCTAATGCCTATAAAGTAGACCGATAAATCTGGTCCTTGTCCTAATCTACAAGTTACTGTTGGAGATACACAGACAAAGCGGAACAACAGTCTCTGTTCTCAAGGAAATGAATGAGGGCAGGACACTGACACCTAGAAGATCTGGGAGGGCTTCCCGTAGGAGGTGGCTCCCGTGCTGAGCCTTGGAAGAAGCTAAGGTTTCCGAGAATCTGAAGTGAGGAGGGAGCACCTGCTAGGACTGGGGGAAAGTATATACAAAGGCAAGGAGGTGGGAGAATGAGTGTATAAGGTACAGCAATAGGAAGTCTGGAGAAGTAGGATAAAGGCAGAGGCTAGGAAGGACTTTCAAATGCCCAACTGGAGAGTTTACGTCTTGTCCCTCGGCAATATGGCGTCCAGCCTCATCACTTTTTTTCTTTTGGACGGGGGAAGGCAGGGCAATTGAGGTTAAGTGACTTGCCCAAGGTCACACAGCTAGTAAGTGTGTCAAGTGTCTGAAGCTAGATTTGAACTCAGGTCCTCCTGACTCCAGGGCCAGTGCTATACTCACTGCACCACCTAGCTGCCCCCAGCCACATCACTTAACTGAAACTACCCTCTCCAAGAGTTACCAGTGATCTCTTAATGGCCAAATCCTCATCTATCTTGAGTCTCTGCATCATTTGGCAAAGGATCCCAGAACCCGAGACTTGAAAGGGATTTCACTGGCCCGCTAGTCTAAGCCATACACAGAGTTGCCAACTATTAACTCTGCTGACCGTCTCCTTCCAGCGATCCTCCTCTTTAGGTTTTCATGACATTTCTCATGGTTGTCCCCCTACCTTCCTAAAGTTCTCTGTTGGTCTCCTTTGCTGGCTCTTTGTCCGTGTCATACCCACCAACTGCGGGTACTCCCCAAGGCTCTGTCCTGGGCCCTCTTTTGTCTCTATGCATTCTCATCTGGTGATCTCATCAATTCTAGAATCGATGCAATTGTTACCCCTATGTAAATGATTCTCACATCTATATATCCAACCCTAGGGGCAGCTAGGTGGCACAGTGGATAGAGCAATATATTGCTCTGAAATCAGGAGGATCTGAGTTCAAATCCAGCCTCAGATATCTACTAGCTGCGTGACCCTGGGCAAGTCACTTAACTCTGCTTCCGAAAAGAAATCCAACCAAATATATTTCCAGCCCTAGTCTCTCTCCTAATTTGTAGTCTCACTTAGCCAACTGCTTTCTGGATATTGAATTAAAAAAAATCTTTTAACGAATGCATTTATTCTTGCATGAATTTATAATGTGTTCCTCCCATTGCCCACCAATCCTCCCCCACACCCCATAGGGAAGAGAAGAAATGTCATGCTATAGAGGACCAGACTCTTCCCTTACAGGGAAGAAGAGAAAGGCCATTTCATCAAGTCTCCAGCTTGGTCTCCTGTCTTGAAGGAAGGGAAATAACATCATTCCTTTAGCTCCTGAATCGCCTAAGACCCTGAGAAGGTGCCACTGTGAGGCCATGCCCCATTGACAATGGAAACCTCCCCCAACACATTCCTCAATGATTAACAAACTCTCTGTGGGTCACACCTCTTTTGGTGATTCCGAATCAAGTCATAATTCAAACCCCCATTCTCAGTCTCCTAACACTTTATTCTTTATTCCCATGTGCCTGAACCCAGTCCTCACAATGTCTCCCTCTAAAACTACCCACACCTCCCACTGTGATATCTGTAATGCCTGTTTCACAGGCAATAAACTTGCTTCCATGCTAAATCCTCTCCTTTCCCGTTCCTACTTTCTGGCTCTCACTGAGACCTGGCTTCTATTGATGACATGACCTCCCCGGCCTGCATTTCTAGCACTGGTTGATGTCCTTTCACTCATTCTCCTGACTAACTGGACAAGTTGGGGAAGTTCGAATACTCCTTGCTCCCCACTGCCCCTTCTAGGCTCTCCCTTCATCATCATCTCTAGGTACCTTCTCTTACTTTGAGCTTCCCTCAATCCATATCTACCATTCAATCTCCTTTTTTTTGGTACAAAACTGGGATCCAACCAAGGACTTTTAGGTCTTCAGAGTGAGGCTGACATCATCCAGAAGGATGAACGACAACAACAAGCATCCAATCAAAATGCTGGTAGCTGTTGTCTGCCTGGATACTCTTCCTTCCTCAATCAGTCCAGTGCCTGGTTCACAGAATCTCCTCCCTAACTCCTGTCCTCATACTTGGGGACTTCAACATATGCGTCGATGCTCCCTCAAACACTCTAACTTCCCAGTTCCTCCACTTGTCCTTTGTCCACCCCACCTCAGCCACATGCAAAGACAGTCATACCCTTTGCTGTTCAGTCATATCCAAGTCTTTATGAACCCATTCTTGGTAAAGATACTGGAATGGTGTGCCATTTCCTCCTCCAGCTCACTTTACAGAGGAGGAAACTGAGGCGAACAGGGTCCATTGACTTGCTCAGGGTCACACAGCTAGTAAGTGTCTGAGGCCAGATTTGAACTCAGGAAGATGAGTCTTCCTGACAGTGAGCTCAGTGCTCTACCCACTGGGCCACCTCACTGCCCTTACTAGTGGTATCCTAGATCTGGCCATCACCCACAAATGTACCACTTCCAGGCTGATGAACTCTGAATTTCCCTTATCTGATCACCATCTATGGTGATTCCACCTCTCCCTCTGCCTCGCAGCCCCTCAGAATGACCCCCAATCCCTCAACCACCCAGTTCTTTCCCAGGCTATCACATACACTCACAGGCTAGCTATACTCTCTTCCATTCCCCATCTTGACCCACTGGTGAGCCAGTTTAGTTCAATAATGTCCTCTTCCACTGAGTCCCTTGTGTAGCCGAGCCTCTACGTTGGGTCATTCCTATCATCTGCCTTTGCTCCTGCACACATGCTGCTGAACGAAGCTTCAAAAATCACGAAACCACACTGACTGGATCCACCACAAAGTTATGTTACACAACCTCAACTTAGCTCTCACTGCGGCTGGGCAATCATCCTACACCCCACCTTATCAACTCGCTATCCCACTCTTCCAAACTGTTTCATCCTTCCTCAGACTTCTAGTGGCTCCCTCTACCCACAGCTTTCTCAGCTGAGAACCTTGCCCCATATTTCACCAAAAAAAATGGAGGTTATTTACCGAGAGCTCCCTCTTCTCCCTTCTTCTTCACCTCACATCACCCAGATGCCTTCTGCTACCATTTCCTTTATCCCATTTCACATAATGAGGTGGCCCTCTTCCTTGCCAATGCAAATCCCTTTCCATACACAAGTGATCCCATTCCATTCTGTCCTCTCCAAAAGATTGTCCCTACTATCATGCCTGCTCCGTCTTCCATCTCTCCTTGTCTACTGGCTCCTTCCCCATTACGAATTAAACTCCTGTGGGACACCTATGGACGTGACTAAGCTCCTTGAGGAAGTTATCGACAATAGCCACTCAGGAGTACAACCTCATCTCAGCCTTGACTCCTTACTCTCACTTATCCACACCAATCAATCAACCCACAGGCATTTTTTAAGTGCTTAATATGTGCCAGGCATTATAGTAAGCACTGGGACAACAGTTCAAAGAAGGGAACAACCCCTCTCCTCAAGAAGTTTACATTCCTAATGGGATACTGTTGTGCTATAAGAAATGATGAGCAGGATGACTTTGGGAAAACCTGGAAAGACTCATATGAACTGATGCTGAGTGAAGTGAGCAGAACCAGGAGAACATTGTACACAGTTACCATCACACTGTGAGAGGACTGATTTTGATAATTTGGCCCTTCTCAGCAATTCAAGGACTCCGAAAGACTCATGATAGAAAGTGCCATCCACATCTAGAGAAAGAACTATGGAGTTAGAATGCAGAGCGAAACAGACTCTTTTCTCTTTTGTTTTGTTTTCTTTCTCATGGTTTCTCCCATTCATTATAATTCTTCCATGCAACATGACTAAAGTGAAAATGTGTTGAAGAGGAATGTATATGTAGAGCCCATATCGGATTGCATCCCATCTTGGGGAGGGAGGGAGGAGGAAGGGGGAGAAAATTTAAAACTTATGGAAACAAATGTTGAAAACTGAAAATAAATAAACATAGATAAAAAAGAAACTTACATTCCACTTGGGTAGACAATACATGCACACACAGAGAATAAAAATAAAGAGAACGAGTGTAAATAAATTCAAGGTAGTTTGGGAGGAAGGGCACTGGCAGCTACGGGGATTAAGAAAGGCTTCATGTAGATGGAAAAAGCGAGCTACATCCAGAGAAAGAACTGTGGAGTCTGAATGCAGACTGAGGCACACTGTTTTCTCTCTTTTTTCCCCTCTTTTCTGGGGTTTTGTTTCTTCTCTGTCATGATTCATTCTATTGGTCATAATTCTTCTTTGCAACTTGACTATTTTGTAAATAAGTTTAATGCGAAAGTCTATGTAGAATATATATTGGATTGCATGCCATCTTGGGGGGCAGGGTAGAGAGGGGGAGGGGAAGAAAATTTGAAACTCAAGAACATGTAGAACTGAGTGTTGTAAACTAAAAATAAAAAATCTAATTAAAAAAGAGAAAGGCTTCATGTAAAAGTTGGCATTGAGCTGCATCTTTAAAGAAGGGAGGGATTCTCTTCTTTAAAGTGGCAGAAATGAACAAGAAGTACATTTCAAGAAAGGAGGACGGCCAGAGCAAAGGCAGAGAGATGGGAGGTGGAGTTTTGTGTGAGGAACAGAGAAAAGTTCAGTTGGCTGAATTTTGAGCTGGGGAGGGTGAGTGATGCATAGTGAGGCAAGAAAGATCAGTTGGGGCCAGTTTATAAAGGGCCCTAAAAAGCCAAACAGAATAGATTGGATTTTATCCTAGAGGTAATAGGGAGCTATGGGAAGGGATTGAATCGGTGAGTGACATGATCAGATCTGTACACAGAGAAAAATCATGTTGGCAGCTTGTGTGTAGAGATTGGACTGGAATCACAAGAGACTTGAGGCAGGAAGCTGTTACAAAAATGTAGGCAAGAGGTTGTGGTGGTTTTTGTTTTGTTGTTGGTCAAGCAAGAGGTGATGACAGCCTGAACTAAGGTGGTGTCTGTGTGTGCAGAAAAGGGGTCAGATGTTAGATATGTTATGGAGGTAGAAATGGGCAAGATTTGACAAATGGTTGGGTATGTGTAGCGAGGAGATGAGCATAAGCCTGAGTTGAGAAATTTGGGAGACTGAAAAAAATAAGAGAAATAGGGGAGTATGGAAGAGGAGGTGAGTTTGGGGGAAAAGATGAGTTCTGTTTTGGACATGTTGATGTTCAATGGACGTCTGGTTCAAACTGTCCAATGGAGATTTGAGAATACAGGATTTGAGCTCAGAGGAGAGAGTGGAGTTAAATGAATAGATCTGGGAGTCATCTGCATAGGCGTGATAACTAAACCCATGAGAGCTGATGAGAGTAGATAGAAAGATGATACATAGATAGGTAGATAGATAAATTAGATAGACAGATTAGATAGACAGATAGATAGATGATAGATAGATAGATAGATGATGGATAGATAGACAGATGATAGATAAACAGACAGACATACAGATAGACAGACAGATAGATAAACAGACAGATAGACAGACAGACAGACAGGTAGATAGATAGACAGACAGACAGACAGACAGATAGATAGACAGATAGATAGATGATAGACAGATAGATGATGGATAGATAGATGATAAATAAACAGACAGACAGATAGACAGACAGACAGACATACAGATAGATAGATGATAGATAGATAGATAGATAGATAGATAAGGTAGTAAGGGCTCAGTTATGTACCAGGAACAGTGCTAAGCTAAAACAAGTTCATCCTTCTTCTCAAGGAGCTTACATACTAACAGCATGCTAGGTGTCGCAGTGGATAAGTCTGCTTGGCCTGGAGTCAGAAAGGCCTGGATTCACATCCAGCCTCAGACATTTATTATCTACATGAACCTGGGCAAGTCACTTCATTTTCACTCGCCTCAGTTTCCTCAACTGTAAAGTGAGGTCAGTAGCAGCTACCTCAGAGCTGTCACAAAGATCAAATGAGATGGTATTTGTAAAGTGTGCTAAGGCACAGTGCTTGGCATATAGTAGGTGCTGTATAAATGTGAGTCTCTCCAATGAGAAAGACAGTATGTAAACAAACAGATGTATACAAGATGCAGAATAGAAGGATGGTAACCTTAGAGGGAAGATCTAAGTGGCTGGGGGTACTCAGAAGCTCTCTAGGCAAGAGGCGATGAAGGTCTGCTGATGAAGGTGGTGGCTGTGAGTGGAGAGATAAGGGTGGAATACAAGCGGGTCTCCAAAAGGTAGAAACAACAAGATTTTGCAACTGACTGGGAATGTGGGATAAGTGAGAATGATGAGTCAGGAAGTACCCTGAGGTTTCAAACCTGGGGAAGCTGGGGGGCGGGGCATTAATAGGGAAGCTTGGAATACGGGAGAGATTCGGGAAGGAAATACAGAGCTCTGTTTTGGGCACTTTGAGTTTAAGATGCTTACAGGACATTCAGTTTGAAATGTCCGATAGGTAAATGGATTAAGATTGGCGCCCTTGAGAAAGACTGGGAGGAGAACCCAGAGAGAGCGCCCAGTGTCATAAAAGCTCTGAGTTAAGAGAGAGTAGCCAGGAGAAAGTAGTCAGCAGTGTCAAAGGCTGCAGAGAGGTCAGGAAGGATGAAGGCTGAGAAAAAGACCATCAGATCTGGCAGTTAAGAGATCGTTGGTAACTTTAGAGAGAGCAGTTTCATGTTTCATTATCATTAAAGTAAGTCAAGAAGTTATCAGCTGCTCTGCTTTCAGTGGAAAAAAATTCTAGAAGCACTTAGTAAGCACCTACTATGTGCCAAGAACAATGCACTGCTGTAACACGCTTCTATATCTCATAGAATTGTATCTTTCCTGAGCTGATTGACTTCCTCTGTAGATTTTAAGTCCTTATGATCCTGCCTATTCTGCACCTGAACCCTTCGGAAAAGGCTCTTCCCAAATCTGGGTGGCATGGAAGTCTGCCCTTCTTCCTGCTCTTTCTCTATGACGAATTCACATTGCTCCAAATGTTCCATCATTATCACCCTAGTAACCAGGTCCTCTCTACTGGTGGAGATCAGATGTAGGGAAGAAGCTTCCCTTGGAGCATTAAGTCAAATCAAGACATTTGTAGCTGCAGCAGATGTCCAGACAAGAAAGTCCCTTCTCACTACTCAGCTGTGCCCTTGGCCCAGATTTACAGTCCATTGCTTCTTTCTGCTCCGGTGAGCTGTAGTAGAATCCAGAATTTCTATCTCTCCCTCCATCAATCTTTATCCAAATTCTCTTCCACTACATTTTACCACTCTAGACCCTGAATTTTCTCATATTCTCAACATACAATCCTAATCCCACCTTGCCTTCTACCAGTCTTGTTTCCTTTGAATGTGATATATCCATCCAGAGCCATAGTGCAGTCATGGATCTCATCCCACCAAGTGTCACTGATACCTATGAGGTCAAATTTGCCTCCTTGCATTAGGATATCTAATTAATTTTGCCTTTTGTTTAGTTGTCATATATTTGTCTGCAGATATTTAAAGCAATGAGGGTTATTGCTGTCTATTCTTAGATTTTGTTTCCTGTGAACCTTTGGGTGTCTTAACGATTATTCTTCATTCTGTGTTGTAGCTACTCTCTATGGCATCTCTTTTTTAGTTTGAAACTAATGAGTGGCGAATCTGGGGTTCCAATCCAAGTCATAGGATTAGAGTCACAGCTCTAGAGCTGGAAAAGATCTTAGAGGTTAGCTCGTCCAATTACCCCATTTTATAGAGACAGAAACTGAGACCTAGAGATGTGAAGTGATTTATATGAGGCCATGCAGTAGATAAGTGGATGATCCAGGATTTGAACCTATATCTTCCTGACTTAAAATCTAGTGGTTTTTCCCCATTATACCAAGCTGCCTCTTAATATTCACCCCAAAATCTGAAAGCAGAAACATCTTCAAATTCAAGAGCAGGGACAGGGCAATTTGGGTCATCCAAATATTTGTATTTAGAGACTGAATTTTTTGTTCTCTTTTTTCTTCCCCTCCCCTTTGTCCTTATTCCTACCCAGATATTTAAGACAATGTGGATGACAGATGAAGTCTAAGTCTCTCTTTTCTCCTTTATCCTGGGTTGGGGTTGTTCATTTCTCTTCCTCTCACCTTTTTCCGTCCATACCTTTCTGTGGAAGTTATCATGTCCTCTAAGGGAAGACTGTCTTCCAAAGGAATGTCTTCCAGACCACCATCCTCTACTAAAGACCCATGGCATGAGAAGCTGGATAAAATGTCTGGGTGGATCCCTTCCATCATTTCTCGCTGAAGTGCTTCTTTGCTTACTATCTTTCTTAAAGTCCCCTCCTTTTCTTTCACTTCTTTCTCTTTCTCTTCCTTCTTTCCTTACCCACCCCCCTTTAGGCACTGGCCACCAGTTCTCAGGCCCCAGTGGAAGGATGTGGTCACCGTGGTAACAGGGAACACTATCCCGGTTACCATGGAAACCCTTGTAGCTGCCTCCTCTTCTATGGACAGGAGTAAAAGGTTGGGAGGCAGAATGAGCTAGAGTAGGTACGGACTGCTCAAGAGGGATTTTTTGGGTAAATAGTTTAAAAAATTGTTTAGGCCTCAAATATCCCACTCCCCAATTTCTTGCCTCCCTCCCCCTCACCATGAAGCTCATAGAATTTAGTTGGAAGGGACTCCAGAGATCATTTAATCTGACCCATTCACTTTTACAGAGGGGGAAACCGAGATCCCCAAATTCAGTGTTCTTCCTGCTACTCTGAGCAGGCCTCCAAGTAACAATCTTTATCAGTCAGGAAGGTGGTAACCAATTCCAATTTAGCAGACAGTAGCCTATGATAGTTTCTCCCTTATCTTGTGGCTCTTGATAGACTTCTGCTTGGATTATTGCAGCTGATTTCCCATCAAAATCACTGCTTCCAGTGTCTGCTTCCCCTCAAACAGGGTTTTTTTTTTTTAAATGTACTTGACTTCCCTCTAATAAACCATCATCCGTCATCATCTTCCTCCTTCCTCCTCCCATTTCTCTAAGGCTTTCCTCCTAATATCCCTGGGAGGGAAGGAGGGAGGATTGTTGCAAAATCACAGAATTTGAGTTGGAAGGAAACTCAGAGGCCAACTAGTCCAGCCCATATCTGAATGAATCTCCCCCACAACCACCATTATCCTGGTAAATGTTTAACAGCCGGCTCTCTGCAAAAAGCAGGACACGTTTCAGTTTGACCTGCATCGCTTTCTCCAGTCTAGTCAATCAACAAAACAATCAAGCCCGGATTTGTCGCATTTACCAATTTCAGAAGTGTAAATGCTCACACTGAAATTTTAGCAATTGGCTTTCAAGACCCCATTGGAGTTGGCTCCTCCCAATTCTCCCAGCCTCATCATCTTTCCAGCCTGGAAAGGCAAGGCAGTACCATGATATCACCACAAGATGTCGCCCAGCTCAATGCCATGGTGAGGAGGAGGCGAAGGAAAATAGAACTTGGGTAGGGGAAAATGAGGAAAGATTTGGCTCCCAACCTTACTCACTAGGATCATAGACTCTGGGCAAATTTGGCCAAGCCTCTTCCCCTTCCCTCTCGTCTGGTCTTAATTTCCTTATCTGTAAAATGTTGGGGGGTGGGAAGACAGAGTGGACAAGGTGATCTTTAAAGATCCTTTCAACTATGATATTCTAAGTTCCTACAACTCATGGTAATAGGGAATTTGAGGGAGCTTCTTTCCCAGAGCTGGAATTTGGCTATGAGTATCTCTTCCCTCCCCAAACCCCAACACCCCACCGTATTGTGACATTGTGGACAGTGGGATGGATTTACAGCCAGAGGAGATGGGTTCAAATCTTGGTTCAGCCATTTACTGCATTGTACAACTGGACCTTAGGACAGCCACTTCCTCATGTCAAGTCAATATACATTGCAAACAAGTGCAAACAAGATATATACAGGATAAATGGGAGGTAATTAACTAGATGGCTCCAACCAGCTCTAAATCTGTGATTCTGTGACCCTGGCTCCAGGATGGACATTCTGGATGGACATCCCTTTGCCCTTGAGTTTCACCCTGACTTTCCTGTCTCTGTCCTCTTCCTCTCTCTCCATTCCTGTCTCCCCTACTTCTCATCTCCCTTCCCTGTCCCTTCTCCCCTTTTTTCTCTCCATTCCTTATTTCACCTTTTCTCTTCATTTGCATTTTCTTCTCTCTCCTCTTTTACTTTCTGTCCTTTCCCTCTGCCCCTTCCCCCTCTCCCCACCCCCTATTCCCTCTTCTGCCTCCACTCTCGTCCTCACCTCTGTCCTTTGCCCTTCTTCCCAATCCCTTTCATTCCACTCTGCTCCCCTTTCCTCCTCTCCTCTCTGCTCTCCTTCTCCTTTCCCTTCTCTCCTCCCCTTTTTCCTCCTCATTCTGGCCATTTCTCTCTCCTCTCCTGTTTTTCTTTTCCTTTTCTCCTCTTTCCCCTTTTCCTCTCCCATCTCCCCTTTCCTCCTTCCCCTTATCTCTCCCCTCCCCCTTTTCCTTTCTTACTCCTCTGTTATACTCTTCTTCCTTTTCTCCTCTCCTCTCAACTCTCTTTTCTCCTCTCCTTTCACTCTTCCCTCCACCCCCTTTTCTTCTTCTTTCTCTCTTTCACTTTTCTCTCCCATTATCACTCTACCATTCCTTTCCTATTTCTATGCCTCTCTTCTCCCCTTCTTTTCTTTCTTCCTCTTCTTGCTGTCTTCTTTTCATTCCTTCCCTCTCCCACGACCTCCTTTCCCTGGCTCCTCTTCTCTTCTCCCAGGGTTTCACATCCTCTTTGTTGACTGTTGGAGTACTTTAAAACACCCAATTTTCCCCTTCCAGTTCTTCCTGCACATCTTCCCATAGTCCAGTGCTGGCCACATCTTTCCCTGCTCTAGTACCTTTCATGACTTCCGTCATGGGGTGCCTACTATGTGCCAGGTGCTGTGCTAAAGACTTTTTACAACTATTATCTCATTTGGCCTTCACAACTCTGGGAGATAACTACTTTTACTATTCTCATTTTACCACTGAGGAAACTGAGTTAAACAGAGGGTTAGTGATTTGTCCAAGGGCACACAGCTATTAAGTGTCTGAAGTCAAATTTGAACTCAGGTCTTCCTGACTCCAGGCCCAACACTCTATCCATTGCTGGGTCAGTACCTGGAAACAAAAGTTACAGTAAGCAGGAAGACATCCACTTAGGGCTATTTGTTTAGTATTTTCTATATTGAGATCTTTTCCTTCTATGCAATGGGCCATCATGCAGTTACTGGGGGCTAGAAGAGGTTCTAACACACCTTTCCCACACCCACATCCATCTCATCCAGTTGAAATCCAAACGAGCCTTCTAGGAAAAGCTTAGGTGCTACGTCTTCCAGGAAGCTTTGATTTACGTCTCTCAGCCTCCCTAGATCTCTCTCTCTCTCTCTCTCTCTCTCTCTCTCTCTCTCTCTCTCTGTCTCTCTTTATCTCTGTCTGTCTCTCTCCTTTATACTGCCCCAGTCTTTTGTCTGTCCCCCTCCTGGGGCATCCTGTCTATTATTGTAGTTTTGTGTACCTGGGTCAAACCTAGCCTTCCACCTAGACTACATACTCCATAGATCTTATATGTTCCTATCTCCCTTTCAGGATGGCCCAGCCCAGGGCCCGGCATATAGCTGGTGCTTCGTAAATGTTTATCGAATGGATACTTAAGTCACCCAGTTAATGGACCCCCCCTCCCCCCCACACACACATACACAGAATCTTGGAGTTGAGAACTCACCAAAGAGGAATGGAGATAGAGGTGGAGTATTCTGCCTCAGTCACAGAGTCTTTGAATGGCAGAGCCGGAAGGGACCTTGGGGATCATCTGATGCAACCCCCTCATTTTACAGATGAGGAAACTGAGGCCTAGGGAGGGGAAGAGATTTGCCCAAGGTTGCAGAGCACATTGGCTTCAGATGCTGGGCTTAGACACCTAATCTCTTTGCTCCTGCTCTGGGTCTCTGCTCCCTGCAAGCAAGCTACCTCTCAGCATCCCCTGAATCTGGAGGCGGAGGACCATGGAGGGATCAGTGCCCTTTCAGAAGAGGGGGGCCTGGATCTAGGAAGAGGGGCTAGCACCCCTCCTTTTGCCCCCACCCTTGGACTTAGCCCCTCCTCTCTCAGTCTTGGAGGCAGAGAAACTTTGCTCAGCTGGTATCCATGGAGACAAGTCTGGCTTCTCTTCCAAGTTCAAAGTCTCAAGGGAATCAGGGAGGCTGAGGAAAGGAAGAAGGAATAAAGGAAAGAGGGAAAGACTAGGGGACTTCAGACCACCCCAGGCTTGCATTATCTTCTGGGGGCCTCACTAGCTTCCTACCCTTCCAAGGATTGCAGAATTTCAGAATTGGAAGGAACCATAGACAACATTTCATCTAAGCAGTAACTGAGCAAGAGTTCCCTTTATGGAACCCCACCCACGAGTGGTCATCCACCCTCTGCTTGAAAACCTCCAATGAAGGGGAAATCCATTAGAGAGATACAGTTGTGTGGATGAAATAGACTGGACTTTGAGTTGGTTAGTATCCCACCTTGCTAGCTTATGCCAGTGAACCTTTTAAACCATCTGAGACTCCATTTCTTCCTCCATAAAATGGAAATATTAATACTTATATTAATTAGTTCATGGGATTGTGGTAAGGATTGAATGAGATCATATATGTAAAATGTCCTATAGACCAATTTGGATAGCTCTGATTATTAGAAAGTTTCTTCTTTTTAAAAAATTTTGGGGCAGCTAGGTGGCGCAGAGAGTCCTGGAGTCAGGAGGACCCGAGTTCAAATCCATCTTCAGACACTTGACACACTTACTAGCTGTGTGACCTTGGGCAAGTCACTTAACCCAAATTGCCCTGCCTTCCCCCCTCAAAAATTTTTTAACAAAAATTTATGTATTTATTTTTAGTTTATAACACTCAATTCCACAAGCTTTTGAGTTTCAAATTTTCTTCCCATCCCTTCCCTTCCCCCTCCTCCTTTCTCCAATATGGCATGCAATCCAATATACATATACATTAGGAAGTTTCTTCTTATCACAGAATCACAGAATTTGAAAGCTGTAAGGGATCTTGGGGCCCCCTAGTCTAACCCTTATGTGAAGGGAAGCCCCACTGTGATTTAAGTGAAGAGTAGCCATCCAGTCTTTGATTGAAAACCTCCAAAGTGGGGAGCCCATGCCTCCTGAGACAAGCCCCTCTGCTTTCGGATAGGTCTGGTTGTTTGGAAGTTCTTCTTGATATCAAACTTGAATTGGCCTTTTGCTACTTCCCCCCCATGCTCCTGGGTTCTACCCTCTGGGGTCAAACAGAATAAATCTAAACCTTTTCCCACATGACAGCTATTGGGTCCTCCGTGAGTCCTCCTTCTGTAGACTAAGCAGTCCCTGTTCTTTCTACTAATTGTCACAGACTCAAGACCTTTCACTTTCCTGGTTGTCCTCCTTGGTATGCTTGCTAAATTACCAATGTCCTTCCTCAACTGTGGTGTCAAGTATTGAACCTAATGCTCCAGAGTACAAAGGGACTATAAACCCCTCATTCCTAGAGATGATCCTCTTAATCTGCATTCCCATTAGCTCTTTTGGCTGTCATATGGGGAGCTTGGAGTATTCTAAAAATCCCAGATCTTTTTCAGACAAACCTTTAGCTAAGCATGCTTGTCCACCTGTGACATTGATTTCTTGAGCTGGTGTGTAAGATTTGACATTTAACCTTACTGAATTTCATCTTGTTACATTCAGCCCATGGCTCTCATCTGTCCAAGAAATTAAAAAAAGACTTGCAGTTTATTTTTTAAAATAGTATTTTATTTCCTCCCAATTACATGTAAGAACAATTTAAAACAATTTTTAAAAGGTTTGAGTTCCGAATTCTATCCCTCCCTCCCTCCTTCCCTCACTCCACCCTGAGACAGTAAGCACTCTGATATAGGTTATACATATGCAGTCATGTAAAACATTTCCAAATTAGTCATTTTGTGCAAGAAGACAGGAAGGAAGGAAGGAAGGAAAGTAGGAAGAAAGGAAGGAAGGAAGGATGATAGTATGCTTCAGTCTGTATTCATACAACATCAGTTCTTTCTTTGGAGGCAGATAGCATTTTTCATCATGAGTACTTTGGGATTGTCTTGGATCATTATGTTGCTGAGAATAGCTGAGTCATTCACAGTTCTTCATCAAACAATGTTGCTGTTACAATGTTCTCCCAGTTCCGCTCACTTCACTTTGTATCAGTTCATGCAGATCTTTCCAGGTTTTTTGAAATCATCCTGCTCTCCATTTCCTATAGCATAATAATATTCTATCCCAATCACACACCACAGTTTGTTGAGCCATTCCCCAGGTAATGGCCATCCCTTCGATTTCCAATTCTTTGCCACCACAAAAAGAGCTGCTATAAATATTTTTGTACAAGTAGGTCCTTTTCCCTTTTTTAAAAAAATCTGTTTGGGATACAAACTTAGCAGGGGTTTTTGTATGCACAGTCCAAGAATTTTTTGAATTGGATCACAAGGCATATTAACTTTCCTGACTAGTCAGCCAGTCAGTCAATAAACGTTGCTTAAGTGCCTACTATATGCCAGGCATTGGGCTAAGCACTGAGGTCCTCTACAAATCTAATGAGCATATCATCTGGGCCTTTACCCAAATCATTGATAAAAATGTTAGAGTGCAAGGCACAGACTCCCAGCCCCACCCCCCACCCCTGGCCACTAACCCCACTAAATAACTCCTGTGTCTTTGACATTAGAGTCTTAATGCTTACTTTTTGAATCAGTCATTCAGCAAGTTCCAAATTCATCAATCTGTACAGTTACCTAGTCCACATCTCTCCACCTTTCCCATGAGACTAGTATAAGATGTAAGGCAAATGCTCTGCTAACATTAAGGCAAATTGCCTCCGTAGCTTTCCCCTGATCCGGTAGCTGAGTAACCCAATTCACAAAAGGATAGAAGGCTCTTCTGGAATGCCCTGCCTTAATGAATCCATGCTTCCTCTTCCTTTGTGATCACCGGTTCCCTTACTAGATGGCTCACTTGCCATCACTTTAATGATTTCTTCCATAATTAAAGCCAGGATTACATGCTTAGGATAAACTCTGCTCTCTTTCCTTTTTGAAAATTGGGACGACATTAGCCTTTCTCTGGTTTTCTGCAGTACCTCTCTTGTTTGCTGCTGCTTTTTGAAGATCAATAACAGTGACTCAGCAATCCTATCTGCCCATTCTTTCAGTCTTCTGGGATGCAGTTCACATGGACCAGGTAGCTTAAACTCACTAGGAGGCAGCTAGGCAGCACAGTAGATAAAACACTGGGCAAATACAGCCTCCTACATACTCTAGCAGTGTGACATTGGGCAAGTCACTAACCCACTTTCTGCCTCAGTTTCCCCAACTGTAAGTGGGGATAATAATAGCACTTATCTCCCAGGGTGGTAAAATGCTTAGCACCATGCCCAACACATAGGAAATGCTAGCTCTCAGGGGCATCTCAGCGTTCTCAAGCTCTTGCTCTATTTACCTCGGATATTCACTCCTGTTAAACATCTTGATTCTACCCTTGCCACTCCAAAGGTCATTCTCCCTGTAGAGAAAATAGACCCAAGATAAGAAACAGGCAGCTCGGTCTTCTTTTTGATGGCAGTCATCCATCATCCCATTTACCCCAAGCAGCAATCCTGGTCTTCTTTCCGTCAATATAGCTTTAAAAAGAAGGCCCAGACACAATGCCTTTACCAACAAAGCCTTCTTTTAGGTAGAGGCAACTCTTGAGGCTGCCCTGTTACGGAAATTCGTAGAGAGCTTTCCACTTCCTTAGACCCTAGAAAATCAGCACCAGAGACAGCGAATGTGGTAGCTGGGGCAAGATCAGGGCCGTGGGAGACCTTGTACACAGCCAATCCAGTCAACAAGCATTTATCAAGTTCCTACTATGTGCCAGGTTCTCTGCTAGGGGCTGGGATGCAAAGACAAAAATGAAATAGCCCCTGCCCTCAATGATATATTCAAAGGGGGAACAAAATGTGCATAAATGAGCATATACAAGATAAGGTCCAAATAATTGTTTTCAGGGCTGGAAGGAGGGCAGTAGCATCTAAATACTTCTTATGGAAGATAGCGTTTGAACTGGACTTGTGTGTTGGTAAGCAAAATGGGCTTCTTAGCACTTAGTTCAACAAGTGCCCTTGAATAGTTTGGCTTTTGTTCCCTTTGAGTAATTCATTGAGCCTTACTAGGTGCTAAGCCCCAGGCCCAAACCCCTGTTAGGTGTAAAACCTTAGTGGGTGTGTATTGGCAACTAAGGTGGGGCCCAAGGTGGGGCTAACTCCAGGGAGGGCCTAGTTTACATGTCTGGAAGAGCAGAGGCTTTTAGACCACATGGGTTTAAGTCTGCCTCTTTGTGACGATTCTAGGTCACCTGGGTGAGTCGCATGTGTGACTCACCCCTGACGTTGAAAAAGATATAAAAACCAGGGGTTGGCTGTTTGTTCTTTGGAGCTCTTTGCCGCAGCAGTGGTGGCGAATGACTCTGGGCCAGCCCTTGTTCTGAGCTCCCGGGCTGAACCTAGATGTTGGTAACTATGAATTGTATTGGGTCTGTCTGTTGATATTTGTAATTTGTTTGTATTTTGTTCTGAAGTTCAGGGTACTGGTTTTTTCCTCTGAACTAAGTGAATGCTGTCTGTATGCTGGATTAAAGTAAACTTGTCAACCCCTTCACCTTGCTTTTGTTAGTTAAGCAGATCAAAAGAACCTGTGCTATTGGCAGCTTTCCAGGTGCTGGCTGTGGGTGGATCTTACACCCCCACAGAAGCTGCTAGACGGATTGTTGAAACAACTTGGAAGGAAACAAGGGATTCTCAGAGGTGGAGGAGAGGAGGGAGGGACTTCCAGGCATATGGAATAGTCGGTGTAAAGGCAGGAGGGAGGAGATCAAATGTCATGTCTGAGAAAGCTTCACTAGCTGGACTGCAGAGCTCAGGAAAGGAAATAATGTATAACAAGATTGGAAAAGTAGGTTGGGAAGGGCTCTAGAAGCCAGAAAGGGTTTATATTTGATCCTCAAAGCGAATAAAGTTTATAGGAGGGAAAGAAAGAAGCATTTATTAAGCATTTACTATGTGACAGATACTGTACTAAACCTTTACCAATATTACCTCATTTGAGCCTCACAACAACCCTTCAAGGTAGGTGCTATCATTATTTTACAGTTTTACAGTCAATAAATGACTTGCCCAAGGTCATACAATTAGCGTCCAAGGCTGGATTTGAACTTAGGTCTCCCCCGAACCATCCAGCTGCCTCTAAAGCAGTAGGGCAGTCAATCCATCGGAACTGTGCCTGAGCAGAATCTCTTTGGCAGTCAAGTGGAGGATGGGTTGGAGTGGGGAGAGACTTGAGCCAAGGAGACTGATTAGGAGGCTATTGAGATAGTCTGGTAGGCAGTGATGAGGCCCTGATGAGGGGGATGGTGGTGTGAATAGGAAGAAGGGAACAAATTCCAGAGATGCTGTTTCAGTGGGAAGAACAAGATCTGGCAGCTTACTGGATATACGAGGTTAGGGAGAGTGAGAAGTTGAAGATAATGCTGGGTTTCCAAAACTGGGTGGCTAGGAGGGTGGGATAAATAAATTAATAAGCATTTATATAGTGCCTACTGTATGCCAGGCACTGCGCTAAGTACTTTTGCCAATATCTCATTTGATTCTCACAACAACCCTGAGACGTATGTGCTGTAATTATTCCAATTTTGCAGCTGGAGAAACTGAGGCAGAAAGAGGGTAAGTGA
The DNA here is from genome assembly GCF_011100635.1 of Trichosurus vulpecula. Classification (NCBI taxonomy): domain Eukaryota; kingdom Metazoa; phylum Chordata; class Mammalia; order Diprotodontia; family Phalangeridae; genus Trichosurus; species Trichosurus vulpecula. The sequence goes on along the minus strand of NC_050573.1, from coordinate 53,820,598 downwards.
CTTGCCCAGAGTCCTTCAACTAGTAAGTTTTTGAGGTGGGATTTGAACTCAGGTCTTCAGTGCTCTATCCAATGTACCACCAGCTGCATGATGAGAATAGAGAAATTTGAAAGGGCAGTGATTTGGGTGAAAAATAATGAGTTTTGTATTGTACATGTTGAGCATGAGATGCTGATGGGATTTTTTGTCATTGTTGTTCAGTCATTTCAGGCTCTCTGTGACCTCATTTGGGGTTGTCTTGGCAAAGATACTGGAGTGGTTTGCCATTTCCTTCCCTGGCTCATTTTACAGATGAGGAAACTGAGGCAAACGGGGTCAAATGATTTGGCCAGAATACAACTAGAAAGTATCTGAGGTCAGATTTGAACTCAGGTCCTCCTGACTCCAGACCCAATGCTCTATCCACTGTACTACCCAGCTGCTAATGGGATACTTAGTTTGAAATAATCCGATAAGTAGCTGGGGAAGCACATGTAATGGAATCGTTCCCTTTCTGGGAGGGCACAGGCTCTGGCCTCCGACTAAGTGACATATAGGATATAAAGGCTCCTGGTCCCCATCACAGAGATGTGGCTTCAAAAATGATTGGCGACAGAGTCAAGGAGCAGCTACCCCTCCCTGTTCCCCAGGTGAACTTTTCTCCATTCCATCCTACCTGCTCCATCCCCTGAGGGAAAACCTTCCCAGGTGCAGCCTTCCTGTATCCTGGGGACTACAGACCCCAATTCTTCTTCCATGAAGTCTCGAGCTTTATTTATGTGGCCCAGGAGAGCCTGTCCCCCAAGGGTTCTGCTTTAGACTCACCCAGAGCCTGGATCCATCCTGGGGCAGCCTGACTCACCAAAGAAGTGTTAAGCATCTTTTGTCCTTTTTCTCCATTTCATTATGCCCCACCCCAAAGTTCCAGGGGAAATCTCTTATATAAAGCTTGGTGTGGTTCAGTCTTCTCATGGGATTAATAGGGTATCTTCAATAAGAGAAGACACCTTTTTCCACATCTTTGGAAAGTGGGGGTGGGGCACAGGCATGGAGCATTGCATACAATAGGTTTTTAAATGTGTTAATTGATTTTGTTTAAAATATTTTTTTCTTTTTTTCTTAAAAAACTCTATTATAAGATACAATTCTCTGGGAAGAAAGGGGGAAGGATGCAAGGGGAAATTTAAGCTTTATAAAAACAAAGATATTAATAAAAATGTATTTATAAAAGGCCAGGGTCTTTCCTAGAAAAGGTATGAAATGTACCCAGCTCTATAGTAATTTATTTCCTCAACCACAAAAGAAATGCCTAAAACACAAAAGACTCATAAGCACACATTCACAAATACTTGAAACCTCAAACAATAGTGTATCACACCTATTATATGCTCCCCTAAAGGTAAAGCCTCTTCATGGGACTGCTGGACAGATATTTCCTGTTCATCGTTAGGTCTGAACAGCTGCCAAGGTTCGGTTCTTCTGGCCAGCCAGGCATGTCTGTTTAGCTCCTTCAGGTTCAGATGCTCCTGTCAGCAGCTATCTTCTTCCCCAAAAAGCAGCATCGTTTCAGAAAATACCTCCTACTGGGTAGCTGACACAGACTCCAGAAGCCAGGAACTCACACTGTTGGAGTAACCAGCCAGGCTGAAAATGTCCATTTCTAAGGCTTGCTGGTTGCTGGTCAAAGATACGTGTTCAAGGAAGAAACACAAAGGTAGCAGAAAGCAGCCAGGAACCCAGGCAAAAACAGGCCCTTACTGAAACGGGCTCAGATTATGGCCTGCCATTGCTTCAGAGGATGGGAGAGGGTCAGATACAGTCTAGTTAATAACTCCCAGACCCAAAACCCCAAGAAGGAGGCTGAAAGACAGAGTGGAAAGCAGAGGGCATCTCCCTTGGGTGGCTGTCTCCCTTGATCTCAGCATACTGCAAGAATGTACCTGTAACAGAGTGGCCCTGCCCTCAGGTCTCTCCAGTGACAGGACTGTTGGGGGGGCAGTCAAAGGCCGGTAGTCAATCTGTGGATGAGGTTTGGGACTAGCGGATGTCAGAGAGGTGTGGGAGGGCTACTACCGAAGGAACAGTGCTCCTCAGAACCAAGTGCCCTGGGCAAAACTCTTATTACCCTTTTCTAGTTACAGATCTGTAGAAAGAAGAGCCACATGAGCAGTCCAAGAAATAATTCCCATGCCTGGCACTTCAAATATTCCAACATCTGCTTGAGCACTCTCTCTGCCAAAGGCAGGGCAGCTAATAATTTCTTGATTTGCCTTAATGATAATTTCATTCTTCAAAAGGTAGAGGAACCAAAAGGTGAAATTCTATTCTGGATGTAGTTCTCCCCCAAAAGTAGAGACTGGTTTCTAGAGGGGAAGTTACAGGAGTAGCAATAATGGATTCAACTCTCATTTTGCTTCATGGTTTGTTTGGGGGTTTTTTTTGGTGCCATAGGGAATGACCACTATCCCAGAGAAAAGGAACGAGGCTGGACAGAAGCTAGCACACTCCAGATTGTAGAAGAGCAGTTCTCAAAGAATGGAAGAAAGGAGAGAGGCCATTTAGAACTGGAAGTCCCATAGCATCTCCAACTTGACCTGTCCAAAACAGAATCCATATTCTCCCTCTTCCTCCCAAACTAATCCCCTTCCTGAACTTCTTTGTTTCTATAGAGGACAGTTCAAAATCTTGGTGTTGCCCTCATTTTCTTTCCCCCAGACATGTCAATTCCATTGCTAAATATTATCGTTTCTATCTTCACATCTCTCACCAGAGACCCTGTCTCTCTGCTTGTAACAACCATTCCCCTAAGGCCATTAACCCTTTCTTGCCTGGAGTGTCAAATTAGCCTCCTAACTGGTCTTCGTACCTTAAGTCTCTCCCCTTCCAATTTACCCTCCAAAAGCCACCAAAGCAATTTTCCTGAAGGACAGATCTGACCATGTTACACACTTCGCCTCACCCCACCCCTCAAAAAACCCCATTGCCTCTAGGATCAAGTACAAACCCTCTATTTGTCATTTAAAGCTTTTCTTACAGCTTGGTCCCAACCTCCCTTTCCAGATTTATTATACACTACTCAACCTCTACACAGTCTATGTTCTAGTCATACTGGCCTTTTAGCTATTCCTTACACGTGAATCTATTGTCTCCCACTTCAGTGCCTTTATATTGACTGTCTGACTTGCCTGGAATGCTCTCCCTCTCTTGCTCTGCCTTTCCTAACCCCAGACTCAACAGAAAAGCTGCCTATTGACCAGGCTTTCCTGGTCTCCCTAGCTGCTGATGCCTTCCCCACATGGTTACCTTGTCACTTTTTTATATATACTGTACCTATTTCACCACTACCATCACCAACAAAACATCGTACATGCCGAATTATTTGCACGTTGTCTCCCCATCAGAATGTAAGCTCCCGGAGGACGGTGTACTTAATAACTCCCAGATCCCAAACCCCAATGAGAAGTCTAAAAGGAGGAGTGGAAGGCAGAGGGCATTGTGGTGAATCAGAGCACAAGGGTGGCCATCTCCCATGACCCCAGGAAGGAACCTCCTTTTGTCTTTCTTTGTATCCCTAGCATAGCATCAGTCACAGAGTAAGCGCTTGAATGCTTGTTGACTGAATAAATGACTCAAGAAGGATAGACAATTCTTAAGAAGGAAATTCTGAAGATGAGAATAGAAACAGGTCCAATGATGTTGATAAGATAGAATTGCTCAAAAAGATGAACATGCCCAGGGTATTCACTAAGATTGGTCAACTAAGAAATTTAGGGAATATAGAAGCAAGGGAAGGTCATAGATGATAGATATAAAAGCATAACACAGATCCTATATGAATGATTTCAGGAATATTAAATCTCAGAATGAACTGAAAAAAAAAAGCTAAGAATAACCCCTCCTCTTCCCCCCAATTAGCTATAATGGGAGAAAGAGTATATCAAGGAAGGGATAGGATTGCTGTTCAGGATGACTGACAGTAACTGACTGGACCCTGGATTTGTTGGTGTTTTTTCCACTCAAGAGAATGATGTATGGACTGAAAAGGACAGACCAAAAAAGGCTACTATAGGGAACTGAAGCCCAAGATAAATAAGGAGATTATAAGAAATCACCTAGTTGCCCTTGCTGAAATAAACTACCTCCCAGGGCAATGAAATGATTGGCAGGGGTGATTTCTGAGCCATGGGCAGGCATGATTTGAAAGATCATGTAGAATGAGAGAGTTAATAGAGGACTGGAGAAAGGCAAATGTCCCAATTTTCAAAAGCGGAAGAGAATGGAGTCTTCAAATGATAGGCAGATAAACTTAACTTCAATTTCTGGCAAAGTTCTAGACTACATTATCAAAGGGATGGTTAGTGGACAATAGAAAAGGAAGTAACGATCAAAAAGAGCCATCATGGTTTCATCAAGTGCAGGTTATGAATGAATGAATGAAAAGACATTTATTGAAAAATACTATGTGTTGGGGCAGCTGGGTGGCGCAGTCAGGAGGACCTGAGTTCAAATGCAGCCTCAGACACTTGACACACTTACTAGCTGGGTGACCTTGGGCAAGTCACTTAACCCCAATTGCCCTGCCTTCCCTCCTCAAAAAAAAAAGACAAAAAAAACACTATGTGCTAAGCATTTTGCTAAATATCAAGGATACACACTGAAATGTAAGCCAGTCCCCAATCACATTCTAATGAGGGAAGACAACATGTATGAAATGTTTCAGTTGCAAGTCGAATAAAGGTCCTGCCCTAAGAGTGCAGCAGCAAAGCAGATGGTCACACATTTTCTCTAATGTCCTTTCCACTGATAAAAGGATGTCCATTTCCCATGATGAACCATTTGACAGAGGCAAGGACTTTGGTGGTGAAAAAGTCCTGGACCTTCAGTAGCTGTAGCTTCAGCACCTGCAGAAGTGATTTCCAGACATCTCAGTTGGGAATTGTTTCCTGGGATGACGGCTGTGAAGACTGGGCTGGTGGTCTGGAGGGTGCTATCACTCTCAGGGTTCTTGGACATACTTGCCCATTGGTAGGCAATTGGTTAGTAGTGAGTGGGGAAGATGGACTCCTTTCTCCATAGTGTAGTCCCCTCAATGATGGCTACAGGCCTGAACTGAAAGCAAGGGGGCACTGCTAATTCTAAGGCTTTGGGGTTCAAGGTCCCAGGCTATCTCCATAGGGGAGGTGGTGGTGGTGATTTGAGTTGCTTGGCATATGCCACTTTCTGCCTCTCTCTTAAGGTGCCCTGTTGCTTCAGCTAAGCGGGCACATGCCACTATGTCACTTGCCTACTGAATAATCTCCAGTAGTTCCCTTACACCACAAGGATCAAACACAAAATCCTTCATTTGGTATTCAAAGCTCTGGAATGCTCTTCCTCCTCATCTCTGTCTTCTGGCTTCCCTGGCTTTTGCTGTAAGCCTTCCCCAATACCTCTTAACTCTAGTGCCTTCCCTCTGTTGATTATTTCCTATTATTTTCCCTTACCTTTGCCGTCTTCTTATACCTTCCCATTCTTTTCTCCAGGTATTCTTCAGTCCGGTGACCCTGGCCTCCCGGCTGGTCCTCACACAAGATACTTCATCTCTTGACTCCAGCCAGGCATTTTCATGGCTGTCTCTCATTCCTGGAATACTTTCCTCATTTTCACCTCCTGACTTGCATAGCTTCCTTTAAGTCCCAGCTTACATTCCATGCACTGCAGGAAGCTTCTCTCAGTCTCTCTTAATTCTGGCGCCTCTCCTCTGTTGATCATTTCCTATTTATCCTGCATATAGTTTGTATATAGTTGCATTGTCAGACTCTGAAAATAAATGACCAAAAGAGCCACAGAGGTTACACACCAAATGTTAATTCTGGAAAAAAACAAAGAGCCAAAGATTATTACACCAACTGTCAACCCTGACCAAAAGGCTATGGAGGTTATGTAACAACTGTTAACTCTGAAAAATAAAATAAAACCAAAGAGCTCACAGAGCTTATAAGCAAAAAGCCTTCTTTATTCTGTTGGAGGAGGGAAACTAGACACACGTGTCGGGGTGTCCTCTAGGGGGAGACTCAAGGCAGCAAGGCTAAGCTTTGATATGCATAGTTGTGGCCAGACAAAGAACCAAGAAATGTGGGGTAGCCACAGCAGTGAGGGGGTAACAGTAACAATGAGGCAAGTTAGACTAGTGAGAAAAGTATATTCCTAGCAGGGCTTCATGACTGAAATGTGGTTCCTTCAAACGCTCGCCCAGCTCAGGGACCACCTAGGGCTTGTTTGAGCCAATCCTGTGATTTAGGTGCAGCAGAGTTCATCTAGAGGGTTAGTGCAAAGAATTGTTGTTGTGCCAAGCTCGGGGAACAGCTTGCTTGCTGGGCCTTAGCTCCAGAAAACAAGGTGTTTCCTAATAGTAAGAAAAGAGAGGAGGGGCAGCTAGGTGGTGCAGTGAGTAGAGCACCAGCCCTGGAGACAGGAGGACCTGAATTCAAATGTGACACTTGACACACTTACTAGCTGTGTGACCTTGGGCAAATCACTTAACCCCAGTTGCCCTGCCTTCTCCCCTCCAAAAAAAAAGATTAAAAAATATATATACTACTTCAAAAGAGAGGAGTAAAAAGAGTCTTGGGATGGGGGTCTGGACAGTATGCATGTTGTCTCTCCCATTACGTTGTGTACTCCTCGAGGTTAGTGGCTGTCATTTGCTTTTCTTTATCTCCCCAGGACTTGCTTAGCCTGTCATAGTCAGTGCTTAATAAATGCTTATTAACTGACTGGCTTACCTGCCTCAAAGTTATGCCTTATTAACTATCAACATTGGTATATTAAACTGTACTCCTGCCTTACCCTCTCATCTCTTTGACTTATTGTTTTCACCTTGACTCAGGATGATTGTCTAGATAGAGGGAAATTGGCAGAGTAGTTTCTGGTGATCTTGGCACATGAGAAACTGATTACCCTTCCTCTTCATCAGAGATCTCTCTTTTCTCCTTAAGAACATCTGGGCTTCCATGAGAGAGATTGGAGTGGATAGGGCTGGGGATCTATTGCTGCTACCAGATAACTGAGACCCCATGGGTAAACAGAGAGAGCATGGCCACTGCTGTCTGGCAATTTCTGTGCCGTGAGGACAAGTTGGCTGCAGATCAGTGCAGCAGAAATGGGAACCAAGAGCCAGGAGGAGAATAGATCCTAAGATGAAAAATTGCCAAATACCATGAATTCCCCTAGTGAATTGGGGACTGGGGCTACTCAAGGAGATTGATTTCTCTTATTTCCTTTCCTGTTTCCTTTTGTTTCTAATCTGTGATCATGAGATGTGGTGTGGATTATTTAGGAGACAAAGGTATGTACGATCAGGAGTCCTAAAATTAAACCCAAAGATCTAAGAGGGTAACAGAGAGGAGTTTTAGCAGATGGCTAGAGGCAGATGACTCCATATAGGAATTCTTGATTTATTTCCTTTCCACTGTATTCCATATGCTATAAACAATGTAATCAAAATGTACTATGTCTCTGAATTCATGGGTGCAGTTGGCCATGAATAGAAGAAAGGGAATCAAGGAAGATGAAGGGTCATGAGCAATTACAGAAAGCAGATGTTATGTCTTAATATTTTACTTCATCCTCTAAAGTAATGTTATTTCCAGACTCAAACAGTGGGGATTAATCCATATTGCTTAGCATCACACACACAAAAAAGTAGGAAAGGATGGTAAAAGAAACAAGTTGAGCACCATTTGATGGTCAGCAGGGATGCTGCATCCTCTGAGGAAGTCTATTCCATGACAAAGACACCCTGCTGAGGGTTCAAGTAGAGTGCCACCTGGTGGATGACTCAGATATTACACTTCCTTGCTGGATAACTATGACAGTTACATACTGCTTTTCTATAGAGCTAAGGAGAGCACTACACGATCCAAGGACCCAAGGTAGGGGAAGGGGCAATGTGTCAGGTATCACGTATAGTTTACCTTAATTTTGCAAAGTATTTGAGAAAGTCACTCTGGCTATTCTTGTGGAAAAGGTGTAGACATGTTTGTTGGATGAAAATACAATTAGCTGAATTTAAGACTGAATGGTCACTCCCACAGGGTTGTCTTTATGGTTTGATAGTAACTTGGTAAGAGGTAGCCAATGGATTGCTTCAGGAACCTGTACTTGGACCTGTGTTGTTTAATGTTTTTATCAGTGACTTGGATAAAGGAATAGATACAGCATGCTGAGGAGCCATATGTGGATGAGGATAAAGGTTAAGTCTTATACATGTATTCAAACATCACAAGTACAGGCATGGCTAAGCAATACTTTTAAAAAGATCTGGAGGCCTTAGAAGATCTCAAGCTCAACCTGAGTCAATGGTGTGATATGAAAGGAAGGAAGGCAAGAAGCATTTATTAAGTATTTACTATGTGCCAGGCACTGTGTTAAGTACTTTACAAAGATTATCTTTGCATAGCAACCCTGGGAGGTAAATGTGATTATAATCCCCATTTTACAGTTGAGGAAGCTGAGGCAAACAGAAGTTAAATGGCTTGCTCAAGGTCTCTTAGCTAGTAAGTGTCTGAGGCTGGATTTGAACTCTGGTCTTTCTGACTCCAGGTCCTGCACCCTATCCCCTGAGCCACCCATATGGCAGCCAAGAGAGGTAATACAGTATTAACTTTAGGTTGCATTGAGAGACACATCACATTAAGGAATAATGACGTGACAATTCCATTTTACTCTGCCCTGGTCCGATCACATCTGGAGTCCCAATTGTGACCAATTCTGGGCATCATGCCTTTGGCTGTACATTTATACTCTGGAGAGTGCCCAGAGAAAGGCAGTCAGGATGCTGAAGAACCTCTGCATCAAGCCACCAGGAGGATCAGTTGGAAACTAGGATAGATAGATAGATAGATAGATAGATAGATAGATAGATAGATAGATAGATAGATAGATAGATGATAGGTAGATAGATGATAGATAGGTAGGTAGGTAGATAGATAGATAGATAGGTAGGTAGATAGATAGATAGATAGATAGATAGATAGATAGATAAACTAGGAAAGTTTACTCCATTAAAAAGAAGATTCAAGGAAGATAGATGAGCCACTTTGGGTATTTGAAGGGCTGTCCTAGGGAAGAGGCAATAGGCTTGGTCTCATTGGCCCTGGAGTGCAGAACTCAGAATGATAAGTGAAAACTGCAAAGTGTAATCTTGAGGTAAGGAAGAACTCCTGACCATTAGAGACATTCCAAAGAGGGACAGGCTCCTGCCCGAGGTCATAGGCTGCTCTTCAGTGTCTTCAAGCAAAGGTTGGATGATCACCTGTTGTAGAGGGGATTCTTGTTCAGGCTTAGGTTGACCTGGAAGGCCCCTGAGCTCCCCTCTTTTCATTCTTAAATCCATGATTCTATGGCCCTTAGATCTCTATCACATGGGCTTTGGTCTTGCCATGCACACCTCTCTCATCCTGTACTTATACCATTGATTTTTTGAACCCAAGTGTAAGACGTCCTATTTGTCCTTATTAAATTGTCTTTTATTAAATTCAGCCCAGTGTTCTAGTCTGTCAAGCTTTTTTTGGATCCTGACTGTCTTCCAACATGTTGGCTGTCACTCCCACCTTTATGTCATCTCAAATTTGATAAGCATACTGTCTCGAACACTCAAACACTGTTTCTTTTCCCTCTCCCTCTCCTTCTCTCTCTGTGTCTCTATCCTTTTCTGTCTCCTCTCTTCTCCCTCTCCCTCTTTCTCTCTTCTTCCTCTGCATTTGTCTCTCCCTCTCTTGCCTCCCTCTCCTTTTTTCCCCTCTCTCTGTCTTTTTCTCTCTCTCTCTTCTCCCTCTCCATTTTTCTTTGTATCTCTCTCTCCCTCTGCCTCTTTCTCTGCCTCTGTCTGTCTTTCTCTCTTTGTTTTTCTGTCTCTGTCTTGGTTTTTCTCTGTCTGTCTCTCTCTGTCTCTGTTTCTCTGTCTCTCTATCTTGGTTTTTCTCTATCTGTCTGTCTGTCTCTGTTTCTCTGTCTCTCTCCCTGTCTTGGTTTTTCTCTATCTCTCTCTGTCTTGATTTTTCTCTATCTCTCTCTGTCTCTGTTTCTCTGTCTCTATCTCTGTCTCTGTCTCTCTATCTCTGCCTCTCTCTTGGTTTTTCTCTGTCTGTCTATCTGTCTCTGTCTCTGTCTGTCTTTCTCTCTTTGTTTTTCTGTCTCTTTGTCTTGTTTTTTTTTCTGTCTGTCTCTCTCTGTCTCTGTTTCTCCGTCTCCATCTGTCTCTCTGACTCTGTCTCTCTTTCTCAGCCTCTCTCTGCCTCGGTTTTTCTCTGTCTGTCTGTCTCTGTTTCTCTGTCCCTATCTCTATCTCTCTGTCTCTCTCTTTCTTTGCCTCTCTCTGCCTCTGTCTCTGTCTCGGTTTCTCTGTCTCTGTCTGTCTCTCTGCCTCTGTCTCTGTCTTTCTCTCTCTCTCTCTCTCTCTCTCTCTCTCTCTCTCATCAGCACCAAAATCGGGAGGGCTTGGTCAGGCCTGGCAACACTTAATCCAGTTCTGACTGATGTAACAGACAGACACAAAGCCTCAGAGCTGACTTACAGAGACAAGATTTAAATCCAGGTCTTCCCTATATTAAGGCCAGGCACCGCTAAGCACTGCTGCCTAGATTTCTACTCAATATGAGAAAGACATTTCTTATGCTCCAAGCAGCCTCCCTGCCGCTTTGCTCTCAGACCAGACCAAGGATGCCTTGCAGGCTTTAACCCTTTCACCTTGGTATGCCTGCCCTGAGGCTCCTGCTGCTTCTATTGGTGAGGGCCTGGTGAGGCTTCCTTCACTTTCCCTTCTGGCCATCTTTTTAATTAAAATGCTGCCATTGGTCACCAGCAGACACTCTGCCTTCTTCCCCTTCCAGTTTTTTAACAAAAACCAAATCAATACTGATGTTGATATTGGACCAAAATGCTTAGCATGGTGCCTGGCACACAGTAAGCACTTAATAAATGCGTGTTGATTTAACTTGAAACATGAGTCAATTTCCTGCTCTGTGCTTCCAGTAACTGGCCCTGTCTGTCACTCTCTAGACCAAAATGTCTCCTCCGTTACAGTATGTGTTTCTTGAGAGCAGGAATGGCTTCCAATTTTGTATTCCCCAGAGCTTGGCACATAGTGAGAGCTTAATTAATGTTTGTTTGTTTTCATTCATTTACTGTACTGAGAACAATGCCGAGCTGGAATGGACTCCCAGAGGAACCTCTCTAGTGCTCCACGTGTCCAGTCAGGGGCCAGATGAGTCTTTGTGAGGTTTGGGCTTGAGAGGATTCCTGTACTAGGAGAGAGTCTGGACTGAAAAGCAGCTTCTGTGGACTCCCCCACCCCCACCCAGGGAACCACAGGGAGATGCGAAAGTGCTTTGAAAACTCTAAAATATCATGTAAAGATATGCTAGTCACAATAATAACTATGATTATTATTATCGTGGTTTTGGAGTCAGAACACCTGGGTTTGAATCCTGATTCTGCTATTTAGAATATCTGCGACCCTGGCCAAGCCCCTTCTGATCTCTGAATGCCCCAGGAGCAAATGGGAGCCACAGGAGCAAAATAGACAAAACAAGAAGTTTGAAATAGATGGTCTCTAAGGTCTCCTCCGGCTTCAAATCTCCTGTCTGGGAGGCAGAGGCAGAAACAAAGAGCTCTGCGGGAAAATGAAGCGAAATTTGCTGAACTTGGAGTCAGGAAGAAAGACCTGGGTTCAAATCCTGCCTCAAATGTTTACTTAGTCGTGTGACCTCTAGAGCAAGGGTGTGAAGATCTCTGAGCCTCAGTCTAGTGATCTGTAAAATGGGGAGAATGACTACCCAACAGAGTTGTTGTGAGGATTGAATGAGATAAAGCACCAGATAAATGGGAGCTATTAACTTTCTTTTTCTTTTTTTTTTTTGAGGGGGGAAGGCAGGGCAGTTGGGGGTTAAGTGACTTGCCCAAGATCACACAGCTAGTAAGTGTGTCAAGTGTCTGAAGCCAGATTTGAACCCAGGTCCTCCTGACTCCTGGGCCAGTGCTCTACTCACTGTGCCACCTAGCTGCCCCGCTATTAACTTTCAATAAGGAGATGTGGAAATGGCCTGAGCATCTATGGTCAGGGATCCCAAAACCACACCCAAAAGTGTGAGAGGCCAACTGGAAAGTGCTTGAACAGATAGCTGGAAGTATTATTTGATTTATTATCTAAGCATTTATTTAGATCCTACTCTGTGCCAAGCACTGTGCCAAGCAGTGCCTTTTTACAAATATCTCATTTGATCCTCACTACAACAACAATGATAGCTAGCATTGCATAGCACCTACTATGTGTCAGGCACTGTGCTAAACAGTTTGCAAATATTTCATTTGATCCTCAAAACAATCCTGGGGAGTAGATGCTATTTTTATCTTAATTTTATAGTTGAGGAATTTTATAATTGAGGAAACTAAGGTAGAAAGAAATTATTTGACTTGCCCAAGGTCACACAGCTAGTGAATGTCTGAAGCTGAATTTGAACTCAGGTCTTTCTGACTCCAGGACCATTGCATCTATCCACTGCACAACATAGTGGCACTTTATTCTATATAAACTATGTGACAATGACATGATCCTATAACATGACAAAAGTTTTTTGATAAAGTATCTCAAGCTGTTCTTCTGGGAAAGATGGAGAAACTCAGACTAGAAACAATAGGATAGTTGTTGGTGAGTCGCTTCTGTCGTGTCTGACTCTTCATGACTTAGTTTTGGGTTTTCTTGGCAGAGATACTGGAGCGGTTTGCCATTTCTTCTCTAGCTCATTTTACAGATGAGGAAACGGAGGCAAACAAGCGTGAAGTGATTTGCCCAGCATCACACAGCTAATAAATAAGTGTCTGAGGCTAAATTTGAACTCAGATCTTTCTGATTGAAGCATGCTATTTTTCGCTTTCTTTCTTTCATTCTTTTTCTTTTATTCGAGTCTTCTTGTACAAAACAACTAAGATGGAAATGTCTTATATGATTGTACATGCATAATTTACATTTGATTGCTTACCATCTCAGGGAGGCAGGAGGGGAGGGAAGGATAGAATTTGGAACTCAAAACTTAAAGTTTTAAAATTTTGTTTCAACATGTAATTGGGGGAGGAAATAAAATATTACATATATGTGTGTGTGTATATATATATATATATATATATATATAATTTTAAAAGCCTCAGTTTAAGTGGCACTTTATGCAGGAGGTCTTTTCTATCCCTCTAGCTGCTAGCACCTGCTTCCCTCTATCTACCTTTCACCCTACTCTGTATGCATCAGATATGTACTGATTTATGGATATGTTATGTATATGCTCCTTATCACTGTTATTTTGGTTCAGTTGTGTCTGACTCTTCGTGACCCCATTTGAGGTTTTCTTGGCAAAGATACCAGAGTAGTTTGCCATTTCCTTCTCCAGATCATTTTACAGATGAGGAAACTGAGGAAACTGAGGCAAGCAGGGGGAAGTGACTTGCCCAGGGTCACACTAAGTGTCTGAGGCTGAATTTGAACTCAGGAAGATAAGTCTTTCTGATTTCAAACTCATAGCTCTATTCTCTTTGCCACCTAGCTGCCACTACCTTTGGTCATTGCATCCCTAGTACCTGGTACAGTGATACAGTAGTTTAATAAGAGCTTGTCAACTGACTATCTGATTGTGGAATCTTTGGCAAGTCATTGAAGATGAGTCTTCCTGATTCCGAGCCCAGTGTTCTATCCACTGCACCACCTGGCTGCCCCCAAGCTCCTTGAGGTCAAGGACTATTTATGCTGCTTCTTCTTGCTGCCTGTCATAGCCCAGCACTTAGTACAATGCCTGGCACATAATAAGCCCTCAATAAACACATGTTGATTGTCTGTTTGGTTAATCGATCTGATGAGTACATTTCCATGAAGAATATGGACACAGGTCTTGGCATTTTATTGAGGGAGCAGAAAAAGGCTCTTTATTGAGTTTCAGTGACCAGCAATATCCCCAAGTTTATTAGTTGGCTGGGACTCAGGAAGACAGACTCTGGTGGAAAGAAGTAGCCCATAAAAGAAGGCCAATAAACTGCTCTTGTCCGTTTTCCCTTTTCACCTTTTTCCTGGTCAGCCCACAGCAGAATGCACCTATATTCTGACATGGGGGAGGTAGAAGGAGGGAAGATTGTGTACAGCCTCCTCCCTCTCTCCACCCCTACTCCCAACTGAAAATGTCTGCCTTGGGAGAAAAAAGGAACTTACATGGGCTTCCTCACAGCTTTCTCAACCACTTTGAGATCTGGCACATGACAGGTAGCTTAGAATGCCTTTTGATTTTATTTGAAAAGCTGTGGACTTTTCCAGCCCAAGAGACATCAGCATCTGAGGCAGTGATAGACTTCCTGAAGCAAAACATGACCCTTATATGTTTCCTTTCTTGGCTGCAGAGGGGAATTCGTGGTCCACCTTTCTGAACCCCAAATTCCTCTGTAGAAGAGGGAAGATTGCAATCTCCTAGGCAACAAGATCCTAGAATACCATCCTCTGGTAGAGAAGAGAGTTATCCTGGGCAGCCCTAGCTATAAGGATTGCCTTGAGATTTACTAGAAGTTCAAGAATTGGAGATGACCTCAGTTTCCTCATCTGTAAAATGAGCTGGAGAGGAAATGGTAAACCACTCCCGTATCTTTGCTAAGAAAACCCCAAATGGGGTCACAAAGAGTAGGACATGACTGAACAACTGTACAACAATTGTCCTGTTGTTTGTAGTCTGAGTTTCTCCATCTTTTCTAGGAGAACAGCATGAGATACTTTATCAAAAAAAAACTTTAGTCATGTTATACAATCATGTTATTGTCACATAGTTTATTGTATATAGAATAAAGTGCAACTATGTGGTGCAGTGGATAGAGACTGGTCCTGGAGTCAGGAGGAGATTTCTTGATCGTTATGAAGAAGAGGATGGATCCCCTGTGAGACCCCTGTGGATAGACAGCAGAGTCATAATATGTGAAGGGAGGAGAAAGCAACTTACATAATATTCTGTGCTGTGTGACTGGAAGCCAGTAGACTTATCATCTCCTGTTATTATAGTGAATTATTTGGAGAGCAAAGGTCTGAGGAGAAGGGGATTGCTTTCCTAGCAGCTCCAAAATATATTTGCTTCCTTGAGAGAATTTAAAAACAGGAGTCACTAGTAGTCTAAGTAGGACTATATAGGACTCTGTGAAAGTGCTAGGGATCCACTGTTATGTCAGAGTATGACAACCCATGGCAATCATGAGTTCAGTTCCTTCTAAAGGGAACTAGTGGGAGTGTTTTGTGTATTTTTGTATCTGTTAATGGGCTCCCGTGCATCCTTTGCAGCTTCTATATTTTTTGTGGGATAAAATAAAAACTCTCCTATACTTCATATGCTTTTGTAAACTTGAGTGCTTTTATAGAAGCTGGAAACTTTGTGTTGAACTAAAAATACATTCATACAAATAATGTACTTTGTGATCTAGGCTATTCTGCCAGAAACAATACCTTCGAATATATTAATCTATATCCAAGCCATTTCTAGCTTGAAGAGAGAATGAGATGTCCAAAATGGCATGGTCCTTCTGACATGCCTTCTGACATGACTCTGCCTCAGGAAAACTTAAGGTAAAATTTATAAGAATATTGAATAATAAAAAGGTCATAATATGTTTCTTCAAAAAAAGTTTGTGGTTAACGGTCCAGAAAAGCAATCATGCAATTCCTTCCTGGGCCACTTCTTCTTAACTGTTCCTTCTTTGTGATCAGTATCTTAACCTTGAATTTCAAGAGAGAAGGCACAGTCCCCAGGTGGGTCATGGCACCAATCACTTCAGGTGAGTGAGAAGGCAAGGATCCTATCTAGGCAAGATTTAGGTTAGGTTAAAAAAAAGATTTAAGTTTGGGTATCACCTTTACTCCATTTCAAAGGAAGTTTCTGGCCTTCGTTCTTCCCACTTTCTTAAGGGAACAGTCTAAAAAACATTTTAGGCTGGAAAAATAGTATTTTTCTTTCTCTGGGAGGCTTTCTTAGAGTAAATTCCACATGGAGTTATGAGATCCCAAGAGAAAATGACTCTTTTGGGACTTAGTCCCCAAGATTGGACTTAATCCTTGTTAATCTAAAGCTTTGGGGAAGGGGGTGCTGGGCTCTGAGCCATGGATCATAAGAGATTAGACTTGGTCTTTTTGGCCCTAGGGGCCAGAACTAGGAGAAATGTGTAGAAGTTGCGAAACGGTAAATATAGAAAGGATATCAAGAATTTCTTAATAATTAGAGCTGTCCAACAGTGGTGTGTCCTGTCTCAGGAGGTAATGGAAGCCTAGCATTTCTAATGGATAGGTTAGATCTTCTGCTCTCTCTCTCTCTCTCTCTCTCTCTCTCTCTCTCTCCCACTCCCATCTCTCTCCCTCTCTCTCTCTCTCTCTCTCTCTCTCTCTCTCCTATCTCTCTCTCTCTCTCCTATCTCTCTCTCTCTCTCCTATCTCTCTCTCTCTCTCCTATCTCTCTCTCTCTCTCCTATCTCTCTCTCTCCCTCTTTCTCTCCTCTCTCTCTCTCATCTCCCCCTCCCTTCCTCCCTCTCAGACAGGGGGCGGGAGGGTGGTCAGCGCTGGACAGCAGGACCTCACTGATAAACTCAGTTGCCAAGGAGATTCAGTACAATCAGGCTCAAAAGGGCATGACCACTCAGACTCCTGCCTAGGACACTCGCCCACCCACCTGTCTCCAAGGATCATAGAATTTAGAGCAGGAAGTCACATTAGAAATCACTTAATCCAATTCCCTGTCTGATGGCTGAGGCTGAGAAACAGGATGAGAAGCCGAATTCAAATCCAAGCCTACCAATTCCATTCTAGCCCTCTTTCCCTAATATTGTAGTGGCTAGAGTGTCGGATATGGGATTGGTAAGACCTAGGTTCAAATCTGGCCTACAGTGCTGAACATCTGAAGTCCTATTAGGGACCATCTGCCTCTGGCTCCTTCACTTCTCTCCCTTTTTTAACATCATTTACTCTCTCAAAGCCTCAGTTGGCATTTATAAGATGGAGATGACAGTCTCTGTAGCACTTACCTCACAGAGCTGAAGATCAGATGAGACAAAGTAATGTAAAGCATTTTAAGAGCCTTAAAGTCAGCAAATCAGGCAACAAGCATGTATTAAGATATTCCTCCGGGCCAGGCACCATGCGACACACTGGGGATACAAAGAAAGGCAAAAACTGTTCCTGCTCTCAAGGAGCTCACATTCTGATGCTGACAACATGCAAATAACTGTCCCCAAACAAGATAAATACAAGATAACTGGAGGTAATCTTAGAGGGAAGCCGTTAGCAGTAGGGAGGACCCAGAAAGACTTCTTGCATAAGAGAATTGAAGCTGAATCTTGCAGGAAGCCAGGAAGAAGAAACTGCCAGGGGACAGTCCCCAGGTGGGACTGTCAGATGCAAATGCATGGGGTCTGGAATGACTCAAGTGATAAGAAGGCAGCTATGTCATTGGATCATAAAGGACTCAGAGAGGATCTAAGCTAGGCAGCTAGGTGACACAGTAGATAGGGTGCTGGACATAGATTCAGAAAGACCTGGGTGAACATCTGACATAACCTCTACCTGCCTTAGTTCTCTCATTGGTAAAATGGAGATGATGGTAGCACCTACCTCACCTACCTATTGCCACAAACAGTCCTAAAAATGCATCTCCTTGTATCCAGTCTCAGTGGAGAGGGCACCCTGGCTTAGAATCAAAAAGACCTAAATTCCAGTCTGACCTCAGACACTTCCTGTCTGTGTGACCCTGGGCAAATCACTTAACCTCTGTTTGCCTCAGTTTCCTCTTCTGCAGAAACAGGGATAACAAGAGCACCTACCTTCCAGGGTGGTTGTGAAGACCAAATGAGATAAGTGGTAAAGGAGCCAGTGAGACAGGGTGGTTGTGAGGGGAAAACACAATAATACATAGAAAGCACTTTGCAAACCTTAGAATGCTATGTATTATTATGAAGTGTAAGAAGACTGGAAAGGTAGGAAGAGGCCAGCTTGGAAAGGGCTTTAAAAGCCAACAGATGATCTTATATAGCATCATTATCACTATCACCATCTCCGTTTTGCAGCTGGGGAAACTTGGGCCCTGCAGAGGGAAAGAGCTTGGCCAAGATTATAAATGGAGTGAAGAGCAGAGACACCTGGGGTTTGAATCCAGGGCTCCTGACTCCAAATCCAGTATTTATTTTTGTCTCCAGGTGATGGCGTTTCTACTCCCCTGCTCTTCTCACCCCATGGGGCCCAAGCTGGTTTCTGCGGAACAGAGAGGGGGACACATAGTCTAGAGGGACCAGATGTGTGTCTATTCACAGAATGGAGGTGTGTGTGTCACCAGACTCAATGCTGGGAGGATTGGATGGAGCCTGCCCACAGAATTGGCCAAGCAAAGAAGAGAGCTTTGGGAGAGTGGGGGAAGGTGGGGAGAGGGAGTAATGGGGAAAAGAGAAGCAGCCAGAGGCCCTGCCTGAGGTGGGCTGACAATATCTATTTTAAGTTGTTGAGTCCGGGGAACAAGCTTGAGATGAGACTGGGAGGAGAGAATCTGGCAAAGATCCTGCATTCCCCTTACTGAGCCCTCATCCCCCTCAGAGAGCCTTTACCGCCCCCCAAACCCCAGAGCCCTCATCCTCTCACTGAGCGCCCATCCTCCATAATGTGCCCTTCCCCCCTCCTTCCCTTACTGAGCCCCATTGCTCTCACTGAGTCTTCATCCCCCACAATGTGCCCTTCCCCCTCTCCTCTCCTTACTGAGCTCCATCCCTCTCACTGAGCCCCCATCCCATACAATATGCCCCCTCCCTCCACCCCTCCCCTTACTGAGCCCCATCCCTCTCACTGAGCCCCCATCCCCCACATTGTGCCCCCTCCCCTCCTCTTACTCAGCCTCATTCTTCTCACTGAGCCCCCATTCCCCATATTGTGTCCCCTCCCTTTTCCCTTCCCTCACTGATCCCCAAACCCCCACAATGTGCCCTTCCCCCCCTCCCCTTACTGAGCCCCATCCCTCTCACTGAGCCCCCATCCCCCACAACATGCCCCCTTCCCCATCTCCTCCCTGAGTTCTCTGGGGGGAGAGAGAGAAATGAAAAAGCCAGAGGCAGACAGAGCTGATTCAGATGTCACTGTTCGGGCTTCAAATGCTCAGTCCTGTTCTCCTCCCCCCAGGGAAGCTCTGTGGGCTGGATGTAAGAAAGAAGAGAGAGCTAGCTGCCAGGGAGTAAAGAGAGCAGGCCTCTTGTACCTGCTCCTTCTAGGGTACAAGTATGGCTTCCTGCCAGGTCCTAAGTCAGTCTCTCTTCCCATAGGATCATAATACGAATAGAGAACTGGAAGGGAGTTCCATCAGTTATAATCCCCTCATTTTAAGGAGGAGGAAACTGAGGCCCAGAAAGATTGAATGACTTGCCCAAGGTCACATAGCTTGTAAGTGTCTGAGGCAGACTTTACTTCAAGAATCAGATACCGGTAGGATTGTAAAGGCCCTTAGACCATAAAGCATAGAACATCAGAGCTGGCAGGGGACAGAACATAGAATGTCTCAAGAGGTACAGGCTGTAGAACGAGGCAGAATCCTCTCATTCAACTCTTCATCTCAAAGATGAGGAAACTGAGGCCCAGAGAGGGGGAGGGTTCCCTTGAGATCACCTTGAACCCATGCCCGACAGCTCTCAATCTAGGGCTCCCTCCTCTGTGTCTGTCACCTACTCCTTAATTTAAAGAATTCAGGCCTTGTTGCTCTGCACCTGTGGCCATGTCCCCTCCCTAACCCTGACAGAGGCAGCTAGGTGTCTCAGTGGATAGAACACTCGATCTGGAGTCAGGAAGTTGTTATTTTCACAGTTGAGAAAACTGAGGCAAAGAAAGGTTAAGTGACTTGCCTAGGGTCACACAGATGGTAAATGACGGAGGCCAGATTTGAACACAGGAGTCAGTTCAAATCTGGCCTCGGATATTTACTATCTTTATGACCCTGAGCAAGTCACTTAACCTCTCCTTGCCTCAGTTTCCTCTACCGTACAAGGGGGATAATAATAGCTCCTCCCTCCCAGGGTTGTTGTGAGAATAAAATGAGATGATATTTGTAAAGCTCTTAGCAAAACTTAAGGCAGATAGGCAAATCCTTTCATTAACAACAGTGCTCCAGCCCTGCCCCCAGCACCCATGGACACACATACTCAACCAGAGATAGACGCACTCATCCAACCGCATCCCCTTCAGTCAGGTTATTTTTAACCAGGCTCACTGTTCTAATTGCATCTTACGGAGGGCAGGGCAGTGGGCGAGCGGGCAGGCTGCCGATGATTAAACCTGCACACAGGCACCCGTGCCAAGCTGAGGCTCACATTCAGATAATCACGTGTTCAAGGAAAAAGGGGGACGGAGCTCTGTATGGAAACACGTAGGAGCGTTGAGGGCCAATCGATCAACAAGTATTTGTTTAGTGCCCACCAGGTGCCAGGGACTGTGCTAGGCACTAGTGATACAAACAGGAAAGAAAATCAGTCTAACAGAGGGATACAATGTGTCCGTGGGGGAGTAGGTAACAGGATATTTACAAAAATGAACACACGGAGATGGGGCAGGAGGATTGGGAGGTGGGCAGGGGGAGCTCAGAAAAGGTCCCTCGTATCAGACAGCCTCTGAGTGGAGCCTGGAAAGGAGAGAGGGGTTCCAAGGAGCGGAGGAAAAGAGAGCATTCCAGGCATGGGGGGGCGGGGTAGGGGTGGCCACAGCCTGTGCAAAGTCATGGAGACAGGAAACGAAGAGGTGTGTTCAGAGACCAACAAACAAGCCAGCTGGAGCAGAGTGTGCTGGGGAAAGTCATTCATAATCAGACCACGCACCCAGTTTGTGAAGGGATTTAAACGACAGGGCACTTTGTATTTTAACCTAAAGGCTACAGTGGGGAGTCACTGAATCTTCTTTAGCCGAGGAATGGCACGGTCAGACATATACTTTAGGGATATAAACTCGGCACCAGCTGGAAGGGTAGATTAGAGAGGGGGAAAGGAAAGGAAAGAAGCATTTATCAAAGCACCTACTATGTGCCAGACACTGCACTAAGTGATTTAAAAAAAAACAACCTCAAAACCCAAATATTGTCTTATTTGATCCTCACAACAACCCTGCGGGGGGGGGTGGTGGTGGAGAAGTACTACCATTATCCCATTTTACAGATAGGAAATTGAGATAAACAGAGGTTAAGTAATAATCATAGCTAATAGATGGTACTTACTGGCACTGTCTTACGCACTTTACAATTAATGTCTCATTTGAGCTTTTTAACAACCCTGGGAGGTAGGTGCTATTATCATTCCTACTTTGCAGGTGAGGAAACTGAGGCAAATCAGAGTTTAAATGATTTGCCTAGGATCACCAGAGAGTAAGTGTCTGCGGTCAGATTTGAACTCAGATCTTTCTGATTCCAGGCCCAGTGCCAAGGTCCCCCACTGCATTTTGGGCCATCTCCAGTCATCCTGATCTATATCTCGCCACTGGACCCAGATGGCTCCGGAGGAGAGAATGGGGCTGGTGACTTTGCACAGCCCTTCCTCACTTAAATCCAATTCACTGGCAAGTCAAGCCGTTACCCTCCTGATGTCACTGGTCCTCTGACAACAAAGAATGAACAGCAACCAGACCCAGCGCTCTCGCCACTGGGATTCGATACGAGGAAATGCCTTTTTGTTCTAACTCTCCAAGTGGGAGGGAGAAGGACCTCTACAAAAGTCGTTGTGGCTGAGTTGAAATAAGGGGACAGATGGGGAGGGATGTTGAAGAGGTGAAAGGATATGGAGAGTTAAGGTGTGAGCTTGGGTGACTGGAAGAATGGTGGATGTCCTAATCAGAAACGGGGAATTTAGAAGGGTTAGAGGAAGAGATAACGGATTCAGTTTTAGACTAATGTTCAATTTGAGACATGTATGGGACATCTGGGAAGAGAGGCCAAGCAGGAAGCTGGAGATGAGGGACCAGAGCTCAGGAAGTGCCCAGGTGTGTGCAGATCACTGAGGAATGAACAAAAAAAGCTGTTATTAAGTACTTACTGTTTACATACCAATAGGCTGCCCCTGCTCTCAGGGAACCCACCTAATTGTGGAAGATGATACATGTAGGAGAGTTCAGGGACAGGGAAATTCAGCTCCAGGAATTCTTGGGGTGCACTGGGGCATCTGCCCTTCAGAAGCCTCCCACCACTAAGACAGCAGGTTAGAGTGGAGGAACGATTCTGGCTTCTCTTTGGCAAGGGTGGAGATGGGAGTTCAATGTCTGGAAAGGAGGGGAAAAGGGGAAGAAGATATTGGAAGGAAGGTATGGGGTGAGATGGTGGTAGGGGGAGGAAAGTGGCTAGTGCCTTCCAGGTTCCGTAGGGTGAGGTCTAAGCAGCATGAATTGGGGGGGGAGAAGTGGAACCCCCAATGGGAACCCATTCTACCATGGCATAGATATACTTCCAAAGCCTTCACATATAAATACATAAGGTAGAGAGATAGAGAGATAGAGATAGATAGATATACACATACACATATATATGCACATGTATATATACATGCACGTATATGGATGTGTATGTATATGTGTGTGTGTGTGTGTGTATGTGTGTATAGACTTATACATACCTAAATACGTGGGCCTAAGGCTCCTCCTGGCTCAGATCATCCATATTCTAAGGGCCCTCTCAGTACTGACATTCTGGGTTCTAAAGGCCCTCCTAGCTCTGACATCCTGTGTTCTAAGGGCCCTGCCAGCTGACATTCTGTGTTCTAAGGGCCCTCCCAACTCTGATATTCTGTGTTGTAAGGGCCCTCCTAGCTCTGACATTCTCTGTTCTAAGGGCCCCTCAGCTCTGACATCCTGTGTTCTAAGGACCCTCCCAACTTTGACATTCTGTATTCTAAGGGCCCTCCCAACTCTGATATTCTGTGTTGTAAGGGCCCTCCTAGCTCTGACCTTCTAAGGACCCTGCCTGGTCAGACATCCTACTATATGTTCTCAGGCCCTTCCAGGTCCAACATTCCATGCTCCAAGCACCCTCTAAGTTCTGCCATTCTGTGTTCTGTATTCTAAAGTTCCTTTCAGCTCTGGCATTCTGTCTTCCATACTCTTGGAAAGGCTCTATACTCTAGGAAGGATTTTTCCGGGCTTGATTATCTGTCTTCTGTGTTTTAAGGGGTCTTCTAGCTCTAATATTCCTTTCTCCCAACCCTGACATTCTAAGTTCTATGTTTCAAGATCTATTCTATTATTCAGTAATTCTATATCTTGGATCTTGGTCCCAATCTGGGGACAAGGTCTGTTCCTGGGGATAGGCCTACCCCCAACTATGGCTAGGAGTGACACAGGATCAGGTTGAAGAAGCAGATAGTAGGGGACCAAAGGCTGGTTTGGAGGCCAGGTCTGGGGGGGAGTAAGAAAAGAGTGCCTTCTGCTGATCCAGACCTCTGTACCCACTCAGAGCTGAGTACCCACCCCACCCCCAGGGGCTGCTGTCATGGCAGCCTGTTTACTGGTGATGGTTTGGGAGATGATTCGAAATTATTGTAGGAGTGATCTAGAGAACGGGATCTAATCAGGGCTGGGAGAAGAGCTCAGCTTGGCCTCGTGGGGCTAATGCATCCCCATGGCAACAGCAGCCTTCGGGCTCTGCTGGGAGAGGGGATGGGATGTGAAGGGGGAGCAGGACTCCGTGCCCAGGAAATAGAGGCTAGGAAGCAAAGAAACCTTCCCTGTACCACCTGGCCCTGAGCAGCCGTGGAGTCCCTTCTCTGCTTCCCCAGAGGGTGGGCAAGACTGAACTCAATCTGGGGCATCAGGATACAGCCCTGCTGACCTGTGACCACTACAGTTTTAACACAGGGGCCCAGGATTCCATCCCACCAGACACCAGATATCTTGAGTAATAGACTTAGATTTGGGAGAGGGGATTGTTGGCTCTCTGGGTTTGCCCTCCTGCCTGTGGCACCAGGCCCAGGTCTCCTAGCTGAGGATGGAATCACTCCTCTGAACCTGGGGACTGGAGAGCAGCCTCTAGGCATACATCCTGCCCCCATCTCAGACACACAGACTGCTGCCCTGGGCAAGACTGCACATAGTCCCATATGTCTGAGTCTCTTACTCCACCATCTCCAGTCCTATGAGTCTAGATTTTAAGGGCTAAAGGAGACCTTGAAGATGTTGTAGTCCAACACCTTCATTTTACAAATGGTGAAACTGAGGTCCGCTAGTGCAGAAGAACATGCTGAAAGTCACAAAAGGAGTCAGCGGCAGAGTGGAGGTTCAAACCTCAGACTCCTAAACTGAGAGCCCTGGGCTCTTCCTAGCCTGCTTTTCTCTAGTTCTGCCTTCCTCATAGAATCCCTAAACCTCAGAGCTGGCAGTGTCCTCAATGGGAAAGACAGTATGGGTCAGTGGAAAGAACACTACAGAAAAGCTAGGTTTGTATCCTGGCTCCACCACTTACTGGCTGTGAGATTGTGGCTAAGTCATTTCACTTCTCTGGGCCTTAGTTTGTCTAACTATAAAATAAGGGGTGGGGAGGGGTTGGACTAGAGAGGGGTTGGCTCCTTCCAGCTCTAAAGCTATGCTTCTTCCCAGTCTAACAATGCCGTCTACAACCTCCATGGTCTTCCATCTTACCCACCCCAGGTTGAACTCTTCCACTGATAACGAGTTGCACTACATGGAGTGTTCAGGGAGGATCAGCATCTCTGGAGTGGGGGCTTCCCAAGCCCTAGTCAGGGCTGCTTATCCACCTTTGGTGTCCATCTTCACCCACTTCTCACCTGTGGCTCCAAGAAGCTGTAGCATGCTCAGTGGCTGCACCCCACTAAAACCATCTCAGCAGATGGACTAAACCAGGTTAAGGGTAACTGACAGTCCTTGAACGCATAGCTGAGTTAGGAGAGCATCTACTCCAAGCAGGTGAAGACTTTCCCCTTCGGAATGGGCAGATGAGAACAAAATTTGTTCCAATGGCCACAAAGGCGGCTGAAGCAGGTGCTGTGGAGGGCTTAGAGCTTGGTCAGACATGGCAGATGTCAAGGTCATCCACTGCATCCTGAGCCATTGCCAGCCTTGACTCTTGTCTTACCACTGGACTTCGATGACTGGAACAGAAACTGAGGCTAAGGACTTCATGCAATTCTGCCTCAGCTAAATCTAATTCATGGTGCAAGTCAAGACATCACTTGTGATGTCATTGGCCCTTTTAAAAAAATGAAGGATGAACACCAACAGCAGGATTGATCTAATTTTTAGGAAGTTCTTCCTTGTGCTGATAGGAAATTTGCTTTCCTGTGATTAGAACTAAAAGTCTGAGAGTCTCTATCTGGGGAAGGGAAGAGAGGAAGGCAGTTTGCAGAAGACCAGGTAGAAGAGCATATACCTCACCAGAGCTTCAGGGAGGGAGTCACATAAGTCTCTCTGAACACATATTTCCTTGGTGGTGAATCCAGGATGGGAAACAGTAGAGTAACAAGGAATGGAAAACCAGGAATGTGCAACCCCTGTTCCCTAAAACTGCCCCACCTCTAACCACCCCCTGTGCCCTGGAAGATGAGGAAAATCACTTATAAAGAGGGAGCCCTGTCCTAAGGGCTTCTCCTGAACGTTGAAGTTTTGTGTTCTAAGGTCTCTTCCAGTTCTGTCTGTGTCCTAAGTTGTAGCTTTGACAGCTTGTGTCCTAAGGTCCTTCCAACTCCAACATTCCCTATTCTAAGATCCTTCTAAGCTCTGACATTCTAGATTCAAAAGTCCCTCCTAGTACTGACCTTCCCAGTTTTAAGATCTCTTCAAATTCTGACACTTTGTGATCTAATGTGTCTCTCCCTCATCTTTGACTTTCTGTATTCTAAGGGCCTTCCCAGCCATTACATTGTATCCTCAGGGCCCTCCCAGCTCTGACCTTCTGGGTTCTAAGGGCCCTCCCAGCTCTAACATTCAGTTTTCTAAGGTCCCTCCCAGCCCTGACATTCTGTGTTCTAAGAGCCCTCCTACTTCTGACATTCTGGTTCTAAGGGCCCTCCTAGCTCTGACATTCTTTTTTTTTAAGGGCCCCTCCCAACTCTGACATTCTATGTTCTAAGGTCCTCCCCGCTCTGACATTCCCTATTCTAACATCCTTCTAAGCTCTGACATTCTAGATTCAAAAGTCCCTCCCAGTACTGACCTTCCCAGTTTTAGGATCTCTTCAAACTCTGACACTTTGTGATCTAATAATGTGTGTCTCCCCCTCAGCTTTGACCTTCTGTGTTCTAAGGGCCCTCCCAGCCATTACATTCTGTGTTCTAAGGACCCTCCCAGCCCTGAAAGTCTGAGTTCTAAGGGCCCTGCCAGTCTTTACATTTTGTATTCTAAGGGCCCTCCCAGCTCTGACATTTCATGTTCTAAGATCTCTTGGAGCTTTGGGAATCTAGGATTCTCTCAGGCTTGAGGGGCTGCAGGTGCCAGGTTTCCTTCTGTCCAGACCCTCCCAAGAATCTGTCCCTTATAATTTACCCATTTCCCCTCCCACAGAAGGCTAAGCTACATGAGAATCCCAATAAACTCTTTTTTATTTTCTCCCCTCACAGCCGTGCAGGGGGGCTTCCTGTCTGCACTGAGGTCAAAGGTAGGGAGGGAAGAGAATCAAGCTCAATAAAAAACAGGTGGAGAAGAACACACACACACACACACACACACACACACACACACACACACACACGCGCGCACACACACCCCAACCCTTCCACGGGCACACGTGTCTTTATAAAACTCTTTTCTCCCCACAGTGGAAGGTACCCCTTCCTCTCAAATCCATAATGAGCTCCCCTTCAGGGCTGAGGCTCCCTGGATTTCTAAAAAGGCAAAGGACTGCACCCACAGGTTTAAACCCCGAGGATCTCAAAATGGCGGATGGAAAAGCTGGTTGGCAGCCATTCTGAATTCTTGGACCATCATACCTATGGGCTTCATGTTCTGCTCTATTCCCCCACCTCTCCCAAGATCTCCAATCTCTGGCCTTGTCTGGGAGTATATTAACAGTGGCAGAATTTACAAACACCTGGTCAAACACACAGTCACACCAGGAAATGCAATCATGGCTGGTCAGAGGAAGAGGCGAGAAGTTGCCCTGTTGCCTAGCAACACATCCTGGTACTGGATAGGGAGATTGTGGTTCATGGCTCCTGTACATTATCTGTCCTGGGAAAAGGAGGAAGAAGGGGCTGTTGATTTTTCCTCTCTGATGAAAAAAGCCAGAATTTAGGATCTGGGAGAATTCCATACCTAGCATTGAAGGAAGATATCCCCTAGCTCCTATCCTCAGGGAGTCCCTCATCTAAGAAACAGACTTACCCTCAGGGAACTTTCCATCTCTGGGAGGGAAACACAGCTTCTGAACTCATGCAGTTCCTTGAGATACCACCTCTGCCCTCAGGGAGTCCCTGGTCTGAGGTTTGAAACTTGGAACCTGCCCTCAGTGAATTTACAGTCTTTATAGCCTATCTCCCTTAAAGTCAAGGTCTGGGAAGGTGGTGGGTGAGGAAGGTATCAGGAACTGGATCATCTGGAACCCTCAGAGCTATCAAAATAAAGAACAGGAGACAGCAGGGGTGGATGGAAAGAATGCCAGGACTAGTAGCCAGAAGGCTTGGATTCTAAGCCCGCCACTCTACTACTGACTGTGAGGCATCTGAGCCCTTTCTGGGTCTGTTTCACCCAT
The DNA here is from genome assembly GCF_011100635.1 of Trichosurus vulpecula. Taxonomy (NCBI): domain Eukaryota; kingdom Metazoa; phylum Chordata; class Mammalia; order Diprotodontia; family Phalangeridae; genus Trichosurus; species Trichosurus vulpecula. The sequence continues at coordinate 53,792,887 of NC_050573.1, read as the reverse complement.
CCACAAAGAGAAGGGGTTGAACTCCATGGCTGCTGTGACGTTTGACCCTCTGTGGTCAGTATCTCTGACACCGCTAGCCTCAGGGGGCTTTCCCCATCTGCCTCTCAATGGAGGAGGTCACCTTCGATGACTTCTGAGATGCTCCAGCTACTGGCATTCTCCCTACCTGGGATCAGGGAGGGAGTCAAGTGCTTTGAAGATGAAAGCTGGGAAGGCCAGTGGGTAGAAGCCAAATCTCATTACCAGTCTTTCCAGGACGCAGTGGGACCTTGGTCTCTGATCCACTGGTTTACACTGGTTTACACTCTGATTACACTGGTACTATCAGCCTCCAAACTTCCCCAGCAAATAACCATTCCTTTCTCTAACTCCAGCTCCTGAGGATGGGTCGGAGATTAGAGGAGAGGGTGCCAAAATTGGGGGAAGGGGAAGGGGGTAGGACAGGGGTCAGGGGGCAGGAAATCCCAGGCTCTTAAGAGCTAGAGTTCTCACGTTTGTTTCCAGAATGTTTGAGGCTGGAAGAGTTGCAGACTCTTCTCTCTATGATCCAGTTAAGGCTGGGGATGGGGAAGATGGTTGGCAGCCAGGGGACAACTTGACAATATTTCCTCTGAACTGTGTGCTTGGGACCTGGGAAGCACTCCCTCCTCACCTCAGCTCATTGAAATCTGTGCTTTCCTTGAAGATTCAGCTCAAATGCCTCCTTCGACATGGAGCCTTTCCTGGCCCCAACCCCACTCCGAGCCTGCTAGCACCCCCCCTTCCCAAACTACCTTGTACTTACTCATTTTGTGTGTATGTACTGCTATATCCATATCTTACTGCTCCTGTTAGACCATAAGCTGGTTGGGAGCAGGGGCTGTTTCCATTTTGTTTTTCTTTGTATCAGTGTAGAGGGCAACCATGCTGGCCCCGCCTTGTTTCTTGGTCATGCTCCGTCTATCTTGGAACAGAATCTGCAGTACATCCCAGTGCATAGAGGGATGACCTGACAGCTTAGAAAGTTTGACTGGACGAGGAGAAGCCTGACCAGCCTTCAGGCAACCCTCAGGTGTAGCACAGGGAAGATCCTCCAACCTGGCTCCAGGAGATCAAGTCTTCCATGAGAGCCAAGGAAGAAATGGATTCCATGGCCCTTCCTATGAGCCAGTGGTCAGAATCTCAGGCAGGGAGGACTGAGGCCCTCATTTTCCTTGGATAACAAATGAAAGGGTTGGTCTGTTAAGGTCCCTTCCAGCTCTGACAGTCTAAGTACTGTCTCTTTCTGCTTTGATTCTCAGAGAGTGCGAGAAGATGAACAGTGTGAAAAAGGGGGATGGGGGAGGGAGGAGCATCCCAGGTGGAATAATTCCTTTCTCTTGGCTCAGGGAAACAGCCACAGCAACCCAGTTGTTTTGGAAATACTTTTATTGCACTAAAAACGCATTTATAAACACACATACACACACACTCATAGGTGGGCAGATATAGTTTACCTTAAAAGTTATCAGGAAAGTTGAAACATCAAAACAGAACTGCAAGAGAGAAAGAGGGTCGAGATGTTTTCTACCCATTTGGCAGGTGCCAGCAGAAGACAGGTTCAGTGGGGAGCAGAGGCAGTGGAAGCTAACTAGAGACCCAGGGTCCCCACTGGGATGAGGAGGTGTTGATTTCCAAGCACCAGCGGGGTCAGGCAAGGCACCCTTCCGGTGCCCCATTTTTACCAGCTGCTCTGTTTGGGGAGTGGGGTTCAGGAATGGATCACCTGGAGACCCTAAGCTCGTCCCCCTTTAGCAGCTTTTTCACCTTGGCTTCAGCCCTCCCCATATCCCATGTGGGTTTCTTTCAGCCACTGAAAGGATTAGGATCGGTTACTAATCCCAGCCACACAACAGGTGGCAGAAATAATGAGCCCTGGACCTAGAGTTATGAGGCCTGGACTCTCGTTCTCCGCTGCCAGAATCACCATGTGTATCTTGGGCAAATCACTTTGCCCCTCTTGGCCTCAGTTTCTCTATCACTAAATGATAGGGCTGGAATCAATGGTCAGATCCCTTCTGGCTCTGGCTGCCCTGAGCTCCACCTCAATCAGGAAACAGAGGCGGAGGCCAATTGTGGAAGAGAGGGATTGGCCAGTCTTGCCCATCAAGCAAGGAACAATGTTTGCTAGTCCCCATCTCCTGCCCGTGGAGTTTGGGTGAAAGGGACGCCTTGTGCTCAGCCCCCAGTGGAGAGTTCTAGGATCTGTTGGCTGGCTATCCAAAGGGGTGCCAAGAGAATGAGGAGCTGGGAAGGACTGTCAGGTCCCCATCCCAGAATGGGACTTGAGTTAGGCTGGCAACCATCCCACACTGCCTCCAGTCCTTGGCTGAGCTGGGAATTCCCTCTGCCTGCCCCCAGGGACCAGCCAAGACTTCTTAAAGGCCACAGAACTACAAAAAAAAACATTAAAAAAACATGAAAAATCACTATGTTCGCTCGGACTGTATCCAAAACATATTTACACACGCAGAATAAAACATGGGTAGATGTCAATCACTCTCCAAGTATAAATAGCAAGGCCTACGGCTGCCATCTGCTGTGTGCAGGAGGATGGGGAGCCAAGCATGGGCCCTGGAGGCCAGGCACAGTGGGGGCCCCATGGCACTCTCTCAGGCAGAAGCCAGGAATCATGCAGGGAGACGAGGGACAGAGGACATGGACACCATGGAGTAGGGAGTAATAGGAGGGGAGGAGGCTGGCCAGGAGTGCCTGGGACTGAATGGCTCCCTGGCTGGGGAGCATTAGGTTTAAATACTGACAAAGCACCCCTCTGGCCAAAAGAGGGGAGGGAGGGCAGACTACGAGGAGGAGGTGGGGTATTGGAGTGGAAACAGGCAGACATGCTGGTTGTCTCCATCCCCCAGGGGATGAGGTGGAAACAATCCTTCAATCTTTTCTTTCCAGGGCTTTTTCCAGGCTGAGCTCAGCACTAGAGTGTGCTGGAGTGAGAGCAGCCCTGTCTAGAACCCAGTGTTCTAGCCCTGATCCTGACATTCTCTCTTTGTGTGAGCTCAGGGAACTCACTCTCTTTGAGCCACCATTTCATCCAACCAAGGCGGTTGGACTAGATGGTCCCACTAAGCTCTAAGACTTCCTTTAGCTCGAGAACCTGACCTTCACTTCTGATCATTCCCAGAGGTCATCCCTTTAATCATTATCCCCTAGGGCAGGGAGCAAAGCCATGAAGGGCTTCCGGAAATGGGAGGCTTCCCACCTGGTGTCCACCTGATCTGGGGGTAATCAGCTGGGTGCCCCTGGGAAAGCAGAGCTGGGGTCAGCCAGGGTGGAGAGCAATAGAGCCAGGCCCTTGACAGCCTTTGAAAGAATCTCATCCCCTTCCCTTTGGGGTTGACTCTTCCTACACAGCCCCAAGGACCTTCTATTAGCCCCCTGGCTCCCTGGAAGTTCCCCAGACCCCTTCTTCTCTGACTTGGTTACCCAAATTTCAGCAAATCTTCAGCAAGCCAGGTTAGAACAATGCAGAAGGGGAATGTGGGGGGAAGGTACAGTCTTAGGATTATAGAGGAGGGCAGAAAAATGAGAGGTTACCCCCTCTTCTCCCCACTGAGAACAACCCATTCTGTTTCTTGCCTGCTTGCTTCTTCCCCATCTATCAACAAATCTCCTTCCCCAGCTAGAGGGAGGTGAGACCCCTGGACTAGAAGAACCAGGTCACGGGATTTAGACCTGGAGCAGATCTTGGAAATTATCTTTTCATTTTATAGAAGAGTAAACCAAGGCCAGAGAGAAGAGACCTGCTCAGGGTCTCCTAGTGAGCAAGAGGCAAAGTTAGGACTTGAGGCCAGACCATCCTGACTCCAAATCCGGGGCTCTCACCACTGCCCAGCACTGTTGTCTTAGTCCCTTCCCCTTCTCCCCCCCCCACATAAATTAGTGAAAATGACACTCTAGTTTCTTATAGGGGCCTGGGACTGAAGCACAGCCAGATGTCTGGATGCTAGCCGGGGCCCTGTGTGAGGGCCATTTTCGTCCCTCACCCCCAATCCCTCCTAGGATCCCCTGCATCCCTCACCCTTGGCATGCCAGCTCTCAGTGCTGTGGGTTTGGAGTTTCCCCACATTCCCTGGGTGGCAGGTGGGGCAGGTGGGGCAGAAATGTGGAAGGAACCGAGAGGAGCACCTAGGGCAGGAATGGGTCATAGAGGGGTTCCCCACCCCCTCCTCTGCTATGGGTGGGGCTGGGCTGGGGAGGGCCTTCACAAGAAAGGCAGCAGAGCCGTGAGGGGCACCTCCTTCTCACCCAGCAGGGTATCCCTCTTCAGGCTGCCTCCCTTGTTCACTACTTTGAGCTTGAGAGCCAGCTTGCGGGCACTAGAGGGGCATAGACCATCGAAGAAGAAGTCCTCGTTGAAGATGGGATGCCAAGTGTTCTTGATGATGGTGCTCCGCTGCTTCTGTAGTTTCCCAGGTGTCAGGCAGAGGCCCACACAGCAATTGATGCTTCGAGTGTCAAAGAGACGGTCGTAGAGGCCCTCAGCGGCGAGCAGCCTCACCCGGAGGCGGGCTTGGTCCGGGTCATACTCAGCTGCTAGGCGAAGGCTCCCTCGTTTGCCCAGGCGCACCGTGTGCTCACCCCGAGGGGTTGAGGCAGCCTCACTGCTGGCCTCTGGGCCTGTCAGGGTGATACGGCGGGCACGGCGGCGGGTGCTGGGGCTGATGTCAGCAGAGCTGTCATCCGTGGACAAGGAGCTGTGGCGGCCCACAGAGTGCCTCAGCTGGCTCACCTTGGCCTGCCCATCCTGGGCAAAAACCTTGAGCAGAGACACGGAGCGTGAAAGCAGGGGTGACCCAAAGGGTGATGACTCAGCTGACGAGCCCGTGTCACTCTCACCCCCACTGAAATATCGGTAGGGGCTCATCAGGGCCTCGGCTCGGGAGGTGCCCTCACCATTGGCCTTGGCCCCAGCTCTCCGAAGGGCGCTGGGGGATCCAGCCTGGGCCAGGCCAGTATGCTCACTGTGGAAGAGTGATTCTTTGCGTCGGGTGTGGGGGCTCTCCATCAGAGTGGCAAACCCATAAGATGTCTGGGCCTTGGGTACATAGGGCAAGGACATGGCGGTTTGGGCCTGGGGATCGGCATTGGTGGCCACAGCCTCCTCCTCTTCCTCTGGCCGCCAGTCCTCAGCGCTCTCAATCTGGATCACGTGTCGGCTGGCTGCCTTCAACAAGTTCTTGCTCTCAGTTGCTAGCTTGATGGGCAAACGGGGGCTTCGTTGGGCCTTTCGGCCCCCGCTGCTGCCAGACGCCAAGTTTTGTTCAGAGGTTGATGATCCTAAGTGTGGGGAGCTGGAGCCTGAGCCCGAACCCATAGCTGCCCCCTCTACTTCACCTGGCCCTGAGGTAAGCTTCGGAGGAATGAAGAAGTCGGGGATCTTATCTGGGGTGAGAACATTGCTGTACAGGGGTCCCTTAGAGGACCGGTCCCCATCTGCCCCACGGGAGGCACCGTTCTCCCCAGACCCTCTCAGCCGATCCAACAGCCACATGTTGGTTTTCTTCATGGGGATGGCACTGAAGGTGATGGAGGCAGGTGGCAGCACCAGAAATTGCTGTAAGACCAGACAAATAGAGGCCAGAGAAGTCAGGATGGGAGCAGGTGCAGCACAGAGGACACAGACCACAAATACCTAGTGTGGTAACATAGTGGGAGTGCGCTGAATTTGGACTCAGGCAGATCTGGGCTCAAATCCTGATTCTGACACTTCCTACCTGTGGGACTCTGGGTAAGTCACTTAATGGCTCTAAGCCTCAGCATCCTCATTTATAAAATAGGGAAGATAAACTAGATGGTCTGGAAGGTCCTTTCCAGCTCTGAATCTATGGTCCCATCATTTCCTTCTAAATCAGGAAGGGAGTAGAAGGCCATCAGGCTAGTTGGTAGCACCCAGACCTTGCCTTGGGAACAGGTGGTCTCCCCTTCCTTCCCCTTGTACGTGGCCACTTGAAGATCTCTCTTCTCCTGCCTTCTCTCCCAGCATCCATCCCCAAGGGTTCATTTCCTGCCTTGGTATGATAGGATCCCGGGCAAGAAGAGACTCCCCCTCCACACACACACACACACACACACACACACACACACACACACAGATGCCTCTAAGGGCAGGAGAAACACTTGACTTTGGGCATCCTCTGACATCTCAAGGGTTGGAGGAGGAAGAGATAAGAAGACAAAGGAGTCATGGCCCTGGACTCTCGGTCTATCTCCCAGGTTTGACAAGTCCAGAGGACTGCTTCCTAGTAAGAGATGAGAAGTTCCTCTCCCTACTAAACCAGGGATTTCCAGGCACTGTGTGCTCACATCAATGGGAAAGGAATTCAGATGCTTATGGGTTACTCCACTCTGTGGCCAGTGGATAGGGCAGGTCTTGGGACAACAGTGTAGCTGTTTTGGGATCTCAAAGCATTGAGTTCACATCCTTAAAGTTCTTTGGGCCTAAACAGTCTATACCCAGGGAAGGAGAACAATATCCCTGCTCTGCCCCTCTCCTAGGTTGAGATCTCAAAGCACACCATTAATGTTATAAGCTCAGACCCCTAGGGAAGGGACCTGAGGGCCCATTACATCCCGGATCTGGGTTGGACGGGTAGTAAGGACCATCTGGGTTTGCCCTCTGAACTCCGGGCACTCTTCTGTGCTAGGATCTCCAAGCACTCCTTTAGGGCTATATACATTTACATCCCTAGGTACCCAGGTAATGGGGGCGGCAGAGTTGCTGCTCTGGGCGCCCTGCTGAGTTGGGATCTCAAAGCACTCCTTTAGGGCTATAAGCACATATCTCCAGGGATGAAGCTTGAGGGCCCTTGGGGTGCCTCTCTGCGCCAGAGGCACGGGGAAAGACCCCTGCAGGGCATACCGTCCCTGCTGTCTGCTCGGTACTTGCCGGGATCTCAAAGCACTCCTCTAGGTCTATAATCGAGGCTCACTAAGGGGAGAAGGGCTGGGAGGGGCCAGCAAAGGAGCAGGGGAGAGCCCGGGCCCGGTCCTTCTTGCACACTATCCCCTCCTCCCCCCACCCAGGGTAAGTTTCCACCTGTGGCTCCCTCCCTCTCTCTGGTCCCGGAAGATGGGGGAATCCAGCTGTCCTGTCGCACCTGCTTCTGGCCTCCGGAATAGAGCAGAGGGAAGATTAGGGGTGCAGGGCACAGAAAGATGGGGACCCTCGTGGAGCCGACACCTGCCTACCTGCTCAGAGGGAGAGGGATGTCCCGGACCGGCAGGGACCGAGGACGCAGGGAGAACACGAAGCAAAGAAACAGCGGCTCCCGAGCTGGCACTGGGCTGGCGACTGGACTTGCGGTGGCTTATATACGGGAGGCGGCGGCAGCAGCGCAGTCGGACTCATTCACCGCGGCCGCAGGAAGCCGCCCAGCCCGGCCGCCGCCGCCGTAATACTCCGAGTAGCGCCGCCACTGCATCCCCCCCACCCCGGGCTCCTACCCCCACCCTAAGCCCAGGAGTCACCCGTATGGCTGGAAAGTGGGGACAGGAATCGAGAAGTGGCTCTAGACTTCCGCTCCACCGCCAACTTCACGGTAGGAATTCCCAGAGGGAGCCTTGTGAGGACAGAGAGCCAGTGGGGGCGGTGGGCCAGAGGGATGAACTGAGCGGGGCTTCGTGGGGGCGCCCTGTTAACTGGATCCGAGACTGCAGCACCACACTTATCTCCCCAAACCAGGCCTTCCCCCAAGATCTCGGGGATGGCGGGGGTAAGGAATGATCCGGGGGTGCACCTCCCAGAGAGGACAATGCTGGCCTGAGCCACTGACCCTTTGTCTCTGCCCTCAAGAGAGATCGAAGGCATCCTGGTAGAATTATTGGATGCCATAGATGGAAGAGCGCTTAGAGATCCCATACCCGTAGGATGTTAGAGTTGGAAGGGACTTTAAATGCTGAATGTCCACAACTGGAAGGGACCTAGAAACGATGTAGCCCAACTCTTTTTTTACAAATAGGGAGACCATGGCCAGGGTGGGGAAGGGTAAAAGCTGTTGCTAGAAACCAGTTCTCCTGACTCCTGGCCAAGGATTTCCACCTCGTTGGTAACGGTCGAGGAGGGGAAGGAGATGTGAGCCGCTCCCTACACTCACCCCACCACCAAGTCCAGGCCCATTTCTTAGGCCGACCCCAACCTTGCCTCCCCCTCCACTTCTCCACCCGCAGGGATCCGCCTTGGCTGCTTCGAGGTGGGGGGCGGAAGGGGGGAGGATGTGCCGTTGCATTGGACCCGCCCCATCCCGGATCCGAGGGCGAGGCTGGAGGATCCGATTTCGGGACATCTCAACCTCCCAGGCCGGACCCCCACGAGACAGTCCCGCCCCATCAGCCCTGCCCAGCAGGAGAGAAGCCGAAGTCTGTCCGGCCTTAGCCCCCTACACACCTCCTGTTCCTCGGAGCCTTCGATCTGGGAGCCAGGGCGTTCGAGAGAGGAGGGAGAGAGGGGAGGAGGCCAGGTCCTTGAGCTCGAGTACCTGCTGCTGGAGATGTCGAGTGGCTGCCAAGAGGCTGTGTTAAAGACTAGTTAAAAAGCAGCAGGGGAGGCCCCGGGAGGTCATCGGCCGAGGTGGGGCCGCTGCTCCCAAGCACCCAGCTGTGCAGGCTGGAAGGCTGAGGCAAGGGGGGATGGAAGGAGTACCCTTGGGTGTGGTGGTCTGGAAAGAGCCAGAACTTGGAGTCAAAATCCCCAGCCCTGACCTTTGGGCAAATCCCTGCTCTCTGAACCTCAGTGTCTCTCTCTGTAAAAAGCGGATCAAAGGTATTTGTAAGGTCTATAGAAATGGAAGTTATTTTTACTCTCACTTCTTGCCTGTGTGACCCTGGGCAAGTCACTTAACCTTGTTTGCCTCAGTTTCTTCATCTGTAAAACGATCTGGAGAAGGAAATGGCAAGCCATTCCATTATCTCTGCCAAGAAAACCCCAAATGGGTCATGGAGAGTCAGACTCCACTGAAAATGACTAAATAACAACGAAAGAAAATGGTCCTTCCTAGTTCTAAATCCATGGCCCGAAGATCCTTTTATCCATCCCATCTCCAGATGAACCCTCTTGGTAAGACCACCATCACCCCATTGCCATTATCCTCTTTGCCCCCCCCCCCCCCCAGCACTCCATTTCAGAGTCACAGACTAGAATCTAAATCAGAGATTAGAGAGAAGTTAGAAAATAAAACATCGAAAGCCATAGTCCACCTAAGAATGCAGACTATCAGAGCTGGCCTCAGCGCTCCCCTGTTCCAAGGCCCTTCCCTTTTGATTCTCTCCAGGAAGCAACAGGTACAGTAAAAAGAACGGGGTCTCAGGACCTGCTCCCACATCCTGCTTTTTATGCTTATTCCCTGTGTGACCCAGTCACCACACCTCCCTGGCCTTAGTTTCTTCATGTAATTGAACTAGCAGTCGTCTGAAGCTCCTTCCAGCTGGAGATCTTTGATCCCATGATCCCCTACTGCCGCTGGGATCATGTAGCCACTTGAGCTGGTATCAAAAGCCTTCCATCATCTGCCTCTCCCCTCCCTTCTCGGGCAGCAGGATACAGTGAGCCTGTGACCTTTCTCAACCTTGTCTCCCATTGCTACCCTTCACAGGCTGCTCTCTGAACTCTGAACTCCATCTCTGGGCTGTGTATGCATACACTGGAGCCAGCTTTTCCCTCTTCCTGCCTGAAATGCATGATCTCCTCATCTCTGCTTCTGAGAACCCTTCTTGGCCTTCAGGGGCCAGATCAGGTACCTGCTTCCCATGTAAAACTTCCTCTGCTCCTCCCAGTTGTTACAGATTGTTTCCTCCCCGAGATACCTGGAGATTTACTCACCCATTGCTTCCATCCCAGTAGAATACAAATTCCTTGAGGACAGACTGTTCCCCCTCTCTTTTTTTGTCTATCTCCAGCACCTAGTACAGCTTGCACATGGGAGGTATTGAATAAATGTTTGTTGAACGGAATGAGAAAGGCCTTCAGAATTCAAAAGGAGTATAATGTAGCTCAGAGGGACCTTAGAACCCTATGTGATATGGCTAAAAGGGCACTTGGAAGAGGGTCCAACACAGTCTTTGGCACTTGATGGTTTCTTTAAAATTGAATTGGAAAGGACTTCAGAACTCCAAAGGTGGCCCTTAGAGCAGTGGCTAGCATAAAGCCTGGTACACAGTTGGTACTTAATAAATACTTGTTGCTTCATTACTGGGATGCCAGAGCTAGAACCTTAGAACATAGACCATCATAGTTGGAAGGAACTTTAGAACATTAGAAGGAAACTGGAAGAGGTTTTAGAGACCATCAGATTCAATTCCATCTCTTTCCCCACCCTTGTTTGTTTGTTTTTAAATTTAACATCCCTGTTTTACAGAAAGGGAAACAAAGGCCTAAATCGAGGGTAAGACTTGATAGGTCATCAGAGCATAGATTTAGAGCTGGAAGGAATTGCATAAGTTGCCTTATGTAAACCCCTCCTTTTATAGATGAGGAAACTTTGGTCTGTAGATGTTAAGTGACTTGCCCAAGATCATACAGATAAAAACTACCAGAGTCAGGATTGGGATCCAAGCCTTTTAAATCCATCCTACTGTCCACTGGACTGCAGTGAGGCTTCCCATTTGGTCGAGCTCTGGGAGCTGAGTTCTTGTTGAGAGCACCAGGGAACCTCCAGGCCAGTAGCTAAAGTAGTTCAGGAGCCAGAAGGTTTTGTTGACCTCTGGGATCTGCCTTGTTTACCTACTTCACTGAAGCTAACCAGCTAGAAGGCATCAGGGCTTTTTTTTTTAAACCTTCCTTCCTCCTTTCACCCACAGGCTGTCACCCTGGGGCCCGCTCTCATTGCTAGGGGCAGGTTTTCTTAGTACTTCTACACTATGTATACACTATGTTCAAAGGTCCCTTCCAACATTCTGTGTGCTGAGATTCCTTTCCAGCTCCAGTATCCTACGTTCTAAGGTTCCTTCCTAACACTGTGTTCTAAAGTCCTTCTGAAATCTAACATCTTCTAAGGCTTCCCAGGCAGAGGACTGAGGGTGATTGCCTCCCTTCATACACACACCCCAGGGAGCTGGAACCTGGCCCCAGGATTTCTTTCCCTTTGAAGGAACAATCCTGGCCTGAGCCCTAGGACCTGTCCTGAGGGGAATGGGGAAAAGTTCAATGGAGGGAGCAGGAGCTGCCCAGTCCTGGGGGAATTCCAATCCAATTTGTTCTCCAAATTGGAACTAGAGGAGGAGTCGGGGAAGGGAAGAATTGGCCAAGTTGTGCTGTTTGGGGGCATTGTTCTTCACAAAGGGAAGGGAAAATAAATAGGTCCGACCGATGTGGATCGATGGTTCCCAAGGACCGTGGCTGCATATCACATGAGCTGAACAGATTCCCTGGGGCTTTGGGCCAGCTTCACCTCCAGGCTGGACAAAGAGCAGAGACCGGACAGGAGCCTGGAATGTGGCAGGGGACACTCCTGAGAGCCTTCTCAGAAGACTAGGGTCTGGTGGATGGTCTGAAGTCCAGAAAGAGTGTCTCAGACCTTCTAGGGGAACAAGGGGAATCGAAGCAGATCCATCTTGGTGTAATTAGGGAAGTCCTGAATTCGTGTTTTTTCTTAAAGCAGCTTTTGGCCTCAGATTCCTTAGGCAAGTGCTGGGGCTAAGATGCTGTTGTTTTGTTAGATTTCTTTCCATTGCCAGGAGACCAAGCCCACCTCTCCTTCCTGTCTCCCAGCTGACCTGTGCCAAGCTAGAGGTCTAGGCACGCTGCTCCAGGCCTTGGACTTGTAGTCCATACATAGGGGATACATAGGGGAGGCAGTGGAAGCAGTGTGGGGGTGGGGAGATTGGAGTGGGGTGGAGGGAAGGACTGTTCAGCCAACCTCAGTTCCAATACAACCAATGGTAGAAAACAGGCATTAGGGTGGGGATTCCAGCATACCTAGGTCAATTGGACTCAAGTAGCCTTGAATATGAGGGTTGGGGATGGAGAAGAGAAGGTGGCCTGGCTGATTTCATTCTATTTCATTCTCCAGGTGAAGAAACTCCTACCAGTATAGGTGGGCACCTTTTCTGACAGTTTGTAGTCTTAGAAAGTCATCTACACCAATGGTGTAAACCTCAAACAGAGACACATAAGGATCCCTGCAGCCCTATATTGACTTAGTTTTAGAATGTAATGTTCTGTATGTTTTATTGTATTTTTATTTATGTTGTTAAATATTTCCCAATTACATTTTAATCTGGTTCAGGCTGCAGGAGAATATTGTGGGCTGCATCCCACCTCGGTGTGTTTGACACCTCTGACCCAGGGCACCGAAAGGTTAAGTGAATTACTCATATTTATCAGAGACAGGATTTGAACCCTGGTCTTTCTGGCTTCATGGCCAGTTCTCTATTCACCATACCAGGCTGCCTCTTGTGCAGGGATAGGATGAGGGGAAAAGTTGGAGGTAACATTGGGACAGAATTTGGAATAGCCTTGGGTAAGAAGTTAGAGAACTCTTGGGCAGAAAATTGGTCATGTCCTAGAGAGGAGATGGGGAGCCTGAGAGAAAAGTTGGAACATCTCTTGGAAGTTGGATGAGTCTTTGGGAAAGACTTTGGGAGACTCTGAGAGAAAACTTGAGCTGTCTCTAGAAAGAAATAGGAGGACCTTTCTTTGAAAGAGTGTCTTAGAATTTGGGGTAGGCTAGGAGAAAAGTTGGGGCAGTGGGGTGGTGAGGTGGGTAGAGTGCTGGGCCTGGAGTCAAGAGGACCTGAGTTCAAATGTGGCCTCAGACACTTACTAGCTGTGTGACCCTGGCAAAGTCACTTAACTCTGTCTTACTCTACTGGAGAAGGAAACAGCAAACCACAGTGGTATCCTTGACAAGAAAACCCCATGGACAATGTTGGTGTGCCATGGTCCACAGGGTCACAAAGAGTTAGACACAACTGAACAACGACAAGGAAAAAGAAGTTAGCACCTCTTGGAAGCTGGGGAAATTTTGGGGAGAGAAATTGGGGTATCTCTTGGAGAGAAGTTGGGGTAGTCTTTGGGAGAGAAGTTGGGATTGTCAGACAAAAGCTCAAGTCATCCTTGAGAGAGAGAAATTAGGTCCAGGGATGGCTCCCCATCAATACTGACTGGGGAGATTTTTGAGGGGCAGTTTTCCCTGAGAGAGAAGTTCTCTGAGCTAAGATCTCCAGAGGTAACTTATTTTTCTAAAAAGCTCCCAGAACTTGGCAATCAGAAGATCTGCGTTCAGTACTCTGTGACTTTGAGGAAGAAATTTCAGTTATCACTGTCTGTGAAATGGGCATAAAAATCTTTAGCTTACCCGCCCTCCCAGCGCTGCTGTGAGGACAGTGGTTTATTTGTGATCTGCAAGACCTGTAGAAGTAGAGACCACACAGTAAGATGGAGAAAAAGTCAGTCTCGGGGTCCAGAAACCCTGGTTTCAAATTCTGCCTCTGAGACATACTGGCTGTGTGATCGCAGGTACTTTGTTAATTCTCTCAGTGCCCTAGGCCAGAGGGGTATAGCCCATAGTGCAGCAGGATCCAGATGAAAATGTACTTGAGGAATATTTAACAAGATAAAATACAATAGAACATAGATAATGTTACTGTGTAGTTTTCTAAGTTAGTATTCAGCCAGCAGGGATCCCTGTGTGTGATTTAGTAGCTCCTAGTTCTATCTGAGTTTAACACCATTGGTGCAGGCAACTCTCTGAGAGGAGGGTGCAGAGAAAGGATCGGCCGGCATTGGTAGAAGTTCCTCATTGGCAGCTCCTTAGACCAGTGAAATCACTGGTCTGTAGAAATGGTGCAGGGGCCCTCCCAGCCTGCATTTGTCCTCCTCCTCTGAAGAGGGCTTGGGTTAGAGTAGAGAGCTCTTGGAATGGGGCCGCCATACTCTGGAACTGGCAGCTCCAGCAGTGGGAAGGGGAAGGTGAAGAGAGAGGAGAGGGAAGGGAATGGGAGAGAGGGGAAGGGAGAGGAGGGAAGGGGAAGCTTCATTTAAGACTGGGTAGCTCAGCGTAAATGAGGCCGAGTCATTTGGTCACTCCCAGATTTAATTATAAACAGGCTCTGAATACCAAATCTAGCAAGAGGTAACTGAAGGGAGAGAATTGTGGTCACTGACTGGAGTACTGGGGAAGGAGGGAAGTGTCCAGTGGTCATGGTTAGAATGCCCAGCCAATCAAGCCCACCTTCTCCTGCCCTACTCTGCTGCCACCTTGCTGTGTGACCCAGGGCAAATTCCCTTCCCTCTCTGAGTACTGGTTTATCACCCATCAGTAAAATGGGGGACTAGATTTAATGACCCCTGAGGGCTTTTCTGAAATGGAAGGTCCTAGAGTTCTCCTGGATGTTGGGAGACCTTCCCACCTGCATCCCTGAATTCTCTGGTACCTGAACCTATAATGATTTGGGAGAGCCTGTGAGGAAGATGGGGAGGGCTGGAAATGGCAGAGTGGAAGGCTTCAAGCCCCACTCCCAAATGCCTAGTTTCCTTCCCGTGGGTTATGGGAGCATCACACCAGCTCATTACTAACATCCATTCCGGCTCTAGGCTCTATAATATCATATGGCTTCCTTTTCCTTAATGACCATAAGAGATTGTCCCATCAAGGCTCACACATTAGTGTTCCTGAATGGTGGGGGAAGGGAGGAGGGGAAAAGAAGGGGGTGGTCTCGGTAAGAGCAGGGCCAGAAATCTTGGGTCCTCTCATCATTCTATGCCAATCCTTGCCTTTGCTTGGACCCCACCCCCATCCAGCTTGAGGACCTCCAAGCACCTTAACTTGACCTCCCCATGCCCCAGGAATTATGCACCCACATTTTACAGCTGGAGAACCTAGGCTCCAGTCAAAGAAGTGGGCAGCATCGTGTGTACATTCCTATGGCACCCCAACCCATTTGAGAATGAGGTTACTAGTTTGGAAGTCATCCATCATTTCGTTATTATTATTTGTTTGTTAAAAAAAAAGTCAGAAAAAGTTTCATCTTTGGTATGAAGACATTCACGCCAGGTGAATGAAGGCAGGGAAGGGGGGCTGGGGCTCCCAGAGACCCAGATTGGCCCATCCCTCCTGGCCCAGGGAGAAGAAGCAGCCAGTCAGAAGGTGAGCAGTGACAGCAGCAACTGCAGGCTCAGTACTGGGCAGAGACATAGAAATCCAAGAAGATCGAGAGGTCAGCCCAAAGCTGGGGCCCGGAAGGGTGAGGACAGGCAGTAGATGGAGAAGGAACCACCTGGGAACTGGGGACGTCCAAAGGAGAGGAACCATAGCACTTCAGAACAAGAAAGGACCTAGAACGCTGAACACAGAACTTCTAGACTAAAAGGGATTCTAGAACACACGCTGTCAGAGCCAGGGTGAGCCTTAGGGAGCCTCTGTGTCCAGAGGGCCAGGGAGGGCAGGATCACAAAGCTTCTGCCCACCTAGGATTAGGGTTCTGATAGTCTGTGTTCGAAGAACCCTCCCAACTCAGATATTCTGTATTCTATAGGCCCTCCCAGCTCTGACATTTCATGTTCTAAGGACCCTCCCAGCTCTGACATTTCATGTTCTAAGGACTCTCCCAACTCAGACATCCTGGGTTTGAAGAGCCTTCCCGTCTCTAATATCTTTTGTTCTATGTTCTGCGATGCAGTACATGTGAGGAATGGGAGAGGAAAAGGACACTTGTAGCCTGGCCTCTTTATCGCTCTTTAGACAGCCCAGTCCCCAGGACTCTGGAAAGAGGACAGCATCCTTTCCCCAGGACACACCCCTAGGCCAGGTCAGGGTTCTCGCTTCACCACATCACGTAGGTGCAGTTCACTCTCAGCCGCCAGGATGGGCTGCCCATTCTGCAGATGGTAATCGATAAGGTGGCTGATGCTCTCAAACAGCACGTCCTTGGTCCGTACCTGCAACACAGAGGAAACTGATCAGGGCGGGGAAAGGAAACCCTGGTTGGGAGATGGGGCAAGCAGAGGGGAGAACCTGGAAGAGAGAGAGGAACAATTGGTCCAGCCTTTGGGATCCGCCTTCTGGGCTATGATACGAAAGGAAACTCCCTTTCTGTCTTGGATTAGAAAATTTGGACAAATTCCTCTTCCTCCCAAGACAAACACCCCCATGCACATACACACACCGCATGCCCCACAGACCACAGTTCAAAAGCTACTAGCTGGACACCCAATCAGTTAGAGCAGACAGTAGGTACCTTTAGGCTACGGGGTATGGCCCGATCCCATAATAAGGGCGCAAGATGCATCTGTCCAGGCCCGGCTAGATCTGAAAGTGCCCCTGTCTTGCACTTCTGGAAGAGGTGTGGTCAGGCAGACCAAGCCAGGAGGCCACTTCTAGTCTCTCTTCCACCACTGACTCACTGTGTGATCATAGGTGATTCTTCCCCCTCTCTGGGTCCCATTTCCATGATTTCGGCAGGATGATTGGTAAGGTCCCTCCCAGCTCTGACATTCTGTATTCTAAGGCCCTTTCCAGAGGTGACCTCCAGTGTTCTAAGGCCCCTACCCACAGAATTTCAGAGATGGAAGGAACCTTAAAGGTCCTCTAGTTTTCTTCCCTCCCTCTCCTTCCCTTTCTACCTCACTCCTTCCTGTGAAACTGTGATATATTTATTTTGAATATACTTGTCTGTGTGTATGCCATCTGATGGAATAAATGCTCCTTGGGATAGATAATTTTTCTCTATCTATGCATCTATATCTCTATCTTTGTGTCTTCCTGTCTCTCACTATTTATCTCTTTCTAATTATCTATCTCTATACTTTTCTCTCTTTCTATTTCTCTCTCTTCTTCCCTCCCTCTCATTCTCCCTCCCTCCCTTTTTTCCCCTCTCCCTTTGTCTTTTTCCCTCTTTTTTTTCTCTTTCTTCCTCTTCCCCCTCCTATTTCTCTTCCTCTCTTTGGCTTCCCGTCTCCCTCTCTCTCCTCTCTCTTTCTCCCTCCTCCTCCCCCTCCTCCTCTCTGTCTCTCTCTCTCTGTCTCTCTCTCTCTCTCTTGCTCTCTCTCTCTGTCTCTCTCTCTCTCTGTCTCTCTCTCTCTCTCTCTCTCTCTCTCTCTCTCTCGCTCTCTCGCTCTCTCTCCCTCCTTCCCTCAGTCTCTCTCTTTCTCTCCCCCCCACCTTTTCCTCTCTTTTCTTGAAGTCAAGGACTATTTCATTTTTATCTTTGTATCTCCAGTGTCTAGGGCAGTATGTGACACACAGTAGGTACTTAATAAATGGATATTGATATATTGAACTGGAACAGCTTGGATGATCTCTGTGGTCTCTTTAGCTAGTTCCCAAATCCCTTCCAGCTCTAAGACTTCGTGTTCTATGTTCTATTGTCTGTGGCTGCCTCCTTACCACGCCCTCGGGGTCCACCAGGAGCAGGTGTTTGGGCTGTCCACCGTGCATGCCTGTGAGAACGTACTGTCCAGGGTTGGTGACGCTGTCCCGCACCAGAAAGTCCCCGTCTGCCCTGAGCAACTTCTCTGCTGCCCGCCGGCTCATCTTGCCATGGTACCAGGGCTCTCGGCGGAGCTGCTCCTCCGTTGGGGCAATGGGAGCTCGGCGGGTGGGTGGGCTGGGCCACTGGTCCTCAATGGGGACAGGACCACTGCCGGCCACTGAGCATTCATGCAACTTCAGAGCATCTTCAAAGGGCCCTGCAATCCCAAGAGACCTGGGGCTCAAATCTGGACTCTGCCACTCCCTAACCCACTGTGTGCCAAGGGGGCCTCAATTTCCTCATCTTTGAAGTGGGAGTGGGTAACCTTGGGCTCACCCCGTCATGGAACTTTTTGAGGCACAGATGAGAAGGATGAGAAAAAGGCTTTGTAAATGTACTTCTCCCTCAGACTAGGGCATCCAACCATGTCAAATTAAAGGACCATAGGCTTTAAGAGTGGGAAAGGATCCTGTGGGTTCCTTCAGGCCCCCTCTCTCATTTTATTGAGGAGGAAAATTAGGCCCAGAGAAAGGGCAGAACCTACCCAAAGTCAGAGCTAAGAGTAAGTGGCAGAATCAAGATTTAAACCCAGCCTTCCTCCCATTAGACCAGGATGAATACAAAGCCAGCAGGTCTTCCCTCCCAGCCAGGATGATCCCTGAGTGCTGTCTGTCATCCCCCTCAAGCTGGGGGCTGTCTGAGAGCAGAGGCTCTGTGTCCTCCTCTAAGGGCTCCCTGAGGACACAGCTGGGAATCTCCTTCCTTTTGGGAGTTCTTTGAAGGGAAGGACTATCCCTCCCTATTAGATTGGAGTTCCCTCCACCTCCCCTCTCCCAGGCCAGAGGCCATATTGAGCCTTCAGGTTAGGGGCTCTCTGAGGACAAGGCCTTGTCTCCCTTCCTCCTCCCATCATACTCATATCAAAAAGGTCCTTCTTGGGGCTCTCCTCCGGGGCAGCCGGCTCCATCTCCCAGCTCTCCAGGTTCTGTGTGTTCACGTACATATGCTCCTCATAGTCCCGGGAGCCCAGGGGCCGGCTGTCTGCCTGCAGGTAGCCGTCATCACAAGGCTGGCCTGAGAAAGGGGGATGCAGAGGGGGTTAGCAGAGCCAGGCTACCCAGGGAGAGGCAGAAGGGCTGAGAAATACATGAGAAAGATTGAGTCTGGTGGGTGAAGGTAGAAGGAATAATCAGGAAGGGTGGGCAGGGCCAGCCCCCCAATTCCCCTGGATAATTGGACTGGCTTTGGGTTATAATTATTCTTCTGAATTTGGGGGAAGGGCAGGAGGAAAAAAAGGAAAGGAGAGAGAGGGGCGAGAGGATCATAGATTTAGAGCTGGAAGGGACCCTGGTGGCCATCTATGACAACCCTCTCACTTTGTAGAAAGGTTAATAGCTTGTTGAAGGTCACAAGGATAGAGGCAGCATTTGAATCCAGATCCTCACACTCTGAAGTCAATGTTGAAGAGAGAAAACTTCTTAGTGTGCTATTTAAGGCTCCACATAACCTCCCTTTCCAGGTCTGCCCAGTCTATAAATTGTATAATCTTCTGTTCCCTAATCTCATCCTACCCTCTCCTAACTCCCCACATTTGCATTAGCGGTAACCCATGCTCGGAAAACACTCCCTCTCCACTCCCATCTGAAGGTTGAAATTCTTCTTTTCCATCAAGTCCCGGGTCAGGTGTTACCTCTTCCATAAATTTCCAAAAATTCTATCTCCTCCTCCCCTCCCCTCCCCAAACCCCCCACCACATCCCATCCCCATCTGAAAATTACCTCTCCTTCCTTATATTCACCTGGAGAGCATTGCCTGGCTGTCTCTCGGTCTTTATCACATTATATTTTGCATTAAGTTTATCCCTGCCCCCTGCCCCCAATAGATTCTAAGTTCCATGAGGCTGGAAATATGTTATTTTTTGTCTTGTATCCTTAGCATTGAGCACAGCACCGTGCCCCCCCCCCCCCGCATAGTGGGAATTACTAAATGAGTGCTGATTTGATTAGAAAATAGAAGAAAGAAAGGAAGCAAAGAGGGAGAGAGGGAAGGAGGGAGGGAGCAGAAGGAAGGAAGGAAAGAAGGAAGGGAAAGGAAAAGAAACAAGGGAGGGAGGGAAAAAGGAAGGAAGGGAGGGAGGGAAAGAAGGGAGGGAGGAAGAGAGAGAAGGAGGGAAGGAAGTAAAGAAGAGAGAAGGAGGGAAGGAAAGAAGGAAGGAAAGAAAGGAAAGGAAATAAAGAAGGGAAGGAGGAAAAAAGGAAGGGAGGGAGGGAAGAAAGGGAGAGAGGAAGGGAAATGAAGGAGGGAGGGAGGGAGGGATAAAGGAATGAAGGAAAGGAGAGAGGGAGGGAGGGAAGAAAGAAGCAAGGAGGAAAGAAAGAAGGTCAGGAGGAGGGAAGATTGCCAGGAGGGAGGAAGGTGAATAAAAGGCAGTAGGGAAGGGTAGGGGATAGTGAAGCCAAAGCGTGTCTCAGAGGGGTTGGGGGGGGCAGGCTGCCAGCAGAGGTGGGGAGTCAGAAGGGCAGCCATAGATTCTCCTGACTAACGTGGGCACTCAGCCCATCATGATCCTGCTTCCCCAACTACAACATCTTTCCTCTCAAGGAGACTCATACCAGGGGGACCCAGGTCCCAGTGCAGGCCAGCCTGACTCCGTTGCTCTCTCCGGGCAAGTGATCCAAGCTAGGAAACAAAACTGCCAATCAGCATTCCCTTCTTCACCTTCTCCTAATCCCCTCCAGCCCTCTCTCAACCCTGGCCCCTGTAACCCTACCCTGCTCTCTCTGTCTCCTCCAGCCTCCCCAGCCTGGCTGCTCAGCTACAGCCACAAACAGATTTCTTGCTGCTTCTTATGCCTTCATCTCTTCTTCAGAGTGGAAATTCCCCAAGGACAGGAACCATATGTCTCCCTCATATCAGTGGCTTCCCAGGATAGAGACAATATCCTTCCCTCTTCTATATCTCCTTCTGGGCCCCAATCATCCATGGCTGACCATGCCTCCGCCTCCCCATTTTATTTGTTTTCCCATTAGGATGCTCAGAGACAGAACCTAGGAAATCCCATTACCCGCCACAGGTCCTTGGAGATAGAGATGGTCTTTGGAGCCCCAGCCCTGTGGGAGGACACCCCCTATGACAGCCCCTTTCCCAGAGGCCCAAGATTCCCTGGAAAGATAAGCAGAACCTGACCTGGCTGAAGGCCCCAGAGCTGGGTGGCTGAGTGTGGACATAGCTGGGCGCCCAGAGCCGGGAGTCCACCAGGCCACCCAGGGGTGGCTCCTTCCCAGGGATGCTGTTATAATAGTCATGCTCGGTAGCATCCTCTTCCTCACCCCAGGCTGATTCCTCATTCCCCGTCATCCTGGGGCACAGAAACACAGAGGGAGTGGGATGGTGAGGTGGGTTTGCAAGGCAAGCTCCCTTAAAAATCCTCTATGATCACAAGGGGGGCCGGGACATCATGGGGCATCAGAGGCCTGGATGCTAGGCCCCCTCCCCACCAACAACAGGGAGAAAACATGACCTTCAGACAGTGCTATGTCCATTGCTCCCTGCTGCCGTCATCAGGGAGCCATGGAACTGGTGGGCAGTTGGCAGAGCTCTGGAGCCTGGCATCACTACAGTGCCAGCAGAGGAGCCTACTTCTGCGTGGCCCTCAAGAACAGAACCAAGGCCAACAGGAGGAATGCCACAGAAAGGCAGATTTCAACTCAAAGTAAGGGACGAATTTCTAACAATGTCTAGAAATAGAATGGGCAACCTCCAGGACAAGTGAGCTCCCCATCCTTTATAGTCTTCCAAAAGAATACCACTCGTTTGGGGTGCTGGAGCGGGGATCCCCATTCAGGGACAAACTAGACCAGATGCCCTTTAAAGCCCCGTTCAATGCTAAGACTGATTCTAGCAGGCTTGCATGTAGGGCCAGGGAATGGGCCAGAAACTAAAAGGATCAGAGATGAAGAGCTGGAAGGGACCCCAGAGGCTATCTGACTCAACCCTCATTTTACAGAGGAAACTGAGTCAGAGAAAAGTGACTTGCACAAATAAGCATCCTCTAGAGATAGGATCTGAACCCAAGGCCTCTGACACTGAAGCCACTGTACCACGCTTTCTTCTCTGTTTTCCCCTACAATGCTAGTACACCCAATAATCCCTGGATAGAAAAGGAATCAATGTGAGAGGTTACCTTGGGCAAGAAGACCTTGTGGTCACTGTGCCCAACCATATCATTGTACAGAGAGGGAAACTGATGTCCTGCAAGGAGTAAGGGCTGAGAATCACAGAATCTCAGATCTGGAAGGGACCTCCCTAGGAAGAGCATTCAATCTATGTCTGAACAGGAATTCTCTTTAGGCCATCCTCTACAAGCAGCAATGCAGCCCTGGAAGACCTCCAGTGATGGAGAGCTCACTATCTCACAGTGAGGTAGTGAGTCAGGGGCAGATCCAGGACTCAGACCTGGGTCTTTTGATTTCGCATCTGGGGCACCTTCCCCTACACCATGTCTATATCATTTTCTGGGCTGGTTGGGGCCAGAGCAGCGTTGGGGATGAGGATCCCTTTACCTTTCAGGGGGAATGGTCACTTTGGGGGGGCTGTAGAGATACTGCTTGAAACGCAGCTCAAAGGCTTGGCCTACGGTGCTGATAACATTCTGGGCTAATCCTTCACAGCACTCCAGGATGTGACAGGCTATGAAGAAAGGAGAGAGGGGGAGGCCATAGAATGTGTCACATGAAGCAGGACCCCAGGAGCCTCAAATCCCCACTTTTTCTCCTTAATACCTCCCTCCAGCTCTCCCAGGAAAGCCCTTTGTAATCTCGAAAGATCAGAGGGATCTCCAACCATCTACCAGCCCCTGATGCCCCATTCCCCCCTTCTCCCCAGCCAAGGCTTGTCTCACCTCTCTGGTTAATGGGATCCTTTGCCACATAAGCCACATAATCCGTCATGTCCTGCAGATAGACGGGAGTACATGGAGTGAGAGAACAGCCAAGACCTTCTTCTGGCCCCCACCCCCTCCCCAGACCCTGGAACCTGGGATTCTGAAGCTGGTCCACAGGGCCCGGGGTTTGGAGAGGGTTGCCAGATGAACATAATTGGCACAGAGCAAAGGCGATGGCCAGGGCCAGTGGTAGGGGGAGCTGGTGAGGTGGTTGCCTGGCAACAAGGGGTCCAGCTGGATGCGGAAGCAAAAGGAGGCAGCGATTGTGGTGGTGGGGATGGGAGACAGGAAGAGAGGACCAGGTGGGGAAGAACCTGGGTTGGGGGAGAAAGCAGGGGAGGGAAGGGAAGGGAAGGAGAAGGGTGGAGCTGCCCCCCCCGGAGGAAGGCTCCCAGCTCCCCCCTCACTGGGAGGGCTTACCGTGTCGCCACCGGAGGCGAAGGAGATGGACTGCATGTGATGGTTAGCGATGATCTGTCCCGGGCAGAGAGGCAGAGATGGGTTACAATGAAGCAGGGAGCTGAGCCCAAGGGGCAAAGCCTGGGGTGGACCTTGGACAGCTTAGGGACCCTCCTCCCTGGACAGAGGAGATGGGGCAGCTGGGAAGAAGCCAGGAGTCTGAGCCATCAGCCCCAAAGGACCCCTCCAAGCACCATCTGGAATACTGTATCCCTTGTCAGACGCTTGGGCTTGGCATCGTGCCACAGGCTCATTACTCATCTGTCTCAGTCTGGTCTCCAGTGCAGGGACCCTAGGACATGCGTGTACTCACATACAAAAACATGTGGTGGAGCTGTGGAGGGTCACATCAGACAGTGCTTGGGAGAACTGGATGCAAAGCCTCCTTCCAGGGTAACATATGTGCCCCGGTGTGTGAAATCTGCATTTGCTTACATTCACACTTTCAGGCTTCCAGTTGGACCCCAGGCTGTTTGTCCTGGGGTTCCTGTTCTTTTCCCCCATTGGCCTTTGTCTGTGTGCCTGTTCCCACCTTCCGCACCCTCCCCCCATCCCAAGGCTCAGGCAATTTCTGCCCTCCTGGAGGAAAATCTGCTCCTGCCCTTGCTGAAGACCCCGAGGATAATAATGAATCATCATAATTTATATAGCACTTGAAGGTTTATAAAGCACTTTACAAATATTATCTCATTTCATCCTCACCATGACCCTGGGGGGTGGAGGCTATTTTTATACCCAATTTACAGATGAAGGAAGTTTAAGTAATTTGTCCAGGGTCATACAGGGTCAAGAGTCTGAATTGACTCCAAATTCAGCGCTCTGTGCCCTACCTCACCTAGCTGCCTCATGGGGAGAGAAGTTCCTAAGTTGATCCAATTCAACAAACATCTATCCAGCATACACTATGTGCCAAGTGCCAGGTGGTTAAGTAGCCCTAACCACCTCTGGCCACTATTTTCAGCTTCTCCAAAGCCCCAAACGTTCCAGGGAACCCATGAAGGAAACCTACAATCTGACACATGCCAAGTGATACAAATCCTCATGTACATAGACACAGTTAGAGACAGGTCAGGGGATGTCAGAATTGGGAGGGACCTTAGAGATCATGGAACCCAACTCCTTCCTTTGGTAGACATGAAAACAGTCCCAGGGAAGGGAAGAAGAAAGACCAAAGGCACACAGTGCATTTCTGGAAGAGTTGAGTTACACACTCAGATTTGCTGATAAAGTGAGACACTTGGAGACACACTCACACTCAGAGACACTCAAATACACTCATACTCAGACACTCAGATACTCAGATACACATTCACACTCAGACACTCAGATACACACACTCAGAGACACACTCACACTCAGAGATACACTCACAGACACTCAGATACAAACTCAGAGACACTCAGACATACACAGAAATGAGTATATGCCAGCATTCACACATTTATACTCCTCTGATCACATATTTATGAGAGGCATGGGGGGAAGGGGCATAGGGAGTTGGTCTTAAATCCAGGCAGACCTGGGATCATGTCCAGTCCCTTACACAAACAATGGGTCTGTGACTTTCACCCCTCATCATCCCTCTTTTAAGACAAGTTACAAAGGAACTTTCGTGAAGGAATTTTCCTTCACTGATAGGAGCAATTTCCTTACCTGGGGTTTCCCTATACTAATAAAATCAGAGGTCTAGTCCCTACTTCTTTTCACAGATATAATAAATGTTTGGCAGAGGAGTGCTTACACACAAACACGCACATACGTAGGGATAATCAAACGTCCATGAGAGGAAAAGAATTCCTAGACCCACAGGTGAGTTGGGAGGAAGCAGGTGGGCCTGACCTGGCTTGGAACCCCACCCCTGTTCCCCAGGCCAGGGGAAAAAAATGAGGATGAAGTGGGTCAGTATGGGAGGGACAGAGGGTGGCAATCAGGTGGCACCAAGGTTGCTGCTTACCTGGCGAGTGGTGGGCACCATAAGGTTGAGACCATCAATGGAGATGTTGATTGTAATGCTCATACCAGCAAAACGGAGGTTGCTTTTCCCAAGGATGGAGAACAAGGCTTTGTTAGGGGCCTGTAGGAGAAGAGAAACAATGTCCCTTCAGCCAGGCTCAGACTCTGGCTGCACCAGGGTGAGAGACTAGAACATTCAGGAAATGACCAGGGTGTAGAGTCAGATCTAACCCACAAGAAAGACTAAGTTTAGGGGAGAAAATGGAGGGGGAAAGGGAAGATTACATTTTAGAAAACAATTTGGAATAGGCAAAAAATGGTCATTAAACTGTCCCTACCTTTGACCCAAAGATCCCACTGCTAGGTATACATCCCCAAGGAAGTCAAAGATAAAAAGGCAATCCCCATATATGCCAAAAGATCCAGAGCAGCACTTTTTGTCGGTAACAAAGAACTGGAAATGCAGTGATTGCCTGTCATTTGGGAAATGGCTAAATAAACCGTGGTTCATGAATGTTCTGCCATATTACTGTGGCCTAAGAAATGAATGCAGAGAATTTAGAGAAGCATGAGAAGACTTATATAAATTGAGACCAAGCGAAATAAGGAAGACTAAGAAAATGACAAACCTTTTGACCCAGATACCCAACAACTGGGCATACATTCCAAAGAAGTTAAAAACAGAAAGAAAGACTTCATATGTGCCAAACTATTCCTAGAAGCACTTTCTAAAAAAAAACTGTATTAAAAAGTCTTAATGATGCTTTTTAAAAATTTAATGACATTTCCAAATAACCCCTCACATCTAATAATAGTCTCCCTTGTATCAAAAAAAAGTCTAGTTATGCAAAGCTAACTGAGGCGCTAGTCATATCTGACAATGTTTGCTTAATTCAATATTTGTATCTCACCCCCTCTCTGCTGAGAGGTGGGAGGCACGTAGCAGGGCTTTGAGGTAGCAAAAAAACTGGAACCGAAGCAAGTGCCAATTGATTAGGGAATGACAAAAAGCAATGTGGTACACAAATGTAACAGAATATTGTTGCATTGTAAAAAAAAAAAAAAGACAAAGAGGAATTTGGAGAAGCATGGGGAAATTTGTATGAACTGATGCAAAGTAAAGCAAGAACCAAGAGAATGATAGATACAATTACTATAGTAATGCAAATGGGAGGGGCACAAAAATAAAGCCATGTGGAGTAACTAATGATTAATCTGACCCTAGAGAAGGGATGAGGAGGAATCGGTTGTGACTGAAGAATTCTTTGTTAACACAGGCTCATTTGGGATGTGTGTGTGCGTGACAGAGAGAGACAGAGAGAGAGAGAGAGCTAGAAATACCTGATTTAAAACAGAAGGCATGGATATCAGCAAAACTTTTTTTTTAAAGAAAAGAAAAAGGTTTGATGCTCAGAGGTTCAGTTTAAAGAATGGGACAAGATTTAGCTTTTAAGATAGGGAAACATCTGGGTTTGTGGGAGATTCTAGGTTTCAGGTTGAAGAGCAACTCTCAGTTTTAAGGTAAAGATTTAGCTGCAGACACGGGTGGTGGGGGCAACTAGGATTGCACCCACTGGGACAATTCCAGGTGTGAAAAAGACTAAGGTTTGAAGCTGTTCAATGGGTTCTAGATGTGGGTTAGAAGGGAGTTAATAATAGCAATTCACATTTCCATGGTACTTTAAGGTTTGCAAAAGACTTTCTTCAGAACTGCCTGTATTATTATTCTAGTTTATACAGATCAGGAAAATGAGGATCAGAGAGGGGAAGTGATTTCTAGCTAATAACTGTAGTGTCAGTTCTAGGTGTTAGGTTTTAGGAAGTTCTAGGGGTGAGTCTGGGGGCTCTAGATGTGAGATTGGAAAAGGGTCCAGGTTTAAATCTGAGTCCTCTGTGAGAGGTTGGAAAAAGATCCAGATTTGAGGGTGAGGATTCTAGGTGGGAGGCTGGAGGAGGGTCCAGGTTTGATGTTATGGTTCTCAGTGTGATGTTTGGGGAAAGGTCTAGGTATGAGACTGGAGTTCTAAGTATGAGACTGGAGAAAGGTCCAAGATTTGAGGCTCAGGGTTCTAGGTGTGAGGTTTGGGAAAAGGCGCAGGTATGAGACTGGAGTTCTAAGTATGAGATTGAAGAAAGGTCCAAGATTTGAGGCTCAGGGTTCTAGGTGTGAGGTTTGGGAAAAGATCCAGGTGTGAAGTGGGGGAAAGATCAAGGCTTGAGACTCAGAGTTCTAGGTGAGAGGCTCGAAAGCACCTGATTTGAGGATGGGGTTCTAGGTATTGGGCTGGAGAATAATTCAAGGTGGAGGCTCAAGATTCTACTGACGAATTGGAAATTCTCTTTGTTGGGAAAGCTAACACAGTTCCCCATCCAAACCCATCAAACCCTCTCTGCTAGTCATTGCATTCTCCTCCAGCTGTGGTTCAAGGGAACCCATACCCTCATGGCACTGCTTCTCTCTCCCTTAGCCTCCCCACTCCCAGGACCCAGGTAGGAGCTGACTCCTCATTTTTGCTCTCTAGACTCCATACCCTCCTCAGCTCCTACCCTCCCACAACAGTCTGCTTTTCTCTGAAGCTTCACCCACCTTTTTCTTCCAGGCACCTCGGACACCAGGCACTGCTTCATAAAGCCTATTGATCGCCTCCCTGTGGGCAGACAGCATCCTCATGTCAGAGCAATGGAGGGTAGCTCAGGGAGGAGGTCAGGGCTTGAGAACCTTGGGACGGGGAAAAGTCACCCCAGCAAAGCTGTGCAACTGGGATGGTTATAGGTTTAAGTTGAGGGGGAGTCACTTATGATGATGGTGCTAACCTCCACCTCACATTTCTTTATTGTTTTCTGTTTTTACAAAGTACTTCTCCCACAGCAGCCCATCATGTTACAGTAGGGAGGGTAGGTGGTTTCTAGGAAGAATACCAGCTCTACAGTCGGAGGTCCTAAGTTCAAATCTCACCTCTAACACTTATCATCATCTGTGTGACCTTGGGAAAGTCACTTCAATTTCTCTAACTGTAAAGTGAAGGGATTGGACCTAGGAGACCCTCTGAGGTCCCTTTGGAATCTAAGCCTTAGGTAGCAGTGGGTTAGGAAGTTCACATATTTGAAGGGCTTTCCTATAGAAGAAGGATTAGATTTGTTCTTTTTGGCCCCAGAGGGAACAACCAGAAGCAACGGGGGAGGGGAGAATATAGCAGAGAGGCAGATTTAGGGTTAATGTAAAGGGAGACTTCCTAACAATTCAAACACAATTCAAATTCAGATGTGGAATGGGCTGCCTTGTGCAGTGGTGGGTCATCAAGGAAAGACACTGGTGGGATATGCTGAGGTAGGGCTTGTTTTATTTGATATTAGTTGGACTCAGTGGACACTGAGGTCCCTTTCAGCTCTGGTATTTTAGGAAGCTCAATGAGAAGGATGGAGCTCCATGAAGGGAAAGGAAGCTCAGTGAGGGGGATGGGTGGGTCATTAAGGGGATGTGGGACCATTGAGATGACAAGTTGTCACCAAAATGGTAGCCAAGAGCAGAAAGAAGGGAGAGAGGCCTAGAGTCTGACAGAGATTCTCCATTTAAAGGAAGAGTTTCAGGATCAGGCTTCCTCTGTTCCCAGGGGACACAACCCCAGGCCCTCCCTTCCTTGGCTGACCTCACCAGCTCCGGTGGGGCTCCCACCAACCCTCCTGGCTCGCTGTCTCTCTCCCAGAACCACACCTCCTTGTTTGGCAGCAAAGAAGACGATAAATAACAGAAGGCACCCCTCCCCCTTCGGCTCCACCCCCTCCAAGTCTGTGTCACAGCTATTGATCCAAGCCTATGTCTTCCTTTCCTGCTGCAGTAGGGAGTTTCCACCCAATCCCCTCCCACTCTCATCACCTTTTCTCTGCAGTATTCTGACCTCTCTTTACCTCTGCCCTTATCTGCCTCTTCTCCCTCCTCATCACCTCTGCCCCCCTCCCCTGTCTGCCTCTAGCAGGTGTATGGGTAAGGAGTTCTGTCTGTGTGGGGGAGTGGGAGAAGGAAGAAAGAGAGAGAGAGAGAAGAGAAGAGAAGAGAAGAGAAGAGAAGAGAAGAGAAGAGAAGAGAAGAGAAGAGAAGAGAAGAGAAGAGAGAGGAGAGAGAGAGAGAAGAGAGAGGGGGCAGAGAGACAGAGAAGAAAGAGAAGAGAGGAGAGAGAAGAGGAGAGAGAGAAGAGAGAGGAGAGAGCAAAGAGAGAGAGAAGGAGAGAGAGGAGAGAGAGACAAGAGAGAGGAGGGAGAGAAAGAGAGAGAGAAAGAGAGAGAGAGAGAGAGAGAGAGAGAGACAGAGAGAGAGAGAGAGAGAGAGAGAGAGAGAGAGAGAGAGAGAGAGAGGGAGACAGAGAGAGAGAGAGAGAGAGAGAGAGAGAGAGAGAGAGAGAGAGAGAGAGAGAGAGATGTTGAGCTAGAAATGACCTCAGAGGCCATTAGGTCCAACCTCCTCCGGAAACTGAGATACTCAAGAAGGATGTGACTTTCCCAGGAGTTACCTGGATAACAATCATTAGATATGGTTTAAGTTGTGTCCCATTTTGGACAACCAGACAGTTCCATCCCTGTGTGACTTTAAGCAAGTTCCTTCCCCTCTTTGAGCCATGTGTAAAAAGAGACAATTGGCATAGGAGGTCTCTAAGGTTCCTTTGCCACCTGCACAGCCCATGTTCTAGGTTCTAAAGATTCTTTCAGCTCTGATGTTCTCTGGTCTGGGGCCCCTTGCAAGCTCTAAAAACAATTCAGCACTTGCTTCTTTCTACAAGTAGAATTCAGGACACTCACATTCTAGTCTGCCCTTGAAGAGCTGTATGATCCTTTCCCTTCTTTCTCAGACTCAATTTCCCCATATTTAAGCCGGAACAATAATCCTAGTTCTGTCTCCACGGGATTGTTGTGAGGATCAAATGAGATAATGGATGGGGAAAATGCCTAGCAAGCTGTAAAGTGCTCTCTAGACTATAAAAGGTCTTGTAAATGGTAACAAACTTAGTGCGCTGTCAAGTACCTGGTAATTTGAAGCACTGTACAAATATAAGGGATTGTTGTCGTGACTATGGGTCCTCGAGGGTATGAAACTCCTCCAGGCACAAATTCCCCTTCCTGACTCTCTCCTTCAGCGTCTGATTTCATGCAATGAGTCTGTCTGTCTGCTCGGCCAGCCCCATTCCCATCACCCTCCCGAGAGAAGAGCCCCAGCACTCACCGGGTGACCTGGGTTCGGGTGTTAAAATCCAGGGACCTCATGGAGCGTAGTACCTCTATGCAGCCCATGTACTGAGGGAGATAGAATGAGACAAAGAGTCAGTCCCCAGACCCTGAGCCTTTGGAAGGGGTGGCAGAACTAAGCATTAATGGATGCTTGGAGATGTGAACTCCTCAACCAATCCCCAATCTTGTCGCAATGTCCTCAGCCTGGGGGCCTTTGCTCATGTCATCTTCCACACCTTGAAGGGGCACTCCTCTTCTCCTTCTCATTTAAGTTCCAGCTTCCCTTACCCCTCTCATCTGGGTATGATCCCTCCGACCTCATCATCTCCTCCTGGATTCTTACTCTTCTCTGGGGTTTGGTGGCACTAAGCTCTCCTTGTTCACCTCCCACTTCACTGACTGCCACTTCTCAGTCTCCTTTGCTGAATCTTCATCCAAAGCCACTAACTGGGGGGGGTTCCCCAAGGCTCTGTCCTGGGCCCTCTTTTCCCTCTATACTATTTTGCTTGAAGAACTCAGCAGTTTCCATAGGTGTAATGATTCAGATGATTCCCAGATCTATGTATCCAGCTGTAGTCTCTTTCCTGAGCTGCAGTCCCATACTCCCTACAGCCTTTTGGACATCTTGAACATCTTGGACATCAGGTCCTATAGGTACTTCAAATTCACCATGTCCAAAACAAAACTCATTATCTTTACTCCCCCTGCAAAAACCAAAACCAAAACAGACAAATCCCAAAAAAGACCCTTCTTTTGTCCAAACTTCCCTGTTACTATGGAAGGTACCACCAACCTCTCAGTCACTCAGATTCTTCATCTTGGTTGTCATCCTCCACTCCTAACTCTCTCACCCTTTGTATCCCGTCTTTTGCCAAGACCTGTCAATTTTCCTTCATAACATCCCTCACACTCCCTTCTCTCCTCTGATACTATCACACCTCATCATCTCACATCTAGACTATTGTAAGAGCCTACTGGTGAGTCTCCCTACCTTGGCTCTCTCTCCAGAGAAATAGACTGTCTGCAGTCTACTCTTCAGTGGGCCATCAAACTGATCTTCCAAAAATGCAGGTCTGACTATGTCACCTTCCTATGTCACTCTAGTGACTCCCTGTTATTTCCAGGATCAAATAAAAAAGCCTCTTTGATTTTTTTTTTGAGGCAATTGGGGTTAAGTGACTTGCCCAGGGTGTCACATAGCTAGTAAGTGTCATCTGAGGCTAGATTTGAACTCAGGTCCTCCTGACTTCAGGGCTGGTCCTCTATCCACTGTACCATCTAGCTGGCCCTTCTTCCTAACTTTTGAAGTTTATCATAATCTGTCCCTTTCTTACCTTCCAGGGTTCTTAAATTCATGTATGTTAATTTTCCTTCTACAAAGATCTGCTTCTGAATTTTGCCAAAAGTGAAATCACCCTCACACGTAACAAAAAGATGCTTCTGCAGAATAGTCTCTCAAATGATATCTACATTAAATCCAACATCATCATTTGGAGTACAGGAGAAGACTTGCGTGATACAGTAGTCTAGAAGACCTGAATTCCAATTGGTCTCAGACACTTTGTTCATAGCTGTGTGACCCTGGGCAAGTCACTCAACCTCTGTCTGCTTCAAGTTTTTATCTCTGTAAAATGAGGATAATGATAGCATCCAGGGTTGTTGTGAGGAAAAAATGAGGTGTTTGCAAAGCACTTTGAAAACATTAAAGTG
Organism: Trichosurus vulpecula; assembly: GCF_011100635.1. Classification (NCBI taxonomy): domain Eukaryota; kingdom Metazoa; phylum Chordata; class Mammalia; order Diprotodontia; family Phalangeridae; genus Trichosurus; species Trichosurus vulpecula. Next base: position 53,761,167 of record NC_050573.1, on the reverse strand, counting down.
CTACATAAATGATATCGCTTCTTTGTTCGAGATCCTCCATGGTTCTAGGTTGTCTACAGAGTAAAGTTCTAGCTCCTTTGACTATATTCAAGTTTTCTACAATCTGGTGTCCCTCTAGCTGTCAGAGCTCATCTCAAACATCCAGTCTTCTTGTACTTCATTCCCTTCTGAGTACTCTATGAGCCAACTACCCTGGCCTTCTTTCTCTCCTCACAGCTATACAACATTCCATCTCCCACCTCTCTGCTTTTGCATCCCATGCCTGGGACGATTTCTCTTCTCCCCTCACCCTCTTAGCTTCCCTGACTTCTTTTGAAATTCAGCTATCCCACCTTCTGCAGGCCCTTTCTGTATCCCCCTAGCTGCTAGTGCCTTCCCTTCCCACCTTATGTTCTATCAACTCTGTCTGTATTTTCTATTTTTCTGGTTATTTATACATTGTCTCCCTCCTCCTTGAGGGCGGGGCAGTACTTTTGCCTTTCTTTGTAACCCCAATGCTTAGTTGACTATGTAGTTCATCTTCTTTTTTAATCTATATCATTATTATTTGTAAGCATTTCTTACCCCACAAGTGGATTGTGAGCTCCTTCGTGGCTGACATTGCACATGGTGCAATTGTTCATCTCTGTATCCCCAGACCTTAGCACAAAGTCTTGTACCTAGTACATCCTTAATAAATGTTTTATTGACTTCAGTTAATCAGCAGAGGACAAACCCTGCTCCTCAGCCCACAAAATCCCCTGCCCTGGGGAAGACAGAACACTAGAGTCTGAGGAAGATTTGGCTTCTAATCCTGACTATCCCTGACTGGTTGTGTGACTTTGAGCAAATTCCTTTTCTTTACAGGGCTTCAGTTTCCTCACTATGCCCCACCTGCCTTTGCACTGGCTGGGCCCCATGCCCAGAATGCTCTCTGGCCATACTGCCGCCTTTTGGAATCCCTAGTTTCCTTCAGCTCAACTCAGTTCAAGTAACACCTTCCACAGGAAGCTCTTCCCTACCTGCCCACTCCCATGTGCTACCGCTTTGATTTGCAAATACCCATACAAGCACACGTCCTCTCCCCCATTAGAATGTAAGCTTCTTGAGGGCAAGGCCTGTTTCAAATTTGTGTCCCCAACCCTCAGCCCAGGGCTTGGTATGAGGTGAGCATTTAATGAATGTTTGTTGATAGACTGATGGACTGATTCACCAGATGCTCTGAAATCCCATCTTCTAGATTGCCTCTCAGTTCTGACATTCTGTGTTCTAAGGTTCCTTCCACATGCTGATATACTATGTTCTAAGGACACTTCCCTTATCCTGTCCCAGTAGTACAGATAGAGCGCCAAACCTGGAGTCAGGAAAACTCTTCCTGAGTTCAAATCTGGCCTCAGACACTTACTGTGTGACCCTGGGCAAGTCACTTAACCCTGTTTACCTCAGTTTCCTTATCTGTAAAATGAACTGGAGAAGGAAATGGCAGACCATTCCAGTATCTTTGCCAAGAAAACCCCAGATAGGGTCAGAAAGAATTAGACACGATTGAAACAACTGAACAACAACAAAAGAAGACCACCACCACCCCCCCGCCCCAGCTCCAACATTCCTTGCATCTAAAACTCTGAACACTCCCCCAGAAACAGGGGGGATTGTGAATTCTCTCAAGGTTCTTTGGAGAAACTGCCAGGGCCAGAAAGGGTTAAGGCACTCTGCCTTTCCCTTTCAATCCAGTTAGACTTTGGCCCAGGATCCCACATATCCTATAATTCATCTGGGAAGGGAGCAGTGCCCAGGGGCTCTGACTCTAAATTAATTAAGGATGAAATGAGGAGCCTGGAAGATATGATTAAAAACCTGCTCACCCCTTGCACTAGCTAGCCTGCCATCCTGACAGACTGGGTAAGAATCCCAGGGTCCCCTTCCTTACTACCCTTTTCCTTCTCCACTATCCACATTCCCTCTCCCAACCCCAAAAGCAAACAAAAGAGCTTCCTAATCCCCTAGGATCGGAAAGCCTTAGTTCAGGGGAAAGCAAAGGGGGCCTGGATTTGAGTCCTAGCTCCATTTCTGACACCCAGCAAGTCACTTCTATTTTCTGGGCCTCAACTTCCCCATCTAATAAACTAAGAGAGACTTAACCAGGGGTTTGGGGGAAGAAGAAATCAGATCACAAAGTACTGAAGAGATGTGAGTTAGGACCTGACCTATTTGCAAAGGTTGAGTAAATAAGCCACACTGAGAGAGTTTAGGAGCCTAGATTCCCACCAGTCACCACCATTATGACCAAGCAGAGAACCAGGTGATGAGTAAGATCCCAGAAACCAGGCCTTTCAGAAGTCTCCAGGGAGACAGTTATCCAGCACCCAACCTTTTGCAGGACTCTGAACTAGCTTCTTGAGGGAGGAGGTTCATGTTTTGTTTTCATATACCCCCTGCCTAGCACATGGCAGATACATAAATATTTGTTGAAGTTAAAGGAAAGCAGGTGGTCAAAGGAAGGCATGCTGGGAGAATCCCAAATCACGTGAAGATTGCCAGAGAAAAGGAGAGGTTGAACTCAGGGAGAGGCATGATGGAAGCTTCTAACATCCCGTGACACATAGATTCCAAGATTCTTCTGTCTTTTCTATGCTGGACCCATCTCTCACCTTCATAGACAGTCACTCTGACCTGATGGGGGTATTTCTGCGGGGGGGGGGGGGGGTGAGGGGGGAATCTGAAATGCCCCTTCGAGACTGGTTTGCAGCCACACCCTTCCGACTTTCCCTCTTTCCAGGCCTAACTGAGATTAGGAGGAGAGAATACCTGTAGGGGAGGGAAGTCAAAAGAGCATCTAACCCACACACTACCGTGTCCTCTCCTCCCACGTGACACCGTGGGAACTTGGGGGTGAGTGAGGTTTCACTATGAGGGTCAGACTGTGAGAGAAGAGAGGAGGGGAGGGATAGGGAGAAGGGTAAGAGGGAGAGCCTTCTGGGGACCCTGGGATAGGTTAGGGCTCGACGGAGCTGGCAGGCTTGTAGTAAATAGCTCGGTCCCCATCCTCTATGAGCCTCAGTTTCTTCGTTTTTTTCAAACGAGGGTTGGATTAAATACCCTCTAAGGTTTCATTCAGTTCTGACAGCAGATTCTTCATGATTCTAGGGGTCCACGCTTAGGGTGGGGGAAGCCAGTTGCAAGGCTGGGGTGTCCTGGGAGAGGGAAGAGGAGGGCGGGGGCGGCTACACTCACCCGCACGATGTAGGAGACCCCAGGCCCTAGGACCCTGTCGTCCGGGTGCAGCCAGCCCTGCGGGGGCTTGTGGATAAAACTGCCTTTGCGACTCCACTCGTCGCCGGCCGGCGGTGGACGTGCCCCGGGCCCTGACCCCCGCGCCCCGGCCCCGGCGTGGCGGGTCCCGGCCGCTCCTCGGCAGCGGCTCACCAGCTGCAAGGAGCATGGGCTGGCGCACACGGGTTCGCAGGCGCCCAGCACCGCTGCCAGGCCGGACCCAGTCCCGGATCCCGGTGCTGCCACCTCCTCCAGGCCGCTGCCCTTGGTGGCCGGCCCTGGGGCCAGCTCCTTGCCCGCGCTGGACGGGCTGCGGCTGAGAAAGGCGGCGGGGCCCGCGAACTTCCACGGGGACATCCTGGGCAGGAGCTTACAGAAAGTGGTGGGAGCATCGGGCTCGTCTGGCCCGGCCTCGGACCCGGACTTCGGGGCAGCCGGGGAGGCGGGCGGGGGAGAAGATGGGGCGCCGGGGCCGGGGCCCGGGCCTGCCCGGCTGCTCATAGCCGGGCCGCCTGCGCCCTAGTGCGCCTCCAGGGCTCGGCTCCCCTCGGCTCCCTCCTCTCCCCCCACTCACCTCCCCAGCCTGCCGGCCGCTCCTACCCGGCTAGCCCCCCTCCCGGAAGGCCCCCAGAGCAGGATGATGTCATGCTGAGCAGCGCGGCAGCCTCAGCGCGCAGCCGCGGGAGGGGGAAGGGGACGGAGTTGGGGGGTACCGCAGCCCCTCTTTCCCTGCCCCCATTCTCCCGGCCCGCTCTGGGACAGGGTGCCCCACCCCCTGCACCTCTGGGACTGAGCAATTCCCAGCTTCTACAGCCAATAGACCCAGGTTCCCTTCCGACTAGTCCTCGCCCTCGCGCTCGGTTGATGATGGAAACGGGGAGTTCGCTTGGCTGCAGCCGGTCCTCGACCCCTAGCTACTCAGGAGCGAGAAGCGCCTCCAAAACGCTCTCGTAGTCTGCACCCCAGAACTCGCAACCTCCCCACCCTCCTCTCCCTCCATTCAGGAATATTTTCCCCCTACCAACACCCTAGTCTTGGCTCCTCCCAGCATGGAGAGCATCTATGCGGAACACCAAAGAGCTGGAAAGGCTGATGGAGGAGGCAGGGAAAACAAGCACAGCCTTCTCCCCATCCACTAGCATAGGTTTAAGGAACATTCCAACTCCCACAAAGCGCCAGAGACTAGAGGAGTCTTCCCCTTCTGTATTGATGCCTCCTTCTGGGGGCTTTCTCATCTCAGGGCCTCACTTTCCCCATTCGAAAAGTGAGGGATGAGGTCTCTCCCAGCTCTGACATTCAGTGTTCTAAGGTCCCCCCAGCCCTGACATCCTATGTCCTGAGGCCCTTTCCAACTCTGACATTCTGTGTTTTAAAGGTCCTTCTAGTTCTGACATATTATGTCCTCTGACATTCTATGTTGTAAGGACTTTCCCAGCATTGACATTCTGTGTACTGTGTTCCAAGGTTGCTTCTAATTAATTCTAAACAGTTTGTGGGGCTCTGCCTAGGCCCCTGGATTGGGGACTTAGGGCTGAACTCCAAAGAATGAGAAAATGAGGAATGTGCATGGGGCTGGTGAGGTGAGATGGAAGAAGAATGGAAGTTGAGATAAGGGAGGTGGTTAGTAGCTCAGGCTCCAAGCTGCATCAATAAAATGGAGAAACGGCATCATAGACTCTCGTGCCCCACCCCCTGCTCCCTGGGGAAGTGGGGTTAGGAGAGGGGGAGGCTCCAGAGCAGATGGGAAGGAATGAGGGCAGCACAGGCAGCCGGGATTGGCAGCCCCTGGCTGAAAACAGGGTAAGGGGGAGGTGGGGATTGGTGAGAGTGTGGGCGTGAATGTGTGTCTGCTTGCCTCCATTTGTACAGTGTGTGTGTGTGTGTGTGTGTGTGTGTGAGAGAGAGAGAGAGAGAGAGAGAAAGTGGCTAGTACACCTTCCAAAGGGTGCTAGATTCCCTGAGTAAGAGAGGCATTTCTAGAGAGTCCCTCTTCTGGGTCCTTATAGATCCAAGTCTAGAGATTTTAACTTCCTTCTCTTGAGCCTTGCACTAAGTGTACTAGGCGGTTTGGGAGCAGCACGTCTCACCCTTACAGGCCTGCTCTGGGCAGGACCAGGGACAGCGTCAACCCTCTAAGCCTAAAGCAGGTTTTCAGTAATGTCCAAAGTGGGGGCAGCTGCTGAGGCTAAAGCAACTGACTTGGCAGCTAACTCCTCAACTGGGGTGCCTGAAGACCCCTAACCTCATGCAGTCCCTTGTCTTTGGACACGTGAGATCTACAAGCATTCAAAGGACCCCACATTGCCCAGGGTGGAGAGCCTAGGTTAGGGTTGTAAGTTTTGTTGTTTGAAGGGTTAGCAGATCCCAGAACTGACTTTAAGTAATAGGACCTCTTAGGGTGTAAATCTACTATAGGCAAGGACTCTTCGCATCCCCAATAGAACCTAGCATAGGTTCACACAGTAGGTGCTCAGTATAGTGCAATAGGCAGGGTATAGGACTGGAAGCCAGCGGACTTGGGTCTTAGTCTGGGCTCTGCCCTGACTCTGTAGCTTTGGGAAAGTCCTGTCCATCCCTCCCTTTTCCTTATCTGTGTAATGAGGGATTGGGAACGATCTCTAAGGTCCCTTTCCATTCTGACTGTCTAGTATCTTCTAAAGGGCAGGAGGAAGAGGAACAAAGAAAGGGAATGAGAATACCGGGTTAGGAGTCAGGAGATAGGTTCTAGTCCTGGATCTGTCAGCAGATCACTGTATCAATTTGGATAATTCCCTTCCTTCATCTGGACTATAGTTTCCTCATGTGACTCCACATCTTGTGCCTTGCAAGCCCTCTCCTCACATTGATATATCAGAGGCCGCTGAAGAGTTGGATTAAAACAGAGTTCTGTAATGTCTTGCTATTTCTCCCAGAGGGTCTCTTCATCATTCTGTCTATTCTCAGTCTGCTTCTTTAGCTTCCTGCCCCTCCTTCATCTATTCCCCCAGATCCCTTGCCTAGCTACCCACCCATCTGTCCCTCTGGCCCTTCTGTTTCTCTGACCTGTATGTCTCTCTGATCTATCTATAGGTACCTCTGTCTGTCTCTTTCAACTCATCTATTTTTTAATTATATTTTTCAATCGGCAAAAATCTGATATCTCCTCACCCCAATTAAGAATGAAAGAAAAATGAAACCATCATTATAAACAGTATAGTCAAGCAAAATAAATGTTTACAGTGACCATACACAAAATAATAATAATGATATTAATAATAATATGTCTCATTCTGCACTGTGAGTCCCTCACCTCTGTATCAGGAGGTAGGTAGAATGCTTCATAATTAATCCTCTGGAATTGCTGTTGGTCATCACACCAATTAGAATTCCTAATTCTTTCAAAGTCACTTGGCCTTACAGTATTGCTATCATTATATAAATCATTCTCCTGGTTTTGTTCACTTCATTCTGCATCTCTAAAGCCATTCCCTTCATAATTTCTTAGAGCACAATAGGATCCATCATAACTTTTTCAACTGTTCCTCAATTTATGGGCACACACTCAGATTCCTATTCTTTTTCAGCCTCAAAAAAGGGCTGTAAATGTTTTAGTACATCATTAGTAACTGAGTTCATTTTGCTTAGGACTAATCCATCCCTAAACAAACCTACCTTCTAACTGCCCCTTCTCCCTTCTTCCCTTTCCCTCTTCTTTCCTTGTTGAGTGAAATGTATTTCTGTCCCCATCTTTGTGTATTCTTCTTCCCTTAACCAGTTCAAGTGTTAGCTGCTCCCCCACCTCCTTCTCCTTGTTTGTGCAGATGTGTGCTTTTGAGTCCTTTCCTTCCTCCCCCTAGCATATTCCTCTTTCTCTCCACTATTCTCTTAAGATCATCACCTACATATTTTTTTCTAGAGTCTCAGGAGTTCTTAACCTAGAGTCCGTGAACTTATTTTTAAAAAATATTTGGTAACTATTTTTCAACATAACTGGTTTCTTTTGCAATTCTATGTATTTTATGCATTTAAAAACATTAGTTTGAAAAGAGGTCCATAGGTTTCAACAGATTTTCAAAGGGATCTATGAAACAAAAAATTTAAGAATCCCTCTTCTAGGCTGTCCCTCTAGTCTCTATTTCCCTTTAGTTTTTCTGGTCTGTTTCTCTTTTGCTTAACTATTCCTCTAATCCATATGCTCAAAGCAAAAGAAGAAACCATTTGGGGTGAAGGTGGGAGGTGACCCTGCACTGCCATAGGTTGGGGGAAGAAGAGGTGCAGAGGACAAGGTGGGCAGGCTAGGACATATACCTTAGACAGTGGTTCAGACAGCCCCTTCCCCAAAACCTCCCATGCCACTCCTCAAATGCTTTACCCATCCTAGACTGTCCCTACAATTCACCCTAAGTAGGTGATTTATTGGAAGGGAAGGGGCAGGCAGTGTGCTCCACAAGGAGGTTGGACCAGCCATAGAGAGGCATGTGGATGTGGAGGCAGCAGGAAAGAACCCAGAAGCGTTTTATTCTAGTACAGGCTCTACCATCAAAGGCTAGGTGAACTCAGGGAGGTCAGTTGCCTTCCCTGGGTCTGAGTCACCTGAGTGAAAGAGAAAGGCAAGAGGGACACCATACCCTGTGGTGGCAGGTCTTCCCACTGCCCAATCATCACATGGGATCTCAGAAGCCCCAGGACTGAGGGATAGGGTAAAGAAGGAAGGCATGAGGGAGGGGGTGAATGAGGAAGAGAATGAGTGAGTAAATAAATGAATGAACACCTAACAGACTTACTTCTCATCAACCCAACTTCCCCAGGACATTCCCGAGTTCAACGTTCTACACCATTGTATTGTCCACCAAAGAGCTACAAACAGCCTTTGTGCTAGGCATGAGGAGCTGTGCAGAGCCCCTGGCCTCCCCTGGGCAATGCAACCACTACTTAATCTCCTCCAGGAACCAGTTTATTGACACTTTTATTCTTTACAACATGTTCTTTGCATCTATGGATGTGTCGACTGGAGGTGAGAGTGGGAGTTGCTGGCTGGATATTGACTCTCTGTGGCTGGGGCCTCCCTCAAAGATCACAGGAACCCACAGCCTTGGAGGAGAGAGAAATAGAGCAGAGCTGAAAGGGCGAAAACCATGTATGCCTACTCCGCAGCTCCTGGGAGGTGGGTGGAAGATAGTGAATGGGGAGGGGACCAAAGTCAAGGGAAAGGGGGCAGATCTGAGAACCAGGTGCAGAGTAGTGGCTGATCTCTAGAGAACTGGAGTTCTAGAACAGGCCCCTCGGGGAGAGAGGAAGCAACATCAATGGCCTAAGGGATGGGAATAGAGTCATCATTGCTGAAACCTAGAATTTGATTCTAGGTTTCTGGATGACAAAGAGGCTTGGGGATTAGATATAAAGCACTAAGGGCTCTTGGGGTGCTCCCCCAGGCAGGGCCTTGGGTTCACCACTTCCCTTCTAGCAGACAGGAGAGAATTAGGCTTTTGACCATCTTTCTCCTAAGTGAAGTCTCTCCTAGGTGAGGATAGGCAAATTCAAGATGAGGCACTTTGGTTCAGGAAGGGAAAGAATCCATGGACAAGAGGATCTCACCACCCCACCCTGCCCTGGGCCTCTGAGACCCTCCCTGGTGATCTCTAAATCCTCTCCAGGTCTTAGGTCATAGAGCTGGAAGAGACCTTAGAGATCATCTGTCCAACCCTCTCCTGCTACAAATAGAGAAACTGAGGGTCATGGCCACCTTATATTCTCACCAGACCCTGGTGGGAGGAGGAAGCAGACATTCTCTGTATCCCACCCATATCTCACAGGATGGAGAAATTGAGGCAAGGTACAGAGAAACAAGAAGAGATAAGGGAACCAAACTCAGCATCCAGTTTCTGCCAAGCTCTCTCTCTCTCTCTCTCTCTCTCTCTCTCTCTCTCTCTCTCTCTCTCTCTCCCTCTCTCCCTCCCTCCCTCTCTCTCTCTCTCTCTCTCTCTCTCTCTCTCTCTCTCTCTCTCCCTCTCTCCCTCCCTCTCTCTCTCTCTCTCTGTGTCTCTCTCTCTCTCTGTGTGTCTCTCTCTCCTTCCCCCCTCTCTCTTCTCTCTCCTCTCTCTTCTCTCTCCTCTCTCTCCCTCTCTCTGTCTTTCTCTCTCTCTCCTTTCTCTCTATGTCTCTCTCTCTCTCTCTCCCCTTCCCCCCTTTCTCTTTCTTCTCTCTCTCTCTCTCCCTTTCCCTCCTCTCCCTCTGAAGGGGAGTCCCCAGTTCCCTGCTCCCTCTACCTGAACTCCTAGGGACTCAGTCCCAGGAATATAGGCTATACTTAGACAGAGAGAGGGAGGATTGACATGAGAGGATGTCAAGCTGTGTTGTCTGTGAGCAGAGGGGTAACAAACTTGGAATGGCGTATACCCAGGGAGTAAGCAGGTGCCCGGGTCCAGTGCACTGTGACCTGCTCTGGGTTGTGGGCACCAGGACCTGGTGTCTGGAAGAGGGGGCGAGGAGCACAGGGGCGCCCCAGCATGGAATAGGCAGGCCCCCGGCGCTGCCTATAGGTATCTGGGTCTGGGCACTCATACTGGCCTGGCCCCGGGAGCTGAGATGGGTCCTCAGTGAAACGGGCCTGGGCCGTTCGACCCGACACTGAGTAGCTGGGGCTGCAAGGTTTGGTAAAGATCTGGGAGCCCCACAGAGAAGGCAGGGTATAGCTGTTGGGGGCTGGGACAGAGTCTACCAAGCGGCAGCGGGGTATGCGCAAGCCCAGGCTGTAAGCAGGAGATCTTGGCTGGTTGATAGGAGGCACCTTCTCCGGGCTGTAGGCACCAGGGCCAGGTGTCACCTCCAGATCTGTGGAATACAAGTGCTTAGAGTCACCCGTAAGAACTATGTCACTCCCCTGCTGATAAACTTTCAGTTTATCAGTTCAGGCTCCCCTCTGGAATTGGGATAAAATTCCAACCTTTATCTTGACATCTAAAGCCTTTCACAACCTGGGTCCAACCAACATTCTTGGCCTTATTCTCTACTTCTCTCATTCCTGCACTCTCTGTTAGAGAGACAGTATTGGGGTAGCAGATAGAGTGCTGGACTGGGGGCAGGAAGACTTGGCTTTGAGTCCTGCTTCGGACATTTACCAACTGTGTGCCCCTTGACAGGTGGCTTAACCTCTCTGTGACTGTTTTCTCATCTGTAAAATGAAGGAATTGTTCTTGGCTCATAAAGATCTCTCTCAGCTCTAGACCTGTGATCCTATTCCTCCCAAACTGGTGATTCTCTGTCCCTTAACCTTGTCTCATCCTCCCCCTTCTTCATGCACTTGTGCACACCTCTGCCTAGAATGGACATTCTTCTCCTTCTCCTTCTCCTCCATCAACTGATGTCCTTCCTTTCCTTCGGAATGAATTTTCAGGCCTCATTCCCCTCAACATAACAGGTCGATTTCTTCTGATTGTCAATGTCACTCAAAAATCATGGCACCCAAAAATGGTATTCCACAAGTGATCTGGCCAGACCGAGGTCCAGTAAGACCATCACCTCCTTCAGTCTGGACACAATACTCATAAGCTTACTTAATTATCACACCGCACTGCTGACTCATTTGGAACTCTTGGTCTCTCCAGCTCTTCTCCTGTACAAATTATCATCTGGCTGTGGCTTTCCCATCTTGATGCTGATTTTTTTTAACCCAGGCATAACACTTGACATCTGCTTCATTAGTTCAAGCTTCTGTGATTTCATCCCTATAGATTCACCCTCCTCCAATGCAGACCACCACATATCTACAACTTGGAAAGTTGTGGTGGCTGATGAATTCACCCCCCTATGGTGAATCCAGTGATAAGCCACTCCAAATTTGGTTAAGCTTGTCCTGGGACAACAGATATACAGTTGGTCACCAAGCCCATAGGCAGAGATGTTTCCAGCTTGTGGAGACCCTCCAGAGTTGGTACTTGGCTGCTGACAGCCTTTGAATACATGCTATCATAAAGCAATATAGTCAGAAGATTTGGCTCATTGTTCTAGCCTGATAAGAAATTTTTAGATATTGACTCTGGTAGAAGGGCCTGTGAGACTCTCTCCATTCCCTCTTAGGTCCACTGCCCCCATTTGGCCCTTTTTCTGGGCTGGTGTCTCATCTCTCCTCTAGCTTGAGTTTCTCAAAAGAATCGTAGCCATCTCTGTCTCCTAACTCAGCCCAGTCCAATGACCTGCCCAACAATATATTTGTTCAGTTTGTTAAGATGTTTGTTCAGATGTATTTGTTGAGTTTCTTAACCTATGGTGTTGTCACCTTCACTGGTGGGGAGGGGGAACCCCATACTCATTTCCAAGACAATGAGGAGACATCTTACCATCCTGCTAGTAGGGAATTAGTTACTGGCCTCAGATGGAGGATCCTGGGATGGCTTAGAATGGGGAAGAAGCAGGATGATAAAAGGACTGAAAACAGCTGAAGTGGAGAGAAGACTAAAAACATAAGTTTGTTTACTTCTGATATCCAAAGGATCATGGTAGGGCAGAGGGAATAGAAGTGTTCTATATCGCCCCAGAGAACAAAATTAAAATAAGTGGGAGAAGGCGGCATTATAGGGAGGTTGGTGTCAGCTTAATATAAGGAAGAACATTCTCATTATCAGAGGGGTCCCATAATGTAATAGGCTTCTCTGAAAGGAGCTCATCACCGGACTGGAGGTGTCCAATCTGGATAATACCTTCTCACTCTGAGGATCTATAAGCCACATTGGGTAAAGGTGGGTTGGGGTATCAAGAAGCACCAGGGCTGGGCAAGAGTGTGTAGGAGAAGCAGGGAGCCAGACCCCTGGGCAACTCACCTTTGGGCTTGGTTCGGGACTGCAGGGAGTAGGCAGGGGCACTGCTCCGGCCAAAACGGGTGATGTTGGGCTGCACGAAATAGCAGGGCCCAGGGCTGGAATCTCGTCGAGTCACTGGAGAGAAGCGGGGAGAAAGGCCAAACCCCCCAGATACCAGCCCCCTTAGTAACTGCTGATTGAAACAGCCTCATCTGTCTTGCCCTTTCTTCCCTTGTGCTGTCCTTGAATCCATCTCAGTCCTGACTTCTCTAACATGTTTTCTAAGGAGGTTCTTCTTAATCATGCCACCTTGACCATTGTACATTCTGTGTACAACATGACCTTCTTTTTGATCCCCATGTTAGAAAATCTCACCTCCCACCTCCTTGACTTTTTACAAGCTGTATCCTCTTTGCCTCTACCTCTTAGAAACTCTAGTAAACCACTCACTCAGTCAGTCAAGAAGCATTTACAATGTGCCAAGCACTGTGTTAAAAGCTTGTTGTTGTTTGTCTTTCGTTCTGGAAGAGGACCATGACATCAGGAAGGTGATGCCCCGACTTGCAAGTGAATTGGATTTGAGTGAGGGAGGGCTGTGCAAAGTCACCAGCCTCACTTTCTCCTCCAGAGCCATCTGGGTCCAATGGCCAGGTATAGATCAGGATGACTGGAGATGGCCCCAGATGCAATAGGGGACCTTGGCCTTTTTAAGCTAAGATCTTTCCCAGGTCTCAGTTTGACTGAGGCAACACCCATTCAGTGATTAAGGCTAAGTAAGAAAAGAGGCAGAGAAAGGCCTCTTTTACCTAGCCAAAAAAAATCAATCTTGATTTTTTTTTTGATGATGAGAGGGGAAGATCCTCATGGTTTTTGGCCAAAACAGAAACAATTGATATTTACATTCACTCTGAGCCATTACTGGCCAATCAATGAGAGCCAGAGTGATTTGGGTTTAAGGCAGGGTCCTTAAGAAAGAAGAACTTAAGAACTGGAGATAGAAAGAAAGGCAAAAAATAGCTGCTGCCCTCAAGGTGCTTACATTCTGATGGGGAAAGCAACATGCAAATAACCAGATATGTACAAATATGTATTCAGACTAGATAGAAGATAAACTCAGAAGGGAAGCAAGACTCTCCTCCGGGGCCATCTCTTGTATGGGCCTTTCCTGGTCCCTACCCCACCTCACTCCTACACCAATTACTTTGTATTTACTTTGAGTATGTTTTATATTTTCTTAGCTATGTACATGTTGTATTCCCCACCTGACCCAAGTAGAATATAAACTCCCTGAGGGCAGGGACCAATTTTTTTTTTTTGTATTCTATCCTCAACTCCTACCACAGTGCCTGGCACATAGTAGGCATTTAACAGATCATTATTCAATTGAATTGAAATGAATTGATACAAGTTTCCAGGTCCAACTGTTCCTCAGTCCAGATGTCTTCTTCTAACTTCTACATCAAGACCTCCTCCAATAACAGCAGCCCCTCTTTCTAGAGAGCTTCTCATGTTCTCAAGCATTTTTCTCTCAACGGCCCCATGGGGAAGGTAATGAACCTGTCATTACGCCCATTTTACAGAGAAGGCAACTGAGGCACTGAGAGGTCAAGTTACTTGTCAAGGGTCATACAATAATAAGTGACAGATGAGAATAATAATATTAATAATAACAGATGGCATTTATATGGCATTTAAATATTTATCTCAGTTCATCCTCACAACAACCCCCATTTTACTTAGCTGTGTACATGTTGTATTCCTCACCATTTCCCATTTTACAGGGGATAAAACTGAGGCATACAGGGATGAAGGGACTTGCAAATATAATAACAATATAATATTATATATTATAATATAATCATTGTATTATAATATATTATAATAATAATGTTAACAAATCTATTAGCATGTTGTATCCCCCTCCCCCCGTAGAATGTAAGCTCTTTGGGGGCAGGGGCTATTTATTTCACTTTTTATTTGTATCCTCAGAGCTTTGTATAGTGCCTGGTACACAGCAAGTGCTTAATAAATGCTTGCTGAGTGATTGGATGATAATAAGGATGAGGATCCTATGTTGAAAGTATTGTTATTAACCTAATAGTTAACATTTGTCTGTTGCTCTAAGGGCTTCAAAAAGCTCCGCATGTATGATCTCCTTTGGTTGGCATGTTCACTTGCATCCTGTACACATGTTCATACACACAGAGACAGTAAACCCTGTGAGGCAGGCCTTGCCCATCTCTGTAGCGTTGGCCCCCTAGCTCAGGAAGTAATAATAGGTATGCTGTGAGTGTTTATTGGATTTCAGTTTAAGCACATATGAAGTAAGCACACACATCATATGTTTCTAACCAGAGGAATTTTCACGCCCACAAAGAAGACACCCAGGTCCATAGTCTCTACACAGACTCGCAGGATACACTATGTGGGCTTACATGTGTCCAGACAAACACACCTTTGCATAAAGAACAAAGCACATATCCATGTGTAATGGCCACACTTATGCATCACTTCAGGGGTTTTCGGTGTGTGGCTAGGGTAGAACAGGGGCTGTTGACTCCGTTTCACAGATGAGGTAACTGAGACCCAGAAAGACTGAAGGTTTCAAAGAGAATCACTATCCAAACTAGGACTTGAACTCAAGTCTTTCATCTCCAGGTCAATGTTTTTCTATGATTATTTTTCTAGACCCATACATGTATACACTCACACATATGTATGTACATATAAAACACAGATGGCCAGAGACAGGCAACTTGCAAATACACATGAGGCAGATGCATGCATTGCATTGTGCATACATAGACACGAATAACAAATGTAAGCATGTATACACTCACACACATGTATGTACATGTAACATACAGATGTCCAGAGATATGAAGATAGAGGCATGCAAATATGCAGGAGGCAGATACATGCATTGCATTGTGCAAACACAGGCACAAGTAATAAATGCATACATGTACCTACATAGATTAATACATATAGCCACACAGACACATGCATACACAATGTACCAATTTATATCTATATACAGATACATGCAGAAATAGTACATACAGACACATAGAAATACATGCACACCCACATACATACTTAAGCACGTACAGTTGAAGTCAGGTAGCCAGTAGCACACCCCACTCCTGGTGAGGCAGGGGGAAGGAGGAGGAAGGGCATTGAGCTTGGGAGAAGGGGTACTGGGCTGGGCCCAGGAATTGAGAGGCCCAGGGAAGGGTAGGAGTGGGTTGGATATGTGGCCCTGGAGCTCTGTGACTGTGCCCAGCCAGGCATTCAGGTACTCCTGAAGGCCAGCCAGAGCCCAAGGCCACATCTGCCCCAGATCTAAGCAATACAAAGAGAACAGACCTGAGTGCCAGTAAGATCCGTCCCAGGTGTGACCTGGCTCACCTCAATCCCCTTCAACCCTCTCCCTCCCTCCCCTCAGAAGAGAAGCACGCTGCCAGCTCCTCTTAGTCCCCTCCATGCCCAGAGCTCCCCTATTCCTCTCCTCTAGAAAAAACATCACTTCAGGTCATCAAAGCCAAGGAGAACATAGCAGAGGGTGATCCTTCCTGCTCACAGAGTCGAAGTCCATTAGAAATCTCCCCACTCTTCTTTCCACTCTCAGTCGACATCCTGGAGGGTCTGGCTCTGCCCCACCATCCCCCATATCCCCAGGCTTCCCCACTAGATACACTGAGTGGTGGGCAGAGTCCTGCACTGGTGCCCACAGGGAGAGGATAGGACTGAGACAATGAGGAGATCTCATCCCCCCGTGCCCCTCAGGGGCCCTCCCTTGACTGGTCCTCTCATCCTATCAGCCTTTTCCCTCCTCCCTTTCTTCTCTCCTTCCTTGCCCTGTTCTCTCCCCTCATCTGACCTCTCTCCCCGCTTCCTCTCTCTTCCCTAAACCTGCCTCTCTCCTCACCCTTCTTCTCTCATTGGTGTTTTTGGTCTCTTCTTTCTTTCTGTCCCTTTCCCTCCCAGGTCCTCTCTGCTCACCTGCCCTCTCCATTTCCCACACCTACCTTTCCTCCCCATCCTCAGACTCCCTCCTCAGATCTCTCCCTTCCCCCCACCCCCAAATGTCTCCTCTCTCCTTTCTTGCCCTCAGTTCTGACCCATGGCTTCTCTTTCCCCCTCCTTACCATCGATGGGCCTGCTGAGGAAGGAGTATGCTGGACTAGCCTTCTTGGTGAAGTCATGGCTGATATAACCCACGGTCGAGGGAAGACAGAACAGGTCAGGACCCGGACCTGCAACCCCATGAAGGGACCCCTCAATTCGATTCAAGAAGCCCCAATGGAGTTGGGGAGTGCCCTCACCCTGGGCTATGGGTCTCCCTGGGGCCCTTAGTCCCAGGTGGGAGCTATCATAGCCCACCCACCAGGGAGCCCCCCCCCCAACCCGTTCTGCTGGCCCTTGATTGGCTTGGTCCTCATAGGTCAAGTTTGGGGAGGGGAGGAGGGAGTGAAAGGGAATGGAAAGGATTCTGAAAGTCTTAGAGTAAGGCATTCCCTGCTCATTCCCCTTCCTGTTCATGCTTCTTGCTTGTACCCTCCCACCCTATCCAACACTGTCAGGACCACTTAGGAGAAGCCAGCCAGCCACTCAGAGACATATGATTTGGGAAGTCCCTCTCTACCTAGGGGAACTGTTAGTTTAGGGGGATGGTGACATTTTCTGGGACTCAGTCATGGGAGCCCTGGAGGGTGTGGCTTTAACCCATTCTGGTGGTCAGGATCTCTTCTGCTGTCACCCCGCCTTTCCCCTGTCTGCTGAAGGGCTAAAGCAGCTGGAAGGCCCAGCGGGCACATACCAGTCTCACACGTAGTGATCCCCGACGTCTTCTTCTGGCCCGTCTCACTCAGCTGGCACACGGTGCCCCGTCGGGCTAGAAGAGCACCAGGCAGACGGGGAGGAGGGGGTCCACAGCTCAGGGTGCCCATGGTGGAGGCAGTCCCCAGAGGCTGAGGAGAATCAGCGAGGGTGGCCCTCTCCAAACCCACCAGGAAAGGGGAGGGGGCTGGAGCTATGTCCAACCACCCACCCCAAAAGCCTGCCCGAGTCTGTCACACTGCACTAGGCTCTACTGGAACAAGATTCCCACTCAGGCAGTGACTGGCAGTAAATTGATCCCTGCACGCTCTCTCAGGTGCCACCTCCCATCCACACCTGCAGCTCCAAACCTGCTCTTAGCAAAAGGAGTGGACCACACAGGGAGCTCCTTGTCCCCCAGTGTTGTGTCTGTTCCCTATAGGAGGGGGAGGAGGAGGTGGCTGAAGGATCATATCCTGGGATCCTGGCAGCCTGGGCTTCCTAAGGGCAGGAAGCTCACCCATCCCAAGGGAACAGGGAGCAGGGATTGAGTTTCTAGCAAAATGGTGTGTCCTTCAGAGAAGAACTGGGTGTTGCTGCAGAGCCTGCCTTAGGAGGAGGCAGCAGAGATGGGGTGAGTAGAAATCCCAAGGACCTGGGTGCTACAAATTTCCCAAGAAGCTGTTAGATGCCCCCTGCTGTAGGACAGGGAAGTATTAGGTGCTCTGGGGTGAGACAAAAATACCACCCCCAAACTTAACTTTTTTAGAAGTTGGAAATGTCTTTAGAATATAGATTGTCAGAACTTGATGAAAGTTTAGAATATAGGCTATCAGAGCTGGGATGGACCTTAGAACATGGAATTTCAGAGCTAGGATGACCCTTAGAATACAGGATGTCAGAGCTGGAAGGGAGGGCCCTTAGAACATGGAATATAAGAGAACACAGGATGTCAGGGTTGGGAGGGCCTTTAGAACACAGAATGTCAGAGCTGGGAGGGCCCTTAGAATACACAATGTCAGAGCTGGGAGGGCCCTTAGAACACACAATGTCAGAGTCAGGAAGGCTCTTTCAATCAAATTCAATTAAATTCAATAAATATTGGTTAAGCACTTACTATGTATGTAACAGCACCATATTAAATGCCCAGCTACAAAGAGAAAAAGAGCCTGGCCTCAAGGAGTTTACATTCTACTGGAGAGAAATGACCTGTCCCCAGATAAATGACTGTCTTCTTCTAGACAGGCCCTGTAATCTCATTGGTATTGGGAACTTTCGCCATTTATCAAAGCAGGTAAGAACCCTGTGGGCCATTTCTGGTCCTGATGTCACCTGGGGCTGAGCCAGAGTCATGGCTCCATCTTGGCCAAGCCAAGGTACCAGAGACAGACTTGACCCAAGTCTTCCTGACTCTAGGCCCAACACTCTATGCACTAGGCCACCTAGCTGCTCCCTCACCTAAAATACATATTAGATAAATAGAAAGTAATTTGAGGGGAAGCCCTGCTGACTTGGTGGGGGTGGGGGTAAGTGGGGGGGGTGCAGACCAGGAAAGGCCTCTCATAGAAGATGGCCCTTGAGCTGAGACCTCAGATGCAGCAAGGAGTTCCAAGAGGCAGCCAAAGGTGACTAGGGACAGAATTCTGTAAGGAATGTCCGTAAAGGAAGTCTGGGTAGAGGCAAAGAGGAGGGAAATGAGACGTCATATAACTATAAACGGGCTGCCATGTGCATGAGGAGGAATAATGTGAAATCAGCTCAGCGGTAGGATGGAGCATGATTGGGAAGGGCTCTCAGTGCCAAATGAAGGAGCCTATATTTTATCTTAGACAAATTAAGGAATTTGCTGGAGCTTTGTGAATTCAGAAATGATATAGCATCATAGACTTAAAATGGGAAGCCACCTTAGAGGCTGTGAAGTTCAACTCTCATATTTTATATTTGAGAAAACTGAGACTCAAGCACAGTCGTCGGAACCCCAAATGTCAAAATTGGAGGAAACCTTGGAGACTATTAAATCCAGCCTTTTAACTGTAAAGAAGGGGGAACAGAGGCACTGGGAGGTCATCGTGCTTACCAAAGGTCTGACAGCAATTTAATTCATGGTATAACTAGGCCAGAAAGTCTGCCTCTCGATGGTGGACAGAGAGCTGGCCTCAGAGTCAACATGCCAGCTGGGTGACCCTGGGCAAACTCCTTCACCTTTCAAGGTCCCAACTCTCTGAATTTTAGAACAGGTGGATTAGAGGACATTTCCTCCCTGAAAGCTCCCTATGCCAGTGAAATTATAGTTCTGGTAAAAATAAAAAAGAAATAGCCTAGACTAGAAACTGGGCCCCTTAACTCCCAGTCTGAGGTGCTTTCCACTCCACTGATTTTCAAGGCCACCTCACCTCCATGAAGTCTTCCCTGGTGTACTCCAGGATGATTATCTATGCATCACATCACATAGAGCAGTTTTAAGAAGACTGGTATAGGCACCAGAGGGTCTGGGTTCAAAGGCTACCTCTGCTACTGACCCTTTATATGAGCTCTGGCTGAACTCTTTCCTCTCTTGGGGCCTCAGTTTTCTCACATGTAAAATGGATGTGATCATCTCATCCCTAGGCTTATTTCAAGGGGGTTTGTGAAGATTCTCTATTTTCAAAATGAGAAGCATTTTTTTCATAGAGTATTCCCCCCCGATACAATGGAACCTTGCTGTTATTTTCCCTCATTCTTTTACAAAAATAAAACCTTTAAAAGAAAAAAAAAAGATACTTTCTTGCTTCTAAAGCTTTCCTTAACCAATAGTCCAGTCTCCTTACTTGGAAGACCCTCCCATCCCGCTACTCCCTACCCCCAGCTCCATCAGTTGAAATCCCATTCCTTGTTCAAAGTCCAGCTCAAATGGCACCTTCTCTAGGCAGAAGTGGTCTCTGCCTCCTCCACCAAACCCTATGCCTACCTCTCCCAAGCACTCTCTCACCCTACTTTGTATTGTAGTCTCTTGGATCTCTAGGGCGGAGTGCTGGTCCTCACTCATTTCTGTCTCTCCTATAGCTCCCAGGACAGATTAAGTGCTCATCATTGCCCCTGAGAGGATGGATAGAAACAGATGTCTACCCTCTTATATGGAATCCAGTTCCATGGAAGAGTGAACGCTGTTATCCCTGGTGTGATATATCAGAAAGAGTAATTGTTCTGAAGTCAACAAAAATGGCTTCAAATCCTGACCCTACTGTATATTAGCTGTGTGACTCTGAACAAAGCTTCAGAAGTGGGTTTGAAATGCTATCCACATCCGGAGAAAGAATTATGGAGTCTGAACGCAGATCACAGCCAACCATTCCCTCTCTCCCTCTCTCTCTCTCTCTCTCAGTTTTGTTTTTTCTTTCTCATGGTTTTCTCCTTTTTTTCTGAATCTTCTTTCATAGTATGACTCATGTGGAAATATGTTTAATATGATTGTACATGTATAGCTTATATCAGATTACTTGCCCTCTTGGGGAGGGAAGGGAAAGAGAAAAAAAAATTTAGAACTCAAAATTTTATAAAACTGAATATTAAAAACTCTCTTTCCATGTAATTGGAAAAAAATAAAATAGTGTTAAGTGGGAAAAAAAGAAGCAGGTTCAACCAGGTGATCCAAACAAGTGATCTCTCCAGAATTCCCAATCTGAAACCCATAAAATAAGTGAAGTGTTCTTTCTATACCGGCCCACATCTGCTTCCTGGCTCACTCTTTCCTCTCTGCCTGGAATGTCTTCTCTCCCTTTTTCCTCCTGCCTTCTTCCTTCATTCCCCCTCCCTCACCCTGCCACAAGGTTATCTTGAATATTTTATGTATATAGATACTTACATACGGGCATATTGTGTCCCTTGTTAAAAGGGAGGGTCCTTGAGGCAGGGAAACTATTAGGGGCTTATATTGCTAGTTTAGGTGAAAGGTGACCATGTAGGTTGTGAGAAACAGATCTATATGAGAGATATTATAGAATTTGAAATAACAAGAATGGGCAATTGAACAGATAGGTGGGGTGAATGAGAATGAAGGGTTAAGGATTCCTTGGCACCAAGACTGTAGGCAATTAGGGAAAATGGAAATCAACAGAGATGGGTTTTGGAGAGGTATCTTCAGGACATCTAATCTGAAATATGTAACAAGCAGATGGTACTGGAGAAATGGGGTTCAGGAGAAAGACTAGGGCTAGATATAAAAATGTGGGGATCATCAGCATAGAGATGCTGGAGGAACCCACAGGGGATAATGAGATCACTGTGTGAGACACTATAGAGAGCTGAGACAGAGCCTTTGAAGGGATGTGTCAGGGGCTTTTTCTTGTATCTAATGCATTTTAGTGTTTTAGTTTGTATTCTATTTATCTGTGTTATTGTCTGAGCCCTCTACTAGACTATAAGCTGCAGGAGAGAAGGCTTTAGATCTTATCTAAATTTTGTTTTTCTCGATTGATTATCTCCGATTCATCCTATAAAATTATCCTTGTAAAAAAAAAATCCTTGTTTTACACAGTTGTTTTCCTATTGTTCCCACCCCACCCCTTCCCCCATTACCATGAGCTCCTTGAAGGCAGGGACTGGGTTTTTTTTACCTTTCTTTGTATTTTAAGCACTTAACACAGTGCCTGACACATAGTAGGTACTTAATAAATGCTTGTTGACTGATTGAGTGTGTCTCTTCAGTTCTCCCCCCAAACCCAAACACACTAAACACAGGATTCTGTGCTCAGCGGTTTGTTGAATGGATATTCTTCATTTACAAAATGAGGTTGTCGGTGTAAGGGTTCTTTAAGGTATCCTCCAGCTCTAAATCTTAAAGTCCTTTGAAAAGAATTTAATCGAATCAGCTCTGGGCCTCCTGTCAGAACAGCTCAAACACACAAAAGACTTGCCATGCAAAGTTCAGGACTCTTTCTGTCCGTTAGGATATTCAGGGGACACGTGTGCTCAAATGAATGCTTCACTCCCCTTAATTAATCCATCTCCAATCCTCAAAGGTCACTGTTCCCTGATCCCATCAGTCCCCTGGGGAGCCAGAGCCCAGACAGACCTAGTTAATGGGCTGGTTCCTACACGTGTCAGAGCTCTGGAGGGAAGGAGCCTTGAACACTCATTTCAGTGAGCCAGCTCTGACAGGATCCATAGGAACCAAAATATTCAGGTCCATGGAAGAATGAACTCTGCTAAAAAGAGTCCCCATTCTGGAGCCCTCTCCCCTAGAGGAGCTGGAGAGAGGAGGGGAAGCTTGGAAGTGGGGTGGAGGCCTCCCAGACTCTGCAAATCAACCCTGCTGGGCAGAATCAGCTCAGGTGAATGTCAACGAGGGGCAGTGAAAATGCAAGCTTACCTCAAGCTAAGCTCACCAGACTCCACTGACTGGACTCCCCACCCAACCCTCTTTAGAGAAAAATGCTTATTGAATTTATGGAATGGAACTCTGATCACATGCCCTGGTCCCCTTCCCTGGGAGGAGAGGGGAATCTACACTCCCGTCCTATTTCTCCATCCTATTTGGAAGGTGTTGATAACCTCACAAGAGATCAGAAGGACCACCAGAACGGAGAAAGAGCTTGCCCTATGAGGAAGAGTTCAAGGAAGAGAGGGTGGGGGTAGGAGTTAGCCTGTAGAAAAGAAGACTTGGGATGGTGGGAGCGGGGCATGACTGTTGCCTGCAAATATCTGACTACTAACATAAGAAAAGATATGCTCCTACCATGGCCACGTTAGAGGACCCAAAGAGGCGTATCTTTGGCTCAGGATGGCCAAACCCACTTTGGTCCCAGGAAATGAGCTGCATGACATAGGCATCTTCCATGAAGAAGCTTGGGGCTACCTGCCCAGGCCCTCTCCCTCTTGCCCAACCCCATCCTGGCCACCCCAAAGAGGTCTCACTACTTCCCGTTCCTCGTCTGCTGCAGACGAAGGTAATTTGGTCCTGGAGTGATGGTGAGGGTAATGAAATTCCCAGTTAATGAGACACAGTGGGAGGGAAGGAGGAGGCAGGCAGTGCAGAGGAGGGCTGAGAAGAGGTTTGGTTTGCTCCCCTTGCAGTGAGTCTGACACACAGCTTCGGCTCCAGAAAGGTTATGACTCATTATCAGGATATTCTCAAGCCCTGAGTCCACTGCACATTCCCTGCTCTCCCCAAAGGACTGGAGCCCATATTTCTGATATGGAAGCATGGCAGGAGAGGGACTCAGACCCCTTTTCCTTAGAGATTTCAGCAGCAGGGACATTGCAATGAAGAAACGGGGCCCAGAAAACACCAGCCCCTCTCCAGTCAGCCACTGTCTCCTTCACAGGACTGGCCCAAAGAACAATACCGAGGGTAGCCATGCTGTATCTTACAAGTCATAAGAAAATCAGTGAGCTGTGGCCATTTTTTTTCCTCCCAATTAATCCGAAATACTGTGGCTTACTCTGGGTCCAGTGAGGGGGTCAGAGAGATCTTTCATGATAGTTATAGCATGGGAGCCTAGAGGGACCTTGGAAGACAGAATACCCAATGTTAGCACTAGGAGGGACCGTAGAACAATTTCTGGGGTCTAGGGCACTGCTTCAGCAGTCTAGGGAAGCCTATGGAACCTTTCTCAGAATCAAGTTTTTCAATGCTAAAATAAAATCCATAGGATTACAAAAGAAATTAAATATATTAAAATAAAGCTGTAATTCTTTTCCCATGTAAGTTCACAGACCCTTTGAATTCTATCTTTCCCATTCATAGAACCTAGATTAAGAACTTCTGCCTTAGAACACAGGATGTCAGAGCTGGGAGGGCCCTTAGAATGCAGGATGTCAGAGCCAAGAAGGAACTTGGAGCATAGAATGTCAGTGCTAGATATGCTCTTTAGAACACAGAATGTAAACTATCAAACCTGGAAAGACCCTCACAGACATTCTAGTCTACCATGTCACTTTAGAGAGGCAAAGTTGAGACACAGTTCTGTTAAGGAGTTGTCTAAAATATCTCATTGGTACCTATCCTGACCTAGTCCACTCAAACTATAATTTTCCCCCTCCAGCTTTGAATGTGTGTATTTGGGGTAGGGGAGGTGTGGCTATTTTGGAGGAAGGGGAATTGGGCAGTGATGACCCAGAGTTTGAAGAACAAAGTCTACAATCCTCCTGTAAGCCTTTCCCCACCATCTCTTCCCCTCCATCTTCCCCACTGCTGCCCCTTGGAGGCTGCTGAGTCTCTGAAGGCTTCATTAAATAGTTCTGCTTAAAAGTCAGGAAGACCTGATTTCAAATCCAGCCACATACATTTACTGTGTGATCCTGGGTAAATCACTTAACTACTGTCTGCCCCAGTTTTCTCAACTCTGAAATTGGGGTAATAGTAATAGCACCTACCTCTCAGGATGGTAGGGCAGCTAGGTGGTGCAGTGGATAGGGTATTGGGCTTGGAATCAGGAAGACTCATCTTCCTGAGTTCAAATCCAGTCTTAGACACTTATCAGCTGTGTGACCCTGGGCAAGTCAATTCACCCTGTTTGCCTCAGTTTCCTCATCTGTAAAAATGAGCCGGAGAAGGAAATGGCAAATTACTCCAGTATCTCTGCCCAGAAAGCCCAAATGGGGTCATGATGAGTCAGACAGGACTGAAATGACTGAACAACAAAAACTCAAAGTTGTTGTAAGGATCAAATGAGATAATATTTGTAAAGTGTTTAGCATAGTTCTGGTATATGGTGCTGTTGCTGAGTTTGTCCAACTTTTTGTGACCCCATTTGGGGTTTTCTTGGCAAAGATGCTGGAATAATTTGGCTATTTCCTTCTCTAGCTCTTTTTACAGATGAGGAAACTGAGGCAAACAGGGCTAAATGACTTGCCCAGGGTCACACAGCCAGTAAGTATCTGAGGCCAGATTTGAACTCAGGGAGAACAGTCTTCCAGACTCCAGGCCTAAAGCTCTATGTACTATGGCACCACCTAACTATAGAATAAATTCCCCAAAAGCAGAGACTATTTTATGTTTCTTTTTTATCCCTTTGAAATACCTGACACATAAGTGCTAAACACAGGGAGCTCCAAGGCTTCCCTCTGCCCCCAAGATCAAATAGAAACTCCTGTATGGCACTTTTGGTTTTTTATGACCTGACCCCTTTGTACATTTTTCCTAGTTCTTAGCCCCCTTCATTCATTCTACACCCCAACTTCCCTGCTGTTCCTCACCCATGACACTCCATCTCTGGACTCTTCATCTTTGCACTGGCTGTTCCTCACTCCTAGAACACTCTGCTTCCTGCCCCTTGCCTCAGTTTCCCTGGCTTCCTTCCAGGCTCAGCTCAAATCTCATCTTCTGTAGGTCTTTTCCAGTAGACCCAGCTCCTAATGCATTCCCTTTGAGATTTCCACTCTCCCCCATGCCCATCCCAAATAAATTGTTTTTGTTTGTCCTTCCTTTTCAAAGAAGTACAATGATATCATGGGGGTTTTAATTTACCGGTGAATTGCCTTTAAGTGAGGCATAGTTGCACAAAGTTGTCAGCCTCACTCTTGGCCAGAATCATCGAAGTCCAATGGCAGGACAAAAGTCAGGACAACCATCAATGGCCTGGGATGCAGTAAATGACCTTGGTGTCTTCGAGGTCTGACCAAGCTCTAATAGCTCCACTGCATCTGCTTCAGCCACATGGCTGTTGGAACAAATTGTTCTCATCCTCCCATTTCTCCAGAGAAAGTATTCATATACTTGGGGTAGACACCCCCCAAATTCAGCCATTGAGTTTGAGGCCCGTTGGTTGTCCTCAACCTGGTTTTAACTCATCTGCCAAGATGGTTTTCCCTGGGGTGCACCCGCTGTTCATAGCTTAAAAAGATGACTCTGGTGGAACGTGTCTTCCATGTATCTAGTTATTTACATGTTGTCTCCCCATTAGATTGTAAGCTCCTTGAGGGCAAGGACCTTGTTTTTGCCTTTCTTTGTGTTCCCAGAACTTAGCCCTGTGCACCCCTGTAGGTCCTGGGTTAATTCTTGTTCACTAGCTGGCATGGTAAATATGTTAACTAATAGCATAATATTGGAGAGAAAACCCTGGTCTTGGAGTCAAGAGACCAAACACTTACCAGCTAGAGTGCCTCAGGCAAATCACTTAATCTTTCTAAGCTTGTTTCCTCTTCAAGTCAATTCAGTTCAACAAACATGAGCACACTGTGTGCAAATCACTGCCCTAGGGACTCAACTGTAGAACTGGGATAATGATACTTACAGTGCAGGGCTGTTGTAAGAACCAAATAAAGGAACGTGGGTAAAGACCTCTCTGCAAACCTTGAAGCACAAAATAAATGTCATCTGTTACTGCTGTTACTCACCAGGACCCTAGGTCCTCCTCCCGGCTGGAGGTCACACAGGAATGATTAAATCTCTGTTTCAGCGGGAGGTCCAAAATGTGGTTGGCTTCTTGATTTTTTGTTTTCCCCTCAGCTGTCAAAGTGTGACTATCTAATCAGGGTTTTCTCACCTCCTGTCTCTACTGTCTCTGACCTCTGTGCTTAGTTCAAATCTCCCACCAAAACATGGGACACTCTGTCTTTTCTGTTCCTCTATTGAGTTTCCCCAACTCTGATTTACGTGCTTTTAAATGACATCAAATCAGGTAACATATAAGAACACTTTCTAACTATAAATTGCTACGCAAACATTCATCGGACCTACCAGCCAGACAGGATGAGATTGTGGACCAGAGCCAGAACTAGGATGAGATGGGCTTTTGCCCCAGGGAATGGAAATTTACAGGATAGAAAACTTTAACCCATAAATTCTTTCCCCCCACCCCTTCCAAATTTTCTCCTTTCCCTTACCCCCTCTTCAACCCAGTAAGAAGGCAAGGAAACAAAATCTATTACATATACTACATGTAAGCGTAATGTATATTTGTTTCAACAATTCGACTAGCAGCTGCTGTGGGGGTGAAAAACCAACACCAGCCCAACAACAGCCCAGGTGCTTTTGATCTGCTTTACTAAGGAAAGCAACGTTAAAGGGTTAACAATCTTACTTTAATCCGACATACAAATATCATTCACTCAGCTCAGGGGGAAAAGCCAGCACTCTGAGTTTCAGAGCAAATACAAACAGAGCAAATAAACACAAATCAACAGATAGATTTCTGTCTGACAAAATCACAATATACAATCACCAGAGAAGCATCAACATCTGGGTTTTCTTCAAAGCCAGGGAGCTCATAACAATGGCTTGCCTAGAGTCATGCACCACTCCTGTTGTGGCTCAGAGATCCAAAAGAGAAAGCCCACCTCTGGGTTTGTATATCTTGTTCAGGGTCAAAGGTGAGTCACACATGTGACTCACCCATATGACCTAAAATTGTCACAAAAATTCGACTTAAACCCACGTGGTCTAAAAGCCTCTGGTGTCACAAACATGTCACTCAAACCCATGTAAACTAGGCTTTCCCTTGAGGCAAAGAGGTTATCAAGGACTCCTGATTTAATCAAGGCAACAAAGGCCAAACTCTTCAAGGGCACTTGGTTGAATAAGTGCTAAGAGCCCATCTTGATTCCCAATACAATATTACACATATGTTCGAACACAATAAAATTCCATATTAGCCATGTTTCAAAAAAAGAAAGAGAAAGGAAGGGAGGGAGGGAGGAAGAAAAGAAGAAAGAAGAAAGAAGGAAAGAAAGAAGAAAGGAAAGAAGGAAAGAAAGAGGAAGGTAGGAAAGAAGGAAGGAAGAAAGAGAGAGAGAGAAAGGGAGGGAGGAAGGAAGGAAGAAGGAAGGGAAGAAAGAAAATGTGCTTTGATCTATGCTCTGAGTCCATCAGCTTTTTGTTTGGGGGTGGATAGCACTTTATGTCATGAGTCTTTTGGAATTGTGGCAGGTCATTGTGTTGATTAGAGTTAGTCTTCCACAATCGATGCTCTTTACAATATTGCTGTTACTGTATAGATTGTCCTTTTGGTTCTGCTCACATCACTCTGCATCAGTTCATACAAATCTTGCCAGCTTTTCCTGAAACCATACCCTCCACAATAGTATTCCATTACATTTGGATACTATAACTTGTTCAGTCATCCCCCAATTGATGGATATCCTCTCAGTTTTCAATTCTTTATCACCACAGAAAGAGTTGCTATAAATATTTTTGTATGGATGGATCCTTTTCCTTTTTCTTTGATCTCCTTGTAATCCATATCTTCCTTTATCGTCTAGAAACAAGTTGTCTTAGTATCAAGCTAGCAAGAATAATTAATTAATATAAAACCACATTTTAATGATGACAAATAACTAGAAACAAAGCAAGTGCCCATTATTTGGGGAATAACTAAACAAATTATGGCATAAATGTAATAGAATATAACTGCACCATTAGAAATTATGAATGTGAAGAGTTCAGAGAATTATTATTTGAATGAAAAAACTTACACTAACTGACACAGAGTGGAATTAAGCAGAACCAGTGAAATAATATATACAGTGAGAACATTGTCAACTGAAAAAATAACAACAAAACAACTGAATGCTGTGGGAATTAGAACATTTAAGTTTAGCTCAGGAGAAGAGAAAATGTACCCTGCTCCCTTCTTTGCAGAAGTGGGATTCTATGGTCATAGAATATCACATAAATAGTCAGACTTGGTTGGTAATTTTGCTAAACTACCTATTATTTATTTATTTTTATTTTATTTTTTTGTTATAAGAGATGACTTGATAGGTGGGAGAGGGAAAGTGATATATAAAGAAATGTAGTTGATATAAAAATAAAAAATCAATGATTTGTTAAAAATTAAACAAAACAGAAAGCTATAAAATATTGTTAATGGTACCCACCTGTGAGCCACTATAGCAAGGTTTCTTAAACTGAGGTCTGTAAACTTGTTTTCTGAATATTTTGGTAAATGTATTTTAATAGAATTGTTTTCCTTTGTATTTTATGTAATGCATTTAAAAACTTGATTCTGAGAAGGGGTCTGTAGGTTTCACTCACTCCGTCCACTGTCCAAGGGGCTTATGATAGAAAAAAGGTTAAGAAACTCTGTATGGTAGTAACTAACTACTTGCCCTTCTTCCACAACTAAAAGTTAGCTTAGTTGCTTCTTGTATCATTTTCACATCATGATTTACAAAGATGACTTGAGTGTTGTCTGTTACAGGCTGCCTGCCCAAGCCACCAAAATTGTTAGTTACAGACCTGTATTTGCTAACTACCCAAACTGAAACTTGTTTTCAACAGGTTTTATCATTATTTCTTTTTTTAAAATTTTTTTATTTAATATATTTAGTTTTCAGCATTGATTTTCACAAGAGTTTGAGGTACAAATTTTCTCCCCATTTCTACCCTCCCCCCACCCCAAGATGGCATATATTCCAATTGGCCTGTTCCCCAGTCAGCCCTCCCTTCTGTCACCCCACTCCTCTTCCATCCCCTTTTCCCTTCCTTTCTTGTAGGGCAAGATAAATTTCTACACCCCATGCCTGTGTATCTTATTTTCTAGTTGCATGCAAAAACTTTTTTTTTGTTGTTTTTGAACAACTGTTTTTAAAACTTTGAGTTCCAAATTCTCTCCCCTCCTCCCTTCCCACCCACCCTCCCTATGAAGTCAAGCAGTTCAACATAGGCCACATGTGTATCATTATGTATAACCCTTCCACAATACTCATGTTGTAAAAGACTAACTATATTTTGCTCCTTCCCAACCCATCCCCCTTTATTGAATTTTCTCCCTTGACCCTGTCCCCTTTTGAAAGTGTTTGTTTTTGATTACCTCCACCCCCATCTGCCCTCCCCTCCATCATTCCCCCCCTTTTTTATCTCCTTCCCTCTTCTTTCCTGTGGGGTAAGATACCCAATTGAGTATGTATGGTATTCCCTCCTCAGGACAAATTTGATGAGAGCAAGATTCACTCATTCCCGCCTCACCTGCCCTCTCCCCTCCTCCCACAGAACTGCTTCCTCTTGCCACCTTTAAGCGAGATAATCCACCCCATTCTATCTCTCCCTATCTCCCTCTCTCCATATATTCCTCTCTCATCCTTTAATTTGATTTTATTTCTTTTAGGTATCTTCCCTTCATCTTCAACTCACCCTGTGCCCTCTCTCTCTCTCTCTCTCTCTCTCTCTCTCTCTCTCTCTCTCCATATATATATATATATGTATGTATATATATATACACACACATATATATACACATACATATATACATACATACACACTCACATATACATATATATACATAAACATATATATATATGCATATTCCCTTCAGCTACCTTAACACTGAGGTCTCATGAATCATACACATCGTCTTTCCATGTAGGAATGTAAACAAAACAGTTCAACTTTAGCAAGTCCCTTGCAAATTCTTTTTCTTGTTCTTTTTCTTGATTACCTTTTCATGCTTCTCTTGATTCTTGTGTTTGAAAGTCAAATTTTCTATTCAGCTCTGGTCTTTTCACTAAGAAAGCTTGAAAGTCCTCTATTTTATTGAAAGTCTATATTTTGCCTTGGAGCATGATACTCAGTTTTGCTGGGTAGGTGATTCTTGGTTTTAATCCTAGCTCCATTGACCTCCAGAATATCGTATTCCAAGCCCTTTGATCTCTTAACGGAGAAGCTGCTAGATTTTGGGTTATTCTGATTGTGTTTCCACAATACTCAAAATTGTTTCTTTCTGGCTGCTTGCAATATTTTCTCCTTGATCTGGGAGCTCTGGAATTTGGCGACAATATTCCTAGGAGATTTCTTTTTGGGATCTATTTGAGGAGGTGATCCGTGGATTCTTTCAATTTCTATTTTGCCCCGTGGCTCTAGAATATCAGGGCAGTTCTCCTTGATAATTTCTTGAAGGATGATATCTAGGCTCTTTTTTTGATCATGGCTTTCAGGTAGTCCAATAATTTTAAAATTATCTCTCCTGGATCTATTTTCCAGGTCAGTGGTTTTTTCCAATGAGATATTTCACATTGTCTTCCATTTTTTCATTCCTTTGGTTCTGTTTTATATTATCTTGATTTCTCATACAGTCACTAGCTTCCACTTGCTCCAATCTAATTTTTAAGGTAGTATTTTCTTCAGTGGTCTTTTGGACCTCCTTTTCCATTTGGCTAATTCTGCCTTTCAAGGCATTCTTCTCCTCATTGGCTTTTTGGAGCTCTTTTGCCATTTGAGTTAGTCTATTTTTTAAGGTGGTGTTTTCTTCAGTGTATTTTTCAGTATTTTTTTGGGTCTCCTTTAGCAAGTCATTGACTTGTTTTTCATGGTTTTCTTGCATCCTTCTCATTTCTCTTCCCAATTTTTCCTCTACTTCTCTAACTTGCTTTTCCGAATCCTTTTTGAGCTCTTCCGTGGCCTGAGACCAGTTCATGTTTTTCTTGGAGGCTTTTGTTGTAGGCTCTTTGACTTTGTTGACTTCTTCTGGCTGTATGTTTTGGTCTTCTTTGTCACCAATGAAAGATTCCAAAGTCTGAGACTGAATCTGGGTGTGTTTTCGCTGCCTGGCCATGTTCCCAGCCAACTTATTTGACCATTGGGTTTTTCAGTGGGGTATGACTGCTTGTAGAGTAAAGAGAACTATGTTCCAAGCTTGGGGGGATGCGCCAGCTCTGCCACACCAACACTCCTCCTTCCCCAAGAACCCCCAACCCGGACTGGACTTAAATGTTCAGCAGGCTCTTCACTCCTGCTCTGATCTGCCACTTAATTCCTCCCACCAGGTGGGCCTGGGGCCAGAAGCAACTGCAGCTGTAGTTCTCTAGCTGCCCCACCTCTGCTGCCCCCGGGGGCGGTGGCCCGAACCACAAACTCCTTTCACTCTGTTCCCGTCAGCTTTTCCCACTAACCTTCTCTGTTGTCCTTGGTGTTTGTGGGTTGAGAAGTCTGGTAACTGTTGTAGCTCACTGATTCCGGGTGCTAGGGCATGCTCCGCCCAGCTCCTGGTCTGGTTGGTGCGCACCGCCCATGCTGGGCTCTGCTCCACTCCGCTCTCAGCTCCATTTGGGATAGACCTTACCCAGAGACCATCCAGGCTGTCCTGGGCTGGAGCCCTGCTTCCCTCTGCTATTTTGTGGGTTCTGCAGTTCTAGAATTGGTTCAGAGCCATTTTTATAGGTTTTTGGAAGGACTTGGCAGGGAGCTCACACTTGTCCCTGCTTTCCAGCCACCATCTTGGCTCCACCTATCATTATTTCTTACATTCAGTTGTTAGAAACTAATATAATTCCTATCATTGTCATGGATCTGTGCTTTCATCAAGGTAGGAATTCCTACTGAGGAAACTCCTTCCACTGATGCAGATTCAATCCAATTTAATAAGAATTTATTATACCCTTGCTGTGTACCAGGCACTGTTCTTGCATTGGGGATAGATACAAAGAAGAACGAAACAGTCCTGGTCATCAAGCAGCTTACATTCTAATGGAGAGGGGCCAAAATGTACACAGATCAGTAAATATAAAATTAATATGAAGTAATTTGGGGAGGGCACTGCTAACAATTAGGGGGATCAGTGAAGGTCTCATAGGATGTGATACTTGAACTGAGTCTTGAAGGGACCTAGAGATTCCAGGAAGTAAAGGCCCAGGCATGGGAAACTTGATTTGGAATGGCAAGTATAGGGAAGAGCAAATAGGCCATTTTGGGGGAATGTAGAATGTGTGCTAGAAAATGATGTATAATCAGTCATAAAGACAGATTGGAGCCAGATTATTATATAGGACTCTAGTAATAACTATTTTGGTGAGGGGAGATATTGCAAACAGGGAGCTCAATCAGGAGGTTATTCCAATAATCCAGATGAGATATAATGAGAGCCTGAACTAGAGAAGTGCATATTTGAATGGAGGGGCAGAGTGGGAAATGAGAAAGGAGGGATATGGAGGGATAAGTGGCAGGAGTCAAGGAGAACTGAGATTTTGAAGTTGAGCAACTGTAAGGATGATGCTGCCTTCAACAGAAATAGAGAAGTTGGAGGGAAAGATAATGAATTTTGTTTTGGAGATATTGTATTTGAGATTCCTATGGAACCCAGGTGGAAATATTTAATCAGTCAGTCAATAAGGATTTATTAAGCACCTAACATGTGTCAATCAATAAGCATTTATTAAGCACCT
Source organism: Trichosurus vulpecula (assembly GCF_011100635.1). NCBI lineage: Eukaryota > Metazoa > Chordata > Mammalia > Diprotodontia > Phalangeridae > Trichosurus > Trichosurus vulpecula. The sequence continues at coordinate 53,728,246 of NC_050573.1, read as the reverse complement.
ACCATGTGTCAGACAATCCCTGCCCCTCAAGGAATTCATAATCTATTGGGAAAGACAACAAGCAAACAAATAAGTACATATGTGTGTATGCATATGTGTGTTGATATATACATATATATATATATATAATATACATATATATATGATAAATAGTAAATAATTGCTAAGTCTCCTGACCACAGGCAATTGGTGATGAGGGACCCGAGCTCAGGAGAGAGAAGGCTGTATATATAGATGATACTTGAATTTGAATACATGGAAGCTGATGAAATTACTGAAAGAGAGAAGAGGGACTAGGCAGAAGGGGGAAATAACCACTGGGAAGTCCTTACTATGTGTCAGGCATTGTGCTAAGTACTTTATAAGTATTTTCTCATTTGATCCTCGCCATAACCTTGGTAGATGTTATTATTATCATCCCTATTTTATAGTTGAGGAAATTGAAGCAGACATAGGTTAATTGACTTGCTCAGGATCACAAAGCCACCATAGGCATACCTCCCAGATACTTCAGGTTCAATTCCAGACCACCGCAATAAAAAGAATATAGTAATAAAGTAAGTCACACGAATTTTTTTGGTTTCCCAGTGCATATAAAAGTTATGTTTACACTATACTATATATACTATGTATGTGTTTACATTATATATATATATATGTATATATACATATACATATACATATATACATATACATATATATATATATATGTGTGTATATATATATAGTATGTATAAATGTTGAGGGGGAAAAAATCAGGGATTTGGGAATCCCAAACCAATGTTCCCATTGCAAGGTTGCCTGGAATGAATTCACTATCTCAAGCATTCTTTCAGTCAAGTTGACAAAGATTTATTACGCTTTACAGCAGGCAAGAGTTCTTAGGGAATCTGCAACCTTTCAGGGTGCAGGGGAAGATTTTATAAAAAGGGTTTTAGGGGGTAAACATGTCAGTTAGGTGTTTGGGGTGGGATTAGGGAGTGGTTAGGCTGTGGTTAAGGAGTGGTTAGTTCTTAAAGGAACTTGCACTTTTTGTATCTACTGAGCAGGCTTACTACCCAGAGTTCACTGGGAAATAGCCCAAGGTAGGGGGTTACTAGGGGGTGTGGCTTTTACTGTGAAACATCACTAAGTGTTTCAACAATCCAGCTAGCAGCTGCTGTGGGGGTGTAAAACCAACAACAACCAGCTTACAGAATGCTGCAAGCCCAGGTGCTTTTGATCTGCTTTACTAAGGAAAGCAAAGCTAAGGGGTTAACAATCTTACTTTAATCCAGCATACGAATATCATTCACCTAGTTCGGGGGAAAAATCCAGCACCCTGAACTTCAGAGCAAATACAAACAAATTACAAACATACATTTATAAACAGACCAAATAGCAGTCATAGTTACCAACATCTGAGTTCGGCCGGGAGCTCGACAATGGCTGGCTCAGAGTCATGTGTCACTACTGCTGCAGCTCAGAGCTCTGAAAAAAGAAAGCCAGCTCATGGTTTTATATATCTTGTTCAGGGTCAAAGGTGAGTCACACATGTGACTCACCCATGTGACCTAAAATCGTCACAAAAATGCGACTTAAACCCATGTGGTCTAAAAGCCTCTGATGTCACAAACATGTCACTCAAACCCATGTAAACTAGCTCCCTTGAGGCAAGGAGGTCACCAAAGACTCCTAATTTAATCAAGGAAACAAAGGCCAAACTCTTCAAGGGCACTTGGTTGAATAAGTGCTAAGAACCCATCTCGATTCCCAATACACTAAGTTAACTTTTGGTCAGGGCTAAAGGGGAATCTCTATGTAGCTTCTCATCTAATGTCTTGTTAGACAAAATACTATGTCTAGGATACATATTAGAAAGGTCAGTAAGTAGCAAATATGATCATGACTCAGTGTACATTCAATTATCAGCATCCGGGAATCAATAGGCACAGCTGCTTACTGAGGAAGGAGCAGAGATAAGCTGGGGCACACTGCCCTTTAGCTAGAGAGAAACTGCCAGGGACAGAATGTGTTTTAGAACTGGAGTTCAGGCACAGGCACCCAAGCAGAGGCTGTTAGAGTTAGGGTCCAAGTACAAGCAACCCATCATAAACATATATATGTTTACACTATACTATATACTATACTGTAATCTATTAAGTGTGCAATAGTATTATGTTTTTTAAAATGTATGTATTTTAATTTTAAAATATTCTATTGCTAAAAATGATAACCGTCATCTGAGCCTTTAGAGAATCATAATCTTTTTGCTGGTGGAGGGTCTTGCCTCGATGCTGATGGCTTCTGGCTGATGAAGGTGGTGGTTGCTGAAGGTTGGGGTGGCTGTGGCAATTTCCTAAAATAAGACAACAGTGAAATTTGCCACATGGATTGACTCTTCCTTTCACTTGAACACTTGTAGGCCATTGTGGGGTTTTCAGTTGGCCTAGTTTCAATATTGTTGTGTTTCAGGGAACAGGGAGGCTCAAAGAGAGCGAGGGAGGCAGAAAAACTAGTTGGTGGAGCAGTCAGAACACACACAATATTTATCAGCTGAAGTTCACCTTTATTATATGGGTGTGGTTTGTGGCGTCCCAAAAACAATTATAAAGGTAACATCAAAGATCACTGATCACAGATCACCAGGACAGATGGTTAAGGTGGCTTGAACTCCTTGATCGGTGAGGATCACCACTGGCACCTCAAAACTGAAAAGGATAAATTGGAGCAGCTCAGAAACAAAACCACCCCTAGGCCCATTTCCCAGGGTAAAAGGGAGGAGAGCAAGGGAGGGAAGTCTTTCCCCTCTCACCAGTTCAATTCATGGTACCCGAATTATGGATGAACGGGGATCTTTGCCCTTTGCACATGATGGGAAAAGGCAAATAGGAAAAAATGAAGTTGACTTCAAGATGCACACTGCCTCAAATATCCAGATCATAATTTATATAACAATACACACAGCAATGAGCTGGATTCAAGGGGCCTGGGGTGCTCATTCTTTTCTCTATTCCACTAAAGGACCCTTCTCAGTTCCAGACCTACACATGTTGTCCAGGTTCAGTCCTAGGGAAGGATGGTCCCTGAAGAAAGGGCTAAGGCTCTCTTTTCCATTCTGTCTGATTTTATACACTCCCATTCTAGAGCCCTAGACAGAATCACTAGGAGGCTAGGTATGGATTATGTATAAGGTATCCCCAAAAAGGAAGGAATAGAAAAGTACTTGGTATATAGTACAAATTAGATATTACATAGCTTATTTCTTCCACGCAAAAGAAATATTTGCCACAAGAGATTCGCAAGTGCCCATTAACAGAACCTTAAACAAATAGCAATAATACCTTCTAACTATTGTTATGTTCTCCTTGAAGGTTGGTATTTACATAGCACTACCTCCACGGCTACTTCCCAACTTCCACTAGAATTATTAAGCCAAATCCCCAGAAAGTGTTAGACTCCCCTCTGGATTCTAGGGATAGCCCTGAGTGAGATGAGATTTTCTAGTACAATCATTCACAAGCCCCCATTGGTGTTCCTCTCATTGATTATAAGCCAGATTAAATTGTTTTTAGAAAAGGTATTTACTAAGCAGCTAGAACAAGGACAGTTGTTATGAAAACAATCCCTTCAAATCAGAGCATATTCTCCCATTGCATACACAAGGTCCCTGGGGAAAGTGGGCTGAAATTTAGAGTAAAATGATAGTGAAGAACATAAAGGAAGACAAAGAAGTAACCTGGCTCCTGGTTACTAGAAGACTTTTCTCCTCCTGGAGTCTCCATTAGGTTCTCCTTATTGTAGTTCTTGTCTAGACTCCAAAGATTGGTAAGCTTTTAGAGTCCTAAAATTTCCATTGTAGCATCTAGTATATCCTTTGTGTGTCTCTCAACTCCCAAAGCAGGTGCTGCCATCAGCTATTTCCAGTTCGTGCATACCACTACTGGGATTCTAACAAGACTTCCAGGTCTTAAGGACTCTCAAAGTTCCCAAGGTGGTAACCCTGTTACTCAGTTGCCTTTACTTGGGAGACTTCCTATTTGATGTTGGCAAATCTGTCTCTTTTCCTAGCTGGATGTGTTGTCTCCTACTAGACTAGATAACTTGGTCAATGAAGAGGGGTATTCTCTCTCAATAGCTTGAAATCCTCGGTTCCTGAATTTGGTGTCCTCTACCACTCAAGTGTCCTATGTGAGGTGTCTAGACCTTCTGAGATTTATATTAATTTATATTAGTTGAGGTGGGGGTGGAAACCTCTTTCCTTAGACTTAAAACACGAAAACATGAAGCACTTTGTGGGACTGCTAAATTGGCATTTCACCTTCACCTTAGTTCTCCATGGTCCAAACAAATCCCTCCACATCCATGTTTTCTGTCTGGCAAGCCAAGCCAAGGGTGAGGCTCATTCTACTGATGGTGGTCATCTTCTCCAAGAAGCTCTGGAGTACGTGATGAAAAAACCAGAACTGAATAGAAAATGTGACTTTCAAATACAAGAATCAAGAGAAGCATGAAAAGGTAAACAGGAAAGAGAAATCATAAGGGACTTACTAAAGTCAAACTGTTTGCATTCCTACGTGAAAAGATGATATTTGTAACTCATGAGACCTTTCTCAGTATTACAGTGGTTGAAGGGAATATACATATATACATACATATATATATATATATATATATATATACATACACAGAGGGCACAGGATGAGTTGAATATGAAGGGATGATAAATAAAAAATAAAATTAAGGGGTGAGAGAGGACTATATTGGGAGAAAGATAAAGGGAAAGATAGAATAGGGTAAATTATCTCACATAAAAGAGGCAAGAAAAAGCTGTTATAATGGAAGGGAAGAGGGGGTAGATGAAAGGGAATGAGTGAACCTTACTCTCATCGGATTTGGCTTAGGGAGGGAATAACACACACACACTCAATTGGGTATGTTACCCTACAGGAGAGTAGGAGGGAAAGGGATAAGAGGGGGGAGGTGATAGAAGGGAGGGCAGATTGAGAGAAGGGGTAGTTAAAAGCAAACATTTTTGAAAAGGGACAGGGTCAAAGGAGAAAATTGAATAAGTGGGGGATGGGATAGGATGGAGGGAAATATAGTTAGTCTTTCACAACATGATTGTTATGGAGGTGTTTTGCATGGCGATATGTGTGTAGCCTGTGTTGAATTGCTTTCCTTATCAGGGCAGGGGTGGGGGAGGATTTGGAACTCAAGGTCCTAAGAACAAATGTTGAAAATTGTTTTTTCCTGCAACTGGAAAATAAGATATACAGGCAATGGGGTATAGAAATCCATCTGGTCATGCAAGAAAGTAAAGGGGAAGGGAATGGGGGGGGGTAATAGAATGGAGGGCAGACTGGCGAAAGGAGCAATCAGAATACATGCCATCTTGGGGTGGCAGGGAGGGTAGAGATGGGGAGCAAATTTGTAACTCAAAATCTTGTGGAAATGAATGTTGAAAACTAAAAATAAATTAATTTTAAAAATTTAAAGAAAAAAAAGCTCTGGAGTAATTGTGGATGGCTCCCCCTTAAACATCAACTGAGGACCAAGAAGTTCCCAACATCTCAAACTCATGAGTTTGCCTCAAAGGCTATAAATACCCATCTTAGGATTACTACTCAGTCACCAATACAATCAAAAACTGAAGGGGTAGATCTAGATAGGACATTTGCCCAACACCATGTGTTTATAGCCACCATGTTGACAAAATGAGGGAAAGACAGCCCTTCACAAGAAGCAGCTAGAAGAGTCCTGACACAATCCATCGATGAAAAGACTAGAGGAAGAAATCTAGAGGTCAAGATCACTAATGAATGGGACCCCCACCCTTTAGGTTTAGTGGCTATTACCAAGTAGGGACTGCTGTTGTGCTCCAAAACAACTCATACACCAATCTACTAATGCATTAAGTGATTGGGATCTACAGCAACAAAGAGAGCTAAAAACACCAATGTAATTACAGATATTGGAAGTATTGAAATCAGAAAGGTTAAGGCTAATTATATTATTTATTATCATCATTTTTATCATCCTCATCATCATTACTGATACACTTTTGTGGTAGCAAAGAGCTGGAAACAAAGTAGATGCACATTGATTGGGGAAATGGCTAAACAAATTGTGCTACATGCATATAATGGAATATTACTATAATTTAAGTGACGTAGATAATGAACATAGACAAGTATGAAAAGACTTAAATGAACTGATGCAAAATGCAGTAAGCAGAGCTGGGAAAGCAATATACGCAATATCTACAATAACATAAATAGAAAGAACAACTTAAAAATAATACCGTATATTACTTGTGCGATGATCAACTATGATTGACTTATCTCTTCTCAGCAACACACTGATCCAAGATAATTCCGAAGACTCATGATGGAAAATCCAGAGAAAGAACTGATGGAGTTTGACTGCAGATCAAAGCAGACTATTTCTACTTTCTTTTTTTTGTAGTTTTTCCTTTTGTTCCATTTCTCCTTTCATGACATGACTAATGGAAATATATTTTATGTGATCATATATGTATAACCTATATCAAAATGCTTACCATCTTAGGGAGAAGGAAGGGAGGGAGAAAATTTCGAACTCAAAATTTTATTTTAAAAATTAATGTTAAAAATTGTCTTTACATGTGATAAATTGATAAAAATAAAATACTATTTTAAAAAACTGTATGTTACAAAATTATAAAGAACACACTTGGCCCCAAAGAAGAGATATGAGAAGTCATCTCCTTGCTCTTTTGAAGAGGTAGAGGTTCCCACAAGTGGAACATTGCAAATAACATCAGACTTTTTTTTCCTATGTGTTAATTGGTTTTCCAGTTTTTTCCTTCTTTCTCTTAAAAAGAAATTCTTTGTTATATAGGATGGCCTTCTGGGAGGGTAGGGTAGGAAGGGTTTAAAGGGAAATGTAGGTGATTATAAAAAAAGATATCAATAGACAATTTTTTTTAAATTTATTTTTTTATTTTCAGTTCCAAATTCTCTCCCTCCCTCTTCTTCCTCCCCCACCTATTGAGAAGGCAAGAAATATACCTGTTTTATATATATGAAGCCATGCAAAACATATTTTGGCATTAGCCATGTCCCCCCCCCAAAAAATCAAGAAAAATAAAGGATAAAAAAATGATGTTTCAATCTGCAACTCTCTCATATTCACCTCCAAAAAACCAAAAAATAGTGCCCCAAAACAAATCCTGGAACAGCAGAACCAGCAAAAAGATGGGGTGAAACAATATTTGAGCCAAGAAACTTGGAAGATTAGCAGAAAGGGTCTGTCTTACTCAGATAAAAGAAGAATGCAGTCAAGACAGGAAGCAACCTAGAAAGCCAGCAGCAGACCCAACTTCAGCAAACCAGCAAGAGATCCTGAAGTCCCTGAGTACAGGAGAGCATGCAAACACCACTACCAGGATACCACCACAGGCTTCAGCGTAGACCCAGGCAAACGGGCAGCCTCTAGCAGCCAGATCACCACATGCTTCAATGTAGCCTTGAAGAAATGCAGAAGCAGCCTACTAGCCTCAGCACACACCAAACATCAGCACTAGGACCGTGGCTCAGAACCAGGTAAGTTACCAGACCCCTATGGCCTTCAGCAGTGCCAGCCACCCATGACCCCATCTCTTCATCAAAGCACCAGACAGGAGAGACCACCGTAGACCTCAGGGCAACATCAGTGAAACACCAGATAAACAGCCACGACCTACAGCCCCTGGGACAGAAGCCTGAGACAGTCCCTCCTCCATCCCAGGAACAGAACTTAAATTTAAAAGAAAGGAAAAAGGACAAAAAAGATGGGCAAACAACAAAAAGAATCTGACCACAGAAAGTTATTATGGTGACAGCGAAAATCAAGATGCAAACTCAGAAGAAACCAACAATGTCAAAACACCTATGGGCAAAGCCCCAAACAAAAATGGAAAGTGGTCTCAAGGATAGAAATAACCTCATAGAAGAGTTCAAAAAAGATCTTAAAAATCATATAAGAGAAGTACGAGAAAAACTGGGAAAAGAAATGAGTGATACAAGAGAATTATGAAAAAGTCAACAGCTTAGAAAAAGAAAAAACTGCTTAAAAAGTAGAATTGGCCAAATGGAAAAGGAAGTACAAAAGCTAATTGAGGAATACAACTCCTTAAAAGTTAGAATTGGACAAATGAAAGCTAATGATTCTATGAGACATCAAGAATCAACCAAATCAAAATTCAAAAGAAATGAAAAAATAAAAGAAAATGTAAAATACCTCATTGGGAAAATGAGAGACAATATCAGAATCATTGGACTACCAGACAGTCATAATCAAAAGGAAGATTTGGACAGCATCTTTCAAGAAATTATCAAGGGAAACTGCCCTGATATCCTGGAACCAGAGGGCAAAATAGACATTGAAGAATCCACTGATCACCTCAGGAAAGAGATCCTAAAATATGTTTTGATCTGCACTATGAGACTATCACTTCTCTATCTGGAGGTGGAAAGTATTTTATGTCATTAGTCCTTTGGAATTGTGGTGGATTATTTTATTGATCAGAGTTTCTAAGTCTTTCATAGCTGATGATCTTTACAATATTGCTATTACTGTGTAGATTATTCCTCTGGTTCTTTTCACTTCACTTTGCATCAGTTCATATAGGTCTTCCCAGGTTTTTCTGAAACCATCCCTTTTATCATTTCTTATAGCACAGTAGTATTCCATCACATTCATATATCATAGCTTGTTCAGCCATTCTCCAATTGGTTGGCATCCCCTCAGTTTCTAACTCTTTGCCACCACACACACACACACACACACACACACACACACACACACACAGATCTGCTATATTTTTGTACATGTGGTACATTTCCCTTTTTTTATTAATTCCCTTGAGGTATAGACCTAGTAGAGATATTGCTGGGTCAAATAGTTTTATAAATCTTTGGGCCTAGTTCCAAATTATTCTCTAGAATAGTTGGACTAGTTCACAGCTCCACCAACAGTGCACGAGTGTACCTATTTTCCCCACATCTCCTCTAGCATTTGCCATTTCCCTTTTCTAAATAAAGACTGGCTTTTTAAAAATAATAATGATGATAATAATAAATGCCATGCTAAATAACTATAGGTCAAGAATGCCACCATTTCAGAATAATCAGAATTGGAGGTAACCCAATGAGCAAAAGAAAGAAACAAGGTAGGCATTCATAGGCTGAAGCATATTATCAATGAGGATTTACGTGTGAGAAGTGCTGGAAAAGATATCTTCAAGGTCCCATATGACCTCAACAGAGGTGGGCTCTATTGGGAGGGCCAAGGATAACAGATGGACACCCTGTGTACTGCAGAGGTCAAAAGAACCAGAGGAAGGCCTCTAGCATCTGGGAAGATGGTCTGTGGAGGAGGAAAGAGAAGCAGAAATCACACCAGATGAGACACGGATGGGTATAATATCCACCGATGAGTACACATGGACATGGAAGCCCCATGACTACTTCTCATTGACCTAATAAAATTTCTTCTTTCTGTTTCTATTTCTCTCTCTGTCTCCATTTTTCTCTCTCTTCCTCTTCCTCTCTCTCTCTCTCTCTCTCTCTCTCTCTCTCTCTCTCTCTCTCTCTCTCTCTGTGTCTATGTGTCTCTATCCTGTTTTATCTCTGTCTCTCTATCCTATTTCTCTGTGTCTCTGTCTCTCTCTCATTCATTCTGACAGACACCAGATCCAAAAAGTTCTCAGGTTTAGAATATTGGGAAGCATCAAGTAAGATAATCAGAATGAATGTAAATGTAACAGGGGCTGGCAAGTGAAGCCTCAGTCTTGGGACCACATGGATATTTTGTGAACCTACATAATCGAGGACCCTGTTCTCCTCTTTGGAGCACACACAAATTCTGTGAGTATTTCTTGTCCACTTACAACATGCCTTTTGGTTGGCTCCTGAGGCAGAAATGAGCATCAAGTCAACAGGCATATTAAGTGCTTACTATGGGCCAGGTTTGGTGCTAAGTGTTTGGAATGCTTGTTATTTTTTGTTGTTTGTCCTTAATTCTCAAAGAGGACCATGGCATCAGAAAGGTGATGCCATGACATGCAAGTGAATTGTATTTAAGTGAGGGAGGGCTGTGCAAAGTCACCAGCCTCACTTTCTCCTCCAGAACCATCTGGGTCCAGTGGCAAGATATGGATCAGGACGACCGGAGATGGCCCAGGATGCAGTGGGGGACCTTGGCACTGGACCTAGAATCAGAAAGATCTAAGTTCAACTCTGTTCTTAGAAGAAGGTATATTAGAGATGGCTACAACCTCATGAGCTTTTAAAGATCAAAAGAACGAACCACCAGAGATCCAGGAACTGAAGTCCATACTAGAGTTTTTGGGCAACTGAGGCCACTGAGGAACAGAACACCAAGTGAACTACTTGACCCAAGCGGAACAACAGAGCACCATATCCATCTAGGGAGAAGACTCATGTGTTGGCCATACTGTACTAAGAAGTGAACTTGCTGGGGGCAATGCTTTATAGCAACTGCTCTAAGTGTGAACCAACTGTCTTCAGGGACTAAGGTAGCATAGGGGAGAGTGTGCCTCCAATTGGGGTGGGGCATGCTTTGTACTTCTATTTTTGCTATTTCATTTTAATAAAGATTCCTTTTGTGGACATGAGCTCTTTAATGCTTGTACTAACTTATTAAATATGCTAGAACTTCCTTTTTTCACAGGGGAACCAGATGATGGAGTAGCACCACAACTAGCCAATCAGGAGGACTTCTGATGCCCAGGGCTGCTTGACGTACCAGTGATCCTTTGTCTATGTTTTCTTTCACAGCATGACTAATATGGAAATGTTTTGCATGACTACACATGCATAACATGTTAAATTGCTTGTCTTCTCAGTGTGGGGGAGGGAGGAAGGGAGAAAATTTGGAACTCAAAGTTTTTAAAATGAATGCTTAAATTATTTTTACATGTAATTGGGGAAATATAAATTAAAAATTAAAATTAAAAAAATAAATGCAGTTATAATCTTTGTAAACTGTGATTGGACTCTGGTTCATTCTAGGTTCCCCTTTTGGACCTAGGGTTTTCTTCCATTTTAGCAGTTCACCAAGGTTTTTATTTTAATACTTTTTAAAAGCTAATTGATATTAATTGGTTAAATAATACTGGGACATTTCATCACTGGGTCAAGCAATGATATAAAGGAGATACTAATTGTAACTGGTGATCATTATTAGGGAAAACACATTGGAATGGGGGTTCAAGCTGACAGCATTAGAAGAACCCCAATGCCCCTCAGGAGTACCTTTAACACCCCGAGGAGGAGATGTACTCTTACACTGGAACAAAGGTGTCAAAAACACCATGATAGCTGCATGAAGTCACAATGCTCCAGAGTGTTTTGGGAATCAAACTAAAATACAATTGGGAAATATTTAACAAAATAAATAAAAATACAGTAGAACAAGGTGTTAATATGTGGTTTTCTAAGTCAATATGCACCAGCTATGCTTTGGGAAGGGCCTGGCTCATCAGTGTTAGTGGAAATTGGTATGAGAACCCTAGTATCTATAATTATTCTTAGTCTGAGACCACATTTGTTAGTGAGAGTGGACTTTGGAATGAGCTTACATAAGCTACTTAAAGGTCTACTCAGGTTCAAAAAAATAAAAAATATAAGATGAAGGCATGGTAACATACCTTCATGTGTAACATATCTGGGTATTTAAATAGACTGAAAATTGTATTTAAGTCATTGGCATGATACGACAGCAAAAAAAAAAAAATGAATGCAATCTTCAACCACTTTGAACGGCATAGTCTCCAAAACAAGGGAGGTAATAATTTCACTATATCCCACCCTGGTCAGGTTACATCTGTAATACTGGATTCATTTCAGGAAAGACATAGACAAATTGGAGCATGCACAAATGAGACAACAAAGACCGTGAGAAGAATGGAGAACATGCTATATGCGCAGAGGTTGAAGAACTATGTGTATTTTCCTGGAGAACAGAAGACTTAGGGGGACATTCTAGCTGTCTTCAAGGATTTGAAGGGCTGGCTTGTGGAAGAGGAATTAGCCTCATTCTGCTTGGTCCTAGAGGTCAGGACTAAAGGCAATAAATAGAAATTACAGAAAGTTTATCTAGGGTTTGTGTAATTTATTATGTAATTAATGTAATGTAATGTGAATTATTTATTATTAAAACTGCCCTGAATTAAAATAGGCTGCATTGGGAGGTACCAGATACTCATCATTGGAGCGTGGACAATTACTTAGTTGGGTTGATTTGTTTGTTTGTTTTTTGTAACAGTACAGTTATCCCTTCCACGTTGAGACTTTCCCCATCTCAGTTTCGATATATCGAGGGTCAGCAAAAGAAATTAAACGGGAATTTAAGGGGAGTTTTGTGGAAGCAGCAGACAACACAGAGCCTGTGACCGAATACTTAACCCACATTTTACAGTAAGGTACTGTAAACACCCCACAAAAGAAAAAGAAAAAATTCAGATGTCTCTTTCATAGAAGGAAGGGGGCCAAAAAATTTTACGTGCATTTTCCAGATCGTGGGGTGGGGGGGCATCGCACCCCGACCCCCTGTGATGTGGAAGGGATAACTGTAAAGGGAGATCTTGGTTATGTCTTGGACTAGAAGGCCTCTGAGATCTTCTTCGTTAAAACGTGAGCTCCTTTAGGTCAGGGATTTCTTTTTTGCCTTTTTCTGTATTGCCCTACTTAGCACAGTGTCTCGCATATAGTAGATGCTTAATAAATGCTTGTTAATGATGCTAATGACCTCCAGTGGTGGGAGTACATTAACAGCCTAAGGAAGCCAATCTCTTTTTTTTTTTCTTTTTGGACAGCTCTCATCGGTAGGAATGCTTTCCTTAAATTAAGCTGAAATCGATCTTCCTGCAAATTGCACCTGTTGCTACTAATTCTACCATCATTCATTCTTAAGCGAAGCTGCGTTATCTATGGCTTCTTTGAGGCTTGCTGCCTGATTTGTTTCCTGGTGTGTAGCGCTGCAGCAGGGCTCCAGGCCAGCTGTGGACAGTTGACGCTCTCTCGTATCGAGTTTCTGCTCACGACCTTCTCCCCCCTCCGTCACTTCTTCCCCCTTTCCCCAGGGAGCAGCTCTCCTTCTGTCGATTGTCCGGCAGCCAGCCCCCTGACTCAGAATCACGCGCTTCTGCGGCTGTTTGCCTCCGTGTGTAATGGGGGCAGCGCCCCAACAACAGAGTCATTGTTCTCCAGAAGGGTGAGAACCCGACTCATAGCACTCTTTCTCTCTGTGTGTTTGGGTTCTGTGGGGATGTCTTGCCCATCCAGCTAGGGAGATGGATTGAGCTAGGATGCTTCGGCTTAGAACCTGGCTCCTGCCTAGGTGGAAGAGGATGGAGAAATGCTTTGGTCATTGCGGCAACCAGAGATGGGGGAGTTTCAATCATCTGGAGAAGAAAATGGGGGGAGGGGGAGAAGTAGCTTTGGTACCCTAGCAACATGACTCCTAGCTCCTAGCAACCAAGACCTCAGTTCTTAGCAACCAAGACCTAGCCTTTAGCAATCAAGAATTCACGACCTAGCAACCAAACTCCCAGCTTCTGGAAACATGGTCCCCTGCTCTAGGGTCTGGGTTGCCCAGCCCAGTATCTGGTGAGTCCCAAAGTAGCATCTGGCAGAAAAGAAAGCGCTCAGCCAAGAGAGGGGTGTGCGTGGGAGGAAGAGGGAAAAGTGGCAGAGGTGGGGATGAGGCGACAAGATCTGTGCCCCGCTGCATTCTGGGAAGCCAGCTCCCAACTAAAGCCACCTGGGGACCCCGCCGAGGCGAGGACTTCCATCTCCTCCCCCACCCCTCCATAAATATTTGTCACGTACGGCACGACGGGAATTGTAGTCTTTTCTGGAGACTCCGTCACACCCCACCCCCGCCTCACTCACTGCCCCGCCTCCCGTGACGGAGCAGAGCACGCCGGGAATTGGAATGATTGAGGGCGGGATTGAGGCAGGCGCGCAGGCTGCTGGGAGTTGTAGGCGGAGCGGGGGCGGTGTGGATGCGCACGCAGCCGCGGCAGGCGGAAGTGGGTCGCTAAGGAGGCGGAGAAGCCGCCCGCCCGCCTCGGGAGCGCCGCCGCCGCTGCCTCCGCCTCTGCCGCCTCCGCCGCCTCTCGCCGCCGCTGACAGGTCCCGCGGCCTCTGGGCGGGGAGCGAGGGAGCGGGCGGGCGGGGCCCGGGCCGGGCCGGGAGCGGGGAGAGCGCCGCCCCGCGCCCCGGGGCTGCAGGATGAAGGGGCCGAGCCCGAGCCGGGGGCGCCGGGCCCAGGAGGCGGCACCATGACCGGGGAGAAGAAGAAGAAGAAGCGGCTCAACCGCAGCGTGCTGCTGGCCAAGAAGATCATCACCAAGGACGGAGGCGCCGTGAGTGCCAGGCCGGCCCCCGCTGCCCCCCGACAGCCCCCCGGGGTGCCCTTCTCCCAGCCCGGGCCGTGCCAGGCCCCCAGGGTGCCCCGAGACCCAGCCAGGCCCCTGGGCCCCTTCCCTGCCAGGCCTCTCGAGGGCCCCCTCCCTGCCAGGTCCCTGGGGTGCCCCCAGGCCCCCGGGCCCCTTCTCTGCCAGGCCCCTGGGGTGCCCCCTTGGGCCCCTTTCCTGCCAGGCCCCTGGGGTGCCCTGACTACCTCCTAGTATATTCACCTCTCAACCCAGGCCCAGCCCCCCTGGGGTAGCTGCTTCACAGTCCAGGCCCAGTCCCTAGCATGCCCTCACCAGCTCATAGTGTTCCCACCTCCTAGCCCAGGCCCTGAAAGGCCTAATCCCTTCCTTACCAGCCCCCTCCCAGGCGGTCCCCTCTCCAGCACGGGCCCTGCTAGGCCCCTGGTATGGCCCAAACCAAGCCAAGCCCCACTTCTGCTGTGCCTTCTCAGCCCTAGCCCTGCCAGGCCTCTGGACTCCCCCCCTGCCCTTCTCTATAGCTCTCTACACATTCCTCTATCGCGCTCCTTCATCTCCTACCCCACCATGGCTCCCCATTCTTTCAGCTAGCCTACCAGGCCTCAAGTTAATCCCCCCCACAGGCCCCGTTCCTCTTAGTCTTGGCCCAACCCCACTTTTCCATCGCTCTCATCAGCCCTTACGTAGGCTTCCATCATTTATCTCTAATATAGTTAGTCAGCCACCATTTATTAAACACTTGCTGTCTGCCAGGCACTGTCTAAGCACTGGGGATACCAAGAAGGGCAAAAAGTAAATCCCCTCAGCCCCAGTTTCAGTGTCAGTTACCCACCCAGTCTTCAGCCTCCACTGCCATCCCCAAGTCCTTCCTATGCTGTCTCCTTCCAAGCGTGTGCATGCACATGCACACACACACACACACACACACACACACACACACACACAAACATCTATACCATTCTTCCTTTCTTTTGGCCCCATTCCCCCTGCCTCCGTCTCTCTGCTACCTCCATCTCACTTCCACTCTCACCTCCTCCTGCCAGACCCATAAACATCCCTCTTTTACTCCCTCTTTCCCTTATGCCCTTCTACTTTCCTTGTGCCTCCTTCCCTCCTCCTGCTCTTATTCCCTTTCATATACCATACAAATTGCCCCCATCCAAACCAGCTTCCCTCTTCCTATCCACCCCTCCCATTCCTCTTGCCTTTGTTACCTTCTTAAACAACACCCTCCCTCTTGTCCTTTCTCTTCTCCTTTCTGCCTTTGCCCTCTTTTCCCTCAGTCTCTGACTTATTCCTAATTTCTTGCCCTTCCAATAGCTACCACTGCTTCTCACTTACAGAGAAGAGCAGCATGGTATATCGGAGAGGGGGTTGAAGTTACAACAACCAGATTTCCTGGTACTGGCTCTGCCACTGACTTGTATGACCTTGTACTGTTGGATAAAGCTTTCCGGTCACTCAAAGAAATTCTTATGCCCTGCCACCCACACCTGCTAACTCCTCATCTTCATTCCTTTGCTTCTTGACTATGTGCTTCCACCCCAGTAAAACTCTGATTCTGATGAGTCTGTCATGAACTTCAGCAAACCATACTCTGATGACTTGTGGTTTGTCTCCTTCCATCTTTAGTCTCTGTTGGTGTCTTTCCTCCAACCTGCCTACCTTAGCATACTTGAAATATGGCTATGACTGTTTCCACTCCCAGCCCCATGCTTTGGCCAGGTTAAGGAACCACCTATAAGCAGTATGGGCCCAAGGCCACCTTCCTGGATGGGTCTGTATCCCTAAAGGCATCCGTGTAAAGGGCTGGACAGGTGTAGGAAGAAAATCTAAATTCTGTATTCTGTAAGTGTCACAGGCATGGCCCACACTTCAAAGTACAGCTCAGAGTCGTAATTTACTTTAACCATTTGGTTTTGTTAAAGTTCAATATCTTACATTAAACAGATCTATTCAACTTGAGCCTTCCCCCATGTCCTGTCCTGAGTCACCAATCAATGCAGTGCCTCGAAGGTCCTGAGATTGTCCTGGGTGTTTGTTTTCAATTTAATTTCACTTGGCTCTATCTGCTATCAAGTAGAGAGCTGGGAGTTGCTTTCCAGCATCCCTTGAGGACTGAAACTAGCAGTCATTTTCCCAGAGAAGCAATGAATGGAACCAAGAAGCCTTTTGGTGACTTGGCTGTCACCGTGGGAGAGAAATGAAATTTTGTGACATGATGTTTAGGTCACTTGAGACCATGGGGCCTCTAGATGGGCCAAGGTGGGGCTGACATTCATTGTTTTCAAGTAGTCTGGTTGAGAGACTGGAGTTATCTCCATCCCTATTTCTAATTTTTCCTCATTTCAATATTGGAATTCCCATTGGCTGAGAATTCAGCATCAAGAATCCTAAGTCTCCCGGAGGTCAGCTTCAGTGGTTTCACACTCTAAGCAAGGGTAAACACTATCCAGTGACATGTTCTTGTATATTCCAGGGCAGGGATATACATTATAATTTTTTCTTAGCATATGGGACCAAGACCATGAAGAGGGAAGTGCCTATTGGAATCTCAGTGGAGGGGTCATTAAGTTCATCAGATCCAACAAACTCCAGGCCAGTGCATAACACCCCTCAACCATATCCTAAGTGCTCATCTGACTTTTGTTCAAATACCTTCAGTGATGGCACACTCACAACATCACAAGGCAGGCCATTCCATTTTTGTATTGCTCTGATGGTTAGAAAAGTTCTTCCTTTATATTTACTTTAAATCCACTTCCCAGGAACTTTCTTCCCCATTGTTCCTTGTTCTACCTTATGAGGCTGCACAGAATAAATCTTCCCTCTCTGCCCATAATAGCTTTTTAGATCTTTGGAGGTGGTGATTATGTCCCTTTCCCCAAATCTTCCCTTCTCTAGCCTAACCATCCCCACTTATTCCAGCTGTCCCTCATACAACAAGGTTTTGAGTCTCTTCATCTCATTCCAGTGCCCTCTTCTGGATATGTTAGTTGGTCAGTGTGCATCCTAAAAACATGTCCTGACAACTGCACATAACACCCCTTATGTGGTCTGACTAGGACTATCACCTCCCTCCTTCCTGATCCTATAGTTCTCATTGAGTAAGTCAAGTTGGCTTTTTCAGAAACACATCACACACTGTGTTGTTCAATTGTAGCGAACCTGAAGGCAAAAAATCTTAGGTCTTTTCCATGTGAACTGTTCCCTAATCATAAACACCCCTCCCCGACCCTATGTTTGTGCTGTTGATATTTTTGCTGCTTATCTACCGAAACATTTATCCCAATTAAATTTTATTTTGTTTGCTTTGGCCATCGTTCCAGTCTGTTGAGATTTTTTTTTCTTGGAGCAGAAACTGTTGCCCAATAATTTCTTAGCCTTTCTAGTTTATCTTCCATCCATATCACTGCACGGTTCACTTTGTAACCTTGATGGGCTTTTCTCAAGGAGTTTGAGTTTCCATTTCACTGATTCTACTTTTTAAGGTTGTTGGCCTATGATTTCACCCCCTCAGGCATTTAAGACACGTATATCCCTTCTAAGGGAACCTTAGATTAGAGAGGAACAAGGCCAGTATGGTGTCAGATAAAGGACTAGAAGATGAAGACTCAATTTTTTCCTGAATTGGTGGTACTTATATACCTCATGATAACTCGCCCTTTCAGAGAAACCTTCATTTACTTGCCTAAGGCTGGAAATTCTTTTATTCTGGATAGAAGGAGAAGGAACAGAAGCATTGCACATCCTGGTTGAGTAGAAAGAGTACTGAGCTGAGTCGAAATCTGGCCTCTAGAACCAGCTCTGCTACTAACTCTCTTGTGGCTTGGAGGCAAGGGTTTTTCCCACTCTGAGCCAGTTTTCTTACCTGCAAAGTGAAGGGGTTGGACTAAGTAATATCTCAGAGGACCCTTCCAGTCCTGACATTCTCTAACTGTATCATGTCAATCATTTCAGAAGGCGTTTTGGGGGTTTTGTTGGGTTTTTTTTAGCCTTATTGCTGGGTGCTGGGTGGAACATAGGTTGAGCTCTATGACCTCTGAATTGAACAGACCTGAAATTCTGTGGGAGTAGAAGGGATGGGTCCCCTGCCCTGAGCAAGCATCTATTCTAACTAAGGTCTCAGAGATGAGGCTAAAGAATAAAATAATTAGAGAGCAGTACAAAGTAGTATATGAGTAAATGCTAAATAAAGTAGTATACACTGCTAGATACGGTAGCAATGTCAGTTGGTTCGACTTAATTATTTTCTTGTTACAAGAGGATACTGACTGGCATCTCCCAGAAATGACTGATAAATGAAGAAAGGAAAAGAAAGAAAGACAGAAAGAAAGAGAGAACCAGAAGTATAAATGCAGACAGCATCATGAAAGAAAGAAAGAGAGAAAGAAAAATTAATAGCACCAGAAGTGCCATAGGAATTCATTTCTGGGAAAGAACTTTACTGACTTGTGTACAAGTCTGTGTTAATTCCAAGAGTTATTGTTAGGGCTGTTGGTGAGGCCTCCTGGGGACAGTTAGTTCATTGGGGTCACATCAGTGGCATTATCTGTTGAGAGAAAGTTGTTTTGATCATTGTATTCAACTGAAGGTGAAACAGGCTTCCTTATTTACTCTGGAAACAAGTCAGTCTTGGAGAAGAACATTGGAAGAGCAGTCTTTGTAAAAATGGTCCAACCTGTTAGTACCGCCCATTCCTCACTGGAAACTGAAGCTTAAGATGAAGTAGGCTATTTGTGACTCCATCCAAAGTTACTGGAGGGCCCTAACAGGTTGGTTTCTTACATGCAAACAATCATCAACAAAAACAAATAACCATATAAATGTGCAAAATAAGGAATAAATGCTTCTACAAAACCATAAACATTACACCCTATATTTTAACAGAGTAGAATCTAACAGTTTAATGAATGAGACATACCTATCTCCCCTTCTGAATCACTCTGAAACTCTTACCTTTGTCTGTGTTGTCTTTTTTCTATGTAGTCCTCATCGGTGTCCATTAGAGGATGTTTTTCTAAGATTACCCAGGAAGTGGAGCCCCAGCGCAGACACTGATGATCATTTTTTGGTTTTCTTTATTCATTGTTTGGGGAGTAGGAAGCTACCAAAGTTAGAGGAAACACTGCACCTGTCTTGGAGGACCTTGTTGCCTAGTAGTTACTTGTGTTTCTTCGAAAATCATCTTGGGGCCACCCCTTTCATGAAGCCTACTTTTCTTGGCTCCCTAGCTCAAAATGATCCCTCCCTCAAATTTTGCAATAGAACTTTGGGTCTCTGTGTCCTCATCTATAAATCGAAGGAGGGGACAGTGGATGGATGACCTTTAAAGTCCCTGCCAAGTCTCAATCTATGCTTCTTTGCATCTTACTGCATTCTCCCATCTTGTGTGTGTATATATTGTATACCCTGCTATTAGTAAATTCACAGAGGGAAGGTGGGGATTAGATTGTCTCTGGTCTTTCTCTCATCAGCACACTCAGCATGGGGCCTTGTACATAGTAGGCCCTTAATAAATGTTTAATTGAATGGTTGGAGATGTTTTATCAAGTGAGGGAGCAAGTATCTCAAAAGTTTCCATCTTATTTGGTGGCTGTTTGAACAGTAACAGAGGAAAACTTGAGCACAAGCCAGGCTAATTAGATAGAAAAATAAGAATTGAGATGCCAGAGATTGATCAGAGTGTGACAGTGTCTTTTGAGAAACTGCTTTGAGGGGAATAGATGGGCATAGCTGATCTTGGGGGGACTTAGGTGTTTCAACCCTTTTCCTACGCCTTTTAAAAATTAACTCCTGGAAGAAAATCTGAGAGAAACAGAAGAGTCAACTCGGCAACTGACAGAATTATGGAATGTTAGAGTTGGGAAAAACCTGAAAAGAGATCTAGTTTAGCCAACTCATTTTCCAGAGGAAGAGGTCGCAGGGTCACCCGACGAGTTAACCCAGACGGACTGGAGTCCAGGGCTCGCTCCACTCCACTCCACTCCACTCAAAGAATAGTTAAAAATCTGGAGATGGATGTTGTCCAACAGGGAGGAAGGCTTTGCTGTTGCCATTGTAGGGAGATTTTAATGAGGGCTGATAAAACAGGCTTGACCACTCCACTTAAAATGTAGATGAGTGCGCGGGCACTGAATTTATGCACTGCTGACCACTCCCCCCTCTGCCAGTCATCTCAGCTGGAGAGATGGCACTAGCCACAGTGCTCTGCTACTGACCTGGAGCTTCTGGAGCCCGGCATTCGTGTTTCGCCTAGGAAAGACATCTTGGCTTTTAATTTTTATTCTTTTTCTCCTTCCCTGGACTGGTTGGGAAGGATAAGAAGTAGATTACCCAGGGTCGACTGGAGCAAAACTACCGAAGATCCTCGAGCCTGCGTGGCAACCCCAAGAAGCAAGCTGCCTCTCATTTGAGGGGGGTCTCAGCTCTCTGATCTGGGTGGCCTTTCAGGGAAAGAATGAAGCTATTTGAGGTCCACCAGGGTATCAGACTGGGGGGCGGGGCTCCCCAGGGAAAGCTTAATGGCTTTGTGCCAACTTTCGGTCCTTGATGAAATCATTGGTATTTGGCTATTCCTAAATCAAATATTATCAGGCCTTTCTTGTTCTGAGGCCCACTTTACCACCTTTTCTAAGTTGCGGATACTGGCCAAGAACAAGGATTTCCATTTCAGACTGACCCTGGCATTCCCTAGTTTGAATCGGATGTTTCTAAAACTGCTTGGCCTGGGTTCTCTTGGCCCAGTTGTACCCTCATGATTGGAGTACCATTTGAATCCCCAAATTGGGTGACATCTTAGCCTTCCAGCCTTCAGAGGACATCCAGATCATCTATTTAGGGTCTAGCTATGCTAGCCAAGGTTGGCTGCACTCAGGACTCTAGCCAATAAAAACTGAGTTCATGTGCCACCTCTAAAGGAATGGGCCCTTGTGCCTGATCTAGGGGTCCAGGTTGTGCCAGCTACCACAGTTGCACTGAAGGCCATATAGATTCCCTCAGGCTTCTGGAGCCTTTGAACCTGTGACCTGATTGATAGAGCCTGGCTGAGCTTCTAGGGCCTTGGAACCAGAGGGCTAGGAAGATGTTTACACTTGGCTTTTCAGAGCAAACAAAGGCTTTCCAAGTTCTGGATTTAGTGAGAACTGCTCAATCACCCATTTCTTCCCTTCCCCCAGGCTGATTCCCTTGCTCCCTACCCTTCATCCACTTACCAGCCAGCCGTGTTGTTTTTCAGCGACAGGGGATTGGCGAGCCTAGTGTGTACCATGCCGTGGTGGTGATCTTCCTTGAGTTCTTTGCCTGGGGCCTGCTCACAACCCCCATGTTAACGGTGAGTATTGGTTACCCCCTTTTGGCTCCAGGACCTGGAGGGTAAAGCTAGCTGGGCTGAGGAATGGATTCCCAGGAGAAGCTGGGAAAATCCCCATAAAACTAAACAGTGGAATAGATAGTCCAGAGCTCAGGCTGTCGCTGTGACTTCTCTTTCTGGAGGAAGCACCCACCCTTTGGACACTATAAGATGGGGAGTCTATTTGTGTCTCTAAGAAGATGGCGATTTCCCTGAAATTGACCTCGGTCTAATAGCCTGGTAGAAAGAACAGTGTTGCCATTTTGTCCATAAGCAGTTTGTAGATGACAAACTTGTGGCCAGGCTTACCTCACCCCCTGTCTAGCCATGCAGATCCCAGCTCCCCAGGGAACGGAACATTGTGTCTCTGTCGCCTAGGTTAGGACAAGCTGTAAGAACACCATCCCCTTTAGGAAACCAGAGAAGTGTAGGCAGAATGGAGTGAACCGGCCTGAGATTGGGGCTGTGGTCAGACCCGGAGGATGTAATAAATCCTCCCAGCTACCTCAGCCTTAAGGAGCATGGTGAAGGCTGCACTTGCCACTTACTAGGGGACTGGATCAGGTCTGGAGGCCTTTTTCCTTCCTTTGCCTTATTTGATTCCTCATGGGTACGTGCTTTATCTCCTCGATCAGACTATCAAAGTCAGGTCTCCATTATTTCTTGATGGTTCTGTGCCTTTGGACAAGTAACTTCTTAGGGCTAAGACTCAGTTTTCTCAGACTTATGTTTATTCCCTGTTAAATGTGTTAGAAGAATAACATGAGCTCCATCCTTCTAATAGGGTTGAACTAGCCTCATAATGTGATTCTATGATTTTCTGACATAATGGGTGAAAAGTACTTTGTCCCTCTAAATTACTATGAAGGTGGCAGCTGCTTTTATTTTGAAGGACCGAATTATCCCAATCTTAACATTGTCAACTTTTATTCTAAAGCAACCCCTTTCTCACCTGCCTTCCTGCCCCGCCCCATCCTGTCCCAAGCTAGTGCACCTACTTCAGTCTTGTTCTGAAGAAAGAAGCCCCTCCATCCCTCCCTCCCTTCCACCACTAGGCACCAGCCCCAGTGTTGTAGTCTCTGTTCTTGACCCCCAGTGGAGTACAAAAGAGCTTTGACCCCATTCAGCCTAAGGTGCCTTGGCTTGTGCTTGTCTCCTATTGAAAGGACAAAGAAAAACATAGCCAGCACACCAAGTAGAGAGGGATTACTTTAAAGAAAATTCCTCAATCCAAGCTCTGGGGCTCCGGCTTAAGGGGGGATGAGGTGGGTTAGGAAGAAGAGGGCCAGGATCTCTCAGCCAACAACACCTGGGGAGAGAAGCTTGGTTTCTACACTTGTTTTTGGGAACTGGGGCGTCCATGAATATGGCATGGTTTAACGGGCCTGTGCTCCCTGCTCTGATGTCCCTTTTTACAAGGGCACTCAGAAACCTGTTTTCTGGGTAAAATGCAGGAATGTTAGATAGAGCAAAATGGATAAAAACAGGACGTGGGAAGGAGCTAGCCAAGTACCAAGCAAATGAGAAGAAAAGGCCAAGTGAAGAGTCTGGGGAGGCCATTGACAGCGAGTCTTCCTGCCTGCCAGGTCTAGCAACAGTAGAACTTTTTTCTTTTCCTAAGTGCTTTCCACATGTTCGATGACTTCTCATGTCAGCCCTGCCAGGTGGATAGTACTAGTGGTCTTCACATCCCTATTCGCCAGCTGAGCTTAGAAGTGTTCAGTGGCTTCGAGTCAGCAGTGGGGCCAGGACCTGACTCCTCAGTCCCTCTCCTCCAGAGTCACACACACAGCCCTGAGCAAAGGCAGCAGCAACAACAGAGAAGGAGGGGTTGGGGGCGGGGGGCGGGTGGAGCAGGGGAGAGCACCCTGTAGCCTCATGGTATTCTGTTACCATCCACAGGTGTTGCACCAGACGTTCCCACAGCACACCTTCCTGATGAATGGCCTGATCCATGGAGTCAAGGTGAGGTTCAACTGGCGCCTGGCATGTCCACTCTCACTTTGTGTTGGAGGCCCCTCCCCTGGTTCCCATTACAGCCCAGGGACAGGACCTGGCAGCCACCCCAGGCGGCTCATCCCCCGCCTGCCACTAGGCCATGGCCTCTGTCCGGCTCCAAGTGGACAAATGTACATGGCCACAGTAACAACGGGCCCCTTTGTGTGGGGATTCAGGGCTGAGCATGGGCGTCCTGGGGACAGCACTCTCCTTGCCCCATTTGTGATGGACAGAGCCAGGAGGGTGGGAGGGGGAAGCCAAATAAGGGGTCTGGTTTAATAACAAAAATAACTAGCGTATTAAGGTTTGCAAAGTGTTTCACAAATGTTGTCTCATCTGATCCTCACAACAACCCTGGAAGGTGGGTGCTGCCTTGATCCCCATTTTACAGGTGAGGGAACTGAGGCAGACAAAGGTGAAGTGACTTGCCCAGAGTCACACAGCCAGTAAGTGTTTGAGGCAGGATTTGCATTCAGGTCTTCCTGATTGCAGGTTTGGCACTCTCCACAGGGCCCCAAGCTCCCTTCGCAGGTCCCTTATTCTGTCAGAACCTAGTGGCAGCCTAGATAGAGGTTCTCTGGTAGCCTCTGGGTAGAAGGACTCCAGAGATGGGACAGGAGCCTTGCTGGAGGTGGCTGCTCTCCATGTGGGGGCCGGTGGCCTGAGCCAAGGCCAGAATGGGGAGTGGGCGGCCAGGAAGCCCCTCAGATGCGATATCATCCTCATTGAAGTTGTTCCTCATGGAGAAGTGATATGGACAGCCACTTCTGCCCTTTTCTCTCCTCTCCTAATCTTTGTGTGGTTTGGAGGCCTAAATACCATTGGCTCTTCCGTCAGTTCCAGGGAGTCAGAGAAAAAAGAAAAAAAAAATTATGTCCACTGATGTGATGCAATTTTGGACCTTGTGGGTACCAAGCTATCTGATACACTGCGGCTGATCCCCCCGTGCCCGTAGCCTCATGCCAGGAGAGGTGCAGAGGCCTAGAGCCTGTCAGACCACAGCTTCAGGGCTGTGTTCAGTCTAGAAGGCCACTCAGGGATGAGGCCAGCAGCTGCATATACTGTAAAAGACCTGAGAAGCAACAGAAGCTGGCTTAGTGTTGACGGGAGAGCCCTAGCAGAGAAGGTGGTGCTTGGAAGTCTTCCATTGCCAGGTTCCGCATTCAGCCTGGGAGCCCTTGTTCTTAGCAATCCTCTCCCTTCCTAGAGAACAAGTAGAAAAGCTTGCTGGCATGTTCTTTTGTCCCCTGTGAGAGCGGTGGCTGCCCCCAGGCCCCCAGCCTCGCAGAACCCCATGCTCCTTCTCCTGTGTCTTCCAGGGTCTGCTGTCTTTCCTCAGTGCCCCTCTCATTGGTGCCCTCTCAGACGTCTGGGGCAGAAAGTCATTCCTCCTCTTGACGGTGTTCTTTACCTGTGCGCCCATTCCCCTGATGAAGATCAGCCCATGGTGAGTGAGGGGTTGTGATGTGCCGGTCACTCAGAGAGGGTGGCAGCTTAGCCCAAGGAGGAGAGGCCCTGAGCTGGCCCTGAAGCTCTTCAGGCTCCTGGTAGGTCCCTAGCCCAATGGCAGGCTCCCTGAGGTCAGGGACAGTGTCTTAATGGTCTCTGCATGCCCCCAGTGCAGGGCTCCAGGATCCAAAGAGAGGAAGCAGGTAGTAAACTCTCATTGCTAAGGGAAGGAGCCAGGGCCTGGATTGCTGAAGTCCAGATGCAGTGGCATTTGCTTGCGTCTGACCAGGACAAGAAGGATGCAGGAGCATGAGGCCAGTTCCCTGGGGCCTCCTCCCAGTTGAGGGGTATAACGAGGTGACCCTTTTTCCTTCAGGTGGTACTTTGCAGTCATTTCCATGTCCGGGGTCTTTGCAGTCACCTTCTCTGTCATCTTTGCCTACGTGGCTGATATCACCCAGGAGCACGAGCGGAGCACAGCATATGGCCTGGTAAGTCAGACCCTCTCTGGAGATGAAAGCCTCCTCTTCTGACCACTTGGAGATGGGGCCCTGTGGTCCGTCCCATCCCCGGCCATCCCACCACCCTGCTCTGTCCACAGAGGCCCAGAGAGGACATGGCCAGGCCTGGGACTGGCGCTCTGCCCCCTGGAGACTTCCAGGCCAGGATTCTTCCCATTACCCTATGCCCTCCACTCATTCCTCCTTGACCCTCTGTTTCATCTCTCCCTTTTTAATTCAGTGGCCACTTTTGCAGAATAACAGCCGGGAATCTCTTTTCTGTTCCAAACTGGCAACTGCTCACTTCCCCTTTTCTGTCTTGGCACCACCATCCTGCCAGTCACCCAGGCTCAGAAGCTGGCATCCGCGTTTCTTCCCAGTCACCACCCCAGCAGTAAATTAGGTGGAAAGTCCTTCCACTTCTTCCTCCCCAAATAGTTCTTGTCCCAGTCCCCTCCTGTACATTGCAGCAGCCTAATTCAAAGTTCACACTGCTTTATGCCTGCACAGCTGCCATAGCTTCATCCTCAGCCGCCTGCCCTTCCTCCTTCCCTCTATGTGGTCCGTCCTCCTCAGCCACCTGCCCTTCCTCCTCCCCTCTATGTGGTCCATCCTCCTCAGCCTCCTGCCCTTCCTCCTCCCCTCTATGTGGTCCATCCTCCTCAGCCGCCTGCCCTTCCTCCTCCCCTCTATGTGGTCCATCCTCCTCAGCCGCCTGCCCTTCCTCCTCCCCTCTATGTGGTCCATCCTCCACAGCCACCTGCCCTTCCTCCTCCCCTTTGGGCAGTCCGTCCTCCTCAGCCGCCTGCCCTTCCTCCTCCCCTCTATGTGGTCCATCCTCCACAGCCACCTGCCTTTCCTCCTCCCCTTTGGGCAGTCCGTCCTCCTCAGCTGCCTGCCCTTCATCTTTCTGCTGCATAGCTCCCATCCCATCAGTGGTCCGGCCCCCCAGACAGCCAGCCCTGCTGATCCTGGCATTCGAGATACTCCCCAGCATCTCTCAGTCTCCCTCCTCTTCTCCTCTTCCACGTGGTCGCCTGTCAGTCCAGGGTCTCATCCCTTCTCTCTTGGGTTATTGCACTGGCTTCTTCATTGATCCTCCTGACTCAAGGCTTTTTTCTCCACTCCATGCTCCAAGTGGCTGCCAGACTGATACTTCTAAGTGCAGGTCAGATCATGGCACTCTCCTGCTCGAGAAGTTTCATTGGCTCCCTATTTCTTCTAGCATAAAATATCTCATCTCAGTTTGGCTTGAGCCTCTCTCTCCAGGCTGAGTTCACATTTTAACCTCCCTCATAATACTCTGTGTTCTCACTTACCTGTCCTCCTTGATCCTGTATGGGACATGGTATCCCCCCTTCCTCGGGCTGCATGAGTCATCCCCCTCATTGGAGGGCTTCCCTCTCTCCCTTCTGCCTTCAGTGTCAGCTCCTAGCAGGCTTTCCTGGTTCCCCCTCCCAGCACCTCCCCGTGATTACTCTGGTCTTTCCACTCTAGTACAAGCCTCCTGTGCCCTGACACATGCTCTCCACTCTACCAGTTTATCCCTACTCATCTATAGACGATGGCGTTTAAACATACATAGAACTGTATGTGTGGATGGGTGGATGTGTAGGCTTGTATATATGTCCATACGTACGTGCTCACAGAGATGTAGCTGCCCCTCAGGGCCCAGGTCAAGGCTGCCTTCTCCATAGCGTGTTCTCTGCTCCCTCTGGCTGTAAGCGATGTCTCCCCTGAGCCTCTCCAACACTCGCTACCAACATTCTGCTTGGTATCACAGTCCTCTCTTCTACCAGAGCCAGTGTGGAGCCTGGGTCTCACTGACCTCCCTGTCACAAACCCCCACCCCCTCCAGCTAGTCGTCCCTGTTTGTGTCTCACCCATAACACGAGATCCTTCACATAACTGCCCAGGGAAGGTAAAAAGAATGAAGGACTGAATGAAATGAGCACAGACCCCAAAAAGCTGACCGTGTCGTCCCACTGTGGACATTGGCCAAAGCTCCTCTTGGAGAGAACCTTCTCGTTGTGCCCGTGCCATGCAGTGCAAGCTGTGAACAAGGGAGGGGCCAGCTGAGCAGTTCCTTTGTTCCTCATCCTCTCAGGTCTCTGCTACCTTTGCTGCCAGTCTGGTGACGAGCCCAGCCATTGGTGCCTACCTGTCCCGCGCCTATGGTGACACGCTGGTGGTGGTGCTGGCCTCGGGAGTGGCTCTGCTGGACATTGGCTTCATATTACTGGCCGTGCCAGAGTCCCTGCCTGAGGAGATGCGGCCTGTGTCTTGGGGAGCTCCCATCTCCTGGGAGCAGGCTGACCCCTTTGCTGTAAGTGTCTCCAGCCCTTGGCCCTCGCCCTCCTCTTCCTTCTGCTTGAAGCTGTCTGATGAACCTGTATTAATGTGGGATGATGTCTTAGTGGATGGACGATGATACTGGGCACTGGTGGTCTAACTTAGTACCTGCTCCCTTAGGAGCCTTTTGGAGAACGTAATCTTACTCAAAGGAGTGACTAATGGAAATTTCAAGCCCTGGGTTAGGCCAGGAGGAAGGAGACGTCACTGGTTTGTTGTGGTTGGTGGGAGTGGTTTTTGCCATCCTCCAAATCACATCACTCCATGCCTTCCTACAGGGCAGATTTCCTTCTCTAACTCTCTCAATCCCCATCTCGTCTCACTCAGTCTCTTCGGAAAGTGGGCCAGGACTCTACCGTGCTTCTCATCTGTATCACTGTCTTCCTCTCCTACCTGCCAGAAGCCGGCCAGTACTCCAGCTTCTTTCTCTACCTGCGCCAGGTGAGTAAGTCCAAAGCCAGAAGCTGGAGCCGCACAGCTTGGTCAGATCCAGCCATGAGCACCCATGCACCCTGGACTCTGGGCGACCATTGGAGGGTCCTCTGGGCCACACCCTGTACTGGAAAGGGTGGGTCCAGGAGGCCAGGGATTTCTTCCAAGTAGAGAGTGGCTTGGAGTCAGCGGGGAGAGGCTCCCAGCCTGTATATAATGGGGCTTCTTGGGAGAGGTGAGTTAGCCACTTGGGCAGACACAGAACACAAGGAAGGGGATGCCATCAGGACTCCTCTGGATTCATCGAGGCCCATCCATGAAGAATTGAAGGACAGCCTCCCCATCCAGGAACAAGCTCAGCAGCGGCTGAGCTCGGCCTCCAGGAATTGGGGAAGTGAGATGTAGAAGAGCCTCAGCACCCTGTCTGGTATAGGCCCTTGGCCCTGCTCTCTAGCTCGTCCCCCTTTTATGGAGGAGGCGTCCACCCCGGAAAGGTCAGGCACTCAATCAGTGGCAGGGAAGGACTAGAGCCCATTACCATTCTAGGTTCCAACTCTAGACCATCACACAGGCCCAGACACTTCATCCCTTCTCTGGTCTTTGCAGGTAATTAGCTTTTCCTCAGAAACAGTGGCTGCCTTCATTGGTGTGGTGGGGATTCTGTCCATCCTGGCTCAGGTGAGGGTCCTCCCCCATCCCTTTCTAGTCATTTTCTCTCCCACCACCCACCGCCCCACCCTGGGCCCCATCCCTGCCCCCGATGGGGGCCTTCTCTCTCTCCTTTGGCAACGTGCACCCCATCCCTTTCCAGACAGTTGTGCTGGGAATCCTGATGCGCTCCATAGGGAACAAGAACACGATACTGCTCGGCCTGGGGTTCCAGATCCTACAGCTGGCCTGGTACGGCTTTGGCTCCCAGCCTTGGTAAGAGCCAGCCGGGAGCCTACCAAGCCCCCTCCTCCCTGCCCCTGCCTGCTGCCCTTCACCCTCCACACAATGCCCAAGACAGGGACACAGGACATGTCACAACCTCTGCTGAAGAGTCCCAGGCCCCCAAGGGGTGTGAGCATCAGAATGAACCTGCCTGAGAACCTCCTGAAGAGGGACTTTTGATCCTACCCACATCCCCCCACATTCCCTTTAATCCACAGAGGGGGAGCACCACTTCCTAGAAATGAGAGTAGTTCTGTTTGCAGACTGAGCTTCCTCTCCTTCTGGACCCCAGGAACCCCCACTTTGTCAGCGTGAGGGCACGAAGGGGAGCTGTTGATCCTGCTCTCCACCCCAGTTCTCTGTATACAAGAGTGTTGGGGCTCCATGTCAATCCAAGGTCCCATCTCCTTCTTCCCTCCAGGATGATGTGGGCCGCAGGTGCTGTGGCAGCCATGTCCAGCATCACCTTCCCTGCCATCAGCGCCATGGTGTCCCGGAATGCAGACCCTGACCAGCAAGGTAGCTCCGACCACATTCCCCTCGCAGCCCCTGTGCACACGGTAGAGGAGGTCCACCTCTTCCAAGACAGCTGTCCCCACATCTCCCCCTGACACAGCAGTGAGGCTGGCAGGTTGGCCCAGGTCACCACTTAGCTCAGGCCAGAAGGAAAGCCCATTCCTGCTGGTGAGACAAGCCCTGGTGCCTGGAGCATTCAGCCCTGGGGCTGAGAGAATGATAGCCACTCATGGCATGGAATGTCAGAAAAGGACTAGAATTCTCATTTCCCTGCCCTCCCCGCAGGTGTCGTTCAAGGGATGATCACCGGCATCCGGGGGCTGTGCAACGGCCTGGGGCCAGCCCTGTATGGCTTCGTCTTCTACCTGTTTCACGTGGAGCTGAATGAGATGGTGGCAGTGGAGAGCCTGGAGAAGGCTACCAAGCCCAACATGGCCAACCCTTCGGATGAGGTGAGGGCCACCCCGTCCCCCCCGCCACCCCCATCCCCAGCCTGGGCCCTCGAACTTAACCCCTTCCTGTCCTTTGCCCTTCCAGCGAAGCATCATCCCGGGCCCCCCTTTCCTCTTTGGAGCGTGCTCAGTCCTGCTGTCCCTCCTAGTGGCCTTGTTCATCCCTGAGCACAATCATCTCACACTTCGGTCCGGCAGCCACAAGAAACACAGCAATGGTGCCCAGAGCCACACGCACAGCCCCCAGGCAGGTGGCTTGGATGGGAAGGAGCCCCTCCTGGTGGACAGCAGTGTATGATGGGAAAGGAGAGGCAAGGAAGCTCCACCTCCACCCACCCCACCCCCATGGGCAGCAGTATGCTCGATGTGGACTGGACCAGGGGTGGGAGGGGAGGTGGTCATGGACTGTACCACTAATAGCAAATGAGAGGACCAAGAAGACTGAGGCCCTCAGAGCCAAACACAGATAAACACAGCTACCCACAAACTCAGTCCCAATGGTGCAAAACTAGGCTTCTGTCATCCACCCAGGGCTGGAGAATAGGAAGGAGTTAGGACGACACCATGTGACGACAGGCTAGTGTTAAACTCACCTGTTTCTGGGGAACTGTGGACTTGGAGATGGGATCTGCCAAATCCTCATCTTGCCAGGAGCGGGAGAGTGGCCGTATCTCAGGTCCCGGCCTACTCCCCTCCCAGGCTCTGACAACCCACACGGTCACGGGAGGCACTTCTGATTCCCCCCCGGGGGACCCACCCCTGGTCCACTGGGTGAGGGGGGGAGGATGGGAAGAGTGTCCTGGGGCTGAAGTACCCAGAATGAGAGAAGCACCCCCCCTCAAGGAGCCCTGCAACAGCAAGCAGATCCACTGTTGGCTCTAGCTAGAACTGACCCTACCCCGTGGTCCCCCTATTCCTTGGCACCTAACCAAATGTGCCTGCCCAGCCCAGGATACTCTCGGGCAGGGAGCGCCTTGTTGACAGTATCATAGAAGGCAAAGAATTTCCCACACCTTTGTGAGGGGTCCTGATGTGCCCCCAGCAACCCAAGATGGATGACCCCCTTCATCAGGCCCATCCAGCCTGCAGTAGCCTGAGTGCCAAGTTTGTCATGGTTCAGACCTGGAGGAGAGGGGGAAGGCTCAGGGATGTCCAGGTAAACAAAGGGGCCAGCATCGTCTTACTGGTTTGCACCCATCTATTGGCCCTCCCCCAGATCTCCCAGCAGCTGCCTTCCAAAAAGCACCAGAGCTAGTGGGTCATTAGAATAACTGGCTGCTGGGGCCTCTTCTGGAAAGTGCTCCAGGCACTGGCCCTGCCTGCATTCCTCTTGAGAGGCAAACCTGGCCAGGAACCTGCCGTCCCCCCAGCCCCCATCCCTAGAGGTCCAGGAGGGGGTAGAAGAGGAAAGGCCAAGATGTCTCTTTGCCTGCGGTCACTCGAGAGAGCAGCCGTGGCCTCTGGGATACACAAGAATAAGCTCAGAAGGCCACAACAAAACACCTTTAAGGAAGGTCAGGCTGCCCATGTGATGCTAGAAAACCAACCAGGAGGTGGGAGTTCAGATAATCATCTGAAATAGCAGGAGTGACCCAGGCTTGACCGCCTTGGGTGACGAGAGTAGTTGGTTTTCCCCATGTTTTTGACTTAATTCTTGGTGCCCCTTGCCCACTAGGACCATTCACTTGGCCTGGTTTCCTGATGTGGGGAAGGTTCCCTTTGCTTGGGGAGGCCCCCAGTGCAGGGTCAGCTGCCATCAGTGCTCTGGCTTTGTCCTTCAATTGTAGCCTGTGGAGGTCAGTTACAGGTCTGGTGCCATCAGCGCTGAAGCAGCCTGGGACTCTGCATCCAGTGAGGAACTGATGGTTTCCTGTGCCCCCCTCTTCCCACACCCCAGGAAAGACCCTGCCATGGGTCCAGCATCCCCTGAGCCTCCCTGGCCCTCTGTGCCTGCCTCGGGCACGTTTGCCCCAGGAGAGGTTCCCAAGCTCTCCATTCTCAGCCAAGGCTTTAGTTTACATACAGAGCAGTTCGAGATCCCTGGCCTACATCTCTTATAAGGTGGAAAGGCTTTAACTGGATCTCTAACTGACCCCTCACCACTTGTCCAAGAGCCTCCAGAAGTGAGGGATTCTTTTGGGGGTCCTTTGTGTCCAGCAGGGGTGGTGGCCAGAGCTGCCTTGCCCTCAGCCTGCCCATAAGTCTCCATCCAGGACCTACGATGCTGGAGCCAGAGCCATCCAGATATTGTAGAAATGAGCCCACCCGGGGGGGGGGAGGTGGGGGTGGCTTTGACATTTTGCACTTTAGTCTGCTGGGACAGGTGGACCCCAAAGTCCCATTTTTCATTCCTCTTCCCCTCACAGCCCCAAGCCCAATAACCCCAGGCCTCACTTGGGTGACCCCACCGGGGGTTTCTTTCCAACAGTCAACCCGTCCTTTGGGTGGGAACATCAGAAAAACAAAATCTCATCCTTTCAAAACTATTACAGAAGACCACTTCAAAAGAATTTTCTTTTTTACACCTTCAAGTTAACAGACCAACTTGGGCTATCAGGCTGGGAGCCCCTAGGTAGCAGAGAGGTCTCCTGTGGTATCTTGGCATTTCCAGGAACAGAGCTCTGAGCGCGGACAGCTGATCCCCTTACCCCAAAAACCACAAGGCAGTGACCAGGCCCATGGCCTCATTCCAGTAAAGCCCCCTCCACCCCTGCCTTTGCAGGCTCCTACCAGGTTGCTCCCACTAACCTGACCTTCCCACCCACCCAAAAAAAAAATCCCTCGAAGCATGTGACATCCTGGACCTCTTGCCTTTTCCCCCAGTCCCTGAAAGGCATTAGTTGCCAGGGCTGCATGAAGACCTTTGTGAGTCTGATAAGCCCCTATGTCCTGGAAGCTGTCCAGAGACCACCATTTCTGCCAGTTTTATGTTACACTTGGGGGGGGGGGTGTGAAACAATTTTTTTGAAAGGGCATTTTTCCCCCAATGCAGCTTTTCTGTTCAACCAGGTGGTGCCACAATTGGAATGTTGGCACATTCCCCAGGTCAGCTTTCCATTGGGGCAGCCCTGGCCAGCTGTCCCAGGGATATCCCTGTGGCCACAGTGCCCCCTGGTTTGGAGCCAAAGGCAGCCCCTTCTTTCTCCGGCCCTGCCATCCTCTCTCTACCTAGTTCTTTTCTGGTTCAACATGCCCTCCTCAGGGACCTAGCTGGGGGATTTGAAGGAGTCCCAGTGGACCTGCTGTTGCTTGAAACAAATGTGGAGACAATGATGTGAGTTGGCTGTTGGCAAGTAGCCATGGTTTGTCCTGCTCGGTCCTCCTCCCTCCAGGACCCACCCACCCCCAAATTCCCTACTGTGGCCAACCTATGTTTTCATTAAGAAGGGACCAGCCCTATACTTTGGAATTGATGACGTTAACCTCCTGGTGTGTTGTTGATTTTGTGTTTTTAGCTGATAACTCAGTACATTTAGTTGATTTCAGATTGTGTTTAGATTCAGGTGCCCCCCTCCTGGTTATTTATTAAACAGCTGCTTTCTTCTTGCAAAGAAAAAAAAAGTCTCTGCCTTTGTGTTTCTGCCTGGTGAGATATTTGTTTAGCATTGGCCCATCCAGCTCCTGAGGTCTCTTCCCCTCTCTGATGCTCCCGTTGTCAGTGAGGCCAGCTTGGACAAGAAGGCACCTTTTGCCAAGTGACCCACCCAGCCCTACACTGACCAGTGCACGCAAGCATGCTTTTTTGAGTCTTAAGCCTGATGGTTTTGATGACTCCCAGCATCCTTGGCAGTAACTTGGTTGGCCCTCAGAGTTGGCAGGTCATCACTAGCTGTCCAAACTCCTTTGTTACCTTCCCGTCCAGGAAAGTTCCATGGGGCTCATCTCATTAGCCTTCAAAGAGGTTTCCGTAAAGGGAAACTCGGCAGTCTTGGCTCTTGCCCTTTGCTGGTCACCAGTCATAATTTATACCCAGTGAAAGCCCCCTTCTTGTTTCTCCCAATCCACTCCCCGGCATGACCTACCTACATGGAATATTTGACTTCCAGAATTGACACAAGCCTCCACTTGTATGACCAAGACCAGCTCGATAAAATCCCAGAGGCAGAGAAGGGGCTCCACAGGGGACCCTCCTGAGGGGAGACCAGCAACAGTGTTTGGAACACCAGGCCAACGGAAGCCCGGCTCTCGGGTCCTTCCAAACTCCGCCCCCTGCTCAACAGTCATTCAGGACCTGCAGAGAGGTCAAGCTGTTGGCTCAGTTGTGTGTACAGAAGGGACTGTAAACTCAACCAACAGACAAGCACTGTGTTAGAAGCTTAGGCTACCAAGACAAAAATGAGGCAGCCCAGGCTTTCAAGGGATTCATGCTCAATTAGAAGGAACAAATGTACGCATATTGACACAGACAAACAGATATGCCTATATATAGATATAATGGGGGACGCTAGTGTCTCTGGAGATCAGAAAAGGCTCGGTGTACAAGGAGGTGGTGCTGGAACTGAGTCCTGAAGGAGACTAATAGGAGGGGAGGTGACTACATTCCAGGAGGAGCAGCTAGGTGGTGCAGTGGACGGAGCAATGGCCCTGGAGTCAGGAGGACCTGAGTTCAAATTTGACCTCAGATTCTTTTTATATTTGATGTTTTATTTTTCAGCATTGATCTCCACAAGATTTTGAGTTGCAAATTTTCTCCCCATTTCTACCCTCCCCCCCATTCCAAGATGGCATATATTCTGATTGCTCCATCCCCCAGTCAGCCCTCCCTTCTGTCACCCCACTCCCTCCCATCCCTTTTTCCCTTTCTTGTAGGGCAAGATAGATTTCTGTGCCCCATTGCCTGTGTATCTTATTTCCCCATTGCATGCAAAAACAACCTTTTTTTTTTTGATTATCTGCTTTTAAAACTTTGAGTTCCAAACTCTTTCCCCTCCTCCCTCCCCACTCACTTCAACACAGGTCGCACATGTATCACCATGCAAAACACTCCCATAGTCATGTTGTGAAAGACTATATTTCCCTCCCTCCTATCCTGTCCCCCTTTATTCAATTTTCTCCCTTGACCCTGTCCCTTTTCAAAAGTGTTTGCTTTTGATTACCTCCTCCCCCATCTGCCCTGCCTTCTACCATCCCCCCCTTTTTATCCCCTTCCCCCTACTTTCATGTGGGTTAAGATACCCAATTGAGTGAGTCAAATCCAATGAGAGCAAGATTGACTCATTCCCCCTCACCTGCCCTCTCTTCCCTTCCAAAGAACTGCTTTTTCTTGCCACTTTTATGAGATAATTTACCCCATTCTATCTCTCCCTTTCTCCCTCAATATATTCCTCTCTCATCCCTTAATTCGATTTTATTTTTTTAGGTATCATCCGTTCATATTCAACTCACCCTGTGCCCTCTGTCTATGTATATGTATATTCCCTTCAGCTCCCCTAATACTGAGAAAGGTCTCACGAATTACACACATCATCTTTCCATGTAGGAATGTAAGCAAAACAGTTCAACTTTCATAAGTCCCTTGTGATTTCTCTTTCTTGTTTACCTTTCTTTTCATCCTTCTCTTGATTCTTGTATTTGAAAGTCAAATTTTCTATTCAGCTTTGGTCTTTTCACTGAGAAAGCTTGAAAGTCCTCTTATTTTACTGAAAATCCATATTTTGCCTTGGAGCATGATACTCAGTTTTGCTGGGTAGGTGATTCTTGGTTTTAATCCTAGCTCCATTGACTTCCGGAATATCATATTCCAAGCCCTTCGATCCCTTAATGTTGAAGCTACTAGATCTTGTGTTATCCTGATTGTGTTTCCACAATACTCAAATTGTTTCTTTCTGGCTGCTTGCAGTATTTTCTCCTCGATCTGGGAGCTCTGGAATTTGGCGACAATATTCGTAGGAGTTTTCTTTTTGGGATCTTTTTCAGGAGGTGATCGGTGGATTCTTTCAATTTCTATTTTACCCTCTGGCTCTAGAATATCAGGGCAGTTCTCCTTGATAATTTCTTGAAAGATGATATCTAGGCTCTTTTTTTGATCATGGCTTTCAGGTAGTCCAGGTCAGTGGTTTTTCCAATGAGATACTTCACATTGTCTTCTATTTTTTCATTCCTTTGGTTCTGTTTTATAATATCTTGATTTCTCATAAAGTCATCAGCTTCCACTTGCTCTAATCTAATTTTTAAGGTAGTATTTTCTTCAGGGTCTTTTGGACCTCCTTTTCCATTTGGCTAATTCTGCCTTTCAAGGCATTTTTCTCCTCATTAGCTTCTTGGAGTTCTTTTGCCATTTGAGTTAGTCTATTTTTTAAGGTGTTATTTTCTTCA
This sequence comes from Trichosurus vulpecula, assembly GCF_011100635.1. NCBI lineage: Eukaryota > Metazoa > Chordata > Mammalia > Diprotodontia > Phalangeridae > Trichosurus > Trichosurus vulpecula. The sequence goes on along the minus strand of NC_050573.1, from coordinate 53,691,523 downwards.
GTATTTTTGGGGTGGTCTTTAGCAAGTCATTGACTTGTTTTTCATGATTTTCTTGCATCACTCATTTCTCTTCCCAATTTTTCCTCTACTTCTCTTACTTGCTTTTCCAAATCCTTTTTGAGCTCTTCCATGGCCTGAGACCAATTCATATTTTTCTTGGAGGCTTTTGATGTAGGCTCTTTGACTTTGTTGGCTTCTTCTGGCTGTATGTTTTGGTCTTCTTTGTCACCAAAGAAAGATTCCAAAGTCTGATTCTGCATCTGGGTCCATTTTCGCTGCCTGTTCATGTTCCCAGCCAACTTGCGCTTTTTGTAAAGGTATGACTGCTTGTAGAGTAGAGAGTACTTTGTCTCAAGCTTTAGGGGCCTTGTGCTGTTTTCAGAGCTATTTCTACACAGCAAACTCTGCCACACCAGCACCCCTCCTCCCCCAAGAACTGCCAACCCATACTGTGATCCAGATCCAAGCAAGCTCTGCACTCCTGCTCTGATTCACAGCTTAATTCCTCCCACCTGGTGAGCCCGGGGCTGGAAGCAACTGCAGCTGGAAGCAGCCCCAGAGCTGCACCACTTCCACACCCCTGGGGCTGGGGCCGACTGCGCACTCTTTTCACTCCATTCTAGCAGTTCTACCCACTAACCTTCTCTGTTGTCTTTGGCGTTTGTGGGTTGAGAAGTCTGGTAACTGCCACAGCTCAATGATTCAGGGCCCTGTGGCCTGTTCCGCCTGGCCCCTGGTCTGGTTGGTCCTGGTGCGGCCCACTCTGGGCTGTGCTCCGCTCCGCTCCCAGCTCCATGCGATAGACCCTTCTCCATGACCATCCAGGCTTTCCTGGGCTGGAGCCCCTGCTTCCCTCTGCCATTTCATGGGTTCTACAGCTCTAGAATTTGTTCAGAGCCATTTTTATAGGTGTTTGGAGGGACCTGGGGGAGAGCTCACTCAAGTCCCTGCTTTCCAGCCACCATCTTGTCTCTGCCCCCGACCTCAGATTCTTAATAGCTGTGTGAACCTGGGCAAGTCACTTAACCCTAATTGCAAGAAAGGCCCAGAGCCTAGAGATGGAGGGTCTTGAATTTATTAAGTAGGGGAATGACATAGTTAGACCTGTGATTTAAGAATGTCACATTGGAGAGCCAAGATGGTGGAGAAAAAGCCATGGACTTGCCTAAGCTCTCTCCAAAACCCCAACCAACACCTTTAAATAATGCCCTAAACAAATTCTGGAGTGGCAGAACCCACAAAAAGATGGAATGAAATAGTTTTCCAGCCAAAGCCAACTTAGAAGGTTGGCATAAAATGTCTGTCACACTGAGTGAGAGTAGAGCATAGGTCAATGTAGGCCAAGCCAGTGCAGACCCAGTCCCAGCAAACCAGGAGACCTTGAGAGCCACTGAATGGGCAGTGGCAGTGACTACTTCCAGAGCTCTCAGCCCACAAACAGTAAAGGACTGGAACAACTGGTCAGGAGATTACAGGGGTCTTTTTGCTAGCACTGGGGGCAGGAATCTGTTGCTTTGCCCCTACTCATATCTGGGTCACAGTCCCAAGAGGCAGTCTTGGGGCAAGGAGGAGCACTAGCACTCCAGAGCTTGGGGCCACAGTGGAGTAAGGACCCTCCCCACAGTTCCAGGGCAGAAAAGAGTGCTCACAGACCAGGAGAAGAGTAAACACACCTCTCCTTAGATCATACCACCTTGGAGAAACTGAAAACTTTCAAGTCCCTAGAAGTATCTCTGAAAACAGTTGCACAAGAGCCATGAAGCTTGGGACAATGAGCCCTCTGGAAGCAGAGCCCCACCTTAGCAAAGAGTTAAAAGTCAAGAAATAGGCTGGAAAATGAGCAAACAACAGAAAAAAATTCTGACCATAGAAAGTTACTATGGTGATAAGGAAGATCAAAATGCACTGTGAAGAAGACAACCAAGTTAAAACTCCTACATCCAAATCCTCAAAGAAAAATATGAACTGGTATCCAGCCATGGAAGAGCTCAAAAATGATTTTGAAAATCAAGTAAGAGAGGCAGAGGAAAAATTGGGAAGAGAAATGAGAATGATGCAAGAAAATCATGGAAAAAAGAGTCAACAGCTTGGTAAAGGAGGCACAAAAAATACTGAAGAAAATAACACCTTAAAAAACAGACATGTCAAATGATAAAAGAGGTACAAAAATCCAATGAAGAGAAGAATGCTTTGAAAAGCAGAATTGGCCAAATAGAAAAAGACATACAAAAGTTCACTGAAGACAAAATTCCTTAAAAAGCGGAATGGGCCAAATGGAAAAATAAGCACAAAAATTCACTGAAGAAAAAAAACTCCTTGAAAAGTAGAATTGGATTACCCAAATTATTTTATAGAGCTAGGAAACATAGTAACAAAATTCATCTGGAAGATCAAGAATATCAAGGGAACTAATGAAAAGAAATGCAAGAGAAAGTGGCCTACCCATACCAGATCTAAAACTGTATCATCAGGCAGCAATCATCAAAATTATTTAGTCCTGATTAAGAAACAGAGTGGTGGATCAGTGGAATTGGTTAGGCACACAAGACACAGAAATCAATGACTATAGTAATCTGTTTGAGAAACCCAAAGACTACAGCTTCTTGGATAAGAACTCACTATTTGATGAAAACTGCTGGGAAAATGAAAATAGTATGGCAGAAACTAGACATAGACCAATATTTTACACCATATACCAAGATAAGGTCAAAATGGGTATATGGTTTAGACATAAGGGGTGAAACCATAAGCAAATTTGGAGAGCAAGGAATAGTTTACCTGTCAGATATATGGAGAAGGGAAGAATTTATGACCAAACAAGAGATAGAGAACATTATGAAATGCAAAATGGATAATTTTGATTACATTATATTAAAAAGTTTTTGCACAAACAAAGCCAATGCAACCAAGATCAGAAGGAAATCAGGGAGCTAAGAAACAATTTTTACAGCCAATGCCCCTGATAAGGCCTCATTTCTAAAATACATATAGAACTGAGTCAAATTTATAAGAACACAAGTCATTCCCCAATTGATAAATATTCAAAGTGTATGAGAAGGCAGTTTTCAGATGAAGAAATTAAAACTATCTATAGTAATGTTAAAAAATGTTCTAACCTACTGACTAGAGAAATGCAAATTAAAACAACTCCAAGGTACCACCTCACATCTATCAGATTGGCTAATATAACAAAAAAGGGAAAATGATAAATGTTGGAGAAGATGTAGGAAAATTGGACTAACACGCATTGTTGGTGGAGTTGTGAACTGATCCAACCATTCTGGAGAGCAATTTGGAATTACTCCCACAGAGCTATAAAACTGTGCATACCCTTTGATCTAGCAATAGCTCTACTGGGTCTGTATTCCAAAGAGATCATAAAAAAGAAAAAAGGACCCACATGTACAAAAATATTTATAGCAGCTCTTTTGTGGTGACAAAGCACTGGAAACTGAGGGGATGCCCATAAACTGGGGAATGACTGAACAAGTTATGGTATATGAATGTAATGGAATACTAATGTGCTATAAGAAATGATGAGCAGGTGGACTTCAGAAAAATCTGGAAAGACTTACAGGAACTGATGCTGAGTGAAATGGACAGAACCAAGAGAACACTGTACACAACAGCAATACTGTGTGATGACTAACTTTGATAGACTTAGCTCTTCTCAGCAATACAGTGATCTAAGACAATTCCAAAAGACTCATGATGGAAAATGCTATCCACATCCAGAGAAAGAACTATGGAGTCCGAATGCAGATTGAAGCATACTATTTTTACTTTTCTTTTGCTTTTTTCTTTCTTGTGGTTTTTCCCTTTTGTTCTGGTTCTCCTTTTACAACATGACTAATGTGGAAATATGTTTAATATGATTGTACATGTATAGCATATATCAGATTCCATGCCATCTTGGGAAAGAGAGAGGGGAGGGAGGGAGAAAAAATTTTGGAACTCCAAATGTTATAAAAGTGAATGTTGAAAACTTTACATTGAATTGGAAAAAATAAAATACTATTAAGTGGAAAAATGTTAAAAATAATTTTTAAAAAAGACTATATAAATGGAAGCTATTGTTCAGAGCCAAGACTAAATATAAAGTGAGTGACCAAACTGAAAAAAAAGTAGAACTGGCAAAATGGAAAAGGAGTTACAAAAGCTTACTGAAGAAAATAATTCCTTCAAAATTAGAATTGAGTGAATGGAAGCTAATGACTTTGAGAAATCAAGAAACAATAAGACAAAACCAAAAGAATGGAAAAAAGAATACAGTGTGAAATATCTCACTGGAAAATAGATCCAGGAGAGACAATTTAAAAATTACTGGGCTACTTGAAAGCCATGATCAAAAATGAGCCTAGACATCATCTTTCAAGAAATTATCAAGGGAAACTGCCCTGATATTCTTAGAACCAGAGAGGGTAAAATAGAAATTGAAAGAATCCACCAATCGCCTCCTAAAAGAGATCCCAATAAGAAAACCACCAGGAATATCATAGTCAAATTCCAGAGTTCCCAGGTCAAGGAGAAAATATTACAAGCAGCCAGAAACAATTCAAGTATTGTGGAGCCATAGTCAGGATAACACAAGATTTAGCAACTTCTACATCAAAGGATCAGAGGGCTGGGAATATGATATTCCCAAGAGCAAATCAGCTAGGATTACAGATAGGAGACATTAATGCACTGTTGGTGGAGTTGTGAATTGATTCAGCTATTCTGTAGAGCAATTTGGAACTATGCCCAAAGGACTGCAAAACCATGCATACGCTTTGACCTAACAGTGCCACTACTAAGTCTGTATCCCAAGGGAGATAAAAAAGGAAAGGGACTAATATGAACAAAAATATTTATAGTAGCTCTTTTCTGGTGGCAAAGAATTGGAAATTGACGGGATTCCCATCAATTGGGGAATGGCTGATCAAGTTGTGGTATATGATTGTGATAGAACACTATTGTGCTATAAGAAATGATGAGCAGGACGCTCTCAAAAAACCTGGAAAGACTTACATGAACTGATGCAAAGTGAAATGAGTAGAACCAGGAGAACATTGTGCACAGTAGCAGCAATATTGTAAGATGATCAGCTGTGAGAGACTTAGATGATCCAAGACAACTCTGAAGGACTTAAGATGAAAAATGCTATCCATCCCCAGAGAAAGAACTGATGATGTCTGAATACAGATTGAAGCATATTTTTTAAACTTTATTTTTCTTGAGGGTTTTTTTTTGGTCTATCTTTTCTTTTACAATATGACTAATATGGAAATATGTTTTGCATGACTACACAGGTATAACCTTTCTTGCCTTCTCAATGAGGGAGGTGAAAAGGGAGGGAGAGAATTTAGAACTCAAAATTTTTAAAATGACTGTTAAAAACTGTTTTTACATGTAATTGGAAAAAATAAAATACTAAATAAACGAAAGAAAAGAGAAAAAAGAATGTCAATTTAGCAGTTGTGTGGAGGATGGATTGGTGTGGGGAGAGGCAAAACAGACTAGAAGGGTTATTGCCATAGGACAGACAAGAGGTGATGGGCTCCTGGACTAGGGTAGTGGCTGTATAAAGTGCAGACGGGGACAAATTTGAGCAATGTTGTGGAATAGGGACAAGATTTGGCAAGTGAATGAGGAGTCAATGACACCAAGGCTGCAAACCTGGTTGACTAGGATGTGGTTCCCTCCACAGAAAGCAAATCTCAGAAGAGGGCTAAATTTGAAAAGAAAATGAGTTTGAGATGCCTATAGAACATCTAGTTTGAAACATCTACTAGGTAAGGATTTGGGACCAGAGCTCAGCAGAGACTTGGCTAGATGTGTCTCGTAGTCATCTGCATAGATGATGAGGTAATAGAATGTAGAGACTAAGGAGGGCCCAGGACAGTGCTCCCTTGATGCTGGGTAGAATTTTCCAACAATCTGTTTTATTAAGATTAATAAATCTTAAAATTTACTTTTTAAGATGAGCAAATTTTGTTTTTAACAATATTGATAAACCAGAAAGTATACTTCCTAATACAGGCAGCTAGGTGGCACCATAGTGGATAAAGTACTGAGTCTGAAGTTAGGAAGACTCATTTTCCTGAGTTCAAATCCTCAGACACTTACTAGCTGTGTGACTCTTGGCAAGTCACTTAATCCTGTTTGCCTCAGTTTCCTCATCTGTAAAATGAACTGGAGAAGGAAATGGCAAATCACTCTGGTATCTCTACCAAGAAAACCCCAAATGGAGTCATGAAGAGTCAGGCACAACTGAACAACATACTTCCTAAAACATCACTAAGCAAAACAACCCAGAAGGGTTTGTGATCAATAGCATCTAATAACTTCTTGCTGTGGTACTTACTTCCAAAGAGTTGTTTCATGGTCTCTTATTGGATTTTGTACACAAATACTCATTAAAAAAATTTCCAATTAATATATTATCCTTTTCAGGCACAGAGGCCATATGATGTGATAGAACAAGCCCTATCCTGGAACCTGGAAGCCATGGGTTCTTGCCTCTGACTTGTGATATCTTGGGCAAGTCAATTTCCCTTTGTAGGCCTCTCTTAAACTCAACTTTAAAATGAGGAGGTTTATTTCCACAGTCTTCTAAGGTCCATTCCAGTTCTAACATTCAATGATCCCATGATATTTCTCAGTCTAGGAAGAAAGGAAGTAAATTGGTCTTTCCCTCTCATTTTATAGCTGAGGGAACAGAGGCATCTAACTTGCCTGTTGTATTTCAGTGGTAAGGGCAGTTTCTGGTCTAAGGAAGGCATCCTGGTCCTCAACCTTAAGGAGCTTAGCATCAATTAGGGGAGGTAGTGCAAGAGACAAGACAGGTACATAAATTTCAGTGCCAGCTAATCATTCAGCACCAAGGATAAAGGGGTAATGGAGTCAGGTGTGGTTAATCAAGGAAAACTTCCTGGAGGAGATAAGTTTTCCAGATAGGAAGTCATTCAGCTTGGGGAAAGCTGCTCTTGGGTTAGGCGGTGACAATGCTGGTCACAGGGCCATGAAAGGACCTGCCAGTAGGGGAGATCCAAAGGAAAGCAAGATAAGTATGTCTGCTAACATCTGTGGGACCCCAGCGGGCACAGGGGTGAGGTCAGAGAGGAGATAAGAGGATGTGGGTCTCTGTAGATGGTTTGACAAGAGGACAGTTGACTTCTTGATCAGACTTCTTCGGCCAGCTGACCCAAGCACTCAACGTTACCTGGAAGTCCCCTGCAGGCCTTGACAACTGGTATGTTTATGACCTTGGAAGGCACAGAAAGCCTGGTCCTGAAAAGGAAATGGAAACCTGAGGAATTCCAGGGCTGGGAGAAGTGAGATTAGGGAGCCACCTGGTGGTGGCGAGAGGCAGGGACCAGAGACAAATCCATTCTACTTAGTCACGGGTCATAGGACTTGCGAATGGAAAGGGATCAGTAAAGGACATTTAGGTCAAATGTCTTATTTTATAGACGAGGAAACCGAGGCCTAGAGGTTCAGTGACAACTATATTCTACTGGAATCAGTCCTGACACACTTCACCACAGCCACCTTTCTTGCCTTCTGCCCTGATGTTGCTGAAACCCCTCACATGGACCTCAGATCAGATTCATCTTTGGAACTCCCACCCTGGGAGGCGCTGTCCTGATTGGGGAGGAACCACTCTGTCTAGCAGCGCCTGACCCCACCACGCTTCTCTCCATACATCCTTCCATCAACCCTGCCAAAGTGCTCCCCCCCTCCTTTTCCATCACCTACTTTGGGAACAGTAATAAAATTAAAACCACCGATGCTTCTGAAAAACAGCATACCATTCTGTAGCCCTATGACCTCTCATGCTCTGGAACTTTCAAGGCCACTACACCCCTTTATATGTGATCGCCCTCCTATTAGAAGGTAAGCTTCTTGAGGGCAGGAACTGTCTTGCTTCTGCATTTGTGTCCCTAGTGCTTAGAACAGTGCTTGCAACATAGAAAGCCCTTAATAAAATATTTTTCATTTTTTCATTCATTCCTCCTCCTATGGGTGAGTTACTCCTCTGCAACCTCCATTTGAGGAAGTGCCTATGTTAATGCCAAGCTCACTTCTGCCCTGGCTCAGCCCCTGACTCCCTAAACTTTTCCACTCTTATTTTACCTTCCTTCCCCTCCCTTTTCAGATCCTTTCTACAGGATAGCTTCTCCCATTAGAGTGGAAGCTCCTGGCGGGCAGGGACTGTCTTTCTTTTTGCTTGTATTTGTATTCCCGTTCCTTAGTACAGTATCTGGCATGTAAGTAAGTACTACCAGTAAAATATATGTATTATATCTTATATTTCCTCAGGACTCTAAGGTTTTCAAAGCCCTTTCCTATCCATTAATGTACTATGGATCCACAAGTATTTATTAAGCACCTACTATGTGACAATTGCTAGAGTCCATATAGACTTATCTCCTTTGGCTTTTAGCCTGAGGAAGGGGCATATGAGGTGTTCCAGGAGGACTAGTATCTCTGGTGTGAGGCCTTGCCAAGCCCTTTTCAGGGCTGCTCATCCACCATCTCTCATGTGGGGCACCAAGAAGCTGTAGCATGTACCGTGGCCACACCCCAGTGAAACCATTTCAGTAGACAAGCTAAACCAGGATAGGGTAACAAGAGGCCTCAAACCCATCAGTAAGTTAAGGGGATGTGTACCCCAAGCATGTAAAGACTTCCCTCCGCAGAATGGGCAGATGTGAACAGCCGGCTGAAGCAGATACTACGAAGTGCTTAGAGCTTGGGCAGCCATCAAATATGCCAAGGCCATGCATTGCATCCAGGGCCATCAACAGTCATGCTGACTTTTGTCCTGCCACTGGACTTGGATGACTCTGGAAGACAGAGTGAGGCTGAGGAGTTTGTGCAACTCTGCCTCACTTCAATCCAATTTGTGTCCAAGTCAAGACCTGACTCCATGATGTCCCTGGTCCTCTGAAAATGGAGGACAAACAAACAACAACCATAGGCTGAGGGAGGAGCTGAGGAAGGATTCTTAGGCCAATTCCACAAAGAGGAAGCTAAAGCTTAGAAAGAGAAGGTCTAAGCAGGAGACCCAGGGCTCAGAGCTAGACCCTCCCTCACTTCCTAAGCCAGGGTCTTCGAAAATGAGCCTCTCCAAGCTAGTAGGGCCTCTAGTCTGGCTTAGTAAGAAGAAGGCTCTGCTGGGGGTGGGGGGTGGGGGAGGGTTGCAGCTCCTAGAGCTCTGTGAACAGGCTTATTCCCCTGGGTGGGGGAAGGGAGCCAGGATAATGCCAGGAAACAGGTGAGAGGCTTTAGGGACAAAATAGCAAAGCTCTGCCTCCACCTCCATGTGCTTAGCCAGCTGTCTGAGAAGGGCCTGGTGGGGATAGCTGCTGGACTCACTGCTCCAGAGGACTAACCATGACCACGAGGGATAAAAGGGATAACCAATAAACCCAGTTTAAATGTGGCAAAGCCTGGGACTGCCTCAGGCAGTGGCCTGCATTCCATTCTCAGAGGCTCCACCATTGGTTGCTGTGCTTTATCAGCCAATCACAAGCGACTGCTCTTGCCTCTCAAAGCAAGAAAAGCATCCCTGCCCCTTCCTCCCAGGAATGGTGACAATGGGGCAGGGTGAAAAGGGCCCTTCATTTGGAGTTGGAGGATATGGGTGCGCCTTGGAGGTAAACTGCTTCATCACCTGTGTGACTGTGGCAAAAGGCACTTCCCTCTCTGTGCCTCTTTCAGCTCTAAAGTGAGGGTTAGACTACATGTACTCTAAGGTTCCTTTCCGTTTTAAATTCCATGATCCTAGGAGGTGATAAGGGAAACATTTTGGTATGGTACAAAGGCCCTCAGTCTGGGAGTCAAGAAATTCAGAATGTCAGAGCTGGAAGAGACTCTAAAGGTAAATTGAGGCCCAGAGAGGGGCATCTCCTGACTTCCAGGCCAGGGCTATTTCAACCCAACACCACCCCAAGACCTCCCTTGTGACTTCAGATGAGTCACTTAGCCTTGCCTAGAACCAAATCCCCCAGCCTAGAAAGGGGAGACCCCCTGGCTATCCATCCTACTGGTCAGAGTTGTCCTAAGAATCAAGGCCATGATCTCGTTGAGAAATTTTTCAGTGGCAGGCTCGGCAATGCCTCAAGTTCTTATGGCCTCACTCTCTTGGGGGGTGGGGGTCGGCTTGTTGTCGGAGCCTTGGAACTGGGGATTTAGATCTGATTTAGCTAGGAAATGGACGAGGGAAGTAACCCATTAATCACCATCCTCAGTCTTCTCCTCTGAGCCAGAGATAAGATGGGTGTGTTGGGAGTAAAAATAAACAGAGAGGACTGGGGTTAAGGACCCAGCTTCCCGGGGAAGCGCCCCAGCCCCTCAGCCTGCTCTGCTGGGATGTGCCCGGGACCTCGGTCTATTCTTCATTACCCTTGGGGTCTCCACTCCTGACCTTCACCTTCTGTCTGGCTTCCTGTTTAGCCTTTACTGGAACCAAAAAAGACTCAGGGAGGACTAAGGGAAGAGAAGAGTGGGGAGGCTTGGTGGGGATTCAGGGAAGTGGAAAGCAAAGGGAGCAAGTTAGGGAAGCTGCCCATCTCTAGCCATGCTGATAGATCCTCAGAGCTACAAGGAAGGAGCCTTCGTGAGCAGGACAGGGCTGGAAGAGACAGGGCAGCGCAGTACAAAGAACAGGGGGCTGGGGAGCTAAGGACCTGGGTTTGAACCTCAGCTCTTCTCCCCGAGTGAGTCTGGGCCCATCCTTTCACAGAATCTCAGAACTGAAAGGGACCTCAGAGCCAAGGGATTAACAAATAAGTGCCTGCTAGGGTCCGGGTATGGTATCGCGCTGGCGATAGGAAGAGAAAATCTCCACAGTCCTGGCCTCCCAAGAAGATGACATTCTATAGAAGCACACATAAGAATAGCTGGTATTATGGAACACTCTAAGGGTTACAAAGTGATTTGCAAATATTATCACATCGGATCCCTGTGACAACTCTAGGAGGCAGGTGACCTACCACCCCCATTTTAAAGAAAAGAAAACTGAGGCAGACAGAGGTGAAGCCCTGTCAACATCATTCCTGAAATGGGGTCCCCACAACTGAACACAATCATTCGTTAGAAGCAATTAGGTGGTGCAATAGAGCGCTGGGGGCCCAAAGTAAGGAAGACCTGAGTTCAAATGCAGCCTTAGGCACTTATAGCTGCGTGACCCTGGGTAAGTCATTTCACCTTCGTTTGCCTGAGTTCCTTCATCTGTAAAATGGACATAATGGGGATCATAACGGCACACATCTCCCTAGGATCAGATGAGATACCATTTGTAAAAAGCACTTAACCCTGTGCCTAGTACCTACTATGTGCTTTCATTTCCCCTTCCCCTTTGTCACCTGATGAGGACAGAGTGCCAGAGAGGGGACATCTCCTGACTCCTTTATTCTGGACGCCCCACCTCTCTTGATGCAGCCCAAGCTGGGTGTAGTTCTAGGTTTCCTCATCTATGAAATGAGGTGGTTGAAGTCCCTTAGAGCTTGTGAGCTCTAGGATTTGTAGGTGTGAGGGACCTCAAATAAGACACAGCGTGTCAGAGCTGCAAGGGCTGCAGAGGCAGACAAGTCCAGCTCCTTCTTTTCACAGGTGGGGGAGCTGAGGCCCAGAGAAGGGGAGACACTTGCCCAAAGTCACCCAGCAGACCCAGACCCTTTGATTCCCAAGCCCTGTGGCTGCCTCTGAGGCCTGGGCAGTGAGGCTGTACTCCAGAATGGATATTTGCCAAGCTTGCCCATGTAAGACCCAGCTTTACCCTTGTGACGATGGAAAGATGGGGGAATGAGGAAATACGGCTCTTAGGGCTGGTGAAGGATGCCAGATAAGGATGGACTAGGGAACAGGGAGCAGAGCTTTGTCTAAAGTTCCCATGGGCAGGAAGAAGCAATTTCTGGAGCCTGGTTTAGAGGGTAAGAAGGGGGAGGCCAGGCCTAAAACCACCTCCAAGCTCCAGGAAGAAAGATGGGGAATTCCAGATCCTCAGCTGAAAAACCTTGACGTGGGCAGACGATCCGTAAGCCTGGTCTTTATTATCATTTCCAGACGTCGCTTCCCACACAGTCCCTGAAGCCTTCCAGTAAGTGGAAGAGAAACTTCCAAGTCTTTCCTTTCTGGGTCCTCGTGTTCTCCTAGCTACCAAGGAGGCCCAAAGTTCCTTCCTCCATGCTGAAGCCCACAGAACAATCCCTGGCTTTGGTCTCCGGATCTCCAAGGAGAGCTGTGACCAGGCCCATGGCTGCTCATACAACCCTTTCAGACTGAAGGCTTCTGGGAGTTTTACTTTGAAAGGGCAGCCATGCTGGAGATAGAGAGAGGGGAAAGTCACCCCACCTTGGGCAAAGACACCCCAAAACTGTGCCACCCCCATCATAGGATCATAGGGACCTCAGAGGGCCAATGACTTCAGCACGCTCATTTATCAGATGAGGAAAGAGGACCCCTGGGAGTGAAGTGACTTGAGCACACAGGGAGTGAGCATCCAAACTGGACATGGACCCATTGACTATAGATCCAAAGTTTTTCCCACTGCACCCAATGCTGCTCCATAGGCCAAGATGAAAGGGTGGGAGAAGAAGGAGCTTTAGTAGTGCCTCTGGAAGGCCACTCTGGGAAGGAATACCCTGAGACCCTCTTATCTAGCCTGGGGTGGAGCCCTGCCCTTGGTATCAGCCTTACATGGGCACAGAGTATGGATGGCTATGGGGAGCTCTTCACCACTGCTGGAAAGAAACCCCACCAACACCACCACCATGGGGGGGCTCAGGAGACTCCTCTTTGAAGCAAACTGTATCTTCTTGACCTGGTATTGCTGTGAGCCCAGGCTTCCCTCCCTCAGGGTCCCCAAGATGCCAACCTATCCAACGCCCCTCCCCCGCATTTGTAAATAGGCCATTCCAGGGCAGGAGACCTCATTGCATCGGCTCCCCCAGTGATCCAACTGTTCTCCCCAGGCCTCAGGAGAGTCCCACCTTGGGCAGAGAAAAGTCCCTGCCACTGGAAATCCTCCAGAAAGAGGAGGCGGGGTCAGACTGACTCTACTTAAGAGGGGTCTCCAGAAGGGGCTCAGAGAGAGAAAGGAAAGGGAAGCTTCAGCGGCTGTGAGGTGGCTGTCTCAGCGGGAGTGAGCTATGAAGGAAGTGGCCCTCCCTCTCCTCCTCTCCCTTCCTTTCCTCACCCACCGAAGCTACCTCGTCATCCTCCTCCTCTTCTTCCTCCAAGGCCAGGCTAGTTGCGGTAAGTTCCCTCTCTCCCGACTGTTTAACGGGGCCTCTCAGTAAGGTGGAGAGTGATGCTGTCCCCAGGGTTCTGGTACCACCTTTATCTCAGATGGGCCTTGTCACCCTCACAAGTCACCGTGAAGTAGGGGAAAGGAGGTAAGGAAGAGACCTGAGTTCAAATCTCAGCTCTGCTCCTTCCAGAGCTTAGGCCTGTTACTTAACCTCTCCCATACTTGGCTTCCTCCTCCGTGAAATGAGAGGGTTGGACTAGACTGGTCTCTAAGGCCCCAGCAAGTTCTTGATACTATGATCCTAAGTCATTCCCCCTCTCTGGGCCTCAGTTTCTCCATCTGAAAAATTAGGGCTTAGATATCTTGATTGGTACTGAGTGCAAACTCACCTACTCTATCTAGCTGGCCCCAGACCAGAGCATGCTTCCCATCCCTTCTAACCAACCACTCAGGCCACACACACACACACACACACACACACACACACACACACACACACCCCTCCTGCTTCCAGCCCAAAGGCTCCTCTCACCATCCCTGAGACTCCCTGGCCCCCACTGCCCATTCGAATGTCAGCTCTTGGAAGCCAAAAATCATCCGTCTTGTATTTGTAACTCCAGCACACAGGACGTTTTTATTTTATTTCCTCATTCATTCATGTCTCCAAAGTCCCTCCCAGCCTTGTAGACTGTGTTCCCAGCCATTCCAAGTCTGATCTTCCATCTTCAAACGTTCCTTCTAGCTCTGACATTCCATGCTCTAAGGGCCCTTGAAGCCACAGAATTCTCTGAGACAGATCCATGAATTTAGTGTCTGGGGGCCCTGGGGTTGCAGAGTTGGGGCACAGCTCAGGATCTTGCATCCCACCAAATGATGGTGGAAGGAGGAGTGATGGGGATGGGGGAGGCGGCCAAGCTGACCACCCAACCATGGGACCATGGCTGAACGGGAATTCACGGCCACCTCATCCGACTCCTTCATTCTACAGATGAGGAAACCGAGGGACAGTGAGAAGTGACTGTTGCAAGGTCTTATGGCTAGTGGGCATCCACTATGCCTGGATGTCCCTAGGAAGGGGTGTGTGCATGTGTATGTGGACGTCAATTTGACATCGGGGGTCTTGGGGTTGAATCCTGATTCTTTGACCTGGTGAAAATCACTTCATATCTGGGAAATGAAGGGGTTGGACTGGAATATCTCTGGTCTCTTTGGGCTCTAAGTCCAATTTATGATCTTATGATGTCAAGCCCCAAGCCCAGGGGCAGCTAAAAAGATCTTTCAGCCTTGAAAGGTAATCACATTTAAAACCCTGTCCCTGGCCAAGAGAGGTCCCTTCCCTGCCCCCACCCCACCCCAGAGGCCCTCCCCTTCTACCTGTCCTCTTTAGGGGCACCTGGGGAAGCAGAGAGCCCTTTGCGAGTGGAGCCAAAGCGTCCGGTGGTCCGAGCTGGAGGTTCCATTCAGCTCCGATGCTCTCTGGCCTGCCCTCAGAAGGAAGCCATGGTACAGTGGAAGGGACTGGATACCAGCCTGGGTCACGTCTCCTCGAGGCCAGGCCTCAGCGTCCTGACCATCCCCGAGGCCACACTCTCTATGGCGGGGATCAAGGTGTGCATCAGCACGTGCCAAGGCAGGACCTACCAGAACAGTGTCGAGCTGCTGGTATATGGTAAGTCCCATCCTGGCAAGAAACCTGAGCAGGCAAGAAGGACTCTGGCAGGGCACTGCTCTCTAGCTGGAGGCAGGACACAAAGCGGGCAGGGTCCCAGCTCTGCCCCAGGTACCCAACGTTGGCCCTGGGCCAGTCCCACCTCCTCTCTGGGTCTTTGCTTTCCCCTCTATAAGCGGAATCTAGCCTTTGACCTAATAAAGTTGTTGGGAGGATTGGATCAGATAAAGAATGAGGAAATGCTGTATGAACATAAGGGTTAATTAATTATTGCTAATGACCCAAGCTGAGCAGTCCATTTTAGAGGGACAGGAGACCTGGCTCTGATCCCGACTCACTGTGTTGGGGCACAGCTTGAGGCAGGTCCCTTCACTTTTATGTGCCTCAGTTTGCACATTTGTAAAATGAGAAGGCTAAGGCTGCTAATTTATTATGGCCCTTCCAACCCTGAGACAGGCAGAGGTTGAGAGAAAAGAAACCAATGAGAAACGGACAGAAAAACTGAGAGTTCAACTCAGATCTCACTTACTAGCTGTGTGAGCCTGGGCAAGTCATTTAACCCCGATTGCCTCTCCATCTACCCGCCCCCCCCAAAAAAAAACCCAAGAGTGACAAGGGGCAGATAGAGAGAGGTACAAATAGCAAGAATCCAGGACCATTCTCATCAACCTCACTGACTCTTTCAGCCTTTCCTGACAAACTGGAAGTGTCCCCAAGCACCCTGGTCCCTGGGCAAGATGCCACCTTGGTCTGCTCAGCCCGAGAGGTCAGTCCTTTTGACAGTGTGACCTTCACCTGGTACCGGGGCGATGAGAAGCTGGGGGGCCTGCAGCTCTTGAACAGGGAGATTGGGCTCGAGCACGAAGCAGAGACCGGGGAGGAGCTGGAGGTGTACTGGATCACTGAACACTGGGCCCTGCCAGCGGAGCTTGTGACGCTGGGACCCGAGCTCCGCTGCCTGGCAGAGATGAAGCTGGAGCAGCAGATTTTCAACCATAGCCGGGCCATCGCTGGTGAGTCCCAACCAGCCCAGGCCCTTTGGACTCAACCCCCTCTTCCAGGCCCACCTGGTGTCATCTGCCTTCCTCCCTAAATGTCCTCCCTCCCCCCACATTAGGACACTCTTGAGTTTCCACTTGTAGTATTTGCCTGACCTGGTTTGAGACTCTTAGGGCGGGACAATGTCTCCTTCCTTCCTCTGGAAAAGGATCTCTTCCTTCCCCCAAGGAGACCCATGCCCCAATTCTCTTAGTGAGGGGAGGGGGAGGAAGTAGCCACTCATTAAGTTGGGGGAGGGGGTGCTAAAGAGACACCTTCTTCTGTAAAGCAGTAAAAAATCCCCCTTTCTTTTCCCAGTCATTTCCAGGATGACATCCCCAGAACCAAGCACCCCTCTGCCAACAAAGACCACTGTGGGACTGGTTCTGACCTCCTCAGAAGCCTCTACAGTAACAGGTTACAGTCCCAGCGTCCCTGACACCACAGCATCCCCCCTAACTCTGAGCCCTGGGCCTTCACTAGCCCCTACCTCAAACTCCAGCTCTGGCTATCCTTGCCTCCCCAAGATATTCCCATCCTGGGAGCCAGGGGCCAATGGGGGTGCCCTGAAGCTAACATGCCAGGCAGACTGTGAACCTGGGGCATTGGTGCACTGGATTCAAGCCCCAGGCAGACTGGCAGACTACCAGAGACAGGAGGCTGGGGCCCAAGACACCCTAATCCTACCGCATCCAGGGCCCCACAACAGGGGACTATACCAGTGCCAACTTGAACCTGGGGGCCGAAAGGATAGTTATTACCTGGACAAGCCCATACGTAAGTCCCTAAGGGAGGGCAGGGCAGGGCTTGTGGAAGGCAGGGGAGTGGGATCAGAGCTTGGGCAGGGGCACATCCCTCATGGAACCCCATTTCCTTTCACAGTGCCTGATAGGGAAACCTCGGACAACTCAGCAGCCCTATGGACAGGTGGCTGCATGCTGGGGTTGATCCTTGTGACCTTTGTGTCTTACCGCATGTGGAAATGGCTCAGGGCTAAGGACTCTGCCAGTCCCCAGAACTGCGCCCAGATTTGAAAGCACACTCTTTGCCACAGCCCTGGGTGAATACGAAGCTCTCGATCTTGGAGAGCGGGATCCCTGGTCCCAGCATGGGCCAGTGTAAGAAGTGGGGAGGCTACCTCCCATCCTGAACCCCAGGCATGAGGCAAGCCCGGGTCTGCCAAACGGACAAAGGGAAAACCAACTGCCTGCCCCCAAGGACCTTGGAAACTGGCTCCATCAGCTTTCCCCACAGCTATTTGGAAGGGGCTGGGTAAGGGCAGACTCACATCAGCCGGCTCATCTCGGGTGGGGATGGAGGACAGAGTGGGGGAGACTAATCCGGTCACCCCAAGGATCTGACTAATAAAGAGCTTATCATCTGTGGAGCTGCCGCTTCTGCTGAGCGAGAGTCATACAGCTCAGACTGTCAGAGCTGGGGGCAGGGGCGGGGGGGACCTTAAAAGAATGTCAGAAGTGACCTGGACCTCAGAGATCATTAATCTCCACATTTAATACAGAAGCAGATTAAGAGGACCAGGGTTCAAATCCTGTCTCTGATGTTTATGAGCCATGTGACGTGGGTAGGTCACTGGACCGAGGAGGTGCAGCTGATAAAGCACCAGGCCTGGAGGCAGGAAGACCCGAGTTCAAATGTGGCCTCAGACACCTATGAGCTTTGTGACCCTGGGCAAGTCACTTTGACTTCTGTCTGTCTTAGCTTCCTCAACACCAAAACAGGGATAAGAATAGCATCTACCTCGAAGTGTTATTGTAAAGGTCAGACGATATTTGTAGAACATTCAGCAAATGCCTGGCACATAGCAGGCATTTAATACATCCTTGTTTCCTTCCTTCCCTGGGCCTCAGTTTCCCCTCTGTAAAATAAGAGGATTAGACTAGACAGCCCCTGAGGTGCCCTCCAGCTTTTGATCTGGGATCCCACAATCCCCTATATGAATTCAGCAAGCATTTCCTGAGTACTCACTACGTGCTTGGCCCTGTACAAGACAAGCCCCACAAGGAGCTAACCGTTCCAAGGTTGGGAGGGAGGAGGGGGCCGGAAGCACAGGTACATGGAAGCACAGGTATATGGCTTAAATACAAACCAACTAGGGGTGGGAGTGGGGTAGGGAGGACCAACAACTCCCTCAGCTGGGCCTCAACAAGGCTTGGGAGGAATCGAGGGATTCCACGGGACAGAGGTGAGGAAGCGCTATTTGGCCTCCCTTCCTCCGATTTCTCCCCATTTACTCCATCCTCCATAGAGCTGCTAAAGTGATTTTCCTGGCACAAGGCAGAGCCCCTGAAAGCCCTGGGGCAGGGGAGGGATGTGGCCCAATCTGCTCTTGGGGAAGGAGGCCTGGGAGGCCTTGGGGGTGACGTCTGGAGCAGGGAAAGACTGGAGCGGGGGAGATCGATGAGGAAGTGACTGAAAAAGACCAGGTGAGAGGTCCTGTGAAAGAGGCAAATGGACAAAATCTGACCACTGCTGGATATGGCGGGGTTAAGGAGAATGAACTGTCCAGGACAGCCCTGAGGTCTCAGACACTAAACAGGGAGGAAGGTGGTATCCTTGATGGAAACAGAAGTTAGGAAAAGGGGAAGGGTTTGGACGAGGAAAGTCTGAGATTCCTACAGGCCATGGTTGGAAAAGTCTAGCCCATGAAAGATGGAGGGGAGATCAGAGGGTTAAAGGCCCACGTCAGAAAAGACCGCTTGGGAGGAGGAAAGGAGACAGTGGCATGGACGGGTCCAGAGCCCGGTGCAGCCTGACCTCATCGGGACTTCAAATTGGAGTAGCTGCTTCTCTCTTTCTCTTTACCCGAGCCCAGTCCAACCCAGGATTGGCAGAAGAGCCAAGAGGAAAGTCCAAATTACCCAAAGATGAGGAAACTGAGGCCCAGAGGGAGAGTCATTCGGGATACAAACTCAGCATCAGAAACTACCACTGTAAGCTGTGGAAGCTTCGTAGAGCCCCCCAAAAAAGGGAGGGCTCACTTATCATTAGTGAGAGTTCCTTCTTTTTTTTAAAACAAATGTTTATTGGTATCTCTTGTTTTCACATTACCTACCTTCCCCAACATATCCCCACTGCCACCCCTGCCTGGAGAGCCATCCTTTATAATAAAGAATTAAAACTGAGGAATAAAACAACTCAGCAAAACTAACCAATTTCATCCCAGAAGTCTGGAGTTACCTGCAGCACTCCACACCCATGCTCCCCCACCTCAGCAAAGAATGAAGGGCCCGTGTCTCCTCACAGCTCTTCTCGGGCGCCAAGCCCAGTACTTCTAACTTCAGTGATGACCGACTATGGCAAGGCAAGAAGCTGGTGCCACCACTTTGATGTACGAGGTAGCATATGTGTCATGAGGTACTTCCAAAGGAACAGGAGTAGGAACCTTTGGCTGGCCAGGGAGAGCCCTGGGCTAGAGAGAATACAGGAGACGTGGAGCTGGTCCAGGCCCTTCTTCTGGTGAGCATGGGCATGGGACAAGACCACTTCTCCTAAAAATGAGGGTGTCAGATTGAATGACCAAGTATTATGTATGAACTCCTGGTCAAAAGGAAAGTAGGAGGAGAGACATTGCCCTACTACTTCTCCTAGAGTGGCCTAAAGTCACTTCCACCTGCCCCCCACGCCCGTGACCTGAAGAGGAAGTGAAATCCCCAGTGGCCACAGTCATCCATGAAAGTTTAGGTTGTCAAAAGCAGCAACGAGTCCCTCAGGGTAAGGTGAAGAAACTTCCCAAACTAATGGCTGCTCCTTCTGAGCTTCCCAAAATGCTGAGTGGGAGACCATACCCTGGCCCTCAGGAAGTCCTCACCACTAGGTGAGCTAGGTCTGAGTAAAGTGAGTAGGTCTGCTCTTAGTGCCTGAGAGGGAGACATCTGCTGTTGTCAGAAATGCACCAGTCTGAGGGGGGAGATAGCAGAAATCCCCCCTCAACAGGAGCACCTTAAGTCCCCCCACTGGAAGTCCCTCCAGTCCAGAAGTGAGTGTTAGGGGAACTGAGATGAGAGTCTGTCATGGTCTCATGCCCTAACACCTAAATCTCATTCTCAGAGACTCAGAATGGATCCTTGGCAGAGTGTCCTCCCATTCCAAACTGAAATGGACCAGAAACCAAGCCCTGGAAGAATCAGTCATTTCATGCCAGTAACTACCAAGTTGCCACGCAGTGGTCTAAGTGCTGGGTACTCAAAAGAAGGCACGAAGCAGTCCCAGTCTAATGGAGAAGATAACAGGAAACACTAATGGAAACAACCAAGAGAGGGAAGTCAGTAGAATTAAGAGGGATCAGAAAAAGGCTCCCTGTAGAAGATGGGATTTTAGCTGGAGACTGAAGGAAGCCAGGAGGCAGAGATGAGGGGGGAAAGCATTGCAGGCATGGAGGATAACAAATGAAAATGGCCAGTGTTCTGTTCTAGGAACAGTAAAGAGGCCAGTGCATGTGCTGGGGGCACAGGGCTCGGCGTGGGGCATGTTAAGAAAACTGGAAAGGTTAGTTTGGGGCGGGGCTGATTATGAAGGACTTTCAACACCAAACAGGCTTTTATATTTGATCCTGGAGATGACAGAGAGCAACTGGAGTTTATTGAGTATGGAGGCATTTTTTTTTGTTTTGTTTTATTTGGGGGGGGGGGGGCGGTGCTCCTGGTCAGAACTTCACTTAGGAAGATCATTTTGGCAGGAGAGTAGAGGATAAACTGAGGAAGGGAGAACAGCCAGCAGCCTATGGCAAGAATCCAGGCATGAGGTGATGAGTCTGTATTAGAGTGGTGGCAATATCAGGAGAGAAGAGGGTATATATGGGAAATGTTATGAAGGTAAAATCAATAGCTCTTTACAACAGATTGTATGGGGGAGAGGGGTAAGTGAGAGAGAATGGTGAGTCCAAGGATGACACGTGGGTTTCAAGCAGGGTGAATGGAGACAGTAGGACCCTGAACAGTCATGGGGCAGTTAGGAAGAGGGGAGGGTCTGGAGGGAAAGAGAATGAATTGAGTCTTGGACATGTTGAGTTTAAGGTGCCTGTAGTTCGAGATAACCAAAAGGCAGTTGCAGATTCAAGACTGGAGATCAGCAAAGGGAGGTTAGAGCCACATAAGTCAATTTGAGAATCATCAGTATGGACGATAACTCAATCCATGGTAGCTGATAAAGTCACCAAATGAAAGAATATAGAAGAGGGCCTGAGGCAAAAGCCCTGTGAAACACCCATAGTGGAAGCGACCTGTATAAAGATCCGGCCAAAGAGTCTGAGAAGGAGTGGTCAGATTGGTAGGAGAACCAAGAAAGAGCAGGGTCACAAAAACCTAAAGGGAAGAGGGTGACAGACAGTACCAAAAGCTGAGGAGAGGGCAAGAACGTTAAGGATTGAGAAATGACCATTCAATTTGGCAACTAAGAGACCGTTAGTAACAGGCGAGAGTAGTTTTGGTTGAATGATGAAGTCAAAAGTCAGACTGTAAAGAGTTAGGAAGAGAATGAGAGGAAAAGAAGTAGAGGCAGCTAGCTATTCTACAGATGTCCTTTTCAAGTTTAGCCACAAAACAGAGGAGAGATATGGAGTGACAGCCTTTGGGGATGGATGGATCAAGTGAGTGTTTTTTGAGGATTGAGGCAATATTGTCAAGTTTGGGGACAGTAGGGAAGCAACCAATAGAGGAAGAAAGGATGAAAATAAGTGAGAAAATGAAGATGATAGGTGGGGCAATCTGGTCCAGGAGACAAGCTGGAATGGGATCACTTGTGCAGAGTGTATATAGACAGGTGGTTTTCTCAGGCTCCCATTACATCTAGGAGGATTCACTCTTCTCTCTTACCATGGCACTAGTCCAGGCCATCACCATCCTTGTAACTTTTCCCAATAAAGATGTCCTTTCCTCACCACCACTTCCCCCACTTCCCACCTCCCCCTCCCCCATGTGAGCTCTCCTCACAGCAGTGGCTACGTTTGAATTTGTACTTGTATTCTCAGTGCTTGGCACATAGTGAGCACTTATTGCCTTTTCATTCATTCAGAGGCTCATACTTGGCACAGTAGCCATTCACATTTGCTGAGAAGTTGCCCTAAAAGTTTTCTTCAGTGTTTGCCTTTGTGTCCCTTTTCTTATACTCTGGGACAGGGTAACCGCTCAGACCTGGGGCTCCGCAAGGGCAAGGTCTGTCTCTCCTTCATAAATGGGGCTCTCGCAAATCTACCCCCCACACCAGAGGCTTCCTGGGGAAAAGGGCTCTTCCCCTCCCACCTCAAATCTAGGGCTGCTGAGGGGCAGGGTTTATGACTTCCCCACCTATGTGTCTCCCTAAACTTAGCAGGAGCTGTCTCTCCACATCTAAGGCTCCCTGAGGCAGAGACCATGTTTTAGCTCCTGGAACTGACGCTCCCAGAAAGAAGAAACTCTTGTTTGGACTTCGGAGGTGAGGATACAAGATCCCTACAAGCAAGAGCTGCTTCCCCATCAACTCCTCTCTTGCACTCCTGGACAGGCATTTGGGTTCTATCTTCCAGAACAGAGTCGTGTTCCAGCCTCAGACAGGAAGGAAGCTGGGCAGATTTAAAAAAAAATAATACTAATAAACAAAAACAAGCCTTCCTGGCGGGTTTCAAAGCTGGGAGTCAGAAGTCGGAAGCGCAGCACGCGGAGCACGCGTTCTTGGAAACCACGGGCAGCCGTTGCTAAGGGGCGGGCCCTCCGCCCACACTCAAGATGGAGTGGCAACAGCGTCATACCAGGAACAGCTTTCCCCAGCAAGCCTATAGGGAGGCCAGGCTAGCGTCTGGCAAAGGTCATCTTTGGGGCCCGCGCCCCATAGTCCCCGCCTCGCTGGAGATGATTTAAGTCAGAGGCAGCGTCTCTTCATTAATATCCAAGCTCTTTATAACCTACTTTTGCACTCAAAGCGCTGGCGACAACGATGCCGCCAGCAGCCAACATGGCTGACGCACCGCTTCCTGCACCGCCCCGTGCCAAGATGGTGGCGCTTCCGGCCCCTGGTAGGCCCGCAGGGAAGATGGCGGAGAAGCGGCGGCCCACGGCACCGGTGGCAGGGGCTTCTGAGGCTCGGCGGGCGAGCCCGGCACGGGGCCTGGCTACCGAAAGCGAGGAGGAATTCCTGCGGCAGGCCGGGGTGACGGCCATGCTCCGCGCGGCGCTGCTCAAGGTGCTGGAGGCGCGACCCGACGAGCCGCTCCCTTTCCTGGCGCACTACTTCGACAACCTGGGCCTGCGCTCGCCAGCCAACGGCGGCGCCGGGGAGCCCCCGGGCCTGCTTCTCCTGCAGCAGCAGCGCATCGGCCGCGCCCTGTGGCACCTGCGCCTGGCTCACCACTCCCAGAGGTGCGGGGGCCGGGCTGGGCCGGGCGGGAAAACCGACCGACGGACCCACCGAGGGGCTGGGCCGCAGCCTTCGTAGACTACAAGTCCCAGCATCCTTTGTGCGTCGTGGGGGCATGCTGGGAATCGTAGTCTCCGCCATAGACATACACACCCTTTTCTCACCTCCCCACTTGGGGTGTGGGCGGTGCACTGCATGTTGGGCGTTGTAGTCTTCCCTTGCCAAGCCATGGAGACCAGATGGCACCTGAACTTGATCTCAGCTCTTAGACTCCCAGGCGAAGCTTAGAACCTAGAGCATGGGAAGTCTCTCTTAGTCTAAGCTTTTCATTTTACGTGAGCGGTCCAGAGAGGGTCTCACGTTACAAAACAGCCCCAGAAAAAAGGACTTTTGAGGTTGGGTAGTGAGAGTGGAAGGTGGGGGAAGGGAATCTTGTACAGAACCTCTGGGTTCTAGCTCTAGCTCTAGTTTGTTAACCCGAGCAATGCATTTCACCACTCCAGGACTCCTGTATTTCTGAAAACTCCTGTTTTCTCCTGTATATAATAGGGATAATTAGATTTGCCCTGCCACTGATAAACATGAGCCACTTAAATGCTTGGGGCAAATCACTTGTCCTTCCCGTGCCTTAGTTTCTCCATCTGTAAAACCATAGATGTAGACCTGGAAAGGACCTTACAGATCATCCAGTCCAATCCTCTCATTTTGCAGATTTTACAAATTTAGGCCTAGAGAATTTGAGTGGCACGCACAATGTCACACAAGTAGCACTAGGTGACAAGTTAAACCCAGGTTCCTCTGACTGCCTATGGAACCAGCCCAGTTTGTACTCCCATGATGCCTCCTTATAAGAGATTAGATGTTACGGTCTCCCTTCCTGTCTTACAATTCTGTGATTCTACCTCTCCTGATTCCCACACCATGCTATCACACAGCCACTTTGTAGGAGGGATAGAATGAAAAGCCAGGTCTCCTGACTCCTGGTTTAGGGTTCAATCTCCCAGATTGCACTGGCCCTTGTTCAGCTCTCTGCAGTAATGAACAGACTGTGAACTCCAGGCCTCTGTAAACCTTGTATCCAAGAATAGTTTGCCCCTAAAATGCCAGGAGCGTAATTTTATACTCAGGAGGAAACCATACACAAACCCCAGTTTTTATTATTACCCTTTTATTATTTTATGGTCTAATCATCACTGTTTTGTATTCTGGAACAGCTTTATACCCTTACCTCATTCATCTTCCCAATTATCTGGCAGATGACAAATCCCTTTAAGCTGACTTTACCGACAGAAACAAAGCCTGCGTAGGAGGGAGGAGCAGATACTGGGTCAGATGGGGACGGGTCTGGGAACCTAAGTCCCCCTGGATCCTCTCCCATTTCTGCAGAGAACAGTTCACTAGGCTTTTGTGGCCCAGAAGCCCAATCCCCTCCTTCCATTGTGCCAGGACAACAGGGCCCCGCCTTTCCTGATCCTGTTTTAGGATACGGCCAGAAGAGGAGGGGCAGCGGAGAGCATTGCCACAACCACTCTCTCCCCTCTGGAGGCCTCATCAGCCCACACAAGGTGGTGTCAGACATCAGGTTGGAGGTCGCAGAGAGGAAAAAGGCTTTGGACTGGGAGGCATAGACCTGAGTTCCAGTCTCAGCTCTGCCCCTGACTTGCTGTGTAACTTTGAACAAACCTGCTTCCTTTTCTGGGCCTCAGGGCTTTGAACTAAGGTCCCTTCCAGGTGTAATTTTCAACCAATTCAACAAACTATCCTATATATGCTATGCAA
The DNA here is from genome assembly GCF_011100635.1 of Trichosurus vulpecula. NCBI lineage: Eukaryota > Metazoa > Chordata > Mammalia > Diprotodontia > Phalangeridae > Trichosurus > Trichosurus vulpecula. The sequence goes on along the minus strand of NC_050573.1, from coordinate 53,666,450 downwards.
AGGAGTGTGCTAGGCACAGGACATACAGAAACAAAATAATCCAGTCCTTGATTTCGAGGGGCTTTCACTTTGCTTTGGGGTGGAGGTGGGGGGCAGAGCCGGGATACAACATGACCAGAGAGCAGTGTAACTGAAGGAATGGAGGGGGCCAAGGGGAGATCAGATAAAGTACTTACATAATAGGGAGAAGATGATTGGAGGGCTGGGGAGAGTGGTGAACCTTGGAGAAAGTTAAGGCCTTCTTCGAGTCATGGCTTAGGAGGAAGTGTACAATGTACAGCCTGATCAGAAACACAGGAGCTAGGGAATCAAGTTCTGAGAACAGCCCGCAGCCCAGGTCCAGTTGGCTGAGCATGGGAAGGTGAAGCTTGGGTAAGCTCTCTGCACCCTGGGAGCTGCCATCAGAGCAGACTTACCCCAGCCCTGAACTGGAGGAGCCCCCAGACCTGAGGGAACACAAGGACCTACCCTCAGCCTGAAGGGGGAGAGAGGACACACAACAACATGACGTGTGAATTAACGATGGAAAGATGGTCTAGAGCTGAAATACTAGATGGGAGAGTTTGGATTTTATCCTCCGGGCAGTAGGGAGCCATAGGGGGAGTGATAGTCAAACCCATACCTGAGGAAGATTAGTTCGGCAGCTGTCTAATGGATTGAAGAGGAGAGAGATGAAGCTGGGAGGCTATTGAGTCCTCCAAGTACGAGGTGTTGGCGGGTCAAGCTAGACTAGTGGCCCCCCGAGTAAAGAAAGGGATGGAAGAAGGAGATGGGGTGGTAGAAGCACTAAGTATCAATGCCTGATCAGCTCATTGGAGTGGGGGAAAGGGCAGATCCCTCCCAAGCCCTGCAAGGATGCTGGTGCCCTTGATAAAAACAGGGAAATGTCGAGGAGGGACAGTCAGCCAGTCCGGACTCAGAGGCTGAGGGTTCACATTCTGTCTCTGTCACTTAAGTATCTGGGTGATGTTACAAGTCATGTCAGTTCTTGGGGTTTCAGCTGGATAGCTTCCTTGGGCCCTTCCAGCTCCAAACCTGTGCTGCTCTGATGGGTTCAGTTCTGAGCCTGTTGGAGACGCTGAAAGGCCGTTCAGGTGGAGATGTAGGACTGTTCTGGGAAGAGCTGATAACTAAACATAAACTTAGTCATGGGTGGCCCAGGGGAGGGGCTGCTGAATAAGTGCGCATGGGAAGAGATGAGATCACTGAATAGAGAAAGAAAGAGGGGGAAAGATAGCAATAAAAATAAGATTTTAAACAAAGGTACATTGAGGCTAAAAAAGGGGAGTCACTATATATTCAGAGGTTTTTTTCTAACCCGTCACTTCATGATTCCATCTTTTTTCTCTCTCCTCTCAATTCCATGGACCAGTCCCATTATCTACCCTAACCTCTAAGCCCTTTGTGAGGAAAAAAAATCCCATGGCAGGAATCCTCAGCCCCTCCTTGGTCCAAAGGAACTCTGGGAGATAGACATGGAAATATGGCAGAAGCGGATGTCAAGGAGGCAGGTATAGGTGTAGTGCGCCACAGCTCCACTGGCCGCCACCAGCCCCTTCTGACCCAAGCTGGGGGGGTGCTTAGCCAAACCGTAGAAGAGAGTGAGGGGGAAGGACTCCTCTTGGGGCAAAGGTGAAGAGTCCATCTGGTGGATTGTGAGCTTCCTGGTCAAAAAACCTGCCCCAGTGCTATGGCGTAGGTGAGCTTGGAGGGTGGCCAGAGGCCCAGCACTCTGGGAGCTGCCATTGTCCCTCAGACCTGTGGGAACACTGGGACCCACCCTCAGCCTGAAGGGGGAGAGAGGACCCGCAGCAACATGACATTTAAAAAAAAATTGGCAGAAGAGGAGCTCTGGAGCTCTCCTGAGGGCTGAGAAAGGGCCATGGGCACTTGGGGGAAGCTCGTGCAGGCAGCTGAGGCTGGTCAGCCGCAGCTCCCAGGAGGTGGGCGGGGGTGGGGTGGGCTGGGCCAGCCAAATAGTCCAGTGGGGCCCTGGTGCAGAGGGACAGGGGATGCAGGAGGACACACGTCACACACAGTTCACCTGCAGCTTTGTTTGCCCCCCCATCCTCTAGGACTGCCTTCAACAACAACGTCAGTGTGGCCTATGAGTGCCTGAGTGCCAGTGGCCGGAAGAAGAGGCCGGGCCTCGACGGGCGCACCTACAGTGAGCTGCTGAAGCGCATCTGCAGAGACGGGGAGGCCCCCGAGGAGATCGTGTCCCCCCTCCTGCGGAAGATCCAGTGCCGGGACCACGAGGCTGTCCCCTTTGACATCTTCCGCTATGGCATGCTCACCTGTTTTGTGCTTCTGGAGTTTGTGGCCCGGGCAGATGCCCTCTACGAGGTTCTGGATGACTCAGGCCAGGCTGACCGCCGGGTGTGCCAGGCAGTGCTAGACACCCTGGAGGGGGCCCTCTTGGCTGGCGATTTTGAAGCTCCCAGCCGATACCTCGAAGCCGGCTCTCAGCTGGGTCCCGACTGCCTTGCCCTAGCCATGGACCGGGCCCTACTGGCCCGCAAGCCCAACTCGGCCATGCTGAGGGACGAGTTCCTGGAGAAAGCTGCTACCCTGTTTATTGCCAAGGTCAGGCCTGTGGGCTAACCCCAAAGCTGCCAAACCTTTCAGGGATCAACCTGGCCTAAGATATGGGTTGGGATAGTGGGGATCAAAGGGCAATGCTACCCCACCCTTTCTCTTTGCCTCTGGTTCCACTCTGCCTTCAGATACCTCATTCCTTTCCCTGACCCCTTGCTGGGAAAGGCTGTCTGGCTGGCTTGGGCATTCCTAGGAGGAAGGGATAGGGCCTGAGCTGCTGGCAGCTCAGACTGCTCAGGTTCTCCCAAAAGGAAAGTGCCATGGCATGTTGGGAATGCCAGGGAACCTGACAGACTAAAGACCAGCTCTTTCTCAGCCCAAACTTGTTCAGTCTCACTTCCCCTTGGGGACCAGTCTTGGGGAGATCAGCACCCTCTCTCTAGCCACTGAAAAGCTTCTCCCCCAGATGAGAATCAGAATCCAGGTGGTTTCCCAAAGGGGAGAGGGGTCAGGTCCAGAGATCATTTTCTGGACTGAAATTGGGAAATAGAGCTCCCCAATCTGCCCACCATTCCATCCAGCTCAGCATTGAGGCCTGACTCTCCCCAACTGTCCACCCATGGCTTTTCCCTGCCTGCCACTGGCACCCTCTCTGCTCCTTGGGCTGGGGCTCCCAATTGTCCCAAACTTCCATCCTCACTCTAAGTAATAAATTCTTTATAACCTCTGTCCACCACTGTGTCTATGGATGAGTCAAGGCAGCTTTTTCCTGCCTACTCTCAGCGTCAGCCAAAAAAATGAGCTTCCCTGGTTGGGACAAAAGAGTCCCGGCCTCATCTTCCTTAAGCAGACATCACTCAGCCCCAGGCAGGGCCTTTCATCAGACCTGTAATTCCTTGAACTCCATTCCCTGGCCTGAGAGATGAGAAATGTTGACTTGGGTCTCAGACGAGGTGACCCTAACTAATGCTTTGTGCAGGCTAAGAGAATGGCTGGTGGGAAGGAGGAGGAGGGGTCCAGACCACTCATCAGGCCTTACTTCTGTCCTTGTCAGATACCTGTGTTCAAGGTTCACACATGGAAGCCGAGAGCAAGTGGGGCCTAGAGTCAGGTGTCTACCAGCCCTCCCCACTCGTGCCCCCTCAGCTGCTGGGGAAAGCCATGAAATGGTACCAACATGTCGACTACAAATTCATGTTTGACCTTTGCTGGGCCCTCCAGTCCTGGGGCTTGCCTGGCCCACACCCCTTGGTGACTGCTACATATCTCACCCCTTGTGCCCCACCCTGACATAGTCACACATACACCCTCAGCAGATGACCTCACCTCCCATCCAGCAGGAGCCCAGAGCTCCCTGACTCTGCCTCCTCCTCTCTACCCTATCTTTCCTGTCTGCAAAGGAGGGGTACTTCTTTTGGACAAGGCTAATGCTTCCACCTATTCCTGAGATCCCAGTTCGTCCCACCCCCTCTGGGGACCCTGCGCCATGAAGAATGCCCGCTCTCTTAGACACGTTCCATCTCTTCCTCTCCAGTGAGAACACAAGCTTAGTTCTGCCCTATCCTTCAAAACAAAACAACTCTCCAGCAGCCTGCCCCTCCTTCTTGCCTAATAGTCCATAGTGGGTGTTGTGAGCTAGTGACCTGGAACCAGAGATGTGACCAGCTTCTCATACCCATTTCCCATTCCTGTTGCCATTTCATAAACCAGCAGCTACACTGGGGAGGGAAAGAATGAGCTGGCACAAAACTCCTCCATCCACATGGGGAATCATTGAAGGATAGCCACAACTGGCCAAGTCTGGGGTCAGACTAAATACAGCTCAGCACGGGGCTGTGCCAAATGAGGGACTTGGGTTTTCACAAAGGATCTTTGGTTTCTATCTTTTGTTTTTACATCATCCCCATTTCCAAATACAGCTCCCTGCCTCCCCAGTAAGCTGACCCTTGTAACAAAGAATAAAAAAGGGTGACACAGAACAGCTCTTCAAAGCTAACCAACCCGGCGGTGTACCCCAGCCATAGTCCTCCCCCTCCATATGAAGTAGGGAAGGTGGTTTTCTGAGCACCCTCTTCAATCCTGGCCATTTTTGTGGGACAATAGCACAAAGGAGACTCCATCTTTGATGTTTGCTGGTGAATAGTAGTGTTTTTCTTCCTTCAAGATGCATAGCTCAGAGGTCAAAGGCAAGGACTGTCATACTCAGGGTTGAGACACCTGACCTAGCCTGGCCTTTATCTTACTCAAGAGCATGGGCTGGATTCCCTGAGACTCTCTTGTCTCTACGTGCCTGGAGCTCAGGGGCCTACCCCTCCATGCTATGGCTGTTCCCTATCCATCTTTATTACCCCTTTAGGATTAAGAGACAGAGACAAGGCTCCTCCAAATAACTCAGGAACATAGCCGATAGCAAAAAGTAAAAGTCCCATTAAACATTCAAGAAAAGGCAGCTAGATGGCACAGTGAATAGAGTGCCTGGCCTAGAGTCAGCAAGACTCATCTTCCTGAGTTCAAATGTGGCCACAGATATTTACTAGCTGTGGGACCCTGGACAAGTCACTTAACCCCTTTTGCCTCAGTTTCCTCATCTGTAAAATGAGCTATGGAAGGAAATGGCAAACCACTCCAGTATCCTAGCCAAGAAAAACGCTAACAAGGTCACAAAGAGTCAGACACAAGTGAAATGACCGAATGAAATATAGAGGGGAATAAAATTATTCTACTAAAATACTTTTTTTAAAGTCTCCGTGGGCATGAGTGTGGAAAGAATGTCTGCATCAGCAAAAGTGCTCAAGGATCATCTTTAAGTGAGTATAGGCTAGCTATCAGTTCATCTGGAAGCATTAAGTCCTGCTGCGTGCCAGGCACTTGTGTGCATTTGATCGATTGGGGAGACAACATGTATTTAGATACCTATAGAAATAGACCCAAAAAGGTAATTGGTGGGGAAGCAGAGGTGAGAGGGAGGAATGGGAATCAAGAAAGGTTTCACACACAAGGTGGTGTCTGAGCTGCGTCGAAGCAAAGAAGGGGGTTTGAGGGTCCAAGGCGAGGAGGGAGTGCTTGCCAGACAGAGGCTAGAGCCAATATAATGTCGTGGAGATAGGTCATGAAGTCTTCCGTGTGCGGGGTTAGCAAGAAGGCCAGATTGACTGGACTGCAGAATTTGTGAGGAGGAGTAAAGTATAAGGCTGGAAAGGTGAGTTGAGGCTAGGTGGTGAAGGATTTTAAATGCCCAACAATGGATTTCATAGTTCATCCTAGAGGCAATTAGGGAACCATTAAAGTGTACTGAATAGAGGGATGACATGGTCAGATCCGGGCCTTAAGGACGTCACGTCGGCAGTTGGATAGAGCATGGGTTGGAGAGAGGAGAGACATGAGGCCGGGAGACTGATTAGGAGGCTGTTGGAAGAGTCTAGGGGAGAGCCTGAATCAAGGCAGTAGAAGAGAGTAATGGTCGGATGCAGGAAATGCTGTAGATGTAGAAACAGTAAGATCGGGCAACTGAATGAATATACAGGGTGAGGGAGGGTGAGGAGTAGAAGATGAGGCCAATGTTGTAAACATAGGGGAGGGGAAGGTGCTGACAGCCTCAACAGCAACAGGGAGGTGGGGAAGAGGGACATTTTAACATGCTTATGGGATATCTAGTTGGAAATATGGTGAAGGCTGGTTTTTTTAATATTTCAATAATGATTTCAATATAATTGGTCCGTTGTAATCCTTGGTATTTTATTTTATGCATTTAAAAATATTCTGGTTTTAACATGTAATTGGGGAAAATATTATATTAAAAATATTATCCTGAGAAGGGGTCCATAAGCTTCACCAGACTTCCTGAGGGTTCCAAAGCACAAAAAAATGAACTCCTCCAATAGGGAGTTGGCCATGTGGGACTAAAGCTCAGAAGGAGACTAGGGCTGGATATCTAAACACAGGAGCCATCTATATGATGATGAGAATTAAGCCCATGGGAACTGATGAAGCCATCAAGTGAGAGAGTACAGAGAAATAACATATGTATATCTATCATGTTTGAAGTCTTTTACTTCAAAAGGGGAATTTAAAAAAAATAATTTTAATTAATCTTTTGTTTTTGCATCACTTACATTTCCCAATGCATTCTTCCTCCCGTCATTTGAGAGCTTTCTTCTATGATTTTTTAACAGGAAAAAAAAATGTTCCTCAAAACTAACCAAGATAGCAAAAAAAAAAAAAAAAGGCTGATATTATATGCAGTTTGTTCATATCTCCTCTTTGGGGTTAAGCTTGGTCATTACAATTTTTGAGGCAATGAGTTTTGACTGTTTTTGTTGTTCTGTTTACATTATTGTAGTCTGGTGTTTATTATTTTCCTGTTACTGCATACCTTCTGCATCCATTCATATAAGTCTTTTGATGCTTCTCCATATTCATATCCATAGACTATTCCATCACAATTGCATACTACAGAATTGTTTAGCCATTCTCCAATTGATGGCTTTCCAGAACAGATGGACCAATTCAAACGTCCACTGACAACACATAGATGTGCATTTCCATCTTTCCACAGTCCCTCAAACACAAACAATGCCTATCATTAAAGGGTACATTCTTTATGCCCCTTGAGTCCAGAATGGTGATGAGAAAGAGGCCACTGACCTGAGAAGCTGAGCAGTCAAAGGAAGGTGTGAGATAGGACCGCATAACAGGGTTCCTCTCCAGCCATCTCCCATATATATGCCCTGGTACACTAATAAATGCAAGGTCGCCCCCCATATCTGAAGTACTAAACAAGAGACTCCCTGGCTAAACCTGCTCTCTGAGTGTCTGCTGCCTTGTACAGAGAAAGTATTAGTGGGAATTCTGTAGAGCTATGCTTATAGGTGAAGCTAAAAGCTCTGGCACTGAGTACGATTATGAATGATTCCACTCATCGCTGGACTCAAAGTACGTTCTGAAAAGTCACCATTGCTACGGTCACTGTGAGAGATTGGTAAAAGTTAGGAAAAGTTAGGTTTCCACAGAAGAGTTAATTAAGTTCCACAGAATAATTAATGAAGTATCAGCTTGAACAAAGAAGGGAATAAAAATTAACTGAGGTAGATTGACTCAGCCAATGAGAGAATGGCTAGGGGCTTTCTGAAAACCACAAACTCTGGGATATAGGCAAAACTGGTCTAAACTGGCCAGATAACAGGGTTGAAGAGAAAATGGTCAAATGGCTACCATGCATGCTTAATTGGCTAATTGAATATTACCTTACACACTCACAGGGAAGAGTTTTCTGCCATTTTTGAACATGGAATGTACGAAGAGGGGAGGGGGACATGCTTACACATATCAAGGAGAGAACATATGAAGAGGTGTATCAGGGAGAGTGGAGCGGACCAATCCTCTCTCTGGGGGGAGGTACTGAGCTGGTGGTGCGTCAATCTATGTCAGTCTAACAGAATAAAGTTGGTCTCCTGTATTCCCCACTCCCTCTTCCTAAGAAGGGTGGAGTCCACTCCTGGCCAGGAACATTTACCAATTCCTTTGGATTCCTCAATAATAATAAATTGCCCTTGATACTCGAATCTCATTGTCAAGCATATTTCTAACAAGTCACCAAATCCAAAGTCTTGTTCTCAGCACTCATATTTGATCTCTCTGCAACATTTGGCACTGCTAACCAAGACCTCTTTTTACATGGCATCTCCTCACTTGGCTTCTATGATGTAATACTTTGATGGTTTTCCTTCTACCTCTCTGCCCACTCCTCCTTTGTTTCCTTTGCTGGAGGTTCTGACACCTTTCCTGAAAATATAGACTTTTTCCACTTCTTTGGCCTCTTCTTTTCTAGAGAAAAAGTCATGGGTAGTGAAAAGAACACCAAATTTAGAATTAGAGGTTGTTGTTCAGTCGTATCTGATTCTCCATGGCCCCATTTTGGGGTTTTCTTGGCAAAGATACTGAACTGGTTTGCCATTTCTTTCTCCAGCTCATTTTACATATGAGGAAACTGAGGCAAATAGGAAGTGTCTGAGGCCAGATTTGAAGTCTTGAAGAAGAATCTTTTTGATTCTAAGCCCATTGTTCTATGCACTATGGGGCCACCTAGCTGCCCATTAGAGTTAGAGGACCTATGTTCAAATACCAGCTGTACTGTTTACTACCCAGCTTATCTTTGGCAAGTCCCATATTCTCTCTGTGCCCCACCCTCCCTTTTTTTTTCTATTTCAAATCCTTTATCTCATGAACTTAAACATTAATAAAAGTTGAGTAGATTGTAGATTAAAGGTTTTGTTGTTGTTGTTTTCTAAGATACTTCTTTTGTAAAGTAACCAGAATTAGCAACTATACTGAAAAAAAATCTGTAAAGGGAAGTAGAATATATAATCTTTAAGGTCCATTTCAAATTAAGTTCCTATGATCAATTCTACTAACATCTAGAATTTGTTATTGATAGTTTTTGGTTTTGTATCACTTTAACTTTAGAAATACATCCTTCCCAAGGAGACATCCCTTGTAAAAACAAACAAATAAAAAAGAAAGAGGAAAAAAAACCAGTTCAGGGAAACTAACCAGCAGATCAGTGGAGTCTGACGATACATGCACTGTTCCACACCCATAGTCGACACCCACACACAAAGTGAAGTGCATTATCTCATCTCTTTTTCAGGGGTGGGGTGTGTAGTAAATTAGGTCATAATTACACAGTATGTTCAGGTTTTTTTTTTTTTTGGTTCTTTCCTTAGTCATTTTGCACATTGTTTTCCTGGGGGGAAGGGGGTGGAAAGGTAAACTATATCATAATTACACAGTTTGTTCAGGTTTTTTTTTTTATCTTTCCTTAGTCATTTTGTACATTGTTTTCTTGGTTTGGTTCTGTTGGCTATATTCTATATCAGTATGTCTTCCATACTTCTCTGAATTCTTCATACTCGTCATTTCTTGCAGCGAAGAAATAAGCCCTCCCATTCATCTACCGCAATTTGTTAAGCCATTGCCCAATTGATGGACATCTAATTTATTTTCCAGTTCTCTGCCACCACAAAAAGTGCTATTATGAATATTTTGGTGAATCTTGAGCCTTTTTTTAAATTGTCTTTGATACTTTGGACCTGGCAGGGGAATCATCACCTATTAAACACCTGCTGTATCTAAAGCACTGTAATGTGCACCAGGAGATACAAAAACAAAAAAAGTCAGTAACTGCCTCAAGGAGCTTGAATTCTTCTGGAAGGTTACAAAGTGTATGCTGATAAGTGAATACAAGGCAATTTGACAGGGGCAGCTAGGTCAAGCAGTGGATAGAGCCCGGGCCCTGGAGTCAGGAGGACCAGAGTTCCAATCTTGCCTCAGACACTTATTAACCGTGTGAACCTGGGCAAGTCACTTAACGCCAATTGCCTCCCAAAAGACAAACAAAAGAAATTTGAGGAAGATAAGGACTCTTATAGCTGGCGTTGATCAGGGAAGGTTTCATAAAGGAAGGTTTCATATCTGAGAAGATTTGAAGGAGGAGAGAGATTCTGAGAGCCATGAATGTGTAGAGGGCAGGAGATGTATGTCAAGTCCAAGCAACAGTCAGTAGTCCAATTTGGCAGGGACATATGATAGGGAGCAACATGAAACAAGGTTGGAAAGGTAGGTTGGAGACAGATTGCAGAGAATGTTAAATATCAGATTGAGAATTTTATATTTTATCATAGAGACAATAGGGTGCTATGGAGGACTTTTGAGCAAAGGAGTAGCATAGATAGCTTTTTGCCTTAGGAGGATTGATTTGGCAGTTGTGTGGAAAAAATGGATTAATTAGAGAGGAGAGACTGGAAAGAGAGAGACCAATTAAGAGATTACTACAGTAGTCCAGGTAAGAGGTGATGAGGGCTTGAACAACAGTGGTGACAGTGTAAGTGGAAAGAATTAGAGGAATACTAGACGTGATGTGGAGCTTAACAATTATATCCTTAATGTGAATGGATTAAACTCTCCATTAAGATAAAATGACTAAGAAAACAAAGCCTAAAATTTGATGCATAGAGGAGATATATTTAAAACATATAGACACAAAGTAAAAATTAGGGCTAGGACAATATCTGTTTTTTTAATAAGGCATTAAAAAAGTAAAAATTGCAATCATGATTTTAAATAAAGCAATAATAAAAATGAATACGAAAAACAAACAGGGAATCTACATTATGCTTAAAGACGTCATAAATAATGAGTCAATAGCATTATTCAGCACGTGGCTGTGCTGGCATAGCTATTTCCTGGTATGAAAATATGTTCGAACATATTGTCTAATTTCTTAAAGAAAAAGTCAGAAGAATTGCAAGGAGAGGAAAAAGGACATTGATTGTAAGGGATGGAGGAAGCCAGGAAAGGGAAAAAGAATAAGCATTTATATAGCACCTACTATATACAGGGGACTATGCTAAATGCCTTATAAATATTATCTCATTTGGTCATTTGATCCTCACAACAACCCTTCAAGGTAGGTACTATTATTAATCCCATTTTACAGTTGAGGAAACTGAGGTCAACAGATATTAAATGACTCGTTCAGGATCACACAGCTAAGTAAGTGCCAGAGGCTAGCTTTGAACTCACATCTTTATAACACCATGCCCAGCGCTCTATTCACTGTGACACCTAGCTACGTAAGAAAAATTTTAATATTTATCCTGTAGAGTTGGATAATTCTAATAGAAAGATAAAGAAGGAAAATATAGAGCTGAACAGATTACTGGAAAAATAAAATTTGAAAGATTTATGATAATTTCTGAATGGGAACATTAAAGAAAAATATATAAATTTATCTATCGTCTATCTATCTGCCTATCTATCTGTCTGTCTGTCTGTATGTATGTATGTCTGGCTACATATTTATCTACCTACCTGTTTATCCATACATCTACTCACCCATCCATCCATTCATCTATCTATGTATCTATCCTGTCTGTCTGTCTATCTATCTACCCATCTATCTATCTACCTGTCTATCTACCTACCTACCTATCTGTCTATCCATCCATCTCTCTCTCTCTCTATCTATGTATCTATCCTCTTATCCTTCTATCTATCCATTTTTCTATCTATCCATCCATCTATTTATCTGTCTATCTATCCACCTATCTATCTATCTATCTATCTATCTATCTATCTATCTATCTATCTATCTATCTGCCTGTCTGTCTGTCTGCCTGTCTATCTATCTATCCATCTATCTATCTACCTACCTACCTACTTGTCTATCCATCTATCTATCTATCTATCTGTTTATCCTCTTATCCTTCTATCTATCTATCCATCTATCTATCTACCTACCTATCTACCTACCCATCTATCTGTCTATCTATCTATCTATCTATCTATCTATCTATCTATCTATCTACCTTTCTATCTATCTATCTATCTATCTACCTGTCTATCTATCTATCTATCTATCTATCTATCTATCTATCTATCTACTTGTCTGTCTGTCTATCTATCTACCTATCTGTCTATCCATCTATCTATCTATCTATCCTCTTAATTTTCTATCTATCCATCTATCTTTCTATCATCCATCTATTTATCTGTCTATCCATCCATTTATCTATCTACCTATCTATCTATCCATCCATCCATCCATCCATCTATCTATCTGTCTATCTATCCATCTATCTATCCTATCTGTCCATCTATCTTTCTACCTATCCATCTATCTATCTATCTATCTATCTATCTATCTATCTATCTATCCATCTTTCTATCTATCCATCCATTTATCTGTCTATCTACCTATCTACCCATCCATCTATTTATCTATCTATCTAGCTATCTCTCAGCATCACATAGTGCCTTGACAAAAAAATTGATCCTGTGCTAGACATAAAGAACACATAAGCCAATGAGAAAGAGCAGAAATAGTAAGTCTGTCTTTTCTTTCTCCCAATGCAGAGAGAAGCAGAACTGACAAGATTTGGTGACAGATTGTATATGGGCGGGAGTGTGTGTGTAAGGAGAAAGGCCTGGGAGAGTGGTGGTTCCCTCAATCGAAATGGGGAAATATGGAGGATGGACAGATTTAGGGGTAAAAAAAATAAAGAGCTCTGTTTTGGATATGGGACGGGTGGTGTGGTCTAATTGTAAGTCTGGTAGCTAGTATAGTAGTAATAGTTATCCATACCAGACTTACTTCCCTGTTTTCTAACAGAAGGCTGTAGATTAGACTAAGAGGTGTAATACATGATTTAGCCAGCAGATGGCTCTTCCCTCAAGCCACCAGCCTTCCGGTTTCATCAGAGTAAGGAGTGTACATCTGTTGGTTGGCTTTCCCAATGGCTGGAATAGCCTTGCTCAGCACCAGGTGCTCTGCTCTCAGAATGACAAACCTCTCCTCAAGCTTGCAGGTGGTGAAGCACTAGCTGTAATCATCTTTTGGCCTAGAGAAAAAGAAATGGAATGTCACTGGGAGAAATTAATATTATAGAAACTTCAGTTTGGGACTCAGCCTCTACCCTACATTTGGGGCACTTGGTCAGCGGAACCCATCCACAAAACTAGGAAGACTGATTTTTTTAGTGGCCACATGATTTATTAAAACACAGCACCACGAATCAAAGCCGTCACAGAGCAAAATTGTGAAGAAGTTGTGTTGTCTGATCATTTCGACTCCCAAACCTCCTCCCAGCTGCTGGTAGATGAGGAAGGGGAGAGGGAGGGGAGGGGAGGGGAGAGCAGGGGAGGGAAGGGATTACAAGGTGGGAACTTGCCTAACTCAATTCCGCAAACAATCAGAAAATGGGAGAAGCATTTGGGTTTGCTGAGCCAAGGTTGAGCCAACATTGCCCCAGTCTAATGGGGGGGGGGGCAGGTGGGCAGTTGTTTAACCATGCCCATCCCTGGAGCCTCCCTGTATTGCTCTCCTCCCAAGCCAAGCTATCCACGGAAAAGATAGCCTCCTATCAATCAGTAAGTATTTATGATGTGTTTACTCTGTGCCAGGTGGTGTGCTGGACACTAGAGACACATAATAAACACCAGTCCCTGCCCTTGAGGAGCGTATATTATGGAGGAACCAAGATGTACATAACAAGTTATAAACAAGATATAGAAACATAAAGGGGTGTATGTGTGTGTGTGTGTGTGTGTGTGTGTGTGTGTGTGTGTGTATTCAAAGAGGAAGGGGGTCTACAATAGCAGATGAGGAAGTCAGAAAAAGGTCTCCCACAGAGTCCACATCTTGAAGGGAGCCGGGATATACCAAGAGGTAAAGTGAGAATGTGGAATATTCCGAGTCTGTCGTTATTTAGCAAATTTTCAGTCGTGTCCGATTCTTCGTGACCCCATTTGGGATTTTCTTGGCAGAGATACTGGAGTGGTTTGCCATTTCCTTCTCCAGCTCATTTGACAGATGAGGAAACTGAGGCAAACAGGATTAAGTGACTTGACCAGGGTCACACAGCTAGTGTCTGAGGTCAGATTTGAACTCAGGAAGATGAATCTTCCTGACTCCAGGGTGAACAGTCTGTCCACCACACCACCTAAGCTGCCCATTCTAAGTATGAGGGAGGCACAATCAAAGCAAAGGCATGAAGACCTCAAGGATGGAACCTCCTGTGTGAGGATTAGTAAGCAGGCCAGCATGGCTGGACCATTGAGGTCCTGGAGGGAAGGGATTCCTAAGAAGTCTGGAAAGGTAGAAAGGGACCAGGCTGTGGAAAGCTTTACGTGCTAAGACAGAGGAGCTGGATGAAGCAAATCCATTTTCCTTTACAGTCTTTCTGAAAACTATGACCCTTGGCTTGCCCAAAGAGGAGGGATTCTCTTTACACCTTACACCTTCCTCTTAGGAGCCTTCGCTTTCTCCAGCTCGTGTGCCACTTTCAAAAAAGCAGTCATTTCCTGGTCCCCTTAGGTGCACTCCCTGCATAATCAAATTTTTGTTGTAACTTGTGATCTTGAGTTCCCCTCCCCATCACTTACCCAGCCCCACGATTCTAGGCGCACACAGTCTAGGCTCCATCAATACTGAGGTCTGACCCTCTACATCCCCGCCTCTCCAAAAGGGTCAGTATCTCTCTTTGGTTCATCACCCATCCTTGGAGTTATTCCAGGAAGAGCTCTAAATATAGCTTATGTTGAGTTCATGTTTAGGTTTTCCCAAATGTTGGTTAACAGGGTCTCAATCTGTACAGGTACTTAAGTTGGCAACACAGAAAACAGAACACTGCCAAGGACTCACAGAAGCCCAGAAATGGATCCTGAAACACATACTCAAACAACCTATTAGTTCCCCTTAAAAGGAAATTGAACTTGGTGGGAGAATATTGTCACAGAGGCCCTTTGACATTATAATGGATCCATAGGCCTCCTGTAGGATTCTGCACAGCCCCTCTCAGACTCGGTGTAACCTGGTGACATGGATTCCATCCTGACTCCCCCAAGGCACTTAAGCTCTGTCTGCTTCAGCTTCGGCCATACATATACAGATATAGATATAGACATAAAATTAAAATGGGGATAATAACAGCTCCTATCTTCCAGGGTCATTGTGAGATAATATTCATAAAGGGTCTAGTGCAGTGCCTGGCACATAGTTGTGCTATATAAATGTATATTCACTTCCCTTTCCCCTTCTCATCTTCTCTCATACTAGCTTCCCTATTTCTGGTCTCTCTCCCTCCACATCATCCTTCATGGATCCAGGAGGCAAACATACCTTGGGCTGTTGAATAGTCATCATGTTCCCTCTGGGCCTGCACTCCCCTAATATAATTTATTGGATTTACCCTCAGAGTAAGACACCACTCAGTAATTACTTGTGTGATCCACTCCATTTTCCAAAGAGCACTCTTTCCAGTGATTCAGAAACTCAAATGTAGGAATTTGCTTGAATGGTTACCCATGAAACAAATTTCAAGACTGATGCTGCCCAGGAAATCTCCCTTCTCTGACAAGGCGGTTAGATTCTAGGACATAGCTTGCCTAAATAATTCAAAATCTCCACCCCTGGCCACCCACTGTCCACACTGGAGTTTTAATGCTTCGGATCATTGTCTGTGAACCGAACTTAGGCTGAGTGAGCATGCACATATTTTCTTTTACCGTGTGCTTCTGCAGGAAATCTATCGGCACCCTAGTTGCTACCACCTCTTGGGACAAGAAGTCCACTCTTGGGATCTTTTGATTCTCAGTCTACCTAAAAACTCATACAACTCTCACACATCTGGCCTCAATGCGGCCACTTCTAGACCTGGGGAAAAGATACAAGGGTGAGGGGTATGGGAACCCAGTGCTGTGTACATCACAGAATTCCCTCCCCACCCTCCCCCAGGCAGAGCACCCTGCTGTTTTGTTTTTTTTTTTTTTTGTTTGGAGAGGGGAAGGCAGGGCAATTGGGGCTAAGTGACTTACCCAGGGTCACACAGCTAGTAAGTGTGTCAAGTGTCTGAGGTCAAATTTGAATTCAGGTCCTCCTGACTCCAGGGCCAGTGCTCTACTCACTCTGCCACCTAGCTGCTGCACCTTGCTGTCTTTCTTCCCAATAGGAGAAAGCAAAAATGAAAGCCCCTGCAAAAGAGGATGAGTTGGTCTGTCAGCTTCCTTTATACACCAGAATGGGGCAACTCCTCTGGAAAGTCTGTCCACTGGAGTGCCACCGAATTCTTTTTGGAGGCAGCCTCAGTGGTCACCAAGAACCAAACAGGAGTTCTGGGTCCTCTCAGCAAGGCCACCAGAGGACAAGTCCCACAACTTCATCGAGTTGATTGGCAAACTCTGCAAATTGATCTGGGACTCTTCTAATCATTCTCACAAAACATGTATGTACTTACCTGGTTGTACCAGGTAAGAGTCAGAGGGCCTGGGTTTGAATCCCTTCTCTGCTCCTAACGGACTGAATATGTGAAACTGGGCGAGTCACTCCTCACCTTTCTGGGTTTCAATTCCCTCATCAGCAAAATGAGGAGTTTGGACCAGATGGCCTCTGAGTGCTGGAACTCGGATCCTATAGATTCCTCAAATGTAACGTAAGCCTCTTGAGGACTAGGACTGTGACTGTTCTTTATATTGTGGTTATTTTGTCTTTCAGTTATTCCCAAGCTTAGCATGGGAATGCTTAAACACAGTAGGGACCTAATAAGTGTCTGTTGGCTTGGATTGCTTTTGTTCATGAATGGATTAGCCAAATGGCCTCTGAGGTCTTTTCTACCTCTGAGGGTCTGTGAACGCTATGGAGACCCTTGTCTCTCTCTCCATATTCTGTGTGTTGACAATCTCCCTCATTATTTTTTCATTAAAATATTTTTATTATTCTTTTTAGGATTTTTTCCCACTTAATAGTATTTTATTTATTCCAACTATGTATACACAATGTTTTCAACATTCACTTTTATAAGATATTGAGTTCCAAATTTTTTTTCTCCCCACTCGCCAAGATGGCATGCAATCTGATATACGCTATACATATACAATCATATTAAATACATGTTCACATTAGTCATGTTGTGAAAGAAGAGTCAGAACAAAAGGGAAAAACCACGAGAAAGAAAAAAACAAAACAAAAAAAAGAGAGAAAATAGTATGCATTCAATCTGCATTCAGACTCCATGGTTCTTTCTCTGGATATGGATGGCATCTTCCATCATGAGTGTTTTGCAGTTGTCTTAGATCACTGAATTTCTGAGAAGAGCTAAGTCTATCAAAGTTGGTCATCACACAATGTTGCTGTTACTGTATACAATGTTCTCCTGGTTCTGCTCACTTCACTCAGCATCAGTTCATGTGAGAAGTGTGGTTTTGGGGATCACTGGACTTCCCCAAATTGTGAGAACACACAGCTTTGGGGATCACTGGACTTCCTAGGCAGGGCCAAAGTCCTGAGGAAGAACCCTGTGATAATCCCTAGGGAAGGCTGTATAGGTCACAGGATTCCCAGAGGAAGATCAAGTGGCAGCCCCCCCCCCTTTAATCTGTGGGGATCACAGGGAGGACCCAAGTGATGTCGCTTTAGAACGGCGGTAAGATCACACGGCTCACAGGGCTCCCGAGACAGGGCCAGAAGTCCCAAGTGATGTCCCTTAAGAAGGCTGTGCAGACCACAGGGTTCCCCAAGGGAATCAGGAGTGGTAGCCACCTTAACACAGCAGTGGGGATCACAGGACACCCCAAGGCAAGATCCCGGAGTAAGCCTGAGATGAGCTTCTGCTGCCCATTGCTTCCCTTCACTTGACCTTAGGAAGATCCATGTGATTTGCCCACTCTCACCCAAAGAACTCAAGACCAGAGTGGGCAGAGGAAGGCATTTTATTACACTCTGAGAGAGAGAGAGAGAGAGCACGTGTAGTGCTCACTGAACACCCACACTGATACAGCTGCAGGAGCAGGGGTAACCATTCCCTCCACTCCTGCTAGAGTTACAGTTAGTTTCCATTCTTTGTTTTTTACATAGTTTTCCTAGGTTATATAGTTTATATAGATAGGTCTAATAAGGATACAGAAGCAAAAGTGAAGTTAATTAGATTTTCCTTGCCTTAGTTTAGGATTAAACTACATTCTTTTACTTCCCCTACTGCAGTCCCATTAAGTCTCTGAATGGCAAGTTCCAATAATTGGTGACTATAATCTCACATTGCCTAAGGGACATCCTAAAAGCTAGCTCTAAATAGCTTGCATGCATTTCCTCCCTTGTTCATAAAATCTTCCCACTAAGATCATAAGTTACTGCTCTAACACATTTGCATCAGTTTCTCCTCTATTTTTCTATTCTTCCCTAATTATGCCTGATCTGAAAGAATTCCACCATGTAACTTTATGTTTTAGATGATGGAATGAATTTAAATCCACATTTAACTTTTTCCATCAATACAGAAATATTCTACAGCTTCTCTTCTAAAGAGACTTACATTGAAATTCCTTTCCCTAAACTGAAGTTATCTCTGATTTAGTTCCAGGGATCACACTATTTGTATTAATACCTAATTGCTCTTATATCACTTTAAAACATCTAAGGACCCTATCCTTAGATACAATATAACTTTAAATCCCAGCCTTAGTCTATGGGATAATGATTCAACCTTACATTTGTAAACAATATTATCTCACAAAACTTTTCCCTTTTTCCCAAATTATTACCATTGGTAGTTTAGAAGCCATAGTATCTTTCATTTGGCTATACAAGAGTACCAATGTAGCCAGTCATTTGATTAAAAACAACAAGATTTCACATATTTGCATTTATCCAATTTTCCATTTTTCCCCCATAAAACCAACTTCTTTCACAGTGGTAACAGATTCTGGCAGATACCTTCCCTTTTGTCACTACTGGCTTATTTCTGATTACAGAGACCTGCCATAAAAAAAAAGCATCATATCATCTCAGATGGCAAGCTTTACTAATGAAAACTACCAAACCAAACTCCATCTCAAATCTAATCTTATCAGGTCTGCTGACTTTAAGAAGCTAGGTTTGGAGGCTTCTGACCCCTACTGTTCTTTCTTTCAGTAAAAACTCAAATCCCAGTAACTGCTGCTCCTCCCCCTTCCTTCCCTTCTGACAGGTGAGCAAAGGTAAAACTCTTTCTTCTTATCTAAACTAAGGGCGGGGAGGAGTAAGGAATTCAGACTGCTGTTTCGAACCTCCTTAGTCAAAAACCTAGAATAAGACATTGAATGGGCCTTTAACCACTCTCCCCCAAGGCTTCTATAGATAAGCATTAATTCCCCAAGTATAAGGTTCTCACCCAGAAACTCCGAAAACTCACAGCAGGTTTGAACTGCAACCAATTAGCTTACAGGTGGAAATTCAGCAGGCCTTCTAAAAACTATACAAAAACATTTTTCAAAAGTATTTTCCCTTCTTTAAAACAGTTTAAAATTGATCCTGATATAAACAGGGATTGTCACTAAACTTTCGTGAAGAAAATTATTTGGGATGAGATGTGTCCCCTTCTTAAAGCAAAATAACCTTTAAACATTGGGATTCATTCACAAATTCCCAAAGTGCCATCACAAATTAGTCCAGATTAACATGCATAAATATATCTTTAGATGATACAAGCCTGAAAATCACACCCCTATGTTTTTCAAAGTATTATAACAACTCAATTCTTTGTTATTACAGAATTTTTAGATATCACAAAAGTTCTTTAGTCAAAAAGGTGCTGCAATGGGGAGAACACTTAGTTTGTATACATTACATACCCAATTAAATTAGCTTTATCACAATAACAAAGTTTACCAGGACTTTACACAAGATTGAATATCCAAAAGTCCTTGGTTCAGTTAACAACCTCAATTTCTTAATTAAGTACAATTCTTAATCTAACATCTAGATTACAAGAGGAATTATTTTAATCACTAGTGGTAACATTTTAATTTCTAAGGCCCAATACTCTTAGCATTGTAAAAGAAAAGATTACTGTTTATAAAATCACATTTTAACAGTTCACAATGTATCCTGAATTGACAGAGATTACAAGAGGACCCAAGAAGGCCTTTGTATAAATACTTGATTTATAGCAAAAACAATTTCAACTGAACTTCCAGACAAAACTTGGAAGTTATAATTTCTTAGGTTACAGCAATTGTCCAACTTCTTAACCTAATGCAGCTCTAACAGAATGTAATAATGCCCTAAACATTATTATGTATGTAAAATTTGAACTACTCATTTCAGTCTAGGTAAATACATTTCTAAACCAAATATGACAGTTTACAATTATCAAATTTTCATCACATCCTTTAAAGGCACCCAATTCACATATATCAAACTTAGATTAAAATCACATAATGGTCTTCTCAAATTTCACAATCTAAGAGAATTTTAGAAATACAGAAACAATAAATTTCAGGTGACATCAATTGCATTTCCAGATTACCACATATAGGAATTGTTGATCCTATTACTTCTGATATATATAAAAATTGAGCAAAAACCTGTTGACCCTTCCAATAGATAGGGGTCCGTTGTAAGATCAGTACCCGGAAATCCTCACCCTTAACTCCCATAACCTTTAGGGTTTTTCTCCCAATTTTTACCCCAGTGGGTAGCGTATGAAGGGAAGACCTCTCTGACCTGTTCTTCCTTTCTTCCTACCTGCCCATTTACCCACATCTCTATGTCCTGAAGCCCTGTGCCCTTTGAGAGTCTCCCTTAAGGATTGTTTACAATCGCCTCTTCCTTCTTGCTTCCTCATAAACTTCCCTCATAGTATTGGCCATGACCCGAGCTTTCTGTTTCTGTCTCTCATCCTCCTGCCTTACGTACTGAGCCTCTCTCAATAATTCGTTTATTGGTCTCTCACTCCATCTCTCTAATTTGTGCAATTTCTTATTTATATCTGGCCATGCCCTAGTGACAAAGTTTACTTTTAGCATCCCTTGGGCCACAGTGATGAGGGCACAGTCTCTGGGAACCCCCTTGAACTGTCCTTGAATCTTCCAACTAGATCTGGCCTTCCCCTAACGCCATAAGCCTTACATTATCATTAGGCCCAAATCTCTACCTAGCCTTGCCCTTTATTGTCCAGCTACTTCCCACCCTTAATTCCATTCTCTTGGTTGCTGGAGTCTGACCTCATCTCGTCCTCCTTAGACTCCTCCTCAAGTCCCTCCCTAAAGGCCTCCTCTAGTTACCCCAGACCACCCCTCGATGCCTCCTACAATCTTTGTGTATATAATCTCCATCTTGCCTCCATGAAGGTGCTCAGATTCAATCTAGCTCAGCCCAGACTAAATCTGGCCTGCCTATGAAAACAGGCATCACAAAGGGTGGGATCTCCCAAGACAACCCATCATGGTGAACCCTCAACAAACCCCATCCCTTCCCTTGGCTGAGAAGGCCCGAGTTGAACTCCTTCGGCAGGTCCCAGAGTGTAGGCACTTTGGGGTCTTGAGCACCCCCAGAAACTGATGGTTCACTAACAACCATCATTTTGATTTAACCTCTTCAACAGGATCCTGAATATCTCCTCATTCTTTCTAGAAACTGAGAAGGAGATTCATTTTTTTTTCCTCATCTATTTCAAAAGCCTTATTTATATTCTGTGATTTTGGCACGGCTTCCCTTATCCCTTCTATTACCAATTGTCTAAGATCCTGCATATTCCTATGATGTTCTTTAATATTGTTATCCCAGCTTGGATCTTCATTTGTATCCACAGCTACCACTCCTGGTCCTAGAAGGTGTCTCCTTTCCCATCCCTCCGTGGGTGCCTTTCTAATCATACCCTTTTCTTCTCCCATAAACAGGAGGTTGAGTATGGACATTAATTCTGCCTAGGTATTAGGGATATTTGCCTGGCCAAACTTATAAAAAAAAAAGAAAACTTTATTTCATTATTTCATTATTTGCTTTAAGAACCATCCAGATTTGAATTTGGCACCCCGCTTTCTCCAAGCTTCATCTTATGCATACTGCCAATTAACAAAATGCCTAAGGATTCTAAGGATTTTTGAGGGGGAAGGGGTGCAGGCACTTCTCTTAAAAAAAACCTTTTGGACTCTAAGAAAGATAAGAGGGAGTGGCCAAGAGCACATGGTAGCTAAGAGCAGCACGGACTGAATTCCAGGTGATCTCAAGCTGCCATTCTACAACCCTCACTTAAATTCCTTTTCTATCTCCCTTTCTTTCCCAATCTTTACTGAAACTTTTTACTCTTCGTGTCTCCAATTTCAAGCCATTCCAGTATCTTTGCCAAGAAAACCTCAAATGGGGTCATGAAGAGTCAGACACAACTGAACAACAACCCCCCAAAAGGAGAACAATAATAGCACCTCCCTGGAAGAATTGTTGTGACATCAAATGACATAATATTCTTTTTTTTTAAATTATTATTTTAAACATTCATTTAAACAATTTTTTAAAAATTCCAAATTCTTTCCATCCTTCCAGTCCCTCCCCCACCTATTGAGAAATAATATAATATTCTTAAAGTGCCTAGCATAGTGCCTGGTACATAGTATGCATTTTATAAATGCCCTTCTCCTCATTCTCTCTCATCACAAACTACTAACCTCCCTGTTTCTGATCTTTATCTCTCTAAGTCATTCCTCAAAGATCCAGAATTATTTTCTCAAAACATGTCCCTCTTCTGTTCTGACACCTTCAATAGCTCCCAATTGCCTTATTAAAAAAAAAAAAGTCCATCCTTTTCAACCTGGCATTTGTCACCAACCCACCTGTCCAACTTATCTCCCCCTGCCTCCCTTTGAGGAATCTCCCTGTTCCAGTCAGACTGGTTTATTACCAGCCTCCAAAACACGCTGTCCACCTCTGGACCATCTCCCCTTCCTCTTTCTCGGAATGTTCCTCCATTGCCTCCCCACATCATCGGCCTATCCAAATTCCTCTGGGCCCGGCTTAAATACCACCTCCTCTTCTGCTGAGCCTTCCTTGATTTCCCCCTCCCTCAACTCCTATACCACAGACAAGCTCATCTTCCAGTGAATCATATCCGGCCCTGGGACAGCTCCTTCCTTGTTGTCTTGAGGTTATTAACCTCTTGCCCGGTCATGTAATCTTGCTGTGTTCATGTGCAGGGTGCCAACGACACCGTGAGTTTCTGAGGGCTGGGGGAAAGATGATTCATCATCCATCTCTTGTCCCTGTCTTATCTTTGCCCTCTGTACCTGCCAGGTGCTGAATCTCGGAATCTTGACTGGAAGGAACCTAGCTGAACCCAGGCATGAATATTAATCCCCTCTTTAGCGTGTCCACATCCAGCCTTTGCTGGATCATCCCCTCTTCCTCCCGAAGCAGTTGATATACCCTGTTATACGCTGTTCCCGAGGCCCAAAGGGAGGAAGGGATTTGGCCAAGAAACAGCGGCTTCATTCCCTCCTACCGCATGCACTGTGCTAGGGGGGAGGGCACGGCTTCCCTTTATTTTGCCCCATGCGGTGGGTATGGCCGCACTGTCCTGGGTCCTAGCCGATCCACTTTAGAGGCCTATGTTTTGGCGGTGATGATATCTCGGCCATACAAGGGGGCATAAAAACAAAATAAAAGGGAGTTCACATGAAGACCTCATCGACGCTACAACAGAAAACCTTTACATTAGGCGGCGTGTGTTTGGGGGAAGCACTGAAGACTTTTATACCTTATATAGATAACATCAGTACCGGAGCAAAGTCCTCATCAGCCGGTCAACAAGCACCCGGGAAAATAAAGCTTGGGCACACACCCCCATCCCCCACCCTGCCCCTGCATGCATCTTCCCGGATGTGTGAGCCAGCCCAGAAACCAAGGACACGGCATGTCCTTCTGGAGTAAGCACCCATTGCCAAAGGAAACAGAGCACTGAACCAGCCTTTATTTATTGACCGCCTGCTACGTGCCAGGCCCCGTGCTGGGTGCCAGGCTCTGTGCTGGGCGGCCCAAGACAAAAATCAACAGGCTGTCCTCAAGGAGCCTTCTCTGCCACTGGAGTCACCGCGAGCGTTCCGTGCGGGCTCCGGGTCATGCTTTTCAGTAGAGTATGAGGGTCTGAGAAGAGTGGGCCAGGGGTGGGAGCAACTGCCCACCTGGGTCCTCATCCTCGCTCCAACCGAGCCAAGACTTGGAGGCAGATGGAACAATGTTCCTCGCCCGTCAAATACAAAGCCTTCGGGGCGAGGCTTGGGGTGGGGGTGGGGGGATGGCGGCTGGAAACACAGACCTCTGAAGCCTAGATTTAGTCCAAGCTCTATCTGAATAGGAAGCCCCTACGGATTGCGTGCAACACTTGGTCAGCTTCTTCCTGAAGCCTTTTCATGACGGGGAGCTCACTACTTGCAGGGGACAGCCCTTCCACTCGGGGCCGCTCTCCTGACTCGGGAGCTGAAATCTTTGCACGTTCTCCCGGGTCTGCCCTCCGGGGCCAGGCTGAACTAGGCAGATGCCTGGAGCCCCGCAAACTCTCGAGGTCGGCAGCTGCCCTGCCCCAACCCCCAGCCTTCTCCTCTCCAGGACAAACACGCCCTGTTCCTTCCTAATAAATTCTTAAAAAAAAAAAAAAGTTTGTTGGATTGAATTGGCCTTGGGTCCGGCCCAGCTAAGCTGACCCACTTCCCTGTTCCCCCTCCCTTCTCGCCTCTACCCTAGCCCCGCCCTCATCAGTTCAGGGAGGGGGGGGGGGGTGAGGGGACGTCACAAAAAAAAACAAAACAAAACAACAAACCCAACCACACGGGGCCGCCACGGGCTCCAACGCCTACCCATCCCTGCAGCCCCCCCTCCCCGCGTCCCCCCGGCAGAGGTGTCTGGGGGTTGTAGTCCCGGCTGGGGCGGTGGCGGCCTCGGCCTGGGGGCGAAACCCAATCGCGGCTGAGGCGCGCTTGCGCGCTCCGCCCCCCTCTCCTCTCCCCCTTAAATAGGCCGGTCGGGAGGGGGGGGAACGGGCTCGCGGTAGCAGGCGGGGTGGCGCAGGCGCAGGCGCAGGCGCAGGCGCGGGCAAAAGTAGTCAGGCGAGCAGGAGGGCTAGACAGGGAGAGAGGGAGGGTGGGCAGGCAGAAAGGCGGGCAGCCCGGCGCAGGCGCCCCGCAGCCGGCGGGCCGGAGCGGACCACAGTTCCCGGCGTGCCCCGCGCGGGCAGCGGCCTGAGGAGAAGGGGAAGGGGAAGTAGAAGGAGGAGGAGGCGGCGGCATCTGAGGGCGGGCTGAAGGGAGGGCGAGGCCGGGGGAGGAGAGGGCGGAGCGGGGGGCCGGGCTGGGCTGGGCTGGGGGGGTAGCGGGGATCCAGAGCGAGTGGAGCGCTCGGGGGCTCAGGACTCGGAGGCGGCGGCTCCCGGCAGTGGCGGCGGCGGCGGCGGCTCCTCCTCCCCCTCTGACCAGAGCGTTCGGCCCGGCCCGTCACGCGAGCCCGGGGCGGCCGTGCGGCCTAGTTCCCCCGACGCGGCCCAGCCCGGCCCCTCGACCTCGGCCCCCGCCCCCGCCGCTGCCGCTGCCGCTGCCGCCGCCTCCCCGACCCCCGCTGCTGCCGTTGCTCCTGCCACTGCCTCCGCCTCCTGCGCCATGGCCCGGCCGCTGGTGCCCAGCTCGCAGAAGGCGCTGCTCCTGGAGCTCAAGGGGTTGCAGGAGGAGCCGGTCGAGGGCTTCCGGGTGACCCTGGTGGACGAGGGCGACCTGTACAACTGGGAGGTGGCCATCTTCGGGCCCCCCAACACCTATTACGAGGGCGGCTACTTCAAGGTAAGGCGGGGAGCAGCCCAGCTTCTAATGTAGGGGCCAGGCCCCGGAGAACTCGGCCACCCCGTGGGGTTCCTTCGCTCCCCACCCCCGCTGTGGTAGGTTCCCTTCTCTGCCCCCCCCCCGCGCCGTGGTAGATTCCCCATCTATTATCCCCCCCAGATTCCTCAGCTCTCACCCCCCCATTCCATATGTGTTAGCCTCCTAGATTCCCCATCTCTTATCCCTCCCATGGTAGATTCCCCATCTATTACCCCTTCAGCTCCCCCCCCCTCCCCACCATTCCCCATCTCTTATCCTGCCCCCATGGTAAGTTCTCCTATCTCTTATCCTCCCCCATAATAGATTACTCATCTCTTTCCCCCCATATGGTAGGTTCCTCCATCTTTTTCCCCCATATTGTAGGTTCCCCCATCTCCCCCCCCACCATGGTAGGTTCCCCATCTCTTCTCCCCCCATGGTAGGTTCCCCCTTCTATTACCTTCCATAGTAGATTCCCACAAATGTTACCCCCTTGGTAGATTTCCCATCTCTTACCCTTCCACATGGAAGACTCCCCATCTCTTATTCCCCCCCATAGTAGGGGTTCCTCCATCTCTTACCACCAGCACTACCCCTCATGGTAGATTTTCCTATCTCTTAACCTACCCCCATTGTAGAGTCCCCATCTCTTACCTTCCCCATCTTTTACTCCAATCCATGGTAGGTTCTTCCATCTCTTACTCCACCATGGTAGATTTCCCATTTTATCTCTTACCTCACCCAATGGCAGGTTCTTCTGCGTTTTTACATTGTTCCTACATATAGTACACATTCATACACACACACACACATCCCAGGTTCTTTTACATACACCACCCATGATGATTGGTTCCCCATCTTTTATATTTTACCCTCCCAAGGTAGGTTCTTAGCATTTCTTTCCCTGAAGGGTTGTCGATCTTTCCCATACATATGAACACACAGAGGATAAATTCTCACACATTTTACATGCATATATATAGTACATTCTCACATATTCTTCATACACACACTACTGTAGAGACACACGTGCCTGCTGCATGGTAGATTCTCCTATCTTTTACACAAGCATTGTAAGAGATTTTCCCATCTTATTCGTGTTCACACAAAAGAAAGATGATAGTCTCCCCCCATACACACTCGATAGATTCTTCCCCGATATACATAGGCCCTCACGTACGTGGCATTCTCCAACATACACAAGATAGATTCTCTGTACACACACAGGTGATAGATTCTTCATACACACACAACACACATACATACCTGATAGACTCTCCCCATGTATACAACATATACAGTTATGTTGTGTCTACCTTCCCCATGCAATAGATTCTTTTGCATACATTAGTCTCACATATACACAGGCTAGATTCTCCATACATAGAATAGATTTTCTTCTTTATCTCATATATAGAATAGATTTCTCCATGCACACACACACACGATAGATTCTCATTTCTTATACACACATGCATGATCTCTCATCTATTACACAAGCACACACAATAGATTCTCTTATCTCTTTCACACTTGCATGACATTTTCCCTTACATGTACACACAGAATAGATTTTCTCATCTCTTACACAGAGGCAAGATAGATACCTCCATCTCTTACATACAAACGCATTCACTAGGGATTCCATCATTTCTTACACACAGCACACATACACAGAGAATAGGTTTTCCCTTGTATTATATACAAAGACTGGATTCTTCCATCATTTATATGTCCTAGAATTCCCCTGTCTTTTACACACACACGTGTACACATGGTTCCACTCTCTCTTAGATGCACACCACACCAAGTCCCCCCCATCTCTTATATAAACATGCTGCATTCCTTTATCTTACACACATACACAAACTCCTATACGTTCTTGGTTCACACAATAGGTTTTTATATCTCACTCACACACAGATATACACACATGCTTGTGTGGTTACCCATCTCTGACATGGGTATGTGTGCACACACAAACATGACCTCATTCAAGAGAGGTTCCACCTTCTCCTAGACATACCCCACAGCCATTTCCCAGATCACTCTCTTCTTCACTACATATACACAACATCTTTCTCAGCCTTCTGTCTCACTTCTGTCAGGTACTACACCAGGAGTAATCAATTTACTTTATTTTTAATTTCCCCCCCAAAAAAATTGTCCCCAGGGGTATACTGTCTGAATCACCTCTTTTACCTCCCCAACCTTAATTTTCCTATCCTTTACCATATGTCCCCAGGACAAGTCCATTCATTCATCTTTTTTCTTCTTACTCCTGAACCACTGCTCCCACTCCTGATGATATTTTTTCCCTATCCTCTCCAACCCTGAAAGGATACTTTTCCTTGTTCTCATTGAGGGGCCTGTGATATAATGCCCTTCCATTAATTCTGGGTTTCTGTTGCCCCACCTTGCTGTCTTCATGCTCCTTACCCTGCTTTACCCTTTCTCATTCTTCTCCCCTCCCCAGAGGAAACAAAGAGCCCTGGATATAGCAGCTCTCCAGTCCCTCATGTGTCCTTTGGAGCTAGTGGAGTGCAGAGTGCCCTATTGTTGGGGAACACAGGGTCTGGCGGGGGGAGGAGGCTGCTTTGGAGCCGAGTTGGAAGCAGGCTTTCTGTCTGCTTGCTGGACCCAGAAGGCTGTTGTTACCTAGAGTCTTCCAACGAAAGCATCACAGGCTGCGCAGGCAAACCAGAAAATGACTGAGAGTAGCCACACTGGCATTTCAGGAAATGGGGGTTCATCCTCCCCATTCCCCATCTCATTTGTGACAGGCCAGCTCAGAAAAGGTGTCCCCTGTAGATGCCGCCCATAGAGCAACTTAGTAATCCCTCAAGCCCCATGCGGGCAAAGAAGCTCATGTCACTTCCCAGCCAGGACCTTGTTGCTCCTTTAGCCCCTGCAAGGCCTGTGCAGAGATCTGCTGCTTTATTGTCCCCCTTAAAAATGGAACCAGACAGACTCTTCTTGGGGAAATTTGCTTTTCCTTGGACCCTTTGATAAGGATTTTAACATCCTGCGCTTTTACAAAGAAAAGTCAGGGCTTATACTCACCCCCTAAAATAGACTTCCCATTTTTCCTCTGTTCCTCTAGCCCTAAGGCCAGCAAATTCAATTCAGTAAATGTTTGCTCTTGAACAGTTTCTCCAGAGGCCTGAGCTTTGGGGTTTTAGCAGCCTTAATTTGTTCCCTGTTCTTATGGGCAATATTTTATCACCAGGAATGTTATAATTCCAAATAGTTTGTTTTATTCACTCTGGTTCTATTCTATCCCATCCATCCCCCACCCCCCAACCCCAGATGGGGCAGGTGGGGGGTGGCGGCATAGATATCTGGATGAGGACTGGAGTAGGATTACCTGATAAGAGGTCAGTCCTGGTTCCATGGGCCAAGTCCAGAACCATGTATTAAAACATTTTTCCCTGAGCATGGACAGTCTTTCAGACCCTGGTCTTGATTGCAAAGCTACTTCCCTTCCCTTCCCCCACAGGTCCAAGGCATCTTGGTTTTGCCTTGGCCCAGAGTGCAGGTTGAAGCTGTGACTGAGCCAGATCAACTGGGAGAAACCACAAGAGATCAATGAGGCTGTTCTGGGGGTGGCAGGCAAGGGGAAAGCTGGTGCTGGCAAGGCAGATGTCTGTGTTTGCATTATTGTGCTAATCTTTTAACGGCTGTTACCCAATGGGCCAGGGGCCCAGCTGCCAGTTTTGTAAAGGGTGTAATTCCAGAAGTCTCACAGGCCAGTGTGACTGGTGTTTGTTTTTGATTTGAGGTGAGGCCTAAAGGCCCTGGGGTGGGACTCCGGATGTGAACTCTGGGATGTAAACCTGAACTGGGCCTATCAGCCTAGACCCAGTTTTTTCATCTTTCCAGAGAAGAGGGAACTGTTATTGGGGAATGGGACCAGCATTTATGCTGAAAAGCTTGTCCTCTTTAGAGATGGTGAACTGTTTAACCCTTTTCTGAGAGACCTATTTTTACCTGCTAGGAAGCAGCTGGATATATGACAACTAGCCCACTCTAGCCTTGATCCAGTGAATAACCTAGAATCCTACCTGTGGCCTTGGCTGACGTCTCTCTATCTGTTGTTTCATAGAATAATCTATTGTTTGTTGTTCCTGTTAGACATTGCCTCCTGGATCAGTTCCATGGATTTCATACAAGTTCGTAGACTGAGTTGGAAAAGGCACCTTAAAAGATCATCTTTCATTTTACAGAGAAGGGAGAAGAGGCCTAGAGAGAGAATAATAGAATTAGCTCACGTATAGTTCAGTGTGACTATGAATCATGTTCAGATCAACTCTGCCATTGTTCCTGGATGGGGTGTGTCAATCTACTGCCCTATGCCCTCATTCACTGTCCATGTAACTTTCTGGACCAAATTCCTCTCTGGACATTGATTCCCTATGTATATCACTTTCTCCAATAGAGTGTGAACTCCCTGAGGATAGGGTCTGCCAGTGCTTTTTTCCTTGTGTCCCCATGACTCAGCGCAGTCCTTGGCACAGAGTGAGCACTTGAGAAATGAGTGTAGATTTTTCATTCATTCCTTCATGTCCATGTCCAGGAATTCCCTATGTATAGAATGTTATAAACCATACCAAATGAAAGCTCTTCCAGCCTTTACTTGAGAAGGGACTTGTTTATTCTTAGGAAATTATTCTCACACTCTCTTTGGAGGTGGGTTGCTGATTTTCTGCCTGAACCCTGATTAGAATGGATCTGGTAGGGGGTCTCAATCAGGATAGCTTTGGACCCCTGATTCAGAAGGGATGAGCATACCTATTATTTTATTCCCTCTTCTCCAACTTCAGATATGTGTTTTGGTGGGGATAGAATAGGATGAATTTCTCCTAGAGAGTATGTGCTGTATCATAGGATACCTACTTCTGGTACCACTTTCTTTTGTCTGCTATAGTCTTCTCTTGAAGACTGCTTCTTTCAGAATTTGCCAGCCTCAACTAACCAGCTTTGTTCTCTGAATCTGAAATCGGTGTTGAGAGTTGAGATATTGTGTGTATTTGTAAGAAAGTTGGACACTAGTGGCCACAAGCTAACTCCCTGTGCTTAACTTTTCCGAAAGAGGTTCACAGAACTTGGGGGCAGGAAGCACTGCTGGGGTGATTTGGCATCCAGCTGTGTACCTTCTAAGGTTTAACGCTGGCTAAAATGATTCTCCTGGAAATGTCTATGTGATTGTCCTTTATCCCATGGAAAGGTACCATTTGTTGGTCAATCTTTAGGCACAGCCCTTGACTTATTCATGTGTATTTCAAGCAGCTAGGATTCAGGGCCTGGCCATCCTAAGCAGCTTCCAATAAACAAAAACATCTGAGTTGTACTTCCTCTGTTTACCTGCTTCACCAGCTGGTCAGCCAAGGAGGAAGACAACAAAGCTGTCATCACAAAAGCTTTGCAACACACTGGCACAGGTTACATCAGAGACCTATGCTCAAGTCATAGCCAGCAGGGGAAGTGAATTTTCTTAAATGAAGATCCCTAGCCCTCTTTAAAGTCCTTGGACAAAAATTGCTTCCGCAAGCCTGTTGGGCCCTTTCAAGGACCATTAGAAACCCAGCTGTTTGCTGGCAGAGAGCTCCCTTACCAAGGCCAAGTGGGGCCATGAGCTGATCTTCTGGCAGACACTTCCAGTCTAGAACTCCTGCACTTAGAGAGCTTCAGAGTCTGGTCACAAGGGTAAAAAAGGAAGGGACTTGGATGATAATCTTGTCAGGAAAGAAATAAATGATAGGCACGTTGCTGATAGCTGCCCAGAAGGATGCCTGAGGCCCAAAATTAGTTGTATAGAGAGCAGAGTCTGACCAGGTAGGCTCTAAGAAAGCCACTGACCTAGTATAGACACAGAATGGGGTTTTGTAAAGGGACTAGACTGTGTTTTAAGCTAACATGAAAAGGGCAAGGAAGAGTATCTAGGAAGAATTCTATACCTGTCTTTAGGGACATGGGTCTCTCTTGTTCCATAATAGTAACAGCTTCCGTGTCAGGGGCTAGAAAAGTGAAGTGATTTGCTGAAGTCATGGAGTAAGTGGCAGAGCCAGACCTAGAACTTGGGGCTCTTCTGACTCCCAGTCCAGTGTACCTACAATATTATACCATAATAGCAATAACTCTTAAGGCTATAAGGTTCCCAAAGCACTCTTAGCCCTCTGAGGTAGGATCATCAGTGTTATTGGTCCCGTTTTGAAGATCAGGACACCTAAGGTCAAAGATGTTGACTGGCTTGCCCAGTCACACTGCTAGTAACACCTTGGAGGCAGGATTGGAACTTAGGAAAAGGCTGGTGCTTTTTCTGCTTTACCAGGACACATAGGAGCATGCTGCCTTTCTCTTCTCATTCTTTTCCCCTGTTATTTCCCTCCTCAGGCCCGCCTCAAGTTTCCTATTGATTACCCCTACTCCCCTCCAGCTTTCCGGTTCCTCACCAAAATGTGGCACCCGAACATCTATGAGGTAAGCCCCAGATTGTTTCTGCCCCTTGGGATTCCTGAGGTTTTTATGAGTCCTTCCCCAGGGGTACTCAGCAGGACAAGTATTTACATGCCTGCTGTATGACTTGCACTATGTTATATGCTGATGGGTACTAGAGAAGTAAAAGGCAGGGCCCGCCCTCCAAGAGTCTGCATTCTGCTGACCGCCTTTGTGCACATCTTTACTCTGAGGCTTGAAAGGAGAGCTGAGATGAGACCGCCTAGTGCTATATCCCAAAGCATTTATTTGTCTCCTACAAGCTGACACTTGCCCTGGGACTGGACTAGTTTAATGTCTGACCTGAAGCCAGTTTCAGGGTGGAGGGTGTTTCTATTTGAAAGTAGCAAAGTAGCAAAGTAGATGTGGACAAGCAGGTAGCTACTTAAGTCAGGCCAAATGATGGATGAAATTAGATTGGGCTCTCCATCCTGGTCTGTGAGACTATCTTTGTACATGTAAATGCCTCCGTCTTCCTGCCAGAGAAGAGCAGCGTTTATTCGAGGAAAGGTCCTTGTCTCCCACATCAGTGTGGCCCATCTCCCCCAAAAAGGACTTGAATTTCTAGGCTGACTACAAAGGCTAAACTCTATCTCTCTCCCTCTCCCTCTTTTCCTCTCTCCCTTCCCTCCCTTTGTATATGACCAGACTGGGGATGTTTGTATCTCAATCCTCCACCCTCCAGTAGATGATCCCCAGAGTGGAGAGCTTCCCTCTGAGCGATGGAACCCCACCCAGAATGTCAGGTGAGTTCCCCCTGAATGGAGGTTAGTAGCACTGAGAAGAGAGGATTGATTCATGGCCATATAGCTCTTAGAAAGAGTACATTGAGGTGAAGTTCTCCCCAAAGGTGAGTTGGAGGGCCTGAGGAGATGCTTTTGGGTCTCAGTTCACCTGGCATCTCTCTGCTTTTCTCTAGCAATCACTGGGCTTCAAAGACCAAAGCTTGCCTTTGGAGCATCCACACAGAGGGAAGGGTAGCATGGAGATTCTGCTGTCCATATCCCTCATCATCTTATAGATTCGTTAGAAGGTCAGGAACGAAAGAGACCTTGAAGATTTTGGGGCAGCCTTCTTATTTTACTGATCAGGAAACAGGCCGTCAGAGAAGTGATTTGCCTAAGGTCCCACAGCAATTTAGTGACAGGGAGAAAAGTGGAGACAGCAGAGGGAATATTCATATCCTTACCAGACCCTCAGCTCATATGCATAGCCAGTACTGTAGTATGATACTAGTAGTAATTGAAGGCTTAAATGTTTCATTCATTCCACTTATTCAGCAAACATTAAGTGCATACTGTGTACAGAAGCATTAAGGAAAATAAAACTATAGCTGTAACACAGTGTCTGCTCTTGTAGAGATCACAGAGGCAGACTTAGGCTCAGTGTAAAGAAAAGATTATTAATAATTAATTAGAACTGTCTAAAAGTGAATTAGACTATAATTGGTTCCCTTTCACTAGAAGTATTCAAGGAAAATGAACAACTGTTTGACGATGTTGTAGAGGAAGGGGGTGCTTGTTCAGGTATAGATTGGACTAGACTACCTTTAAGATCCCTTCTGATGTTGAGATTCTCTGGAGACACAAACACAGCTAACTGTCATATGCCATTCGCCTCATAGATTTAGATTTGGAATGGATTCTCAGGATGCCTAGTCCAATGAGCCTGAGAGCAAGAGAAGAGACATGCCCAAGGTCACATAGGGAACGAGTTTTGTAGAGCCAAGATTTGACTCCAGATGCAATGGTTCTTTTCATTATACCTCCCTGCTTCTCATCCATTGAGCCACATCCCTTCTCAATCAGTTACCTAGAAACATCCCCTTTATCCACCAGAGGCTTCCTCTCTAGGGCCTTTGTCTCATCCCCAAAGCCTGTCTCAGGTGGGCACTTTCCTACCTTAATGGCATGTTGGGTGGACTCCATTTCTGTGTACCATGAGAAACGTCAGTGTCATTCTAAAAGGTTCTTGCTAGCCATGGGAGAGTCTCAGCATTGGGTTGCTTTCTGAGTAGATGACTTCTGTGCAATTTTCCCAACCTTCCTTTTCTGGATAGGACCATCCTCCTGAGCGTGATCTCGCTCCTAAATGAGCCCAATACCTTCTCACCAGCCAATGTGGATGCTTCCGTGATGTACAGGAAATGGAAAGACAGCAAAGGGAAGGACCGGGAATATACAGACATCATCCGGTGAGTGGGAGGGAGCTGCCTGTCAGGCCCTTCACATTCCTATGGTGCTTTAGTTGGCATAAGGATCTCCTCACAAGTGCCATGGAAGAGCATCCTTGGCGCCGCATCCCTCTTGATGAGGCAATTAGAGGTTAGAGGCAAGCACTGGCCAGACCCATGTCTTCTAGCTCGGGGCCTGGGGCTCTTGCCATTGTGCCATATTGTGCCCAGTGGTAGGCAGGCTGTGACTGGTCCACGTGGACAGGGAATAGTTTTCTTATTCAACAAATATTAAATGCCTACTAGGTGGAAAATGTAGTGCTGAGCTGTACTAAAAGAAACAGAGCAGCTGCCACCTGCATATAGCATCTTACGGTTTACCAAGAGCTTTCTGTACATTATTTCACTTGGTTCTCACGACAAGCCTTTGAGGTAAGTGCTGTAGTCAGTTAGTCAGTAAACATTGATTAAACAGCTACTATGTACTGGGCTTCTCAATACTTTCTCAGGACATTATACTGACTCCACCTTATCTTATACACATACACACACTCCTAGACACACAATAGATTTTCCTATCTTTTATACACACGCGCACGCACACACACAGATATACGCATATACATACATGCTTCTGTGGTTACCCAATCTCTTACATGGGCATGTGTGCACACTCAAACTTGACCCCATTCAAGAGAGGTTCTCCCTTCTCTTAGACATAGCCATTTCCCAGGTCTCTCTCTTCTTCCCCCCATACACACAACATCTTTCTCAGCTTTCTGACTCACTTCTATCAGGCACTATACCAGGAGTAATCAATTTCCTTCATTTTTAATTACCCCCTCAACCCTCCCTGGTAACTTCCATTACAAATCTACTCAGTCTTTTCCACTGTGCCCTTGGAATGACTCTTCCATGGTGACTGACCCATTCCCTCACCCCACCTCAGCCACCCCTTCATCACCATTGCCTCTTGTGTTCCTTTTGCTGTCACTGCATTTTTCCCTATGTCTCACCCCTCCTAAATGTATTCTTACTCCCTGTGACCTCTAGCTCCTCCATCATCCATGACATTACTCAGGCCATTATGACTTCTGCTCCTCTTTCACTTTCTTACCCTCACAACCTTGAACTTGTAGTTAACCAATTCAGCTCTACCTTTTCCTCTCAGTTCCTTTGGCCTTTATCCTGTTATTCTCATCCGTTGCCAAACCCTGGCCCTGGATTATTCCCACCACCCTTCTCTACTGTGCTGTTTGAGTACACCTCAGATTTATGTTATCCAACTTCAACTAGACCATCCCTGCAACAAGACAGTCGTCTCTAATTGATATTCCCTATTTCACTCCTCACAGAAGGTATTTCAGTCCTCTCCTCTATATTCTTATAACCTCTGACTTCTCAGCTGAGAACCTCACCTCTCCCTTTACTGAGAAAATTGAGGCCATTTCCCATGGATTGCCTCATCTGAGAATCCCTGGACACCATTCCCTACACTTTTTTCCTTGCCATTGCTAACTCCTCTACATCAGATAATAAAACACTTACTCTATGCTAGCTAATGTGCCAAGTACTGCCAACACAGAGTTGAAAAATGGAAATAATGTCTACTCTTAAGGAGCTTACATTCTGTTGGGTAGGCAAGAAGTACCTAGATAAGGAGATAGAATAAATACTGGGTAATTGGGGGGAAGGGGCACTGCCTATTAGAGATCAGGAAGGGTTTTGTGTAGAAGATGACCTTTGAGCTGCATTACTTTGAGCTTTACCTCCCCCCGTCGTCTTTATTGGGTTACCCCACTCAGTTATCCCCTCTCTCTACAATCTCTCTTTATCTACCTCTTTTTTTCCAACGGCTTTGAAATATGCCCAAGTCTTCCTTGGCTGTATTCCTTGTCTCTACTTTCTTTCCTCAATCCTTTGCATTCTGACCTCAAACTGAAACTGCCCTCCAAAGTTACCAAGGATCTCTTACTTACCAGACGTGATTGTCTTGTTTTGGTTCTCACCCTTCATGATCTCCCTTGGCTGCATTTGACACTGTTGACTTCTGTCCACTCCTGAATCCTCTTCTCCTCTGGGTTTTCTCAGTCTCCTTTGCTGTCTTCTCTATATTCTGCCCCCTCTCTGTGGGTCCTCCTAAAGATGCTGTCCTGGGCCCTCTTCTCTATAGGATTCTACTTTGTTAGCCTCAACAGGTCCTGTAGGTTTAACGATCATCTCCCTGTAGACAATCCCTAGCTCTCTGCACATCCAGCTCTGTTCTCTTCTCATCACCATCTGACAATTGGGAATTTCAAACTAAACACTGGAACTATCTTAAACTCAGCATGTCCAAAACAAAACTCATCTTTTCTCCAAACCCACCCTTCTTCCAGACTTTCCTGTTTTTCTAGTCTCCTAGTCTAGATTCCTCAAATTTGGTGTTAACCTCAAGCCCTCAATCTCTCTGACCCTCCATAGCCAGTCAGTTGCCAGACTTGTCGATTCTGTCTCCACCACACCACATAGCTCATATCCAACTCCTCTCCACTTACAGCCACTACTTTAGTTCAGGCCTTGCTTCATCTCTTGCTTGAACATTGCCGTGGCTTCCTCATCGGTCACCTTGTCTCTAGTCTCCCTAATCCAGTACATCCTCCACGTTGGTGCCAAAGTGGTTTTCCTTAAGTGTAGATCTAACCTTATCACTCTCCTGCTCGGTGAACTCCAGTGGCTTTCTTTTGCCTCTAGGTTGAAATATTAACTGCTTGGTGAGGTTTTAAAGGCCTTCACAGTCTATCCCCACCCCCTCTTTCCCAACCTCCTTATGCACTCCTGCCCTTCCGTCATCAGTCCAGCCAAACTGGTCTCTTTTCCTTAAACGCAGCACCCCATCTCCCATCTCTGCCTTTGCTCTCCTCTGCCTCATAGGACCCCTGTCTTACTTTAAGATACAGCCATGCACCACCTTCTACATGCAGGCTTTCTTGTTTCAACCCCAACTGTTAGAGCCCTCCTTTTCTCCCTCCCTTAACTACTTTGTATTTAACTACTAGGTGTTTAATTTGTTTTTTTTCTGTAGACATATATAGTTTTAACCAGGGTGTCCCAAAAATCTTGGTTCAGTTTTAAACCATTAAAGCACTAAGACTTTTGAGAAACATGTACTTGTGTCTCCTAATAAAGTATATGGGCCTTGAGATTTTGTTTTCTTTTTCTTTTTTTTTTATCCCCAACAACAGAGCTTAGTACATAGTAGACACCTAATAAATGTTTATTGATAGGTTGAGAAAAGTTAACTGACTTACCATTGTCACACAGCTAGAGTCAACCTCA
This sequence comes from Trichosurus vulpecula, assembly GCF_011100635.1. Classification (NCBI taxonomy): domain Eukaryota; kingdom Metazoa; phylum Chordata; class Mammalia; order Diprotodontia; family Phalangeridae; genus Trichosurus; species Trichosurus vulpecula. The sequence continues at coordinate 53,628,784 of NC_050573.1, read as the reverse complement.
CAGGTGGGCTTTGAAACCAGCTTCTCTTGACTCACAAGCTCTCAGGGCTCCTTCCAGTTCCTCACATACTATATTGATTAAGACATATACACACATAACTATAGTATAAAGTGTATTATGAGAAGTGCAAAAATAAGGTACCATAATATAACAAGAGTGAAAGGATCACTTCTAGCTAGAGGAAATCAGAAAGCTTCCTGGTCAAGGTAGCTCTTGAATGAGACCTTAAAGGAGATACCTTCTTTATCAGTAAGTTCTTAATTGAATAATTCGCAACAGCCCCTTCCACTGAGAGAATCTAGCTTGTTCTGAATTGGAGCAGAAGCTCAGAATCCTCCATATCTAGCACTGAAGAAACCAAAACTAGCCTCTCAATGTCTTGCCACTGTATGTATTCTCTGCCCTGTTCATGGCTTAAGACTAAGTTGTTTTCAAAGATTGTTTTCATAATTCACACTTGTTAGTTTCTATTTTGTTTTTTGTTTCTGTTTTGATTTTCCCAACACCCCTGGGAGATAAAAGTATTATTATTCTAGCTTTACCAATGAGGAAACAAGGATTGAGAGGTGAAATACTTTTGGGACTCCAAACTCAAGTTGCCTGGTTCTTTCTTGGTCTCTTACTCTTAATATGCCATACTGCTTCACTGTTGCAGATGAAGTACCTATGTGTAGTCCTTTCCCTTCCTTATCAGGCTTAAATATATCACTTCATCCTACAGAAAGTTTTCCAGTTTGTTGGAATTGGATTCCTAGCCCAGCTAAACAATTTGGGCCCTGGGGCCTTGAGCTCCAGCTCTGGAGGACTTAGATCCTGTGAGAACAACAGTCCAAAGAGATCATAACTGGAACAGGTTATGTGTCTCTGTTGTAATTTTTTTTTTCCAAAGATCCAGGTGTTCTCCCATATACACAAGAATGGAGGTGATGAGATTTGCAACTCTTGCTTTTTAGGTGGTAAAAAGGGACAGCTTTTCTGTGCAGAAAGTGGCAGGATTTCAGTTACAGTGTCAGCACCTCATCCAAGGCTTCATCTCTGAGGTGGCTGGCCCTTAGGGGCAGCTTTCTCCAGAAGGCAGAGTATCCTTGGTGTATAGGGATAACCATTCATACCTGTTTTTCAGGGATGCCTAGGGACCCTTGGGGCCTAGGAAAGTCTGGCTGAGGGGATATTGATAAGAAAGGAGATGTTTCCACTGTTTTTAGAACATCCTGAAGCCATTGTACAGCTTTAATTCTCAGCTAGATAGATATAAAATATGTATACACACACACATCTCCAGAGATCAAGATGTTCTCTAAAATGTACAGGGATGGTGATGTAGGCGTTCTCCAAGGCCTTGTCCTTAGGTTTCTTCTCTTTTCCATGGTGATCTGTTCTACTCCCACGACTTCAACTATTATGTTTGTTCAGAAGCCTCTCATTCTATATCCTTGACCTGGCCCTGATCTCCCTTTGTGCTCTAGACCCACATTTCCATCTCTTTGCTAGATGTCCTGCTGGCTCTTTAACTCAGTATCTATTCTTCTTGATCTGTTCTCTTGATTTCCTTTCCTTTTTTGATTTAATATTTTATTTTTTCCCCAAGCACTTGTAAAAATAATTTTTAACATTTTAAAAAATTTTTGAGTTCCAAATTCTCTAACTCCCTCCTTCTTCTCTTCCCCCCGTTGAGAAGGAAAACAATTTGATATAGGTTATATGTATGCAGTCATACAAAACATTTCCGTGTTAGTCATGTCATGAAAGAAAAACAGACCAAAAAAAAACCCAAGAAAAATTAAGTAAAGTAAGGTTTAATCTGCATTCAGACTCCATCAGTTCTTTCTCTGAAAATGGATAGTATTTTTCATCATAAGTTTTTCAGAATTGTCTTGCATCATTGTATTGCTGAGAATCACTAAGTCATTCACAGTTGATCATCATACAGTATTGCTGTCATTGTATACAGTGTTCTGTTTCTGCTCATTTCACTTTGCATCAGTTCATGTAAGTCTTTCAGGTTTTTCTGAGAACCATCCTGCTTGTCATTTCTTGTAGTGCGATTGTATTCCATAACAGTCATGTATAAAAACTTGTTCAGCCATTGCCCAATTGATGGGCATCTCCTCAATTTCCAATTCTTTGCCACCACTAAAAGAGCAGCTATAAATGTTTTTGTATACACAGGTCCTTTTCCTTTTTGGTTTTTAATCTGTTTGGTATGCAGACCTAGTAGGAACACTGCTTGGTCAAAGGGGCTGCGTGGGCATAGTTCCGAATTGCTCTACACAGTGGTCGAATCAGTATACCACTTCAGCAGTGCATTAGTGTCTCAGTTTTCTCACATACCTTCCAACATTTGTCATTTTCCTTTTCTGTCATATTAGCCAATCTAATAGGTATGGGTGGTAAGCTCATAGTTGTTTTAATTTGCCTTTTTCCAATCAATGGTGATTTAGAGCATTTTTTATATGACTATGGGTAGCTTTGATTACTTCATCTGAAAACTACCTGTTCATATCCATCGACCATTTATCAATTGAGAAATGGCTTTTATTTCTATCTCTATTTATCTCTATCTAAATTTATCTCTAAATCTGACTCAGAAAGACTTGCTGTAAATTTTTTTTTCACAGTTATGATTACTGTGTATTTCCCTCCATCCTATTTTCCCCGTGTTTATCCTTCTCTCTTTCTCTCCTGTTTCACCCTGTCCCTCCTCAAAAGTGTTTTGCTTAAGATTATTGCTTCCCTCAATCTGCCCTTCCTTCTATCATTGTCCCCTCCTTCCCTTCTCTTATCCCTTTCCCTTCGTATTTTCCCTGTAGGGTAAGATAGATTTCTGTACTTGAGTGAGGATGTTATTCCCTCTTTGAGCCAATTCCAGTGAGAGTCAGGTTCCTGTGCTCTCCCCAACATCCCCCATCTTCCCTTCTACTATAAAAGTTCTTTTGTGCCTCTTTTATGTCAGGTAATTTACCCCATTCTACCTCTCCCTTTCCCCTTCTCCTTCAATTTCCTTTTTTAAGTAATGACATTAGTGTCCTCCCAATTTCCTCAGGCTCACATCTCAGAAACATCTGCTTTGCCTTTCTGCTCAGGTACTTTCCATGAATACCCATTTTTCAAAGACTGAAGTCCTTAGCCTGGTAATCAAAACCTCTATATTCTGTCATTCTATTTCCTTAGTCCTGTCTTCCACTCCTCTTAGTACACTGTTCCCTGTGATCTGTCTAAATTAGTATCCCCATCCTCTGAACGTATCCCAGCCTCCTTCCCATTGCTCAGGCACAGAATGTTGTAACTGGAAAGAAGCTGAGAGGCTTGGAAGGAGCATCACAATCATCACAGTAGACAGGGAAGTATGCTGGACCAGATTTAAAGTCCAAGTATCTGGATTTGAGCATGGGGATCGGCCAACGTTGGCCATGTCATTTCATCTTTAAGTCTCAAGTTCCTCATTAGCAAAATAAGAGGACTGGACTAAATGAATTCTAAAGTCTCCTCATCCTAGAGAATGTCAGACAGACCTTCCTTATCATGTGTCATCGCCGTCATTGTATAGTTAGACAGACTGAGGCCTAGAGCTGGGAAAGGGACTTGCTTGGAGTTACAGAGCTGGCTCTTACGGCTGTAGCATAGTAGGTCTCGTATCTATGCCTGGACATTACCCTACCTCCTGCTCAGTGTTCCCAACCTTTCCCAAAGCCCTTGCTCCCTCTCCCATGAACACTAGGCATCTTGACAGTTTTGTATTCATCATGTTATGTTTATCTTATCCCTCATGATGAACCGCAGGCTTTATGAAGGAAGGATCTGGGTCTCCTCCAGATTGGTCTCACCCAGAGCAGATGCTGAAATGTCTATTTAAATGGAAATAAAAGGGAGTTGATGCTGTCTCGATGCAGTTGCCATCCTCTGTGGCAAGCACTTGTTCTGCAGAAGGCACCTCCCTCTCCTGCCCCTTCCTGAGGAATGACAGCAGCTTATATAGCACTTGCGTCCATTCTTTCCCATCCCCATGAGATTGGTAGGGCAGGTGGCATTATGTCCATTTTACGGAGGGATAAGCTGAGATTCAGAGAGAGAGCAACCTGTGCAGGATCCTACCAGGAGTTAGGGATGGAGCTGGAATTCATAGGAGGTACATAGCGCTCTTTTGCCTCTTGTCTGCTGCCTCCTAATCCTTTTCTGCTCTGCTCTCACAGGAAGCAGGTCCTGGGGACCAAGGTCGATGCGGAACGGGATGGGGTCAAGGTGCCCACAACCCTGGCTGAGTATTGTGTGAAGACCAAGGCGCCTGCGCCGGACGAGGGCTCGGACCTCTTCTACGATGACTACTACGAGGATGATGATATGGAGGAGGAGGCCGACAGCTGCTACGGTGATGATGACGATGACTCCGGCACGGAGGAGTCCTGACACCGCCTCCCCGCCACCCCGGGCCCGAAATAAACTTATAAAATTTTACCTCAGACAAGGAGCCCGGAGACTCGCTTGGAAATCTCTTAGACTCCTGACAGCCCTGAACACAGACTCTCTACCTCACGGGAGTTTCTAGTTTTCTGTTTGATCTTGGTTTTTCTCCTTTTGGGTTTTGGGTGTTTTTTTTTTCCTCCCCTTCAAAGAAGAATGCCCCCTTCCCTCACCCCAGGCCCTTTTTCCTCATCTTTAAAGCCGAGGCCCTATTTTCCAACTTTTGTGGGGAGTGGAGGGGAGGCTTGCTGGGGAGGGACTGCCTCGGGCCCTCCAGCCTGGAAGCTCTGGGATCTGACCTTGCTCGCTTTGTTCCCTTCTGGTGATTTCATCCGCCTGGTTGAGACTAGGAGGATCCTACAGGCTTTTGTGTGCATTAGGTGAGTGAAGAATGAAGCAGCTACCATTTGGGGGGCGGGGGAAGAGTCACTCTGCCTGCTGGCCTGTCTCGCTTCTGCCACAGCCAGAGGTGGGTGGCGGGAGGAGGGAGGAAAAGCGTGAGCTGGTTTTTGTGGGTTCTCCCCAGCCCACTCTGCTCTGGATACTTGCAGCATCACATCAGACCACTAGAGGGAGGCAGATTCACCCTTAGAGATCCTTGGCCTTGGGCGGGCCTTGGTTCTGCTGTCCCGCTTCACTCCCAGCCCATGCTCTGAGGCAGGAGCCCCCAGGGTCTTAACGCTGTTGACACCAGCTGAGGCAGGGAAGGGCGGACAGGTTTTTTTCTAGGAGTGGGTGGGTGGGTTTAATTTTTTGTCAATTTCTCTGCTTCAGTTTGTTTGAAATATTAAATAAAACTACTTTATGAGAAATGTGTGCTGTGTGTGTGTGTGGCGGGGGAGGGGGGTGATGGGGCCCTTGTGGGAATCTGTGGTAGTGACTAAAGTGAATTCAGTTAAACATTTTTGATCCTGTTTGGGGTCAGCGCCTACAGCTCTTTCTGGCTTGAGGAGTAAGAGACTCGTAGAGCTTCTCATAGTTTACAAGTTGGCAGGACAAAGGCCGTGCATGATCCTCTTTGGTCTGCAGGAGCCAGACTGATCCTACCTGTGTGATGATACCAGCATCAGACACTGTGCTAGGCACTTTTACAAATCTGTCAGTGGATCTGGGAAGTGAGTGCCATTATCCTCCCCGTTCTACAGTTGAGGAAACTGAGGCAGGTGAGTTAGGCGAGGTGTCTAAGTCAGCGTTAGCAATAATAATAACTCACACAGTGCTTCCTCCGTGCCAGGCACCGTGCTACGTGCTGTACGGTTACCATCTCATTCGGTCCTCACAGCCGCCCTGGGGAGTCGGTGCTGTTATTCCCGTTATAGATGAGGCGGCTGAGACAAACATGCCGAGTGACTTGCCCAGGGTCCCACAGCCAGTAAGTGTCTGAGGTCACATTCGAACTCAGGTCTTCCTAAGTTCAGACCCAGCACTTTATCCGCTGTGCCGCCTTGAAGCAAGAACAAGGAAACCAGCGTTCAAGAATGGGACCAGCGTTAATGGACTCATCTAGTGCTTTCCCCGCTGCTCTTCCTCATAGGGGGGACTGGCGAGGGGGAAGCAGCTTATCGCAACAGCCCTGGGCTGAGAGCGAAGAAGCCTGGCACAGGTTTGTCACGTGGCTGAGCGAGCCCCGCTTCCTCGACTCAGTGTTTCCCTCTGTAAATTCGGGTTGAAGCAGATGGATGTATAAGGCCCCTTCCTGCTCTGACGGGCTGGGTGACGTTTTTATCTGGCTTCTACCGATCTAACTGCCCTGTGACACAGGGAGCACAATGGGGAGCAACCCGGGAAGGATCAAAGGAGAGAGGAGGCTGGATTCAAACCACAGATGGCGTTTCTGTACGTTGTCTCATGTGGGAGGGGGAACCGATCAATTTGGCCACGTTTATCAGAGGCCTCCGGCGTGCCAAGCACCGTGCTAGTGCTAGAGATACACAGACAAAAGGAAAATAAGCCTTAAATTCTGCCAGGAAGGTGCCGCGTACACATGTGATGTGTGTAGAACACCAGGTAACCTTGGAGAGGAAGACGTTGGCAATTGGAGGTGCCAGCTTAGGCTTGGGGAAGAAAGTGTCGCTCGAGCCGAGTGTTGAAGGAAGCATTCCAAGAGATGGAGGTGAAGAGGGAGAAGCATTCGAAGCAAGAGTGATGGGGGTGGGGGGGAAGCAAGTGCAGGGACGTTGACCCAGGAATTGAAGTATTGTGTGTGAAGAACCATAGCATCTGTGGAGGAGAGTACCTTGTGAAGGTACTGGAAAGGGGCATCGTGTCACTGAAATTCCTATTTATCCTAGAGATGATAGCCACTGGATTTGACTGCGGAGAGGATGATGTGGTCAGATCTGCCCTTACAGGAGATCCCTTTGGTAGCTCTGTGGAGGTTGGATTCAGTAGGAAGAAGCTTGAGGTGGGGAGCCCGATCAGGAGGCAGTCCTGGCAATAGGCGATAAGGACCTGAACTAGGGGGTGACTGAAGGGAGAGAAGAGGATGTGTGCTAGATAAATGAAGATAGAGATTATGAGATTTGTTCACTGAGCCGACTTGTGAGTATGAAAAGTTAGGCATGGCACCAAGGTTGGGAACCTGGATAACTATGTTTGGTTGTCTTATGTGCTCAGAGAGGACCAAAATGACATCACTATGTTGGAGTCAAGGTAAAGTGTATCCAGCTGTGGCTGATCAGACCAGTGTGAACTTAGAAGACTGGCATAGGTTAGGCACAAGCAGTCCATATGAACATTTGGGGTGGATTCTCTAAATTTGGGCATCTCATGTTTTTTTTGACGTACTGCAATTCTGCTTTGCTCATACCTTGCATCATACCTTGTCTGATGAGACCACGCCATCCTGGGTGGTCCTGTGCCAGCGTCTCCCATGTCTCTCAATGAATTGCAGAGAGACCTTGAGAGTGTCCTCATATCATTTCTTCTGACCTTGTGCCTTGTGTGAGTTCTCTGTAAAAGTCTCTTAGGCAAACTTATGTTTGGCATTCAAATAGTGTGGCCAACCCATTGTAGTTGCGCTCTGTGTAGTAGATTCTGAATGTTTGGCCAAGAAAGGACCTCAGTGTCTGGTACCTTATCCTGCTGGGTGCTCTTCAGAATCTTCCTAAGACATTTCAAATGGAAGCGATTCAGTTTCCTGGCATGGCGCTGGTAGAGTGTCCAGGTTTCACAGGCATGCAACAATGAGGTCAGCGCAGCAGCTCTGTAGACCTAATACCTCTTCTCTCCCACACTTTCCTTTGGAGCCTCCCAAACACTGAACTAGTCACCTGGGTGACTAGAAGGATGGTGACCTCTTTGACAGAAACAGGAAGCAGAGGTGGGCATAGGGGAAAGATAAGTTCTTTTACCAGGTATGTTGAGTTTGAGTTACCTACACGATTTGGAATTTTCAAAAGGCGGCTCAGAAAAAGGACTGAGACAGGTTCCATTGATCTAGGATTTGTCTGTAGAGAGATAACAGAACCCATAGAAGCTGATGAGTTTGTCATATGAGAGACTATAAAGAAAACAGGTCCCAGAACAAAGTCTCAAGGTACATCCACACCGAGGGGTCATGACGCGAGGGTGCAGCAGAGGAGAGTGAAAAGAGGGAACCACGGAGGAGGAGAACCAAGAGAGAGCAGGGTCAGGGAAACCCAGAGGAGAAGGAGAGAATGATCAGTGACAAATGCAGCCGAGAGGTCAAGAAGGATGGAGACTTAAGAGATCATTATTGGTAGGTTTGGAAAGAGCCAAGGATGGTGTCAGAATAAGATCAGCATAAAAGCAGGCCTGGCCACTGGGAAGGTAACCACTGGAACCCAAGCAATATTTTGGCAGAGACATTTTTAAGAGATCTCCCCAATTCAGGGGAGGCTGTCATTGGGGGTTGGGGTAAGAACAGTATTTTGAGAGAGGCACTCTACAGTGGTGAGGATTTTTGTCACTTAAGCCACAGCCCCAGGAAGAGGTGACACCGATTCAGAAGGAAAGTATGAGCTTAGAGCATGCTGGCTCAGACCCTTTGTTGGCCAGAAGTAACCAGGTTGTCTGACTTCACAGCATGTTAAGCAGGTATTGCTGAGAAATTAATTGCTTTGTTGCATTCCCAAGAGCTGGGGCCTCTTCAGACCCCCCCAACCCCAATCCCATATCCTCAGATGAGGATTTCTGGGAATTCAGAAGATGCCTGCTAATGTCCTCTTGGGTCCCAGGCCCTTCTGGGACTTTGGGAAGTGAGTAGACAAGTCAGATATGGAGAGATTGTCTCCTGGCCCTGGACTCCCCACCTCAAGTAGTAGTCAGGGAGAGCTGTTCAGCCTCGTCCTTTATTGTGTGATCAGGTGCCAAGCTGCCTCCCGAAGACTTGGTATTTTCTTAGGCCTGGGCTCAGCTATGTTATGGACTCTCCATCAAGGCTGGTGGTTGTGGACAGTAATATGAATATGCTTAATAATAGTAATAGTTGACATATTTATGGACCTTGGGGTAAAATTAGGACTTGGTATTTCTCAGTCTTCTGCCAACTCTATGTTTCTTTGGTCAATCAGCAAACATTAAGCTCCTACACTGTGCTACAGGTTCTGAGGATATAAGGGCAAAAATGAAATGGTCCTAGGATAATGCATTTGGAGCTAGATTAGGGGCCTCAGAGCCCATCTAGCTCAGTGCCCTTCATTTTTTGCAGTAGCCTGCCGGTGGGTCAGCTTCCCACAAATCTCTCCCCACTCTAGTCTATCCTCTACTCACCTGCCAAAGTGATCTTCATAAAGCACAGGTCTGACCATGTAAACCCACTCCCCTCTTCCCCACTCAATAAACTTCAATTTCTACCTCTCCAGGATCAAATATAAAATTCTCTGGCATTCAAAGCCCTTCACAACCTCTCCTCTCCCAGCCTTTCCAGGCTTCTTAAACTTTACTCTTCTATCTAAGGACACCAGCCTCCTTGCCGTTCCTGGAACCAGACATTCTATCTCCATACTCCATGTACTTTCCCATGCCTGTTTCTTGGCTTCCTTTCAAGTACCAGCTGAAATTCCACCTTCTCCAGGAAGACTTTCCCAGTCTCTCTTAATTCCAGTGCCTTCTCTGTTTATCCTTATATAGCATGTTTGTACATAGTTGTTTGCTTGTCTTCCCCCATTAAATAGTGAGCTGCTTGAGGGCAGGGAATGTCTTTCACCTTTCTTTGTATTCCCAGAACTTAGCATGGTGTCTTGTGGCAGATAGATCCTGACTGACTGAAGAAACAGACCCAAGGTAGTCGGTGACAGAGCCAGGATTCTATCCCAGGCCCTCCTGGCATCGAATCCAGTCCTCTTTGCACTGTAACAGGTTTTCCTTCCCAAGGCCTCCACAGTCCTCATCCTTAAAGAGCTTACTTCAGCGCTTGACGGGAGCCCCACAAGTTAGATGTGGGCAGACCTAGTTTTTCTTGAGTTGGGAATGCTGCCTTATAATGGAGCCTCAGTGCAAAGAGGACTTTGCTGGGCTGGAATCCTAACTCCTCCGCCTAATGAGCCGCTTGACTTTGCGCAAACTTATTTCCTTTCTGGTCTTATTTTTATTTATTTATTTTTACCTGTAAAATGAAAAGTTTGGACTTAGATGCCTTAAAAATTCCCTTGTTGCTTTTAAGTCTTTTTTATTATTTTTTCTTTAATGATTTCTGAGTAAGGCGAAGACAAGGAAGAGACCTTTAATTGGAGAATTTAGCACATTGACTTTTTATTATGGGTAGGGATCTGTGTTTGGGCTATGTTAAGGGAAAGGCAGAGATATAAGTGAAACCATATCTCTCGGCAAGCTCATTCTAGCCTAGGTATGAGCCTGACATGGGATCCCTGGTAACACTAGAGCCATCCAGTCCAAGAAGTATTTTCAAAGCACTGTGTGAAGGGTCTGCCCGGTGCTGGGCATACAATGACAAAAAAAAAAAAAAGATTATTCCCTGAAGACTGCTCCTCCCTCAAAGAGCTTACCTTCTGACTAGACACGGCTGGTTATGACCTTAGAGACCACTGGGTCCAAATCCCACATCCCTCTGAAAACAGTGGAACCCAAGAAGAGGAGAGGAATTAAAAGTATTTAGAACTAGAGGGACCTTCGAGATTCCCTTACCCTAGCAAACACCCACATTTAATAGATGAAGGCACTGAAGCCCAGGGAGATGTGATTTCCCCAAGGTCTGTGAATAATCCATGACCAACACCCAGATTTGCTGAGGTCTTTGCATCATTCCCTGTTGTCTCCAGCTCTCTGCACAGCCCTCTGGGTCACAGACGAGGCAGTGATGGGGAAGCTACCAGGACCTGGTTGATCTAAAGTATTCACAAATTAAAGTCTGTGTTGTGCCCGTTAGCCATTGCTGTTGCCTCTAGCCACCAATTCTGCCTTTGCAACATAGCTTGGAGCAGGAGAAGGAGGTCCTTTGCAAACCCTCATATCCATTCTGCCACCTGCTCCAGCTATTTGCAAATGAAGAAGCAGGTGCTACAGTCATCTTGTGGATCTCACACCTCTTGCTCCTCAGCGTGCCCAGTCTGAGAAAGGAAGGTGTAGGGGGGACCCCTCTGAGAAGGTTTGCTTGGCTCCCTGAACCCAGCTCATTCACCCCAGAGCCGGCACGATGAAGAGCAGGACGTTGCTGCTGATGCCAGTGATTGAGGGGCTTCAAGGTGGTCAGTAACTCCTTGGAGAGACCACCTGGAAAGGGGGGTAAAGGCCTGGGAGGCCACACAGTTCTGGGGATGGGGGTAAAAGAGTCGGGGTGAGGCCTCTGAACCCCCTGTCTCAGCTGCTGGGAGGCCTGACTGCAGAGTGCCATCGCCACACCTTTCATACCCCATGAACATCCCTTCTCTTGATTTTTCTGACATCACAGACTAGAAAGAGCCCCAGCCTAGGAATTAGAAAACCTGGGTTCTAGCTGCATGTGACTGTGGGAAAACCCTGTCCTCTTTAGGCTCAATTTCCTATCCATAAAATGAAGAGGTTGGAGTAAGTCCTTTATGACTCAATATCTTTTCCTTTTTTGTCCTGAGTTCTAAGGGTTCTCCTAACTCTACCATCCTCTGGTTCTGCCTTGTCTGGTCTGTAAGATTAGGTTTTCTTTCCTATCAGAGAGGTTCTTCTGAGTTAAGATATAACAAGCAGGTGCCAGTCCCCCCCAGCCCCCTTAGAGCCAACTGCCCCAGGATCAGAATTCACCTAGAGTAAAGTATCCCTTGGAGAGGTTTGGCAAGCCCTATGCCTCCCAGCTAGCCCCATGTCCCTACTTCCACTTTGGGTTGTGCTGGGTTTACACCAGCTCCAGGAACTGGCATGTCCCACACCCACCTCCTTCAGATACAAAGAAAGACAGAAGCAATCTCTGCCCTTGAGAAGCTTATACTCTAATGGGGAAAAGCTCTGCAAACTGCTATGTACAAATACCTTTTTTTTTGTAGGTAATCGGGGTTAAGTGGCTTGCCCAGGGTCACACAGCTAGTATCAGAGGTTAGATTTGAACTCAGGTCTTCCTGATTCCAGGACCAATGCTCTATCCACTAGAACCAGCTAGCTGCCCCTACAAATTAAGTATAGAAAGGATAAATAAAGCATTTATTAAATGTCTACTATGTGCCAGGCATTGTGGTAAGGACAGGAATAGATACAAAGAAAAGTATAAGTGGTCTCTCAATGCCCTAAAGGAGCTTACATTAATGGAGGAGAAAACAATTAATACAGTGTCAGTAGGAGGTAATCTGGGAAGCAGGGAGTACCAGAACAGGTCTCCTGAGGAAGGTGGGATTTGAGCTGAGTCTGGAAGGAAAACAGGGAAGCTTAGATGGAGGTCAGTCGTTCTACAAGCGTTTACTTAGCATCTACCCTGTGTCAGGCCCTGAGTTGAGCGTTCCAGGTCAGGAGGAGGGGGGCAGCCAACGAGAGGCATGGGGTGTTGTGTGAGGACCAGCAAAAAGACCAGAGTTGCTGGATTGTAGATTAAGCAGAGGGGAATAGTAATAAGCCTGGAAAGGCAGGAAGGGGCCATGTTGGGAAGGGCTTTAAAAGCTTCACAGGATTTTATAGTTAACCATCCCCTCACTTCCTGCCTCGCTGAAGCATTGGAATTGGGGGAGCATTTTGTAAACCTTCAGGTGCTGTAAAACAGGGCTTATTTGTTCATTATTCCTCCTTTCAGCCCTGGGTTTCTCCATGAGCCTCGGATTCTGGGCATCCTGGGACCTATAGAAAGTGAATATCTGGGAGAACATAACTGATTCCATTTTGTTCTGGATGTGACTCCTCATGAGCTGCAAGCCCAGGACTTGGAGCTGGTGTTTTCTTACTCTCCTAATGGGTACAGAAAGCCTTAATAGTTAAGAAGGAAGGACTCCTGAGCAGTCATTCATGGAAAATCCCCCTCCCTTGTCTAGCCTGACAGGTAGTGGAAAAAAGGGAGGATTCCTAAGTCCTTGAGGTGTCGATCTCTTTTTTCAATCCTGGCAAGGCAGTTCTCTTTGATTTGGTGAAACTGGCTGCCAGCAGAGTCAGGTTTGCCTGGCAGGAAGGGGTAACCATTTTTTGTTCCTCCTTCAAAGAGATTCAGGGAGCCCCTTGGTCTATAACTGAGGGGAGGTTGATTGGATCATCACCTTTAGTTCCAGCAGAGGCTGCATAGAGGTCTCCAAACCCACTTGGTAATCGCTGTGGTTCCCTACCTCTCCTGAATCAAGAAAATTCTTCTCTACGACCACCTAATCCTTCCTGTCTCTTCTCTCCTGGCCCAATGGCCTCCTCTCTAGCTGGAATGCTGTCCCCCATTCTGTGCCTAATAAAACCTTCTTGTCTTTTAAGGCCCCAACTACCACCCCTTCCTCCATGAAGCCTTCCAAGATCCTCCCTGCCTGGAGTGACATCCCCCTTCTCTAACACTCACTCGTCCCCTCCCACACCTCCTATCTGTCTTGCCTGCAACCTCCAGTTTGCTTTCTGGTTCTCCCCTGACCCCAGGCTCATTTCAGGGTTAGGTAAGGGAACAGTCACCTTCATCGTCATCTCCTCCTCCTCCTCCTCCTTCCCCTTTCCCAATGAGCCTGCCCCTTGATTTGTTAGTGTAGGAGGTAGATATTTCAACAATCCGGCTAGCAGCTGTTGTGGGGGTATAAGACCAACCCAAGTCCAACAACAAGAACGCTACCAGCATGCTGCAAAAGCACAGGTTCTTTTGATCTGCTTAACTAAGGAAAGCTACGTTAAGGGGTTGACAAGCTTACTTTAATTCAGCATACAAATATCATTCATTTAGTTCAGGGGAAAAGACCAGCACCCTGAACTTCAGAGCAAATTACAAACATCAACAGACAGACCAAATACAGATTCATAGTTACCAACATCTAGGTTCAGCCTGGGAGCTCAGAACAGCCCAGAGTCACACGCACCACCACTGCTGTGGGTAAGAGCTCCAAAGAAGAGAAAACCAACCCCTGGTTTTATATCTTTTTCAGGGTCAGGGGTGAGTCACATGACCTAAAATTGTCACAAAGAGGCAACTTAAACCCATGTGGTCTAAGAGCCTCTGATGTCCCAAACCTATCACTCAAACTCTTGTGTAAACTAGGCCCTCCCTTAGTTAGCCCCACCTGGGGCCCCACCTTAGTTACCAATCCACAACCACATAGGTTTTATGCCTAATAGGGGTTTGGGCTTGGGGCTTAGCACCTAGTAAGGCTCCATGAAATACACTGAATTACTCAAAGGAAACAAAAGCCAACTAAGTGCTAAGAGCCCATTTTGCTTACCAACACAGAAGGGTAGATATAGATCAATAGGTGCCTCCTAGTGATATGGAGGACAATCTCAGTGTAAGCTGCCTGGTGGTACTCTGAGCATGGGCCACCTCGGATCTCTTCACAATGCCCTGAGAAACACTCTCAACCTCGTTCCACGACTAGCCTGGGTTCTACTGGGCTCAATTTAGAATTTAAAATGTAAAATAAAGATCATATAGTATTTTCATAAATTTCTAGCAATAAGTTCATGCCTCCATCAACCGTTAAGATTCTTACCTCTTTCCAGACTTCACAAGACCCAGAGGGAAAACTCACTCATTATAGCTTAGAATACACTGCATCAAGTCAGAATTTTAAAAAATAGACTATTAAACATCTGATTGCTCATCACTGTGGTAAAGACAGGAATGCTCCACTCTCCCTACCCCCAGTCCTCAGCAGGATAGCCCCAGCTCCTGAAATCTACTTTAAAAAAAATCCCCTTTCGAAGCCAGGGGGAGAAAGTGGAGAAATAGCTCTACCAACATCCATGCACATGCATGGCATGCATCTTACACGTAATAATTGCTTAATAGATGCTTTTCATTCATTCATTCAAGGTGAGAAACTATCTCGGTCTTCTCCCAGGAGGAGCTGCTTGCTATCTGCCGCATCATTCCCCTAAAGCCCATCTCAACTCCCCGTCAAGCCACCTCCAACCTTCTTCCCTATCTGGGCTACAACCAGTCACCCTGGTGTCTCCAGCATCCAAGAAACGGAGTCTTATGAATTCTGGATCCTCAAGGGAGGACTGGGGAATCTCCTCTTCCTAATGTCACAGGCAGAGTGACTAATTCCCACCTGAAATCTCCACACAGTGAGCTCCCAGCTGCTCTCTGTCTCTGTCTGTTGTCCGTCTGTCTGTCTCTTTCTCTCTCTCTCTGGCATACATCTCTTGCCTCAGCTGCCCATCATGGTGCCATCTTGGCATAGCTGCTCTGACATGGCGCCTAATAAAAAAAATCTGACCTCAGACACTTAACAGCTGTATGACCCTGAGCAAGTTACTTTATCAGTGTCTGCCTCAGTTCCCTTATCTGTGAAATGGACAGAAAATAATGTCTAACTCAAAGGGCTGTTGCTGTAAGGATCAAATGAGATAATACTTGTGAAGCACTTAGCTCGGTGTCTGGCACACAGTAGGAACTTAATAAATGCTGATTGACTTGAAACAGTCCGCAAACTTTAAAATGCTTTATAAATGCTAGCTATTAATAGTAGTAATAGTAATTTCTTAGCTTCTAAATTCTCCATTCAGCTTGACAATGAAATTTCTCTAGTGCCACCCAGGTGGAACTCACAGGGTTTTTAAAAGAAGACGTGCCTACATACACTACATTTAGCCTGTAGTAATTTCCAGCACTAGCCACCTGGGGAATTCAGGAAAAGTATCTTTTAGGAAGAGGAGGGACTTGCCCAGGGTCACACAGCTAGTAAGTGTCTGAGGCTGGATTTGAACTCAGGTCTTCCTGACTCCACTAAGCTATCTAGGTGTCCTTAAGTCACAGCAGCCTGGAGTCACAGAAGCTGGGTTCATATCCTATCTTTGCTATGTCCTACCTGGGTGACCTTGGACCAGTCATTCAACTTCTGCCTCAGTTTTGCCTGATTGGACTTCGGAGAATGGGGAGTTCGAGGTGACTGTGACCATTCAAGTGTCGTGGAGAGAAGGCAGAGGGTTCTTGGAGGGAACTGCAATCAAAGTCAAGGCCAGCAGAGGGCAGGCGTGGGCAAGAGCTAGCTTCCCATGTCTCAAGCACCCAGACCAAAGCCGGTGGGTGTCCCAGGCAGGGCCAGAGCCAAAACCCGGATGGAGGTAACCTGGAAGGCCTCAGACACTTACTAGCTGTGTGACCTTGGACAAGGTCACTGTCTGCCTCCGTTTCCCCTTCTGTCAAATGAGTTGGAGAAGGAAATGGCAAACAGCCATTTGCCAAGAAAACCCCAAAAGGAGTCACGAAGAGTCAGACATGACTGAAGAACACCAAACCTGGAGTTGGGGGTGTGCTGGAGTCAGCTCTAACTGTTACATTATCAGTGTGAGCCTTTACCCCTCGGAAATCAGCAAATGCTGCAAGAAAATGTTGAAAATAAAGATTAAGCTTCAAAGTGTGTTCTGTGTACAGTTGTTTTTTAAAGACAGTCAGCCATTAAACATTTACGAGCACAAGCACACCTTTGCATGGAGTCAAAGGGCATTCTTGACCTTTGTGGGGGGTGAGGTAAAGGGACAGTGGAAGTAGCTGCTCCTTGAAATCCCAATTGGCACTGGCGGACTTAGCCAGAAACCTCAGGAAACAGAGGCTCAGAAAGGTTGTGATTTGCCCAAGGTCACACAGCTACTAAGGATTTGAGGCAGGATTTGAACTGGGGTTGTGTCCAAGAACAACTTACCCAGCAAATCTGAGTATAATCCTGAATGAAAAAAAAAATAGACATTTGACAAACTGAAAGACTTTCAAGTATTTGTAACAAAAAGACCAGAACTCGATGGAAATTTTGAATAAAAGATCCAGAAGAAATATAAGGAAAACATTAAAGACTAATTATAAGGCACTGATTAATCAGAACACAGGCTTCTTGACTTTCAGAATTTCAGAAGTTTATCTTGCCTCTGTCCAAGAGACCTATCCTGGTCCTACCCCCTCCCAGCCCCCCATTCCTACCTCATTCAAGCCACCCTTTCCCTAAGCAGGCATCCTTCCATCTCTGTCCCTTCCACCTCTTTTCTCTCCCCATGTTTCACATCAAAACCTGCTCAGAGTTTGAAAACGAATAGCTTAGAAATTAGGAGACCAGGCTTCCTATTATTTCTAGGATCAAATACAGTCCTTCCTCCCTCCTCCTCCTCCTCCACTGCTACCATCAGAATAATGATAATAGCTAACATTTATAGGATGCTTGAAGATCTGCAGCATGTCCTTTGATTCTCACAACAATGTGGTGAGGTAGAGGTAATTTTTAGCCCCACTTTTTAGATCAGGAAATTGAGGAAGACAGAGAGGTTAAGTGACTTGGCCAAGCAGAGTGAGACTACGTGTAAATAGACCGATAGCATAAATTAGAGAAAAAGCCTTAGCCTTAAGGGGGATTGGCAAAGGCTTCTTCTAAAGAAGGGATTTTAGTTGGGGCTTGAAGGAAGGCAGAGAAGACACAAGGCAGAGTTGGGGAAGGAGGAGTATTTCAGCCATGGGAGTCATCAGTTAAGTCACTCAGCCTAGAGGTCGGTGTCATTTCGTAGGCAGTTGCATAAATGTCTGTTGCCTTAAATGGCTAAATTCTCCCAGATTTCCCCCAGCTTGCTGTGATTTGGGGCACATCTCTTCCAACTCCGATGTGCTGTGTCTGAAGCTATGATTCCCAGCTTTCTAGTTGTTTTTAAGTAAAAGTTTTCATATTTCTTTCCCAATTCCAAGTAATAACACCTTTTAACATTCATTTTTTAGAATTTTGAGTTATAAATTCTCTTTCTTCCTCCTTGAGACGCAAGCAATTTAACACAGGTTATGCATGTGCAGTCATGCAAAACATATTTCCATATTAACCGTGTTGCAAAAGAAAATGCAGACTAAGAAAAACAGACAGTAAAAAAAAATAATCTTCCATCTGCATTCAGAGTCGATCAGTTCTTTCTCTGGAGGTGGAGAACGTTTTTTATCTTAAGTCCTTAGAAACTGTGTTGGAATATGATTCCAAGCCTTGCAAAAATTCAGGGTGGGGTCAGAGGGAGGCAGTGGACTTCTGGTTTGGAAGCTAGAAGTCTACTGGGCAGGAGGAATTCTGAGTTTGGACAGAGGGAGATGGGGTTGTTTCCCTCCACATTCCATGTAAACCCTACTCCTTTCCTGAGGCGTGCTTGCCAGGAAGGGAGGGTGCGGGGAATCCAGTTAGTTTCACTGAGCAACCAGGTACTAGGGGCAGGGGTCTCATCCTCCCCTTGGCCTATGCTTATGGACTTTGGATTGTGCCAGGGTAAAATGACCTCCTGGCCTGGTTGAGAACTACTGACCCCCTACCCTGGCTCCTGTATACCAGTCAAACCAGACCCTCTTCTCCTCCCACTTAGCCGCTGCAGCAGATCCGGGAAGGTCCCAGGCATCTCTGGCATGCAGGTCGCCCTCAGTCCTGCCTGTCCTGAGGAGAGCTATGGACAGGAGAGCATCTTTATCCAGTCCTCCATCTCCCCTAAGAGGCAGCCCAAGGCAGGGAGTGTTAGATACGCATTGCCCTATTCTTATCCTCCCGTCCCCTTCCTAACTTTCCAGTCCTCTTACATTTTATGCCTAAAACCCTGCATTCCAGCCATACTGGCCCATTCATCCATATGAGGCTCCACGCTTATCTCTGGATCTTTTCCCTGGCTGACCTCCATGCCCGGAATTCGCTCCCTCCGCACCTGGGGATCCCTGGGTTCCATCAAGCCCCGGTTGGAGTGTTACCACCCCCTGATACCTTCTCTAGACCTCCCCTCTCCCTTTTCCAAAACTAGCCCGCATTTATTTTGCATTCGTAACTGTAAGAGTCAACAGATTAAGGCTCTTGGTCCGAGGAGGCAAATTTAAAGTCCAAAGGAACTGTTCCTTGTTATGAAACACGAATGGCTCACGCTTAGGCGCCCAGTTAGAGAGAGCAAGCCGGTGAACAAAGGGACTGGGGGAACTAGGAAAGGTCACATTCCTCGGACTAGCTCCCAGAGCTGTCCCTCCGCCTCAAGCTGCGAACAATGCGGCTAAGGAAACACAAAGGACCAGGTCAACCCGAAGTAAGGTTAGATCAGTCCTGGGCGAGCTGTCACAGAAGAAAAGAGCATACTTCCAGTTAGCGGGGAAGGGGACGGGGAGCGCCCGTTTTTAATTCCAACCACCTGAGTTTCCACGATAAAGTAAAACAAAACTCTGAATTTGAGGAGAAAACCTGCTGATTCTGCTGCCATCACCAGGTCGGCTGGGGTGTGTGTGTGTGTGTGTGTGTGTGTGTGTGTGTGTGTGTGTGTGTGTGTCCGTCCCTCCACCCCTCTCCTCTCCAGGTGTTCTTCCCCCCATTTTTCCTCCAGACATTAAAAACAAAACAGAAACCTCTGGGGAGGAAAACTCTCCTCTCCTATTCTAAACTGGAATTAGTTTCCTCTTGTTCTGAGCTAACAAGCCATGTGTTCTTCGACCCAGTGACATGGGCCTCCAGGCTGTTCCTCCAACAAGACCCTCCATCTCCCTACTCTGACCATTTTCTCTGGACTTCCCTCCTACGTGAAATGCTCTCCTCCCTCATTTTGGCCTCCTGGCTTCTCCAGCTTCTTTCATTGTTAGTGGTGGTGGTGGTTGTTGCTGACAAGTCCCAGCTCAAATCTCTTCTTTTACAGGAGCCTTTCCCAATACCTCTTAATTCCAGTGCCTTTCCTCTATTAATTATTTCCATTTTATCCTGTATGTAGCTTGTTTGTACACATTTTTTTGTTGTCTCCCCCATTAGATTTTGATGGTAGGGACTGTCTTTGCCTCTTTTTGAATCCCCAGAGCTTAGCACAGTGCCTGACACATGGTAAATATTTAGTAAATGTTTATTGACTAACTGAGAACTCCCGAGGTCTTTAGCAACCTGATTCCCTTCTTATAGGAACCAGACCAAGTCTTGCTAGAAGGTCTGTTACGTATGTAGTCTGTACATGTTCAAATGTGTTCATGTTGTCTGAAGAAAGGAACCAGATTACTTTTGTCTTTGTACCCCCAGACACAAAGTGTGCCTAGGGAACAACCAATGCCTCTTGACTTAATTGAGAGATGGATGGAGAAAAGTCTCACTGAAGGAGCCAAAGGGATAAAAGAAGCATTCTGTCTCAGAGGACAGAGTTCTGACATAGGGATTCAGGAGGGTTCTAGTCCCTCAACCTGCCACTAACTTAACTGGTTGATCATGGGCTACTCCCTCTCCCATTCTGGATCTGCTTCGCCATCTGCAAAATGAGGCACTTGGGCTAGAATGTCACCAGGTCCCTTTCAACTCTAAAATTTTGTGACTCTGTACCCTAAGGAAACTTCCAGTCTGTCATCCTGTGTTCTAAGGACTTTCCCAGCTTTGCCATTCTGTGTTCTAAGGACCCTCCCAGCTCTGACCTTCTCTGTCCTAAGGGCCTTTCCAGCTCTGACACTGTGTGTTCTAAGATTCCTCCCAGCTCTGACATTCTCTGTTCTAAGGGCCCTCCCACATCTGACATTCTGTGTTCTAAGGACCCTCCCAACTGTGACATTCTATGTTCTAAGGCCCTTCTCAGCCCTAACAGTCTATACTATAAGGTTCTTCCCAGTGCTGACATTCTATGTTTAAAGTTTCCTTCTAGTTCTAATGTTGAGAAAGGAAGGAGCTTTCCCAGAGTCACGCAGGTTTTTTCTGGACTCTCAGGGCTCTTTGCCTTTGTGGGTTCAGTGAATCCTTTTCTAAGATTACCTCTGAAATTTACACTCAAAAACTTGCTGTTCTGCTCTGATCTTTATAAGTTTTCTCCTCAGGATTACCATGTACAGATTCGTTGGCCAAAAGCAATACATCCTGACCTGACCTCCCTCCCCAACAATTGGGCTTCGAGCCCTGGAAGCTAGACAGGAGAGGGAGGAGAATTCAGGAACGCATTTGAATCTCACCCTTCTACAGAGCCTGCCTTGGCCTGGGCCTGGGCCTGGGCCGGGGCCTGAGCACACAGAGCTATGCCATCATGTAAAGCAGCCTGGCTGATGAAACAGGCAGGAAACCCACATTCAAATCCTGACTCTGCGACTCATTCTCACTTGGATGCTGGGCAAGCCATTTATCTGAGAAACATTCATTAAGCATCAACACCATCAGAGTCCTGAAATGGAGGGAGATAAAACATTAGCTAAGATGTGGTTTCTGTCCTCATGGAGAGCACAGTCCAGGAGGGAGGATGAAACAAAGGCTTGTGTTATCAATAAGTAAATATTTATTAAGATCTCACTATGCGTCAGGCATTGTGCAAAGCCCAAGAGATACAAAAAAAGGCAAAACCTGGCCTCATGCATCTTACAGTCTAACAGGAGAGACAATGTGCAAATAAATACTTACAAAGTTCAAGATAATTAGGTAATAATTACCAGAGGGAAGACACCAGAATTAACAGGGGATTGGGAAGGTTTCTAGCAAAAGAAGGAATTTTAGTTGGGACTTGAAGAAGCTAGGGAGATCAGTAGGTAGTGCAGTGGACAGAGAATATTCCAGGTATGGGGAACAGCCAAAGAAAATGCCCACAGCTGATAAAGGAGCTTGTTCCTGGAACAGCCAGGGACAGTATTGCTACATCAAAGAGTATGTGTCAAAGAGTCAGGTGTAAGAAGACTGGAAAGATAGGAGAGAGCCAGGTTATGAAGGGTTTTAAAGGTCAAACAGAGCATTTTGTACTTGATCCTGGAGGTGATAGGGAGTCACTGGAGTTAACTGAGTAACAGGCTTTCATGGTTAGACCTGTGTTTTAGGAAAACCACTTTAGTGGCTGAATTGAGGATGGATTGGAGTGGGGAGAGGCTTGAGGCAGGCAGACCCTCCAGCACTATTATAATAGTCCAGGTGTGAGGCAATGAGGGTCTGCACTAGTGAAGGGACAGTGTCAGAGGAGAAAAGGGAGTGTATTGGAGAGATGCTACACATGTGAGATCTTGGCATCAGCTTGGATACAGCAGGGGAGAGATAGTGAGGAGTCAAGAGTGACTCCTAGGTTGGAAGCCTGAGGATGGGAGGATGGCATTGCCCTCTACAGTAATAGAGAAGATAGGAGGGGAGGGAGGGTTTAGAGGGGAAAGATGAGTTTTGTTTTGGACATATTGAGTTTCAGATGTCTACTACTGGACACCCAGTTCAAGATGTCTGAAAGGCAGTTGGAGATGAAAGATTGGAGGCCCAAGAAAGGTTAGAGCAGGAAAGGTACATATGAGAATCATCAATACAGAGCTGGTGATTAAATCCATGGGAGCTGATGAGATCACCAGGTGAAGTGGTATAGGGGGAGAGGAGAAGTAGTGATCAGGCAGAGCCCTGAGGGACACCCATGGTTAGTTAGAGGGCCTGATGTGGAAGAGAATCCAGCAAAGAATACTGGAAGAAAGCAAGCAGATAGGTAGGAAGAGAACCAGGAGAGAGCGGTGTCCTTAAAACTTGGAGAGAAGGAAGTAGCAAGGAGAAGGTGATCAACAGCGTGGAGGCCTGCAGAGAGATTCAGGAGAATGAGGAATGAGAAAAGGCCAATTAAGGGATCACTGGTCACTCTGGAAAAAGTGGTTCCAGTGCAGGAGAGAAAGTGGAGGCTCCTGTTGTAGACAGCCTTTTCAGGGAGTCATGTAAAATATGGTACAAAAAATGTATCTCCCTCACTCCATGGGTGGTGCTGGTGATTATGGGTGGGGATCATTGTCTATCAGGGGTGGGGAACCTTGAGCCTGAGGCCGCACGTGGCCCTCTAGGTCCTGGGGTGTGGCCTTTTAACTGAGTCCGAGATTTGCAGAACAAATCCTTTTATTAAGGGGATTTGCTCTGTGAAGTTGGTATTACACCATCAGATTTAGCTGGTTTTATATAATAAATTCATAGATTCAGATGGAGAAAGGAACCCTGGGGGCCATGTAGCCAATCCTCCTCACTTTAAAAATGAGAGGAACTGTGACCTAAGGGAGAAAAATGATTTTCCCAAGGTCACACAAGTAGCACATGTCAGAAGTAAGATCTGAATCCAGGGCAAAGCAGTTTTGCAAACCTTGAAGAGCTCCAGCTATGCACATGTTGGCAGCTAGGGGTGCCATAGTGCACAGAGGGCAGGACCTGAAGGCAGAAAGACTCGAATTCAAATTTGACCTCATATAACTTACCAACTGTGTAACTCTGGGTGTGTCACTTAACCTCTATCTGCTTCAGTTTCCTCCTCTGTAAACTGGGGGTAAAAATAGTACCTACCTCGAAAGGTCATTGTGAGAATCAAATGAGATGTTTATGAAGTGCTTCGCAAAACTTTTAAAGCACTCTTTAAATGCTATTTTCATCATTATTATTATTTCTATTATATCATGTTGCCTTTTAGTCTTTGGAGGTTTGGGGAAGCAATTGAGGTGAAATGACTTGCCCAGGGTCACACAGCTAGTTAGTGTCTGAGGCCAGATTTGAATCCAGGTCCTCCTGACTCCAGAGCCAGTGCTCTATTTACTGAGCCTCCTAGCTACCCCCTTTTTAGTCTTTGTTACAAAAATTGATGGTCTTGGTACGGGAGGGGGAAGGATCTATTTGGAAATTTAGGTGATGTAAATACAGCAGCTCCTCTAGGACTACTCACCCCCACTAACACTTGTCCTTGCTGGGAGTGGGTCTCCATAAGGTGCTGATTACTACTCCCCAAAGGATTATAGGGATAACCCTAAGAAGATAGGTTTCTCCTGAGTTCCCTACTTGATGTGATAGGAGAATTGAGAGAAATCCGAGAAGATTTGAATAAGTAATTTGTTGATTAATTAATTAATCAATTAATGGACACCCTCTTAGTATCCAGTTCTTTGCCACTACAAAGAAGCTGCAGCCTTTTCCTCTTTCCTTGATCCCCTTTTTTGGTACAGGCCTGTACCAAAGGGCATGTAAAGTTTAGTAGCTTTTTGAGCATGGTTCCATATTGCTTTTCAGACTGATTGGACCAGTTCCCAGGTCCACTGACGTATGACAACCATTTTCCTGTGACCCTGCCAACGTTTGTCATTTTCCTTTTTTTGGTCAATTTGGCCAATCTGGTGGGTGTGAGGTCGAATCTCAGAGTTTATTTAATTTGCATTTCTCCCATTAGTGACTTGGAGCGTTTTTTTTCATGTGGCTATGGATAGCTGCCATGTAATTACAATCACCAAGCCTGGAGCAGAGTTGAAAGAATGTGTTTCCTTCCCTTCATTGCCAAAGTAGAAGGCTATGAATATAGAACATAGATAGCATCTGCTGTTAGACTAGGTCCTTGTGTTAGATAGTTTCGTTGAATTCCTCTTTTTTTCTTTCTTTTTAAATCTTTGCTGCAAGAGATGGCTTGCTGAATAAGGGAAGGAGAGAGACATATTCAGAAATAAATGCTATATAAAAACAAAAGGAATGAACAAGAATCAGATTTGAATTTTTTTAAAGATAAAAGTGCATTAGAGAAAGGGCTTAGGTAGGCTTGAGAAGGAAGGCTAGCAGAATAAGGAAAGGTTACATGGAATAAATGTCCTGAATCTCTTTTTGCATGAAACAGAACAGCCATTTCATATCCATACAATATCAAGAAAACTCAAGGAAGGCTCCCAGAACATTAGGTGAACTCCATACCACCACAAAGGACTTATGGGAGAACATTCACAAGAATCCCACAAAATGGGTGGGTATGGCCAGGCTGAGATCTTCGTTGTTGGAGGGGTTAGCCTGATTGAGAAAATTACAGATGCATTTAAACACTGAAAATGGCAATTATATGACTCTTGTATGACTCACTCAAGTGACAGTAAGTATTGGGAGGGAAGCAGTTTGTAAACCATAAAGTGCTGTGAAATCAGGTCCATAGATTTTAGATCTGGAAGGGACATTAAAAGTCATATAGTCCAATCCCTTTATATTACAGGTGAGGAAACCAAAGCCAGAAGAGGTGGAAGAACTTGCCCAGAGTCGCATAGGTAGCTAAGAGATAAAAGTCAGATTTGAATCCAGGTCTTCTCTTTGCAAATCCACAATTCTTTCCATAGCTCTGTGATGCCTCTTATTATCCATGATGCCTACCTCATCCTACAGAGCTTTCAGAATTTTCCTGGGAGCTATCAGTTAGCGATCTTCTTCCCATCTTACTGGAAAGAGACAGTCTCATCCCACCTATTCAGTGGCTCCAAATTCCAGAAGATGGAAGACTTGCCCCATAGGGCTTCTCTGGGCAGGACAAGACATAGTCAATGGCCAAAACCATTCCCAAAATGTTTCCAAATTGATAGGAGCTGCCGAAACTTGTGCTCCATTGGTGCAGTATTCAGGAACCCAGAATTGCCTCTGGGATGCTGGAGAATCATTTAAATGGAGAGAGGAAGGTGATATGAATATAATTATCCCTAAATTTAAAATGAGGTGAAGCAAGAAGTTGTACTCACCCTGGGTCTTGCTTCCTTTATTTTTCTCTAGTCAAGGAACACTTACTGCTTGACATCTTCTCTGTGCTAGGGTAAGCTGAGCAGGGAAAAAAAGATGGCTAAGATCTGAGCTGGGTGGTGGTGGGGGATGGGACACTAGGATCAATTCCTGAAAGAGGTATAATGTCAATTTCTAGAAGGGTTCCAGAGAAGGGAGAGAGAATTCTGATGGAGCAGTTAATTAGGAAATGCAGTGCCTAAGTGGGGCCAGCAGACTAAACAATATTATAATAGCCAGAGATGGTATGTAGCAGATTGCACTTTCGTAGTTTTAGAAGAGACCTCAGAGTTCATCTAATCTAATCTCCAGGTTTTACAATTGGGAAATGGAGGCTGGAAGAAGTTAAATGATTTGGTCATGGTTGCACAGGTAGTAAGAAAACAGAGCCAGAATTTGAACCCAGGTCCTCTGACTCCAAATGCAGTACTCCTTCCGTAGCTGCCTCTAGGGAATGCTAAGTCTTCACTTTGGCTAGAAAGCAAAGAACCTGAAGAGGAGAAGGATGGAAGGTGATTTGGGAGGGATCAGTGGAGGGCCTTGAAGGTCAGACCGAGGAGTTCTAGGATAAACTCTTTAGCCTTTAGAAGGCTCTGGGGAATCATGGAGCTATCTGATCAGGACTTTGATTTATCTTTAATGTTTTTAGGCTATTCTGCACCATTGCTTATCAAATCACTTCACATCCCTCAGAACATTGTTTGTTCTAAGGGTCCTCCCAGCCCTGGGTTTTAAGGGCCCTCCCAGCCCTGACATTGAGTGTTCTAAGGGCCCTCCCAGCTCTGCTGTCCTGTGTTCTAAGACCTCTCCCAGCTCTGACATTCTGTGTTCTAAGGGCCCTCCCAGCCCTGACATTGAGTGTTCTAAGGACCCTCCCAGCTCTGCTATCCTGTGTTCTAAGACCTCTCCCAGCTCTGACATCCTATGTTCTAAGAGTCCTCCCAGCTCTGTTATCCTGTGTTCTAAGACCCCTCCCAGCTCTGACACTGAGTGTTCTAAGGACCTTCCCAGCTTTGACATCCTGCATTCTAAAGGCCCTCCCAGCTCTGACATTCTGTGTTCTAAGGGCCCTCCCAGCTTTGACATTGAGTGTCCTAAGGACCCTCCCAGCTCTGACATTTTGTGTTCTAAAGGCCCTCCCAGCTCTGACATTGAGTGTTCTAAGGGCTCTCCTAGCTCTGACATTCTGTGTTCTAAGGACCCTCTTAGCTTGGATGTGTTTATTTTCCTCTGCAAAAAAGGAGAGAGTTGTATTAGATGGTTTCTAAGGTCCTTCCTATCCTGTCTATTCTGTCCATGATCCTAGGACAGAAAAAAACTGCTAGGGCTAGGATTGGGGAAGACAGCCCCCCTGAGTCCTGTATATGACAGATGGGAAGGAATTAAATCAGAGAGGGACAAATTGCTTTAGGAAGCTGGTGTAACAATGAAGGGGAGAGAATGAGGTTTGGTATAGAGGTCTTGGGGACGAACAAGAGGGGATGTAAGGGAGACCTTATTTGTAGAATATACTGAATTTCTCGACTAGTTGCACGTAGGGAATGAGGTAAGAGGGAAAATTCCAAATAACTGTCAAGGTCTAAGCCTGGTGAGCGGGAGGTGGGTGGGAGGAGAGGGAAGGCCATGATGCCCTTGACAGAGACTGGGCTATCAGAGCTAGTCTGAGGAAGGGAAAAATAAGTTCTGTTGGGACTTTTCTTTTCCTCCCCCCAATTTGTTCCAGATTTAGCATTCTTCCCACTGGTTTGTTTTTATTTAGCAGCCTCTGGTAAACAGCCATGGGGGAAGAGAAGAACAAAGAAAAGCCTCATTTCCTGAGCGCTAATTACTTACACCCAGAGCTGTGCCAAGGAACTCAGTCTCAACAAGACCTTTGTGTGGAAAGAGGTCTTCCTGGTGGCCAGGAGATCGGTGTTGGGGGCCTGGCTCTGCCACTAACTAAACCGATGACTTTAGTCAAGTCCCTCACCGGTCCCGGAACTTCAACTTTCCCATATGTAGAAAGAGAGTTGGGCTGGATGCGTTCTGTAGTCTAGCAGCTCTGACATACATCCTGTGTTCTAAGGGTCCCCTCCCTCCCAACTCTGACATCCTGTGTTCTAAGGGCCCTCCTAGCCCTGATATCTCGTGCTCTAAGGGGCCCCCTCCCTCTCAACTCTGTTGTTTTGTGTTCTAAGGGCCCTCTTAGCTTGGATATGGACAAGTCTGTCGGTCAACAAGTGTTTACTAAGTGCCAGGCCCTGTGCTAAGAGACACACAAATACAAGTAGAAAGAAAGACAGTTTCTGCCCATAAGGAATTTACATTCTAATGTGGAAGAGAGGGGACCAGGTAAGGGAATAAGGTGTAACTAACCCGGGTGTCTTCCTTAACTGGAAGTTCTGGTAGGAGCCATCTAATCAGAAAAAGAGATCGAAGGGGAGGAGGGTAATCCTGTGTTCTGTGTTCTAAGGGCCTGTGTGCTAAGACGTTCTGTGCCCCATGATCGAAGGGCCCTCCCAGCTCGAAGTGCTAAGGGCCTTCCTGGCCCTGACATTCTTGTTCTATGACACTTGGTTACTCCACAAACCACAGACTGGAGGAGCCATCTGTCCTCACGTTGGGTCCCCACTCCATTTCCTTTACCCCACTTCCCCCAACTGTAGCCATTTACCACACTGCCCCACCCATTTCTGGACCCCCCAGCAGAGTGAGCAACAAGTGGCAGCAAAACTAGTTAATTCTGTCTTCCTCAGCCCCAGCAGCTTTTAAGAGCTGGGTGTAGCCTCAAGACATGTGCTCGTATTGCACTGGGCGCCTCTCCTGGCTCCTACTGAGAGACCTTTTATTGGAAGCATAGGAGCTGCCCTTTAGACACCACTCAAGTCTAATCCTGGAAACGTTTTCTGCTGACCCAGCCCGTTCTTGCCCCTCCTCCCCAAGGAAGCCTGAGCTAGGAACCACGTAGCCGGGGTTCTTGTCATGGTTTTGCTCAATCCTTTGTGATGGCAAATAAATTGCTAAACTTCCTCTCCCCATCAAAAACATGAAAGGGTTGTGCTGAATGATCTTTGAAGTTCCAGCCCAGTAGTGACATTTTGTGTTCCTAGGCCCCTCCCAGGTTTGACCTTCTATGCCCCTAAGGCCCTCCCAGTTCCAACATTCTTTGTTCTTTTTTTTAAAAGAGGATTTTTATTTCTATTTTTTACATCACCTACATTTCCCCCATGTCCCTCCCAGAGAACCTTCCCTTATAGCTAAGGAAAAACAGGAAAAAAAATTCAGAAAAAATATTTAGGGCATTTAAAAAAATTCAAACACTAACATTATATCCACACTGGTGACCCCTCCATATCTGGGAAGGAACAGAGAGAGGTGTTTTCTCATGTCTCGTCTTTGGGACCAAATTTGGTAATAATTTTGAAACATTCAGCTTCAATTATTACATTCTATGCTATTTAGTCTCCCTCCTTTCAGCTCCTGACCTGTTTTCTAAGCTCCTTCCCAACTGTCCGGTTTTCTTTTCTAAAGTCCTTTTCAACTCAGACATTCGTCTTCTAAATTCCTTCTAGCTCTGCCATCTCATGTTCTAAACCAGCATCTGCTGCCTTGGGCTCAGAGCTGATGGTAAAGTTTTGGGGGCAAGCATTAACACCTTGGAAATCAAGAAACACTAAAATTCAGGACTGGTTTCTTGCTTTGGGTGCCTAGACTTAAGAAAATGATGGGCAAAATGTTAATGATGCAGTTTAAACTTGAATAATGTGTGAGTACAGTTGTTTTTTTTTTTTTTTCAGAGATCTCATTGTAAACTTTTACCAGTCCATCCCTGGTTCTAAGTCCTGTCTCTTCCATTTTATGTTCCAACAGTGAATCAGTCAACAAGCATTTATTAAGCACCTACTATGTACCTGAGGACATAAGTACAAAGAATGAAACCATCTCTACCCACAAAGGGTTTACATTCTAATTGGGGAGGTGTTATTCTAAGGTTCTAAGATTGCTCCCAGCTCTGATTTTTCTGTTATTCAAGGTCACCCCCAGCTCTGATTTTCTGCATTTAAGGAGATGCCTTCTTTAACCCTTCTTAATTCCAGTGCCTTCCCTCTGTTAATTATTTCCTATTTGTCCTATATATAGCTTACTTCGTATGCATTTGTATGTTGTCTCCCTGCTAAATTTTAAGCTCCTTGAGGGCAGAGAATGTCTTTCGTCTCTTTTTGTATCTCCAGCAGTTAGCGCATAGTAGGAGCTTAATAAATATTGATGGATCATATTTTCAGAAATAGAGGAGACCTAAGGGACCATTTTGTCCAACCTCTTCATTTTCGAGGTGAAGAAAATGAGACCCTCCTAGCTTAAGGGATGGATCTGCCCATGATCATGCAAATAGGGACACCTAAGATCCCTCTCGATTCTGGCCTATGTTGTGACATTCTATGTAGTCTATGGTCCTTTGCAGCTCTGACATTTTATATCCCAAGATCCCTTAGCTCTGATATTCACTGCTCTGCATTATAAGCTCAGGGGAACCCTGTAGCGGGAAGAAAACATCTGTGAGCCAGCTTGGCCTCTCACTTCATCTCTTCGGGGGAGTAGGGGCAGTGAAATGGAAGGAGGACCAACGGGGCTCGGATTCAGGGGATGTGGGTTCTAGGGCCAGCCCTATCACTTGCCACCCCTAACCCTGGGCAAGTCATGCCCAGTCTCTGTGGGTCTCAGTTTCCTCATCTGTAACAAAACAGAAAGGGCGTTCGATTTGATGGCCTCCAAACTGAAAATCTTTGAGTCTCTAATCCTAGTTTGGCAGAGAGGGTTTTATGGGTGAAGTGTTTAACTCCTTGGAACAGAGCCCAGGGACAGAAAGGTTAGATGCTCAATATAGCAGGGAGGGAGGGGAAAGGGGGAGGGGGCAGAAGGAAGGAAAGATTGGAACAAATGTCTGTCTGGCCTCACTATTGCTCTCCCCCTCCCCCCCAAAGCTGCTCTCCCCCTCCCCCCTCCCCCAAAGCTGCTCTCCTGTTGTCTCTTCAATTCTCTACTTCAAAGCTCAGCTCAAATGCCACTTTCTCCAGGATAATTCCCCGGATTCCCCCAGCTCAGTCTCTCATTCTCCAGATTTTTCCACCTCCTCCCCGGCAGCCTTGCCACTAGTGGGTCGCCTTTCCCTCCCCCACTCTAGGCTCCGTTTTCTTCTCCCATTAGAATGAAAAGTCCTTGAGGGTAGAGATGGTCGTTTCTAAAAGAAATTTTTGCTTATAATCACCTCAATTTCTCCCTGCATCCATTGTCTCCTTCTTCCCAGAGAGCCATCCTGTATAAACAAAGAATATTTTTTAAAAGGAAAAGAGAAAAAGAGGAAGAAGTGGGGGAAAATAATCAAAACAAATCAACATATCCAAAAAAATCTGAAAATATATACAATGTTCCACACCCATGGCCCTCCCACCTTTACGAAGGAGTGTCTTCATAAATCTCTTTTTGAGGTCCATGTTTGTTTGTTATTTCTACAACATTCACCTTGGATTATTTTGTGACATTCTTTCCAGTGACATGGTTGCAGAAGGACCATATTTGTACACAGTGGACTCGGTGCAATTTGATGGCTCAGAATTGCACTAAGATTTTTTGGACAACCTGTACGCTTACCCCAGTGACTGGCAGGCACATCGTTAGCATTTAAGAAATGTGTTATCTATCAATGTTGTAACCCTTGCTCAGTCCCATTCTGAAGGAGTACTGCAAAAATCAGATAAAGGATAACAATTGTGCTTTACAATTATAAAGTGCTTTATAAAAATGAAGGGCCTTCTAACGGTAAAGTTCTTTATGTGGTCAACAAACATAAATCGAACAAGTGCCTACTCTGTGCCAGACAGTGAGCTAGAAGCTGGAGATATAGATACCAAAAAATAAAATAATCTCTACCCCCAAAGAATTTACATTATATTTTTCTAACACGACTGCGGTCCTGGGAGAGAACAAAATGTTCTGTTAAGACTCAGTCCCTGTGGCCCTGGAGCTTAAAGTTGGTAGAAGAAATAAGCACAGATACCTATTCTAAATAATGTTACGTCATTTATATTTTTCTTGACAAATTTTGTTTTGACATCGTACAAACCACTAGCATGTCCCCAATTGAATCCCTACATGTCATATACCCAGAAACCAGTTAAATAAAATACTGATTAAAATTGATTTAAAATGAATGTTACTCTTTCCACTACTTTGCAGAGGTGGGAGGTCCACAGGTTTGGAACATTGCATATATTTTCAGATTTTTTTGAGCACTGATTGGTTTAAAAAATTCTCTTCTTCCTCTTTTTATTTATTTTTAAAGTTGTTTTTGTTTGTTCTCCATTTTCAAAGAGGAACAATGACAGCATGATGTAATAGACGATATTTTGACTAACTGGTGAATTGGTTTTAAGTGAGGCAAAGTTGTGCAAAGATGTCAGCCTCAATCTCTCCTCCAGGTTCATCAAAGTCCAGTGGCCGGACAAAAGTCAGGACAGCTGGTGATGCCCCAGAATTGCAATGGATCACCTTGGCATCTTTGAGGTCTGACCGCAAGGTCTAAGCCAGGGTTATGGCCAAAGGGTTATGAACCTATGTAGACCTTTTGACCCAAATACCAACATCAAGTCGGTATCCCAAAGAGATCAAAGTAAGAGGAAAAGGACCCATATGAACAAAAATATTTTATCATTGCTCTTTCGTGGTGGCAAAGAATTGGAAATGAGGAGATGCTCGTCAATTGGGGAATGGCTGGACAAGTTGTGGTATATGATTGTGATGGAACACTATTATGCTGTAAGAAATGACAATGGGGATGGTTTCAGAAAACCTGGGAAGACTTATATGAATTAATGTGCAGTGAAATGAGCAGAAGCAGTAGAACCTTGTATCAGATCAATACAATGATCTAAGAAAATTCCAAAGGACTCATGATGAAAAAAATACTATCTACCTCCAGAGAGAGAACTGATGAACTCCAGGGCAAGTCGAAGTATAATTTTTTCACTTTCTTTATTTTTCTTCCTTTTTGGCAAATATGGAAATATGTTTTGTATGATTTTATATGTATAATTGATATTGCCTCCTCAATGGATGGAGGAAGAGCTGGAGGGAGAAAGAGAATTTGGAAGTCAAATGTTTAAAAAAGAATGTTAAAGAGAACTAATTTTTTTAAAGCAACTAAAAAAGAAATGATAGTTATTGTGACTGATAATACATGAAAATTTATACCTTTGTGATTTTATGTTTACTAAAAGAAAGAATAGGCTTTTTCTTTTAAAAACTTTTAAAAGTTCATTGTATAACAACAATGTTATTTGCTGCTACTGTGGCTGTGTAAGGCCAATAACACCAGCACACAGGAGGGCTGCTAGCACACGTTCTTTCATCTGCTTTTCTAAGGAAAGCAACTTTAAGGGGTTTACAATCTCACTTTAATTAAACATACATTCATCATTCACTTAGTTCAGAGGGAAAAGTCAGCACCTTGAACTTCAGAGAAAACACAAACAGAAATTACAAGCAGAAATTATATAAACAGAGCAAATAACACGAATCAGCAGACATGGCTTCTAACTGTCTGTCCACAGTAATACATACATATATAGTTACCAGAGAGAGAAGTACCAACATCTGGATTTTCAAAGCCAGGGGACTCCTCAACGGCTACCCAGAGTCTCATCTGGCCAAATCACACAAACACTCTTCCAATGAGTGAGCCCCCAAGCAAAATGCTTCTTCAGAAAACACTTCTTCAAAAACACTTCTTCAGGGTCAGAGGGCATCACAACTATGTGACTCAAAACTCATGTGACTTAGGCTTTCTGGTGACTTAAGCAAGTCATCAAAGACTCTTGATTCAATCAAAGACTCTTGATTGAAACAAAGGCAAGACTCAATCAAAGACACTTGATTGCCTTAGTGCTGAGAAGCATTCCAAAAGAAAAACCAGTTAAAAGTCCCACTTTGCTTGCCATTACACTTTGCAATGGTGTAACTAGAGACAGCTTGATAGCACATTGGATAGAGTGCTAACCTGAGTTTAAATCCAGCCTTAGAGACTTAGTAGCTATGTGACCCTGGGTGAGTCACTTGACCTCTATCTGCCTCAATTTTCAGAACTGTAAAATGGGCATAGTAATAGTACCTACCTCCCAGGATAGGTGAGACTATCAAATGGGATAGTATTTGTAAGGTGCAGTGTCTGGTTTTCCTTACTAACTAGCAATTTTTGCACCTGGAATATATAGTGGAAGGAGATAAGCTTTCTTGGGGTATAATCATGGGGGTGGGGAGGAAGCTCCAAGACACCATGAGGTTTCTAAGCTGCTATAGGGGAAAGAAGTATGCCCCAGTGCAGAGCTGTAGGTGCCCTATAAATTATCTGCCCTGAGACAAAGCCCCTATGTCCTTCCCTAGTTCCAGCTCTGGTTAGTATCAACATTGTTTGATGTTTTTTAACTCGTGTTTAAAGTGATCTTCATTTCCATAGTTGTAATAATGATGTGTATTGTTCTTTTGGGTCTTATTTGTTCCCTTGGTATATAGCTCTTTCTTTCTTTGAATTCTTCATATTCCTTATTCTTTCTGGTGTAGTAATATTTCATTACATTCATTTACCATAGCTTGTTCATCCACTTTGCAATCATTGGGCACTCAATTTGTTTATTTGTTTCCAACTTTTTGCTATTACAAATAGCACAGCTAGTTGTGTTTCCATACAGACAGGTCCTTTCTTATGGTCAACAAATTCCTTAAGGGTACGAACCCCATAGTGGTACCTTTGACTTTGGGTCAAAGGGTATGAACAATTTTGGGCTAAACTGGGAATGTGTACATGTGCATATATATACATACATACCTCTCTCTCTTTCTCTGTCTCTCTCTGTCTCTTTCTCTATACACACATACATATGTTCATGTGTGTGTACATATATACATATATATGTACACACATATATATACATATATGTGTGTGTGTGTGTATATACATATATATATATATATGTATATGTACTTATATATCCTTTGATTCAGAAATACCATTACTAGGCACACACTTAAAGAGGTTGAGGATTAGAGGGGAGGGATCCATATGGAGACCAATGCATATAGCTGTACTTTTATTATTACAAAGGACAGAAAACTATCTATAAGAGTACCTATTAATTGGGGAAATGATTGAACAAATAGTAGTAGATGAATGTAATGGAATATTTTCTCACCATGAGAAATGATGAATATGAAGAATTCAAAGAAACTTGAGAAAACTTATACAAAAGTAGGGACTTTTACCCCACCTCAATTAATGCAATCACAGAAGGTTCAGAGCCTGATTTGAATTGATCAATCAATCAAAGCAAAGTAGATGTGAATTTCTCTTTAAAAATTGGGGTTTTTTTTTATTGCTTTTACATGCAACTGGGAAATAAGATATACAGGCAATGGGGTATAGAAATCTATTTTGCCCTACAAGAAAATAAGGGTGAAGGGAATAAGGGTGGGGTGGGGTGATAGAAGGGAGGGCAGATCAGGGGAAAGGGTAATCAGATTGCATGCCATCTTGGGGTGGGGGGTAGGGGAGAGATGGGGAGAAAATTTGGAACTCAAAATCTTGTGGAAATGAATGTTGAAAACTATAAATAAATAAATAAACAAATAAACAAATAAATAAATAAATAAAAGATGTTTTTTTAATTAGCAAAAAATCTGCCTCCCCCCACCCCAATTAAGAATGAAAGAAAAGAAAATCCCCTGTTACCAACAAATAGAGTCAAGCAAAATAGATTTCAATATTGTCCGTGTCATATATGTATGTATGTATGTATGTATTCTCATTCTGCACTCTGAGTCCTTCACTTCCCTTTCAGGAAGTGGGTAGCATATTTCATCATTATTTGTCTGGAATGATAGTTAGTCATTACACTAACTAATTCATTCAAAGGTAATAATTGCCATCTTATTGTTACTACATAAATTATCATCCTGGTCCTGTTCACTTTGCATCAGTTCATATAAGTCCTCCCAGGTTTCTCTGAAACCATCTCCTCCATCATTTCTTTTTTTTTAAATTCCATACTGTATTATTTAATATTTTTTTAGTTTTCAGCATTGATTTCCACAAGATTTTGAGTTACAAATTTTCTCCTCATTTCTACCCTCCCCCCCCACTCCAAGATGGCATATATTCTGATTGCCCTGTTTCCCAGTCACTTCTCCCTTCTGTCACCCCATTGCCCCTACCCCCCATCCCCTTTTCCCTTACTTTCTTGTAGGGAAAGACAGATTTCTATGCCCCATTGCCTGTATATCTTATTTCCCAGTTGCATGTAAAAACAACTTAATTTTGAGCTTTTAAAACTTTGAGTTTCAAATTCTCTCCCCTCCTCCTCCCCTACTCGCCCCCCCCCTAAGGAGGCAAGCAATTAAACATAGGCCACACATGTATCATTATGGAAAAAACTCCCACAAATAGTCATGCTGTGAAAGACTATATTTCCCTCCATCCTATCCTGTCCCTCTTTATTCAGTTTTCTCCCTTGACCCTGTCCCTTTTCAAAAGTGTTTGCTTTTGACTGCCTCCTCCCCTCATGTGCCCTCCCTTCTATCGTGCCCCCTCTCTTATCCCCTTCCCCCTACTTTCATGTGGGGTAAGATACCCAATTGAGTGTGTATGGTATTCCCTCCTCAAGTCAAATCCAATGAGAGCAACATTCACTCATTCCCCCTCACCTGTACTCTCTTCCCTTCCAATGAACTGCTTTTTCTTGCCACTTTTATGTGAGATAATTTACTCCATTCTATCTCTCCCTTTCTCCCTCTCTCAATATATTCCTCTCTCATCCCTTAATTTGATTTTTTTTTTAGATATCATCCCTTCATATTCAACTCACCCTGTGCCCTCTGTCTATATATATGTATATTCCCTTCAACTACCCTAATACTGAGAAAGGTCTCATGAATTATACACATCATCTTTCCATGTAGGAATGTAAGTAAAACAGTTCCACTTTAGTAAGTCCCTTATGATTTCTCTTTCTTGTTTACCTTTTCATGCTTCTCTTGACTTTAGTGTTTGAAAGTCAAATTTTCTATTTAGCTCTGGTCTTTTCACTGAGAAAGCTTGAAAGTCCTCTATTTTATTGAAAATCCAATTTTGCTGCGTAGGTGATTCTTGGTTTTAATCCTGGCTCCGTTGACCTCCAGAATATCATATTCCAAGCCCTTCAATCCCTTAATGTTGAAGCTGCTAGATCTTGTATTATCCTGATTGTGTTTCCACAATACTGAAATTGTTTTTTTCTGGCTGCTTGCAATATTTTCTCCTTGATCAGGGAATTCTGGAATTTGGTGACAATATTCCTAGGAGTTTTCTTTTTGGGATCTTTATCAAGAGGTGATCAGTGGATTCTTTCAATTTCTATTTTACCCTCTGGTTCTAGAATATCAGGGCAATTTTCATTGATAATTTCTTGAAAGATGATGCCTAGACTCCTTTTTTGATCATGGCTTTCAGGTCAGTGGTTTTTCCAATGAGATATTTCACATTGTCTTCCATTTTTTCATTCCTTTGGTTCTGTTTTATAATATCTTGATTTCTCATAAAGTCGCTAGCTTCCACTTGCTCCAATCTAATTTTAAGGTAGTGTTTTCTTCAGTGGTCTTTGCTTTTCCAAATCCTTTTTGAGCTCTTCAATGGCCTGAAACCAATTCATATTTTTCTTGGAGGCTTTTGATGTAGGCTCTTTGACTTTGTTGACTTCTTCTGGCCGTATGTTTTGATCTACTTTGTCACCAAAAAAGTTTCCAAAGTCTGAGTCTGAATCTGAGTCTGTTTTTGCTCCCTGTTCATGTTCCCAGCCAACTACTTGACCCTTGAGCTTTTTATCAGTGTATGACTGCTTGTAGAGAGTACTTTGTCCCAAGTTTTAGGGGCTGTACTGCTGTTTTCAGAGCTACTTCTACACAGCAAACTCTGCTACACCTGTGCTCCTCCTCCCCCAAGAACCACCAACCCAGACTGCAACTCAGATCCAAGCAGGCTCTGCACTCCCACTCTGATCCACGGCTTAATTCCTCCCACAAGGTGGGCCTGGGGCCAGAAGCAACTGCAGCTGGAGCTCTGGAAGCAGCCCCAGAGCTGCACCACTTCCATGCCCCCAGGACTGGGGCCAACCATGCACTCTTTTCACTCTGATCTAGCAGTTTTTCCACTAACCTTCTCTGTTGTCTTTGGCGTTTGTGGGTTGAGAAGTCTGGTAACTGCCACGGCTCAATGATTCAGGGCCCTGTGGCCTGTTCCACCCAGTTCCCAGTCTGGGCTCTGGTCTGTTCCGCTCTGATCCCAGCTCCCTGTGATAGACCTTTCCCAGCAACCATCCAGGCTTTCCTGGGCTGGAGCCCTGCTTCCCTCTGCTATTTCGAGGGTTCTGCAGCTCTAGAATTTGTTCAGAGCCATTTTTTACAGGTGTTTGGAGGGATTTGGGGGAGAGCTTAAGCAAGTCCCTGCTTTCCAGGTGCCATCTTGACTCCACCCCACTCCTCCCTCATTTCTTACAGCACAATAGTATTCCATCACATTTATGTACCATAACTTGGATTGACTGACTATATGATACGGATCTTTACTAAGTTGCTACTCAGACAGTACAAACCAAGGTATGAATGAAATATTTTCGGCAGTCACAGAAATAGACTATCTCTGCCAGGAGAGTTTGATTCAGGTGATGGCAACACATGTTTCTATATCTATATTTACTTCCATGAATCCTTATAGTCCTTAACAGTTCTCTGTATGTTTATGGGCTCCTATGAGTCCTTTGTGATAAGCTAGTGTTTCACATTTTCCATGTTTGTCAATGCGTGATGTTCAGCCATCCCCCAATTGTTGGGCCCCCCCCCCCCAGAGTCTCGTTCTTCGCCCACCTCAGAAAGAGCTATACGTATTTTCATACATAATTAGAGTTTGTTTTATTTAGGACAAATCCTTCCCTTACTCTATTTTCCCACTAATTCCCCCTTCTCCCTTTTCCCCTTTCCCTCCTATTGCTTTATTGAGTAAAATGTATTTTTGTACCCATGTGTGTATGTGTGTGAGTGTGTGTATTCTTCCCTCTTTTGACCAATTCACATGAGAGTTCAAGTACCAAGAGCTCCATCCCATCCCTTCCTCTATGTTTGTAGAGCTGTCTACTCACATACCCCAATTATGAGATAATTTTCCTTAATCTTCTTTTCCCTTCAACCATAGCATAGTCCTCTTCCCCTCTCTTCTTTCCGTTCTTCTCTTGAGATCATCAAAACAGAAAAGAACATTCTGAGTCCTCTTGTCTAATTAGACTACCTTTCTCTCCCTTGACGATGATAGGTTCAATGGGTACACATGTATCATCTCCATATAGTAGAACGTAAATGGTTTATCCTTGTTTAGTCCCTGGCGATTGTTTCTTTGTGTTAGTCTTTTTATGTTTCTTTTAACTCCTGTTTTTGGAAGTTCAAAATTTCTACATAGCTCTAGTCTTTTCACCAGGAATGCTTGGAAGTCCTTTATTTCTTTAAAAATCCATTTCCCCCCCTTTAGGATTATATTCAGTTTTGGCTGCGTATTTTATTCTTGGCTATAAGCCTATATCTTTTGCCTTCCAGAAAATTATATGTGATCCTGACTGTGGTTCCTTGGTACTTTAATTTCTTTCTTCTGTATACTTATAGTTTTTTTTTCCTTGACCTGTAAACTCTGAAGTTTGACTATAATATTCTTGGAAGTTTTCATTTGGTGGTTTCTTTTAGGACAGAACTGGTAGATTCTTTCTATTTCCAGTTTGCTTTCTGGTTCTAAGAGATTAGACAGTTTTCTTTTAAGATTTCTTAAAATATGATGTTTAGACTGATGATTCTTAATTTTTTTTCTTTTTTGTTCTATTTTGCAGGTCAGTGGTTTTTGCTATAATACTTCACATTTCCTCAGGGAACAAAGCAGTGAATACTAGGTACAAGACAGCTATTTATTTTCTCCTTTACAAAAGAAATACTTAAAACACAAGAGACTCAAAATCATACATTGACAAACACTGAAAACATGAAACATTAGCTCATCATGAAGTACTCATAGGAGCCCATAAACATACAGAGAACCATGAGGCACTCAGAGGACTCATAGAAGCATATAAACAGATATAGAAACACATTGCCATCACCTGAATCAAATGCTATTGGGAGAAAAAGTCTATTTGTGTGACTGCTGAAAATATTTCATTCATACCTTATTTTGTACCATTTGAGTAGCAGCTCACTAAAAGTCTATTTCGTATGGCCAGCCAATCCATCCATTC
Source organism: Trichosurus vulpecula (assembly GCF_011100635.1). Taxonomy (NCBI): domain Eukaryota; kingdom Metazoa; phylum Chordata; class Mammalia; order Diprotodontia; family Phalangeridae; genus Trichosurus; species Trichosurus vulpecula. Next base: position 53,589,030 of record NC_050573.1, on the reverse strand, counting down.
ATTAACAAGCATTTATTAAGGACCTACTACTATGTGTCAAGAATCGTACTAAACACTGGAGATACAAAGACAAAAGTGAAGCAGTCCCTGCCTTCAAGGACCTTATGTTCCAGCAAGGGGGAGAAGGTGTGTGTGTGTGTGTGTGTGTGTGTGTGTGTGCGCGCGCGTGCGCGCGTGTGTGTGTGCGCGTGCGCATAATATGGATATATAAGAATTTGCTAATCAAATAGAGAAAGAGAGGGAAGGGAACAAGCATTTCTTAAGCACCTACTATGTGCCAGACACTGGGCTAAGAGCTTTGCAAATATTGTCTCATTGTTAAGGGAAACTTAGAAGGGAAGGCAATTAGTAGCTGGGGAGTAGAGGAAGAAAAGGAGGAGATCAAGAAAGGTTGTCTGCATTAGGGGATATCTGAGCTGAATCTTGAAGGAAATCAGGGATTATAGGGGACAGAATTGTGGAGGGAGAGTCTTCCAGGCACAGAGAACAACCAGTGATAAAGGCAAGGAGATCTTTGACATCATGCGTGAGGAACAGCAAAACCGTAAATAGGCCCATCTCACTGGACTAGATTGCATGTAGGAGAAGAAAGAATAGAAGATTAGAAAGGAGAATAATAGAAGACTAGAATAGAAAGACTAGAATAATTGAAGACTAGTAAGAGGCCAAGTTGTAATGGACTTCAAATGCCCAAAAGAGGAGTTTATATTTCACTCTAGAGGAAATAGGGGAATTAATAGTGGTGATGGTGGAGATATGATATAGACAAAGATGGACTTTAGGAAAATATTAAGTTCTGTTCTGGGAATGCTGAATTTGAACTTAGCATATAGTGCCTGGCATGTTTTAAGTGCTTAGTAAATGTTGATTGATTGATTGAGATGCTTACAGGGCATCTAGTTAAAAACATCTAATAGGACATTCATGATGTGGGACTAGAGCTCAGGATTGAGACTAGGACTGGAACACACACACACACACACACACACACACACACACATGACATCTATATCTAGCTATCTCTAGCTCTATACGGGTGGATGACATATAGATTTGTCATCTGCATAGAGATAATAATTGAAGTCATTAGAGCTGACAAAAGGATCCCTTGGAGAAAGAAACAGCAAACCATTATCTTTGCCAAGAAAACCCCATGGACAGAAGTCCACGGAATCACAAAGAGTTGGACGTGACTGAATGACTGAACAACAAGGCAGCTGATGTGGTTAGTAAGTGAGAGAGTATAGAGAGAAAAGAAAGGGCCCAGGATGCACTCACAGTTAGTAGCTGTGACATAGATGATAATTGAGCAATGGAGACCGAAAAAGATCAATTGGTCGGATAGGAGAAGAACCGAGAGAGAGATCATTGTCACGAACACCTAGAGAAGGGACGACATCCAGGAAGAGGTAAGGCAGGCAAGGCGTGAGGATGAGTACAGTGCCAAATGCAGAAAGGTCAAGAAGGATGATGATTGAAAAACTTCCATTCAATTTTATAATTAAAAAGTAATCGCTAATTTTGAAGAAAGTAGTTTCAGTTGAGTGAGGGGGGCTGTAAGCCTGGTTATAAAATGTTGAAAAGAGAATGGGAAAAGAAGTCAGGCACTCATGATTCATCCTCCTAGAGATGATCACCTGCCGTTTGGCAATCGGCACCTGAACCTCTCAATGACTCCTCCTCCTCTGGAGCTCACAAAGTATTTGCCAACACTACGAACATCCTTCTTAGAATTGTTGTTTGGTCACTTGTATTCAGGGAAAGAAATGCAAAGCATGAAAAGCACCTAGGAACTCGATGTTGACTATCAGGTTCATCTAGATAAGCACATGCTCTCACCCATAGGGAGCATCATAAGTACACCATGAAAAGAGCGAAGCTTTTAGGAATCTGTCATCCTGGAGGTGAATTGCCTTGGCCACTTATGTTTCCTATATATGTGTCTCTCTGATGGTAGTATTCAATATGCTCACTCTTCCCACTGATGCTATGTAATCCTGCAGAAGAGTGATTCAGATTTGGTGGTGTGGCATGGGAGAATACTTTCTTAGTACTGTTCATGCTATGGCATTTCAGTAAATGTCTTTGTTTTCAACTAATTGTATTTTCTAGGTGACTATTGAAGGTAAACATATTTGTGGAAGCTTGTAAACTATAGTTTTAGAAGTGCAGACTCACAGTGTACCTGGAACCTAGGGTAGTTGCCATCTGGGGAACCCAACCTGTGAATACAAGTCAATAAGGGTAGCCCTGATGGGGTCACTAAATAATTTGCTTTTTTTTCTTTCCAGATTTTTATTTTGTTTGTATCCTGTGACTATATGTAGGGGAATGGCTCTTAATCTCACAGAATTGTGCCGCTGTAAATTTTGGATCTTTGACTTTCTTCAGCATTGTTTTTTTCAAAGACTTTTTCCTAGTCATTTTCTGCTGATTGTGTATTCTGATTCTAACTTCATTTATTTTGTTTGTAGAAAAGATCTTAATTTTAATGTAACTAAAATAGTCTATATGGTCTTTTATAACATTCTTTATGTTATGATTTGTCATGAATTAATCCTCTATCCACAATTGTTAGAGAAAACTGTTTTTCCCTTCCTTTAATTTTTTAATAACGCAACTTGTTGTATTTAATTTGTATATCCATTTGGATCTATTGTGGTGAAAAGTACTTGTTCAAATATATTTTCTGCCAAACTTCTGTCTAGTTTCCCAGCAGTTTTGGTTTTTTTTAATAATATTTTTTCAACTGCATCTATAATAATTTTTTTACATTCATTTTTTAAATATTGAGTTCCAAATTCTCTCCCTCCCTCTTCCCCTCCTCCTCCCTGAGAGGGTAACCAATTTGATATAGACCAAATGTGCAATTGTGCAAATTTTTCCATATTAATCATGTTGTAAAAGAAAACACAGACCAAAGAAAAAAACCCAAAACAAGAAAAATAAAGAAACTTTTTAAAAAGTCTGCTTAGATCTGCATTCAGACTCTATCAGTTCTTTCTCCGGAGGTGGACAGATAGCCTTTCTTATCTTAAGTCCTTCAGAATGGTCTTGGATCATTGTATTGCTGAGAATAGCTAAGTCATTCACCGTTGATCATAGCACAATATTACTGTTGTGTATAAAGTTCTCCTGGTTTTGCTCACTTCACTTGGTATCAATTCATATAAGTCTTTCCAGGTTTTTCGGAAATCCTCTTGCTCATCATTTTTTATAGCACAATGATACCATCACAATTATGTACCACAACCTGTTCAGCCATTCCCCAATTGATGGGCATCCTCTCAATTTCCAATTCTTTGCCAAAGAGCTGCTATAAATATTTTTGTACCTATAGGTCCCCTCTTTGATCTCTTTGGGATACAGACCTAGTAGCCATATGGCTAGGTCAATGAGTATGCCTTTGGGCATGATTCCAAGTAGCTCTCCAGGATGGTTGGATCAGTTCATAACTCCACCAACATTAGTGTCCCAATTTTTCCACATACTCTCCAATATTTATCATTTCCATTTTCTGTCAAATTAGCCAATCTTATGAGTATGAGATGGTACCTCAAAGTTGTTTAATTTGCATTTCTCTAATCAAAATTGATTTAGAGCATTTTTCATATGATTATAGATAGCTTTAATTTCTTCTTCTGAAAACTGCTTGTTCATATCCTTTGGTTGTCAATTGGGGAATGACTCATATATTCATAGATTTGACTCACTTCTCTATATAGTTGAAAAATGAGGTCTTTGTCAGAGAAACTTCCTGTAAAATTTCTCCTCTGCCCAGTTTTCTGTTTTCCTTCTAATCCTAGCTACACTGGATTTGTTTGTGCAAAAACTTTTTAATTTGATATAATCAAAATTATCCATTCTTCTTCTTGTAATACTCCTGTGAGAAACGTGATTTTGGGGATCACTGGACTTCCTAGGCAGGGCCAAAGTCCTGAGGAAGAACCCTGTGATAATCCCCTAGGGAGGGCTGTACAGACTACAGGACTCCCAGAGGAAGACCAAGTGGTAGCCATCCCTTAATCCGTGGGGATCACAGGGCCTCCTAGGGGTCAGACCCTAGCGATGGCCTCTTAGGATGGCAGTAAGATCACAAGGCTCCCGGGCCAGAAGTCCCAAGTGGCGTCCCCTTAAGAAGGCCATGCAGACCACAGGGTTCCCCAAGGGAATCCAGAGTGGTAGCCCTCTTAACACCGCAGTGGGGATCACAGAACACCCCAAGACAAGATCCAGGAGTAAGCCTGGCAAGCTTCTGCTGCCTGTTACTTCCCCTCACTTGGCCCTAGGAAAATCCATGTGATTTGCCCATTTGTACCCAAAGAACTCAGGACCAGAGTGGGCAGAGGAAGACATTTTATTATGCTCCCTGAGAGAGTGGGTGTAGTGCTCACAGGAACACTCCCACTGATACAGCTGCAAGAGCAGGGGTAACCATTCCCTCCACTCCTGCTAGAGTCATGGTTAGTTTACGATCTTTGTTTTTTTACATAGTTTTCCTAGGTTATACAGTTTGTATAAATAGGATAATAAGGATACAGAAGCAAAAGTGAAGTTAATTAGATTTTCCTTGTCTTAGTTTAGGATTAAACTATATTCTTTTACTTCCCCTACTTTCCCTCTTTAACATATGCAAATCAGTAGGCCTGGATTCTTGACCAAGACCAGACCCTAGATAAGCTTGAACAGGTTCAAGTGGGTTTGGCCTCTCTAATTCCCTAGACTGCCTTCTCAAAAAGTATGCACAGGTGTACAAGCCTCTGACCTCTCACCTGACCGACCTTGAGGCCTGGTATCTGCTAAAGCTGGGGTGGGGGAGGGCAGGGAAGCACACCTTTAGTTCTGTGGAAACAAAACTCCTCCTCCCATTTCTTACACTCCTTATCTCTTGTTTGGTTGTAAATTCTTTCATTATCCGTAGATATGACAGGTAAGATATTCCATGCTCCCCTAATTTGCTTATGATATCTCCCTTTAGGTCTAAACAATGTACTTATTTTGACCTTATCTTGGAATACAGTGTGAGACATTGGTCTATACCTAGTTTCTGCCAAATTGCATTCCAGTTTTCCCAACAACTTTTGCCAAATATGCTTGGATCTTTGGGTTTATCAAATGCTAGATTACTATGATCATTTATTGCTATGTGTTGTGTATCTAATCTATTCCATTGATCCACCATTCTATTTCTTACCCACTACCACGTTGTTCTGATGATTACAGCTTTGTAATACAGTTTGAGATCTAATACTTTCTCAGCAGTTTTTGAATAAAGAGTTCCTTCTCCAATACTTAATATTCTTGGGTTTATCAAAGATTAGGTTGCCATATGTATTTTCTTTAAATCTTGCTTCTTTGATTTATTCCACCAATCACCTATCCCATTTCTTTCTAATAGTAGATGGTGTTAAACCTGAAAATTTGGTTGAAGGAAACAACAGAGCTAGGTGATAGAAAAATCCATGTTGTTTATTATTTTCCCTTAAAACATAGCGGAGCTAGTTTACTTGTACGTACAAGGAGTCAGAGTATAAACTCTGGCTGCCTGAACAAAGCAATGAGAAAACTTATATACGTTATTTTAGCAGAGCTAGCAAGCCTGTATGACCTCATTTTTATGACCCCCATGTATGTTTAACCATGATACAAGAAGAGGATTTTCCTTAATGGAATAGATTGTAAATACAACAAATTAGATAGTTGACAGAGTGTCAATTGGAATTACTACCCCAGGATCTCTGTGTTTAATTTGCCATTAACATTCCACAACATAGTATATGCCCATAAAATATTAAGATAAGGAAAAGTCACATAATTCAAGATAGTGTCTGGGGTCAAGGTTTTCACCCTTAATGGCCATGGACAGAGCAAGGAATGCTCCATCTGGATTTTGTTGATATAAGATAGAGATATCTCTGGGCTTACTCAGAGAACAAAGAGACTGTTAGGATCAGGCTTTTCTTCTGGTTAAGTAGTTCAGGCCCTGAGTCTTACTGAAATTACAAAAATGATATAAAATAGTATAATATTTTCCACAATGGTTTTAATAATTTCTCTCCACCAGACCTCCACTATTTGAATAACTCAATATTATAAGTGTAGCAAGAGATATACCTCATCTCTTGCCTCTCTCCACTATAAAATATCTTTAGTTCTTCAGTTTTGGGGGCCATGTTGGTAATTTTCTTCTTTCTCCAAGTCTGAATGCTATTCAAAAACAATGAGTGATAATCTTGTTTTTCTCTAAGGTCTGGGGCACATACTCAGGGGCTACAATCCCAACTCCCATTGTACTGACAATTTGGGTCCCCCAGGGCAGCTGATAATTCTTCCCTCAAGATTCTAGGGAACCCTGACTATGAGTGTGTCTCTTTAACACTCCATTATAATAATCAGTTTGTTTTAAGCCTAGTGGCAATACAATGGACTCTCAGGTCCATGTAGTCCATGGTGCTTTAGAGAGTTAATATCAAGTGATAAGTTAGAAATTCACAGTTTCTTTAAGCCCTAAATTGGAAAAATTCCTAAAATTTAAACAGATGTTTAACTCTCTGCCTTAATTAACATTTGTATTGATCTAATGCTAATCCCCAACCCCTTTGCAGAGACAAAATTCAGGTTGCCAGAAATATTTGGGTAAAGAAGTAGCAGAGTACATTCTAATATTTGTTACTAGACAAATATCAGGAAGGGAAATTGGAGAAAGAGCCAATCTTTTTCTTGGAACTTCTTTCAATTAATGAGGGAGTGGCTATGACCAGTGGCATGAGCCCAAGTGTTCTGTTTTGAGATGCCTGGAGGGCTGATGGCTCTCCTTGATCTCTACCTTCTCAGCCACCACTTTCAGAACTAGATGTCTCAGCACTAGATGTCTCAGCTGTTGGGTTGATTCACTGCTTGGCTGGATCAGGCAGGTCAAGCTAGGAGCTACTTTGGCTCCTCAGGGGACTCCTAGTTCAGTTGCTGCTTGTTACTAACCTAAACTCTGGTAAAAACTACAGGTGCTGGACCTTGGGTGGTTCTTTTGACCTTTCAAAGCTCACAAGGTCCTTTCCTGGTTCATTCCGTCTCCAACACTCACTCATCTAAGATTAGGAAAAAACAAAAACAAGGCAAAAAAAAAAAAAGGCAGAGGGCCCATGTTTTCATGGCCATATGTCAGTCTGGGTGGAGAAAGTAGGCAGCTGTCATTACCTCTCCCAACTCAGAGGTTTCTTACCTTGTTTGCCAACAGGGAAGAAAGCATGATTTTGCCTGGCATGGCCACAGTACGCATACTCAATTCTGTCTCACCAGCCAATTTAAAGTCAACAAATCAAATCAACAATCATTTATTAAGCACCTACTAAGTGCCAAGCACTATGCTAAGGGCTAAGAGATCCTAAGAAAGGCAAAAGAGTCCCTTAGAGTCAAGAGACTCACAGTTTAATGAAAGAGATGACAAACGAACCACTATATTCAAACAAGAGGTATACAGGATAAATTGGAAATAACCACAGAGAGAAAGCACTCTCATTAAGCGGAATCAGGAAAAGCTTTTATAAAAAAAAAAGTATATTTTCTTCACTGCATAGTAAGCAGAAAGGAAGCAGTCAGATATTGGGGGAAGAGCCTTTACACCAGGGGTCGCGAGCCTATTCTTCACTATCTGACATCAGCCATTTTCAGAAGCATTCCTGTCTGCTATGCACTGATTGTCTTTTGACCAAGGAAAAGGGACTGGGCAAAAATGCAAGAGAAGGCCAGAAGGGTGCCTTTAATTCAGTCTCTAAAAACCAATTAGGATCCCAGGCCCTAAGAACCAATCGGGAACTATAACAAGGTCCCAGTGCACTTGTCCCAACTGTATAGAGGAAAACCATTTACAAGAGAAGGGTGGAATGCCCTGATCAACCGATCTTATGCTAATTTAATTCCAAGATGTTTAATGCATTTTATTGCATTTTACATGGTTTTTAGAATTATAGATTTAGAGTTACGTGGGCTCCAATCTCATCCACTCTTTAATAAAAGAAACTGAGGCAGAGCTCCAAGCCAATAGCACTTTATTAAAGCGTCCAAGGTCCCCTCTAATGAAGCTGACTTCAGATCTTCTTCATGATCTGAGATGCCCCCTTCCTTTAAAGGCTTAATTTTATTGTGTTTGATACCTAGATGATACAAGAAGGCAAAGTAAAATATAGTCTCATTGGTTGATAGACCTATATCTTGAACTACCAGGAGAAACTTCAGCTCATGCTTGTGATAGATAAGCTGGTACAAGACATCCAATTATGAGCAGAGGCGATGGTCTTTCAGTGGCTCCATGTTGGGCAATAGATTGGGGAATAGATTTGCAGGCAGCTCCTGCAATGTGAAGATAGGGTCAGCCTTTGGTCAACTACTCATAGAACCTGTTGGCCAAGTGCCATAGGGTTGTTTCCCTAATGAAAGGATAACAAGGGTAGAGGTATAATCAAAAATAGCTAGGGGACTTTCTTTTGGGGGGGGGGTTGGAGGTTTTTTAAAAATTAATTTATTTTTCATTTTCAACATTCACTTTTATAAGATTTTGAGTTCTGAATTTTTCCCCTTCCTCTCCTCCCCCCTCCCCAAGACAGCATGCAATCTGATGTAGACTATACACATACAATAATATTAAACATATTTCCACATTAGTCATGGTGTGAAAGAAGAATCAGAACAGAAGGGGAAAACCACAAGAAGAAAAAACAAAAAAAAGAGAGAAAATAATATGTTTCAATCTTCATTCAGACTTCATAGTTCTTTTTCTAGATGTAGATAGCATTTCCTATCAGGAGTCTTTTGGAATTGTCTTAGATCATCGCATTGCTCCGAAGAGCTAAGTCTCTCAAAGTCGGCAATTGCACAATGTTGCTGTTACTGTACACAATGTTCTTCTGGTTTTGCTCACTTCACTCAGCATCTGTTCATGTAAGTCTTTCCAGGATTTGCTAAAGTCCTCTTGCTCGTCATTTCTTATGGAACAATAGTATTCCATTACATTCCTATACCACAACTTGTTCAGCCATTCCCCAATTGATGGGCATCCCCTCAATTTCCAGTTCTTGGCCACCACGAAAAGAGCTGCTATAAATATTTTTGTACATGTGGGTCCTTTTCTCTTTTTTATGATCTCTTTGGGATGCAGACCTAGAAGTAGTATTGCTGGATCAAAGGGTATGCACAATTTTATAGTCTTTTGGGCATAGTTCCAAATTGTTCTCCAGAATGGTTGGATCAGTTCACAACTCCACCAACAATGCATTAGTGTTCCAATTTTCCCATATCTTCTCCAGTATTTATCATTTTCCTCTTTTGTCATGTTAGTGAATCTGATAGGTATGATATGATACCTCAGAGTTGTTTTAATTTGTATTTCTCTAATCAATAGTGATATAGGGCACTTTTTCATATGACTATAGAGAGCTTTCGTTTCTTCATCTGAAAACTGCCTGTTCATATCCTTTGACCATTATCAATTGGGGAATGACTTGTATTCTTATGTATTTGACTCAGTTCTCTATACATTTTAGAAATGAGGACTTTATCAGAGACACTGGCTATAAAAATTGTTTCCCAGCTTTCTGCTTCCCTTTTAATCTTGGTTGCATTGGCTTTGTTTATGCAAAACCTTTTTAATTTAATGTAATCAAAATTATCTATTTTGCATTTCATAATGTTCTCTATCTCTCATTTGGTCATTAATTCTTCCCTTCTCCATAAACCTGACAGATAAACTATTCCTTGATCTCTTAATTTGCTTATGGCATCACCCTTTATGTCTAAATTGTGTACACATTTTGACCTTATCTTGGTATATGGTGTAAGATGTTGCTCTATGCCTGATTTCTGCCACACTATTTTCCAGTTTTCAGCTGGGGAACTTTCTATGCTATTGAGTCACCTCCACCACACAGGGCTTGGTCACTTATTAATCAGGCATTAAGCAAGTGGGTTCACTAGATTGACTAACTGTATATCAGTAGACAAGTACAGCTGTAATAATCACTGCTCCTGTGGAATCAAACTCAACTGACTAATACTAATTGGAAACAAACCAAAGGTCTAAATTAATCATTTCCACAGTTAGGAGGTACCTTAGAGGTCACTGAGTCCAACTCCCCTATTTTACAAATTAGGAAACTGAGGACCAGAAAGGGGCAATGATTTACCCAAGGTCATATACATAGTAAATGGTGTAGCTGGTATGCAAATGCTCAGGTCCTCTGACTCCAGATCAGTACTATTTCTACCATTCTCTTCTTATTAACTTTTCCTTCTGGTTTATGTAATATGTAGAAATGTTGATTTTTTTAAAAAAATTTTATCCCGCTTCTCTCTAGAAGCTATTAATTGTTTCAATTAACCTTGGGGGTTGATTTTCTAGGTTTTCTAAGTAAACCCCCATTTCACCAATAAATAAAAACTTTAACTTGCCTTTATTTCCTTAATTTCTTTTTTTGACTCATTACAATAGGTAACGCTTTTAATACTATATTAAAAAACACCCCTAGGCATATATTAAGAAAGCTTCTAGCGTTTCTCAGTTCCTTACAATACTAGGTCTTTGTTTTAGATAAATGTTTTTGTAGTTATAGCTGTTCGCCATGTGTAGCATGGGGGGTGTCATTGTGTGACTCAAAAGGAGGCAGAATAGATATCTCTAGCATCTTCTCCCCACCCCTTTCTCCCAAGGAGACTTTAATTTCTGCCAGGAGGGAGATTAGGAAGTTAGGGCTAGAATCTCAGACCCTCTGCTCTCCTTAGAGAGAGGAGTTACTGGGCCAGAGTTATATCTATCTGCTCCCTTAAATATTATTGATCTGGGGGATGTGATTTTCAGGTTCAAACTAACTTCCGGTTACTGCTCACTAATTGGGCAAAAAGGAGGACCCCAAGCTGTATATTGAAGGCTTGACCCGTCTCCTAGTTTCACAAAGACTACACATAGCTGATAGCAAAAGAAAACCATTTATCTAAGCCCATAGCAAACAGAAATCAGAGAAAGTATGCACAAGAGAATCAGACAAGATAGAGTAAAGGAGCTCTCCCACTGGGAGCAAGGTAACTCAGAGAGAGAGAGACAGAGAGAGACAGAAACAGACAGAGATAGAGACAGACAGAGATAAACAGAGAGACAAAGACAGACAGAGACAGAGAGAGTCAGAGAGTCATAGATCTTAACCAAAAGGAAGTTCCCCAAAGTCTTTAGTGTAGTAAGCTGGGGATAGGGATATGATGGAGATTGCCAGCTCTTGTCATGCCAGCTTCTTCCCAGAGTCTTTTCCTTTAGCAACCTGAAGTGAGGTCGGCATTATCCGTCTTCTCTCTCAAAGCTGGAAGTCAAAAGAGCCCCAAATGACTGCAGAACCTGAAGAAACTTGAAAACCTCCAAGGAAATGAAGAGATTCAAGGAGCCTGGCACTCTCCTCTTTCCTGTACCCACCAACTCCTCCCCATCCCTCACGGAGGCACATGGCATTGATCTCCACCAGTGAGGAGAGAGTCCCATACCAATAGGCTTTGTGACTTGGGTTACATTTTTTATCGTGTTGATGAAAGGCCTTTTAATTTCTGCTTTTTAGTGTTTTTAACCTAAATGACTGCAGGCTTTCTCTGCATAAGTTGATATATCATGTTGTTTTTATTATGAATACAATTTACTGTGCTAATTGTTTTCCTATTGGTGAAACATCCTCGAATTTTAAATCCAAGTTGGTTTGGATATATTTCTGTTATCTCTTTGCCACTGTTTTGTTTAATTTTTTGTTTGCTTTAGTATTCATCAATGTTATTAGTCAAGAATTCATTTTCTTTGCTTTATTTCACCCTGGTTTAGAAAATCTGGACCATGTTTGTCTTATAGACTGATTTTGATAGTATGACCCCTGGTCCTGGGCCCCCACCCCATCATAAAGGTCTCTGGCTTAGCACTCAGTGAGAACAACTTGACCGCTAAATGAAGAGGGTAAGATTTCTCTCATTCTTTCTAGCTCATAAAAAAAATCCCCCCATCTCAGGAAGTACCTGATCTGTGTGAAATCAGAGCCAGACTGGTTCCTTGTGGGAGACAACACATTGGTACCACAGGTCACATCTTGGGGGCTTATCTGGGATTTGAAGGTATGATTCCCAACAACCCAAAGTGCCTAATCCCTTTCTGAAAGCCCCACACATTTTTGGGGCTTACCCAAGTTTGTTCTATTTCTATTGGTACTAGTGTTCTTCCTCTATGATTGAATGAGCCTGAATATGGATGTCTTGTTTTCAAGGGACTCACTAGAGAAATTTTGGGTGCAGGGGCTCACTGGAAATATTTTTGTCTAGACCTCCGTTTGGAATTGCCCTATACGTTGCAGGTATCCATTGCAGATATTTACGGCCTCCCTCATGTTCTGAAGAGACCCATGGCACAATTAATTTCTCCCCTGAGGGTAAAGGGGTGACTTCCATTCCACCCCATTTTCCAAATTGCTGTTGGGAGAAGCCCACATGCTCTGTGAGCCCTTTTGAGACTTGTCTTCTCTGAAAAGGGGAGCCCATTTTCTTTCATTTTTCCTCTTCCTCTTCTTTTTTCTTTTTCTCGTCTTTGGGTTAGCATGGTACCTCATATGTACAAGGCAGTGAATTACCTGTGAGACCAGTCAGTTCTATGTTCCTCTGGTCTGGTCAGCACTTCATTTTTACTACCCATTATTTTCCACTATTCCCTGCCTTTAGTGTCAGGAAGACCAGGATATCCTTTCTACTAAACTCCCTGCTGGGGTGGGTGAGAGAAGCAGGGACCTGGGTATCATCATGCTTCCTCTCTCTCAAAGCACCTACATGTCCTCTCTCTTTGGAAGGAAATGCTTTATTTCCCCAGAAACTTGAGAAAGTCTAAGTAATGTCTATGCCGATGCTCCTAGGACCGTCCCAAAACATCCCCACCTACCAAGTCTCTATGGCATCTCAGTGGGAAGGGTGATTTCCCACATGGTTACTCTAGAATGCTCATTCTTCCTTCCTCCCTTCCTTCCTTCCTTCCTTCCTTCCTTCCTTCCTTCCTTCCTCCCTCCCTTCCTTCCTTCCTTCCTTCCTCCCTTCCTTCCTTCCTTCTTCCCTTCCTTCCTCCCTTCCTCCCTCCCTCCCTTCCTTCCTTTCTTCCTTCCTTCTTCCCTTCCTTCCTTCCTTCTTTCCTTCCTTCCTTCCTCCCTTCCTTCCTTCCTTCTTCCCTTCCTTCCTTCCTTCCTTCCTTCCTTCCTTCCTCTTTCTCTGAGTATAATTTATGCAGAAGGACAATATTATTCAAATGCTTGATAGAACTCACTTATAAATATATTTGGACCTGACATAATTCCCAACCCCCCCACCATGACCGTTCATGGCTTACTCAATTTCTTTTTCTGAGATCAGATTATTTAAATTATAATAATAGTTATCATTGAATTACTAGCATTTATATAGCACTTTAAGGTTTGTAAAACACTTTGTAAACACCATCTCATTTGGGAGGTAGTGTCTGTTATTATCATACCCATTTTATAGGTGAAGAAAGTAAGACTAAGAGAGGTTAAAAGACTTGACCAAGGTAACACAATATAGTAAGTGTCTGAGGTCAGATTTGAACTAGGATCTTCCTGACTAGCTCTCTATCCACTGAGCCATGCAGCTGCCAAAAAGGTCATCTATAGCTTCTCTTGTTAATTTTGCTATTTTATATTTTTGCCAAGAAGCAGCAAGACATAGTGAAAAGAGGACCAGCCTTGGAATCAGAATACTTGAATGAGCTCTAGCCCTTTATGTGAAATGTACTAGCTGTGTGACTATGGGGGGAAAAATAGCAAAAACCAGTAACTCAGTCAACTCTATAAGAATATGTTACTATAAAATGTTTTATCTGTGTTCACAGAAGAGTTTCCACTCTGGAAATTTTCCAAACCAATAACAATCAAAGGTTCAAACAAATATGTGTGTGTGCATATACATACGTGCGTACGTGTATGTCTAGGTGAACACACATCAACTTGAGTCAACTCAGTAAGTCAACAAGTGTTTACTAGGAGCCAGGCACTGTGCTAAGTATTAGAAATAGAAACAGAGGCAGAAAGAAAGACGGTATCTGCCCTCAAGGAGTTACATTCTTTTTTTAAATTTAATTTTAAATTTACATTTTTTTTTGAAATACAGAGACTTTTTAATTTTTTTTCAGTTCCAAATTCTCATCCTCCCCCTCTCCCATCCACTGAGAAAACAAGAAAAACAAAATCCATTACTTAAATATAGTCAAGAAAACAAATTTCTTTATTAACCATGTCTCCTCCCCAACCGCCCCTCCAAAAAAAGTAAGAAAAAAAGAGGAAAAAATACACACACACACACACATATCTACGTATGTGTGTGTGTGTATGTATATGTGTACTCTGAGTCCATCCGTTCTCTATCTGGAGGTGGATAACATTTTTCATCACAAGGCCTTTGGAATTGTGTTGTCTCATTGTGTTGATCAGAGTTACTAAGTCTTTCTCAGTTTATCTTTGTGTTGTTGTTTAGTCTTGTCTTTAGTTGTGTCAGTCCTGTCCACATCTGATTCTTCATGACCCCATTTGGAGTTTCCTCGGTCTCCAGCTCATTTTGCAGATGAGGAAACTGAGGCAAATATGGTGAAGTGACTTACTGAGGGTCACACAGCTAGTAGATGTCTGAGGCCAGATTTGAACTCCAGAAGACTTCAGGTCTGGCACTCTATCCACTGCACCACCTGGCTGCCCCCATGATTATTTTTACAGTATTGCTATTACTATGTAAATTGTTCTCTTGGTTCTGTTCATTTCATTTTGCATCAGTTCATATAAATCTCTTCAGGTTCCTGGAACCATTCTCTTCATCATTTCTTGCCACACAATAGTATTTCATTGCAATCATATACCATAACTCGTTCAGCCATTCCCTAACTGATGAGTACTCTCTCAGATTCCCATTCTTGGCCACCACAATAAGAGCTCCTATAAATATTTTTGTACATATGAGTCCTTTTCTTCTTTCTTTGGCCTCTTTGGGTATTAGTGGTCATATCGGTGGGTCAGAGAGTATGCATAGATTAATAGTTTTTTGGGCACAGGTCCAAATTATTCTCCAGAGCATTTGGACAAGGAGCTTGGGGGGAAGACAACACATTTGAGGAAACTGGAATGTAGGGGAAAAGGAAAGAAAGTAGAAAGGGGATGAGGAATGGTAGAGAAAGTTCTATCGAGATGAGTCAGCAGTGCAGCCTGGAGAAGGATAATATATCACACACAAACACATGCATGTATGTGTATACATATGCAGCAGAGCACATCTATACATGTGTGTGATGCATGTGTGACCCTATACACACATACATGCACTGCCCTATATAAACATATCAAGCCAAAAACACATTTATTAAGCACTTCCTATTTGCCAGGTGCTAAGATCTGGGGATTAAAAAAAAAAATCAGAACAGCAATCCCTATCTTCAAAAAGCTTATATTCTAATGGAAGAAAACAATACATAAAAGCAAGCTAAAAAGCAGAGGAAAGAGAGAAAGAAGATACCAGGGAGGGCCAAGGCTGAGAATTCTGCAGAATGAAGGATAGTTGATCCAGCTCTCAATTAAAATGAAGGTTTTCTGGCTTTGGGGTCAGAGAGTAAAGGAGGCTGAGTCATGGTGGCAAAGTCCCAAAGAAATATATATGTATGTATGCCTGTACATGGATTTCTCCCCCCTTGGGGGGAAAAGAGGGCTATGTGCCTAATATATGTACATAGACATACAAACATATATGTCTACACACATCCATGCATATGTATGTACGTATATACATTTTGGAAATAGTCATCTCTTATAGTGTCTGGGTTTATAAGGTGTTTGGTTTAGCAGGAATGCTCTTTTCTCTCTGGACCACACCTTCACATGGACAGATTCATTCTATCGTCTACTTCTTTCTCCCTTCAGGCATAAGTTTCTCTCTAATCAGCCCTAATTACCCCACACCCTCAAACCTGTTTGGGAAGAATTATTTGGGATAGCTGAAGTGTTCCCTTCAGCTATCCCCAAAATCCCAAATCAGGCAATTGCCTTTGAGGGAAGTTATTTCTACTCTTTAATTTCCCCTGACCAACATGGGTTAGTTCACTTGCCTAGGAGACTCGTGTCTAGGAGAATTCAAATTCACATGGCTTTTTTTGGGTCTGTTTTTTGGGGGGAGTTATAACGATACTTCGTAGTAAAATCTCTTTGGTTTGTATATCAGATACTCTGGTGATTTGGAAAGAAAATATCTCTCTGTTTTTGCCTCTTCTAGAATAACCATAGCCTCTCACCCACTATACACCCAAAAAGACTCACACCCACAGCATGATGTCATAGAGAAATTGGTTGCTTTTTGAAGACACTTTGCCAATACAAAGAATGGGAAGGAAGCTCAGTGGGAGAGCCAGGGTAAAGTAGAAGACAAGGGGGTGGTAGTTTTACCATTGTGGTTTTTATAAGAGACTGGTAGCAAAGGCAGTCTATAGCATCTTGTTTTTGACATCTCCCTCTTTCCTGAAACTTCAGGGTCATGGCAGAAACGGTTGCCCTGGCCCTCTGAGGCAGCTCACTCTCCCTTTTTCTCCCTCTCCCTGTCGCTCCAGTGGTGGAACTAGTTTCCTATCCCCAGAACATTGTTCATCTCTTACCTTTCATAACATTTCAGCTCCCCCTTTCCTCAGATAAAGGGAAGGAGCTCTGTCTTTTCACCTACAGACACAATAATATCTAGGGCTCTGTGTAAATAGGCATTGGAAACTATATCCAAACATAGACTTTGTCCCCTGTGGCCTGCTACACACCCATTTTATTTAGGTTTCCAGTTTTATTATTATATAATTTGGTATGGTAATGAACACCATTTTGACCCAAGCTGGGGGGTGGTTTTTCCGGAGAGTTCTATGTGACCCGCATCCTACATATGTGGAGGGAGATGTGACTCCTGATGGCTTAGAGAACACTGAACCATGGTGTAGCATATCTACATCAGGAAGAAGGGAGTTCACCAGAGAGATGGCTGGAGGACTTTTGACAGAAGTGATCATGGAAACTATGATCTTTTGAAAAGTAAATGGGTGCAAGGTAATAAAACTATGTCTTTTTGCAGACAACATGATGATATACTTGGAAAATCCTAAAGATTCAACTAAAAAGTAAAAATGGTTAATAGTTTTAGCAAAATAGCAGGATATAAAATATATCCACAAAAATCATCAGCATTTCTGTATATCACCAACAAAACCCTGCAAAAAGAGATGTAAGAGATACCCTATTTAAAATAACTGCAGACAGTATAAAATACCTGGGAGTATATCTGCCAAAACAAACCCAGGAACTACATGAACATAATTATAAAATATTTTTATACAAATAAAGTCAGATTTAAATAATAGAAGAAATATTAATTGTTCATAGGTAGTTGGAGCCAGTATAATAAAAATGACAATTTTACCTAATCAAATCTATTTATTCAATGCCATTCTGATTAAATTTCCAAACAAAATTTTTTTACTGAGCTAGAAAAAATAATAACAAAATTCATTTGGAAGAACAAATGGTCATGGTCTTCAAATGAATAAAAAAAGTAAAGGAAGGAGGCTTAGCAGTACTAGATCTTATACTATAAGGCAGTAATTATCAAAACCATCTTGTACTGGCTAAGAAATAGAAAGGTAGATCAATAGAACAGAGTAGACATACAATAGACAGTAGTGAATGATTATAGCAACTTTGTGTTTGACAAATGTAAAGATTTAAGCTTTTGAGATAAGAATTCTTTATTTGGTAAAAAGTCTGGCAGAAATTAGTTATAGACCAAAATCTAACACCATTTACCAAGATAAGGTCAAAATGGATACATGAACTAGATATACAGGAAGATAGTATAAGAAAAATAGAAGAATACAGAACAAATTACCTATCAGACTTAGGGATAGGAGAACAATTTATGAATAAACAAGAGATAGAGAGTATTGTGAAGTGTAAAAGGGATAATTTCAATTGCATCAAATTAAAAAGGCTTTGTATAAATAAAACCAATGTAGCCAAGATTAGAAGGAAAACAGAAAATTGGGGAAAAAAATTTTATAGACAGTTTCTCAGATAAAGGTCCCATATCTCACATATATAAAGAACTTTATCAAATTTATAAGGATGAGAGTCATTCCCCAGTTGGTAAATGATCAAAGGATATGAACAGGCAGTTTTTCGATGAAGAAATCAAAACTGTCTATCTGTCTATCTATTATCTATATAATTCATTAAAAAATCCTCCAAATCACTATTGATTAGAGAAATGCAAATGAAAACAACTTTGAGATATTATCTCACACCTATCAGATTGGCTAAAATGATAGAAGAGGAAAGCAACAAATGTTAGAGGGGATGTGGAAAAATTGGGACACTAATTCACTGTTGGTGGAACTGTGAACTGATGCAGAATTATGCCCCCAAAAGTTATAAAACTGGGTATACCCTTTGACCTGGCAACGCCACTATTAGATCTGTTTCCCAAGGTGATTAGGGAAAAAGGTAAAGAACTTGTATGTTCCAAAATATTTATAACAGCTCTCTTTGTGGTGGCAAAGAACTGGAAATTGAGGGGATGCCCATCAACTGGGGAATGACTAAGCAAGCTGTGGTATATGACTGTGATGGAATACTACTGTGCTATAAGAAATGATGAGCTGGTAGATTTTAGAAAAAACATGGAAAGACTTGTATGAAATAATGAAGAGTGAAATGAGCAGAACCGAGAGAACATTGTACGTGGTGACAGCAACTTTGAACAAATAAATCATTTTGAGTATTATACTCAAACCAACGACAAAGGACCTATGAAGGAAGGTGCTATCCACATCCAGAGAAAGAACTGATAAACAGAACTGTGTATAGTATGGTTTTACAGATATGTACATATTTTGTGTCTAATGGTAGCCTTCTCTAGGGTGAGATGGGGAGGGAGGGAGAAAAAAATAAAAAGTGCGCAGCAGAGAGCAAAGAAAACTTGTAAGCACAGAAAAGCAAGGTAGTTTTGAAAATGATGTCTAGTATTTATTACATAGTTTTTCAAAGAGCAAACAGTGAGGGGCGGAGCCAAGATGGAAGAGTAAAAGCAGGGACTTGCTTGAACTCTCCCCCAAATCCCTCCAAACACTGTAAAAAATGACTCTAAACGAAATCTATAACTACAGAACCCACAAAATGACAGAGTGAAACAAGTCTCCAGCCCAAGATGGCCTGGATAGTCTCTAGGAAGGGTCTATTGCACTGTGCTGGGAGCGGAGTGCATTTTGGGGAGGGTTATTCTAATTTATATATTTTCCCAAATTTTGTTTTACTGCTTACTTTGATAAAGAGTGGTTTTTGGCTGGGAGTATGACGGTGGGGAGACGCATATGTGGAGATGTGTGTGGCCAAAGGACAAACTCACAGCTCCTAGGACTGAAAGTATTTTCTTTTTTTTTTAATTAAGATTTTTTTTATTTTTAGTTTACAACACTCAATTCTGCATGTTTTTGAGTTCCAGATTTTCTTACCCTCCCTTCCTTCCCCCCTTCCCCCCAAGACGGCATGGAATCCGATATATCTTCTACATATACCTTCATGTTGAACTTATTTACACAATAGTTAAGTTGTAAAGAAGAATTATGACCAATGGAATGAATCATGAGAAAAAAGAAACAAAACCAAAGAGAGAGAGAGAGAGAGAGAGAGAAAAGAGAGAGCAAATAGTTTGCCTCAATCTGCATTCAGACTCCATAGTTCTTTGTCTGGATGTAGATAGCTCTCTCCATCATGAGTCCTTTGGAGCTGTCTTTGAACCCTGTATTGCTGAGAAGAGCCAAGTCTATCAAAGTTAGTCATCACAGAATCAATTTGTCTGTGGTTGTGTACAATGTTCTCCTGGTTCTGCTCCACTCACTCAGCATCATATCATGTAGGTTTTTCCAGGTTATTATGAAATCCGTATCATCCCCATTTCTTATAGCACAGTAGTATTCCATTATCTTCATATACCACAGCTTGTTCAGCCATTCCCCAATTGATGGGCATCCCCTTGATTTCCAATTCTTTGCTACCACAGAAAGAGTTGCTATAAATATTTTTGTACATACAAGTCTCTTTCTCACTTGTGTGATCTCTTTGGGATACAGCCCTAGAAGTGGTATTGCTGGGTCAAAGGGTATGCATATTTTTATAGCCCTTTTGGCATAATTCCAAATTGTTCTCCAGAATGACTGGATCAGTTCACACCTCCACCAACAATGCATTAGTGTTCCAATTTTCCCACATCTTCTCCAGCATTTATCATTTTCCTGTTTTGTCATGTTAGCCAATCTGACAGGAGAGATGTGGTACCTAAGAGTTCTTTTGATTTGCATTTTTCTAATTAATAGTGATTTCGAGCATTTTTTCATATATCTATAGATATCTTTAATTTCTTCCTCTGAAAACTGCCTATTCATATCCTTTGACCATTTCTCAATTGGAGAATGACTTGTATTCCTACAAATTTGGCTCAGTTCCTTATATATTTTAGAGATGAGGCCTTTATCAGAGACACTGGTTATAAAGATTTTCTCCCAATTTTCTGCTTCCCTCCTAATCTGTGTTGCATTGGCTTTTTTTATACAAAAACTTGAAAGTATTTTCTTAAACCCCTCATCTGCATCCTTAAAAGGCTCATGTACCTTGAAGATGCTTCCTATCTCAAGTGGTTCTTTTTCCTGCATCCGTCTGTGTCTGTTTGTCTGGGCTAGTCTTCAGGGTGTGCTCTTGTTGGATGTTTGCTTCATTTTCTTTGATGACATAGTCCATAGAGGGAAGGAATGTAATCCTCTCTCTGGACTCACTCCTCCTTTTCCCAGAATGCCCTTTGGTACAGTCACGAGTTTCAGCTGATTTCTGGGGGATGGAAGCCAGATTGCGAAAGTGCTGAGAATCTAGTGGGAGGCAAGAAGATAAGGCAAGGATATTTGAATTCAACTGAATATCAGTTAGATGTTAGTTAGATATCACATAGATGGGACAGTATAGCTGAAAGGGATAGGAGGGGAAAGAGAAGACTTTTTTTTAAAGAATTGGGGAGACCTCCGAATATTTGTAGGCAGATGAAAAGAAGCCAATTAGTTGGTGACTTTTATTAACCATATACTACATACCAGGGACTGTACCAGGTGGTAGGGTTGAAAATGCATGCATCTTGAGGCACAGAAACCCCCCAAAGGGATTCGGGGCTCACATGGACTCAGGTTTGAACATGGGTGCAGCCTGACCCCGAAAAGGGTCAAATTTCTCTTTCCTTTGGCTTAACATGGATTAATCTAGAAATGTCTCTAAGATAAAACTTGGACAGAGCTTGTGCCCAGAGTGTCCCAAATGTGTGTGGCAGGGTCCCCAAACGCTGCTCCCAGCTTGCAATATGGTGGTTGTTTACAGTACAGCATTTATTTCATCTTACAGAAAAGGCAAAAGGATTTCCAGGAGCCCATGAAAAATCATAGAAGAATAATTCACTCAGATAACTCCTCAGCTAATACTGCCTCCCCTTTCCTCTAGCCTCAAGAAGGGAACTGACCTTGGGAATGCTATCAGGGAGGCCCTCTGTCATTCAGGTGAATTCCTTCCCCTCTCCCCAGAGTACTTCGTACACCTTCCCCCAAAGACTCATAGTATGACTGTGCTTTAGACTCTCCCTGAAAAATTAATATACTTTGGAGCTCTCTCTCTTTTTTTAAAGTATATTTGCTACTGAAGCAAGAACCATGCTCTGGAACTTACTGAACAAACAGCGCCTGTACCATCTAAATAACCCACTAGCTTTGTTCTGCGAGAGGACACTGTGCAGGAACTGTGTGGATTGCCTCCTTCCTTCTCCAAAGAACAGGAATCTATAAGAAATCTTATTCCTCCAGAAGTTCCAATGACATAACTCTAGAATTTCTGAATTTGAAGTCACCCAGGGACAACTCTCAAAGCTGGTGCTACCCAGGAAATCTGCCTTCTTGGCTAGAAGGAGAGTGTGCAGGATTATACAACCTAGAGAATTCAATGCCTGCCCCCACCTTCTTTCCCTTTACATAGGAAACTATATACACTTCACAGGCTCCTTCTCTGGATGTATAAATGGCAGCTATGAAAAGACATTGTTGGAGCTTCTCAACCAAGTGACCCCAAGAGAGGATGGAGCTATCATGGCAACTAGGCCGTGGAGAGGCAAGGGCAGAAACATGTGCCAATCACCTGTGCTCTCAAACATGAGGGCCCTCAACAGAGGTGACAGCAGCTGGAGGCAGTGGTGGAGACTGGACCCAGTGCAATGGAGGAGCATCAGAAGTTCCAGGTCTGAAGGAGAGTGTCTGGATCAGGAAGTGGAAGCAGTAGGAGATAGTTGTGGGGCTGTGAGAGAGCTTGAAACCCCATCTTGTTGGAAAGAAGACCTGGCCTGGGATTTGAAGTCCAAATCTTTAAGGCAGTACTGTAATGGTTTGGTTTTCCTCCAGATGAGAAACATGCCTATTAATCAATTGACAGGCATCTGTGGTTCTTAGAGAGGCATTCCAGTGAATTCCACCTTCACCCCAGGAACCTATAATACTACCCTAAAGGTCCGGGCTCTACCCACCCAAGGAAGAAGAAGGAACCCAAATTGCCTCAGGCCTACTGCTCATCATGTCCTCTACATAAAAGATCATAGGATTTAAAGTAGGATCATTAGATCTAGAAGAGGTCATTGAGTCCATCCCCCTCACTTCACAGATGAGGTTGAGAGAAGGCTAAATCACTCACCCAGGATCCCATAGCAAGTAAGTGTCCAAGACAGGATGGAAACCACATCTTTGTGACTTGAAGCCTAACACTCTATCCCTTGGAGTCACCTAGCTGCCTCAAGGATGTATATGCTCAGGGGAGAGTCAAGTTTCTGCTAACACTAGGAAGGAAAAGAAATAGTGGTTTCAGAATGACAGAGTCATGCAAATAGAAAGAGAATTGAAATGCAGTCAGAGAACCCGGGTTCCAATCCTGATTTTGCTACTGATATGACCTTGAGCAAGTTTCATAGCTCATAGGATGTTCAAGTCACTCTACATGTCTCACTCTTCTCATCTGTAACATGAGAGGAGCTGACTGGATGTGGATTGTCTCCTTCCTTCTCCAAAGAACAGGAATTTATAAGAAATCTTATTTCTCCAGAAGGACAGGGACATAACTCTCGAATTTCTGAATTCGAAGTCACCCAGGGACAACTCTCAAAGCTGATGCTACCCAGGAAATCTGCCTTCTTGGCTAGAAGGTGAGTCTGCAGGATTACACAACCTATGGCCTCTAATGGCCTTTTCAGTTTTAGACTTGTGTTCCTGGAACAGAACCTCAGAGTTTGATGAGAGGCTATCAAGTTCAACTGGGAGGCCATAAGGGTCAACTGGAGGCCATCAAGTTCAACTTGGAGGCCACCAAATTCAACTGGGAGGCTATCAAGTTCAACTGGGAGGCCATAAGGGTCAACTGGGAGGCCATCAAGTTCAACTTGGAAGCCATCATATTCAACTGGGAGGCCATCAAGTTTAACTTGGAGACCAATAAATTCAACTATTCAACTTGGAAGCCCTCAAGTTCAACACACAGAACCAGGATTTGAAGCCAAGTCTTAGACCTAAAGCCAGATAACATGAGGTTTGAGTCCTAGCTATGCCACTTACTATCTTTGATATCACTCCCCTTCTCTGAGCTTTAGTTTCCTCATCTATAAATTGGGAATTGAGAGGCAGATTAGCAGAGTGGACAGAAAGCTGGGCTCTAAATTAGGATGATCTGGGTTTAAGTTCTGTCTCTGTACATGCTAGCTGTGTGACCCTGGGAAAGTCTTAGTTTCTCAGTGTCCCTAGGCAATTCTTTAGTTATTTAGAAAACTTAGAGAGAAGTAAGGGAATTTCCCTACCATGGACTTCTCTACATTAAAGAAATCACAAATTTGAACCAAAAAAATTAAATAAATGGAATTATAATCCCTGCCAATTGTTTCTATCAAGGCAGTTGTGAAGGGAGCCGTCTGTTAACTCCAAAGTGCATATAACAGTGAAAGTCCCAGTGCTCCTTCCCACTCATCTAAGGATGTCTATACATTCCCCTTCCTTCTGTCTCTATTTCCTGTGTAAGTTCTGAGGGTCCTTATCCCAATTCCCCCTCTCATTGGAAAGTTTCCCCAAAACAGGGGTACCCATTCCTCCTCAGGGCTTTAGGGGTATCCAATTCCAAATCCTCTGACACTCTAAAGTTCCCAAGCTCCTTCCTTGGTGGGGGAGGAGGGAGAGAAGGAGAGAAGACAAAGACTACTTTTCTTCCCCACCCCCACTAGCTTCTCCAAGCAATTCCTTCTCTGGGGCAAGACTGGAACTACTCTCTCCTATGTCAGACACTTGAATCCTGGATTCCTAATTGGCTTGCTGCTTTATAGAAAACCCAAAGTGCTTAATTATCTCTTCAAATGTCATTTTGTAGACTTGGCACGCCTGTACCTTTTATGACCATGATCAAAGGAAACTCCTTAATAGATTGTAGATACAACATATCAGACAGCTGACTAAGTGTCAACTGAATTACAACCCAGAATCTCTGTGTCCAGTTTGCCATACATCCCACAACATGACTCATGAGATAAGAGCTAGGAACAGTCACATAATTCAAAAGAATATCTGGGGCTGAGGCTTTCATCCTTCAAGGCCATAGGCAGACCGAGGGATGCTCCAGCTGGGTTTGTTGAGACGAGATAGAGTCGTCTCTCAGCCCGCTCAGCAAAGAAACAGAGATTGCTAAGCATCAGGCCCTTCCCTTGGCCATACTCCATACTCCCAGAACAGTCATGGGGGGGGGGGGGGTGGCGTGTGTCAAGGACACCCACTGAACGCCAAACGGCAGGAACTAAGTCTGATTTTCTTACACAAACTGGGGTTTTTTTAGTTAGGGGCTGGGGGCAGGGTTTTTCTAGCAATAGCTGGCTACTCAAGTATCACACATTAATTGATTGATCGAATGGTTCATACTTTTGATTGATTTGATTGAGAAATCTGGTGAGCTCCTACCGTTTCGTATACTAGTCAGTCAGAGGACACAATTAGCTCTAATTGTAACCCTTGTTTTGAATCCATCATTTACAGAGGCTATAGAAACTGTTACTGCCTTTTTAAGAGCATTAAGAAGCTAAATGGAATTCTGACAGTTTGGGGGGAGGGGTTTAGGTGGGGTACAATTGAAAAAGCCAATTCAGTTGAGAAAATGATTTGATATGAAGTTCCTCTCCCTAGAGAGTCAGGAAGAAAGTGTTGGGGTTTTTTGGTTTGGTGTGTGTGTGCATGCTCTTGATCCATGTGGATCTATGAAATATCAGCTGAGAGATGTCTCACTCTGTGCACTTTTTTCCATATGGATTTAGGGAGAAAGTATGTGTTTTATCTGTGATCCGAGAGGATCTAGGAAGGAAGGAGGAAGCATTTACCTAGTGACTACTATATGCCAGGCACTTTACAATTACCTCATCTGAGCCTCACCACAACCCGGGAGGTAGATGCTAAAAAAATTAACCTCATTTTACAACTGAAGAAATTCAGGTGGACAAAAGTTAAGGCTGGATCTTGAACTCAAAATTATGTGGAACTGAGTGTTGTGAACTAAAAATAAAAAATCTTAATTATAAAAAAAAATGTTAAGGCTGGAAAGAGATGTTGTAGCTAGGTTGTGAAGGGTTTTAAAAACTAACTAAACAGGGAAGTTTATATTTTCTCCTAAAGGCAATAGAAAGCCACTGGAATTGATTGAGCAGGAGAGGCACAAGGTCAGATCTGCCCATAAGGAAAATTACTTTAGCAGCAGTTTGTAGGGCAGACTGGAGGGGAGAAAAACCTGAGTCAGGGAGACCAATTTGGAAGCTGTCACAATCACCTAGGTTAAAGGGAATGAGGGCATGATATAAGGTAGCAGCTTTGCACAAAAAGTTGGATGTGAGAGATGTTATGAAAGTAGAAACCGATTGAATGTGTGGGGTGAAGGAGAGGGAAGAGTCCAGGATGATGCTGAGGTCACCAACCTGGGAGACTGGAAGGATAATTGTGTTTTTGACAGAGGCAGGAAAGTTTGGAAGTGGGGAGGGTTTCAGGGAAAGATAATGAGTTCAGTTTTGGACACATTGGGTCCAAGGTGTCTCCTGAATATCCAGTTTGCTACTGGAGAGGCAGGACTGAAGATGCCAAAGGGAAAGCCTCATACCAAGACAGTATGTGAGTCATCTTTGTAGAGATGACAGTTAAACCCATGGGAGCTGATGAGTTACCAAGAGAAAAATTACAAAGGGGAGAAAGAAGAGCCTGTGATGGAACGCCACCATTGAAAAGCTTGACCTGGATGAAGACTCAGCATAGGAGTCTAAGAAGGTTGGCCATACAAAAAGGAGGAGAACCAGAAAGAAGTAATGTAATGAAAAATTAGGTGAAAGTAATCAAGAGGAGAGGCTAGTCTACAATGTCAAATGCGTAAGGATGATGATAATTGAGAAAATACCATTAGATTTGGCAAATACGAAATCATTGGTGAAGTGGGAGGGGAGAGTCTCAGTTAAGTGATGAGGCATGAAATTAAACTCCCAAGGGTCGAGGAGTAAAAGAGAAAAGGAAGTAGTGGAGACACCTCTTTCTAGAGTTTGGCTGAAAAGGTGAAGAGACCTGTAGGTGGTAGCTTGAGTATATGGTAATGTCTGGTGAGAATTTTTTAAGGATGGCAAAGACCTGAACACATTTGAAGACAGTAAGGAGGAAATGAGTAGATAGGAAGCAGCTGAAAATTTGAGAGGGGGGAAGATGATTGAGAATGCAATCTGCTGGAGGAGACAGGAGTGCACAGGATCAGGGGTCCACCTTGCCAAGGAGAAAAGCTACCCCTTTATCGATTTCATTACATAACTAACATTTTGGTTATTTAGTTTTAGAAACATAGGAGATGATGTCAACAGGTTTTGAGGTGAGGAGAATGAGACAAGAGAGAACTCATGTTAAATGGCCTTAATTTTCTCAATAAATTAAGAGGCCAGGAACTCAGTTAAGAGGTTGGAGGGCAGGAGGAGATATGGGAGGTTTGAGGAAGAGATGGTTTGCGATAATTTCTCTGGTTCACAAGAGAATCAATTAGAGAGGAATAAAAGGATTGCCTTGCTTCAGAGAGGGCCTTGTTGAGGTTGGAGGACATGAATTAATATTGTACCCAGCCAGCACAATTATGAGACTTCTTGCAATTCATTTAGCAGCATTGGAGGAGGAAGGGAAAGAGGAGGACAAGAAGGAAGCGGAGGAGGAGAAAAAGGAGGAGGAAATGAGAGTAATCCTGGGCTGAGGTCTGGCAAGGGAGGAGCAGGAACAGAACTAGGAGATGAGGGATTCTAAAGCAGAGGACATTCAAATCCAGCCTCAGACACTTACTGTGTGACCCTGGGCAAGTCACTTAACCCTGACTGCTTCAAAAAATAAAAATAAAACCGAGGACACTGTAGAGGTCAAATGTCTAACTACTGAGTTGAGATTGGAGAGGGAGGAAAGTATTCATGATGGAGGGTACAGAGGTCTTGATGAGGTCCAAGAACAGGTGAAGCCTAGGGAGATAGGAAGAAAGGGAGACTCAGGAACAAGTGAACAAGTAAAGGGGAGAAGATTTATTAGCATTGAAACATGAGCAAGACACAACCTCTCCGGGTCTCAGTTTCTTCATCTTTCTGTTGACTCGACTCGGTTTTCAAGCACTTATTCTACTCATGACTGAGTTTGTAAAAAGCAGTGGTAACTCCAAATAGGGTTCCTGGTGGGACTGACTTAACATCTGTGAACAGAGGGACAAAATGATCGTCTTGCAGATTTTCCTCCGGAGAAAAAGAAAGTCCACCAGCTTTGCTTTATCTAGCAAGAGATTTACTCTAGGCTGAAGCTGCACCCGAAGAGTCCAGAGGTAATCCCTGGACTTGCTCTGCCGATGCCAGGCTGAAGGATGAGGGAACGGATGTCGATTCAGTTCGATCCAACCATCAGTAAGCGCTTCCTATGGACCCTCCTGAATCCTTGAACCTGTGAGCTGTGCCATGCAGGGTTATACCCAAGATGGAGAATTCTGACAAAAGCCGATCCACTGGAGAAGAAAACGGCAAACCACTCCTGTAGCTTTGCCAAGACAATCCCACGGAGACTACTGGCCCGGGGTGCTGTGGTCCCCGGTGTCACGAGGAGTCCCCACGACTGAACAACAACATATGGAAAGATAGGAAACTGAGCTCCAAGAATGCAAAGACTGAGTCACGGGTGAGTGCGGTGGATAGAAAGGGCAGGACTTGGAGATCAGGATCCTGGGTTCTAATTTTAACCTTGCCATTCTCTAGCTCTGTGACCTTGGGCTATTTAATGACCCTCCTCACGCCTCAATTCCTTCATCTGCAAAATAAGGGGCTTGAACTAGATGACCTTTAAATTCTTCTTTAGATCTCCGATTCAGGGGTGGGATCTGAGGGGCTTTACAAATAAAACGAAGGTGAAATGGCACTTCAGTTTACTTTGGGGGAGGCCTGAAGCGTGCACAAGCTCACATCTTCTGACCTACAAGGAGCACACCTCCCGGCCCCGCCCGTGGACTGGAGCTCCGTCACGTGACACGATTCTCTTTCGCCCCAACCCACCGGCCCCGCCTGGTCCCCGGAGTCCTGGGCCAGGCTGGAAGGTGATTGGTTGTCAGAGGCCGGCGCGGGCGGGGGCGCGCGGGCGGGGGGCGGGGCTACGGACGCGAACCCGACGGCGTCCGCGTTCTCGGGCTGCGCCTCTCATTTTCTTCCGTCACCTCGTTTTGCGCGTGCGCCCCTCGACCCTGTCTTCCGCGGGCTCTTATAGCGGCGGCCGGAACCCTGGACAGATCGAGTGACCGAGCGAGCTAGCAAACGAGGGCTCGGGCAATCCGCTCGAAGGCTTCGGGACAGCGACGCCGCGACATGGGGGCCCCGCTGCTGTGGCTGCTGGCGGCCGTGCTGCTCTGCGCTCGGGCCGCCTCCGGAACCGGTGAGCGGGGCCAGGGCCTCCGGAGGCCCCCGCGGCCCGGGCTCGGGGACCGTTGGGGGTTTAGGGGGCCCAGGGTGGAGGACAGCTAAGGCTCGGGGTGAGGGATGCAGGCTGAGGAATTGAGGCTTTGGGGGCCCCGCGGGAGAGGCGCAGGCTGGAGGATCGAAGTTCAAAGGATTGGGGGGGAGGATCACGGGCTGGAGGCCTGAGACTCAAGGGGTCCTGGAGGGGTAGGGGTGCAAACGGGGGGCCTGAGATTTAAGGGGTCCTGGAGGGGTAGGGGTGCAAACTGGGGGCCTGAGGTGCCAGGGGTCCTGGAGGGGGAGGGGTGCAGACTGGGGGCCTGAGATTTAAGGGGTCCTGGAGGGGGACGGGTGCAGACTGGGGGCCTGAGGCTCAAGGGGGTCCCGGGTGAAGGGGTGCAGACTGAGGGCCTGAGGCTCAAGGGGGTCCCGGGGAAAGGGGTGCAGACTGGGGGCCTGAGGTTCAAGGGGTCCCGGAGAAGGAAGGGGTGCAGACTGGGGGCCTGAGGTTCTAGGAGCCCCGGGCGGGGAGGGGGGGGAGGGACGAGCGAAGACCAGGGACTTGAGACCCCGAACTGGAGGGAGGGAGAGGAGAAGGCCTTAGGGACAGCTAGGGGGAGATGAAGTGCTGGGGTCCTGGGGGATGAGGAGGGGGCAGTGTGTGGGGGAGGCATCTGAGGCGGGAAGGGTTAGGCACCTCAGGGGGAGGAGCCTGGTGGTGGTCTCGAAGGGGAGAAGGGGAAGGCTGAGGGGGAGGATTTTGCCTGGGCCTGGCTGGTGGAGTTGGAAATTGGAGGAAGCGGGGCGGGCTTGGGGCCTGCGGACATGGAGCCTCCCGTGGGTGGGGGACTTTGGGGTTTAGGTAGGGTTGGGCACGCTCTGTTTGAGGACAGCCTCACCAGGCTTTTAGGGGAAGGAGCTCTGACTCACGTCCCGTTTAGCAGCTCAAGTCTCTGTCTCCCCAGGGCTCTTTATATTTTCAACCTCTGCTGGGGTCCATTTGTACCCAGTTCAGGCCGGAGCTGTCTATCCATCATGTTACATAGGGTGGTAAATGTTTGTGTGAAGGAAGATAATAAATATCTTTCCCTCCTCTGTTTGGATCTGGATTAAAGTAATCTAGCAACAAAAATTTTAGCTTGATGGTCTAACTTCTGGTTAGAAATTCAGCTTGGCTGCCATTCACTAGGGGAAGAGTTTTGAAAAAGGCGAGATAGGCTTCATTGTAAAGTATTTTTCCCCCCTGAAGTTTAAAGACATAATTAATTTTATCATGAATGATGGCTAATAAGAGCATAAATGTGTTGTGCACCCACATGGAAAAGATAGAGGATTTGGAGTATAGCTGTCGCCCTTGAGAGTTTTTCATGAAGAGCTTTTTCTGCCATGAGCTGCAAGTATTACTGCTCCTGTTTCATAGATGGAAGAACACTGAATCTAAAGACGGGAAGCAGTTTGCTCAAGGTCATAGTAAATGTTGGAACTGGAAAATTTCTGCCTTCCACTTGAATGTTCTTACCACCACACTATACTGTAATTTCTGTGTTTCTATTTTAATTCTAATATTCTAATTTTTACTGTTTCTAATTTTTTCTCACTCAGCTCCTTTTCTCTTTTTCATGATTTAAAAACTATTTCAATGCTCCCTGCACTGGACTTGTGAACCAAGATGAGATCAACAAAAAGGTTTATTCCCCTTTCTATTGTAACAAAGAAGAGCTTTCAGATGATAGAATTTTTGCTCTTGTACTGAATTAATTCACTTTTGACTTTTCTTTAGGTTGTGCTATTTTTGCCACATGGGTTTATTTTCAATCAAATTTTATTTTTTCAATGATCAAGCATTTATTTCACCCCCATTTCTTCCAGAAAAAAAGGTTTTTATAATCTTGTAACAAATGAGCATAGTCAAGCAAAACAAATTTCATACTGTCCCTATTAAAAAAAATGTGTCTCATTCTTCATATTAGCCCCTCATCTCTCTTGTCAGGAGGTTCTTCATGATTGGTTCTCTGGAGTCGTGGTTAATCATCGTCTCGAATAGAGTTGTTAAATCTTTCAAAATTGTCTCATGTATAATAATGATGTATACTATATATAGTATAAATTGTCCTTCTGGTTCTTCCCACTTCACTCTGTATTACTTCATATAAGTCTTCGAAGGTTTTTCCAAAACTGTCTCTTCATTTTTTTACAGCACAGTAGTGTGCCATTACATGATCATAATACAATTTATTCAGCCATTCCCCAGTTGATGGCCACCCCTGAATTTCCAGCTTTTTGCCACTACCAAAAGCTGCTATAAATATTTCCTATTTCTTTAGTTTCTTTAAATGACTCATGTTTTGTGCTATAGACAGTTTGGTTGTACATTCAGGAAACAGCAAAAAGATTATTATTCCATTAGGATATTTTTCTCCCTCTGAGTTGCCTCATCTGCTTTCTATTCCTTTCCTCAGCTTAGGGAAAATTGAAATTTAGTCCACTTAATTGGGAAGGGAGGGGAGAGGGGGAGGAGAGCTGCTCTCTTGTTATGGTCAGATTGCTTGAATCAGTTTGATTTTTCTTGTAATAGCTGAGATACCAAAAAAGAAGATTTCTTGACCCAGACTATCAGTCTTGGCATTTTTTTTTGTTTCTTGCTCTAATCTTGGAATATAGTCAACTGCTAGTTTTCTTTAGGTGAATTATCCACTTTATCTACAAAGAACTATAGAATAAAAACCTAGAGGGGACCCCCTTGCTGGCTGTTCTCTTGGCTTTGACTGCCAGGTTCTTCCACGTGGTTTGGTGTCTCACATTCCTTTCTGCCATGGGAGCTTGTGGGTAGAGCACCAGAATGGGGTTGTTAAATATATTATTTTTAAAGCTTCCTTTATCTTCACATCTATCTCCATTAGTATAGATAAATTAGCAGGTTATCTAGGAAGACGCCTAGTATTGTGTCTGAAAGCTGCAGGGTGTGTGCTACAGGGCAGCAGAGGATGGAGAGGTTGGCCTGTTCCCCCCACCTGTTGTGGGCTATCTCAGTTAAACTTTGGTTAAACTCCAAGCTCTCTGGGTTCTTTCTTCCTCTGGAGCAGGTAACGTCTGTTTTTAGGTGAAGGTGACTTTACTTCGGAGTCTGTCAGCAGGTCACATGGTTTCCTTATGGCAGAGGATCAACTGGCTGTAGTAGAGTTTTAACTTCCAGACTGATTTCGGGAAGAAATTTTACACATTCCTGGTGATCCTAGTTGCTGGGGAACTTTATACCCTTTATATTCTGTTCCCATTATCCAGTCTGTGGCTGTATACCATTTGAGTTGTTGGCAGTGATTTATTGCTTCAGAGTACCTGTAAAGGCAGGTTTGAATCATTGCAAATTCTTGCTAAATAGTGATGAGTGGTGTGCAATACTTCCTGCATATTTCTCAAATTTTCATATGCACTTTCCGTAATATCTCAAGTTAAAAGTGGATTTTATTTAGTTGATGATAAACATAACTCGCTCATTTTAGGAAAATTTAGGCCAGGAGTTTTTATAACTTGCCAAAGATCGTATGATGAGTTAGTGAAAGAGCTAGGGTTAGAACCCGGCTCAAAGCATTTGTTGAGGACTTACTATGTGCCCAGGCCCTGTGCTAAGTGCTGGAGATCCAAAGAAAGGCAAGAGACAGTGCCTGCCCTCGAGGAGCCCGCAATCTAATTGGGGAAGACAGCGTGCAAACAACTTGGGGAAAGATACTGGAATTAACGGAGACCTGGAAAGGCTTCTTGCGGAAGGCGGGATTTTAGCTAAGATGTGAAGGAAGCCAGGAGGCTGAGATGAGGAGTAGAAATGGTGGGGAAGGAAGAAGCATTTCAGTATGGGCCAGGCCCTTTGCTAAGTGCTTTACAGATACCATCTCATGTGATCCTTACAGCATCTCTTTGAGGTAGGTAGATGAGGAGGAAGAGCTTTCCAGGCCTGGAGACAGCCAGTGAAAACCCACGGAATCTGGAGGTGGAATGTCTTGTTCCAGGAATAGCAAGGAAGCTGCTGTCACTGGATTGTAGATTGTGTGGAGGGGGTGAGTGGGTGGGTGTGGAGGATAAGGTGTAAGAAGACTGGAAAGGTAAGAAGGCCAGATTAAGTAGGGCTTAAAAGCCGGGGGATTTTATTTGATTCTGTGGCTGATAGGGAGCCATTGGAATTGATTGAATAGAGGGTAACATGGTCAGACCTGCACTTGAGGAAGATCATTGTGATAGCTGAGGGGAGGCTGAACTGGAATGGGGCCATGCTTGAGGCAGCCAGACCAGCCAGCGGGCTAGTGTAGTAGTCCACACGTCGGGTAACAAAGGCCTGCACCGAGTGAGGGCAGTGTCAGAGTAGGAGGTGTTGCAAAGTGGTAGAATTGAAAAGCAGCTTAGACACCTAAAAGCAGTCCAGCATTCTCTGTTGTGAATGAAACATTGGCGTTGTCTCTTTAAAGGGCCACATCCAGTTGCTTCTCATTTCTGGTATTCCCTTTACTTTCCAAAGCTTGTACAGAAATAGCTCCAGTCCTTTTCTGACCAAGGCAAAACTAGGCAGCTGGTGGTGCAGGGCTTGAAGACAGAAAGACCTGAATTCAGATCTGGCCTCAAGACAATGACTAGCTTGTGTGATTTTGGGCAAGTCACTTAACGTGTTTGCCTCATTTCCTTCGAATGTAAAATGGAGGTCATAATAGCAGCCACCTCCCAAGGTTGTGGTGAGGCCAAAATGAAATAATACTTGTAAAGTGCTTAGCCCGGTGCCTGGCACATAGTAGGTGCTATAAAAATGCCAGCTATTATTAAATGGTTGAGAACCAGAGTAGTATTAATCCACTAACAGGTGTTGGCTGTTCCACTGAGACTGTTACAAGTCTCTCGATTCATTTGGAATGAAATCTGTGAAAGGCTTAAAAGCTTGATTCTCTTAAACCCTTGAACATTCACTTTGCAGAATGTAGCTTATGTACTACCAGACCCTTTCCCATCCACAGAAGTGTTTGTACCACTGAAGTCCTCTGACAATTCTGCTGCTCATGACCTTTCCAGTCTTCTCTGTTTCCCTTCACGCACACTCAAGGACACTACTTGTCACACCTTGATCTTATTCCATTGTCCTCTAATCTGTGTTCCTTTGCTTCCCTTGGCTCTCCTCTCCACCCTCTTGCTACCCCGCCCCAATAACAAATCACCTGTTGAAATACAGAAGCCTTAGCATTTTTAAGGCCTGATTCTAGTGCCGCTTCTTCGGTGAAGCTTTTCTTATTTCCCCGTTCTTTTTCCATGTTCCACTCCAAGCTGAAAATGATCCCCCTCCTGCTCAGTCATCCCATAACATGCAGCTTTGATCCCATTTTGGTTTGCCGCATTCTAATTCATATCCTGCTTCTTTCCTATTAGCTCAGAAGGAAGAGACCATTTTATTCATCTTTATCGTATCCTGAGAGGCTAAAAGTGTATTGCATGTATTTGGGTCTTTAATGTTTATTTAATTGAACTGAATACCAGCTTAACATTTGGTTTCTTGAAGCTGTTCCACTTTTTGCCTCCTCCCCCCTCCCCTTCCCATGGAGCTGTAAAATCCATAATCAGATATGTGTCTGTGGCTCAGTCGGATTCATCCAGTTCTATGGCTGGAAGCAACATTCTTTGGGAGGAATGAAAGAAGAGGGAAATGAGCTTAAGAGTCACATTTGTGCTTAGCCCAGATAATGAATGGCTCCCTCTGAGAGCAGAGATCTCTTCAGCCTTGTCAGCTGTTACGCAGAGGTTGTAAGCTCAATCCTCCTGATGAACAGTGGCTTTGCATCTTAGGATTCCTGGTACGTTGCCATTAGCCTTTAGGCCTGTACTTCCTGGACGGGACTTGGAACACTACACGAATATACACCACTGATTTTGCAATTTCTGAAAATTTTAGTTCCTCTTGAGATGTTTGAGTTGAAATGAGGTGAGATGATTGTTTTGTTCCAGTGGCACCATTAGAAATCCTCAGAGCCAAGGGACTCTTTAAAGATTCAGAAATTCCTTTGGCTTCTGAATTAATGACATCTGCTGTTTCCACATGGGATCCTGGGTGCCCAAGCCCCTTAAAAGAGAACGTGTTGGTCATTCATTGTGTTGCTGACAAGCCCTACATAGAGTCAGGAGCCCCGGGCTCTGGCTTTGTCTTTACAAATTAGTGACCACAGGACCACAGACACATCCTGTGCTCTCTCGGGAGCTGCTCTGGGTGGCAGCAGGGGCTGGTGGTGGGCTAGCTTAGGAGGACAGTGAAGCTTGATGTTTTTGTCGAGTGCTTAATTGGAATATCTATTAATGGCTGTTGGATTGATATGAATTACTACACCTGGCCAGGTACCAAGTTTGTATTTTGTGCTTTAGCTTTGCTGGGTGTTCTAGTTCAAAGAAAGCAAGTTCTTTATCTTTTCCGAGCTTTGTTACCTTCACCAAAAAAAAAAAGTGATTGATTTAGAAATATTTATTTATTTGAGCTTTCTTTACTTTTAAGCTGCAGCTTGGACAGTAGAAAATATTTAGTCTTTGCAATTGTGATCACAAGAAGAAAACTGGATGTTTTTTAGTACCTGCCAAGAGCTGACATAATTAGAGATACTAGTGATCTGTAGGTAATGTTTGCCTTATATAGTGTTTTTAGAAATATATTTGGATAGCTTATGAAACTAAGAATTTCCATTTTGGACTTCTACACTTTCCCTCCTATCCTCCATTTTTTTCTTTTCTCCACTACCCCAGAAACCACACCCCACCGATGGACAGACACAAACAGACAGTAGCTGCAGTAATAAAGACAAGCCAATGTGAAGCTGCTGCTTTTTAATGTTCGTAGTCATTTGTCTTACTAAACTATGTAGCTCACAGAGAACATCTTCAAAAGTATGTTCTCTAGTTAGGGAACTGCCTTCTGTTGTTTGCCTTGTATCCTGTTTTTGAGAATGGTTCATTAATCTTTGTCACTTTGTGAGAAGGCTCATCTAAATTATTCTTTATTTACAAAATATAGTGTCATTTGATTCAGCTGAATTTTCTAAATAATATATTGGATATCCAAATAGTGGATAGCTAAGCAGCAAAAATGCTTCTGTGTAACCAGAATAATGGTGATAGTCCATATTTTGCCACGTTGTTGATCCTTCTCCTCTCTGTAAGGTAGGCAGGACAGCTAGAGCTCTCAATTTAGAGATGAAGAAACTAAGCCTCGGAAGCAAAGGGACTCGCCTAAAGTCCCACAGCTAGGAGTGAAAAACTGGGGCTTGGACCCAGCTCTTCTGGGTTCTGACTCCACTGCCTGCCCTTCTCAGTCACACCGCTTTTTAGAAAGAGTGACTGCTGCCTACAGAACAATTTTTTTTAATGGAGGCTATGTTAATCCTCTGGTTCATCCACTTGTAATTTATGAGAATTAAGGGCAGGGATACTCCACCAGGCCAGGGAATTTCCAAATACTTTTGAAGCATGGGAAATGCCCTTCCTTTGCCATCATTAATGTGGGGAACTGGCTTTAGAGAAGAAAGCTCATACTTTCTTAGATTCATTTTTTTTGGTTTTTGTTTTTTACTTTTAAACTAACATTTGCACTAATACCTCTCCAACTCATAGCTGGCTTTATAAAATCACCACTATCCAAAAAGAAATTGGTGGAGGACAGTGTGGAATTACACTGTGAGGCAATTGGCAGCCCCATCCCAGAGATCCAGTGGTGGTTCGAAGGAAACGAACCTAATGAGACCTACTCCCAGCTGTGGGATGGTGCTCGGCAGGACCGCATCAGAATCCATGCCACCTACAATGAGCATTCTACCAGTACTGTCTTCATCTCTAACCTCACAGTCAGCGACTCTGGCACCTATGAGTGTCGGGCCAGCAACGACCCCGACCGCAACCACTTGTCGAAGAGTCCCAAAGTCAAGTGGGTTCGTTCCCAGGCAAACGTAATTGTCATCGAACGTGAGTGGCCGGGCTGAAGCACTTGACCAGACTCCACCTGTCTTTGGATGTCTGAAGTTTGCAGTGCACCACCTCCCACCTGTGCCCTGTGGCTTTCTGAAAGCCTGTTGTCCCTCCTCACTTCCCTGCTTTGGCTTTGTAGACCTGAGAAACTTCTTTCCTTCTGTGAGTCTCCCTCTCATTCCCTTATCACTGAGGCCCTGCTCAAAAAGGGTTGTGTGACTTTGAAATAAAATGCCCTCTGACCATCTTGTGCTGGATTCCAAAGGCCTAGAACCATTCCATGCCCCAGACTGTCCTGTTGTGTGTTTGCAGATTTCAGAGTCTTGATTCTGTCCGAGGGCTCTGTTTTTTCCTCTATGAATACTCTGCCTTGCGTTCAGAGGAATCCTGCCTTTTTCCAGATGATACAACCGTTTTTGAAATGGCCATTTCTGTGTTACACAC
Organism: Trichosurus vulpecula; assembly: GCF_011100635.1. Taxonomy (NCBI): domain Eukaryota; kingdom Metazoa; phylum Chordata; class Mammalia; order Diprotodontia; family Phalangeridae; genus Trichosurus; species Trichosurus vulpecula. The sequence goes on along the minus strand of NC_050573.1, from coordinate 53,551,479 downwards.
GTAGATCGTAGTTCTCGGTGTTGTGAACCAACCTTGCATACAGAGCTGAAAGTGGAGGTTTTGAAGGAGGAGGGTTTTCTCAATATTGGACCTACTCTAAAAATAGGTTACTGCTTTGGGAACACTGTACTCTTTGAATTGTATTTGATTTCCTGAGACAGCTTTTTGATATTCAAAGCTGTTGCAGCCGAATGATTTAAAATGTTCCCTGGCTGATAATGCAGACCCAGCTGCACAGTATATCAGTGGGACTGTGCCCAGGTGGCCAAAACAAAGAACATTTTTCAGCCCTGTATGAACAGTTCGTTGGGTGGCGCCAGGGTGACCTGGGCATGATAGGAGGGTAGACATGTGTATGTTATGATAGTTATTTGTTTGTGGGGAGAATTTTAGTCTCAATTTTGGCTGCTTGAGGATATTTTAAGATATATGTACATTTTCTCTACTCCTCAAAAAACTTTTATTAATAATTAAAACTGATATTTCTTTTAATGTTTTAAGGTTTGTGAAGTGCTTCACATATACTTAATTTAATCACCATAACAATCCTTTGAGGCACTTCTAACAGCCAGTGTCATCATTTTACAGATGTAGAGGAAGCTGAAGCCCATTTTCTCATTAGCCTAATTTTAAAGGTTTCTGAGGCTAAAATAAAAATAAACATTAACCTATTGCTAACAAGGATGTATTTGTTTATTAGAGGTAAAGTTTCTTCCTACAGAAAGGACTCAGATTTATTTTTGGATTAAAATCAGTTAATTTTTCCTTGAGAAATATACCTATTAAGAGAATGGCTAGGAATGCTACCTGCCTATGTAGAAAAAGGTGCTTTATACAGTCTCTACTCAATACTTTGGTCTCTAGACTTCAGCAATGTCCACTCTTTTCTCTAGCCCCACAAAGTAGAAAACTATTAAAAAAAGTTAATGGGGGATAAGAAGGTAAGAAAGAAAGTGGAAGGAGAGAGAATTTAAAAAAAAATTCTGAATTTGACTAGATGATGGTTTTTCCCCCAATCCTTTTGTTGTTGTTGGTTTTTTTTTTTTTTACTAACTTTGTCCTTTTCTTTTGTAAAAATACAGGAAGCACCGTTTTGACGGCTATAGATGTTTCTGGCCAGAGAACACTCCTGACCTGTAAATTGAATCAAGCTTCAACTCAAATTCAGGGTCATCGTTGGCTGAAAGGTGGCAAGGTGTTGAAAGAGGATACGTCGGATAGTACAGTCACAGAATATGAGTAGGTTTTTCTTAAAATTAATCTTGTTACAGATGTAGTATTTCTCTGGGTTTTTTTTTTCAGATGTTACAAGGACTACAGCAAGATTTTCTTTAAAAATTTTAATAAATATCTTTAAAACCCTCCAAAATACCTACCCCTAAACCCTCTAAATTCATCATCCGTTGTATGCACTAAGGTAAGGGGAAAGGTGTGGCTGGGTGGGAGTTGAGGCTGTTCAGTGAGGAAATGAATCGAGAAGGGGAGGCAGGAGACTGAGGAATTTCTTGGCTTCCAGAAGTACAGTGACACCAGCCCAAAACCAAGTCTGTACTTGGAAAAGCCAGGGTTGTGTTTTAACAGATCAGTTTAAGCCATCCTGCCCAGGCTTTTCAAACCTTGAGCAATTTCAGTCAATTTAATAAGTACCTACTAGATGCAAGCACCCTTAGACACTGAAGAAAATTCAAGGTTTGACTAGAATTTCTGCTCTTTAGATCAGGGGTTTAGGGCCTGTAGACATGAAAAGACAGACAAGTTTTGTTGTATGTGGATGTAATAAAACTTCAGCCAGATCATATAGTATGTATGAAACAAGTAGGCCACCCAGGAGGGTTTTAGAAAGAAGGATTGACATTGATTGACTTGAACAGGGTCTGGTTGAAACAAAGAGATTTGAATGCTGTGTTCCTTGAAAAAAGGCGAGCATTGTCTTTACAAAGAGCTGGTATGACTTCATCAAGAAAAGGTCGTGCTAGGCTAACCTCCATTTCTGTTTTTACCAAGGTTAGATGGTAGATCAGAGTAACATTAATAATTATAATTGTTTACTTTTAAGGTTTGCAAAGTATGTGTATGTGTGTTGGGGGGGGCGGGAGGTGTACGTGGGTGTGTGGGTGTGTGGATAGATATGTTGTGACTTGCTCAAGGTCACACAGCTGGCAAGTGTCTGAGACCAGGTTCTATCCATTCCTCTTTCTAGCCACTGTGTAGATCTGGATTATCTAGGTTTGAACAAAGGGCCTAGCAGTCTGTCCAGGTGTTCTTGTGGACAGAGTAGAGATGTGGGCTAGACAATAATGTAGTGAAGTAAAATGGAAACTAGTTGAATGGCTGGGCCCAAACAAGAGTCATTTGCTTGAGTAACATGCCCCAGGAGCCAAATCAATTGGTTAAAGGCATAGATGACATATTATCAAATTTGTAGGGACAGAAAGTCAGGAGTAGGAATGGGGATTCCAAAAGATTGATGATGGAGGCCCTTAAGGAATTTGTAGATAGATTTAAAGTGAATTTAAGGGGGTGACATGTTTGTTTTCACTAACCTCTAACTAAAATTGAGCACTTTCTTCAGTAATGAATATAAGGAAAAGGGTTTACTAGGCTGCCCAAAAAAAGGTGAAGAACACATGTGTTAAAATTTGGGGTTGAATCTCTCATGAAATGAAATGTAATAGGAATTGTTTCAAATCTAGTAAAGAGTTGAGGTTTTTTGTTTGTGTTTGATAGTTGAGTACCAGATGGGCTAGACATGGTTAGACCATGGTTTGTCTGGGAAAAGATCTGGAGGTTTTAAGTGGACTGAAGGCAATTTCAGGGAGTTGGTAGTATGATAATGGCTATCAGAAAGGCTAATTGTATTTTTAGGCTACATTGAGAGTCATCATATACCTGACAAGGGAACAAATGATCCCACTGTGTTGAAGACAGACCACATCTAGAGTGTTGTATTCATTTCTGGCAGCCCCATTTTAAGAGGATTTTGGTGAGCTGCAAGAGTGGCCAAGATAGTGAAGGGCCTAGGGATCATACATATGAAGGTTGGTTAAAGGAATTGGGCATATTTAGCCGGGAGAAGAAAAAGACTTGGGGTTGACGTGAGAGGTATTTTCAGGTATTTGGAGGGCTGTTACAGAAAAGAGATTAGAATTGTTTGGACTAGGAACATTGGACAGAAACTACAAAGAAGCAGTCCAGTTCCAGCTATTCAAAAGAAGAGGTCTTCAAGCCAAGGTGGTGTGACTACTTGTTGGGTGTGGTATAGAGCAGATTCTTGTTCTGGTACCAATAGGAATTGGGCTTGTAAAGTCCCTTCCATCTGAGATTCTGTATCCTGGGCCCTGCTTCCTATTTTAAAATTGGAACAGAGAATCAATTACTCATTGCCGAGAGTCATTATTTAGTATGGTAAGCTCCATCAGTGTCCTTAGAGGTCCTCCGATCCAATTAGCTTTCTACCTCAGGCAAGAATCACTTCGATAGGTGATTTTTAGCCAGCCTTTGCTAGACTCCTTCCAATATTGGTAAGGCCACTCTTTCAGTAGTCAGTTCTTTCTACTTTATTTGATCTATACTGATCTGAATTCTCTTTCCCAATGAAACTCCCCCTGCCTCTGTCCTGATGCTGGTTCCTACAGTTTTTCAGAACAAGTCTTTCCTTTGACCAACCCTCTGGATATTCATATAGTTGCCGGCTGAGTGCCCACTCTCTCATGCTGTTCCTTTGAGCTGAGGGCCTTTCCTCTTACTTTACTGAGAAAATATAAGCCATTTTTCATGAATTCCCTCTTCTCTCCTTTTCTCCTAAGCTCTGGATATCATCCCTAACTCTACTACAGTCTCTTAGGAGGTGCCTCATCTCATCACGAAGGTGAACCCTTCTTATATGCACCTTAATCCCTTCCCTTTCTGTCTTCAGTAAATTGCCTCCATATCATCCCATCTTTCTCTGTAATTTTCACTTTCTCACCGTCTGCCTAAGTCTCCCTCATCCTTAAAAAAATCTTTATTCGACTTTTCCATCCACTTTTGCTATCATCCTATATCTCTCCTCTTCTTAGTTGAACACCTAGAAAAAAGTTGTCTGTATTGTGTCTCTGCTTCCTCTTCTAAACCCTCTGCAAATCAAAGTGACCCAGCCTCATTACTCAAGTGAAGCTCCCTTGTCTGAAATGACCAGTGAACTCTTTAATTGCCGAATCTTGGCACCCTTGCAGCATTTGACCCTCTCGATTGTCCTCTTCCTGGATTCTTCCTCTTCTTTGCTTTTTTGTGATGTTGTGCTCTCTTTATTCTTGTACCTGACTGTTCCCTTTCAGTGTCCTTTTAGGATACAGCATTACAGTGGAAAACACACTGCTTCTGAAGTCAGAGGCCTTGGATTCAGATACCACCTTTGCCATTTTGTACTATTGTAACCTGTGTGGTCTTGGGCAAGTCACAGCCTCCTTTCTCCTCAGTTTCCTCACCTGTCCCATGAAGGGTTTGGACTCGATGGCCTCTGAAATCCCTTCTAGCTCTAGCTCTGGCTCTAGATCTAGGTTCTTGTGACCCTTGCTGGATTATCATCTGTATCACACTGTGTAATTGTGGGCCTAGTTTAAAGTTCTGTTCTGAGCCCTCTTCTCTCTTTGCGATTGGCCTTATTAACTCCTCTGGGTTTTATTATTATTTCTACATAGATGACTCTTTCCAACCCTAGTCTCTGTTCCGAGCTTCTCTTCCCCGTTACCAGCTACCTGTTGGACAATTCTTACTGGTTGTCCCATCAGCATCTCGAATTCAACCTGTCCAAAACTGAACTAGTTATCTTTCCCTCGATCCCATTCTTTTCTGAACTTCCTGTTTCTCTGGAGGGTCCCACTGGTCACCCACGTTCACAGCCTTGGTGTCATCCTTAACTTCTTTCACTCAACTCACAGTGCATATTCGTTCAGTTGCCAAATCTTTCTACCTCTACAAGATCTTTTGCAGTCCCCTTCTCTCCACCTGCATGGCTGCCATCTTAGGTTAGTCACCTTTTACCGGGACTCTTTCAGTTAGCCTCCTGATGAGTCCTCCTCAAGCCTCCTCTCCCACCCATTCTCCGCATGGTTGCCAAAGTGACTTTGCTCAAGTGTGGGTCTGCCCGTGTCTCTCCCTTGCTCACTAAAATTCAGAGGCTCAGGGGCTTCCTTTTACCTCTAGGAAGAATAGAAACTATTTTGTTTGGAACTTGAAGCCTTTTGTAACCTGCTTTTCCAGTCTTTTACATCTTATTCCCCTTTAGGTACTCCGTAGTCCATCGGACTGGCCTTGCCGTTCTTCATGCATGCTGTTGTATATCCCTCTCTGGGCCTTTGAACTCGTCGTCTCCTGCGCTAGAATGTACTTCCTCCTTACCTCCACCTCTTAGAATTCCTGCTCTAAGACTTTTCCTAATTTCTCCTCCCCTTCAAAAATCGCATTAGATCTGTTTTATATATTCTTACATGCGTGTGCATGTTGTCTCCCTTGTTAGAGAGTGTAAGCCTATCCCGGGCATGGACTATTTGACTTTTGTCTCTGTGTCCCTAGTCAGCTCAGTGTTTGGCGCAAAGTAAATGTTTAATAAATGGGCATTGATTGATGCAGAAAGGGATTTTGGGTCAGTGAGGCAGCCCAGAGAAAACTTGAAAGCAAACCCTTGAGCTTTAGTTTCTAGTAGGGGAGGAAACTGGGAGGCCTCACAGCAGAATCCTTCTGGTGGTGTGGACTTTTGCCATTTGGGGGACTTGTAATATTTTATCTGTGCTACTCTTAAGGAAATCTGTATTTCCAGTTGAGCCTCTCACAGTTAACGTTCCCAAATGTGAATAGTTATTTTTTAGAATGGTGAGAGCTAGGCCTACTAATGGGAATACTAGCCCATTAAAATAGCATAATAAGCTTCCCTTCTCATTACCATCAATTCCAGCTGGTGTTCAGAGCCAAGGCGTCATGCCCTTTGTGTAGAGGAGTTGATGGGCTTCATTGCTTCTCCTCCCTCCCCTCCCATGGCAACAGGGAATCAAAATGAGGATTAAAGTATTTATAATCTGGCCTTCCTCCCATGACCTCAATTTCTCAGCTGAGTGGCTTTTGGGAAGGGGGCAACATACCCATCTGGTAGAGTTAACAAACAAATCATTGTGATCACAGAAGACTCAGCCCCTCTCAGTAAAGGGCTCTGGAATTACAGAATCATGTTTCTTGAGGATGGCTAGCTAGTGCCTTGAATTCTGTCATGCCAAATATTCCAATAGGAATTACAAGTTTCCCTCGAAATTTAAATGGGAAAGTTTTTGAATGGTCATAGAGAAAGTAACTCTTTAATTCTTCCTATCTATGCCAGGTAATGGTAAGAGATTGGTCTTTCATGGGATGAACGGAACAGAGTTTACAGGGCTAGTTAATTGGGTGCCCAACCAGTCCTGTCATCCGAGAGAAGTGATTGCAAAGCGAGAGAGTAACTGCTACTGTTACAGCACTCCAGAGCTTGTGCAGCATTTTACCTGCAGCGTCCCAGAGGCTCCTACAACAACACTTTGCAGTAGATATTTCTTGTGTGGTTTCCATTTTACAGATGAAGGAACTGAGGCTCAGGTCAACTCCATCACTTCACCTTTGCTTTTCCAGATCTCTAGCTCTCCCCTCAAGGAACAGCTTGAGTACTCTCTCCTTTTCCTGACACCCCTCTCCCCCCCAAAAAAAATCCACTTCCCATTTATTTGGATGTGTTTGCCTGTATATATAATACGCCCCCCAAGTAGAATATAGAAACTCCTGCGGAGCGGGCATTGTTTAATTTTTGTCCTTGTCTTCCCCGTGCCTAACACAGAGTTGGTGAATATCGGAGGCAGGGTTTTAAAAGGTCTCTGTTACTCCAAGGCTAGCTCTTCACTGCACTACCCCGAAGGCAAGGAGCATTGGTATTCAATCACTGTACTGTGGTAGAGATGTACGGCCGCAGCATGCTGGCCCTCTAAGGGATGTTAGGGATTGTCTAGTCCGGCTGTTTCCTTGTACGGATGAAAACACTAAGGTGTGGACTTCCCCAGAGGCACATAGCCAGCTTGTGGCAGACCTGGGAGAAAGCTCCACATCTTTTGGCTCTTGCCGTGTTGTTTTCCTTACTTGAAATGACTGATGAGTTTCTTTAGTCTACTGTCTGGATGGGAGGGAAACGTGTTCTCAGAAGTACCAGGCTTTTCTGTGAGCATGGGGACTGAGAGCAGCCTAGAGTCATGAACACTTTGAAATCCTTGAGAAGCGAGGGGATCTAGATCTTCCTAGAGGATTAATTAGTATAGCGATTTCAAGGGAATCTTGTACCTGGGGGATATTTTTGCTTTATAATTTGCTTTCTTTTTAGAGTTCACATAGACTCAACTGCTTCTGTCCTTTAAAAATGGGGGAATTTGTATCAATTTTAATACTCGGGTGCAGTACTGGACAGCTGTACTCCCAATGTGTGTGTCCTTAGAGTTCCTCTCTATTTGACTACAGTTATCTGGTTTGTTCATTTGGTTTTTTGTCCTCTTTACCGTATACCTGTTTCCTCTTTCAGGGTTTCGTCAGATGATAGATCCGGGGAATATCAGTGCGTTTTTCTTCCAGAACTTACAGGAAAGGCTGACATGCAAGTAAAAGGTAACATCTGTCACTGGACCATAGACCGGAGAAAGTAATCATATGTGTAAATTTGTATTGGAGGTTAAGGGATTCAGAGAATCTTGAAGACATCATTAGGGAGCCAAAGGAAATGTTTATATGGGAATATAATAAATAGGGTTCCAGAAAATATTTCTTCAGAAAGTGTTTCAAGCAGATAAATACTGGTATCCTGATGTTTGTAGGGGTCCGTACTCAGTGCCCTTTTAGGTAATCCGAGAGAGAGAGAGAGAGAGAGAGAGAGAGAGAGAGAGAGAGAGAGAGAGCGAGAGCGCTCGAGTGAGTGAGCGAGCGAGCACAAGCGAGTGTGTGTGTGTGTGTGTGTGTGTGTGTGTGTGTGTGTGTGTGTATGTGTGTGTTTCAGACTGAAAAGTCAGTAGCCACCTAACCTGATACCAATGAAATAAAGTCAAACCCTCAGAAGACTTCAGGAGACCTTATGTGAAAATTTGTGCAACTAGGAAAAAACTTGGACAGTTTTTTAAAAAATCATAATGCGCAATGGTGAACATTTCTTGTAAAAAACTGAGTAGGAACTTAAGCAACCATTGACAAGAAAGGGATTAAGTCTGTGGCATTTTTGGTATTGTGTATGAGAAGTACATTTGCCAATGGAGAAAGTATAAGGAAAAGTGGGCCAAGGGGAAACTTCACATTAGAGGTTTGGGAAGAACCAAGGAAGTGAGAACCAGAAAATGCCGTTTTGGTGCCAAGAGAGGAGAGTCTTTCCAATTGGGAGAAGGTGGTCAACTGTTCTAAAGACTGCAGAGAGGTCAGAGACTAAGGATGGAAAAAATTGTGATCTTAGTGTGGTTTTAAAGTGATGGAGGTAGAAACTCAATGTAAAGTCCCTTCCAACACCAGATCTATGATCTGAGGGACAGTTTTGGTAAAGGATTAAGGAGAGATTAGTTAATGAGGAAATAGAGCCTTTAGGTCTAGAAAATTTTTTCAGATTTAGCAGTAAAGGAGAAGAGATGTCAAATGGATAGTTTAGGGAAGGTCACGGTAGGAACTGAAAATTTTGGTAGTTGGGAAGGAATTAATGGCAAAAAGGCTAAAAATGCATATACCTACTCTAGTACAACTCAAAAATCTCACCAGACTACATAATGATCAAGAAATTCACTGAAAAAATTTAGTGAATTCTTCTACCTTAGAACTACACAAAAAGTCATCCAGAAGCCCTGGACTGTAGGACGGACAGCTTTCAGAAAAGCTACCACTGGTGCAGGCAAACAAAAATCTATGTACCCTGCCTGGCTGTGTCCGCAGGTGAGAGGACAGAGGACTTCCCCCTTCCTATGGAAGTCCCACAGAGTCAGCTGCCAAGAGTGGCAGTGACAAGTACAGTCACTGTAGCCCTCAGAACTGAGGCTCCTTGAACCTCAGAGGTCAGGTAAGGGCCTAGTCCCAGGCGGAGTTGAGTTCAGTAACTCAGGTGACAGTTCTAAGTAGGGCTGAGCAACTCACGCCAAAGTGCATTGAGAAGCTCAGCCTGGCCCCCATGGCACAAAGCTCCAACACAGGAGTTAAGGCTGGAGATAAGCGTGAACACAAGAAGATACTGACTGACCACTCTCAAGAATTACAGTAGATCCAGAGATACCCAGAATCTAATTTTCCAGCAACCTTAAGCAGTGGTTCAAAGGAAAAAGAAATGCTCCCAGGACTACATGAATACTTAGAAGAAATGAAGCAAGAGTTTAAAAAAAATAAAAGCTCTGGAGGAAACAATTCGAAATAGAGTAGATGGCTTAGAACAGAAAATAGTGAATCTTATCCAAGTAACACTCCCAGAAATTATGACTTCATGAGATAGTGAGAAATACTAGAACAAATCAAAACAGTAGGAGAAAATGTAAGATAGCTGATATAAAAAACATCTGATCTGGAAAATAAATCTAGAGGTAACTTGAGAATCTCTGGACTTCCCTAAATTTTTTTAAATGCCTGTATACCATATTTCAAGAAATCATAACTGAAAATTACCCAGCTCTGTTAGAGCCAGAGCAAAGTGAAGATAAAAAGGATCCACCAATCATCTCCTCAAAGGAACCCTAAAATAAAAAGTCCTAGGAATGTTATAGCAAAATCCAGAGCTTCCACATTTAAGAAAAAGTACTGCAAGCAACTCTAAAAAATTCAAACCCAGTATCAAGGAACCACAGTCAGTCCCACATGGCAGCATCTATTAGAGATGAGAAGAGATCTTGGAATGCAAAGTTTCCAAAGGTGGCAAGAGATACAGGCTTGCAACCAAGAATAATTTACACAGCTGAGAATCCTACAGGGGGAAAAAAAAACCTTTTACTACTTAATTATAAACAATTTAAACAATTTTTTAATTAATTTTTAAAAATTTAATGCTTTTTGGGTATTCCTGGTGTGTAGGGAGGGGGTGGGCTAGGGAAATGTTGAGATTATTGGCAAAAAAGAGAAGAAGTCTTGGGAAAGTTGCTATCAGGAATTAGGAGTAGAGTAGAACTGAACAGCAGTGAGTGCCCAGCTGAGGTTACATACTAAGGATTTGATTAAACTCAGTTGGCATTACCACTCTTGCTCAACAGCCATATAATAGGACTAGAGAAATCTGTTAGGCATTACTCTTGTCATTAGAACAAGGATTCCTCTATCAGGATTGCTGAAAGGTCAGTAGTGACTAGTGAGTCATTAAAGTGGCAGACCACGTGGTCGCAGCTGGACGTGGAAACAAGTAAAGCCAGGACAGAGGAGTGGAGAAGAAAATACAGAATAAAAGCTCATGCTAAGGGTGTAGTGTGAGAGGTGGCAATGGAAGCCTAGGTAGCAGCAGCGAGAGAATGTTGGAGCAGTCAGCAAGCGTCAAGCCCTTACTCTGTGTTTTGGGTCTTGGAAGTGGTGTAGTTCTGAGAGATGGTGAGGTTCACAGTGTGCCCCCATCTGTGTGACTTAGAGGTAGAGGGGGATGGCTCACTGAGGTAGAAATGGAAGCAGGTTTCTAGAGGGGCTGTCAGCATGATTATTGAAATGCCCGAGGATGAAGACAAGGGGCAAAGGGAAAGAGACAGAAATGGTGAGCCACTAAATTCATTTAAAAGTTACCTGGAAATTAGTAGATGCTCGGCAACAAGGTTGATATGGTGGCACAAATGGAGTGAGCAGACCTTGAAAGAAGAAAGGCGCTTAGTTTTAGAGAAGTGATTTGGGAAAGTAGTGAGGAGCAAGGATTCTACATTGCCTGCTCCTCCTGGCCCTGTGAGTTGAGGAGAATGTAATTGTGAGTGTTCAGCAATAGGGAGGTACCTTCTGAGGAGAACCAGCCTTCTCTGTGGACTTGAGGCAGTAGGAAGAATGTTGTACCATAAGGAATAATAAACCTAAAGAAATTAGAGAACTCTGAGAGGAGCTTGATGAGAGATGAGAGCCAGTTAAAGTGGAAGGAGTGGGTATGTACAGGGACTGAAAGACTGGCTGAGCAACAATGAAAACCTGGTCAAATGCTACGGACAGTGTTGGTATCCAGCCTTGAAAGTTAAAGCATATGGTCTTCTTTTCAGTGAATGATCAGTAAGTCCCAGCCCTTCTGTGCCTGTTTCTGTGTAATTGTTCAGGGCAGGTCCTCGGGGGTAAGAGACTGTAATGTCGAGTTGTTATAGAGTGTCTTGTAGCAGCACAATATATTTATCAGGAAAAAACTAAAGTTTAAAGTTATAAAGCAGTTTTTGTCAATCAGATTAATTCCGAAGGAACAATGAAATGAATAGAGCGAAGACAGAGCACTGAACCAAGTGGAGGGGCTGGCTGGGAGCTGGAGTGAACATGTAGGTGAATGAGGTGAGGGTTCAGGAGCAGGGACTACGGCATCCACCCTCTCCTAAGGCAGGAATACTGGCTAACAAACATTAGGAAGCCAGTTCCAAAGGGCTGAAGCTATCCGCTCCCTCAGTAGAGCTGAATGGCTCTGGGAGCTCCTCTCTCAGTCTGACAGATCACTTAGCTTGTGGCAGAACTGGGAGGAGATGTAAATGTCCTGCCTCTAGGGTGTGGCTGCTGATAGATTGGGAGGCCAGAGTCTGTGCATTGAATGATTTGACTTTTAATCTCACACTTTCTCCTCCTTTTAGGTCCCCCAAAGATTACAGTTAACAAGAAGTTAGAACATGGGAATGAGGGAGACTCAATAATTCTTAAGTGTAAGAGTCAGTCCTATCCTTCTATCGAACAGTGGAGTTGGTACAGACAACATGAGCTTGAAAATAATACAGTAAGTATCACACTGGGTGTCTGTGAATTACTTATAATCTCTATGGGGCTTTGCAGTCTACAAAGGCCTTCCACATAGTCAGGGCAGGCGGGTGTTAGGATCACAGATTTCTGTCCATTTGCAAATGAGAGCAGAAGATCAGGTCACATAGCTAGTTAGCGTAGGTGGGGTTAGAATAGCATAGATTAAGATTTGGAAAGGACTGAAGAGGTCTTCCTTTACCTCTTGTGTTTCTGTTGAGGAGTCTGGGACCCGGAAAAGCCGTGACTTGCCTAAGATCCCATAGGTTGAAAGTAAGTGGCAGAACCAGAGTTGGAAACCAGGTTCTGTGATTTCTGGTCTTTGACTTCTCTTACTGTTGTGCCGTGCTCACTGCCTCTTGGGAATGCTGGCCTCTAAGTCACCATTCTCTCTGATGACTCCTCCTCCTTTACAGAGCATTTTAAATGGCACTGAAGGGAGGTACTTCATAACTGAGACCCCTGAAAAAACAGAGCTGCTTATTCAAGAAGCAGATTTGGAGAAGGATCCTGGAAAATATATCTGCAAAGGCTCCAACTCGGAGGGCTCAGATTCTGCTGTGATCACCGTGAAGGTCCGAAGCCGTCTGGCTGCCCTCTGGCCCTTCCTGGGCATTGTGGCAGAGGTGCTGGTCCTGGTCACCATCATCTTCATCTATGAAAAGAGGAGAAAACCTGATGATGTGCCAGAAGGTAAATGTACCTGCTTATTCCTAGCAAGATAGGAAAGGAAAGGGAATAATTGGGAGAATACTTAAAAATCAGACCACCACGCAGAAGACCCATCATCTAGACCAGGGGCCTTTGTGAACAAAATTAAGACTTGACTGTTTTCAAAGGTCTCTGCTCCAGAACAATTCAACAGCTACCTGTCAAATGACTTCTGTATGAAGACATCATTCCTGATGCTGTAATAGCTGTAGGGATGAATAAAAATATAGATCTGTCTTACTCTCTATTCATAGGGGGAACTTGAAAACAGATCTCATCTTCAAGAAGCTTGGATGATGGTGGGGAACAATCAAAGCAGTAGTCCAAAAGAGAAATACAGACATTGGGAGTGAGGGTGGGGTGGGGAGGGGGCGTGTAGTGGAAAGATCAGTGGCTGTGCAGTAAGGAGAGGGGACCTAGGTTCTCATTCACTGAGTGATTGGACATAACCGATTTTCTTTCTGGCCCTCATTCCCCACCCTGTAAAATTAGGTGCTCCCTAAGGCTCCTTCTGGTTCCGACATTCAGTGTTTTGTGTGTTAAGTTCACTCTAGCTCTAACATGCCATGGGTTTGCTAAGTACCAGTGCTCAGCATGTGATTTTTAAGCTCCCCCTTAAATTCTGTCCCTGAATTTTCTTTGCTGAAAGCCTATGCATGTATTTTTTAAAGTGTTTGTCCCTAAGCTTCTGCAGAATATTTTCACTGCTGGTCCCTGTTCTTTCATCTTCACTATATTTCATAGCCCTGAGGGCTTATACATGACCCAAGCCAGACACTCTAAATCCCTCAGGCCCTCCTTTGGCAAATACTAGTCTGTTGAAAAGAACTTTGGACAAAAGGTTACAAGTGTGGATCTTGTCCTTGACTTTGTGAACTTGGGCAAGTCAGTCATCCTCTCTGACTCAGTTCTGTTGTTGGTCCATTGTAGATCAGGTGCCTCAATGAGGAAGTGAAAAATCCTAGGTTCTTTTCCTCTCCTTATAGGAGAGGCCCAAGCTGTAGCTGAAAAGAGTTATGTTAGATCTCAGGGGGAACTGGCCCCATTTCCTCATCACCTTAAGAGGGAATGAATTTTTTTTTAAGGTTACTAGACTGGTATGTCAGGGAAAGATGTTGCATGTCTAGATTTTAGCAAAGCATCTGACAGAGTCTCTCATATCCTTCTGGACAAAGGTGGGGCCTTGTGGGTAGGATGATGATAATATATGGGTGTATTTATAGCTTCGTAAATGTCCAGACCTGCATCTGGATCTGTATCTCGGAGCATGCTTCATCGTCTCCAGCATGCTTCAGGGTTTTCTCTTTAGATCTATTATATTCAACATTTTTATCATTATAAGACTTTGGAATTTTTAGGCAAGGTACAAGCTCAGTACGAATCAACAGTGTTACATGGCCACTGAAAAATGCTAAGAGAAGGAGAAGGCTGTTGTTTGAGGAACAAGGGAAATGCTATCGCCTCTCTATCTTCTGCCCTGATCAGACAACATCCAGAGGATTCAGGCTTGGGCAGCTTCTTTTGAGAGAGATATTAACAAACCAGAAAAGTAGGTCTGGAAAAAGGTGACTAAGATGGGGGAGACACAAATGAAGGCCAAGTGAGAAACATAGAAAATAAAGGAGATAAGTGGAAAGGTGATTGTTTCTTCAAGTGTCTAAAGGATTGTCAGGCAGGAGACTTGTTCTAATTCAGAGCAAGGACTCAGGAGGTGAGAGCTTAATTTGGGCCCAGTCTCCATCTGACATCCTTCTGGATTGGCTCAGTGGAGTGAGTTACTTTTAACTGGAAATGTTTCAACAAAGGACTAGTGACTACTTGGAATATTGTTGTGAAAGGAAATTTTGTATCAGGTAAGACTTGGACTGGATTACCTTTGGATCCCTTTGAGCTTGAAGGTTCTGCTGTTCTAGGATTTCTCCACATGTGAATGACCAAGTCCCCTTCGGGGTCTGCACATGGCTGGGCCTCTGAGCATCCACCCTCTTTCCCACTTACAGATTTGTTGGAGGGGGATGAATGGGGAGAAATACAGGGAGGAAAAGGGAGGGCCTGTGTCTTCCCCTTCTGGACCACCTAGGTGCTGGGGCAGGGGTGGGGGTGGGGGTGGGTTGGGTAACTTTTTCTTCATCTGAATAAATGAAGGAACTTTTCATTTGGCTGAGAAAAATCAGTTAGGCTAGGGGTGCCAGAATTTCCAGAAGAATTCCAGCTTTTTCATTGGCAGATTTCCATTTCCCACTAAGTGATGGAGATAGCTCTGGAGGATAACTAATTCCTAGTTAGAAGAATGTAAGACTTAAAAGGGCATTCCCCTGTTCCCACATTGCTTGGTGGGTAGTAGTACCTGTTCTTAAACTAGCTGTTTCTAGTCCTGTGGAGTTTGTTGTCAGAGGTCAGTAGGAGACTGGTAGGCCAGTTTAGAGTGATGACTGCTTCACTTTTTACTTGTTTTCTCCTCCTTGCTTCTGCTGCTAGCTGAACCCCCACGTGGTAAGTGAATGGCACCTCCAGTTGTCATTCGGCTTCAGCCGTTCCATCAGCTGTTTGAGTCCCAAGCATGAACTCCTTGACTTTTTGCATGACTTCTGCATTGCTGGGAGCTTTCACTTAATGCTCAGGAATCCTGAGCCAAGACAGCAACTCCCAGGCTGCACTATGCCTTCTTGAAGCATGAATGACATGGGCACCCTGTCCTGCACACTTTCCTTGTCTGCATGTGTCTAGCACCGGGAATCCCCCAATATTAACTGAAAGCTGTCCTCACAGTTTGGGGTGGTGGTGTGAGCAGGGAAGTTGTTGCCTTCTCACAGATGTCTACAATTCTAACTCTTATTCTTCCACTTCTTTACTCGTCGGATGAGGTTCAGATCTCAGTGACTAGCATACGCGGGAGTCACTGAATGGCTTTTGTGTCCACTCTGGCCTCCAGAAGGTGCTGGGCATCCTGTCTTGTTGGAGTGCATGAAATCATGGAGACTATATTTGATTGTGCCCTTGGGACCTTTTGCCTCTATCTTCTCTAAAAAAATAGAGAAGCAAATCTTTGACCCTCCCTCTGCCATAGGGAGGCTGTGAGCTTAAAAATGAGTTATATTCAGAAACAGTTGGAAGGTCCTTAGGGATTGTCTAGTCCAACTCCTCCATTTTTTCCCATAGGATTTAGACCTAAAAGAAATCCCTACATTTTTATGAAGGAAAACGAGACTATAAGATAAGGGAATTGATTTGTCCAAGGCCACATAATATGCTCGTGATAAAACCAGTTTCTCAAGATGAGGTCATCGTTCAGAGCCTTTAAGAAGCCAATGGCACAGGGTACCCTTGTAAGGCAATATGCTCTAGCCCCATGCTCATTAGCTTCCGGGATCTTGTGGCCATTTTTTCAAACGGGAATTCATCCCGGGGGGTGGGACTCACATACACATTAGACTGGACCAGGAATGCAAAGACCTACCTCCCAGTAGGAGCCCCTCCTCTGGTTCCCTTTGTAAGCACAGTGAGTTCCTTCCCTTTTTGGGCTTCAGATTTCTCATGCGTAAAATGAGAGGATTGGACTGTATGATCTCTAAGGTATTTTTCCACCCAGATTCTTTTATATCTCTGAGGTATGTTCTCTTGGGCAAGTTTGTGTCATTTACTAGGAACCAGGAAAATGAGGGTATATGGGAGAACTGATCATTAATAGAAATAGCATAGTCATAAACTAATCTTAGCTTTTCATTTTTCTCTCTTCTTGGTTCCCCTTTGCTTGAGAAGATGAGGATGGCGGATCTGCCCCACTGTAAGTACTGGTTGGTCATACTAGGCATGGGCAGGGAGCCACTTTTTAGGGTTTAGGGGCCAGGCCTGTGTAAACAGTGCATCATGAAGGGAACTAAGAATGCATAGCTAGTAAGACGTGAACCATGCTTCTGTTGGGTAATTTTCAGGTGGCACTTATGAGGCGAGACGCTTTATTTAAGACAGCTTCTCAGTCTTGACTCACATACTTTCGGTGCATCTTTTTCGTGCGTTTTAGATTGATCCATTAGAGTCAGCTAGCATTTATTAAGTCCTTCCTGTGTGCTGGGCACCGTGCTGAGCACTGGGGATACAAAGAAAGGCAAGAGACGGTCCCTGTCCTCAGGGGGCTTACAGTCTAATGGGGAAGACAGCATGAAGATACAGTCTGGGTAAACTGGGGTAGTCTTAGTGGGAAGGCACTGAAATTAAGAAGTACTGGGAAAGGCTTCTTGCAGAAGGTGGGACTTTGACTGAGACTTGAAGGAAGTGGGGGAAGCCAGGAGGCCAAGATGAGGAGGGAGAGAATTGCCAAGGGAAATGCTGAGCATCAGGAGATAGAACGTTATGTTTGAAGAACCCAAGGAGGCCAATGTCACTGGATCAATGAGTACGGTGAGAGTGGGCGTCGACAGGGGATAAAATATAAGGAAACTAGAAAGGTAGGAAGAGGTCGGGTCATGAAGGACTTTGAAGGTCAAACAGGACTCCATCCTGAGGTAATAGGGAGCCACTGGAGTTTAGAATGGAGTGGGAGTGAGGGAAGGATATGATTAAACCTGTACTTTTGGAAGATCAGTTTGACAGCTTAGTTGAAGATGGACTAGGGCTGGGGAGAAACTTTGAGACAAATCTAAGCATGAGGTGATGAGTGCCCACACCAGAATGAGATCACCAAGTGAAAGAGTCTAGCAGGAGTAGAGAAGAGAGCTCGGGACAAAGCACACAGTTAGCTGGCTGGATGAAAATCAAGTGAAGGACACTGAGGTGTGGTCCTACTGGAAGGAAGGAGAACCTAGAGAGGAGAGAATAGGAAGGAGAAGAGGGTGATGGATGGTGCCAAAGGCTGCAGAGAGGTCAAGAAGGTCCAGGACTGAGCAAACACCAATAGATTTGGTCGTTGAGTCACTAGTAACTTTGGAGAGCACAGTTTTGGGGGGAAACGAGACCTCAAAGATTGAAAAAGAGTGAAAGGAAAGAAGTGGAGGCGCTGATGAAAGCCAGCCTTCTCGATGAGTTTAGCCACAAAAGGGAGGAGAGATCTAGGCCAGTGGATGTTTGGCTCTCTGCCCAGGCTTCCTGTTTTCCAAGTATACCAAGAGGTTCTCTTTATCTTCCTAGGAAAAGTGGCGTGTCTCCAAATGACAAAGGTGGACAAAATGTTCGTCAGAGGAATGGCAACTGAGCAAAGGTGAGACTCTTCCTTCTTTTTAATAAGTTTAGAGTAGTGATGGGAGTTGATTTGAAAGCCTGCCAAGTCAACTTGTCATCTCCACCGGCATCCACCTTCTCAGAAAGACAAGATCACTGTCTAGTGGGATATTTAAAGTGTCCTTTAAAGCCCAATTCTGCACCTACAACTTAAGATTCCTTAAAGGTTAGAACAAAAAAGGGACCATGGAGAACATCTGGTTAGATCCCCTCGCTTTATAGATGGGCAAACAGACCTGTCGTGTAATGGAATGGACCTTGTTGTTTGTGGCATTGAGTTGGCCCTGGCACAGCCGCTGCCCGGGGGTAACCAGGGGCAAATCACTTTATCTGTTTGGGCCTTAACCTGAAGACGGCAAGAGGCTTGGACTAGAAGGATCTCTAAAGAATCTTCCTGCTCTCAAAAAAAGGCTATAATTCTAAACTGCGCCCCTTGGGACTTATTGCTCTTGGATATTTACCCCATTTCTTCCATAAGTTTATAATCTAAGTCAGTGAATGACCTTGGTCCAGTAAGTACCTTCCCTGTCTGTAATAAGAAGGAGTGGGCTTACACACCCTAAGACCTTCCTTGCCCAACATTGTGATCTGAGCACACACATGATAAATAATGAAGTAAATGCAAATAGGTTTTTATTATGGTCCAGCTTGGCATAGGTGTTTCCTGCTTTTTGTAAATCCCTAATATATTTTGAAATTTAACTTTGCCCCAGTAGATAAATGAGGAGCTTGAAATAAAAGCATTGGTTTAGTTCAGAGATAGTGATCTAATTTTGTTCTGATTAGGTCTAGCTTGAGCTGGTGTCTTAGGTCTGATCGGGATAGGGACTGGACCTTTGTTTCATCAGTATAGGGAATGCCTACATGAGGAAGTTCCCTCTACCAACTGAGGATGTCACTTTTTCTACCACTTTGAGTCCTCTGTGCCTGGAGCATTGAGAGGTCATGGGACATGAACCCAGGTCTTTTTGGCTTTGAGGTTCTCTCTCTGTCCTGCACCATGTTGCTTCTTACAAGCTGCCTCTAAATAGGGGCCTGGCTTGTGGCTTAATGAGAGAAGCAGAGAGAGCTGGATAAGTGAGCATGGTTTATTGCAGCTTTTGGTTCACACGTCAGTTCGGTTTCATTCATTGTAAATCAGGGGTTGGGTTTTACTTTGCTCAGAGTCCTTAAAGTAAAAACTCAGTGTCTATGATCTGAATGACAAAGTGTCTGTTGCTCATGAGTAGGCATGTGTCTGTTGTATAAAAAAAATTCTTTGGGAATAGAAATAATTGCTCACAAATAGAGAGTGCTTTTTACACTTCATGTTTGTTTGTCTCACAAACACCTCGTGGACATAACAATATCCTCATTTTACTGATAAGGAAACTGAGGCCTCTAGAGACTCTCACAGGGTTACTTTGGTTGTATGTGACATGGTCCCAAGCCATCTGACGAGGGCCCTTTCCATTCCACAAGGCCATGGTGAGAGCTGAGTAAAAAGTATGAATTAGGTATTCCTCGAATAGAAGGAATAATTGGGAAAAAAAATTTGATCTCTTGGAATCAGGAGACCTGGGTTCTAGTCTTTGCTTTGACAGATGACCTTGAGTAAGTCACTACACTTCTGGACCTCAGTTATCTTTGTAAAATAAGGTTGGAGATTGGGAGGACTCAACTTTATTACCCTTGGTGGTATAGCTAGTAATAGGACCCCTTTTCATCAGAAGTTTCAGTTGATGGATTTACATCTCCTTTTTCCCTTATTCCACTTACTCCTTACAGTTTCAGGTGATCCACAGTGAAAAGATGGGTGTGAAATAAGAGTAGCCAAAAGCTAACCAGTTAATCAGAACCCTGCAAATGGAAAAAACCAGAAAATTCTTTTCACTGTTTTCCCCCCAGATGACTTCTGATGAAGACCTCGCCTGGATGGATGTGTGTGTGTTTCTTTGCAATGTAGCATGGAGTATATTCCTAACGTACCTTGCAAAATCCAAGTTGTCTTCACCAAATTATAGCAAACTAAGCTGTAAATTCAAGTACTTTTTAAAATTGTCGGAGGGTGGTTTTTTTTTTATGTTTTTGGTTTTTGTTTTTTCCCTCCTACATGTAAATTTTTGTCCTTTGGCCACCAGTCAGTCTGGTCTCTGGCATCAGTCCCTGGGGTTGTGGGGTAATAGATATCACGGTCTGCGTGCCTGTCCTCTTCTGGATTTCTCTACCCTTGTTCTGGGCAATGAGTCACAGAATTGGGGAGAGTGTTCTTTTGGCAGGGAGAGTCCTTTCTTTTTTTAGAGGCCCATTTGCCAATAAGGGAGAAGATTCCATAGCGGCTGGCCGTGTGTCCTAAAAGGGTAGAGTATGTAATAGTGTGTTGTTTGGGGGGACGGTCCAG
Source organism: Trichosurus vulpecula (assembly GCF_011100635.1). Classification (NCBI taxonomy): domain Eukaryota; kingdom Metazoa; phylum Chordata; class Mammalia; order Diprotodontia; family Phalangeridae; genus Trichosurus; species Trichosurus vulpecula. The sequence goes on along the minus strand of NC_050573.1, from coordinate 53,531,240 downwards.
TGGGGCAGAATATAATCTGCTTCTCCCCAACTAATCAAATGAGGTGGCTTTAAAAAAAAAATTTGATCCTGCTAACCTGCCTGTCTGAATCAATTGCTGTCTTGTCTTTTTAAAGAAAAAACATTTTTAAAGCCACAAGTGTTACTTGCCTTTCTTGGGAGATGTTCAAATGACCTTTTCTGTGTGACATGATCTGACCTCAGTGGTTAAGAATAAGTGATGGGCAAGTAGCTACAAAGGCCCCTCTCATATTCCCTGAATGTTCTCACTGGCAGTTTGCCCACACCCTGAAAGGTCCCTTGCTCCTTTGGTTCATGGTGTAACATTTGATATCCCTGCAGGGAAACTCACACCACCTGCTTAACAGATATTTGAGTGTTATGTTAATCTCAATGTTCCAAGCTTGCCATTCATGACCTTTTCTTCCAAAATGCTACCTTCCAGCTAGACCGTGTAAAAAGCGGAATTGGAAATCTGGCGAGGGTGATTGTGGTAATAACTTACTGCACAGACTTATTTGGTATCATCATAATATCATTGGCACAGTGGAGCCAACCACACAGTAGGTGGCAGGACTATTGTGTTTTTGTAGACTAGACGGACGTATAACAGTTGGTTATCTTTATGTGCACGTAACAGGCAACAGTAAAACCTTATTCCACTTGAAATGTTGGCTCCTTGTCCCCATCTGCCCTAGGAACCTGTGAGTGCATAAACACGTGTGTAGTCTGTGCTGATTGCCAGTGTACCCCTAGTATTTTGAGACACCCCTGCCTGTTAACATTTCATCAATAAAGACATCTTTTTCCATTTTCCAGCTTTGTGTTCTGTGTAATCCTAATTGTATAGGCTTCCATATAGTCTGATTGATTTAATTTGCTGGACATTTCTTAAGAGCCTTCTGTGTTGTAAAGCTATCTGCTAGGCATGGAGGCTACTAAGACAATGAAATGGTGACTGTTTTCCAGGAATTTGCATCCTACTGGGAAGGTAGAAGGGGCCAAAGAGAGGACGAGAGTGCATCCCAGCATGCAGGAGATAAACCAAGGCCAGAAATGGAATATTTGGGAACCTTGATGCATATAGTTCAGGGCTGGAGCTCATATTTGTCCAGTTCATAGACCTCTTGTCAGAGAGTGCTTAGAGGGTCCTTTCCATCTTTTGGGAGGAATTATGCACAAGCTGGAACACATTGAGGAGGACCAAGATGGGGTCAACTGAATCTTCTTCAAGGGAAGATCATTTCAAGGAATAAAGCTTAGCCTGGTGAACAGCATGGCAGGGATGTGTTCCTTAGCTCTTCAAACATCTGAAGAACAATCACAGGAAAGAAGGAGTTAGCTGTGTTCTACATAGCTCCGTGAACAGAACCAGATCTGATAGGAACCTGCAGGGAGCCAGCTCAGTATAAAGAAGGGTTTTCTGGTCCTAAGAGCTATTGGACAGGGGAAAGCGCTGTTTTTCTAAGTCAGTTAACTATCGGGGAAGTGTTCTTTAAAAACCCTTCTTCATATCTCCTCATTTATCTTCTCCATTGATGTTTGAAGATGGTGGACCCCAGTTGCTTCTTTTCACAACCAACCCCCTATTAGGATGAGGCAGCCCTATGAAAAAAAATTCTTTTGCTTTTGGTGGTCTCTATCATCTCTGACATCCTATGAATGTACTTGGTGATGTAGGACAGACCAGGATGAGATGCCACATAAGCAGGGGCTCAGGAACCTGTGCTGCCCTTCTGGGGTCTCTGAGGTGCAAGTGATCGACAATTCTGAGCTCTTAATGTTTGCCATAATTCCCTGAAGTGTTAGTAAGGACTTTTTGAAAAATCCCCACCCAGTCTCTCTTGAGAGCACTGACAGTTCCTAAGTGAGGCATTCCAGACGACAAGTGTGGAACTCACAGTGATAGAGAAGGGGGTGCTTCTCCTCTCCGCCTCCATCCAAACTTTGGGGGCTGGTTTGGATCTGCCTGGGCCCTCCCTGGCTCATGTTCCTGACAAGTGAGGTGACCTGGTGTAGAGTAGTAGTGTATGGTGAGGAAGACCACTTGGCTTTGAGTCCTACGGCTTACTCTTACTAGCAGTGTGAACCTCAGCTGGGGTTAGTCTCTGAACAGAAATGTCTTCGGTGATTAAATGGAGCTGCTTCACAAGGTGGTGCTTAGGCTCCAATGAGATAAAGACTTCAGGCTTCTCAGTTAGCTCACTCCAAGCAACCAGAGCCTGGAAAGGCCTGCGTGAACGGCAGGGAGCAGGGTTTCCTGTGGGGCTCCCAGGAGGGGAACAGCTGTCCTCCCAAGCAGTCCTGCTGTTTTCAAAACATTCCTCCCATGGGCTGAGGGCTCCTTATTTGTCTGTTCACAGCAAAACAGCATGGGTTTGGCACCAGAAACAACTCTCATCTCAGACATCGATGCCTTGTTCCTCTTCAGGGAGCAGAGGTGAGGGTTAGTGACAGCCAGGCTCTTCCAGGGCTGGGGATATCATTCTGTTGAGAGGACCCTGCATACAGAGGACCTAGACTTCATGAATTCCTTCAGTCTGCCCAGCTTCAGCTTTGCTTGGAGGAAAACAATGGCCGTGACTGTGCTCCTGGTCTTACCTTGGCCACCCAAGAGACATAAATAGGCATATTTGGTCTTTCTAGTCTATCCTCTCTTTCCTGTATTAACAGATGGGAAGACAGACCCCGAGCAAAGGAACTGGTTCATCATGAATCAGCAACCGACCTAGGACTTTAGAGTTTAGAAAACCCATTTCCTAGTGGAGAGCACTTCTTGCTATGCCACAATCAAAAACCATATATTAAGGGCTAGCTACCTCCGGCATCTCACTGCTATCTGGGGACACAGAGGACAAAAACAGACTTTTTTCCCCCTTCACGTCCCCAGTCCTCAGCGTGGTGCCTAACATGTAAGGCTTTACTAGCAGCTGGAGAGATCTGGGAGGGCCTCACATGAACAGTGGCAACGGAGCCGACTTTTGGAGGAATCTGTAGATTTTGAGAGGGTGCTATGAGGAGGGAGTAGTTCCTGCCATGGGAAGATGGCCTGTGCTCAATGGGTTATGCATTTATTTAGTAAAGCATAGAGGCAGGAGAAGGACTGCTGTGTGAGAGGAATAGAAAGCCAGTTTGGCTTGTATTAAGGGTTGTCTGAGTCATCAGTATGGATGTTGAATTTGTTTTCCATGTAGCACAGATGAGTCGTAATGTCTAACCGGATCAGGCTTATTTATTACCAATGGTACATCTCACCTGTCTGTGGTCATAGAACTAAGACCCTCCCCACTTGGCACTGGTTGTGGGCTGGGACTGATTCAGTTCTGGTTGAACAACTGCAATGAGGGAGGTCAGCTGGTCCATCCAACTTCCCCCGATCCTTTTTACAAATGAGAAAAGAGATCCAGAAAAGTTGGGGCTTGTTCAGCAGCACTGTGGGAAAGAGCCCTGGATTTGGAGGCAGACAACTTGGGTCCCTCTGAGCCTCAGTTTCCATATATGCCAGATGAGGGGATTGGACTAGATCTGTAGGGTCCTTCTGTGCTTGTTCAGTAAATATTTACTAACCCTAATAGGCAAAGACAAAAGCAGGCTTCACTGGCAAGGAAACTGACCTGTTGGGGGACAAACAGCCTATTTTTGTTGTGGCTAGAATGCTGGGTCTGGAATCAGGAAAACCTGAGTTCAAATCTTGCCCAGAACACTAGCTCTGTGGTCCTGGGTAAGACAGTTAACCTCTGTCTGCCTCAGTTTTCCCATTTGTAAATGGGGATGATAATAGTACCTACCCCCCATGGTGGGGGGTGGGGAGGGAGGACAGGATAGGGTCCGTTGGAGATCACAGTTTTTTTTTTAATTTTAACATCAATGACATCATAAGAAGCAAGAGGGGGAAATTGCCAAGTCACACTAAATTCCCACCAGATTCAACAGGAACAGTGTCCTTGGCCTCCTTGCTGTTCCTAGAATAAGACTCCACTCTCCAACTCTGGGCGGTTTCACTGTCTCTTGTGCATGGGATGGTCTCAATCCTCATCTCCACCTCCTGCTTCTCTGACTTCCTTCATGTCCCACCTACAGGAAGTCTTTCCTGATTCCTGTTAATTCTAGTGTCTTTTTTCTATAGATTATTTCCGATTTATCCAGTGCACAGCTTGTTTGAGTGCAGCTGCAACGATAGAGTGAGTGGACCTGACTTTTTTGGATGGCAAACCAGACATCTTTGAGGGGTAGCTCGGTGGTGTGAAGATACCAGAGCACACTCCACGGTGTCCACCTGCATCCCCCAAGGACAGCAGATTTCCCTTGAGGCAAGAATAGAACAGAACCGAATTTCTAACTATACATTCAGAGACAAAGAACCACGTTTAAGCAGTTGTGGGGCAAAGTCAGTTTAGCTGTAAATAGGATCAATAAAAAAAAAACCAACACAGAATCAATCTAATCATTTCACTTTGCTTCATTTCTACCAACTGCCTCAGGGATTTTCCTCAAGCTAGATCTGCCTATATCAGCTAGCCACTCAATAAATCTCTGTTACATCATGGATCAAATATAAAGCTTGGCATTTAAAACTCTTCACAACCTGGCAACTTCCTATCTTCCCAGACTTACACTCTACTCCCTTCCTCACTCTCTGCTATCACATTTGACCTCCTTGCTGTTCCTCAAATGCAACATAATGTTCCATCTTTCCCCATGACCTCCTCTCCAAGGCTACCTTCCATTTCCTCTCTGTATATCTTGTATGTATCTAATGTTACATGTTGTCTCCCTCGCTAGAATGTGACCTCCCCGAGGGCAAACTGTTGGGTTGTTGTTTTTTACCTTTTTTTTTTTATCACTTAGCACCATGCCTGGCTCATGTTATATGGGTGATCCTATGACATATCCATCAGTGGTTCTGCAATTCCTGGGGATCAGAAGTCATTTTATCTTGGAATATTAAGACTGAGAGAGACCTTAGAATATGTAATATTAGCATAGAAATCCATACCAAGGAGAATTTTTTTAAGCTTATATGCAAAGTTACTGTGCTGAGGATATAAGACTAAACAGATTCCCAGATCTTAAGGAATTTATGGTCTACTAAGGAGACAAAATATGTAAACAGCTACTATATAGATGAGAGTTAGGGAGGCTTTCTTCTACAGGGGGTGGAGAACCTGCAGCCTGGAGGCCACATATGGCCCTCTAGATCAAGTGCAGCCCTTTGACTGAATCCCCTTAATAAAAGGATTTGTCCTGCAAAACCTGGTCTCAGTCAAAAGGCTGCACCCAAGGACCCAGAAGGCCACATGAGGCCTTGAGGCCGCAGGTTCCCCACTCCTGTTCTAGCAGGAAAGGTTTCCCTATAAGAGCTGGCCCATGAACTGAGTCTTCATGCTACGAGGTTGAAGAACAGAGAAGGTGCTTTCTAACCCTAAAGCATTGCTCTGTGCAAAGGCAGGAAGGCCAGAGATTCCGAATACTGAATTCAGAGAACATGGTTGGAGAGAGTGGGGGGGAAGCAATGCATAATAAGCCTGAGAAGGTAAGAAACATGGCCCTTGCCTCTCCAAAGAGTGCAGAATGTTGCAGGAGGCATTCCTTATTTATCTCTCTTTATTGTTTGTGGCCTCTTGTTTTTACATCATATTCATTTCTGAAAGTTTCTCTCCTTTCCTCCCTACCCCAGTAAGCCATCTCATGTAACAAAGATTGAAAAGGAAAAAACTTCAGAAAAAAAAACCAACCCATTGACCACGGATTTCAGCTTTCCACACCCCTAAACCTCTCACATTTCTCTAATTAAAGAAGGGGATTTTCCAAATCTCTCATTTCAGGCCAAAATCGGCAATAGGAGTTACACAGCATTCAATTTTCCTTCTCTTTTTAAAAAATGTACATTTATAATTTACAAATATATACACTGACCACAGCAGTTTACAATGTTGATTGTTGTAGTCAGTGTCTATATTAGAAGGAAGGAAGGAAATGAGTATTTATTAAGTACCACCTATGTGCCAGGCACTGTGCTAAGTGCTTTATAAATATTACCTCATTTGATTCACAGAAGCCTTGTAAGACAGGTGCTATCAATGATACTCATGTTACAGTTGAAGAAACTAGGGCTATAAAACTGTGCATACCTTTTGACCCATCAATACCACAAGATCTGTATCCAAAAAAGAGATTTTTAAAAAAGGGAAAGGACCTATGTGTACACAAATATTTATAGCAGCTCTTTTTGTGGTGACTAAGAATTGAAGATTGATGTGATTCTCTGAACAAGTTGTGATATATGACTGTGATGGAATACTATTGTGCTATAAGAAATATCAGCCGGATATTTTCAGAAAAACCTGAGAAGACTTACATGAACTGATACAAAGTGAAGTGATTAGAACCAGGAGAACATTGTACACGGTAATAGCAATATATTATAGAATGACCAACTGTGAATGACTTCACTATTCTCAGCATTACAATTATCCAAGACAATTCTGAAGGACGTATGATGAAAAATACTATCCACCTCCAGAAAGAGAACCATTGGAGTCTGAATGCAGATTGAAGAATACTTTTTTTTCCCACAACATGACTAATATGGAAATATGTTTTGCATGACTGCACATGTATAACCTGTATCAAATTTCTTGCCTTCTCAATGAGAGGAGAGGGAAAGGAAGGTGGAAGAGAACTGGGAATTCAACATTTTAAAAAATGAATGTTAAAAATTGTTTTTACATGTAATTGAAAAAAAAATTTAAAACAAGAAAAAAAAAAGCAGCCAGACCATCCTATATAATCCTTCCAGAACTGACCCTAGTATTAAGTCCAAAGTCAGAAAGTAGAGTAGAAGAATGAGCAAACAGAAAAAGAATCCCCTCATCAAAAAGTATTATGGTGACCAGGATACTCAAGACACAAAGCCTCAAAGGAAAACAGCTAGAGAAAACAAAGCAAGGATGTTTTAGCAGTTTTTTTTATATAATTTATTTTGCATACAAAATGAGAGCATTAGAGGAAAAAAAATTGGAAAAGAAATGAGAGCTATGGAAGAAAGAATTGGAAAGGGGATTAACAGCTTGGCACAAGGAAGTACAAAAACTTAGCCAAGCAACAATTTCCCTGATAATTAGAATGGACCAAATAACAGCCAGTGACAGCAATATTATAAAAACAAACAATTTTGAAAGACCTAGGGTCTCTGATCAGTGCAGTCACCAGTTTTGATGGTGGAAGGCTAATGATTAAACATGCTACCCACCTCCTGATAGAGCGCTGAAGGCCTCTGCAGACTGAGACAGACATCCACACACACACGAATACATACAAACACACATGTAGGTCATGGCCCATGTGGACATTTGTTTTGCTTGACTATATATGTAACAGGAGTTGTGTTTTTCTTTTGTTCTCAGTTGGGGGAGGGGTGAGAAAGTAGATTTTTACTGATTGACAAAAAGAAGATTTGATTAAAGAAAGTAGACCAGGGGAAAGAAGGAGGGTGCAGTAAACTGCAGATTTAAATTCAATACATGCCAAAGGAAAGATTGGGGAAGAGGAAATCACAGATTAATATCATTACCTTAAAAAGCAGATTGAGATGACATTACCTGTATTTTAGTAACGATAATAACAGTAGGCCACATTTACATAGTCCCTTAAGGTTTGCAAACCACAACCCTGGGAAGTAACGTGCTATTATATCTTTAGTTGAGGAAATTGAGGCATTCAGCGCTTAAGTGACTGACCAGGGTCACACAACTAGAAAGCATCTGAGACAGGATTTGAATTCTGATCTTCCTAATTCCAGGTCCAGTGCTCTATCTGCCACACCATCAAGCAGCTTCATATTTTATCATCTCTATAAACTATTTATGAAAATGTCTACACAGGAATCAAAGGTATTGATGAAAGTGTGAGAAGGAAACAAGCAGGCTTTCACAAATGACTTTCTGCAGCAAACTACACCCACATTCGACCTAAAGGTATAGAGAATACCAATCCTACATTGTCCGTTGCTTGTTAATTATTTTTAAAAAAGGAAAAAAAAAGCAAACAACTCGATAGAGCAAGATTTGGCCCATTGTGCTCTGCTCTTACAAAATGTCTTCTGTGAATATGCCAAAATCTGCCAACATCCCCAAAAGTTGCAACCACGAAGATAACTTAGTTCAGTGATCCTCTGATTATCAGTAAAAACAAAAGGACATATCTTGTTAGCTGAGGTGTTCACTGCCTAGAGAACTTCTGTGTGGGATGGAAGAGGATCTCCCTATTAATGGTAAGTTCAGGTGAGTTCCTGAATTCAAATCCAGCCTCACACACTTACTAGCTGTGTGACCCTGGACAAGTCACTTACCCTCTGTTTGTCTTTGTGTTTCTTCATCTGTAAAACGGGGATAATAATGGCACTTATCTCTCAGGATTGCTGTGAGAATAAAATTAGGTTGTATTTGTAAAGCACTTGGGAAACCTTAAAATGTTATGTAAACACTAGTTGAAGTTGTTACTATTATCATTCCAGAAACAGCCATAGTAATTGGAACCACCTGGTCAAAGTACTCTGGGTAAAGATTCAGGTGGAAGAGAGTCAAGACCTGACGAGGCTTGTTAATGAGATTGCAGATACAGAGGGAGGGGGAAACAGACACTCACTGATTCACCATGAGTCTGCTTAATGCTAGAAACAGAAACTCCCAGGAGCAGAGCAAGAAGAGCGCTTCCCATGGCCCCTCCTCCACCAACCTCTTCCTCCACAAGGGCTAATGCGAGTTATGGGATTGTGGGGACTGTGTACAAAATAAAGCTTAAGAAAAATAGAATGGGGGAAGGGTAGTTAGCTGTCAAAAACACTCAGAGACTTGTTCCCTGGCCCTGGCTAAGGTGAGGGCACTGGTTCCCTGGGAAAGGGGACTAGTGCCATCTGCTGGATGAGAGCCAAACTGCAGAGAACATTGGGCCAAATCTGCCTTGAGCAGCAAAAGCTGAGTAGAGAGTAACTCAGGTCAATGAAGAAGAGCTGACGCTCACAGAGCGAGGTCTGAACAGCAGGACATAGGCGCTGCCGACAGGGACGGCGCATGGGAGCACTAATGGAGAGCAGCACCCGCAGGGACATACAGAGAAGGAATGGAGGGGAAGACTACGGGGAGTGAAGATCCCACGCTGCCGGACCTCCATCTAGATTGTACCATGGATGTCCCCCAAGACTGCCCCCGGTCCTCTTCTCTTTTCTCCCTCTAATCTGTTTCACTTGGTGATCTCATCAGTTCCTGTTGATTCAATTAGTGTCTCTGTACAGACGATTCTATTTGCCTAGCTCTAAAACTTTTTTCCTTGGAAGCGGCTGAATGACTCAGTGGATAGAATGCTGGGCCTGGAGTCAGGAAGACCATCCTCAGACAGTCACTAGCTGTGTGACCCTGGGCAAATAACCTCCGTTTGCCTTAATCCACTGGAGAAGGAAATGGCAAACCACTAGGGTATCTTTGCAAAAAAACCAAATTAAATCATGCTGTGATCCACAGCGTCACAAAGAGCTGGACGTGACTGAACAACACACTTTTTCCTGACTTCCAGTCTCGTAACTCCAACTATGTATTGGACATTTTGATGTGCAATGTCTCAAACATATTACACTCTGCATATCCACAATAATGTATCTTCCCACCCCACGCCCAAACCTTCCAACTTCCTTATTACTGTCAAGGGCACCACCATCCCCCCAGTCACTTAGGTTCACAAGCTAGGGGTAATCTTCTGCTCCTTGCCCTCTCAGCCCTTATACCCAATCATTTCTAAATACTGTTGATTTTGCTTCCGTAACACCTCTCAATATGTGCCCTTCTCTTCTCTGACACAGCCATCTCCCTAGTGCAGATCCTCATCCCCTCATGACTGATGTATTGCAATAGCTGTTGGTGGGTCTGCCTGCCTCAATGTCTCTCCCCACTCCAGTCCATCCTTCACTCAGCTATGAAAGTACAGGTCTGACCAAGTCACTCCTGAATTCAAGAAACTCCGGTGGCACTCTATTACCCCCAGGATAAAATAAAAAACCTCCTGATATTAAAGCTTTTTTTATTAGCCTCATCCCTTCCTACTTTTCCATTCTGAGTCAAAATGATGGAATAGCTAGAAGAAAAAGCTCCCCCATTTTTCCAGACTCCTCTAAATAGATCTCAAATACACACCCGACCAAATCCTGATTGGGAAATCCAAGGGGGGAAAAAATCACTGAGTTATTTTTCTAGCCCATGTCAGGATAGGGAGACAGAGAGGTTTGAACCCACTAAGGACCAAGCTTTGTGGATCATTCAGACATGGGGAGAGGCTATGCATGAGTGGAAGAAGAGATCCTAGATCCAACATAGAGGGGCCTAGACTTGTGTAGGTACAGAAACAGGGGCCAACTCACTCTGTCACTCACTCCCCAGTTCTTGGTAGCAAATCCAGGGAGGACTGAGAAAAGCCGTGCCTGGGAGTGGTGTTTCAGGGGGAGGAGAGGCCATGGGCCCCGGGCTATGGACTGAGCTAGGAACAAATTTAGAAGAAAGCAGCAGTTGTGTGGTTTGGCTCCCAAGAGTGGAGAAGGGTCTCAGTTCCAACTTGTATGTACCAGGGCAGGAATCTCAGACCAAAAGAAAGCCTACAGTTCCGTCATTGCAAATTGGCAGAACTTTCCAGCTGACTAACTGTGGCTGAGCCCAGCAGCAGTCTGCTAAGTACACTCAGACCTGAAGCCAGGTCAGGAACCTGCAGAGCTCAGACCAGGGTCAGGAGGGGAGGCAGTGAGCAGACTGTGTACGGAATCAGACTATTCTGAGAGCAGTGAAAACTTGCAGGTCCCCAGTCTGGACTGTCCCTGAGATCCTGGAACATCCTACTTTCCCAGGCTCCTTATATTCTCCCCACACATTCTGCCGTCCACTGATACCGGACTCCTTGTTCCTCACACCCAACACTCATTTTCACTGGCTGCCTTCCATGCCTGGAATTCTCTCCCTCCTGATTTCTGTTTTCTCTCTTCCCTGCCTTCTTTCCCTGACTTCAAGTCTCAAATAAAGTCCCACCTTCTGCAAGAAACTTTTCCCAGTCCTAGTGAATCTTGGTGCCTTCTCTCTGAGATCATCTCCAACTTATTCCATCTGTGGGCAGCTAGGTGTCTGGGCCTGGAGTTAGGAAGACTCATCTTGAGTTCAAATCTGGCCTCAGATACTTACTTGCTTCATGACCCTGGGCAAGTTGCTTAACCTGTTTGCCTCAGTTTCCTCATATGCAAAATGAGCTAGAGAAGGAAATGGTAAACCCTTCTGGAATCTTTGCCAAGAAAATCCTAAAAATGGGGTCACAAAAAATTGGGAATGACTAAACAACACTCTTTATAGATCTTATGTTTACATAATTGTTTGCATATCATCTCTACCATTAGACTGTGAGCACTCTGCCTTTCTTCTTATCCCCAGCATTTAGCAGTATCTGGCACATAGTAGGTGCTTGATAAGTTTGTTAACTCCAAGCCCTATCCAGGACAGTACTATAAGTCATAGAATCTGTACAGGTTTCTGGTTGTTCACTGGGGGTGGGGTGGTGGTCAAGGAACTATTACTTTTTGTGGGCTTAGATATGAGTCCTACCTTTCCATTAACATACTAAAAACTGCTCATGTTTTGAATTTTATGGGTCTTTGTGCTTATAAGGGCAGGAGAAAAGGTTAGGGAGGTGGAGTAGCAGATAGAATCTTGAACTTGGAGTCAGGAAGACCTGAGTTCAAATAGTGCTCAGACATTTAACTTACCCAATCTCTGTCAGTCTCAGTTTCCCATCTGTAAAATGTAGATAATAATAGAACCCACCTGGCAGGGATGGCGTGAAGATCACATGAGAGAGTATGTGGAAAGAACTACACAAATACTAAATTATTGCTATGATTCCTTGGGGGGTACCAAGTGCTGAAATTCCCAGATGATCTGGGTAGGAGCAGCAAACCAAAGAAATTAATGGCCCTCAAAGTCTAAGCCTCTCATGCCGGGAGAGGTCCTCTGTCCTAAGGTTTTACGTAGGGGAAAATGTCCCAGGTATCAGAGCTGTCCAACAGTGGGATGAGTTCCCTTAGAAGCACCAAGTTCCTCTTCCCTGCAGGCTGAATGACCCCTTGTCAGGGACATTGGAGAAGCGACTCCTGCTTGGCACAAGTTACATTGGAACAGGATAGACAACACATGTACATATGTGAGTATATACTAGACACATACAAGGCAGGCACAAGGCACATGCATCAGGGACAAGGAAAAGCTTTCAGATGACTTAACTTAGGAGACAGTGTGGTGCCATGGAAAGGACTCTCTTACTAGCTGGGTGTCTTTAGGAAGTCGGCATCTTTGGGCCTCATTCCCTCATCTGTAAAACAGGTCTAGGAGACCGGACTAGATTAACTCAAAGGGCCCTTCTGGTGATTTTTTTCCTGCATGTTCCCAAAAGGTGGCGCTAGGAGTAATGGGTAGAAATTTTTAAAAAGGTAAGTTTATGTTTAAGATAATGAAAAACCTACCAAATATTAGAGCTATCCAAAAATTGCGTGATGTGGAGCACAGTGGGCTCCTCTTTCCTCTACGCCTTGTCAAATATCAGCTGGAATAAATGGCCACTTGGTGACCAGCAGAGGGCACTACTTCCTAGCAGAGCTCAGGAAACAGAGGTAACTGGGCCACCAAAGACAAATATCCGTACCTAGATGGCTAACATGAACCTTTCCTTGAGATCCTCTAAGCACCTCGTGGGCATTCTCTTATTGGTTATCAATTTCTTCCACCCCCTGTGATGGGGACAATATGGACTGTCTTTCCCCATTTTGTAGAAAAGAGGATCAGTGTTGGCCCAGAACCAAGAAGAAACTGGCCTGAAGGGTCCCCTATTAACCCAGAGTCCCAAGGTCCCAGCTCTAAGCATCCTCATGTCACCTTAGGGAAGACGTTGTCTTTGAGGATGGGAGCCACCTCAATGGGACCAGAGCCAGAACTGGAAAGCCAGACTTTTTTCCCAAAGGAACCTACAATGTCTTGATATCTTGGGCCAAAATGGAGGAAAAAAATCTTAAACTGAGGCCCATGATGACACTATGGCAGGTGCCTCCTGAAAGTTGACTAAAGGAAACTACAAAGCCGTGGGAAAATGTACATTAACATACACTTCCCATCACCCTTGAATTCCTGAAACCTTGAGGCTTTAGACTTGAAGAGCCTTCTGGTCTACCTTTTCAAGCCATTCATTCCACGTGTTTATGAGTATTGAGCTTTCTGAGACTGGGAATGCTTGGTAGGGGAGCTGCTGCAGCTCCAAGCTGAGTAGGGTGCCAGAACAGATGAGCCAAAACAGATCTTTGAGCCTTAGTGGTTAGGGCACGGATCCAGAGGGGAGGCAGGGCCGAGGCACTGGGGATGTGAGCTGAGATGAGGGGACTGGAGAAAGTCTGAATGAGATTGGCAGGTGCCATGGAGACCCCAGCTACAGTAAGACCAAGTAGGAGGGTCTCCCCAAACCCCAGCTCTTCTTATGTAGCCTAGCTGCTCACTGAGCCAATCTCAGTGAGTTCCAAGGGTGCAGCATTTTCCCTTTCATCCTTCTCCCTGTGCTCCAGGAAGTGAGTATGGTTTGGAAAGTAATCGCTCCACAGAGCAGCTCTTAACAAGTGTCTTATTCATTGGGACCCCGGTTCTCTGAAAAGAGATAACAAAAACATGAGCCACTGTTCTAGTAACTAATCATTTCACTGGGCATGCACGTACAGGCATACCCATCCAGGAACCAGAAAGCTTCTACAGTTGCTAAAAAAAATTGTGGAGGAAGTGTTTCTCTGTTTATGGGTTCCCTGCCAGGATCTACTGCCCCAGATATAGACTCTGAGAGCAAGCTACTCAAGAACACCAAAAATAAGAGAGAGATTCCATTTTAATCATATTTACAATGCAGATTGCCCCTGATGCCCTCTCTGTCCATACATCAGAGGCTCACATCACATACAGTATGTGAGTCATCCTGAGAGAAGAGTGGGGATTCCACAAGGCTGAAAGGTTGGCAGTGGAGCCCTCGTCTTCAACTGACTGCTGGAGTGTGCCCAGGTAAGTTGATGACGTGAATCGTGACCCTCACAAAAGAGAGGGGGGGCTTTACAACATTCCTTCCCAAAAAATCATAGATGGAAGAAAGTAACAATCTGCACACAAGGTAACCACAAGAGGTACAATGGTACAGCCCACACTCTTCTTGCCAACTCTTTCCAATGCTAAGCACAGTGCCTTGGCACATAAGTAAGCATTTAATAAATGTTTACTGACCATCAGCCACATTATGAAGTCAAACCCAATGACAGCCCAATCATATCTGAGAAGGGGACAAAACAATTAAAAACTATTTGAAATATTGACTTACACTCATTATTGTTCACGGTATTGTACAATAAGTGTACAATATACACTTTGAGATATTTGCTAACGATAGTATAAAGCCATTACAATTAGCAAGATCTTTGAAAAACTATGCTTTTCATGCCAAAAAACAAATGATTATAAAAATTCATAACTAAAAATAATAAATAATTTAAAATAGAAATAATAACCTGAATAGAGAATTGTTTAACCTACGTTTTAAAAAATAACTCTCCCAAATGAAGAATTTCAGTGGGGTTGGGACCCATTTGTTTGTTAAAATGTTAAAAGGTAACATCTTCTGATTTGTGGACAAGAGCCGCTGAGTGACATCAAGGACACTGGAAATGTATTAGCTAAATTTCAACCAAAAACTTTGCCTAATTGGTGGACAGATTAAAAAATGAGTATGCCTGAGTTCATGCAGCCTTTCTGAGAGCTCTTTTTCACCTATGACAGCCATTAAAAATCAGCTGTCAGAATGAGGTGAACTTAGAACCATTTTGGAATCCACTACATCACCAAGGGTTTGTAATATCAATTAAGTTGGGACTTTGTTACTGTTTTAAAATGATTAATTAAGTGTCTTTGATTGAGCCTTACTAGAGGCTAAGCCCCAGGCCCAAACACCTATTGGGGCTCCAGGTGGGGCCAGTGAAGGGAGGTGCTAACACCAGAGCCAATCAAAGGAGCCTAAGTTCCGGTCACTCAGATGATGTTTGATGACATCCGAAACTGTATAAAAAGAGAAGACAGAGCTATTTGCTCAGGGATCTCACTCTTGGTGGCGCGCTGATGTGGAGACTCCGGGCAGCTGTAGCTAAGAGCCCTCCAGCTCATAAACCGGATGTTGGGACTTTGTTAAACTCTGGTAACTGTGAATTGGGATTTGAATCAGACAAGGTCTGTCTGTTGAGGCCCCATTCTGATATGTTCCTTCCTTTGTTAGCAGCCAGTTCTATTTAGCCATTTACCATCAACTAGATTTTACAAAGTGATATTTTCTTTCCAAATATAGCAGAAACACACATATGAACTTTTCCCTCCAACACCCTCCCCTAAAACACCAAAGTCCCTGGGGAGAGTAGGCTCAGACTTAATGAGTTTGCTATAAAACATCGGTCCTACCAAGTTCATGTCCAAATACAATATCATTGGATGAGCCCTTGTCTCAGCTAATTCTGAGCTGGGTCTCAAAGGTTGGTCCTTGCTCCTTAGGGCTTCAAAGCTATACCAGCTAGCTAAAAACTCCGTCATGGCCCCCACTCTTAGACCACTCTGGTGGTTCTCTCTCCCAACTTTTTGAAACCACAATGTCTCTAATGTCCTTTGTCAGCCGGACCGAACCAGCCTCTAACTTGTGGATGGTCAGAGTCGAACAGAGCAGGCTAGAGACAGGAGAGTCAGGAATCAAACAGAACTTTAATTTCAAAATGAGGGAACCAGCTTGCAAGCTGTGCCAGGCCCTGCCTCTAGTGGGGGGACCCAAGGCAGTGGGGCTGAACTTTGACTTATATACTTGTGACTAGAAAAAGAGTCAGACAGCATAGTGTAGCAAGAGGAGTGTGGCCTAACAACAACAACAGTGAGACAAGGTTGTCTAGTGACAAAAAGTCTGTTCATAGTAGGGCTTCGTGTCTGGGCTTGTTGGTGCTTGCCTGAGCTCAGAGACCATCAGATCATCCAGAGGGGGGAGCACCATTGTCTTTCTTTTCTCACCCTGAACACTTCCGTGCAGGTAAAGGAGAGCCAAAGAGAAGGCCAAAGTTCTGGTCATCTACCGCCTTGTGGAAGCTGAAAGGTTCCTCTTCACTTGAATGGCTGGCCAACCAGAACCAGTTACAAAGAGCATGATCCAAAGTCCATGTGATGATTGCATTAGCTGAGCATTCTGTGCATGTTCAAAAGGGCTGAGCTCATTGGCCAGCCCTCCATTTTACACTCAACCTACTTCGTTCATTTTTCACTTTCAATAATAATGTAATATAATGTAAACTAATAATGAAAAGACAGCATGCTAAGATTATGAATGCATGAAGGGTTAGATAATAGAAAAGGATGAAGGGTAGTGGCTCATAAACTATGAACAGAACATAGATTTTGTATTTTTAATGTTTTGAGTAACATTACATTTCATCCTCTGTCTAGGATTAGTTCTAGCCCTAGCCTGTAGGTGAATTGATATAGACCACTTGGGGTTTCCCTCTGGTGGTCAGTGGTGGTACTGCAATGCTTAAAAAAAAAAAAGCAATCCCTCACAGGCACCAAGATAAACTGGTCACTGAGCTTGTGACTCATGCTGGTGGTCAGCTCAGATGTTGTCCTCTCTCGCTGGATAAGTGTCACAGTGATGTGCAATCTTCCTAAGGGCTTAAGAAAGGCAGAACTCAGGCCGCATGACCCAAGTTCATCAGGAAAGGAGCCACAATTCTCCAAAGTATCACATATATATTTATATGTGTGAACATACCAGTGGGCTTATTTAAATATATAGATTAATACCCCTTTTATTGGGCAGCTAGGTAGCACAGTGGATGGAGTGCTGGGTCTGCAGGTAAGACTGGGCAAATCACTTAGCCCTGTTTTCTCCTCTGTAAAATGAGCCGGAGAAGGAAATGGCAAACCACTCTAGTATCTTTGCCAAAAAAAACCCCAAAACCAACCACCCCAAAACCCAAAAGGGGTCATGAAGATTCAGAGGACAACAACAACAACCAATAATCCCTTTTATTAACCGCTTTAACACCACTTTCTGTATTTGCTATCCTTTCCTCCTGTCCCGGCTCCCATTCCTGAAGTATCTGCATGAAAGGAGAGGATCTCTCTGCTTTGAGAATGTAAAAAGAGATCTTTTTCACTGACTCCAAGCTTAAGACCTTCAGTAAGATTAAAAAAAAAAGCATGCTAACCCTAAAAACATCTGCCTGTGCCTAGGCAAGCACTGTCATGCCCTCTAATACTCTTGCCATCCTATGAATGATTCCCTGAATACCTGAATACTGGCACACATGAGAAACAGCTTAGAGAGCCAGATTAGAGTATACATGTCATCTGGGCAAAGCAGGGAGGGGTACAATAACCACGTACTTAGCTCTGGCACTCCGCTAAGAAGCCAACTGGCCCTATCTGTAGCCTCTGATAAATTTCTCTAGCATATATAAGTTTGTTCATGTTTATTTTCTCTGACATGCTGATATACTTGCAATATAACCATCCATTTTGAGAGTGTTTGCTGCTAAATGAACAAGACAGATTGATGACCTCTCAAGCCTCTGAAAACTAGTCACTTGAATTCAGAACATTTTAAGATCTTTCCTCATGCTGAAGGCTTCTACCTCACCCCCTCCCCCACAAAGCCTGTCATTTTTAGCATAGCCAAATGTGGATTATAGAGATGAGTGGAGGATTTCAAGGGTAACTGGGCAAATTGGAAAGGTTTCATAGGCAAGAAACAAAGATCTTAGAAGCATAAATAGTATTTGTCATCACTGCTGTTAGTTGAAGGCAAGGCCTTCAGAAGAGAGAGAAGGACATAGGAAATGACAGCACAGTTAAAAATACAGAGCTTGAGAAAGGGTGTTGGATTTCTGGATCATGGCTTAAAATATAGTAATGATGAGCTCCTGGCCAGGCACAGGTTGAACCAAACAAAGGCTAGCAAAAAATGAATGTAAGAGGGATGGCCCAGAGTTTTGGTTCATTAGCTTCAGTCCTGTCCAACTCTTTGGGGGTTTTCTTGGAAAAGATACTGGAATTGTTTGTCATTTTATTCTCCAGCTCATTTTACAGATGAGGAAACTGAGGCCCCAGCAAAAGCTGAAGGTCCGTATGGGCTAGAAGACAGAAATATTGAAAGGTAGAGGGGGGAAAGTCTCCAGATGCAAAATAGATATTCCCCCACCTAGAAAGGGTTGGAGGCATGAATACCTGAACTGATTATGCAAGAAAATGAATTGCCTTCAGGGTATACACCGAATTTACACCTCTGTCCTAGTCAAAGGAGCATAGGAAATAAAAATGACTGAACTGAAACTAATCACCTTAAGGCGATATGGAGTGTCTTATGGAAAGAAGTGGATTTGGATACAGGAAGATTCTGTCAAAAGGAGAGACAAGCCTTCTTTCATCTGGAGGAAACAAACACCTCAGAGCTGAGGCTCTAAGAGAGCAAAATGGAAGGAGCTTCTGTCAATTCTCAACTAAGGGTCATTGCCCTAACTGGAGGAACTTTGTAGCACTCCAGCTGAAGAGAACGTAGGACATTCTCCATCTTCTCTTCCCTAGCCTAGCCCATGGCTGAAGGTAGAAAAAAGAAGACTACAGCTGCTCATCAGAGAGAGAGAGAGAGAGAGGGAGAGAGAGAGAGAGAGAGCAGAGAATCTAACCTATCCAGCAGAAATGCTAGGCTTTCCAAAGAACCTTGTGACCTAGCAACAGATCAGTGGCAGAGCGGTCTGCCTGGCCCTGTTCTGGAGCCAGTGGGCAGTGGCTGCTCAGCCTAGCTAGTCTAGTGAGGAGCCAGTACAGTCTCTATGACCTGTTCAACCCAGCCCAACAGCAGATTGCACCCTAGAAGGAGTAAGTATAGCTAACCATCAGAGCAACTCACATAAAATCTCATGAGCGCTTTCCAGAGAGATAAGGACATGGAGGCCCATCAGGTCCAGAGTTTTCAGTTGCCTTGGTTACATGTATTCCCTACATGTGTACCTCACCACCGCTGTATTTTAAATTCATTCCCAGTCATCTTCCGTCCCGGACTCTGGGTGAATTTGCATGAGAGTTGTGTCCCTAGTGTTGGAGGAAAGGCTTTGTGTCTAGTATTTTGTTATATTATTTGAGTAAATGCCTTCACTAAAGAACTGACTCTATTGGCTGATTATTAAGGGAAAGAACTCTGGTGAGGGCTTGTGAACCAGCATTTAGGAGGATGAGCCCACATGCGTAATGCCCCTTCAGTCTCTCTTGATCAACCACGCTCACCACTGTCTGGTTGAATCCCCGAAGGGGTGATTTTTACTACTCCAAAGGTTCTAGGGTTAACCCTCTGGATGGCTATCCTCCTAGATGTTGTATATGGACACATCCAACCTGCTGTAGCAAGTCTCACAAATAGTAAATACAAGGACGATGGATTTTTTTAAACAAGCATTTATTAAGCACCTGCTATGTTCCAGGCATTATGCTAAGCACTTGACAAATGTTTTCTCATTTAAATCTCACAGCAACCCCAACAGTTAGGTGCTATGTTTAACCTCATTTGTACAATTGAGGAAACTGAGACATATAGAGGTAAAGTAACTTGCCCAGGGTCACACAGCTAATAGGTATCTGAGGCATGATTTGAATTCAGGTCCTTCTGGCTCCAACTTTAATACTCTATCCACTGTGCCACCTAGCTGCCTCTTATTTTTTAATTTTTGTTCAATAATTAATTGTCAGCTAATTAATTTCCTTGAAAGGTATCAGGCATCAGAGACTGCGGTGAAGTAGAATGTCATCTTCCCTTTAAGTTCCAAAAAAAAAAAAAAAAAAGGAAATATAGTAAGTTTAGAGGGAATTACTATAATGAGAATGGGACAGTGTAATTTCCAAAGGGAGTCAATGGATTATTCATGAGAATAACATCTGGTTGTTTCTATCATGACTATGGCTAAATAAATAACTAGTGACAACTGAGTTCATATTATAGGAGGAACAGTTGAAGAAACTGGGCATGTTTAGCCAGGAGAAGAAAAGATGAGGGTTTGAGGTGGGATGGGAAAGGAGAGTATTTGGGTAGCCCAAGGGCTAGCCTATGGAGGAGGGATCAGACTTGCTCTGATTGGCCCCACAGAACAGAATGAACAGCAAGGAGTAGAAGTGGCAAAAGAGGCAAATTTAGGCTCCAAGTCAGGAGCTATACGTAAGTGGAATGACAATGACGCACCTCTGGAGGTGGAGGCTTCCCCTCCTTGCAGAAGCTAGATGACCACCTGTCAGGCTTCCTGGTCTCCCTGAGCTCCATCATGCTTCAAGTACCCTTTCAGGCCATCAGCAACTAGGTGGTGCAGTGGATAGAGTGTCAGGCCCAGAGTCAGGAAGACCAGAGTTCAAATCCAGCCTCAGATACTTACTAGCTGTGTGACACTGGGCAAGTCACCTAACCCTGTTTGCCTCAGTTTCCTTGTCTGTAAAATGAACTGGAGTGGGAAATGGCAAATTGCTCCAGTATCTCTGCCAAGAAAACCCCAAATGGGATCACGAAGAGTAGAGACACGACTATATAACAACAAAACAACTACACAACAGCCTCTTTGCCTGCACCCAGGCACTCTTCCGTCCCCTCCCTCCTTCTGATTTCCTGATTTCCAGTTGCATAGCTCCCTGATGCCCTGGGACATCTCCACCTTAGGCTGAGCCCGTATGGGTAATGACAACCTACCCGAACTCATTCCTCAATGACTAACAGACTCCAACTCTGCCATCCCTTCCATCCCAGTGACTCTGAACCCTCAGTTGACATTATTCAAACCCCTACTCCATCCATCCCCCACTGCCTACTCCCTTATTCCCATGCCCCTTGATCCCACCCTTCAAGTCCCTCTCTAAAACGATTCATCACTTCTGGGTAACATCAAGAATATCTGCTCCATAGGTAGCAAAGTTCGCTCTGATACCTTTTCCTTTCTTCCTCCCTCCATCTTCCTGAACTCCCTGAAACCTGTCTTTTGCTGGATAACAAAGTTTCTGGTTGTACTCGCTGACTCACCGATCCTGGTGCAGGAGTTAGAATACTCTTTGTGCCCGGTTACCATTTCCAGGCTCTTCCTCTAAAACCATCATTCAGTAATCTCTTCTTCTTTGAGATTTATTTATTCAGTCTGTATTTATCATGCAATCAAGATTCTGGTGGCTGTTGTCTACTGGCCTCCAGAACACAATCCTTCTCTCCTCAATAAGTTCAGTGCCTGGTTCATAGTTTTTTTTTTTTCTCTCTTCCTCCACTCTTGCCCTCAGACTTGGAGACTTCAGCATACATAATAATATTCCCTTAAAGACCCTAACCACTTAGTTCCTCAATGTACTTGCTTCCATTAACCTACTCCTCAAGCATACCTCAGTTACTCACAGAATGGTCATCCCCTTGATCTTGCCCTCACACACCAGTGTTTCCATTTCCATATTCATGAACTCTAAAATAACTTTATCCAATCACAATCTACTGTTATTCTACCCTTCCCTCTGCCTTGCAACCCCAAATTCTCTTCTTCATCCTCACCTCCAATCCCTCCACCCCTCAGTTCTTTCCAAGGCTCTTACTCCTACACTAAATATACTTTCTTCCCTTCCCCATCTTGACCCCTTTGCTAAACAATTCAACTCTTCACTGTCCTCTTGAGTCCCTTGACTCTTTATCTTGTTTCCAGTATTACTCTGCCAAGCCTCAGGCTTGGATTAACCCCACTCTCCACTGCCTGTGTTACTGTTTACATACTGCTAAAAAGAAGCTGGAGAAAATCATGGTAATATGCTGACCAAGTCCGCTACAAATTTATATTACACAACCCTGACTGGGCCCTCACTGCTGCTGGGCAATTCTACTATACCTCCCTTGTCAACTCACTATCCCTCTCACTACAGTAGCTCTTCCAAACCTTCTCAAGCCCTCCATGGCTCTCCCTCCCCACCACTCTCTCAGCTGAGAGTCTTGCCTCATATTTCACTGAAAAAATTGAGACCATGAACCAAGATCTCCCTCTTCTCTAGGTTTCTGTGATACTGCTTTCTCTTGGTTCTCCTCCTATTTGGCTGACTGCTCCTTCTCAGTCTCCTTTGCTGGATCTTCATCTAGGTCATGCCTGCTAACTGTGAATGTCCCCCAAAGTTCTCTCCTGAGTCCTCTTCTCTCCTCCCTCTACAGTATTTCAGTTGCTGAACTCATCAGCTCCTACAGATTCAATTATCTCTGTGCAGATGGTCCTCAGATCTATTGTCCAGTTCTAAACCTGCAGTCTTGAAATCTCCAACTGACTATTAGATATCTCAAACTGAATGTCCCATAGACATCTTAAACTCAGTATCCAAAACTGAACTCATTAGCTTTCTCCCCAAACCTTCCCCTCTTCCAAACTTCACTATGAATTCCAAGGGCACCATCACTCTCCTAGGCACCCAGGTTCATGACTTTGGTGTCATCCTTGGCTCCTCACTCCCTCTCACCCCACATAGTCAGTCCTGTCATTTCTTCCTTGTAACATCTTTCCTATACAGTTCCACCATCCTGACACAGGCCCTCATCACCTCGTGCCTGGACTAGCAATGGTCTCTTGGCTGATCTGCCTACCTCAAGTCTCTCCTCACTCCAGGTCATCCTCCACTCAGCTGTCAAAATGATCTTCCTAAAGTACAGGTCTGCCCATGTCACCCCCCCATTCCATCAACTCAAGTGGCTCCCTGTTAATGATAATGATGATGATAAGTGGCTCCCTATTACCTCCAGGATCAAATATTAAATCTTCTGTTTTACTTTTAAAGCCAAGTCATTGATAAAAATGTTAAACAGTGCAGGACCAAGCACAGATCCCAGAGATGCTTCAATGAAGACCTTCTGCCAGGTTGACATCGATCTATCTGTTAATGCTTGGTCTTTGAGTGTGGCCATTCATTCACTTCCAAACCCATCTAATATTTCTATTATCTATTCCAGACAGAGGCTCTCTGACTTTTCCACAAGAACACAGTCAGATACTTTAGCAAGTGATTCTCAAAATCTCTGTGTATGCATTGCTCTAATCTCCTCCTTTAGGAACTCCATCAAAAAAGGGTAATAATAATCTGTGACCACAAGTAAGGGTCCAGAGCCAGGCTCACTAAGGGGCCACGGATGGGCTTACAGGTGGTGAGCTGTCATGCCACAGGCTCCCCCAGTTAGAGATGGGCACACTCTATTACAGATTCTTGTTCAGGTTCAGTGGCCTCTGGCATCCCTTTTTCAACTCTGATTCAGTGTGCTCTCCTTGGCTACCACACCATTCAAGATCCTTCTTCTCTCATTAGCTACTAGAATCCTTCATGCTGCACTGAGAGGCCAGAAGTCTATGATGTCTGGATCCTATCCTGGCTCTTTCTGGGCTCCACATTTCTATTCAGTCAATCAATCTAATCAGTAAACATTTATCAAGCACCGACTATATGCCAGGGTGCTAAGTGCCTGGGATACAAAAAAAGAGGCAAAAGACAGCCCTTGCCCTCAAGGAGCTTACAATCTAAGGGGGGAGACAAAAAACAAATATGTACAAACAAGCTCTATACAGGATAAATAGGAAATAATTAATTAACAGAGGGAAGGCACCAGAATTGAGGGGTTGGAGAAGGATTCCTGTAGAAGGAAGGATTTTAGTTGGGACATAAGGGAAACAAGGGATGTCAGTAGAGGGAGTGGAGGACGGAGGACATTCTGGGCTTGAAGGATAGCTAGAGTAAATGCCTGGAGCCAAGAGATGGAGTATATTGCTCTTGGAACAGCCAGGAGGCCAGTGTCACTGGATCAAAGAGTATATATTGGACAGTAAGATGTAAGAAGACTGGAAAAGCAGGAAGGGTCTAGGTTATAAAGAGCTTTGAAGGCCAAAACAGAGCATTTTGTATTTGATCCTGGAAGTGACGGGAGCCCCTGGAAGGTATTGAGTAAGGAAGTGACATGATCAGATCCACACTTCAGGAAAATCACTCTAGTGGCTGAATAAAGGAAAGATTGGAATGGGGAGACTTGAGGGCAGGAAGACCCACCATCAGGCTACTGCAACAGTCTAGTCATGAGGTGATGAGCATCTGCAGCAGAGTAGGGGCAGTGTCAGAGGAGAGAAGGGGGAGTACTGGAGAGACGTTGCAGAGGTGAAATCAACAGGTCTTGGCAACAGCTTGGATATGGAGGCGGGGTGGTGAGAGACTGCGAGGAATCCAAGATGACTTTTAGGTTGTGAGCCTGAGGGATGAGAGGATGCTGCTCCCTGTACAATAATACAGAACTTGAGGGGAGGAGGGTTTGGGGGAAGATAATAAGCTCCATTTTATTTCATTTTTTTTAACAAAGAACAAGTTTATTAATAGACACAAGAAAAACAATAAAAATAGCTCCTTGAACTCCCTTCCCATTTAGGCTTTGGAATTCTTCCCCTAACCTCATAGTTCTGCCTCAGGCAGAGTCCACTTAGGAGTCTCAGTGAGAATAGTGTGCACTTCCAAAACCATCTCCCTTGTCTCTGGGGTCCACTCACTACTGAGTGTGCTACTGCCTGTTAGGGAGGGAGTTCACTGGCCAGTCTTGCTTTCAAAGGAGTAATTGGCTACATTAACATCTGAATGACTATCATGTGGAATTCAAATGGAATCGACTTGGTTGTAGAGTTCAGGACTTGAACCAGTTGGTGTGATCCAGAGGGAAAAATGACTCCTGCTGGACAAAAACACAAAGAATAAGTTCTGTTTTAGACATGTTGAGTTTAAGATGTCTAATGAACATCTAGTTTGAGATGTCTGAAAGGCAGTTGGAGATTTGAGATTGGAGGCCAACAGAAAGTTTAGGGCAAATAAATTTAATGTGCAGGTATATGTAGAACCTATATCGGATTACATGCCATTAGGGGAGGGGGCTGAGAGGAAGGGAGAGAGAATTTGGAGCTCAAAAACTTGTGGAACTGATTGTTGCAAACTAAAAATAAAAAATAAATTAAAAAATAGAAAATTTAGGGCAGGATAGGTAGATTTGGGAATCATTGGCATAGAAATCATAACTAAATGCATGGGAGCCAATGAGATCACCAAGTGAATTAGCATAGAAGGAGAAGAGAAGAGGGCCCAGGACAGAAGGACACTTATGGTTAGAGGACATGATCTGGATGAGGAGACAATGAAGGAGCAGTCAGAAAGGTAGGAGAAGAACCAGGGGAGAATGTTTCCCCAAAAACCTAGAGAGAAGAGAGTATCAAGGAAGAGAGGGTAATCAATAGTGTCAGAGACTGCAGAGAGGTCAAGGAGAATGAGGATTGAGAAAAGGCATTTTAACAGCAATTTTCTCTGATAAAGGTCTCATTTCTCAACTATATAGGGAACTGAGTCAAATTTATAAAAATAAGAGCCATGCTTCAATTGATAAATGGGCCAAGGATATGAGCAGGCAGTTTTCAGAAGAAATTAAAGCTATCATTATCATTTAAAATATTCTAAATCATTAATAGAGAAATGCACATTAAAACAACTCTGAGGTACCACCTCACATGCCACCAGATTGGCTAAAATGACAGAAAAGGAAAATGACAAATGCTGGAGGGTATGTGAGAAAATAGGTACACCAATGCACTGTCGGTGGAGCCATGAACTAGTCCAACCAAAAGGCCTATAAAACTATGCCTACCCTTTGACCCACCAATACCCCCAAAGAGAACAAAGGAAAAGGAAGATGATCCAGATGGACAAAAACATTTATAGCAGCTCTTTTTGTGATGGCAAGGAATTGGAAACTGAGTGGATGGCCATCAATTGGGAGTTAATAAGTTGTAGGATATGATCATGATGGAATATTATTGAGCTGTTATAAATGATGAAGGAAATGGTTTCAAAACAACTTGGGAAGTAAGCAGAACAAGGAAAATACTGTGCACATTAAGAGCAAAATTGTAACTATAATCAGCTGTGAAAGACTCAGCAGCTTTGACCAATGACAATGATCCACGACAATTCCAAAGGACTCATGATGAAAAATGCTATTCTTCTACAGATAGAGAATAGATGGCTTCTGAATGCAGTCTCAAGCATATTCTTTCTCTTTATTTTTCTTGCTTTTTTTTCATCATGGCTAATGTGGAAAATATGTTTTGCATGACTTTATATTTATAATGGATGTCTTATTTCTTACCTTTTCAACTGGCTGGGGCAGGGGGTGGAGGGAGGGAGAGAATTTAGACCTGAAAATAAAAATTTTAAATTTTTTTTAAGTGAGAGAGAAAAGGTTATTGGATTTGGCCATTTAGAAATCATTGGTAATTTTGGAGAGAGCAATTTCAATGGAATGAGAAGGTCAGAAGCCAGATTGCAAGGGGTTAAGAAGAGAGTGAGAGGAGGGGAAGTGGAGACTCCTATTGTAGATGGCCTTTTTGGAGGAATTTAGCCACAAAAGGCAGAAGAGATATAGGAGGATAGTGTAGATGGACCAAGTGAGGATTTTTTTAGGATGGGGAAGACATGGGCATTTTTATAGGCAGTAGGGAAGGAGCCAGCAGGCAAGGAGAGAGGGAAGATAAAGGATAGAGTGGGGATGGCAGAGAAGGCGGTCTATTGGAAGAGATGGAATCACTTGAGCAAGTGGAGGGGTTAACCTTGGTAGGGAGTAAGGCTACTTCATCATGTGAGATAGGGGTGAAGGAAGAAAAGGGAGCAGAAGACACCTGAGTTATATGAAATGCGAGAGAGTGGAAAAGAGGGAGGTCACAGTGAATGGCCTCGATTTTTTCTATAAAATGAAGCAGCTCAGCTCAGCTGAGAAGGGGGGGAGGAGGAGGACGAGGGAGGGCCTATGGGAGGTTTGAGGAGGGATGAAAAGATTTGGAAGGGCCACTGCAGTGAGTGGGATAGTGAGTTGATAAGGGAGGCATAGAATGATTGCCTAGCAGCAGTGAGGGCCCAGTTGAGATTGTGTAACATAAATTTGTAGTAGACCTGATTAGCGTGGTTTTATGATTTTCTTCAGTTTCTTTCAGCAGCATGTGGATAGGAGTGAAGGATGCAAATGGTGGGAGTGATCCAAGGCTGAGGCTTGTCAGGGCATAATCAGAAAAATGATAAGGGGGCTAGGGATCAAGAGCAGAAGATACTGAATTTGTTCACTAAGGGATCAAGATGGGGAAAATATGAAAGAGTAGCTGGTGCAGGGGAGATGGCTTGGGGGAGAATTCAGGGATCAAGGGATTGTAGGTCATGGTACAAAGAGTAGGGTTTTGTAAGGAAAATCAGAGGGAGTGGGGAAAGCCAATACATTATAGTCAGATAGGAGATTTTGGAATTCTTGAACATGGTTGTGGTGCATTTGTGGGTGATGATCAAAGGTATGACCACTTTGTGTGTGATTGACTGAAATGAAATGGATGAGTAGGTTATGGGAAGTGAGTAGGCTGAGGAACTGAATGATTAGTATTTGAGGGAGAGTCAACATGTATGTCAAAGTTCCCTAGTATGAGGGCAGGAGTTGGGGAGAAGAGAAAAATTCCACCGTTAAGAGGAGGCAGTCGGCTGAGGGAGAGAACCTGCTCAGCCCTCAGTCAGGTTCCAGACCAATCAATGAATCTTCTCACAGGTATATACACTTAGTCACTGCTGGTAGAGGTCACAAATCAAACCTGTTCCCTTCCCTTAGGGTACCGTATCTTGAACCCTGGACCTTTTATTGCCATAAGTCTCTTCGTATTCATGGGTGGTTCCTGAGGGGCAATGGAGCTTGTGCCCAGGGGTAGGGAGTTGGGGAAACCTCAGGAACCTGAACATTGGGTCACTCAACCCATGGCCTAGTACTCAGGTCAGAGCCTAATTCCAAGCACTGAAGAGATGAGCCCAAGTCCCTGCAGGGCATCCATGTGCATGCAGTGAGGCCCTATGAGAAAAGATTGGAACATCTTTTCTCCTCCCTTTCTCATAATCATGACTTCTCAGCTCCAGACACCAGGGTCCTGGCTTCTTGCCCAGGGTGACATATTCCAAAGGCCCAGATCAAAGCTCTTTCAAACAGATCCCCTTCAGCCTGAACACTAAGCCAGCCCTAGGGGTCTCAGGTTGACAGAACCTGTCTAAGGCAGGATCAGCCCCCACTTCTGTTGAGCTTCCTTCTCAGCTGGGCAAGTCCAAGCAGGTCCAGCATAGGTCAGACCTAACCCAGCCCAGGCACTAACCCCTGTGGTAGAAATGCAAGCAGGGGCAGCTTCAGTACAGACAGCCTGGCTCTGCCTGTCCAAAAGCCCATCTGTCTCTCTGTCTGGCTGGCACAGGTAGAAGGGATATTAGGTCAAAGCTGGAAGAAAATAAAACACAAAATAGAGCTGGAAAAGACCTTGGAACACAGAACGTGGAGTTTCAAGGCATATTAGAACATAGGCTATTGGAGCTGGGAGGGACTTTGATGATTATCTGGTTCAGCCCCCTCATTTTAAAGATCAGGAAATTGAAGAAACAGGGGGAGGGACTTTGGAGAGCCTTCTGAAGATGGCAACCGGGTTAGTAAAAGAATGAGATCATGCTGGGTAAGGATGAGTCGAAAATGTTTCTGCTTAGTCTGAAGGAGGGAAACCACAATAGCTACCTTCAAGTATTTGAAGGGCCATAATGTGAAACACGGGGCAGCTAGGTGACGCTGTAGTGGATAGAGCGCCAGACTTGGAGTCAGGAAGACTCATCTTCCTGAGTTCAAATCCACCCTCAGACACTTACTAGTTGTGTGACCCTGGGCAAGTTGCTTAATCCTGTTTGCCTTGGTTTCCTCATCTGTCAAATGAGCTGGAGAAGGAAATGGCAAACTACTCCAGTATCTTTGCCAAGAAAACCCCCAAAGGAGTCATGAAGAGTCATATATAACTGAAAACAATGTGAAATAGGCATTAGATTTGTTTTGCATGGCTCCAGACCTCTCACTAGACATCATCAAGCTATGGCAGGACAACCACTTGGCAGAGAAGTTATAAAAAGGGATTTTTGTTCAGCTTCTAGGTGGTCTCCCTTCCAGTTCTGATCCTGTGACTTTCCAAAGTCATACCAAGACTTATTGGCTGATCCAGGAGTAAAATATAGATTAGACCAGATTAACCTCATTTCCTTTTTTGACAGGGTTATTACTAGAATGAGTAATTCTGTTGACATAGGACATTTGGATTTCAGCAAGGTCTTTGGCAAAATCTCTCATGCTGTCCTTGTGAATGATGTCCTCTTCATTAATTTTTCATTCATTCATTCCCTCTTTCATTCATCCCTGCTATCCTTTTTGACATGATGGAGAACCATGACCTAAACAATAGTAGAGTGAGGTAAAGTCAGAACTTCTTGAATTGACCTTACACAGAGCTGTCATTAATGATTCTATGTCAACTTGGAGGCCAGTTTCTGGTATAATTCCCCAAGAATCTGTCCTCTTTCCTCTGGTGTTCAACATTTATATGAATGACTTAGACGATGTCCTAGAAGGCATGATTGTCAGATTTGCAGATGACATAAGGTTGGGAGGAACAGTTAATACAATGGTTGAAAGTCACAATCTGAAAGAGCTCAGTGGACTAGATCAATGGGCAGAGATAAAACTCAAGATACATGTAAAGTTTTACAGTTGGATTCTGTAACATTCATAAGAATAGGATGAGGGAGGCATGGTTAGTCAATGGTTCCTCTGAAAAAGATCTGGGGATTTTAATGGACTGCAAGTTCAGTATGTGTCAACAGTGTCACATGGTAGCCAGAAAAGGTAGCCCATAGGGCTATCATGGGTTCCCAGGAAGCCGTGCACAAGATGGGCAGGCATGGATGGATTGTGTGATCTGCATCTTTGATGGGAATAGCCACAAAAACTGAATCCTAGATCCACTGAGGTAGATGTATCCTAGGTGGCATTAAGAGAAAGACGGTATCCAGTACCAAGGGGGTTCCTGGATAATCTGCCCTAATCAGACCACATCTGAAGGATCATGTTCAGTTTTGGAGAAGACAGAGACAAAAATGAAGCAGATGTCCAGAAAAGTATGGTCAGAATGGTGAAAGAACTAGAGAAAATTCTGTATAAAATTGGTTGAAGG
The DNA here is from genome assembly GCF_011100635.1 of Trichosurus vulpecula. Lineage (NCBI taxonomy): Eukaryota > Metazoa > Chordata > Mammalia > Diprotodontia > Phalangeridae > Trichosurus > Trichosurus vulpecula. The sequence goes on along the minus strand of NC_050573.1, from coordinate 53,501,024 downwards.
AAATGAAATGTTTAGCCTGGAGCAGAGGTTCTCAAAGTGTGGTATGTGGTTTTCTGGGGGTTCTCAAAATCCTTGCAGGGAGTCTGTGAGATTGAATTTTAATAATATCAGTAAGATGTCATTTGCCTATTAAAATACTCCTCCCTTTCCCAGCTACATATATGAAGGAGAACAGATCTTCTTAATATGCTTCAACCAAAACAACACATCACAACAGGTTGAATGCAGAAGCAGATAGGAGAATCCAACTGTCTTCAATTAAGCCAGATGTTAAAGAGATTTGAAAAAAAAAGGTAAAATAATTCCACTCTTCTCACTAATTTGTTTTGGAAAAAAGTTGTTTTTCACAAAAATGTTACTTATGTTAACATGTGATGGGTTTATTATTGTTATGTTAATGAATTAATAAATATTTTAAAATTTTATGTTTTAATTTCTCTTGTGGTAAATATAAATAAATATAATATATATAAACAAAAGGTCTTTGGGGAGCCTCGATAATTTTTAAGGGTGCAAAGGGGTCTTGAGGCCAAAAAGTGTGAGAACCACTAGCCTAGAGAAGATTTGTGGGATGGGGGTGGGGGTGGGGAGCATGGAGTGTGTGTGTGTGTGTGTGTGTGTGTGTGTGTGTGTGTGACAGCTGTCTTCATGCATTTAAAGAGTTGAATGAGGAAGAGAGTTTAGTTTTGTTTTGTTGGTCTTCAAAGGGCTAAAACAGTAAACAATGGGATTCAGAAAGGCAGATTCAGGTTTGATGACAGGAAAGCCTTCCCAACAAGGGGAGTGTCCCAGAGTGGTGTGGGCTGTTTTGGGGTGTAGTGTGTTCCCCCTCACTGGCAGTCTTCAAGCAGAGGCTGAATAATCATTTGCTGAGGCCACTGTGGAAAGGATTCGGTAACTGGTTGTACCAAAAAGCCTCTCAGGTTGTACCAAAAAGCCTGCTCCAATATTCGATGATTTGGTTTCCTTCAGCTTTCTAGGGTTCCCTTTCTATTTAATACTGCCTACAAACAATCACAGAATAGGGGGTTCCTAGCTCAACCCCCAGTGTGAGGAAAGTGGTGGCCAATCATCCGTTCCTCCCCTTATGTCCACCTGATGCTGGAAAAGGATGGGGAAGACAGAAGGAACCTAACTTTGGCTGTCCCAGTTTCTCAGCTCCTTTGGGAGCTGCCAATAGGAAGACAGGCCAGCAGACCTCAGCTGCCATAAGCCACTGGGATTGACGAGACCAGACCAACTGTCTTTTCTCCTCCTGTCTTCTGAAGGATGAAGAGATTGAGCAGCTGAGCCTTTGGGTAGGTGGGCGGGGTTCAGTCCCTAGTCTACCTCTGAAACTGCCTGTTTGATGAAGGTTAGCTGGGGATAGCCAACAGGAATTTGTAGAATCTGCATAAGAAGAATATTCTATGTTCTAAGATCCCTTAGAGCTCTGATATTCAATCTTCTAAGCAGCCTAGTACAAAGAAAAGAGCCCTGGCTTGAAAATTAGCGGTCCTGGGTTCAAATTCCAAGTATCTGAAGAACCCTGGATGAGTCTTTTCACCCTTGGGCCTCAGTTTCCTATTAAATGAGTGGATTAGACTGGAGAACCTCTGAGGTACTTTTCAGTTCAACATTCTTTACTAAGGTCTACCTCCCAGCCCTGAAGTGCTGACATCCTATATTCCAAGGTCCCTTCCAGCTCCAACGTTGTATGTCCTAGGTCCCTCTCACCTCTGACATTCTGGATTCTTGAGATCCAGGTTTTCCCTTCCTTCCCAGCTCTATGTTGCCAGGTCCTCCTCACAGCACCCCAGCTGTGAACTCCTGTGTTCTGGATCCCTCTCACCTTGGACACTCTGGGTCCTGAGGTCCCTCCCAGCTGTGACATCCTATGTTCTAGGTTCCTCTCACCTCGGATATTCTAGCTTCTGGGTTCTAATGTTCCCCTCCCCGGCACCAGCTGTTGACAGCCTAGGTTCGAGGTCCCTCTCGGCTCGGACACTCTGGGTCCTGAGGTCCCTCCCGGTTCTGACATTTTGAGATGCACCCCCCCCACCCCCCCGCCCGCTCCCCCTCCGCCCCTCCCCGCTTTTGGCTCCTCCCCCGGCTCCTCCCTGCGCGGCGGCGCGTGTGCCTGCCCCTCCCTCCCGGGGTCTGTCGGTCGGCTCCCCGCCTCGGGCTCCGGGCGGCCGGGCGGACTCCGCACTGCCCAGCTCTGCGCGGCCATGGACGGGCGGGCGGGCAGCGCGCGGCCCGGGGAGGGCCAGGGGCCGCCTCCGGCTCAGCCGCCGCCGCCGCCGCCGCCGCCTCCGCCGCAGCCTTCGCCGCAGCAGCCCCAGTGTCCGCCTAAGCCCGAGCCGCCGCAGCCCGAACCGCAACCACCGCCGCCGCCGCCGCAGCCGCCGCAGCAGCAGCAGCCGCCCGAGCGGGAGCGGGAGCGCGAGCCGGGCCCGGGCGGCCCCGGGGGTCCCGGCAGCCCCGGGGGTCCGGAGCCCGCGACGGAGCCGGAGCCCGGCGGCCGGGCCCGGGGCAGCCTGGGCGCGCGGCCCGGGAAGCCGCCCCCCGGCCCGGCCGCAGCCAAGGGCAGCCCGAACGGCGAGTGCCGGCGCGGGGGGGAGCCTCCGCAGTGCAGCCCCGGCCCCGGCCCCGGCCCGGGCCCCCCGGAGGATGCGGCCGCAGCCGCAGCAGCAGCCGCGCGGGGCCCCAAGGTTTCCTTCTCGTGCGCGCCCGGTTCCGGCCCTGCCTCGGGCCCCGGCTCCCCGGGGCCCGCGCTCAAGGCGGGCGACGAGGTGGGGCCGGGGGACTGCGACGAGGTCGGCCCCGGCGGGGAGGCGCGGGGCAGCCAGGCCAGCTTCCTGCAGCGCCAATTCGGGGCCATGCTCCAGCCCGGGGTCAACAAGTTCTCGCTGCGCATGTTCGGCAGCCAGAAGGCCGTGGAGCGGGAGCAGGAGCGCGTCAAGTCGGCGGGGGCCTGGATCATCCACCCCTACAGCGACTTCAGGTGCCCGCCGCCCGGCGCTCGGGGGCAAAGGGTTCAGTAGCGGGGGCAGGCCTGCAGGGGGCGCTGGGGGCGAGGAGGGAAGGGGCGTCTGTAGGTGGGGGGGGACCCTCCAGGAGGGTTTAGAGGTGAAGTGGGGGGGTCTGGGGTTGGGGGGGAACTTTCAGGGGCGCCCGAGGTGAGGAAGGAGGGGAGGTCTGAGAGTGGAGAGGGGGCTGCTGGAAGGAGCGCTGACCTCTGGAGTCAGAGGGGATATTGTTTGGGGCGGGGGGACGTCTAGGGATTGAGGGTCGGAGAGTGGCACACTGTACAGGGTCTGAGGTCTGGAGGTCAAAGAGCAGCATATCGTATATGAAGGGGGAAGGGTCTGGGGGTTGGGGGTCGGGGTAGCTGCATAGCAGGGGTGCGAACACGTCAAGATACAGGGATCCAGGAGAGATCCCAAGAGACCTGGGGAGTGCCTCTATGTGAGGAAGAGGGGGTGGAGAGGTCGGTGAAAAGGACGAATAGAGGGGAAGGTCAAGGAATTGGGAAGGCCCGGGTCTTTCTGGAGGAACCCGCCCAGCCCAGACCTGGGCAGTTAGGGCAAAGCGGGCACTGAGGAAGGACGGGGAAGGGGCGGGGGCAGCTGGGAGAGATTGGACACAGGTCTCCCAGGTCGGGGTTTAGTAGGGGTGCGCCGGCCTCAGGAGAAATGTTAGGGGTGGATGAACAGAGCCTCAAGGACGCGGGTCTGAAAGCTGCCCTTCCCCTCCACCATGTTAGTCTGGTTCTGAATCTGAGAGGGGGAGGCCCCGTCTCTGTTTTGTGTGTGTGACCATGTGTCATTGTATGTCTTGGTGAGGTGTATGTATATGTGAATGGGTGGTTTCGCTGTGAGTTTGCGTATCTGTGTGTGCATGTGTGTCATCTCTCTCAGTGTTGTTTTGTGGTGGTGTGGTGTCAATATATGCCCATGTGTCGGTGCGGTGTGACACACTCAGATTCTTGTTCTGTAAGATATAGACGTAAAAAGTCTTAGGGATGCCTTCTCTGGAGTCTCCGCGCTCTAAGTCTTTCAGCACCAAGGACAGCAGCAGAGGCCACTTCACTTAAGGATCCTTACCAGTCATAGCCTGCTCCCTCCCGAGTAAACCACCTTCCTGCAACCGCAGGGCTGGGCCTTGGGCAGCTCCCCCCTCCTGCTGTCCTCTTTGCTTGCTGTTTTCTATCCATCCCTGTCCTGTCCCTCTGCCTACGGTTTTTTTTGCTTAAAGCCAGATTGAAATCCCCCCTAGATCTTGTCTCCTCCTTTCCCCCTTGTGTTTCCTTCTCTCCCGTCTATATAAGCCTAAACAGACTGTTCTAAGGGGAATCTGAGGATCGGATCCAGAATGGGGGAACAGGAATACTTGGGCCCTATTCTATTGTCAGTCCCTTTAGGCCTCCATCCCTACTGTATTTGGGGGGGCAAAACTTCACCCCTGTTTTGTCCCAATCCTACTGAACCTGGTGAGCTGGGGAGAAGAGGGAGGCATAGCGTTGTTGTGAAAAGAGCAGAGGATTTGAAGTCAGAAGACCTGGGTTTGAAGCGTAGATCTGCTACTCACTACCTGTATGACCTTGGGAAAGTCTGTTCTTCTTTCTAGATCTATAAAGCGAGGGAATTAAACTAGATTATCTCTACAATTCTGAATCCTGTGATCCAAAGATGTAGAGAGAGGGTTTTTTTTGGGGGGGGTGGTGAGGAGAGGGGTCTCAGAAACAATATGGAGGATTCCTTCAATTGCCCTGGGGAAAAGAAGTTCTTTATGCTCCCCTTTCTTCAGGAAGATGTCTCAAGGACCCTTCCCCTGTCTCTTTAGTTATATTCTGAATCTAGGGGCATGTGCCTGATCTTCCCCTGGGGGGCAGGATGTCCCAGCTGCTCAGTTAGTTCTCTCTAGACAAACCTCATCTTGAGAGTAGTGAAGGAAACATGGACCTAGGGAATATAGAACACTTTTGCTCTGGGCCAAATCATTCTTTTTCTTCACTGTAGAAATCCACTCGAACCACTTTCCTCAGGGCCTCAGTTTGCCTTTCTCCAAGATGGATAAGGAAAAATATGGATGGTATGCTTCCCTTTGGGGGTGTCTAGAGGATGACTGACAGATGCCTGGCACTCCTTGGAGACACCATCAGGGAGGGATAAGGAGTTATTATTTCTCTTTGCAGAATGTCCTCCCCCCTTCCCAAAGTGAGTCTGTCTCCAACCATCCGATGTGTGGGCTGACCAGACGGTCCCAGTCCCACTTCAGGTTTTGGATGGCTACTTAGGGTGAGGTCTATTCCTGGGGTAATTACTTATGGGCACATCTGCTTGCCCTGGGAGACTTAGGGAAGTCCCTAGGGAATCACCCCAGGGAAGAAGTGTTCTCTATAGATAAGGGGAGACCCTTCAATCTAGACCAAGGGTGGGGAAACTGCATTTGTTCTGTGAAGTTTGGATATAGTCAAAGGGCTACAGTTGAGGACCCAGAGGGCCACAAGTGGCCTAGAGGCCACAGGTTCCCCTCCCCTGATATAGACCCTCCCAACCAGTGGACTTCCCTAACCTAGGAGAGGTGGATGACTTCAGAACTCCATGCTTTTGAGCTGAGAAGATGGTCCACAAAGAACAATCCCTCTTCCTTGCCCACCCCTTGGTGCTCCAGACTCTCTGAACTAAACCACTCCAGGATGAAATGAATATCTTGGAGAAGGAGCAGGGATGGGTAGAAAAGAGGTTGGGGAGACAGGAGGTCTTGGTTTAGTATAATATAAAGGATTGAATCTGGTGTCAGAAAACCTGGACTTCAGTGTTACAGCTGTACTGCTAGCTTTTCATGTGACCTTGTGCAAGTCCCTTCCTCCATATGGGCCTCAGTTTCTCTCTTTCTAAAAGGAAGTGATTGGAGTGAAGTCCTGTCCGACTCTAACATTCTGTGCTCTATATTCTAAGATTCCTTCCAGTTCTGACATGCTGTGTTGTAAAGTCCCTCCCAGTTCTGATCTCAACTGATTCACAGCTGTAGCGAATAAGAGAGGAAGTCCAGATGTATGGAACAGGTTAGATCTCTTGGTGACAGGCACTGGGGACATCAAGATGGGGGAAGACCATGAATTTTCTACAAGGAGACTTACATGTGTCTGATTCTTATGCTAGGAAGACTTCTGATTGTAAATAAAGGAGGACCCCCCTAGACACAAGTCTGCTCCTTCCTGGGGCCAGTGAGTAGGGCCAGGAGAGAGAAGCCATTCTCTGACTATTCAAAGCATTCATGAGGAACTCTGCCAGATTCCCCAGCTCAGTGGAGCCAGGCCCCAAACTCAGGCATCCTGCCTCCTGGCATCCTCTCCTCCATTCCTTGCTCCCATTAGTGCACTTACCCTTGATTTCTTTTTTCTATGAAAGTATTGCATTTACTCATGTGTATGTAAACACCCACACCCACACATACACACACATGCCTTGTCTAGCATTTAGGGATGAGTGAATGGGGTGAAGGGGGAAGAGGCAAGAATAACCCTGAGCAAGAGGCTAGTGTTCTGGAGATGAAAGCCTGCCCAAGGGTTTTGATATCCTTAGTGCTAGGATATTGGGAATAGAGCTCTGGGTTAGGAATAAGGAGACTTGGGTTCTTAATTATGGCTCTGTCACTATGTGGTAAGTCTCTTCCATTCTTTGGGCCTCAGTTTCCTGTTTGGTAAAGTGGAGATTACCCTCATCACCTCCATCTCTTGTGAGCTATAGGAGATGAAGGATGGGAGATGACTTTGTAGACTGTAGTGTGCTGTGCACGTACTGCTACTGTTGTTCCTGTGGTCATGCCCTTCAGGAACTAACTTTCTTTGATTCTGGAAATGGAAGATCCTTAAGTCTACGCTTGATCTGGCCTGCTTCAGTTTAGGCCCTCTTCTTGGGTAGCACTCTGATGGAGTGGGGTGGGGCATTTGCTGGCTCTAGCACTGCTGGAGAAGTCCATGTAGTTAGCAGGCCTGTGTCTACCCAAATATCAGTCTGTTCTCAGTAGTACCTCACCTCCTCCAGCTGGCTGGAGAAAGGGATCTGTTACACAGAGAAGAGCTCAGAGAGCCATTAGAACATAGAATGTCAGAGCTGGGAGGGCCCTTAGAATACAGAATGTCAGAGCTGGGAGGGACCTTAGAATACAGGTTGTCAGAGCTGGAGGGCCCTTAGAGCTCAGGATGTCAGAGCTGGGAGGACCTTTAGAACATAGAATGTTAGGGCTAGGAGGGCCCTCAGAACACAGAGGAGAGAATGGTAGGATTAGAAATACCTTAGGGTATAGAATATGGAAAGACCTGAAAATATGGATTGTAAGAATATCAAAATCACAAAGTACCTCAGACATTCTCTTATCCAGGAGCTCTTAAACCAGGGGCTGTGATTTTGGTTTGTTTTTTTTTTAATATTTAGATAATTGCATTTCAATACGATTTGGGTTTTTTTGGAAGTTTTATGTATTTTGTTTTATGTACTTAAAGACAAAGTTTTGAGCTGTTGATCTAGTTCTAGGTGGAGGAAGCTTCTCTGTGACATTCCCCATAAGCAGTCATTTAGTCCTTGTCCAAAGACTTTAGACAATGGGGACTTAGCTTAGAAGGGATATTTTGAACAAATCAAGTCCCTTTGGGATTCTAGGTCCTTCTTGGGCCTCTGCAATTAGGTGGTTGGCAAAGGTTGAGTTGATCTTGGGTGGGTTAAATTTTCCCCAGATGGCTGTAGAGATCAGCCGATCACAAGGTTGGAGGTCAAACCAGAAACCTTATTTACAAATCCCTGGGAAATTAATTCCTGCATTATCATCTCTGGGATAAACCACAGAGCTGACATGAATCACGGAGTTAATGCTTCTCCCCTTCACCCCTTATGTTCCGGGCTTTAGAGATCATAACCCAACACCATGGGTTTTCAGAGGGCCTTATCTCCTGAAAGCCCCAAACTCCTTTCTTATGGACAATTCTATTTTACATTTACAGCCTACCTGTACCCAGATGGACCTATTTTCCAGATGAGGGAGACCAAAGCCCAAATTGATTAAAGGAGCCTTTCAAGGTCACGAGATCAATGAGTGAACCATATGAGTGAACAGGCATGATGCTTAATCTGCCTTCTTCCACATTCCCCACCCTGTCTCTTCCTGGGCTAGCTTGCAACAGGTGGTGTGGGATTCTGATTTAAGCTACAGAGAACCATAATTCTCATGCTTGGGGTTGGGGGTGAAGGGAAGGGGAAAGATCCTCAATTCATGTGTCTGAAGAGGGGGGTGGTACCTTCAACTGCATTTTCTCCTCCTCCTTGAATGGCTGAGGGAGGTAAAAGATCCCCTGGGCAAAGTACAGTCTCTCCCACCTCTTGATGCTCATAGCCCAAGAGGCTGGCCAAGTGGTACCTGCCAGCAAGTTGTCCATCTCAGTGAGTAAGAACAAGCCTTCCTAGGCCAGTAATATGTCTCCTGAGTGTTCCAAGTTCTCCCAAGATACCACCTGGTGAAGGAATAGAACTCATTTCAGTGGTGGTTCTGAAGTAGGAGCGCTGGGACTTCCCATCTTGGGGATGCCAGTATGGCTGGACTGTTCACTTTCTGTCCAGACTCAAGGGTATCTTACCAAAGATATTCCATGGAATTTTCTGGTGCTATGAAGAAGGTGGGAAATGGAGGGAAACTCCCAAATTATGAGTCTTAATTCTTGACCTCTGATCCCTTTAATCCCTTTAAATCCTGCTCCCAGATCCCTAAGCAGAAATGATTCCTGGCCCAGGATGTGGTTTTCCTGATGCTTGATTGGATCAGAAGCTTGTCCCTCTCTTGTCATTGCCCCCATCTGACCTCTGTCGCTTTTGGTCTTAAGCTAGAAAGATCTCTTTTAGGTGGTTGAACTATGTCCTTAGAGCTAAGAAATGTCTCTGAATCATATCCCTTACCTTGGGAGTATTTCTAGGAAGCTCTGTGTGTGTGTGTGTGTGTGTGTGTGTGTGTGTGTGTGTGTGTGTGTAGAGAAGAGCAGTGCCAATGCCCCTACCACATTTCTATACTCCTCCATTTCTCCGTGTCTATAGGATCTCAGATCTGGAAGGGACCTCAGAGTCTTGCCTCTTCCTCTTACAGATGGGGAATTAAAGCCCAGAGATGGGAAGGACCTTGCCTATGGTCACACAGTGAGTCTGGCAAAGCCAAGACTTGAACTCAAGCTTTCTGACTGCCTATCCAGGGCTCTTTCCACCGTGTCAACGTGCCTCTAAATTTAGCAGTAGGAGGGATGGGATCTCAGTGTTGGAGCCAGGATCTCCAGCCTCGGGCTGGTTGGGCTGGCAGTGACACGGGTACTTGCTTGGCCATGGCTCAGGTCCAGGGCTGCTATGGGCCAGCTGAGGACACTTGAGAAGATGGAGTGGCTTTGCCCAGTTGAGGCAGGGAGTACGCTGGGATTTCAGTGGAAGATGCCTGAGTCCCAGTGGCCTCCCTGATACTCTCCTAGTACTGTGGGGTCATAGAGGGGAGCAAGATGGGCAGCAATCCCATGTTAAGTCTAGGGGAAGGACTCTCCTTGATCTGAGGAGGTGTCAGTCTTGGTCAGGCCCTATCTGACATGTATTGTGTCCTGTTCTAGGGTCATATTTTAGGAAGTGGGGGCTACCAGGAATCTGGTGACTCTGTCATGTGAAGATTTGGGGGTAAAGTGTTGTCTTTAAGTATTAGAAAGTCTGCCTCCTAGAAACTTCTGCTAGACCCTAAGAGACTAAGAACAGGGCAGGATCCGCTGAATCAGATCCTGGCTCAATGAAAGAAAAACTTTCTAACAATCTGAATTGTCCCAAAGTGGAAAAGGCTTCCTTGGGAGATAGTGAGCTCTCTGTCATGGGAAATCTCATTCATGCCTAGCCCCAGGTGGGGGTGGGATAATTTAGGCTTGAAGGCAGCAAAGATGGGAAAATCAATGAGATAGCTGGTGTTGAAGGAGGGGGATAGGGATGGAGGAAGATGAGGGCTTGATGAGGGGGCTAGGGATCAGTGAGGGGGATGAGGAGACTTGATGCATTCCAGGTCCCCTCTGTGTCTAGGAGCTGAGCCCAGGGCGTTGGCTAGGAGGAGGGGGAAGGCCAGTTCTGACCCATCTTGCAGGCTTGTCTTTAAGGAATCCACACAGTGGGAGCATTGAGGTATTAACCTGAGGTGGAGCAGGACAGAAAACCTCCCTGAATCCACATCCTCATTTTTAGCTCTGCTAAGGGAAAGCATGAGACTTTCTTCAGCCTCCTTGCCCTTGGTGACTGCCTGTGACCTTGCAACATCCAGGGAAAGGTCATGGGGAGGCAGGGAGCATGGGACTAGAATTGGTTTTTGAGAGGCCAAGATCTAGGGCCTAGGATTACTGGGGGCTTATCCCCTTCTTCCCCCAGCTTCTGCCCAGACAGAAATGCTGATGTCTGCTTGGTGGAATGTTTGAAGCCAAGATTGCCTTTCTGGGAAAAATCTACCCAAATCCTCTGCCCCTTTTTTGGCCCTTCCAAGCCCCTCCTGAGTTCTTCCTGCCACCTTTCCAAATCCCACCATGTCGCCTTATAGTCTACTGGAAGTCCACTGGAAAGACATCCATGGCCCCTAGCCTTGTGCCCTCCCAACTTCCCACCGGGCCTGGGTGGGGGAGCTGTTGGAGATGGTCAGGACTCCCTAGGAAAATGGTTCCTTCTCTTTCTCTGGGCCTCAGCTTCTCCATCTGTAAAATGAGAAAGTTGGATCTGCTGATCAGCAAAGTCTTTCCCACCTGTGAAATTTAGTCCCTGATGGATATTACTGAGGGGTTCTTACCCTAGGGGCTACAAACTTTAAAAATTGTTTATGATTATTTCAATATAACTGGTTTCCTTTGTAATTCTATGTATTTTGTTTTATGCCTTTAAAAATATTAGTCCAAGAAGGGGTCCACAGGCCTCCTTAGACTCCCAAAGGATCTGTGACACAAAAGAGGTCAAGCCCTGTTTAGACTAAAGGACTTCAGTGGTCCTCTGGTGCAGCCTTGCTCTTGGTGCAGGAATCACCTTTATGGCTTTCTTACAGAGGCTCACCTGGGTGCCTCCAGTAATGAGGAACTCTCTATCTCTCTGTGTCTCTCTCTGTCTCTGTCTCTGTCTGCCTCTCTGTCTCTCTGTCTCTCTGCCTCTGCCTCTGTCTCTCTCTCTCTCTCTCTCTCTCTCTCTCTCTATCTATCTCTCTCTCTTTCTTTCCCCCCACCCCATCTCCATTCCTCTTTTAACTGGCTCTAATTGTAAGGAGAATGTGAAGTATCTAGAATCCTGGACCAGCAGTTGGGATACCTGGGTTCTGTTCCTAACTCTTCCACTTATTCATTTTGGGGCTTTGGGACCTTTCCCTCTCTGTGCCTCAGTTTCCCCATAAGGGTTGTCTCTCACTACCTTTCTAGCTGTCAAATTTTGTGAGTTTGGGTGGGAGTGGAGGGAGCTTCTTCTCAGAGATGAGGGGTAAACAGGGTTGGAGATGGAGTTGGAGCCCTGAATGCTATGACCGACTGTCCCTTTCCCTGGCCGCAGGTTCTACTGGGACTTTACTATGCTGCTATTCATGGTGGGGAACCTCATCATCATTCCCGTGGGCATCACCTTCTTCAAGGATGAGACCACAGCGCCATGGATAGTGTTCAATGTGGTCTCAGATACCTTCTTCCTCATGGACCTGGTTCTAAACTTCCGCACTGGCATTGTCATAGAGGACAACACCGAGATCATTCTAGACCCCGAGAAGATCAAGAAGAAATATCTGCGCACGTGGTTCGTGGTGGACTTTGTGTCCTCCATTCCTGTGGATTACATTTTCCTCATTGTGGAGAAGGGCATTGACTCGGAGGTCTACAAGACTGCCCGCGCCTTACGCATTGTTCGATTTACCAAGATCCTCAGTCTTCTGCGCCTGCTGCGCCTCTCCCGCCTCATCCGCTACATCCACCAGTGGGAAGAGGTGAGGCCCATGACTTGATTAGAGGGGGTTTTGCACCTCAGCACACTGGGGAGTTGGAACTGCTCCCCAGTCCCTGGAGGAGAGAGGAAGAAAACAGAATGCAAATACTCCTTCCTTCCTATTGCCTTCCTTCTCCTTTCTTTCCTTCCTTCTTTTCTCCTTCCTGTGGTCCTTGGTAGACTTTCTTCCTTATTCCTTCCTTCTTATCTTCCCTTCCTTTCTTCTTCTCTTGCATATGTCCTTTCTTATTTTTGTTGCTTCTTCCCTCCTTCTCTAGCTTCCTTCCTTCTTCCCTCCCTACCTTCTTCTTTTCCTCTACTCCTTCATTCCCCTCTATTTTCCTTCTTTCTTCCCTCTCCTTCTTCCTTTCTTACTTCTGTTCCCATCTTCCTCTACTCCTCTCTCTCTCTTCCTCCATCTCTCTCTTTTACCATGGCTTCCTTCCCTCCCTCCCTTTCTTCCTTCCTTTTTTTCTTTCTCCTATTCCCCTCCCTCTTCATTCCTCTTTCCTTTCCTCCTTTCTTTCTTTGCTTCTTTCTTTCACTTTCACCCCTCCCTTCTTATTCAGTCCTCTTTCCCCTCTCCCCCAACACTTGTTAAGCCTTTACCGTGTACTAGGCCGAGCTGAGCCATTCACAAAGGATAAGCTCTTATCCCTGCACAGTCTAGCAAGGGCCTTAAGCTACATCCCATAGATAACTATAATTATGATCACAAGTCATTGCCCCCATTTTGATGCCATTTTATGGTTTAATGGATATTAATAATAACAGTGGCTCCAGGCCAGACTGGACCTCTAAACCCTTTAGCTGTCCTAAAGGGTTTGGCCCACAACCACCATAGGAAGCAGGTAACATAAGCATTTTACAAATGAGGAATCATTTGATGAAATTAAAGGCAAGATTTGAACTCAGGTCTGACTAAATTCAGGATTCTTTCCACCAAACCAGCAGTAGTCAGGCTGTGAGCAGGGCTATGGGAGAGACTCAGGGATCTGAGGGCTAATCTTATCCTAGGCCAGTGAGGAAGGGGCTGGGGGGGGGGGGGAAGGGGCAGGGAAACTTCCCAAAGGAGGTAGCATTGGAGCTAGGTCTGCAAAGATGGGAGCACTCTCTGTTGGAAGACTCAGCCCACCTGAGGATTTATCCCCTCAAGCTTGCTTTGGCCCTTCCCTCCCAACCCCCTGCAAAACTCTGTGTGTGTGTGAACTCTGTGTGTGTGTGTGTGTGTGTGTGTGTGTGTGTGTGTGTCTGGATGAATAGAAAAGGGCAGGGGAGGGGGGGTACATCATGGCTGTAAATAGCCTGGTGTGTCTGAGGTGGGGCTGTTCCTCTGTGTGTGTAGGTGTTGGGTGTCTAGCCAGGGGGTGTGACCAGGCTGTAAATAGTCTGTGTGTGTGTTTGGAGAGACACAGTGGGGCTGGACTGGATGGGAGAATGAATAGGAGAGGGCTGACCCTCCTGTCTGGGCATTTGTATCTCCTGTGGCTACCTCTGGGTGTCTGTGTCTGTGTTGGTCTCTATGTCTCTGCTAGGGATCTCTGTCCCTGTGGGTATTTCTCTCTGCCTTTTGACTTTGGGTCTTTCTCTGGATGCTGTACCTGTGTGTGTGTGTGTGTGTGTGTGTGTGTGTTTATGTGTGTGTGTGTGATTGTTTCTGTCTCTGCATGTCTGTATTTATCTCTGAGTCTTTCCCTCTATATGTACGTAGAGGGGCAGGCCTGACTGGGTGGGGGGAGGGTGTCTATGGATGGCCTGTCCTTCCCCTTTCTGGCCTGGCACTTGAGTATGCTAAGTTCCAGTCTGACAGACCCAGGAGCCCTAGTTAGGTTCTAGCTTCACTGGTTCCATGTATGGCTTGGGGAAGTGCCCTCAGTTCTCCCATCTGGAAAATGGGCATTGAATGACACCTGCTCCATCTAGACCACACCCTAGAAACTAGGATGAAGCAGGGGTGGTAAAGGTGGGGCATCCCTTCTTTCTCCTTCATTGGTTCCCTCAAACCCCTGCCCCTAGATCTTCCACATGACCTATGACCTGGCCAGTGCCGTCATGCGCATTTTCAACCTCATCAGCATGATGTTGCTTCTGTGCCACTGGGACGGCTGCCTTCAGTTCCTGGTGCCCATGCTACAGGACTTCCCTAAGAACTGCTGGGTCTCCATCAACGGCATGGTGGTAAGTCCTCCCCCAACCCCCCTCCCCATCCCTGGTCCTGACCCTCCCACAAAAACAAAACAAAGCAAAACAAGACACAAAAACTTCCCAGTCCTCAATTCCTGAGCTGGACATCCCAGGCTCCTCTGCCCCACTCCCCTCCCCAAAATAACTCCACCAAGCCCCTCCCAGTTCCTGAGCCTGGCCCTTCAGGCCTCCCAGCCCACAATCCCTGAGATGGACCTTCCTCATCCCCCCAGACCTCCAACTTCACTAACTCTGCCCAGGGTTATATGGGGGCAGGGCCTGGGGCCTGGGATGGGGCCCTCATAAAGGCTCTGAGCTGGGAGGGGTGGGGGTGGGTAGCCTGGCCAGGAACTCAGAGGAAGGGAGCAAAGGAAGGAGTGTCCCAGAAGGATCTGGGAACCAGGCGCCAGCTGCAGCCATTGTTCTCAAGCCCTACACACAGGGGACAGTTTTCCTGAATGGCCTCCCCCCACCCCCACCCCTGGAGAAGGGCAAATGAGGACACTGGAGGGAAAAGCTCCTCAGGAACACAGCTGCGAAGCCTGGGGAGGAGCCGCTTCGCCTCTGGCGGCCTCTGAGTCCTTGACCCCCTCCCAGTCTCTCTTCCTCCAGCCACTGACCTCGTCCTCTCTTCTCTGACTGGCCCTTCTTCAGCATCCAGCCTCTGTCCCTGCCTCCATCTGTTTCTCCAGCTCTGTGTTTTTTCCTCTCTCTTTCTGTTTCATGGAACAGAGAATGTCAGAACTGAAAAGAACCTTAGGATGTAGAATTAAGAGCTGGGAGGGCTCTTAGAATTGAGAATATCAGAATCAAGAGGAACCTTAGAACACAGAATGTCAGAGCTGGGAGGGCCCTTAGAATACAAGATGTTAGAGCTGGGAGGGTCCTTAGAATACAAGATGTCAGAGCTGGGAGGGTCCTTAGAATACAAGATGTCAGAGCTGGGAGGGAGCTTAGAACGCAGAATGTCAGAGCTGGGAGGGAGCTTAGAACACAGAATGTCAGAGCTGGGAGGGAGCTTAGAACACAAAATGTCAGAGCTGGGAGGGCCCTTAGAATTGAGAATATCAGAACCGAGGGCAACTTCAAAACAGAGAATGTCAGAGCTGGGATGGCCCTTAAAACCCAGAGTGTTAGAGCTGGGAGGGCCCTTAGAACACAAAATGTCAGAGCTGTGAGGACCCCTAGAACACAATGTCAGACCTGGGAGTGCTCTTAGAACCCAGAGTGTCAGAAATGAGAAGTGTCATAGAATGCATAAGGTCAGAGCTGGGAGGGACCTTAGACAGAGTTGAATGAACTTCCTCATTTTACTGATGGGGGAACTGAGAGCCCAGGGTCAGTTGATAAAGGACAGCCACTGTGGCCATTGGTCTATGACTGAGATTGAATATGTGGATTGGGAGCCAGGTGACTGAGAAGGATGGCCATGGGGGCTGGTAGAGGAGTCAGAGCCCAGCTGTGGTGGCCTCCCTGTGACTGGCTCTCCCCCTCCTCCTGCTTTAGAACCACTCCTGGAGTGAGCTCTACTCCTTCGCCCTGTTCAAGGCCATGAGCCACATGCTCTGCATTGGTTACGGACGCCAGGCCCCGGAGAGCATGACAGACATCTGGCTGACGATGCTGAGCATGATCGTGGGGGCCACCTGCTACGCCATGTTCATTGGCCATGCCACGGCCCTCATCCAGTCCCTGGACTCCTCTCGGCGCCAGTATCAGGAGAAGGTGGGTCTGGGTGAGTGGTGGTGGGGGGAGTGGGGGTGGGGAGGATGGTAGAGATAGGGAGCCACTGTCTGACCCTATCTGAAGCCACCTTCTCAGGAGCGAGGGAGAAATAATCTGGGCCAGGTCTAATCCCTGGGATTTGGCACCACGGACAGCACCCACCCCCATTCCCTAATGATGTTAGCTGCAAGCATTTACAGAACCGCTTTAAAGTCTACACAGCATTTTGTCTACATTCTCCCATTTGGGCTTCATAACAACTCTGTGAAGCAGGTATCATGGGTGCTATGGTTGCCATTTTAGTGACAAGGACACTGAGGCACAGAAAGGTCAAGTGACTTGTCCTGTGGTCACAGAGCTAGTAAGTGGCAGGGACAGGTTTGGAACTCATGTGCTCCTGACTCCATGTCCGGTACTCTGGTCATGAAATCATTGAATGTTGTCAAGAGAATGGTCTGATGTTCCAGGCAGTCCCACCCCCACTACCTTCTCACTGCAAGATGCTCTCCTCTGTCCCCAGCAGTGGGGAGAGACGGCAGTGAGTCATTCACACTCAGTCAGGGGTCAGGCTGGGAGAGGGGATTGGCCCCAGGCATGCAGAGATGGGATGCTCACTTGGGACCAATATTCCAGGGATGGGGGTGGGGACGAAGGATGAGGAATGTCTCAGCTGGCCCTCATGATGGGGCTCGAGGCAAGAGCCCCCTCCTCGTGGTGCCCAGGGGTGCCAGCCGGAGTGAGCTCCAGGCTGAACCTCTTTGCCTTCATGCCTTCTCTAATCATACCTCCCAGCTCATGTTTGGGCATCACTCCCATACTGGTACCTCCCAAACAGAAGCTGATGGTCCCTTGCACCCAAACAATGAGGGGGTGGCACCACCCGGTCAGCCATCACGGGTTCTTGGTGACCTCAGGGAGGATGCAGCTGGGGCCAGCACTGGGCATGGTGGGGGGCAGGGAGCAGGAAATATGCTTGGGCATCCCCCCGACTCCTGGCACTGCCTGTCACCTCCAGCCGGCCAACATAGATGCCCGTCTTGGCAGTTTCCGGTAATGCCCAGGCTTGAGCTCTTATTTGGAAACTCCTTAAGTGGATGCCCAGCCCCCTGTGGGCCTAGTCCTGACTTAGACTCTTGGTTTTTCCTACCGTTTTTCAGGAAGGAGATTCCTGGAAATATTCCACGGGAAGGCTGTCCAGTGGACCCTAATGGACCCTGAGAGACTAGAAAAGGCTTCAGGGTCCATCAGGTCATTCCCTCTTTATCCCCCACACACCTTATTTTCCAGTTGAGGAAACTGAGGCCCAGGGGAGGCTAGATTACTTGTCTAAGGTCACACAGCTAATGGGAGACCTGAGATTTAAACCCAGGCACAATGACTCCAAACCCAATGGACTTTCCACTGCACAGTTGTCCTTGGGAATGTGGTTCCTCCTGCTCCCCTCCTGCTCTTCCCGACTGTTACTTGGGCTGACGCATGAGAGGTATGAAGGGGAGAACTGTGGATCTGGGTTCAGACTGGTGCCCTGGGGTACCCGGGAACAATCTGAGGGCAGCTAAGTGGTGCAGTGGGCAGAGAAGTGGCCTCAGAGTCTCACTCCACATGCTTCCTAGCTGTGTGATCCCAGACAAGTTACCTGCCTCACAGGGTTCTTGGCAGAACCCGGTGAGATAACAGCCTGAAGGCCCTCTGAGCTGTTAGGGGATGGTGCTGCTGCAGGATGGGAGGTGTGCCAGGGGCTGGCGTGGGGGGCATCTGGCACCTGGGGTAGGGGTGGGGCTGGCCAGGGAGAGGCAGGCCCTGACCGCTCTCCATCTGTCCTTGACCCATAGTATAAGCAGGTGGAGCAGTACATGTCTTTCCACAAGCTGCCCGCTGACTTCCGGCAGAAGATTCATGACTACTACGAGCATCGGTACCAAGGCAAGATGTTCGATGAGGACAGTATCCTGGGCGAGCTGAATGGGCCCCTGCGAGAGGTGAGGCCCTGAGGCCTCCACCAGGGGAGGATACAGGCTGGGGGGAGGCCGGAGCTTGGCAGAGAAGGGGGATGCCTAGCCCCAGGTCCCCCATCAACTCCCCCCCTCCCCTTCCCCCAGTTACATCTCTACCACGCTTTCCAAGTCACCAAATATCTTCCAGGAATCATGGGATCCTCTGTCTAGAGGCTTTGGGGCCATCTAGCCCACTGGCCTCAATTTACAGATGAGGAAACTGAGACCTGGGGAAGTGAGGTCCTAGGATCCAAAGCTAGGAAGCACCAGAGGATTTAAACCCAGGTCCTCTGGTGCCAGAGCCTGTCCTGCTGCGATCCCTCAGGAGAGAAGCCAGACCATTTTAAAGATTAGGAAATGGAGGCTGAGAAGCAAAGTGACTTGAATGTGGTCACACAGCTGAGCTCAGAATAAAAATAATAATAAAACAATACTACAATAGCTCCCATAAGCACCTACTATGTGCCAGGCACTGTGCTAAACACTCTACAATTATCCCATTTGACTCTCACCACAAGCCTGGGAGATAAGTGTCCATTTACAGTTGAGGAAAGTAGAGCAGACGGGATGAAGTGATTTGCCCAGGGTCACACGACTAGTAAGTATTTAAAGCTAGATTTGAACTCAAGTCTTCCTGACTCCAAGTTATGTGTTCTCTCTGCTTTGCCACCTCAGCCTCAAACCCTGATTGTCTGGACTGACCCATAGCCCAGGCTCCTTTCTCTCTACCACCCCTTCATCTTCTCATCCAGCCTGCCTTCCCCTGCTGACTTCTTCCCCATTCCCTTTCTTTGCCTTTGACCAGGCTCTCCCTGCTCACCACAGCCTCTTGGAACTTCCAGCTCCTTTCATCCTGTGTAGGCCCCTCTCATGTGGGATGCCTTTCCAGAGTCCCCTCAGTTGAAAGAGTACCTCCCCCCCCCAAAAAAAACCCCTTTGTATTTACTTGAATATGTATGTATGTATGTATATATGCATGTGTATATGGAGGGAGGGAAAGAGAGAGACAGAGACAGAGAGAGAGAGAGAGAGAGAGAGACAGACAGAGAGACAGAGAGACAGGAGAGACAGAGACAGAGAGGAAAAAGGAGAGACAGAGAGGAGAGAGAGAGAGAGAGAGAGAGAGAGAGAGAGAAACTAGGTAAGACACAACCTCTCAGTGCCCTAGGCAACTCTCTGAGACAGTGGTTCTCAAACCTTTTGGTCCCAGGACCCCTTTACACTCTTAAAGTGTTGAGGACCCTTCCGCAAGAACTTCTGTTTATATGGGTTATAGCTGTCAATATTTACCATATTAGAAATTAAAATGTCTTGGTATTATTATGACAATTGTTTTGACCTCGTAGACCCCCTGAAAGGCTCTTGTGAGCCCTCTCCCCAGAGCACACTTTGAGAAGCGCTCTCAGACTATTAGTTAGGGAGAAGGTACTGACCTGCCATGCTGGAGAGAATTTTCTCATCCAGGATTCCTTATACCAATGAAACTCCAGGCCCAGACCCTCCCCCTATATTTTGCATTAGCTTATCTGTGTATATATTGTCAAGTCCCCTTTCTTCCTCAACTATAAGCATCCTAAAGGCAGGGGCTTTCCCTGTCTTTGTATCCCCTATGCCTGGCATTTAGTAGGCCCTGAATACATTCTCCTTGAATTAAATTGAATGCCCTCAGCCTTTGTCCACCTACCTCACCCCTCTCATGCTGCCTGGCTAGCCTTAACTCCCACCTCCCCGCCTCAGATGAACCCAACACCGTACACCCCCTACACTCTCTGATGACTGTGCTCCTCTCCATGCTCACAGGAGATCGTGAACTTCAACTGCCGGAAGCTGGTGGCCTCCATGCCTCTCTTTGCAAATGCAGACCCCAACTTTGTCACAGCTATGCTGACCAAGCTCAAATTTGAGGTCTTTCAGCCTGGGGACTACATCATTCGTGAGGGCACCATTGGCAAGAAAATGTACTTCATTCAGCATGGCGTGGTCAGCGTCCTCACCAAGGGCAACAAGGAGATGAAACTCTCGGATGGCTCATATTTTGGGGGTGAGTGTCCCTGGAGGGAGTCTGAGGATAGGCCCTTCCCCTCACACTGTATCCCGTGGGCGTGGCCACCCCCAGCAGGAGGGTGGTTTGGCTAGTACCTGGGGCCAGGTGGGACCTCAGAGGACTGCCAGGCCAACCTCCTTCCTCATGCAGAGGTCTGTCTGCTTGGGTGCCTCCAAGGATGGAAAATTTACTCTTCTGAGGCTGTCCATCCCAGGGTGGGAGAGCTCTGATCCTTAGAAAGGTCTTTCTTCTGTTAAGGAACAAGCTACCCATCTGTAACATATAGAATTTGAGAAATGAAAGAGATCTAAGGAAGCATCTATTCTGATAGGAGCAGGGCTCCCTTCTTTAATGCCCCTGATTTGGGGTCCTTCAGCCTGTTTGAGCATGTCCACTGATGGTGACCTCTCACTGCTGTTCCATTGTGTTCCATTTGGGACAGGTTTCTTTGACCTTGAGCCCAAACCTTTGTGAGGATTAAAAAGATTCAAGAGACAAAGTTTCTGGGTAATATAGTCATTTTATTAATAAGGCCAGCATGTTATTAATCAAAGGAGGGTCATTTGGCTCTTAGACCAAAGACAATCGTGGCTGGCTCCCAGTTCATATACCCTTCAAAGAGCAGGTGTTCCTCAGGGGTGGCAATCAACTCTGATTGGTTAACACAATAAGAGATGAGCTATATTCAAATGAGGGGCTGAGAGTGACATTCTGTCACCCTTGGACAGAGAAACTCTCTCTATACTCAGATCACCCCCAGTCTGGAGCTCTCTAGACCAAAGGATCCATCTCCACCCAAGCCTGATTGAATGGAATTCACCTGAGATTGGAGATTCCTTGTAGGGCTGGGTTGGGTCAGAGAGAGAAGTCTTGAGGTCTTGAAAACAGAAAAGAAAGGAGGCACTTGGAATCTCCCTGGATCATTGGTTATTCGTGACCATTTCTCTCACCTTCCTCCCTTTCTCTTAAAGGTTCATTCGTTCATACAGCTTCAATGCAGAGACAGCTAGGTAGCACAGTGGATAAAGCACTGGGCCTGGAGTCAGGAAGACCTGAGTTCAAATCCCCAGCCTTAGAAACTTACTAGCTGTGTGACCCTGGGCAAGTCAGTGCTGTCTTCCTGGGGATTATAACAACACCTAATTTCCATATGAAGATGTTTGTAAAATGCTTGGCCAACCTTAAAGTGCTAGCTATAATAATTATTATTCGATAGCATAGTGTAGAAGTCAGCATACTGGGCTTGGAGTCAAGAGGTATGGGTTTGAGTCCTGCCTCATATGACTAGCTAGCTGTGTGAGCCAAGGTCATTTGGCCTGTTTGATCACCTCTAAATTGGGAAGAGTTATAATTTTATGCCATACCCCACAGGGTTGTTGTGAGGACAGCACTTCAAAGCACTCTGTAAATGTGAGTCACTATTATTCTGCACTTACAGTATACAGGTCACTGCGCTCAGTTCTGAGGAGTATACACACTCCTCCTAAGGACCTTACCCTCTAATGAGAACTGAGTAGGTATACAGAGGACTCATGGATAAAAGGGAGATGAAGAAGGGATCTGGAATTCTTTTAATACATCTCAAGCTTAAAAAATTCACCTGTTTCCCTGCCTGGACCAATGTACCAACCTCCCTCTTCCCCTCCAAAAAAAAAGTGGTCCCAGAATTGTCCACAAAACTTGAGGGAACAGGAAGTGGTATCTAGAGACACCACGGAGAAGAGAGTGGCCCTTATGTCCTACCAGACCAACCCTAATGAGTGACAAGAGAGGTATGGAGGATTGCGTCTTCAATGCATCTCCAGGCAACATCCTGTTACCACTGGGCACTCCCTATTTCTCTTGGCCCAGAAGCATGAGGTCATCAGGAATCAGCCTGGAGTTGGGGGTTTCGGCCTCTATCTCAGGCCCTGGTTTCCCCTCCTTCTAGTTTTCCCATCCAACAGGGCCCATCTCCTGGGACATTCAGAAGTGCAACTGGTCTTGTGCTTCCTAGGGACCTTTGGGGCAGCTCCACCACAGGGTATTATCGGGGTACCATCAACCTCATTTCCCCCAGTCTCCCCCATCGTTAGGTCTGAGGCCCAGCTGGGAGTGACCTGGGCTCAAGGGGGCTTGGGAAGGGACAGGAAGGCCCCCACTGACAGTTTCTTGGGGCCCCTGCAGAGATCTGCCTGCTGACGCGGGGTCGGCGAACAGCCAGTGTCCGGGCTGACACCTACTGCCGCCTCTACTCCTTGAGCGTGGACAACTTTAATGAAGTGCTAGAGGAGTATCCCATGATGAGGCGGGCCTTCGAGACTGTGGCCATTGACCGGCTTGACCGGATTGGTTAGTAGAGAGCCAAGGGAGGGAGGGTGGGAAGGGAAGAATAAGAGGGTCAGAGGATAAGGAGCCTGAGGGAGGGTATGGAAGGGTCATGAGATAGCAGAGCCAGGAGAGCCACTAAAGAACATCTATAATGAAAGGAGTCTTGGCACACAGAATGTCAAAGCTGGATGGAAGGGTCCTGGGAACATGGGATGTCAGAGCTGGGAGGGTGGTTAGGACCCAGAATGTCAGAACTGGGAGGGCCCTTAGAACACAGGATGTCAGGGCTGGGAGGGCTCTTAGAACACAGGACGTCAAAGCTGGGGGGGCCCTTAGAACACAGGATGTCAGAGCTGGGAGGGCCCTTAGGACACAGGATATCAGAGCTGGGAGGGTGCTTAGCACCCAGGATGTCAGAGCTGGGGTGGGGAGTGAGGGGCCTTAGAGATCATATACTTCATTCTCATTATCTTACAGAGGAGAGATTAGTCCCTAAGAGGCAAAGGGATTCTCCCAGGGACCCATAATGTGTCACATTTGAACCTGGGTCTCCTGTTCCCTGAATCCCCTGCCTCCTAGGTACTGTATGGAGTGAGGTTGCCCTGTCCCAGGAGGAGCTGGGGACAGTCCCCCAGGGGCCTCCTGTCCTTACCCCCACCCTTTCTGTCCTCCTCTCCCAGGCAAGAAGAACTCAATCCTTCTGCACAAGGTCCAACATGACCTGCACTCGGGTGTCTTCAACAACCAGGAGAACGAGATCATCCAAGAGATTGTGAAGTATGACCGGGAGATGGTACAGCAGGCGGAGCTAGGCCAGCACCCCGGGCTTTACCCGGCAGCCCAGCCCCAGGTCACTTCAGCCATCGCCACTCTGCAGCAGGCGGTCGCTATGAGCTTCTGCCCGCAGATGGCCAGCCCTCTGGTGGGTCCCCTGGCGCTGAGCTCCCCCCGGATGATGTACGCCCAGGCCGTCCCCAGTCCATTCTCAGTCTCGCCCATTCTCTTCCAAGCCCCTCCACCACCTCAGCCCCCTCCTCCCCCGGCCACGGCCAGTCCCCCATCGCAGAGCCCACGGGCTAGCCGGACCTTCCCGTATGGGGCCAAGGGCGAGTCGGGTTCTCAGCTCTCGCTAGGCCCAGCCCGAGCCCCAGGCTCACCCCAGAGGCCCGCTGCCCACAAGAGCACACAAGCCCTGCACACACCCTGCCTGAGCCATGAGTCCAGGCCTCTGTCTGCCTCCCAGCCCTCCCTGCCCCAGCCCTCAGGCCCCAGCCCTGGCCCCCCACCCAGCACCTCCAGGGAAGCCAGCAGCTCCACTCCACGCCTGGGACCTGGCCCGACCCGCCTCACCCTGCCACACCAGCTGTCCAGTGGCTCCGTGTATGCAGGCCCAGGCCCAGCCCCAGCCCAGGACTCCGGGGCCACCCGAAAGGATTCTGCTGCCAGCGCTCACGAAGTGGACTCAGCCAGATCAAGGCTGTCTTCCAACTTGTGACCCTTGCTTGGGCCTAGGATGGGGCTAGTAGCTGGGGCCAGGTTGGGGCGGAGGGATTCACTGCCTCCTCTCTCCCTTACCTCCCCAGGACTGAGGTGACCCGGAGGGGAGCCTCTGGGGGGGACCAGGACCTGGGCCCTCCCCCTGCTCGGCCTGGCTCAGTCCTGGCTCAGTCCTGTCATCCAAGACCAAAGCCCTATCTCATTCCTGCTGACATTCAAGAGAGCCTTTGCTCTCTTCTCTGCATCATAGAAGCCATAGACCTTTAGCATAGACATCCATGTGTGTCCGTCTGTGTGTGTCTGTGTGAGTGAGGGGGCCTGAGCTCAGGCGAGGTAGACGATGGCTGATTTCTTCACGCAGCCCCCTCCCCAGCCCCTGCCAACTTCCCAGCCCCTTGGTTGATCAGAGAAGGCTCATCTCTGCATCCCAGTCCTTCTGTCCTTTCCCAGGCACCATGGTACCGAGGCCTTGCTTTGCCTCTCCTAGATAACTATAGGATATAGAATAAAATGTAGAACGTAGAACATAGGCTGTCAGAGCCGGAGGAGACCCTAGAACATAGGATGTCAGAGCAGGAAGGGCTGGAGACACTGGCCAGTGCCCCATTTTTTCTAGATGGGGAAAATGAGATTCACAGAGAGGAAGGGGTGTGTACGAGGTTAGGAGGGGCAAAGCCCTAACTTGAACTGAGTCCAAGACTAGGCTTCTTCCCATTATACTATGTCACCTACTAGACCTAGTCGGATAGGTTTCCTGCTCCCCTAAAAATAAAAATAAATAATTTTTAAAGATGAAAAAGGGGCCTCCTCCCAGTTCTCCACTCTCATCCCTGCTTCCCAGGATGTTAGGGACTCTGGCCCCTTGCTTTCCTTCCTTTCTCCTCTGAGCCACCCTCAGCATCAAGGTTAGGGGGGCTTATGTCACCTCTGTGCCTCAGTTCCCCCATCTGTAAAATGGGGGGAGAATGCTACCCTGCCTCTCCTAGGGTAGGTGCTTGGGGATCCTCAAGGGGTGGTGGGCCACTGGCTACTGGTCCCTTGGATCTCTTCCCAGAAACCCCAAACAAGACCAGGGTTGTCCCACTATCCAGGGACATCGAGGTCAGGCAGCTTTGCAGAGGCCCCCTTGCCCTGGTGTGTGTTTTCCTCAGTCTGTATCCCTGTTTTTTTTTTTTTTTGTTGTTGTTAAGCGTAGTGTCCAGTCCAACTGAGCTGCTGCCCTGCCTTCCCACTGCCCCTGCCTTTGCCTGGTGACCCTGAGACTAAGGTTGTAGAAGTCATCCTGCCTAGGGCACCATGGTCCTCTGGGCAGCGTGTGGTCCATGCTGTCTGTCCTGGTGTGTGTATGTGGACATGCACAAGCACCGTTTGTCCTGGTGTGTGTCGGTGTGTTGTGTTTGTGTGTGTGTGTGTGTGCGCGCGCGCTCGTCTGCATGTCCTGAATTTAGAATCCACAGCTTGGCCATACTGGAGGCTCAGGGGACATGGGGAGACAGGATGGTTCAGGGGTCTGAGCCCCATGGGTAGGAGAAGGTGGCTGAGGGGTAAAGCTCGAAGTTGGGTTAGCAGGCCTGGCTCTGGAGAGTATTGGCTAAGCCTGTCTCCCTGTTTTTTTTCTTCATTCACAAAATGGACTCCCCTGGCTCCCATTAGTCTCACCAGTGGGGAGTGAAAAAGCAGCAGCCACAGCTGGCTCCCAGCCAAAGAGACCCTCACCTTCCTTCGGGGCCCATGGGACAGGGGTGGGGGCAGTCTGGAGAATTCCCCTAGAGATGTCTTCTGGGACTCTGAGATGAGTGGAGGAACATGGTTACACAAGTAGCCAATACCTGTGTCTGCTTTCCTGAAGTGGGAAGAGTGAGGGTGGCGGGGGGGCACAGGGGGGAGTCTTAGCTCTGGGGTCCTCACCCCACACTGAGTTTTTATCAGATCACTCAGCCGTTCACCCCTAATCACTCAGCCTGTCTCCCTAACTGAGGCTTCCCCCTCCCCAGATGGGTACCACTTTCCACTCCCTCACCCATCCAGCTGCTGCCATTCTGTTGAATGTATAACTGATAACAGGACAAGAGGTGGCAACTCTCGAGTCTTGTCTCCAACTAACCTGACGGGGCCCCTTCGGGAGACCCCCACCCCACTCCCACCCCATCCTGTGCAATAAACATGAGTGCATTGGCCTCCTATGCTTCTGTCTGGTTCCTCCAGTCCCTGGCTTGGTGGGGGCATGATGCCAACCCCTCTGGGCCGAACACCTGGGACCATCTACCTCCCTCTTCTATATCATGGCAGGAGGGAAGAGTTGGAGGGAAGAGTTGAATTTGGAGTCAGAACCAGCCTCCTTGTGACCTTGTCACCTCTGATCTGTCAGCCTCTTCCATGGGTCAAATAAAGGTGCTTGGGTTAAATCAGGGGTGGCAAACTCCAAACAGAACTGGGGGCCACTAACCCCTATGGAAGGGGTTTGCATATTGACTTGGAAAACCACATTTATGCATTTCTCCTACTATAATTTGCTTTGTTAAATATTTCCAATTACACTTTAATTTGGCAAGTTGTGGGCCACGTGTTTGACAACTCTGGGAGTATGTCCTTTCTAGCTCCAAACCCCAGATTCTGTAAATAGCTATTCCTTTCTGTCTTGGGGGGGACCAATGACTTCCAACTGGGTTAGAGAGAATGGCTCTTGGAAGCCATGCCTGGCAACCTGCTTATTCAGAGGCATTTGGCCCAAGGGCCTCCCTCCCTCCTTCTCGGCTACTTTACTACCTGGATTATCTGGGGCAAATTCTTTACTGTCTCTAGGTCTACTTCCTCTACAAAATAAGGAGGTTGGATTGAAAGGTGCTAAACCTGTGTCTCCTGGCAGCCTGGGGAGGCCTATGGACCCCTTATAATGTTTTCAAATATGTAAAATACATAGGATTAGAAAAGGACACCAATAATATTGAAATTGTTGTGAAAATGACTTTTTTCTTTAACTGCACAGATACCAGGGTAAGCAGCTCTGGACTAGATTTTTAGCCCTTTGCGTTCAAAGAAGCCATGTTTCTTTCTTAACCTGGCCCAGGGTTGGCCTCCTCTTCTGCTTAGCCTTCAGAATGAGATAACTGTAGGCTAGGCCAGGCTTGAGACCCCCTTCCTCTGTGTCTGTGTGTGTAGGGGCAGGGCTTGGAGTTGTTCTACATACACGGTGTCTTTTACCACTCCACCTTCTTGGGGAGCAAAGGGCCCCACCACCAACCTCTGGCATCAGCAGTACCAAGCCCACAGCTGACAGCAGGTGTCCTGGTCTCCCTTGTGCCTAGAGGCAGGGGCCCAGCAGGGGTCTCTGCCCTGTGCTGTCGTGGCTCCAGTGGGAGATACCCAGGTGCCAGTCTGTGGGCCTGTGGGAAAGAGGAGGCCAACGGCTATCCTCCAAGATTTTTCACCTTGGAGGCTGGCTCGAGCCCTGGACAACCTTCTTTCTTTAGAGCTCACTGGGGAGGTCAGCCAAATGTCACTAAGCCCTTGGAGGCTATTTCTGTTACTTAACCTTCTCCCCCAACACTGGGGGCAGGGACAGACTCTAGCCATTTGGCTACTGTGGAATCTAGGGCTTGCTTTTAGTCTCAGGCTGCTCTCCTTCCAGTTCCCAAAGGGGCATGGAAGCAAGAGACTGGGACACCTTGCCTTCTTCCTGTGGAGGGAAGGTTTCAAAGCCTGGAGTGTTCGAAGGTAGGATGGGTCTAAGCTGAGGCCCTCTACTCCAGGCAGGAGAAAGGTCACCTTTTCTGCTGCCCGACAGTCTCCTTGTCCACATGACAGCAGAAGTTAGAGAGGAAGGCTGCGGGTTCCACTGTCCCATCTCCTATGATGAGGCTCATATTACAGCGCAGCCAGTCTATGCCTCAGAAACTCTCCCAAATTAGCCCTGCAGCTTTGGGGAGCCAGCAGGGAAGCCTATGGGCCCCAAATCCAGGCAGCCCCAACCGCAGAGGCAACCTCCCTCCCCCACTGAAGCCCCTGCCTGCTCTTAGCACAAAATTCCAGTGTCTCCTGTGAAAACTCCAAACCACACTGCTCAGTGTGAAATGGAGAAAGGGAGCCCAAGATGAGTTTTTAGCCAGAAAGACAGACAAGGCCAGAGGAAGCCACTTCCTCTGAGCCACTGAGTGACAATAGACAAGGAGGCCTAGAAAAGCTGGGCTCTGGTCTTGGCTTGTTTTCCCCTTCTTCCCCTGATCCATCTGTGAAATCTCCATTCTGACAGCAGCAGGTCAGATCAGGCTCCTCAGTGGGGCTTCCCCCTTCTACCACCCCCCCACTTGCAATCTAAGGTCTCTGTGGCTGGCGACTTGAGACAGCAGGGCTGGACAGAATGCACTCTCATGGGGGTTAACAGCTTTTTATTTACACTACTATACATGGGCCAGAGGTTTCTGAATGCTCAGTATGGACAAACAGGCAAAAGTATGGAAAATCCTGTGGTCATCCTGGAAGTAGGGGAATCCTGTCTAATCCCAACCCTGCATCACTCCCCTGTGACACGGACCCTTGGTACTCAGTTGGAGTGGGGTGGGGGGGTGGGGGTCAGGAGGCTGATAAGTGAGTAAAGAATGTGGCCTAGCCCCAGTACTTTCTGGGAGGTCAGCTGGGAGAGCTAGGAGCAGCTAAAGCTGAGAAACAGCTCCGGGAGCACTCTTGTGAGCCATCCCCCCAACCACTGCCAGCCTGAGTGCTGACAGTTGAAGGGGACACAACCCCTCACTGCCAGATCAGCTTGTCCTTGGCCTGAGGCAGGACAGACTCTTGGCAGGAGCAATGCAGAGGGGGCCCAAAAGGCATGGACCAGGAGGAACCCCTGGCAAGGGCCCTTTGAACAGTCTCAAAAACAGCCCTGGCACCCTCAGGGGTGTCTGGCATGCTCAGAGACATCTTCAGCTGAAGAAGTAGGTGGAGTTCTTCACATTCTGTAGATCAAAATTTCCTAAAAAAGGGATGGAGAAAGGAATGAGTCAGTGGAGCCGGGGCTCTTCCATCACTCATCAGAACATCCTGAGAGAGACTCGCTGTCAAGAGCCAGGGGAACGGAGGCTGAGGCTGCAGGCCAACAGTCCTGGGTTCCCTTTCCAGGTGTTCATGCACAAAGGCCCAGTGTGTGAGACTCAGGGCAGAGGCTACAGGGCTGGAGCCAAAGCCTCTCTGCAGGGTGGGCTGAGTCTTGTCTGGAGTGGGGAGGGCATGGGAGGCAGGATGGAACTGGAGGGAGATGAATCAATCAAGAGGGCAGTTCCCAGACACCATCCACACAATGCCTCTTGGGGCTCTGTTCTAAGATGGGGCAGGGGCAAGTAAGGAAGGATGGGAGTGGCCAGAGGGGGTCAGCTTGTCCCTGGGAGCCTAGGAAGGCCAGCTCCCAAGGGCAGACAGTCTGGATGCTCCTCTCCTCCCCATCCCATGCCACAGAGCCATCTGGCCTTCCTACCTCTTTCAGGCACATGAGACAGCATCCTTAGCAGCTTCTCATTGACGGACTTTTCCTTAGAGGAATCATGAGACCTAAGATCAAAGCCCAGAAGGAAAAAATCAACAGTCAGAGATTGACCAGCTAACAGCAGAGAGCCAGCGAGTGGCCTGGAACCCAAAGGACAGGGTTTTCTGGGAATCCTGAGAGGAGACCACTAAGGACAGCAGAGAGACAGGCAGAGGTCAGATAAGGAAATATTCACTGCAAGGGGAGAAAGTCTAGAGTGATTTGGGTTTGATTTTCCACCCAGAAATACTGTTGAACAGCAATGGGGGTGAATTGGAAAGCACTGCAGAGACCTGGGGTCTATTCCAGGCTCTGCCTCAACTTGGCACATGCCTTCCCCACTCTGAGCTGAAGCTCTGCCATCTGTCCAACGAGTGGCCTGGCCTCCGTGATCCCTCAGGGACTGCTAGGGCTCAGTCACTGGGTCAGAGACCCTTGTGCCCCAGGGAGGAGAGTCCCAATGCCAAGTCTCCTGGTCCAGCTGCCCTCTCAACTCCCTGGAGAAGGCTAGAGCTGAGGAGGTTGAGCAAGCCTTCTCCCTGTCAGCAGAGGCCCCCTGGCCACTGGGAGGAAGAGGGGAGGGGAGGTGGTTACTCACTGGAGTTTAGAACAGTATTTCTGTACGAGGTACTGAGATAATTCCTGCAGAATGGGCTGACTGTGCAGATTCACAAACTGTTCACGACAGATCTGGAAAGCAGGAGAAAAATGAAGCTTTAGTCTCCTTCCTGTCCCTTTTGGATGGGGAGAGAAATGGAGGAGATTCCCAGCTGAGAAACGTCCCCCCTCCCAGCAGAGATCACCCCGACTATGGCCCAGCCTTGCTCAGCCTCATAAGCAATGGCGCCAAGGGGGACCCACAGCAGTCCTAGTCTGGGCTTCTAGACTCTTGAGGCACCTGCTACCTTGGAGTTGGCTTCAGAAAGAAACACACCACCTAGCCTCTGAAGCCCTGCCCTGGTTACTGATGGCCCAGAGGGAGAGGGAAGGTGAGGGATGGGAAAAAGGAAGTTCACAGACTCTCCAAACAGGAGAGACCTCAGAACCTGTCTAGCCCCCTTCCCCTTTTATGTGTGAATGCCCTTTGGGCCTCCCATGACGAGAGTGACTGCCAGCACCTCTGAGAGCAGCACAGGAGTACCTAGAGTGCTCCTGCAATCTTCACCCTCTACCTCAGAGCCTATGAGCATGGCAGGGAAGGACACTCACCTCATTCATGAGGTCCACAGTAGAGGCATGTGTCCAGAAGCAGTCATGCACAGAGACAAAGGTCAGTCCCTTCCTAGGAGGCAGGGAAAGGTTAGCACTGGGGGCTGGTGTTACAGGAGGGAGCAGGGTTGAGGGGTGGGGAGAGAACAAATTAACTCTCTAGAGACTGACTTCACACGAAGCCCAGGAGAACAGCTGTTGGCTGCCAAGGCCCCGCTCTACTCTGAACTCTCAGATCCTTCATCTAGACCTGAAGCTGCTCCCTCCCTGCCAAGGCTCCCAGCTTGCTAAAGGAAGAGTTAAGGGAATAAAACTCAAGAGGCCCATAAGCAGAGCTCGGGGGATAGGGGACCTAGGAGCTTTATGGCCCAGGCAAATGACACAGAGGAAGACCCACCCCACCCCTCCCTGAACATGCACCCACACCCATACCCATTGAGCCGTAACAGGAACGGAAGTGACCAGGCCAAGCTGAAGAGTATTGTGTACGGGGCAAAGGGTCAGGGAATCAAGACTTTCTACAAGCAGGTAGATGAGGTTGTTTCTTACAAGCTGTTGGTGGGGCCACCTCTGCCACACCCACATACCAGCTGTGCACCCTGGGCCTGCTCACCTGTGACAGTACAAGGCTGTCAGCATCATGTGGGTGGAGTCCAGAGAATGGATGAAGTTGGGGGGGAAAGCATTCTTCTGTTTCAAGGTGTTTGGTTTCCTGTGAGGACAAGGGGAAGGTGCTGCCTGTCCCACTGGGCTCCTGGGCCCCAAGACCTCTTTCTCCTTCTCCTCCTTATTCCCAACAACTCCCAGTATGCAAACCGCCAGTCCCAATCTGAAGCAGGACTAGATCCCCAGGCCACTGAGAGGGGATGGATATCACTACTGAGCACTTTTAAGAAATCAGTGCCTGGGATGCGAGGGCCCTCAGCCCTTGGCTAAAAACTGGTTCCCCTGGCACAAGGCTGGTGAGGAAGAAGCCATAGTGGAGAGTGTTCTGAGGCGGGTATGTGGGACAGGTGGTGCTAGGGTCTTAAATCAAAGACAGGCACTTATTCCCCATGACTTGGGGCCTGTAGGAGAGGTCGGTCACTCACTGGTTGACATCAGTGTAACTCAGGAGGCACAGAGACTGCAGATTCCCAGGAACCTGACAAGAGAGTGAGGAAGTCACTCTTGGGACACAGACACAGACAAAGACACACACATACACGTTTCAGGAGGGAGACGCAAGAGGCAGCAGGGATCTGCTCAGGGAATGTGTCACTTACGATGATTTTCTGTGTCTTGTGATACGGTTGAATGACAGGAAGGCCCAGAGGGGTGACCCACTGCACAGTGGACCCTGACTTGGAGATGAAGTAAGCACTCTTTGTCAGCCAGTCCTACAGAACCAGGATTGGGGGACAGAGGGTAAGTGTGAGGTGAAGGCTCTGAGAGGAAGGTAGAAAGATGCACAGATTCAGAGTTCAAGGGCCTGGGTTTGAATCATAGCTCCATGACTCAGGATCTCGGTGACTTTGGATAAGTCCCCCTCTTCCTGAGCCTTGGTTTTCTTATCTGGATTTCACAGATCCATGAGTACCCCCTGACATGGGTGCCTCCCAAACCACCCTGGGCCCAATTGTCTGGTAATGAACCTCCCTACACTAAGTTAGGCCTTCACAAGTAAGGAAACAGAGGCCCATAGAGTGAGAGTGACCGAACCAAGGATTTGAACTCAGGTCCTCCCATTGCACCACAATGCCTCCCCCACTCACAGGCTTTCCTTGGCCTCTCAAGGGGTTGCGCTCATGATTAACCAAGATAAAGGAGAAGTGCTTACAGACACAAAGAGGATGCTTCACCATGCCTGGGAGGAGGAAAACAACAGTCCTGGGACCTCCAGCTTAACTAACCAGCTGAGCCTTGGTCACTAAGGATGGGGCACTCCCTCTGGTAAGAAATGTTCCTCCCCTGCTGTGAGTGGACCCAGCGATGTATGGGGTATATGGGGAGGACTGGGGGGGAGGATTGCAAATCAATTCAATTTGAAGTCTTGTCTGCGGAGGTTACTTGGGAAAAAGGGGGGGGGGATCAGCATTCAAGCTGCTAAATGAGGGTGGTAGACTGAAGGCCCAGCTTAGGAAGCTGGCTTTGCCTGCACACTAGGGCAAGATGGATAGTGCCCGTTTTAAAACATGTTTAAGGTTTACAGAGAGCTTGCCTCACAACTCTCTGAGGCAGATGGTATGAGTATTCTCACCGTGCTCTTACAGATGGGGAAATTGAGGCCCAGAGAAGTGAGACTTGCTCTTTCATGGTCATGTAGCCAGTGGCAGAGAAAACGCAGGTCTTCTGGTTACCATCTTAGAGTTCCTACCAAGACTAAGGCTGCCCCTGCCAGCTGCCATGCAGACAAAACTCAGGCGGGCTGCGCACGTCCTCCAATAGCCTCAGCCCATTCATGAGGCGCCCACAGGGCTTGGCAAAGGGTGGGGGAGGAGGTACCTGGATTTCCCTGGTTGCCGAGAACATCTCACTGAGGCTACTGAAGACCAGCTGGGAGAGGTACGTGGAGGCTTCCCACACATACTCCTAGGAACAGGAAAGAGAGGCAGTCAGCTGCTGGTGGCTGGAGTGCGGACTGCCCATCCAGAGCACCATGGTGAGAGTGCCATCTGTGCACAGGGGGCATTTAATGTTTGTTGAATGACTAAATGAAAGAATGGAGAAGGAGATGAACAGTGAAGCCTCACTGACTGGAAAGGCGAAGGTGGGTATAGGATTATAGCCTACAAAACATTCAGGCCTAAAGAAGATGAGGTCAACAAATGCTGGAAACTCAGGGGCCCCTGGGAAGCCTGGAAGACAGAGGTGTAAAGTGATCAGAAAAGCCCTCCACGGCCCAGCAGCCAGTGACTCTGCGGACTCCAGCGCCTCAGAGGTGAAGCAGGATGAAAACAAATAAGGCTCAAGAGAGTTCAGAGAAATTCAAGGATGAGGGAGGGGCCTTGCTGGGTTGTGAAGAGAATGACCATGACCTGTATTGGGGGGTGCGGGGTGGTCACAATTACAAAGCACACTTTCCATCTGTTCTTCTTGTAAACCTTTAAAACAATCCCAGGAAGGAGGCTAAGCAAGGGTCACTCTCTCCATTTTACCAAAGAGACTGAGGCTCTGGGGGACATTACTGGCGGAGGAACTTTGGGCCAAGGCCCCTTTTCTCTCTGTAAAATGAGGAGGAATGACCCAGTGACCTCCAAGGGCCTTTCCAGCTTTAACTGGAACTTGCCCAAGGTCACACGGGATGTCAGGTGCTGAAATGGCCCCTAGATGTCCTGAATCAATGCCAGCCCAGGGCTCTGGCTGAGTGCCAGACTCCAGTTAAACATGCTTGGGACCTCCACAAACCCTATTACCCAGAGCCTGGGGCCAGCCTGACCACAAGAATGCAACAGCAAAACAATGGGGATATATGGCTCAGGGGGAGGATGCTAGAAGGAGTTCAAACCCCATCTCTGCCATCAGAGGAGTTCCTGGGCAGGTGACTTAACCCAGCTAGGCCTCACTTTACTCGTTTAAAATGTGGGAAAAAACTTTCACAGACAATCTCTCAGACAGGGGTCTCATTTCTCAAATATATGGAGAACTTTGTAAATAGAAGAATACAAGTTACACCCCAAATGATGAATGGTCAATGTGAACAGGCAGTTTTTCGATGAAGGAATCAAGACTATATATAACTATATGAGAAAATGCTCTAAATCATTACTAATTAGAGAAATACAAAATTAAACCAACTTTGAGAGATCTTATACTCATCATATTGGCTAAAATGCTAGACGCCCTTCAGTTGGGGAATGCCTAAATGACCTATGGTGCACGACTGTGATGGAACACTGCTGTGATGCAGGAAATGATGAGCTGGTTTAGAACTAGAACAAGGAAAGACTTGGACCTAGGAAGGAAGATACTACCCCACTCCAGAGAAAGAACTGACAAAAAGAAAAATGCATAGTAAGGTCTTACATATGTGTACATGTGTGTATATGTATGTTTACAGGTGTGTATGTGTGTGTGTGTATGTATATATAATCCTGCTTAACTGTAGCTGGGGAGGTGGGGGGGGGTGGGAGGGGAGAAAAATAAAATAAAAAGTGCATAGTAGAAAACCTAGAAGGAAGCACAGAAAAGCTGGGCTGCTTTGAAAACAATGTGTAGGATTTATTATCTAGGTTTTTGGGAAATGGAAATTTACTGCTCTATATCAAATTTTCTCTTATGTTCTGCTGTGTACATGAAAATGTCCTTTTTTTTGGTTTTATGTTTAAGTTTAAAATGAATAAAAAATTTAAAAAACAAAACAAAGTCTGAAGGAGGGTGACTCTGGCCCTCCAAGGGCCTTTCCAGCTCTCAAAGTACAGTTCACTGTTGCACAGGTGATTTTGGGGGAGGGAGCCCCCAGAAGCCTCATAAGCAGGATAGTTTTATTTGGCAGAGGCCTAGAGGATGGACTGGACACAGGGAAACACTGAAGGCAGGAAGATCAGCCAGGAAGGAGACTGTCACAAGAGGCCAGGCCACGGGCCAGAGAAGGAATGGATAAATACAGAACAATACCAAGAATAAACAGATCCTGGTAAGTGACTGGGAAGGGAACAGGAGTGATTTGCCCAGACACTTGTCAGGAGGCGCTAAAGAGCACGTCCCAGGCTTCCCCTTGCCATAGCTGCAGCCAGCAGCCAGCTCTCTGGCCATCTGCAGTCCCTTACTCTCAGTGATGGTGCATGCAAGAAAACACGTGCACATTTACCACAAACGTGCCCTAGAAAAGGTTTGAGGAGAGGCGCCAAGTGTGGTGTGGTGTCCTGATTCACGGTAAGCTCACAGGCGGGGGGGAGCCATGGTTTGAGAACCAGTGACTTGAGCGCACTGCCCTGAAGCCTCTAAAGGGGAGGGAGATGTCTGGAACAGGTGAGTGTAGAAAGCTAAGAGGGCATGCCTGAGCGCAAAGGCCACGGACTAAAGTCCTCACCCGGGAGGGAAGGGCACATCGCCCTGGCCCTACGAGGACCGACCTTGGGGAAATCATCCAGCTCCTTCAGGCGCTTCTCGATCTGCAGCCGGCCACCATAGCGTGTCACACCATAGACCACCGTCATCACCGTCTGCTTTACAAGTTTGCGGCCAATGAAGCCCTCCAGAGCTTGGGCTATGGAGCGCCCACTGGCAGCATCTTTTCTGCGCTGCTCTTCCACCTATGCAGGAGAGAGGGGCCAAGGGCCTGAGATCACGGCCTCTGACCTGGGACTGTCCAGCCTCCAAGAGGCAGGGTGGCCAAGAGTCTCAGCCTGGGGAGAGCAAGAAGCCTGGAGGGAGGGAGGCAAGTAGCCTTACCAGCTGAGCCACGCCGCTGTACACATCTTGAGGAACGTCGCAGGGCATCAGGTTGACAGAGATAGCCCCAGTGACGTCTCGGCCCAGAGCTGCATAATGCTGGAGCCCATTACAGGAACCATCCTGGAGAAAGAAGCCAGGTTTGGGGAACAGTTCAGAGGATCTTGGCCAACTCTCAATAGGCAAACCTACCGAGCAGGCCAGGACAAACAGCAAAGGTGGAAATGGACCAACAGGGGTTAGTCTGGCCCAGTCATGTAGATGGGGAAGAGCAGTAAGAGGTACCAGCTTTAAACTCAAAAGAAAAGGAAGCCAGGTAGGAGGAGGACTATGAAGACTCCATGGAAAAGAGGAAGAGAGCAGCTGCGCACAAAAACTAAAGCTGAATACAAAAAAGGAAAGCTTGGGGCGGGATGGGGGAGGGGAAGAAAGCAGGAAGGGAAGTCCATTTGGTCTGCCTGTCCTGGAATGATATCACAGCCATTAGGAGGAGAGTAGAAGATCCCCCATCTCTGTGGGCAGCAAACCCTTTGAGCCTGTTTGATCACATAATGGGATCATGCAAATCTCCTGTAATGGCTATAGAAGACCTGGTCCCCTGCCCAAAGGGAAGGATGCCGGAGGATGAGCCAGAGTACCAGGGCTTCAGCTTTGGTCCAATCTCCTTCCGTCAGTTCAGTCTTTTTTCCTGATTTGGTTCAAAGGCCCTTCTGCTTGTCCAGCCAGCACCTCAGTTTAGTCCCTTCTCACCTGGACTTCATGGATGGTCCCCCTTCTTCCAGCCTCTCCCCTCTCTGATCTACACAGCTACAAAAGTGACATCCCAGAAGACCACTCCTCAGCTCAAAAAGGGTCAGAATTCTTTATGACTTCTGGGATAGGATACAAATTGCAGACATTCAGAGATCTCTGAAAGCTGGCTCCGATGGATCTTTGTGCCAGGCCAGCTGGACACATGCCATCACCCTCCTCTGTGCCTCTGCCCCTCAGGCCTGGGATGTTTGCTTGCTCACATGGGCTCACAGAATCTCCAGCTCCCTTCAAGGCTCAGTTCAGGCACCACCATCGAGGAAAGGCCTGGCCCAGACTCCCCACTTGTTAGTGTTCTCCCCATTGCCCTAAAAATTACTTGGCCTTGATGTGGATATGGTTTCTATTTACTGATCTGTGTTATTTCTCCCTAGGAATGAGGGTGAGGCCATTTCATTCCTGCCTTTTATCCCTGGGGCTTGGCACATAGAGGCCCTTAAGAGATGCTGGTTGAACAGAGCCCTCAGAGTCGTTTGGGGGGGAGGGGAGTGCTACCAGGTGCTCTAAGCCATCTGCTCCTCTCCGCAGTGTTCTGCCCAACCTCACTGCTCATAGAAAAGTGGGTATGCAAGGCCATGAGACCTGTCACTGAACTCCACAGCCAAGAAGGGGACTAGTGGATACTTGAAATCACAAAGGCCTGAATTCCAATCCAGCTTCAAACACTTCCTAGCTGTGTGATCCTGGGAAAATATTCTAACTTGTCTGCCCCAGCTTCCTCAACTGTAAAATGAGCATTATAATAGCACCCGCCTCCTGGGGTTGTTGTAGGAGCAAACGAGATAACTGTAAAGAGAGCTTAGCACAGTGCCTGGCATGTAGTAGGCGTTTAATAAATGCTTGTTTCCTTCCTTTTCTATCTCAGGGGGGAAACCATGCTGGTTTCCGTAACTGCCCACAGAATTTTAGAGGTGGAAGGAACCTCTGAGATCTGGCCCCACTTAAACCTGAACAGAAACTCCTGTATCTAACAGCTAACTAACCTCACAGGGCCCATGCAACTCAGATTCCAAGATTCTTTAAACACACGTTCTCCACAAGTGATCCTCTGGCCTCCAGTGATAGGATGCCCTTCTTCCTGAGGCAGCCTGTTGTCCTATGGAACAGTTCCAATTTGGGGGAAATTCACGGGTTTCCCAGGAATTTCCCCATATGCCTTCTCCAGGCAGCATTCCACTATGGATGCAGCCATTCACTCACCTCTACTGCCACTTACCTGATGGACGGGGAAATGGGAGATGTAAGCTTCAGGGTCTGGTGACCGGACAGCATTGGCGATTTCCATGCAGCAGGCAAGGGTCTGCCAGGGCTCATCAACATCCATCCACCACTTCTTTCCCTGAGGAGAGGAAAGGCAGCTGATTAACCGATGCTGGCCGGCCTAACCACCAGTTCAGTAACTTGGCACCCCAGCCAGCACACGGTCCTCCAGTGGCAGGAGGTGACCCTGGATGCTCCCCTTAACCCAAGCCTGAGCAGGAGAAGCCCAGCAATCCTGCCTCTCCCATTACAACAGTCTGTGGCTACTTGCACCTACAGTTATCGGATTGTCTGCCGAGTCCAGGATGTCCTCCAAGATCTCATTGGCATAGGCCAGGCGGGCCTGCAGAGGCTCTCTCTTCTTGAGGCCTGTCAAGTTGATGAGGTGAATCTTTAACCAATCTAGGCCCTTGGGGCCCAAGGGTTTGCCTTCAGCAAACAGCAGGATGGCCCGGGTCAGGTCACTGCCCAAGTGGTTGAAGTGCGGCGGGCAAGGGTAAGCACGGCCCCGGAAGTCCATGT
Source organism: Trichosurus vulpecula (assembly GCF_011100635.1). Taxonomy (NCBI): domain Eukaryota; kingdom Metazoa; phylum Chordata; class Mammalia; order Diprotodontia; family Phalangeridae; genus Trichosurus; species Trichosurus vulpecula. Next base: position 53,462,603 of record NC_050573.1, on the reverse strand, counting down.
TGTGAGGAAACCAGAAGATCTGGTCCCGCAGGTGGTGGGCAATGGATAGCTTGTACAGGGCATCCATGCGCAGGCTGTACATTTCCCGGGCGGTCTTGTGGCACTGGGCAATTTCTCGCCGCAGCTTTGCCTTTTCTGAAGAGCTGATGTCTTTGGAGAGCTGGTAGGAAGGGGGTGTGGGGGCCTCCGAGACGGGAGGGGGCACATCTAGCTTCTTGCTGCCTTTAGCATTGAAGACAGAGATTATGAGGTCCAGCACTGGCTGGTTCACCTTCCAGGCACAGTTACCCAGCAGATTGAGGGCATCGAGTACTGGGTACAAGTGCTCCTGAGGGCAGCTCTCTAGTAGCTCCTGGTGCTGGAAAGTCCCCTCCAGGCAGCGCATCAGTTTGGTGGGGTGGAGGACATAGGCCCCAAAGAGAGGTGAGGTCCAAGGCTTGGGAGGGCACAGCATGGGCATGACAGAGGAGTCAAAAGTCAGTTCAGTGCAAGCAGCTTCAGCCAACAGCTGACTGAAAGTTGGGTGGGGTTTAATGAAACCAACCTGGAAAATCAAGAATCAAAAGGAAGATCTTTAGAATCAAGTTCGCCAGGGAAAAGAAAGGCTTCCATCCAGAATTCCAAAGCCCAGGCCTCCCATTCAGCTCATTTAACAAGAATGTAGAGAAGGACAAAATAGAAGCTAGAAGGGGCCTGACACATGGCCAGACCTAGCGATTATCCTTTCTTCTCCTGGGGAAAGTATCTTACTGGAGCCTTGGACAATATTCACCAGACAACCTGGGCCTTTAAAAAAAAAAAGCCCTGTGGACCTATGCTTGGTATATAGTAGGCACTTACTAAATGCTTGGTGATTTGAGAGAGGTGAGACAAGGCTGGAAGAGGCGATGGGAAGCCATGTAAAATAAGGCGACAGATACTACAGCACGAAATCAATAGGATCAGGAGATGGAAGAGTCCAAGAAGATCTTGCCACCATGAAGGTCAATGGGCCTGTAGCATCTTTACCTGCTTGATGGAGAGGAAGGAGTAAACGTGGTATAGCACAGGGATGAGTTTCTTCTCTGCCTGGGAGGAGAACAGATTGCTGGGTACGTGGACAGACTGCACCATTATTTCCACAAGTTGTGCTCCTAGGCGTACCAACACCATCTCTGGCCAGGCCTTCTCTTGAGTGAAGAAATCGGAACAGATGGTAGCTTCTGACTCCAAGGATTCCCAGTGCTCCCGGGGCAGGCATGAGTCCAGCTGCAAGGCCCAGAGAGAATCATCAGGGAGGAGGTTCCATCCAGTCACTCCTACACTCATCAGTCAGTGCCCCCCCCCCACTTTGGGATTCAATTTCTTCTGTAAACTGGATGCTAGACAAATTTCTTAGATACCTTCTAGCTCAAGGGCTCTCTAAGAGTTTGTTCTAAGGATCCTCACAGCCCTGACATCCTGGGTTCTAAGGGCCCCCTCAGTCCTGACATCCTGGGTTCTAAGGGCCCCCTTAACTCCAACATTCTGGGTTCCTTATAAGGGTCCTCTAAGCTTTAATAGTCTACGTTCTATGGACCCCCTCAGTTCTGATGTTCTTTGTTCTTAGGGCGCCCCCAGTTCTGACATTCTATGTTCTAAGGTCCTTCCCAGCTCTAACATCCTGTGTTCTAAGGGCCCACCCAGCTCCCTGCACCCACCTTACAGGACCCATAGAACACTTCCTCACAGAACCACTGGAGAACTTGTTAACAACATCCAGTATAAGACTGGGTTTGAGATAAGGGCCCTTGCTGGCCCTTCTCTGTTCTGAGTTCAAGCTGGAGGGGAGGGGCAGAGGAGGGAGGAAGGTCATACAAATCCTTTTTTACCTGAGTGTCCTTGGCCAAAAGATGTAGGTAATTCATATACTTCCTCTTTAGCTCATCTAATACAAAGGGTTTCATCTTTTTCTGGATTAAATTCTTCTCTTGAACCTTCATCGCAAGACTCGTGACTAGGTGGATTAAGGAATCTCCATGTGGAGGCAAGTTCAAGAGGGTCTGGACAGAAAAGACAGGGGTGAAACAGGCTTCAGGGGGCAGACAGGGCCATGAGCAGGCCATCAGAGGGCCCAGAGTCAGAACCTTCTGGATCCCCTTCCCACTGAGAGCAAATATGCCTGAAGAAATATGGATAGGTTGGTGCCTAGCTAAGGGCTATGGGAATCCAACGCACAGACTAATGCAAGCTAATAGCTCAGGAGACAAGCCAGCAGAGGTTGGCCACCTACTACACAGGGGCTGCTGCCAGGCCACCAGTGGGACAAGGGCACACGTTCTATAAAAACATTTAGAGCAGCTATTTCTGCATTGGCAAAGAAGTGTCTACTAAGGAGGTGCCTATCAAATGAGAGCAAGTCATGATATGTAAAAGACAACTACTGTGATGTAAGAAATGATGAAGGGGAGGGTTTCAAAGAAACTTGGGAAGATTTAAATGAACTGATAAAAAGTCACTCAACATGCATTTATTAAGCACCTACTATATGCCAGGTACTATGATAAACACAAGCGATACAAAGAAAGGCAAAAACAGTCCCTGTTCTCAAGGAGGTCATAATCTGATGGGGGAAAAGAACATGCAAAGAATATTTTTAAATGAGCTATAGATAGGATAAATTAGAGATCATTTCAGAGGGAAGACGCTAGAACTATAAAACATATACAAAATAAGCTGGCAAGAATCAAGAGAGAAAGCACTAGTAATGAAGGGGGATGAGGAAAGGCTTCCCGTAGAAGGTGGGATTTTAACTGAGACTGAAGGAAGCCAGGGAAGCCAGAGATGCAGATGGGGAGGGAGGGCATTCCAGACACAGGAGGGAGGGAAGGCAGATTTTGGTTAACTGAAAAAAAATGCAATTGAAGAGCAAACAAACAAGGGCACAGACTCCCCATGGATTAGCAGATACAGCCTATCAGTTCCAAGCAGAATGAGTCAAGAAAGCGGACAACCCTAATGGAAGTCCTTTTTTATGACTGAGGCCACACCTTTAAACACCACTTCATTGTGATGACCCACTTGCCTTGGGTCAAGATTCTGGAGCACATCAATTTCAGTCATCAAATAATTATTGTGTTAAGCACCCACTATGCACAAAGCCCAGGTTGAGGTGCAACAGATGCTGTGCCAAAGACCACGTTGTCTTTTCTGAATTCCCCAAAACATTCTTGCTTCTTTTCTCAGGTGCCTAGAATTTGGTGTCAACTGGGACCTTAGAGATCCTCTAGTACAACCTTCTTACAAAGGAGGAAACAGGCCCAGCAAGGAAGGAACTTGCCCAAGGAAGCCTGGGGAGTCCATGGCAGAGCAGAGACTAGAATTAAGGTCTTTAGGCCACAGGAGACTCCCTGCTCTAGTCCTTCTGCCAACAATCCTTCTTGCTTTTTTCCTCAACTGAATATCTTGAGGACTTTCCTTAAGCTAGCATGGGCCTCTCTACTCCAAGCACTGCTTAGTTATCCTGGGGTCTTTCACTGCTGAAGGAAATTCTATTTCCTGGTCTCTGTTTTGGTTTAAAAAAAACAAAAACATTCAGACAGGAAAGCAGCCAAAGATGTTCAGCGATCCTTTTAGAAGTGCTCTCTAAGGGCCCTTCTAAGGCCCTGTTCTAAGAGGAGCACCTCCCCCCCCCCCCACAAATTCTGCCAGCTCATCTTCTCAGGGCCTTTCTAATTCTACCACTTTTTATTCTTGGGTTCCTCCTTGCTTTGTTATCCTACATTTTCTAGCCTCTCCCAATCTAACATTCTACTATCTACCTTCCGTGGGCTCCCTTGGTTCTGACGCTGTGTGATCCAAGACCCCTTCCAGATATCTAGTCTATGGTTCCGTGATCTTGGTCTACTCACCTGGACCTCAGGGGCTGCCTTCTTAGCTCTCCTCATATGAAACCTACACCTCTAAACCCTGGAGTAATCAACTCCTCCTGTAAGAAACTCCCAATAGGGGACACAAGATCACGATTTCCCTCCTCCCCTTCATTTTCCTCCATCTGATGGAGTTGGTGAGGGAGCCAGAGCTGCTGGAAGCATGCTCTGATGACAGTCCCTTGAGAAGCCTGTCTACTGTGCTCCTCTTGGAATTGTAACTGGCCAGACTCCTAGAGAACTCTCCTCAGCCACCCCAGCACAGGCTCATCTCTTGGCTTTCTTTAAAAAAAAAAAAAAAAACAAACTTAATTTCATTTTCAGTTCCAAATTCTCTCTTCTCCTACCTTTCATAATCATTGAAAAGACAAGAAAAACAAAACTTATTACAAATATGTATAGTCTTGCAAAATAAATTCCAGCATTAGCCATGTCCAAAAAAAAAGGAAAAAAAAAGAAAGAGAAGAAAATAGACATCGATCTACTCTCTGTGACCCTCAGCTCTCCATGTGGGAGTTAGCAGCACGTTTCAGCATGAGCCCTTTGGAATTGTGGTAGGTCATTGTGCTGATCATAGCTCCTAAGTGTTTCAAAGTTGATTATCTTTATAATATATTGCTCTTGTTGTATACATATATATTTCTCCTGGTTCTGCTCATTTCACTCTGCATTAGTTCACAAGTCTTCCTAGGTTTTTCGGAAGCCCTCTTCATGTCTTGACTTTCTGACTATACCCAATCATGTTATGACTTCAGCTTTGGGTGCTAGGCAATGCCTATAGTGTTCTAGTCAATGATTTTAGAGTTGGGCTTCAAAGACAATCTAGTTCAGCCCCCTTATTTGATTCCCATTTAAAAGGGTTACAGATGAAGAAACCCAGCACCAAGAAGGTCGACTATTCTGCCCATGGTCATACAACTAGGAGGAGGAAGGGCTGGAGACAGAGACTGTGTACACACCACCCACTATCCTCTTTCCTACTCCAATATATTGTAATCATTCTTTCTGTAGGCTGGCATTTTTAGTTGAAAAAAGAGATGGAAGTTAAAGATTTTGGTAATTTAAAATGTTTTTAAACTACTGTGCAAGACCTCAATTATAACTGTTCTCCCCTCCATTTAAAATCTAACCAAAAAAATCACAAATTCTTCAAAAACATGACTGCTCACAGGTAAGACCAAATAAAGTATTTGTATACATGACTTTGTTGTAGGGAATTTATTGTAATCCACCCCAACAAAGCAGTTATTAAAGGGTCATCAGGCCCTGAGTGTATAGAGCCTTCTATTCTCTCTGGCTTACAATCTCTAGAGACCAGACTTTCTTCTCAGGGTGTTTTTTTCCTTTCGTGCCTTCTTAACCCATCACTCCTTGCTGAACTATCCTATGTGTAATGTGTCCATGGGGAGGCTCTAAAAGGCCTTCCTTAGCCCATCAGCACCTTAATGATTACTGGCTCCCAGGGTCTGATGGGGGAATACAGACAGTGCTGCTCCAGGGTCCTCTCTTCCCACTCTTCTGGGGGTTGAGAGTTAAAAGGAAAGAATGTGGGGTAGGGCCCTGGCTAGCTCAGCACAAGAAAAGACCAACTTTGGGCCTTTGCAAATATGAGCAAAGCTTTCCTTTGCAGCACATATTTACTTATCTGTGTAAATGTGGTTATCGTCCCCCTTCCCCTTTCTGAGAAGGTAAGCTCCTAGAGAGCAGGAACTGTTTCATTTCTGTCTCTGTGTCCCCAGCACACAGCCCACAGCCTAACATATGGCAGATACTGAATAAATGTTGGCTGAATTCAATGACTTTTCCCCTTTAATTTCTTTAAGAAATACTTGTTCTTCAAGAACTATGGAGTATAAATATAGATCGAAGCATACTATTTTTACTTTTTCTCTTTCTCATGGTTTCCCCCTTTTGTTCTGATTCTTCTGTCACAACATGACTAACGTGAAAATATGTTTAATATGATTGTACATGTATGGCCTATATCAGATTGCATGCTGTCTTGGGGAGGGGGGTGGGGAGGGAGAAAAAACTGTGGGACTCAAAGTCTTGTAAAAGTGAATGTTGTAAACTATCTTTACAAGTAACTAGAAAAAATAAAATATTATTAAGTGGGAAAAAAAGAAAGTTTTGCTCCTAAATACTTTTTACTCTCTGTTACTCCATTTCTCTCTAAGATAAAGGAAAGAAGGGTTTTTCTTCCTCTTCCGGACTAGGAGTGCCAGGCTCCCAGAGGGGCTGCACTTATCAGAGACAACAGAGTTCAGGGACTACAAGACACCTAAGAAACTATGGGGAGTGAGTGAATTCTCTGAGCAACACACTCTTCAGCCTGGGGCTGGCTGTTTCAGATATAAGTCTATGGGGTTTAGAAGCACCATGTGGTAAAGGAAAATCTTTCTAGCCTCGGCATGATGGTCAGTCCAAATGCTCCTAGTCCCTTTCCCTGCCCCTACCACAAACAGAGTTAGGAAGGTGGGTAGCTTCTACTCCCACATACCCTGTTCCTCTCAGCAAAGGCTTCAGGCCTGTCCAACCCAAGCTGCTAGCCTGGCATCCCCACCTCAGTTCAAAGCAGCAGAGCCTCGCCCTTGACTGTTCCCTGGTAGTCTAGTCTGGGAAGGAGACCTCAGGGATTGCCCTGGACACGAGCCATCTCACAGGCACCAGCAGCTAAGCTCACAGCACCTCTCTCTCACTCACTGGGGTACAGGCCAAGGGCGCAACAGGGTCACCTTGCTTACCTGCATCATGAGGTCCACATAATCCGTGTCCTTCAGAAGGCACAAGTAGGGGTAAAGGTTGATCTGTGGGTGTAGTTGACTCATGTGGACTTTGGTCTCCCTGAATGTCTTCAGCAAGGCCTCCTGCCACTGGGATTTAAGGTCCTTGAGAAGCTTCCTCTGCAAAGAGAGAAACTGGCCCATCATTATGAATTCATACCACCCAAGGGTCCGCTGAGCAGGCCACTATGCTAGCTGGGAACACAATTCCTGTGCTTGGGAGGTTTCCAAATTTACTAAACTGAGGAGAAAAAACAGATTAGTTGGGGGCAGAGCCAAGATGGTGGGTGAAAAGCAAGGACTTGCCTAAAGCTCTCCCCCAGAACCCTCCAAACACCTATAAAAATGGATCTGAACAAATTCTAGAACTGCAGAACCCACGAAATAGCAGAGGGAAGCAGGACTCCAGCCCAGGACAGCCTGGATGGTCACTGGGTAAGGTCTATCCCATGGAGCTGGGAGGGGAGCGGATCAGAGCCCAGCGTGTGCCGCACCCGGACCAACCAGACCAGGAGGCGAGCGGAACAGACCACAGGGCCCTCAATCATTGAGCTGTGGCAGTTACTAGACTTCTCAACCCACAAACACCAAAGACAATAGAGCAGGTTAGTGGGTAGAACTGCTAGAACGGAATGAAAGGAGTGCATGGTCGGCCACCACCCTGGGGTGGCGGAGGTGGTACAGCTCTGAGGCTGCTTACAGACCTACAGCTGCAGTTGTTTCCGGCCCCAGGCCCACCTGGTAGGAGGAATTAAGTGGTGGATCGGAGCAGGAGTGCAGAGCCTGCTGAAGATCTGAATCGAAGTCCTGGTTGACAGTTCTTGGGGGAGGAGGAGCACTGGTGTGGCAGAGCTTGCTGTGAGAAATACCTCTGAAAACAACAGCGCAGCCCCTCAAGCTTGGGACAAAGTACTCTCTATTCTACAAGGAGTCATACCCTGACAAAAAGCTCAAGAGGCAAGCAGTTGGCTGGGAACATGAACAGGCAGTGAAAACAGATTCAGTCTCAGACTTTGGAATCTTTCTTTGGTGACAAAAAAGACCAAAACCTACAGCCAGAAGAAGTCAACAAAGTCAAAGAGCCTACATCAAAAGCCTCCAAGAAAAACATGAACTGGTCTCAGGCCATGGAAGAGCTCAAAAAGGATTTTTAAAAGCAAGTTAGAGAAGTAGAGGAAAACTTGGGAAGAGAAATGAGAGTGAATCAAGAAAACCATGAAAAACAAGTCAATGACTGGCTGAAGGAGACCCCAAAAAATACTGAATAAAAGAACACCTTAAAAAACAGACTAACTCAAATGGCAAAAGAGCTCCAAAAAACCAATGAGGAGAATGCCTTGAAAGGCAGAATTAGCCAAATGGAAATGGAGGTCTGAAAGACCACTGAAGAAAATACTAACTTGAAAATTAGATTGGAGGGGGGGCAGAGCCAAGATGGCCGAGTGAAAACAGCATCTTACCAGAGCCCTCTCACAAGTTCTATCAGATTACTATAAAAAAGTGAATCTGAGCAGATTTGAGAGAGTGAGAAACCTTGAACATTCTGAGTGAGGCAAATTTCCAAGCCAGGAGAGTCCGAAAGGCCGATGGGACGAATCTGTAGGCTGGGAGAGCACTCTATGGGCGAGCAGAGCTGCTCCAGACAGCACCAAAGCGGAAGCAGCTGCAGAAACCAATGTGCAAGACAGGTTGGGAGAAAGCCAGTGGAGATCCCCAGGCCTCCCAACACAGGACGGCAGTCTGAGGAAGCCACAAGAGGCAGCAGCACAATACCTCTGGCTATGAGACATCAACTCCTGAGGCTTGCAGCCCATAGGTATGAAAGAGTCTTCTTGAACTTCCAGGAGACATAATGTCCAGGTAAACGGCTATAATCCCTCTCCCCCTGACCCAGAGAATTCCTCAGGGGAAAAACGCTGGAATAGAGGAGACAGAAGTGGGGTTTCAGTGGCCCAGCAGGGGGAAGTTCCTGAGTCCCAGAGGGGCAGAGCCAGCAGGGGTCAACACCAGGAACCCAGAAGTACCCTTGCATCCCCAGGGGAAGAGGCAGACACCAGCGACACCATTGCTGAAGAGCAACAGTGCTGGAGAGCAGCCCCAGGGGAAGAGGAGACATCAGGCAGCCAGACCCCTCCCCCACAGCTCAGGAAACTGAAGGCTATAATACACAAAGCCAGAAACTAGACTCAGAATAAGAATAAGAAACCTGGGACAGAGAGCCCTGAGCCCCAAAAGTAGAAATTCATTGTAAAGCCAGGAAAAGGCTAACCAATATGAAGAACACACAAAAAAAAACAAGGACCACTGATTCTTTTTATGGAGACAGGCATGATCAAAATACCAATTTGGAAGAGGATAGCAATGACACTATACCCACAAGCCCAAAAAGCATTACTGGAAGAGCTAAAGAAGGATTTTAAAAACCAAATTAGGGAGGTAAAAGAAAAAATGGAAAAAAAGGAAAAAAAACAAACCACTGACAAAATCAAGTCCTTAAAAATTAGATTGGCGAAACGGCTATGGAGATTCAGAATCTAAATAGAGAAAATGACACCCTGAGAGATAAAATCAACCAATTTGAAAAGGAGACTAAGAAGTAAAATGAAGACAGCAATTCATTAAAAATTAGAATTGAGTAAGTGGAAGCTAATGACTCTATGAGGCATCAAGAAGTAGTCAAACAAAATGTAAAGAATGAAAAAGTAGAAAAAAATCTGAAATATCTGATTGGAAAAACAACTGACCTGGAAAACAGATCCAGGAGAGACAATTTAAGAATTGCTGGTCTACCAGAAATCCACGAGGAAAAAAAGAGCCTTGACAGTATCTTTGAAGAAATTATCAAAGATAACTGCCCAGAGGTCCTACAACCAAAGGGTAAAATACTCATTGAAAGAATCCACTGACCACCCCCTGAAAGAGATCCCAAATTGAAAACAGCAAGAAATATTATAGCCAAATTTCAGAATTACAAAGACAAGGAGAAAATACTGCAAGCAGCCAAAAAGAAACAATTCAAATATCATGGAACTACAGTCAGGATCACGCAGGATCTCTCAGCTTCTACATTAAATGACAGGAGAAATTGGAATATGATATTCTGAAGGGCAAAGAAGCTGGGACTACAACCAAGGATCAACTACTCAGCAAAATTAAGCATAATTTTTCAGGCAAGGAGATAGACATTCAATGAAATAAGGGAATTCCAGACCTTCCTGATGAAAAGGCCAGAACTCAATGAAAAACTGGATCTTCAAATACAAAACTCAAGAGAGACATAAAAAGGTAAATGGGGGGAAAAACCCCCACAAACCTTATTAATCAATAAGGGCAAATTATTTACATCTTTATATAGGATTATATCATCTTATGTACGTTTTATATATATATATACACATACACATATATACGTATATATGTCTATCTTGAGAATAGTATAGCTATTATGACAACTGAAAGGGATATACATAGACTGTGAATGTCTGTATAAAATAACTGATATAAGGATAAAAAACATAATTAAGAGACATAAAGGGAGGGTTATGGGAGAAGAGGTAAGGAGGCAGCAGAAAAGGGTAAATTACATCAAATGAAGAGGCACAAAAACACATTATAGAAGAGGGAAAGAAGGGAGGGAGAAGAACAGTATCTGAGCTTTACTGTCATCAGATCTAGTTCAAGAAGGGAATAACATACCCTGATAACTATAAGTCTAACTTGTCCTACAGGCAGTAGGAGGGGAAAGGAGGAAAAAAAGGGAGGGGGTTGCTCAGAAGGAAGGGAAGAAGTAACAAGTGGAAAATGGTAAGATAAGGGAGGGAAATCAAGAGGGAGGGTAAACTGCGGAAGGTGGCGGTCAAAACAAAACTTTGTTGGGGAGTGGAAGGGGAAAGGGAGAAATAAAAGCGTAAACGGGGGAAATAGGATGAAGAAAGACACAGATAGAAAACATAACTGTGAATGCAAATGGGGGAACTCTCCCATAAAATGGAAGCAGATAGCAGAATGGATTGAAAACCATAATCCTACAATATGCTGTTTACAAGAAACACATTTGAAACAGGGGGATACATACAGGGTAAAGGTTAAAGGCTGGAGTAAAACATATTGCACTTCAGCTGAAGTAAAAAAAGCAGGTGTAGCAATCCTAATCTCATACAAAGGAAAAGTAAAGATAGATTTAATTAAAAGAGATAAGGAAGGACACTACATCCTGCTAAAAGGCACCATAAACAGTGAAGCAATATCATTGTTTAACATATATGCACCAAGTGGTATGGCATGCAAATTCTTAGAGGAGAGGTTAAGGGAGTTACAGGAAGAAATAGAGAGCAAAACTATAATAATGGGAGACCTCAACCTCCCCCTCTCTGAACTTGATAAATCTAACCTCAAAATAAATACGAAAGTTAACAAGGTGAACAGAATTTCAGAAGAGACAGATATCACAGACCTCTGGAGAAAACTGAATGGTGATAAAAAGGAATATACTTTCTTCTCACGGGTACATGGCACATACTCAAAAACTGACCATGTATTAGGGCATAAAAACCTCAAAATCCAGTGCAGAAAAGCAGAAGTAGTCAAAGCATACTTTTCAGATCATAATGCAATAAAAATAATTTGTAATAAGGAACCATGGAAAAATAAGCTAAAAATTAATTGGAAACTAAATAACCTAATTCTAAAGAATGAATGGGCCAAATAAGAAACCAGAGAAACAATTAATAACTTCATTCAAGACAATGACAATAATGAGACAACATACCAAAACTTATGGGATGCAGCAAAAGCACTCCTTAGGAGAAGTTTTATATCTCTAAATGCTTACATAAATAAAACAGAGAAAAAGGAGATCAATGAATTGGGCATGCAACTGAAAAAGCTAGAAAAACAACAAATTGAAAATCCCCAATTAAATACCAAATTAGAAATACTGAAAATCAAAGGAGAGACTAATAAAACCGAAACCAAGAAAACAACTTAATTAATAAATAAAACAAAGAGCTGAAACAACCAATACAATTGATAAATCTTTGGTCAATTGGATTAAATAAAAGAAAGGGGGCAGAGCCAAGATGGTGGCTGGAAAGCAGGGACTAGCGTGAGCTCCCCACCAAGTCCCTCCAAAAACCTAGGAAAAAATGGCTCTGAACCAGTTCTAGAACTACAGAACCCACAAAACAGCAGAGGGAAGCAGGGCTCTAGCCCAGGACAGCCTGGATGGTCTCTGGGTAAGGTCTATTACACACAGAGCTGGGAGGGGAGCGGATCAGAGCCCAGCGTGAGCCGCACGGACCAACTAGATGAGGAGCTGGGCAGAGCTGGCCCTAGCACCCTGAATCAGTGAGCTGCGGCAGTTACCAGACTTCTCAACCCACAAACACCAAAGACAACAGAGAAGGTTAGAGGGAAAAGCTGCTGGGGACAGGGTGATAGAGTTGGCAGTTCAGCCACCACCCTGGGGACAGCGGAGGTGAGGCAGCTACGGAACTACAGCTGCAGTTGCTTCCGGCCCCAGGCCCACCTGGTGGGAGGAATTAAGTGGTGAATCAGAGCAGGAGTGCAGAGCCTGCTGAAGATCTGAGTCCAGTCCAGGTTGGGGGTTCTTGGGGGAGGAGGAATGCTGACATGGCAGAGCTGGCTGTAATAGCTCTGAAAACAACAGCGCATCCCCTCAAGCTTGGAACAAAGTACTCTTTACTCTTCAAGCAGTCATACCCCACTGAAAAACTCAAGGGTCAAGTAAGTTGGCTGGGAACATGGCCAGGTAGCGAAAACACACCCAGATTCAGTCTCAGACTTTGGAATCTTTCTTTGGTAACAAAACAGACCAAAACATACAGCCCGAAGAAGTCAACAAAGTCAAAGAGCCTACAACAAAAGCCTCCCAAGAAAAATATGAATTGGTCTCAGGCCATGGAAGAGCTCAAAAAGGATCTGGAAAAGCAAGTTAGAGAAGTAGAGGAAAAATTGGGAAGAGAAATGAGAAGGATGCAAGCAAACCATGAAAAACAAGTCAATGACTTGCTAAAGAAAACCCCAAAAATACTTCAGTAAAATAACACCTTAAAAAATAGACTAACTCAAATGGCAAAAGAGCTCCAAAAAGCCAATGAGTAGAGGAATGCCTTGAAAGGCAGAATTACCCAAATGGAAAAGGAGGTCCTAAAAGACCACTGAAGAAAATACTACCTTAAAAATGAGATTGGAGCAAGTGGAAGCTAGTGACTTGATGAGAAATCAAGATATTATAAAACAGAACCAAAGGAATGAAAAAGTAGAAGACAACGTCAAATATTTCATTAGAAAAACCACTGACCTAGAAAATAGATCCAGGAGAGATAATTTAAAAATTATTGGACTACCTGAAAGCCATGATCAAAAAAAGAGCCTAGATATCATCTTTCAAGAAATTATCAAGGAGAACTGCCCTGATATTCTAGAGCCACAGGGCAAAATAGAAATTGAAAGAATCCACAGATCACCTCCTCAAATAGATCCCAAAAAGAAATCTCCTAGGAATATTGTCACCAAATTCCAGAGCTCCCAGATCAAGGAGAAAATACTGCAAGCAGCCAGAAAGAAACAAATTCAGTATTGTGGAAACACAATCAGAATAACCCAAGATCTAGCAGCTTCTACATTAAGAGATTGAAGGGCAGTGAGTAGAGCACCGGCCCTGGAGTTAGGAGGACCTGAGTTCAAATCCAGCCTCAGACACTTGACACATGTACTAGCTGTACCTTGGGTAAGTCACTTAACCCTGACTGACCTGCCAAAAGAAAAGAGAGAGATCGAAGGGCTTGGAATACGATATTCTGGAGGTCAGTGGAGCTAGGATTAAAACCAAGAATCACCTACCCAGCAAAACTGAGTATCATGCTCCAAGGCAAAATATGGACTTTCAATAAAATAGAGGACTTTCAAGCTTTCTCAGTGAAAAGACCAGAGCTGAATAGAAAATCTGACTTTCAAACACAAGAATCAAGAGAAGCATGAAAAGGTATTCAGGAAAAAGAACAAGAAAAAGAAATCACAAGGGACTTACTAAAGTTGAATTGTTTTGTTTACATTCCTACATGGAAAGATGATGTGTATGATTGATGAGACCACAGTATTAGGGTAGCTGAAGGGAATATGCATATGTGTGTGTGTGTGTGTGTGTGTGTGTGTGTATGAGTGTGTATACACACACACACACACACACATATATATATATAGAGAGAGAGCGAGAGAGCGCAGGGTGAGTAGAAGATGAAGGGATGATATCTAAAAGAAATAAAATCAAATTAAGGGATGAGAGAGGAATACACTGAGAGAGGGAGAAAGGGAGAGATAGAATGGGGTATATTATCTCGCATAAAAATGGCAAGAAAAAGCAGTTCTGTAGGAAGAGAAGGCAGGTGAGGGGGAATGAGTGAATCTTGCTCACATAAGATTTGACCTGAGGAGGGAATACCATACACACTCAATTGGGTATCTTACCCCACAGGAAAGAAGGAGGAAGAAGATAAAAAAAAAGTGGGGGATGATAGAAGGGAGGGTAGATGGGAGAGGAGGTAACCAAAAACAAACACTTTCAAAAAGGGACAGGGTCAAGGGAGAAAATTGGATAAAGGGGGATAGGTTAGGAAGGAGCAAAATATAGTTAGTCTTTCACAACATGAGTATTGTGGAAGGGTTTTACATAATGATATGCATGTGACTTCTTAGGGAGGATGGGTGGGAAGAGAAGAGGGGAGAGAATTTGGGACTCAAAGTTTTAAAAACAGATGTTCAAAAACAAAAAAAAAAAAAAAAGTTTTTGCATGCAACTAGAAAATAAGATACACAGGCAATGGGGCATAGAAATTTATCTTGCCCTACCAGAAAGGAAGGGAAAAGGGGATTGGAGCGGAGTGGGGTGACAGAAAGGAGGGCTGACTGGGGAACAGGGCAACCAGAATATATGCCATCTTGGAGTGGGGGGAAGGGTAGAAATGGGGAGAAAATTTGTAATTCAAACTCTTGTGAAAATCAGTGCTGAAAACTAAACATATTAAATTAAATAAACTAAACATCTTGACATTCTAAAAAAAAAAAAAAAAAAGAAAATCAAATTACCAGTATCAAAAATGAACGGGTGAATTCACCTCTAAAGAAGAGGAAATCAAAACAATAATTAGGAATTATTTTGCCCAGTTGTATGCCCATAAATTTGACAACCTTAGGGATATGGACAAATGTCTGCAAAAACATAAACTGCCCAGGTTAACAGAAAAGGAAGTAAAATTTCTAAATAACTCCATCTCAGAAAAAGAAATTGAGCAAGTCATCAATGAACTCCCTAGGAAAAAATCTCCAAGGCCAGATGGTTTTACATGTGAATTTTATCAAACATTTAAAGAACAATTAATTCCTATACCTTGTATAGGAATGGGAAAATAGATGAAGGAGTCCTACCAAATTCTTTTTATGACACAAATATGGTACTAATACCCAAACCAGGTAGAGTCAAAACAGAGAAAGAAAATTATAGACCAATTTCCCTAATGAATACTGATGCAAAAATTTTAAATAAAATATTAGCAAAAAGACTGCAGCAACTTATCACGAGGATAATACACTATGACCAGGTAGGATTT
The DNA here is from genome assembly GCF_011100635.1 of Trichosurus vulpecula. Taxonomy (NCBI): domain Eukaryota; kingdom Metazoa; phylum Chordata; class Mammalia; order Diprotodontia; family Phalangeridae; genus Trichosurus; species Trichosurus vulpecula. The sequence continues at coordinate 53,447,306 of NC_050573.1, read as the reverse complement.
ATTCCAGGAATGCAAGGCTGGTTCAATATTAGGAAAACTATTAGCATAATTGACCATATCAACAACAAAACTAGGAGAAAGCATATGATCATCTCAATAGATGCAGAAAAAACCTTTGACAAAATACAACACCCATTCATATTAAAAACAGTAGAAAGCATAGGTATAATTGGAGCCTTCCTTAAAATTATAAATAGCATCCACCTAAAACCATCAACAAGCATTATTTGTAATGGGGATAAGCTAGATGCATTCCCAATAAGATCAGGGGTGAAACAAAGATGTCCATTATCACCCCTACTATTCAATTTGGTATTAAAAATGTTAGCTGTAGCAATAAGAGAAGAAAAACAAATTGAAGGAATTAGAATAGGCAAAGGAAAAACTGAATTATCACTTTCTGCAGATGATTTACTTACAGTATCCTAGAGAATCAAGTAAAAAACTACTTGAAATAATAAACAACTTCAGCAAAGTTGCAGGACATAAAATAAACCCACACAAATCCTTGGCATTCCTATACACTACTAACAAAGCCCAACAGCAACAAATAGAAAAAGAAATTCCATTCAAAGTTACAGTAGACACTATAAAATATTTGGGAGTTCATCTGCCAAGACACAGGGACTATATGAGCATAATTCCAAAACACTTTTCACGCAAATAAAGTCAGATCTAAATAAATGGAAAAATATCAGGTGCTCATGGTTAGGCCGAGCTAATATAATAAAAATGCCAATTTTACCTAAATTAGTTTATCTATTCAGTGCCATACCAACTGAACTACCAAAAAATTATTTTACAGAGCTGGATAAAATAATAACAAAATTCATCTGGAAGAACAAGAGGTCTAGAATATCTAGGGTATTAATGAAAAGAAATGCTAGAGAAGGTGGCCTAGCCATACCAGATATTAAACTGTACTATAAAGCAGCAATCATCAAACTACCTGGTACTGGCTAAGAAACAGAGTCATGGATCAGTAGAACAGGATATGTACATAAGATGGAGAAGTCAATGACTATAGCAATCTACTCTTTGATAAACCCAAAGAATCCAGCTTCCGGGATAAGAATTCACTATTTCACAAAAACTGCTGGGAAATTAGAAGATGGTAGGGCAGAAACTGGGCATAGACCAATATCTTACGCCATATATCAAAATAAAGTCAAAATGAGTTCATGATTTAGGAATAAAGGCTGATAATATAAGCAATTTGAGAGAGCAAGGAATAGTTTACCTATCAGATTTATGGAAAAAGAAAAGAATTCGTGACACAACAAGAGATAGACAGCATTACAAAATACAAAATGGATAATCTTGACTATGTTAAATTGAAATGTTTTTGTATAAAAAAAGCCAATGCAACAAAGAATAGGAGGGAAGCAGAAAATTGGGAGAAAATCTTTACAACCAGTGTCTCTGATAAGGGCCTCATCTCTACAATATACAGGGAACTGAGCCAAATACAATACACAGGAATACAAGTCATTCCCCAAATGAGAAATGGTCAAAGGATACGAACAGGCAGTTTTCAGAGGAAGAAATTAAGATATCTACAGACATATGAAAAAATGCTCTAAATCACTACTGATTAGAGAAATGCAAATCAAAACAATTCTTAGGTATTGCATCTCTCCTGTCAGATTGGCTAAAATGATAAAACAGGAAAATGATAAATGCTGGAGAGGATGTGGGAAAATTGGAACATTGTTACATTGCTGGTGGAGTTGTGAACTGATCCAGCCATTCTGGTGAGCAGTTTGGAACTATGCCCAAAGGGCTATAAAAATGTTCATATCCTTTGACCCAGTAATACCACTTCTAGGGTTGTATCCCAAAGAGATCACACAAGTAGGAAAAGGATCCAAATATAAAAATATTTATAGCAGCTCTTTTTGTAGCAGCTAAGAACTGGAAATCAAGGGGATATCCCTCAATTGGGGTATGATTGAACAAGTTGTGGTATATGAAGGCAATGGAATACTATTGTGCTATAAGAAATGGGGAAGATACGGACTTCATAACAACCTGGAAAAACCTATATGATATAATACTGAGTGAGTGGAGCAGAACCAGAACAACATTACACACAACCACAGACATATGGATTCTGTGAGGACTAACCCTGACAGACTGTGCTCTTCTCAGCACCACAAGGTGAAACAATTCCAAAGGATTCACGATGGAGAATGCTATCTACATCCAGAGAAAGAATGCAGATTGAGGCACACTTTATGCTCGCCTTTTTTTTCACTTTTTTTCTCTTTTGTTTTTGTTTTAGGGGGTTTTTTTTGGTTCTATTTCTTCTTTCTCATGATTCATTCCACTGGTCATAATTCTTCATCACAACTTGACAAGTGTGTAAATAAGTTCAATGCAAAGTTATACGTAGAAGATATATCAGATTCCATGCCGTCTTGGGGAGGGAGAGAGGAAGGGAGGAAGAAAATCTGGAACTCAAAATTATGTAGAACCAAGTGTTGTAAACTAAAAATAAAAGAAAATAAATAAAAAATTAGATTGGAGCAAGTGAAAGCTAGTGACTTTATGAGAAATCAAGATATTATAAAACAGAACCAAAGGAATGAAAAAATGGAAGACAATGTGAAATATCTCATTGGAAAAACCACTGACCTGGAGAATAGATCCAGGAGAGACAATTTAAAAATTATTGGACTACCTGAAAGCCATGATCAAAAAAAGAGCCTAGATATCATCTTTCAAGAAATTATCTCATGGTTGACAAGACCTGAAATGAATGCACCTAATACACCTTTAAAAGTTAGCTTCCTCACTTTGAAGTCCCTCCAATCAGGTGTTTTTCTGCCTCTCCTACTTTCATTTTAGCCATTACTCTAAAGATGAGTGAGGAAGTATTAGATTTTAACATTCACTACAACTCCCACTAAAGAGATCTTCTTGATCAGCAACAGAAAATTGTATTGTAAAGAGTTAAAAAAGAAGCACCATAGCATGATGGTTAATGATAAATGCATTTAATGCCAACTACATGATTGTGTAAGTTTTATAGGAAAACTTAAACTGATTACAAAACAAAAAGTAAAGTTGATGCTAATTGGTTAGGCACTCTGTGCATGTCAAGTACCATTATTAATATTCCTTTCCACACATATTAAGCAGTAAAGATGGTGTGTCCTACCAGAAGGAATGTAACACTTGAAATAAATATTTTTAAATAAATAATTTTAGTGTAAAATAAAAAAAAAATAAGAAATTATCAAGGAAAACTACCCTGATATTCTAGGGCCAGAGGGTAAAATAGAAATTGAAAGAATTCACCAATCACCTCCTGAAAAAGATCCCAAAAAGAAAACTCCTAGGAATATTGTCACCAAATTCCAGAGCTCCCAGATCAAGGAGAAAATACTTCAAGCAGCCAGAAAGAAACAATTTCAATATTGTGGAAACACAGTCAGGATAACACAAGATCTAGCAGCTTCTACATTAAGGGATCAAAGGGCTTGGAATATGATATTCCAGAGGATTAAAACCAAGAATCACCTACCCAGCAAAACTGAGTATCATGCTCCAAGGCAAAATATGGATTTTCAATAAAATAGAGGACTTTCAAGCTTTCTCAGTGAAAAGACCAGAGCTGAATAGAGAATCTGACTTCCAAACACAAGAATCAAGAGAAGCATGAAAAGGTAAACAAGAAAGAGAAATCATAAGGGACTTACTAAAATTGAACTGTTCTGTTTACATTCCTACATGGAAAGATGATGTGTATAATTCATGAGACCTCAGTATTAGAGTAGCTGAAGGGAATATACACATATATATAGACAGAGGACACAGGGTGAGTTGAATATGAAGGGATGATATCTAAAAAAATAAAATCAAATTAAGGGATGAGAAAGGAATATACTGAGAGAGGGACAAAGGGAGAGATAGAATAGGGTAAATTATCTCGCATGAAAGTAGCAAGAAAAAGCAGTTCATTGGAAGGGAAGAGGGGCAGGTGAGAGGGAATGAGTGAATCTTGCACTCATTGGATTTGACCCAAGGACAGAATAACATACACACTCAATTGGGGATCTTATCCCACAGGAAAGAAGGCGGAAGGATATAAAAAAGGGGGGACAATAGAAGGGAGGGCAGATAGGGGGAGGAGGCAATCAAAAACAAACACTTTCCAAAAGGGACAGGGTCAAGGGAGAAAATTGAATAAAGGGGGATAGGATAGGAAGGAGCAAAATATTGTTAGTCTTTCACAACATGAGTATTGTGGAAGGGTTTTGCATAATGATTCACGTGTGGCCTATGTTGAATTGTTTGCCTTCTTAGGGAGGGTGGGTGGGGAGGGAAGAGGGGAGAGAATTTGGAACTCAAAGTTTTAAAAGCAGATGTTCAAAATAGGAAATAAGATATTCAGGCAATGGGGCATAGAAATCTATCTTGCCCTACAAGAAAGTAAGGGAAAGGGGGATGGGGGGGGGAGTGGGGTAACAGGAGAGGGCTGACTGGGAAATGGGGCAATCAGAATATATGACATCTGCGGTGGGGGGGAGGGAAGAAATAGGGAGAAAATTTGTAATTCAAACTCTTGTGGAAATCAATGCTGTAAACTAAAAACACTAAATAAATAAATAAAAATAGTTTTGGGGAAAAAAAACCAGATTGGTTTAGAATGGTGATAACACCTCTCTGAGCTGCAATCTCTTCTTCAACCTCTGATTAGAGGAATTCCACATCCTCTGACTCACTTTCCTGAAGCTAGTCCATCCAGGTGAGTGACCTAGTCAGACCAAAAGAAGGGGTGATCCAGGAAGAACAGAACAGTCAAAGAAGGTCCCATCAAAGAAATGGGACTCATGCAGGACCTTGAAGAAGTCAGGCTTAGTCTAAGGGGAGGACAGAGGGCTACTCCAAGGGGGTGGTGTTTCAATCAGTAGAAACAGGAGGAATAAAGGCAAGAATTCATCCAGAAAGTATTTATTGAACAGCTATAATGTTTAAGGCTTTGTACTGGGCACATAAAGGAGTGCCCATGGTAGGTGCAAAGTATAATAAACTAGTCTGGGCTGGATGTGGAGGGTACATGTGGTGACATGGTATTTGATAAGGCAGGAAGTAGATTGAGACAGACTGGCAAGGGCCTGGAATGCCAGGTTGAAGAGTTTGGACTTCCTCCTACAGGGAGCTAGAAAAGAAGGAAGGTTCTTAGCAGGGATGAGTGAGAGGGGATGGCCTGATGGCAAAGTAGTGCTGCTGAATGATAGGCCTCTCAAGTCAGTGAAAGGCAGGTCAAGGGCAAGAAAAAAGACTGCCAATGGGTGTCAAAAGGAAGCTCAAATAAGGGATAGTTGCTTGGAGAAGATGGGTAATGATAACAAAAAGCAAGACAGCAGATTTACTCGCTACAGACATTGCTTCACTTCTTTTCCTCTATCAAAAAGAACCATATTTAGACTGTGAAGGGTAAAACAAAAAGAGTAAACATGGAGTTGAAATCTAGGCAAAAAGATGGTAAGAAAATACACACTGGAACTTGACAAAATTCACACCACTATTTCCTAGAGTAAAAGAACCTGGCTTCAGCTTCCTCACCTATAAAATCACTGGGATACCCCTAACTGATCACTATGGGTCTCTCAATATTTAAGTCTAAAGATTCTTACATAATTGTAAGAAACAGCTGTCTAAGTCCTCGAGGAAATAAGATGGAAAAAAGCTAGGGAGTATAAGACTGCACTATGCAACTGTGAAGAAAAATTATTTGGTGGGGGGTGGGGGGTATGTATGAAGTTTGGGTGTGAAGTGCTTGAATCTGGCAGGGTGCAAGAAAGGCGCCAGGGGTGGGGAACCTGTGGCCTTCTAGGTCCTTGGGTGCAGCCATATGACTGAGTCCTAGTTTTACAGAACAAATCCACCTGAGGCCACCACATATGGCCTCGAGGACTGAGCTAGGCCAACAGAAATGAAGTAAAGAGTGTGACTGTGTTCTAAGTGGAAGCATATGACGGATGTAGAAATCATACAAGAGAAGGGGCAGAGTTGTCCAGTGTAAAGAACACTGGATTTGGAATTGAATGTCTGGCCTTTGAAGCCCAGCTTTTCCCAAATGCCTGTGTGACCCTGGGCAAATCATTCTACTTCTCTGAGCCCCACTTACCTCTAGAGGAAATTACACCAAAAGACCTTTAAGCTTCCTTCCAGCTACATATCTATGCTCCTGTATGGTTGCTGAGAGGCCCTCAATGCTGTCTATAAATCCTAAATAAGAGAGGGTAGGGCTGCTGACAGGGAAATAAATGTTAACCCAATTCTCAAAAAAAAAGGAAAGAGGGTAGAGCCTCAAAACTCTAGGTCTGTGAGCCTAACTTCATTTCTTAGCAAAGGTGTGCAGGCGCAGGTAGGGATGGTGGGAGGTGGGGGGAGGGGTGTGGGGGTATGTGTGTGTTTGTGTGTGTGTCTGTGTCTGTGTGTGTGTGTGCACGAGTGTGTGTATTGTATGAGTCTAACTTCTTAGCAAAGTTAGTGAATGTATTGTGAAAGGGACGGTGGGGCTCACCAAAAACTAACATAGCTCTTTTAAGAAGAGGTCATGACAGATTAAACTAAATTTCTTTTCTAGAAAGGTTTCTATACCCTTGATCAGGAAATTCTCTCTCTCTAGAACACCTTTATTTCAGCAAAGCAATTGGGAAAAATCTTTCATGCTACCCACATGGACCAGATGAAGAGAGGACTACAGTTAGGATTCTGGAGCTGGTTTAATGACCAGAGTCAAAAAGTAATCATTAATTGATTGTGGTTAACCTGGATGGAGTCTCTACAGCAGTGCCCTAGGGATCTGTCCTTGGTTCTATGTTGTTGAGCATTTTTATCAATGCCTTGGATAAAATCTCAGATAGTTAACTTCCCAAATTTGAAGACAACACCAAAGGAGGGACAGTTAATATGCTGGGTGACTGAGTCAGAATGCAAAAAGCCCTCAAAAGTCTAGAACAATGGGACAAATCTAATAACACAGAATTGCGGAGAAAGAAATTTAAAGTTATAAACTTAAGTTAAAAAAAATCAACTCCAGGAAAAATATGACAGGGAAGGTGTGGTTAGACAAAGAGTTCATATGAAAAAGATCTGAGACTTTTGGTGCACAGCTAGGTAGCACAATGGATAGGGAGCTGCGCCTGGATCAGGAAGATTCATCTCCCTGAGTTCAAGTCTGGCCACAGACACTTAACTAACTGCATAACCCTGGGCAAGTCACTTCACCCTGTTTGTCCCAGTTCCCCATCTGTAAAATGAGCTGGAGGGGCAGTATTCTATGTGGTTGTCTTCCTAAGAAAACTTGAGAGAACCCCAGGAAAGATTTGACCTTAAGGGGCACAGGTCTGGCCTGAGTAAAGCAAAAGCCTCCAGGGCAGCTCCATCGAACCAATGAACAAGCAGCTCAGGGGACAGTTGGGTCTGGAAGGCAGCCTCTGCCTCAGGAACTCTAACAGCACAGACACTATGGGAGTGAGACAGTTGGGGGGGGAGGGGGAGAGATGGGACAGGACTGAAGGACCCTCTGCTGTCAAGGGGTGCTATGCACAGGTGTGCTGACTAGATATGGTCTGCTTGGCGTGGACCTTGCTGGCTGTGGGCACTTGCAGGACAGTAGAGTCCCTGGTTTCAGCACCAGGGCAGAGGGAAGAGCTAAAGTTTGTAGCCACTGGAGGGACTGCTGGGAACAAGAGTATTTATCTAGCAAAGCATGGCTGGGAGCCCTAGCTGTGGCTTAGGGGTAGAGAGAAGTGCCCAACGTTGGACCCTAGAGACAGCTCAGAAAATAACAGTAAGAAGGATCTGAGGCCTGGGGCACCATTACTCACACCCTAGGACTATAGCCAATTACAATAATAAGCTGCTAAAAATAAAATAAAACAAAATAAAAAGGAATAAGCAAAGGAGAAAGAACCCAATCACAGACAGCTACTATGGGAGTAAAGAAAAACTGGGTTCATAATTCAGATAGTAAAGTCAAAAAAGCCACTCCTAATTCAAAGAGAAAAGCCAAATGGTCACAAGCCCAAGAGAGTTCTTGGAGGAACTAAAAAAGAATTCAAAAAATCAAAATAGAGAGATTGGGGGGAAATAAGAAAAAAAATAAGAGCAATCTGAGAAAATTATGAAAAGAAAGTTATCCAATCGGAAAAAGAGATCCAAAAACTTAAGGAAGAAAATGACTCTTGGAAAACTAGAATTAGACAAGGGGAAGCTAATGGCATTACAAGACACCAAGAAATAAAATAAAATCAAAAGAATGAAAAAATAGAAGAGAATATGAAACAATCTTATTAGAAAAACAACGAATCTGGAAAACAGATTGAGGAGAAATAATATAAGAATTACTGGATCACCTGAACGTTACAACCAAAAAAAGAATCTTGATATAATATTACAAGAAATTAAGGAAAATTGCCCTGAAGTTTCAGAATGAGAGGGTAAAGTAGAAATAGAAAAAATCCAATCATCACCTGAAAGAGATCCCAGAAAGTAAACTTACAGGAATATCATAGCCAAGTTTCAAAGTTCCCAGGTGGAGAAAATACTATAAACAACAAGAAAAAAACAATTTATATACTGCAGAGCTACAATCAGGATTACCCAAGACAGATCTGGCAGCTTCTACACTGAAAGACCATGGGTCTTAGAATATAATATTTTAAAGAGCAAAAGAGCTGTGGTTGCAAACCAAAATAACTTACCCAGCAAAGTTGAGCATAATCCTGAATGAAAAAATCGGTATTCAATGAAGTGAAAAACTTTCAGGTATTTATGATGAAAAGACCAGAATTTAATGGAAAATCTGATGTATAAGATTAAGGATAAACATAAGATAAACATTTAAGCCCAACTATAAGGGATTCAATAAGCTCAAACTGTTTACTTCTTATAGGTGAAAACATTGTCAGTACTCTTACAACCATCATCAGTACTTGGGTAGTTTGAAAACAAGGCTTAGGTTAAGCTGAGTATGATAAGGTGTTTCTGAAAAAAAAAAACTGAGTAGAGAGAGAGAAAAAGGAGCAATTATCTCAAACAAATGAGACACAAATATGATATAAAAGATGCAAGTGCGGGTGGAGGGCTGGTAATGCTGGAACCATACTCTTATCAGAACTGTAGGAACAACATATACATCTAAGAGGCTCTAAATGTCTTCTAAATTTATAAAGAAATAAGAAGGTGAGTGCATAGGATAAGGGAGGGACTTTTAGAAGGGTGGGTAAGTTAAGGAATAGGAGGGCAAGATAGTGGTTAGAAAGGAAGAGGGAGAGGGGATAGGGTAAACAGACGGAGAAAGATAAACAGTGAGGAAAAATAGGATGGAGAGAAATATAAAGCTAGTAATTATAACTCTGAATGTGAATGATACGAATTTATCCATAAAACAGAAATGGACAGAATGGATTAAAAATCAGAAACTAACAATATGCTGTCTATAAGAAACACAATTAAAAATGAGTGATACAGCGTTAAGATAACATACCTCAGCTGATGTAAAAAAAGCAGGGGTAGCAACTGTGATTTCAAAGTTAAAGCTAAAATATATTTAATTAAAAGAGATAAAAAGGGAAACTACACTATGTGTCACCAATATTATTTGGAAACGCTAGCAATAGAATAAGAGAAGAAAAACTGAAGGAATCAAAATGGGAAATGAGGCAAATAAAGTATTTCTTTTGGCAGACAATATGATGATATGTTTGGAAAATCCTAAAGATGCAACTAAAAAATTAGTTGAAACAACAATGTAGCGAAGTAGTAGGATGTAAAATAAATCCATATATATATCACCAGCATTTTTATATATCACCAAAAAAACCCTGCAAGAAGAGATAGGAAGAGACACCCCATTTAAATGAACTGTAGACAGTACAAAACACCTGAGAGTATGCCTACAAAAACAGACCCAAGAACTGCATGAACATAATTATAAAACACTTTTTATACAAATAAAGTCAGATTTAAATACCTGGAGAAATTATTTGTGGTTAGGCAAAACCAATATAATAAAAATGACTATCTTACCTGATATATTCAATACCATACCAATTAAATTACTAAAAAAAATTATTTTACTGCATTAGAAAAAATAAAAACAAAATTCATTTGCAAGAACAAAAGGTCAAGAATTTCAAAGGGGGAAAAATGTAAAGGAAGGAGATTCATCAGTACCAGACCTATATTAAAAGGGAGTAAATATCAAAACTATTTGGTACTGGCTAAGAAACAGAAAGGTAGATCACTAGAACACAGTACATATACAATACACAGTAGTAAAGGATTATAGTAACCCTGTGCTTGACAAATATAAGATTTAAGTTTTTGGGATAAGAATTCATTATTTGCTAAAAATCGTTGGGAAAGCTGGAAAACAGTCTGGCAGAAATTGAGCATAGACTAATATCTTAAACCATGTACCAAGATAAGATTAAAACAGATACATAAGCTAGACATAAAGGGAGATAGCACAATAAAGTTAGAAGAACATGGAACACATTACTTATCAGCCTCATGAATAGGAGAACAATTTATGAACAAACAAGAGATAGCACTGTAAGGTGTAAAATGGATAATTTCAATTATATTAAATTTAAAAGCTTTTGTACAAATAAAACCAATGTAGCCAAGATTATAAAGAAAGCAGAAATTTGGGGGAAATTTTTCATAGGCGGGTCTCTCAGATAAAGGTTTCATTTCTCAAATACATAAAGAACTTTGCGAAATTTACAAGCATAAGACTCATTTCCCCAGCTGATAAATGGTCAAAGGACATGGACAAGCACTTTTTTGATAAGCAAATCAAAACTATATACAGTCATATTAAAAAAATGCTCTAAATCATTATTGATTAGAAAAATGAAAATTAACACAGCTTGGAGAAATATGTTATACCCATTAGACTGGCTAAAATGATAGATGCCCTTTAATTGGGGAATGGCTAAACAAGTTGTGGTATATGACTGTGATGGACTACTACTGCATTACAAGAAAGGAGGAGCTGACTGACTTGCATGAAAAAGTGCAACGAGCAGTACCAAGAGAACAATGTACACAGAAATAGAGACGCTGTCCTAAGGACAACTTCGAGTGATTGCCTAATTCATCTTGAGTATCATCAGCACTCAAACCAACTCCAAAGGACCATGAAGGAAGATGCTACATACACCTCCAGAGAAAAAACTAACAGATGTATAGTACAGTTTTGCATATATGTATATGTGTATGTATGTGTATATATACATTTATATGAATATGTAAACATATATATTCATGTTTAAATTATAGCCTTCTCTAGGGTGGGGTGGGGAGGGAGGAAGGAAAAACAATTAAAAGTGCCCAGCAGAGAACAAAAAAGTTAGAGGGAAGCACAGAAAAGCTGGGTAGCTTTGAAACCAATGTGTAGTACGTATTTCATAATTTTTTGAAAACAACAACAAAAAAACCCCCCAAAACAACCAAAAAAAATTAAGTGAGCTGGAGAAGGAAATGGCAAACCACTGCAAGTATCTTTGCCAAGAAAATCCCAAAAGGGTCACAAAGAGTAGGAATGACTGAACAAGAATAGCCACATGCACAATGAGTCACCAAAGGGACTCGGCAGCTCCCCCCAACAAGTAATGCAAGATTAAACTGCACGAATAGAGACTTAGCATCTAGAATTAAGTGATTAGTCCCAATGCACGGTGCCCTGGTTAACTATGCTCAATCCATTTTGGAAAGAACTCTGATAAATGGAAGCACATCCAAAAAAGGGTGACCAGGATGGTGAGTAGCATGGAAACTATGCCGTGACAACTGGCCGAAGAAACTAAAGTCATGTGGCTAGGTGAAGGGGAGACTTGAAGGAAGACTACATCGCTACATTAAAATATTTTAAGGGTCATTATGGCAAACTGCTGCTTAAGCAGAAAACGCAGAGCTATGAACAAAGGGTAGAAGGTACAGAGAAACAGATTTCAATTCAATGTAAGAAAAAACTTCCTAACATTGAAAACTCTCACCAAAGAGAACAGGCTGCTCTGGGAGGCAGTGGGTTCCCCATTGCAGGAATCTTCAAGTAGAGGCTAGACAACCTTTGATCGTTTGGTATGCGTTAGAGAGGACTCCTGCCAATGTAATGGATTAGGATCTGAGATTCTGGCATGCAGCAATCTAGACATGAGGGGGTAAGTGCTAAAGATGGCAGAGACGGCAGAAATGGAAAAAGATGCCCAGTTGAACTGGGAGGCTAAGAGGGTAGCAATGCCAGCCCTGAGATGTGCTTTTGAGGAGCCCTGAGAAGAGTTTCCATCTAGTTCACATTGACTCTATCTTCTCTTCTCTTTCTCCTTTGCTCTAGCCAGGCCTCTCCTCCCCCCTCTACTGTGATGTGCATCCTGGGAATGGGATGATATCTTGAAAGGTTTTCCTGAAATTTTCTAGGTCCCTTTTCTCTCTTTTCTCTGGAGTCAGAGATGCCTGTACTCTCCTCTCTTGCCTCTGGGCTTCTCCATAGCATTAGCCAAGCATGTGGCTCCAATACACCCAAGGCCATTCCTCTTAACCAACCTGGGGAAAGCTCAAGACACTAGACCCACCTCTAGAGGGAGAAGAAAAGAGCAGACAACTGACAAGTGTGTGTGAGCTTCCTAGAAGGGCAGGAGGCTTTCCTGGAGCTCGACAGTGACTGCAACCCCCAGATCAAATGTAGGCTAGTGACAGGACAGAGCCTGAGGTCAGAGACGGCAAGAAAAGAAAGGACTCACTGCATGATGATTCTGGTTTGTTAGTGGTTTCTTTTCCACTGAGTCAATAGTGATCGTCATGGCTGACTCCAACTTTAGCTGCTGCTGGAAGCGTTTCTGCAGCTCGAGCAGAGACAGTGGCAGCTTTGGGTAAGATGCGGGCTCTTCCTACAAACCCAAAACAGTAACACCAATTACACATCACAGAAGTTAACTCTCAACTACCCGCACCAATGGGGGAGAGGCACAGATGAGACAAGAAGGCAGCCAATTGAAGCCAGAGGTGGTTTTATATGACATAGAAACAAAGGGTCAGCCTGCAGCAGACCAAGACTCTCTCCTTCTGGAAGGAGCCCACCTATGACAACAAACACCAAGAAGCAAAGCTGTCTTTCGTAACAGTACCCTTGAAAACTTCAGCTGTTCCTCAAACACTCCAGATTTCTCTTACGACAACCTTTTACAGCTCTGTCATCCATACCCTTTATCCTAACCCTTTCTGAGTCTCTGTGGTATTGATCAGCATGACCCTGAAATGACCACCAAACAGCTTCTCCTCTTTATTCATATGCTCTGACAGTCTAAAAGGACCACAGAGATAATCTGATCCAACCCCTTGTTTTAAAGGGGAGGAAACAGGCTCAGAAAGAGGAACGAGCTTGCTCACGATGATAGTGCTAGTAACAGGAAGAAGCTGGACTCGAGCCTAGGTCTTGAATCCAAGCCTGAGGCCAGAGCCCTTCAGCTTCTCCAAAAGGAACAGCCTCTAGACAAGGCCCATTCAAAACATGGATTCACTGTAGAATGAGCTAAGTGCCTTCATAGTCCTGAGTGAAGTGAGTCAAAGGGACACCCATAGTCACCTTGGAATAGAAGTCTCTAAGGAGAGGAGATATGGCGATCTTGCGGGAGGATGCTGGGGGGGGTGAGAATCCGGGCTCCACCTTCTGGATGGCTTTCAGCACCATCATCCTCTCCTGCCTGTGGAGCGCCACCTCGTGGAAAAGGTTCTTCAGGTGCAGGCCATCCTTCGCCATCTGATTCAGACAGCTGTGTGCAAAGGCAGACAAATGTTAAGCCTGGGCCAGTGGTTCCCTCCTTTATAAATTTCATGTTCCCTTACGACAACTTAATTCAGCAAATAGTAATGAAACTCCTACTATGTGCCATAGGCACTTTGCTTTACACTGCAAATAAAAAGCCAAAGGCAGAATAATCCTTGCCAGTCCCATAAGGAGCTCACAACATAAAGATTCCTAGACAGAGAAGTATAGGATAGGGAGTGAAGCGAAGACATCCGAGTACTTTCAGAATATCTGAGGAGGAAGAGCACTATTTGCTAGGGAAATAGATGGGAGAGGGGAAGAACTTGAAACAAAAACTTTATTTTGTTAAAGGTACAGAAAAAAAAGACACTTTCCAGTGTGGCCTGGTGGACAGGGTACTGACCACAAATTAGGAACACTGAGGCTCAACTCCCTCCAGTGACAATTAGCCAAACGATCACCCCCAAGTTAGTTAACTTTTCTAGGTCTCAGTGTCCTCCCCTGCGAAATGCAGCACCTACTTCACAAGAAAATCATAAGGCTCCAACAGCACTTTGCAAAAATGTCAAGTGCTGGGATGGGGAAGGGGCTCAAAGAACTACTGTGTCCCAGAGAGGGCGGGGTCAGGACAAGATAGGGAGAGAATCTGGCAAAGGCTTCCACTGGCAGAAAGAACAAGGGCAAGCAGGTGAGAGAGGACCCCAGTCAAGTCACCCAGAAGACTTCCTACCACCTGCTCTACCTTGAATGTGCTCCCCAACAGCAAGAGCTTTTGACCCTAGTGTCTGGTACTGACCCAAGCGCCCACCAGCAGGCAGAAGCCCACCCCACACCTGAGGCTCCTGGGAACCACTGTCCCTCCTGTCAGCTATTCTTGCTACTGCCACAATTAGGGCAATCCCAAACAGTTCCCAGCAAAGTCCTTTCCCTTCCCTCCTTCCTCAAAACTCTCTCTACCCTGGGATCCCAGGCCCCTCAAGGTATAAAGGAACAGGACCAGAGGACACTGAAGCTGGAAAGAGAGGCCCCATGCAGCAAGTCTAGCCCCTGACATCAGTCTTTGGGGAGAACATTAAAAGGGCCCTTTGAGGAGGGAGAGAGCACCAGATAGTAAATGACCAAAGAATAGAGACTCAGATTACCTGCAAGACTTGTGGACTGTAGACCCGAGCCTAGGCAGGACTAAAGAAATGCTCAGAGGGGGTGACAGGGCCAAGTAAGCCACCACCCAGGCCCAACATGTGTGCCCAGTGAGTAAGTTGCTGGTAAGTTCAGATCAGAACTAAGAGCAGCCATTAAAGTCTGGATGGGAGTTGTGGAAATCTGGGACCCCTGGAGGACTGGGGAAGTAGTACTTCAGTCTAATTCCAAGGTCCTTCTGTGGAGAACCACTGGCTTTGGAATCAGACGACCTGGGCTCAAATATTGGCTTTTCTATTTGTGTGATCTGGGCTCAGTCACTTCATTTTGCGCTTCCTCACCTCTAAAGAGAAGGGACTGGCCCAGGTGACCACCTCCAGATCTCAGCACAGAGGGAGTAGAGAGCAGGATGGCATAGGGGTGTCATGCACACACTGCACTGATTCCCAGGGAGATACAAGACATGCTTGACCAGAGAGGGAACCCTCACTAGGCCCAGGGGCAGCTTTACCTCTTGATGATCTTGAAGTCTGCATTTGCTCGACACATACACTCCAGAACCGAAGCATAGGAAACTAGGTCAGGAGTCAGCCCTGACTTGTTCATCATGGAAAACAAGGTGCTTATTTGATGCAAGGAGCCCTGAGAGAAGGGAAATCAACAAAAGCCCTGAGCTCTTGGTCACAGAAGACTTACCCAGGCCCTTGGTGGAACCATCCCTTTCCAACAATCCCCCCAACATTGTCCACTGCCCCTCACTCAAGTGATCTCTGTGCTCTGCCCCTCTCCTTAACCAAATTTGTAAAGTCACCTGGGTTCACACTTGTCTTAATGACTCCCCTCCCCTAAACACTACCTGCCCCACTCTCCTGCCAAAAACAGAGAAGGCAACATGCTGTCAGTTAGAGAGCCCAATCTACGCCGCAACTTTATTTGCTTCCATAAAGGATGTGGACATGGGCACAATGGAGGTAGAAGCAAGAGGAGGTCACTGTGGGGAAAATGGGCTGGATGGAGGGGAGTGGGCTACCCAGGCAGGAACATCCTCCACCTGCACTGGGCAAGGACTGAGGAGGCCTCTTGGTGCAGTTATGGGCAAAGGTCGAGGAGGCCTCCTGGTGCAGTGCTGGGCAGGGGCCGAGGAGGCCTCCTGGTGCAGTGCTAGCCAAGGGCTGAGGAGGCCTCCTGGTGCAGTGCTGGGCAAGGGCTGGTTAATTTTTCTGAACTTTAGTTTCCTCATTTGTGAAATGGGGATATCTACCTCATAGGGTTGCTGTAAGTCTTAAATGAGAAGGAAAAAACAAGGGCTTGGGGAAGCAAAGACTTAGATATACATTAAGAAGCTACTGTTACTTTTGGGGGATGACATGAGAGCATTCTAAAAATGTACCCAGTAACAGCATGCTAAGGAGATTTAGTAACACGGAGGGGGGGGAGCAGCAAGGGGAGACTTCGGCGAAGCTTTGAGTACAAGGTGATGCCAAAGGGCTGCCCTGTCCTCAGGGAATACACTATCCACTGACCCCAGGAGGATGCCCAAGCTACCCAAACATGCAGCCCAGATTCCAGGGCAGGATTTAATAGGTACCAGTGGCAACCTGGGCAAAGAGAAAGGGAGAGCCTACCCACTGCCAGTCTCCTGGGGAAGGAGCCCTGGCAGACAGTCTTACCTGCTTGGCCCAAGCTTTCAAGACGCTGTTGTACATGGGCAGAGTCAGCAACTTCTGGCTACCGGGGCGATGAAAGTATGACAGAAGCAGATGATTGGCTTGTGTCACAAGGTCCTGAGAGAGCAAGCACTCCAAATAGTCCAGAATTAAAAGCTGTTTCTTGGAATGTCTAGACACTTCAGGCATCAGCCTGGAGGAGTCCAAGTCATCAACAGAAGTTTTATTTTCCTTCTGAACTTTCAAGGCCTTAAAAGACTCCTGTTTCTTACTGTGATGTGGAGTCTCCCGCCCCACTACGGCTTTCTCTTTCCCAATATTAGGCGTCTGTTTGTTTCCTTTCAGTTTTCTGGCAAGAAACTCTTTCTCTCTCCTCTTGATCTGGGATTCACAAAAGGTCACCTTCTTGAGCTTGCTCTCCAGGATCTGCTGTCTCCTGTGCATTTCATTCCTTTCCTCAGTAAGCCTCTCCATCCACCGGAGGGAGGCCTTCCCCGCTTCGGTGGCTGCACTGCTGGCATCTCCCTTGACTCTGTCCTCCACCAGTTCAAGGGCCTGCAAGTCCTTCTGACTTACTGGTTTCCGTGGCGCCACTTCCACTCGATTTACTGTCACTTCAGATACATACTCGTTCTGGAGTTGTCTTACTCGGGCCTCTAGCACTGGGTTGGAGAGAGAAGAGAAGACACAATCACAACAGTGCACCTGAAGCTCGGGGCTTTGCCCATAGCACCTAACCCTTCATCCACAGGACATGTCTTTTAAGTTGCTCCCCATACCTAGGGCTGAGATGTTTCCTCAGGTTCAATTCTATTTTGGATGGCCTTGACAGCCTAGTGACTTAGAAAGCACCTGAGCTGAACTCAATCTGCCAGGGCTCAGGCCTAGCCCTCTATTCCTACCCTAAATTGAAGCCAAAGCCAATTAGGTCCTGGAGGCAATATGAAATAGGTACAAAGTCATTCACCTCCTAGAATTCTAATCTTATCTGATTCATTTCAAGAACCAGCTTGTGACTTGGTCCATGCTTAGCATTATAGGAAACACTTCAGGGAGAATACAAAAAAAGAGGAAAAGGCAAAGTCCCTGCCCTGGCTGGACATCTGATCTAGTTAGTGTGTCAACCTCACTTATACACAACCTTATACTCCCCTTTCTGGTCCTTCTCCTTTCCTCCCTTGACTTCTGTGATGACACTGTTCTCTCTTAGTTCTCCTCCTTCCCGTCCGACCACTTCTTCGCTGAATTATTGCCCATCTTCTGCCCCCAAACAAAAGTATCCCCCAAAGCTCTGTCCTGGGCCATGTTTTCTCTCTGTGATCTCATCAGCTCCCATGAATTCAGTGATCTATTCAATACAGATGATGTCAGACCTATATATCCAGTCCTAGTCTCTCTCCTGACTGGGGGCCATCTCCAGTCACCCGGTCACTGGCCCCAGATGGCTCTGGAGAAGAAAGCAAGGCTGCTGACTTTGCACAGCCCTCCTTCATTTAAATCCAATTCACTTGCAAGTCATGGCATCACCTCCCTGATGGTGCTCTTCAAGAAACAAAGGTCAAACAACAAAACAACTTCTCCTGACCTCCAGTCTCACATCACCAACTGCCAGCCGGGAACCTAGACTTCTACGTCTTTCAATGTGTCCAAAACGGAAGTCCTGATCTTTCCCTCGTACCTTCCCACCCTCTGCTGAGGGCCCTGCCATCTTTCCAGGGACTCAGGTTCCTAGCTTAGGGGGGAGTCCTCTTCTAGACTGTCAGTCCCATTCTTTCCCCTCACACCACAGCTACCCTAGTACAGGCTCTCATCGGCTTTCCCCTGCACACGTACAACGGCCTCCTGACCGGGCTTCCCGTTTTCAGTCTTTCTCCTTTCCAAACTATCTTCTATCCTGGGCCACAACAGTTTTCCAAAAGCACAGGACTGACCTTGTCACCTCCCTCTTACAAAATCCCCACCAGCTTCTATTACCACTGAAATGTCCTGCTTTGGCATCAAAGGCCCTTGACAACCCGGAGCCATCCTGTCTCCCCAGACATAGTTAACACTTTCGCTTCACGTACTCCACGCAGGGGCCAAAGTGGTCGCTTGTTGTCATCTTTCCCCTCCATCCCTTTGCACGCCCCATCTCCTCAGTCCCACCACTTAGAATTCTTAGCTTCCCTCAAGGCTCAGCTCCAGAGCTCCCCCCTCCGTCGGGCTTGTTGGTGCTCCCTCCCTCCCTCTCAAATTAGCTTGTATTTCCTCTTCTATTAACATGTTACATACCCCAAGAAAATGCGAACTCCTTGAAGACAGGTTTAGGCCAGGGCCTGGCACACAGGAGGCGTTTACTATATGCTTGTTGAACTGCACTGTACAGTGGAGATAAGGCAGCTCAATACTCCAAAGAGGCACGATTTTCTCATTGTAGGTCCTCTCTCCACTGATACACACAGCCCCTTGGCAAAAGGTCTTTGAGAATGTCTTGGCTCTAGCCGACACCTCTCTGAACTTAGCAGGGGCAGGTCCTTGAACAACAGACATACAGGCTATCACTGTGGGTGCTAAGCCCATGAGGGAAACCTTTTCCACCTGGAAGGCTCTGCTGGCCCAGCCTAGGGGAATGAGGAGAGTCCCTATGTCCAAAGACACATCAGCCAAGCCCTTATTAAAGCTAAAATGTGCAAGAAACAATCACAGAGGCTATACAGCAGTTCATACGCTATAGAGCATTTATCTCACAGAAGCACTGATATGAAGAGAGTACTTTACAGATAAAAAATTCAAAGAAGCTGAGGGGTTCCTCTGTTCATAAGGCCCAGAGGGAGGCTCCAAGTTCTGTTTAAAAGCAGACAGCAAGAAGCAAGTATGAGACTGTATGGGAAGGATGAGAAAGGCTACAGAGCCCAGGAGAAGGGAAAGACTGCTCTGGGCAGTCAGAAAAAGGTCTGGAAAGAAGACAGGAGGTGCCCTTGAGCAAAGGAGGAGGAGGAAGGGGACCTTCTGAGCACCTCCAACTTATTCCTTCCTTCCTTCCTTCCTTCATGTATTCAGCAAATGTTAAAAAAAGTGCTTATGTGCAAGGCTCTGGGATACAAAGAAAAAAGGAAATCATTCCTGCCCACCAGGAGTTAACATTCTAATGTGGGGAAAAAATAGAAACACATATCAGTGTAAAATAATTTGTGGGGGGCGGGGAAGGGGGAGGAGAGACGCTAGCAACTGGGGGGATCTAGAAGTTGAGCCTTGAAGGAGTCAGGGAACCTGTGAAATCTAAGTGAGGGGTCAGTATGCTGTGAGCATGGGGGAGACAGCTCATGCAGACAGAGGCCAGTTCAGAATATAAGACTGTGTGAAGGAAGGCCTGGCTGAGGCCAGACTGTGAAGGGCTTATCCTAGAGGCAGTAACTGGGAGTCACCGGAATGACATGGTCCAGGCATATTTATGTATTAGGAATGCCAACTGGGCAGCACTACAGAAGATGCGTTGAAGTGGAAAGAGTCCAGGAGCAGAGAAGCCACCTTCATTTGCCATTAATTATGCATGGCCTGTATGGTGGTGGTTGTTTTCTCTGCCACCATAAGTGTGAGTATGTTATGTGTGTGATATCTCTCCAACAAGAAATCTCGAGAGGATCCCATAATACTCCGATCCCATACAATACCATGCACAGAGTTTACAATGAAAAGTAATGAACTAGTGTTTGGCCAATCCAAGGACCTTGACTACTAGGGTAAAGACATGTCATCCAACAAAAACTTCTAGAAAACTGGAAAGCAGTTTGGCAAAAACTAAGTTTAGAATAACATTTTATGCCATGTACCATAGTAAGTTCTAATATATATGTCTAAAAATATAAAAGGTCATACAGAAAATGGAAGGAGGTACCTTTGTACAACTATACCTAGCAGAAGAATTCTTTAATCAACAAAGGATAGAGGTGTTCCCAGGAGATACAATAGACGGTTTTGACTGATTTCAACAAAATTGCAAAGTTTCTCTAAGAACAAAATCAATGCAGCTGAATTAGAAGAGAAGTAATTCATTGGGGAAAAAATCTTTACAGTAAACACATACAGTTGATCATCAGTGGTCACACATTTAGCTTTCTCCACTTCAAGCAGTCATGTGGCTGTATTAGTAACCTCATTTTCACTTTTGCATGGGCAACTTTGCACATTCATGGCTATGCACAGTAGAAAAAAAAAATGAGCAGTGCGAAGCACCCTCTCACCAAAAGCGCCAGCATCTGCCCTGGCACGTGCTTTTCATCCTGGAACAGTTCAACCACAGAGCCAAAAGGGGGAATAGAAATGGCAGGATGCTCCTTTGCCTTTTTCACCTTGGGGTTCTTCTGACATTGTACTACCCCTGCCCTTCCCCAACCAGGATGGAGTTGCCTCTCCTGTCCCCTGCATTTTATGGGTTATTTCATGGTTGCTGTGTTAGGAAAAGTGCATGTTATCAGAACTGATGTTTTGTTATAAAGAACTGTATGCAGAAAGTGTATCTTCAGCAATCTCTAGTGAAAGATAACACTTTTTGGTGGTCATGGGTACCCAAACCCCCATTTCCCAGAGTTTGATGCAACATTCACATTTTTTACTTTTGTGCTATTTTCTAGGAATATTACCACCTGAAAAAGTTGAGGGCTGACTGTGTATTAAAGGTCTGATGTTCAAGATGCACCTGGAACTGGTACAAATCCATAAGAACAAGAGCTATTCCCAGCAGTTAAGTGGTCAAAGGATATGAATAGGCAGTTTTCAAAAGGAGTCATATAAGCTGTCAACAATCATATGAAAAAAATTCTCCAAGTCATTAATAAAAAAGAGAAATGGAAATTAAAACTGTGATTTTTTACAAATTGTATACAGTACTTAGTATGGTGCCTTGCACACAGCAGTTGTTTAATAAATGTTTACTGGAGCAGCAGCACTGTGTGATGACCAACTTTGATAGACTTAGCTCTTCTCAACAACACAACGGTCTAAGGCAATTCCAAAAGACTCGTGATGGAAAATGCTATCCACATCCACAAGAAGAACCATGGAGTCTGAATGCAGACCAAAGAGTACTATTCTTTTTTCTTCCTCGTGGTTTTTCTCTTTTGTTCTCATGCTTCCTTCACAACATGACTAATGTGGAAATCTGCTTAATATGATCATGTATGTGTAGCCCATACCAGTTTGCATGCTGTTTTGGGAAGGGGAAGGGAGGGAAAAAATTTAGAACTCAAAATCTTATAAAAGTGAATCCTGGATACTAAAAACAAATATTTTTTTAAAAGGAGATTAAAAAAATAAAAAATAAATGCTTACTGGATGTTTTATGTTTCAGTTCATATTCGTCAGATTAACAGAAGACTGAAGTAGTAAATGTTGGTGTGGCTATGGAAAGATAGGCTCAGTAATATACCATTGGTGGAACTATGAATTGGTTTTAAATTGATGTGACTATTCTAGAAAACACCTGTGGAATTATACTAAAAAAGTCATTAAACCATAAAAAAGAGAGGCAAATATTCTATATGTACAAAAATATTCACAGCAGTAGTTTTTGTAGTAGTGAAAGCTGGAAGGAAACTGTGTACCTGGAGACTAGGAATGGCTGACAAGTTGTGGTATATGAGTATTATTGTGCTATAAGAAATGAGCATAATGAATTCAGAGAAACTTAGGAAGGCTTGCATGAATGGATGCAGAACAAAGTAAGCAGAACCAGGAAAAAGTTCATGGAATAACCACGATAATGTAAAGGAAAACCACACTCAAAGACTTGAAACTCCAACTAATGCAGTGACCAGTCATGACTTCAAAAGACTGACAGTAAAGCAGGCCAGTGATGCGAGCACTCCTCAAATCCATCATCAGTATGAAAGAAATCTATTTTGAGCTTGTCTCTAGAGGCAAATGGGCTACCCTGAACTAAGCCTTCCCAAGGAATAATGAGGCCTGGAGCCATGAAATATTGTCTGTTCAGTATCATCAGTTGTAAAAGTAGGGGGACAGACTAGCTGGCCTCCAGCTCTGGGGCTATAATCCTGTGATCTCCATCTTTCCTGGGAGGCACCTTCTCCAGACACCTCTAAAATGGCTCCTTAGCCAGAACTCTCCCCTCCTTTCTGCTTCTCTCACTTTCCTTTAGAGTTCTGTGTGTATGTGTTTTTCCTTGATTAATCAAAACCTGCCTGAAAGGAAACTTTGTGCCTCATCTTTCTGTCTTCAACATCTGATTCAGGACCTGGTACATAGGAGGCACTTAAGCAAATAGCTGAAGTGAATGAACAAATGAAATCAATAAATAATTAAGTGCCTACTATTTGCTTGGAACTGGGGATACAAACAGAGGATTGAGACACTCTGCCCTCAAGAAGCATCCCTTTAGGGGATAAAACAGCTAGTTAACACAGCAGAGAGAGTCAGGAAATCTGAGTTCAAACCCAGCCCCAGACACTAGCTGAGCGATCCTGAGTTAACTTGTTTGCTTTGGTTTCATCTGTAAAAATGGGGATGGTAACAGCACTTCCCCCTCAGAGTTGTGAGGATCAGCCGAGATGTTTGCAAAACTTTAAAGCACTCCATAAATGCCAGTGCTTTAGAAACCTTGTCCTTCCTTTTCGAAGAGGACCATGACACATCAAGTATATGAACTATCTATAACTACATAAATGTTGGCTATTATTATGTTCACAGATTATCCGGACATATGCAAAATAAATACACAGGGAAGGAGGATTGGATGGGGCCAGCCCAATCAGAGGAATGGAAAAAAAGCCTTTTGGAGGAGAGGAAGATCTATCTGTGCCAAGGAGGAAGCCAAGAGGTTCTCCAAGGTAGGAGTGAGGACATGGGAGAAAACCCACAGAACGGGAATGGGAATGCTGCCTAGGGGGAACAGCAAGCACACCAGCCCGGCAAACACTCAGCACGTGTGAGGGGTGAGGGGAATGATGTGCAGTCAGCTTGGAAACAGACGCAGAAGCCTGACTGTGAAGTCTGCACCTTATCCTAAAGGTAATGGGGAGGCTTTCAGGCTCCCACATCTGCACTTTGAGACTAGTGATCAATGAATGGTGACATGTTTCCATGAAAACTGTTTTCCCTCGGGAGCCTCTCCCAACTCCCAGGGTCCCAAACTTACCTTCCAATAGTTCTACCTGCCCCGCATCCCTCCTCCTATCCCGTTCGGGAACGTTGACTGAGTACCTTCTGCCCCGAGTCCACCAGGCTCCTATAGGAAAAATGACTATTAACTCCAGAGCCTCAAAGAGGGCAGACTGAGTCCTTTTCTGCCTCCAGGCTCCTTAATATTTGTAAAGTGCTTAGCACACTGCCCGGCATATAGTAGGCACTTAATAAATGCTTGCTCCCTTTCCTCCTCCCTCCTCATCTGGGCCCTGGCATCACCAGGCAAGGGCAATGCCACACAACAGACAGGATGTGGTCCAACGCCGACATCCAAGACCTGATTCTTACTGCTCATGTGATCTTGGAGAAGTCACTTCTCCTCACTTGGCTTCAAGTCTCTTCAGCATGGTCAGCCAAAGGGGGAGGGACTAAACCGTTACACCTCAAAGGCTCTAGACCTGTGGTTCTACGACCTGGTCCCTGGTTCCCGAGGCTGACGGGCAGACTGGGGAAGAGTTCAGGGCCCAGGGCCCAGACTGGGAGCTTAGGTGACCCTGGGGTCAGCTCCAGCGATGTCGGAGGCTGTGCACATGGAAGGAAACAATCACAGCCCCGACCTCCCCGGGCTGCTGGGTGGATCAGATGAGAAGGCAGGGTTTGCAAAGCGCTTAGCTCAGCTTTTAAATGCTTGCTTCCCTCCTCACTGAGTACCTACTATGCGCAGGGCACTGTGCTAAGCGCTTTGCAAATTCTAGCTCATCTGATTCCCCACAGCAACTCTTGGAAGCAGAGGCTATTATCAGCATCATCGCCACTTTACAGCTGGGGAAACTGAGGTAATCAGACGCGAAGTGACTCGTCCCCAGAACCATACAACTAGTAAGTGTCCGGGGCGGAATTTGAACCCAGGTCTTCCTGTCCACTCTAACCTTGCTGCCATGGGGTCAAAGGTAACAGGCTTCCCAGAAGGTGACGGACATCGGGGAGAGAATAAAAGTAGGGGCCAGTTTTAGAAAATGGGGGTTAAAGTTCAGAGGCTAGAAAAGTCCGTGCCGAAGTCAAAGGTCAAGGCTCCTCGAACCTGAGGGTCCTGAAGGGCTGGGAGTTCTTGAACTTTAGGGCCGAAAGATCTGGGATCACCAGACACCTGACCCGCAGGGTCGGGGGTGGGTGAGGGGTCAAACGGAAGCTGGGGACGAGACTGAAAGGCTTTTCCTAAGGGTCAGAGGTCACGGACCCAGCGTCCTGACAGGAATTCGCGGGGCTCCCATTTACCTTTCTCGGGACTGGGACAGGAGCTGCCCTCGGGCCGCAGGGCTCCGCCGAGCCCCGCCGCGCCCCGGCTCAGCAGAGAAGCCCTCAGCCGAAGCACCGACATGCCGGCGGCCCGGGGAACCCCGGAACAGCACGAGGCTCGGCCAGACCGCCCTCCCCGCCGCGAGCCCCGGACCGGACCGGCCTCTAACGCGCAGGCGCGCGATTCGCGCTGGCTGCTGGGAGTTGTGGTCTCCGCTTCCTCGGGGAAGTGCGACCCCAGGCGCACCGGGTGGGGCACCAACACTACAAATCCCATAGAACCATGCGGAGGGCTGGGTGGGGCGGAGGGCGTCCAGAATATGACTTCTGATTGGCTGTGCTGCTCATCCGTCTTCCGCTAGGAGAGCTATGGAGTGGAGAAGTCTGTGTGAGGAAGGCCGGCTTCCAGGCCTTTGCCTACTTCCGGGCCTGGGGGAGGCGCTGTTTCAGTCCTCCAAGTGGTCTCCCTGCTTCAAGCACACTCCTTCACGAGATTGCCCTGAAGCCCTGATGATAACAGTGCTTGAAGTTTACGTACATGCTACCTCATATATGCAAGCCCCAGTCTTCCTAGGGAACTTTGGGTCTCTCCACCCCCACCCATCCGTGTGCCCTATTCCACTTGGCTGAGTTGATGTTGATTAAACTGAAATGTCCTTAAACAGTCACTTTTCCACCTCTATATCGCTAGAACTGAGCATGGTTCCTAGTACACAGTAGGTGCTTACTAAATGCAGGATGAGTGAGTGAGCCACAGTAACCCAGGTGCTTTTGGTGGGGACAGGGATTGTTGTTTACCCTTCCTTCTCAAAGAGGACATTGACATGCAAATGAATTTGGATTTAAGTGAGGGAGGGCTGTGCAAAGTCACCAGCCTCACTTTCTCCTCCAGCGCCATCTGGGTCCAATGGCCAGGACAACTGGAGATGGCCCTGGATGCAGGGGGAGATCTTGGCCTTTTCAAGCTGAAGTCTTTTCCATGTCTCAGTTTGACTAGGGGAACAGTGATTAAGGCTGGATAACAAATGAGGCAGAGAATGACCTCTTCACCTGGTGAGAAAAAAAAATCAATCTGGGAGGGCAAGACCCTCAAGGTTTCTGGCTAAAACAGAAACAATTGTAGTTTACATTCACTCTGGGCCAATGTGGGCCCAAACACTGACCAGGTAGTGAGGGGGTTTAGACCGTGGGAGCCCCCTTGAACTCCCCTTGAATCTTGCCACTAGATGAGGCTTCTTGTCTGAGATCATAAGCCTTTGATTATTGCTAGGCCCAAATCTCTAGGCTAGGTTACTGAAACCTAGCCTAGCCCTCCACTGTCTGGCTAATTTCCACTCTTGATCCTATCAAAGTGTCCATGCCCAAATCTGTTACCCTTAAACTAGCCAGACAATGGAGGGCCAGGCTAGGTTAAGAGTAACCCAGCCTAGAGATTTGGGCCTAGCAATAATGAATCAAGGTTTATGGCCTCAGGCAAACGTCTCATCTGGTGGGAAGATTCAAGGGGAGTTCAAGGGGGCTCCCACAGTCTAAACTCCATCATTAGGGCTTGGCCAAGGACCTATTGCCACAGTGATTTGGCTTTAAGGAGAGGTCCTTAAAGAAGAAAATAAGGTTTCAGGGATCAAAATTTTCCTTTGGGCAGAGAACCTGCAGGTAACAGTATGATGCCCTATGTGAACTGAAGGGGAGAGGGAGAGGGGGGGAGAGAGAGAGAGAGAGAGAAGAAGAAGAAGAAGAAGAAGAAGAAGAAGAAGAAGAAGAAGAAGAAGAAGAAGAAGAAGAAGAAACAGAGGAAGGAAGGAAGGAAGGAAGGAAGGAAGGAAGGAAGGAAGGAAGGAAGGAAGGAAGGAAGGAAGGAAGGGAAGGAGGGAGGGAGGGAGGGAGAGACAGGGAGGGAAAAAGAGGGATTCCATGATTTTGAAAATGAAGCCCTCTACTGTCCTGCCCTCAGATAATCCTGGGTGGGAGGGGGAGACAGGGAACTCCCTTCAGGGGATAATAGGAGATTTAAACTAGTTAACAGTGTTTCCCCCAAGGCTATATGGGACGGGGCTCCAACCTGCCTGGATTTAGATATCCTGGCTCATCACACAATAGCCTGAGGTCTTCCCCAGTTAGACTTATGTTAATGTCCCTCCCCCCACTCCTTCCCCCCTACTTCTTTCCCCTGGAGAACAAGGAAAATCCAAGAGACACCCTGTTTTATAGATGGGGAAACTGAGACCAGAGGAATAAGCCACAGCAGAGTGGGATCCAGACCATAAGCCTCCTGGTTTTTAGACCTGAGCTTTGCCTCTCATTCCACCTAGACTCACCCTCATTTCCATCTCTGGGTCTGGTACCAAACTGTCTTGAGCCTTGGGCACCAAAGCAGAGAGCTGCTGAGACGCAATCCTGCCATCCCACTCTGCCGGTTGGGCTACTCATGGGTGTCACCAAAGCTACTGCCAGGGTATCACCCATGCCTTCACCTCTTTGCTATTTAAAGAGCCTCCCCCAAGGTGGGGGGAGGGGACAGCTCAGACCTTTCACCCTTCCCTGGCCACTTGCCCCACCCCAGAGCCAGCCTGTGTGAATCACAGACTTATAGGTAATTGATACGTGTATTCAGGGAGCTTAGAAACCTGATCCTCAAATTTTACAAAAATGGAAACTGAGATCTAGAGAATTGAAGTGCTGTCCATGGCCGTACTGGAAGGTGCAGAATCAGGATTCAGACCATGCCTCTTATCCCAAATCCGGAGCTCTTTCCACCATGCTACAATATCGTCTTCTAACCTAATGACTCGCACCCATTTATAAACAATGATCTTGAGGGAGGCCCAACCCCACCTTCTTCCAGGCTCGGAGGATCTGGACCTATAAAAGTCCCACAGGTATCACCTCGTCCATTTTATAAATGAGGGCACCGAGGCCAGAGAGCAGAAGAGACTCTTCTAAGGTCACAGAAAGCCACTGAGCCAGGATTCCATTTCCCCATCGGTGAGATAAGGAAGCTGGCGGGTCCTTGTTGGAAAGCCCAGATCTGAAATGCTGGAGAGCTGGGGTCTAGCTCCCCCTCTGCCACTGATTCACTTAGGTGACCCTGGCCAAGACCCCTCCATTTTCAGGCCTTAGCTTCCCCCCTCTGCAAAATGAGGTATGAGGTCTTAGCACTCTGAAGTCCTGTGAGGACCTTCCTGACTCTAGCCCAAGGGGACAAGTACACGTGAGATCCCTCCATCTAGTCACTGATGTAACAAACACCCACAGACACAGACACACACAGACACACAGACACACACACACACACACACACACACATACCTGTACACATGCGTGACTTGCTTCCTGACAGATTCGGCCTTTGACACACATGGCCCAACAGACAGACGGACAAACACACCTCCACCTCCGCCACAGGATCACATCACACCTTCATAACTGCTGAGCTGCCACATCTGCTGCTGGGCACACGCATGCAAACACACACCCCCACACAAAAACACATAAACATGGCACAGTCAGAGACACCCACGCTAATAGAAGTCCACTCTCCTGCATCATGACCCTTATGGCCTGGGGGTCTCTCTCTCTCCCTCCTCCCCTCTCTCTCCTCTCCCTCCTCCTCTCTCTCCCTCCTCTATTTCTCCTTCTCTCTCTCTCCTCCCTTCCTCTCTTCTCTCTTTCTCTCTCCTCTCTCTCCCCCTTTCTTCTTCTCCCCCCCTCTTCTCTTTCTCCCTCTCTCCTCTTCTCTCTTTCTCTCCCCCTTCTCCTTTCTCCCTCCATCCCTCCCTATTCTCTCTCTCCCTCTCCTCTGCCTCCTCTCCACCCTCCCTCCTCTCTCCTTCTCCTCCTCTCCTCTTCTCTCTTTCTCTCCCCCTTCTCCTTTCTCCCTCCATCCCTCCCTATTCTCTCTCTCCCTCTCCTCTGCCTCCTCTCCACCCTCCCTCCTCTCTCCTTCTCCTCCTCTCCTCTCTCTCTCTCCCCCTCTCTCCTCCCTCTCTTTTCTCTTTCTCCCTCCTCTCTTTCTTTTCCCTCTCTCTCCTCTTCCCTCTTTCTCTCCTCTCTCTCTCCTTTCTCCCTCCATCCCTCCCTCTTCTCTCTCTCCCTCTCCTGTCTCCTCTCCTCCTCCCTCCTCTCTCCTCCTTCTCTCCTCTCCTCCCCTCCCTCTCTCTTCTCTTTTTCCCTCCTCTCTTTCTCTCCTCTCTCTCTCTTCTTCCCTCTTTCTCCCCCTCCCTCTCATTTCTCTCTCCCTCCCTCTTCTGTCTCTCCTTCTCCTCTGTCTCCTCCCTTTCCCCCCTCTCCTCTTCTCCTCTCTTCTCTGCCTCTCTCCCTTCTCTCTCTATCCTCTCTCACTCTCTCTGGTTTTGTACCTGTTCCTGTCTTGGTCCCTTTCTCGATCCCGTTCCTGATCCTGCTTCTGATTTTATTCTGTCCCTATCTCTGTCTCTGCCTTGGTCTCTCTGAATCTCTCAATCTCGGTCTCTCATTCTCACACACTCCCATCCACGCTCCCTTACCCCACCTCCCCCCTTCACTAGGACCCTCAGGGCAGAAACACAGGCCAGTAAAGCCCAAAGAATTTTGTGAATGAGCCCCCACCCCTGACTCTAGCCTGGCATGGCTCGTCCCCCTTCCCCTCCATTTGTTCAGTGGGGAAAGCCCCACCCTAGTGGGAGGGGCTGGTTTGAATCAAGCCTCCAAGATTACAAGCCTTCGGTAGAAGCCAGTGGAGGCTAGAGCCAAGAGCCAAGAGCCAAGAGCCAAGAGCCGCCTGGCTGAGGGGACTGCGAAAGCCAGGGAACCAGAGACACCTCTCTTGCTTTCCTTTCCTTGTAGCTGCCCGGGACAAGGGGATTCTGGTGGGACCTCCCAGGAAATGTCTATCTAGATTTTCTGAGCCAGAAGGTACCTCCTGGCGTGTCCAACCTGCCCATTTCACAGAGGAAGAAACTGAGGCCCGGAGCTAGAGAAGTGACTTGCCTATGGTCACACAGTGAGTCGGGGATAGAACACCATCTTTCTGGATGTGAAGTCTTTAGGGAATCAGGAGCTGTGAGGAGGCTGAGAGGCTGAACAAGGACTACCAAGACCTGATCTCCATCCTGTCTTGAGCTTGACATCCTCCCCAACTGGCTGGGACATGGAGCACCAGGGAAGACCAGCCTGGTCCTGCGGCCTGGTCATCGAGAGAGAGTGAGCCAACCACCTCTCTACCATGCCCCCCGGGCCCTGGCTTTGCTTGGCCTTGCTCCTTGCAGCCCGGGCCCAGAGCTCCTGGGGTCTCCGGCCCAGCAGGCCCCAACCCCTGTGGCCGAGTGACCTCAGCATTAGCATCAGCGGTGCCCGTCATGCTCGGAGCTACCATCACCTGGAAGGTGACGTCCGATGGCGAAGGCTCTACTCATCCACCCACTTCTTCTTGCACATTGGGCCCAGTGGCAGGGTCGAAGGCACACGGCAGCCCCACTGCCCCAACAGTGAGTAGGGCAGCCTGGAGATGGAGGCCTGGCCTGGATGGGGTAGTCAGTCCCAAATTACAGGGGGGCCAGCGGTTTCCAGGGATGCTGGAGAATCCTAGAAAAAGGATGAATAAGAGGGACCAAGTCCAGAAGGGAAGAGAGAATTGGAGGAGGAGAACCAAGGAAAATCAGTGTTTGGCCTGAGGAGGGGGGTGGGGGGGTTCCACCAAGAGCAGGACCACAGAAGCCCGGGGTGGGGGCAGTGAGAAGAGAGCCCAAGTCAAAGGATGGAGGCACTTTTTTCTAAGTCATTAGTGGATAGATGCCCTTCCACCATCATATATTTTTAGACTGTCCAATCTAGAAAGAGACCTTTTCATGGAAGAGGAAACAGGCTGAGAGGAGAAAGAATTTTTCCAAGGTTAAACAGACAGCTGTGGGCTAGAACTCAGCTCTCCTGGATCCCAGTCTTTCCCTGTTGCTGTGGGGCAGAGGAGGCAAGGTGTCCTTGTTCTCAGTGACGGTGACCTTGCTGCTATCCTGATCTTATCTGTAGACCTCAGAGGGTAGAAGGACCAGTCCCTGAAGTATGAGCTGGAGAAAGGAAGAAGGAAGCCCTTAGGGACCCAACTGTCTTTGGGACGGATGGGGTAGGGGAGACACCCAGAACCGATAGTCCTAGATTGGGGGATCTGACTACCCCCAACACTGGACTCCAGGCTAATCACCTGCTGCTGTCTTTAATGAGAACCCAGTGAGTAATCACCGTAATTAAGGAGGATAATAACCCTCTGCCCTTCCCCAGCCCCTTTCATCTGGGGATCTCAAAGCACTCATTAGCCCATGTGCCTCCCTGGGTGAGGACAGAGGACAGGGGCAACTTGCTCACCAGATGACTCAGTGGTGGGCTTAGTGGCTGGCACCCAAGCATCTGGCTTCCCTTGGATGGAGGAGAGAGAAAGCTTCCTTTCACAGTCAACATTCTGAGAGGTCCCTTCTTAGAGATTTCGGGGGCTATGGAGACTGGAATCCTGGGCCCCTCCATGCACCGTTGGGCTTCCCTAGGGCATATCTGGCATCAGTGCTTTGGACATCTGGACAGGGAAGCTTTTAAACTCCAACCTGACCCACTGGATGCCCACTTCTGGCTCCACCCACCCCAGGACACATCTAGATGGAGGGAGAGTCGGTTCTCTTCTGGCTAGACTTCCCACAACCACCCCTCTAGCCCTGTCACTGCTGGTCACCTCTGACTGGAGGGGAAACTCACTGGACCATAAAGCCCACCCTTCGGCCTCAGGCTCTTCCACCCTTTAACCATCTCTGCCTACATTCTAAGGTGATACAGCATCAACAGAAGCAAAACTTCCCCAGTGAGAGACAAGGACAGACACTGATCAGGACTGCCTAGGGTACTCTGCTCAGTTCTGGGGACCCTTTTTAGGGAGGACAGTGAAGGGTACCCAGAGGAAAGCAACCAGGAAGGGAGCAGTGCCATAGGAAGATAGAAGGAACTGGGCATTTCTGTCCAGTAAAAAAGAAGACTTGAGCTGACTGAGGAAGCCACCATTTGGTGGCTCTTTTCAAGTTTGAGATCAACGGTCATGAGGAAAAAGTTAAGCTTCGTCCTGCTTGGCCCTAGAGGGCATTGTACGTTAGGGAGGGAGTCATTGACAGGAAAACCTCAGTTCAACTCTCTAATCGGAGTTGTCCAAAAATGGAAATCTCTAGTAAAGCAGAAAGTTCCCCCTCATTGTAGGTCTACAGCGATGTTATGGAGGTGGTTTCTACAAAGGTGTAAGGTGGACATGATGCCCTCTGAGCTTCCACTTGCCTCTGAGGTTCTATGAGTCTTTCTGATGGGGGCATGGAAGGGGGTGGAAGCTGGTCAGGATGCTCCAGCCCCAGCTCAGGTCCCAAGGAGCCACAGAGGCTGCCCTGTCCAGCCACAGCTAGCAATCCCCATCCCTTCCTCCCCAGACACAGCAAAGAGTGCCTATGTACATGAGTATGGAGGGAGTGATAAGTCTTAGTGGAAGGATGGGCTCAGATGTGAAAGTTGGTACCCTGGACCTCCGGGAAAGAGGAAAAGGAGGCCAGAGGCTGCCAGAGGTGGACGGTGCTTTCTGCTTCCTCAGCATGGGCCATCCATCAGGGCCCCGGGAACCAAAGCCCTGTCCTGTCCCCAATTCTCCAGTTACCTTTGGGGAAGAGTAGGCTGTGGCCACAAGGTGTAAGGTGTGAGTAGGGAAAACCAACAGTGGGCAGCAGGACAAGCCAGGGGGCTGGTGAATCTTGTTCTAGTCTTGCCCCTGGTAGATCCTGTGCCAATCCTTTCTCCTCTTTGCCCTTGCACTTCATCCACTGTAAGGTGAGGAGATGGTACTAGATATTCTCTCTGGACCTTGTCATTTCTGATAATCTGTGAAGTTCTATAAACTTTTCCTGATAACAGGTTCTATTTCCCCTTCCTGGGAATGGAGAGAGGGCAAAGAGCCAGCAGAACTGAGTGTCAAAGTCACTGGCCATTTCCAGAGGAGATACTGCAGGGTGGGACTGGGTGTGTATGAGGCAGAGATAGAGAAAGGGATCACCAGCCAGGAGTGGAGGGAGGGTCCCTAGAGAAAAGCCCTCCACCAGCTAGCTCTTTCCCAAAGAGATGCAGAATTTTAGAGCTGATAGGGATGTTATAGTTATGACTTTAGAGCTGGAAAGGACCTTGGAGACACTGTCTGGTCCAGTCTCATTTTACAGATGGAGAAAATGGAGGCCTAAAGAAAGGAAGTGAAGTCATCTAGCTAGTGAATGCACAAACCAGGTCTAACTCTAAAAGCAGGGCCCTTTTCCATGACCATGCTCCCTTACAACATAGAATACAGTGCATCCAAGTAAGAAGGGTCCTTAGAAATAAGCCAGCCCCCTGCCTCTCATCTCACAGACTCAGAATCCAAAGACCATGGTTTGAATCCTCACCCCATCCCTTACTGGATGAGTTTGGGCAAATTAACCTGACAGAAAAATGCAGGGTATTTCAGGGGACTGAAGTGAGACCAGTGTGACTGAAGCAAAGGAGCTGTGCATAAAAACTTTAGCAAGGAAGAAAAAAGATGGATTAGGGAGGACCTAAAATGCCCTCTTTGGACTTTCCCCTGTGGGATGTGGAGTCTCCAGAGAGACGCCTGAGAGATTTAGGAAGACAGCTCTGGCGTGTTGTACTAAAGAGATTCAACAACAAGAGAGTGGAGTCAGGGAAATGAAAAGTCCAGGCCAAAGGAGACTTGGGTCTGAAATAGGATTCAAGCGACTTTTATGGATCTTCCATTAGAGATCTGTGCCTTCGCCCCAGTCCCAGACAGCCGCCCCCAAGTGTCTGCCATTGCCCCCAAGGGCAACCAGGTCATTGAGTGTTGGATGGCTCAAAGCAGATCTCTCCTATGGCTGGTGGTGGCTGCCATTTTCTGATTCAGAGGTGGGGAAAGGGCAGATTTAGGTCATGCTAAAAGAGTCAGGAGACCCACGTTTCAGTCTTGGCTCTTCCTCCTGCCTGGCCTCAGTTTCTCCATCTCTGACATGAAAAGGCTGAACATGATGGTCTCTAAGACTCCTTACAGAACTGATGCTCTCCTAAGGAAGAATGCACAGGCTACCAAGTGCCAGGGTACCTACTCCTTCTCTCTTTGCTCCTTAGGGCCATCTCTCTCTGCTGAGATGGAAGACAGATTCTCTGGACCTGAGATAGGCAGCTGAAGAGTTAGCGAGACAGAGCAGATAGAGGACAGAATTTGGAGTCAGGAATTCCTGGGTTCTGATCCTGCCTCAGATTCCTACTGGCTGTGTGATCCTGGGCGAGTCATTTAACCTTTGGGCATCAGTTTCCTCATCTGTGAAACACGAAGGTTGGACCCAACATCCCCCCCTGCTTCCCCACAATATCCATTTTAGTTCTAAATCTATGATTCTGTGTTAGATTTTGCCTAGCTGAACGAGCAGGGCTTTACTTGTAGCTTTCAGTGTCAGAAGCCAGATGTGGTGGTGTGTTGATGTGCACATGTGCGGGGAGGCACCAGTTTGTGAAAGCCAAGGACCTACCCCATTCTACGGCCTGGCAACACTGTTGAGCCTTGGGGATTGCTAAGGAGGTGGGAAATAAGGTTAGATAAATAGGCAGGTGGAAAGTTAGACAAGGCCTTGAATGCCAGTCTGACAAGTTGGGACTTTTTCCCGTAGGTAATGGGAACCATGGAATATGAACAGAGAAGAGCTAGAGAATCACAAAACACTCAATATTATCTGGGAAGGACTTCCTAGTATAGAATAGAAACTGTCATCACTCAGAGAGCCCTTAGAATACAGACAGAGCTGGGAGGGCCTTTAGAACATGGAATGGCAAAGCTGGGAGGGCCCTGAGAACGTGGAATGGCAAAGGTGGGAGGGCCCTGAGAACGTGGAATGGCAAAGCTGGGAGGGCCCTGAGAACGTGGAATGGCAAAGCTGGGAGGGCCCTGAGAACATAGACTATCAGAGCTGGGAGGGTCCTCAGGACACAGAATGGCAGAACTGGGAAGGACCTTAGAACACGGAATATCAGAGCTAGAAGGTGCTTAAGGGATCATATAATAATTGTAGTAGCAGTGGTAATAGTAATGAGAGAATTTTTCTAGCACTTAACCATATACCAGGCTCTGTGCTAAACGCTTTACAATTTTGATCTCACTTGATCTCACCACAACCCTGAGAGGCAGGTACTATTATGATCTCCATTTTACAGTTGAGGAAACCGAGGGAAACAGAAGTTAAGTGACTTGTCCAAGGTTATATGAGTACCTGAGGCTGAA
Source organism: Trichosurus vulpecula (assembly GCF_011100635.1). Taxonomy (NCBI): domain Eukaryota; kingdom Metazoa; phylum Chordata; class Mammalia; order Diprotodontia; family Phalangeridae; genus Trichosurus; species Trichosurus vulpecula. The sequence continues at coordinate 53,412,010 of NC_050573.1, read as the reverse complement.
TTTGAACTCAGGGCACTTAATCCACTGTGCCACCTAGCTGCTTCAATGAAATTTAACAGAAACCCCTTTACCTGACAGATAAGGAAACTGAGGCCCACAGAGTGAAAGGGACTTTCTCAAGATTACAGAATGAACTAATTGTAAAGCCAAGATTAGAACCCAGGTCCAGGGCTCTTCCTGCTCAATTTAAATGACTTTCCTATCAGGATAAAAAACCTCAGAATTGTTCAATCAAGTTCCTACTCATGTGATTGTAAGGCTGCCAAGTAGAGGAGCTGAGCAGTAGGAAATAAGGTCAAGTATGAGGTCAGTCCCCTTCAATCCCCCCTTTAATCCCCACTTCCTTCCAGCTACCCCCTCCCCACGTCAGATAGACTTCACCAGTTCCCCCACCCCCAAGCTGGCTTCCTCGGTGCTTCCTCCACATTCCAGCTTGCTCCCACGCCCTGGGTCCGGCTGTCCGGCCCTGCTCGCCTGCCCGCATTCCTGTGGGAGCTGGGCTCTCCCAGAACCTGCCCTATGGGCTGCTAGCCTCAGCCTCCTCCCTACATCTTGCCCCAGCCCAGGATGACCTGGCTATGGGACAAGGAAGATGGCCAGTGGACCTGTGGTACCCATGACCCTTCCCCTCCTGCCCACCACTGTGAAAGATAGACTGATGAGACAGCTTCCTGGTTAGCGGGATGCAGACACCCATGGTCCACCCATCTAGGAAACGGCTCCTTCCTCTTTTACTAGGATTTTAATTAAATAACAGCACTTCCCATCTCAATCCCCTTTTGAGGTTTACAAAGTGCTTTTCTCATAATAACTCCATAAAGGAGGTAATGTATTAATATTCCCATTTTAGAGATGGCTTGCTCACTGAGCCAGTCAGTGACAGGACAGGGATCGGGTTTCCTCGCTTCAGCTCCAAGGCTCTTAAGCTACATTGATGGAGCATTTTAACGTTTACAAAGATTAGCAGTTCACCTGTGTATGGTGGGTGTTTCACAGTTTACATGACAAACCCAGGAAGAGTAGAGGCCATGTGTTATTACCCACACTTTAAGAGAGGGGAAAGGCTTTTCCCAAGACCACTCAGGTATCACTAGCAGAGCTGGGACCTAGACTCAGACCCCCATCTTTCAGTTGCTGACCCGGGTGCAAGAATGCTGACGGCTACCCACAGTCCACCCCAGTGTCTTTTCTCCTCAGGCATTGTGGAGATCCGCTCCGTCAGAGTGGGTGTTGTGGCCATAAAAGCAGTCTACACAGGCTTCTACTTGGCCATGAACCGGAGGGGAAAACTTTATGGGACGGTGAGTATTCACCTGGGGGGGGTGAACAGAAGGGAGGACCCCCACAGTCAAGAACAGTTCTGGAAGGAACCTCACTGGGTAGGGCCCCAAGGTAAACAGAAGTCTCACCATGTTTCTTGGGTGTGGAGCCCCCTTACTTTGAGGCACTGGGTTACTGGGAAGACGGAGACTTGGTTGCAAGCCTGGTACTGCCCCTTGCTTCCTCTGTGACCCTGGTCACATCCCTCTCTGGAATTCTGAGGAGCCTTTTGGGGCCTTTTGCCCCCATCCTGTCTTTCTCTTCCGCAGAGGGAATACAGCCCCAACTGCAAGTTCATGGAACGGATTGAGGAGAATGGCTATAACACGTACGCTTCCCTTCGCTGGAGACACGAAGGCCGACAGATGTTTCTGGCCTTGGATGGACGGGGTGCCCCTCGCCAAGGGGGCCGGACCCGCCGGCAGCACCTCTCTACTCACTTCCTACCCATCTTGGTCTCCTAAACTTGAAGAAAGAGCCCCTGTGTATAGATATGGATAGATATATATATTTTTTCTCTATTTATTATTTTTTAAAAGACAAGCAAGGGAAAGGAAGATGCCTTCCTTTTGAAGACCTGGGGGAAAAAAAGGCCTGGAACCTTCTGGGAAGCTCCCAAGCTGGCAATTGGAGAATGTAGAGGCCCTGAAGATTCTGGGATGCTCAGCCCCCAGAGAAGGGCTAGTCACTGCTGGTTCCAGGCCTCTGAAAAGGAGACCGTGTATTTATTGTACAAATACTTGGAATGCAAAAATCAAGGATCAGTGTAGTCGTATTAACTTGCATTTCTACAATGCCTTAAGGCTTACAAAATATTTTCCTCACAACAGACCTACGAAGTAGAGAGTACAAGTGAAATTATTCCCATTTCACAGAGGACAAAAATGAGGCCAGAAAAAGGAAGTGAATTGCCTAGGTTCACACAACTCATCATGACTGAATCAGTAGTTAAACAAACCCCAGTCTCTTGACTTTAAGCTTGCTGTTTTCCTCTGTGCACTGTGGTGTAACCCAGTGGCACTGCGTCCCCGCTTTCCTTAGGAGAGGAGAGGGTGGGGCTCAGGTTCCGAAGGAGATATCGGCTATCCTCCAAGGGGGCTCTGGGCTTCAGAGTAAGCAGTGTGGTAGCACCATTGGGTGGAAGGTCCAGCTTTGCCTTTAACTCATAAATGGAGCTATGACCTTCCTCACTGTGGGCCTCAGTTTTCCTATCTATACAGTGGGAGATGTTGGACTCTGATTTTTGGCATTCTTTGTTCCATAGGCTATTAACACTCTATATTCTCTGCTCCAAAAGACCTTCTGACTTTGACCTTCTATGTTCTACTGGCCTTCCAGTTCAGATATTCCATATCCTTTGTTCCCTGGCCCCTCTTGACTCTGACCTCCTGACTCTGACCACACATCCCATGTGCCTGTAAACTCTAGCTCTGATGGAGGTTCTAAGGTCCTCTCCAGCTCTGATGCTCTATGCTGTATGTTCTAAGGAAAAAAAACAGCAATAAGGGCAAGCCCATTACATGAAAATCCAGATTCATAAATGAAAATTAGGATTTAAAGTTTTATAAAAAAGACATTTGGAAGAGACAACTCCCTTAGGGACTTTAAAATAGGACTGAATTTACAGAAATCCATTTTCCTCTCTACCTTACCATGTATCTGCCAAAATATAAGCCCAACCTCTTTTATTTCTAGATGACTGGGGCCCAGGCTAGACCTGGAACAGGGCAGTGTTATGCTGGCAAAGGTTTAACAACCAGGATTTCTAGAGGGGAAAAAAAAAGTATGCAGGACACACTTTTAAGTTTAGTCTGCATCATTACAATTGTCTCCATCACTTTCTTGAGTCAACAAAACAATAAATTAAGTGATCTATAGCAATTGTCCGTTTCTAAGGAATAAATAATCACAATAAAAATTTAACAATCAGGTCTTGAGAGCTGGTTAGAACTAGTTTTAACATACCTCTGGCTGGACTTAACCTAAAGTGCCTCTGAGAACTGGGTGCCTCCTAGCTTCCTTTCCATCATGACAGGCCCCAGGAGAAGGCTGAGGTTAGGTGAGGAGATAGGCTAGCCCTAAGGCCAGACACATAGTGACTATATATCCTTCCCTGGGGGAAATGCTTATGCTTTTTCCTCTGAACTTCCACTACTTCTCTACAATAATGCTACTGAAACTTGGAAGGGACAGATCGGAAAAAGAATGTCAGAGCATGAAAGGTCCTTAGCTTCACTAAACCCTCTTCATCTTATAGGCTGATGCCATTCAAAGACAAAAAGTACTCCCCCCTGAAAAACATCTTCTCACTTCACACTTCTCCCACTGTCAGGTCCTGAGATAAGTAAGAATGACCTTCTATTTGTGAGCTTAGCAAAGTGGCCATCCCTTCCATTCTAATATGTTTGCATCAGCCTGATGATGAAGACAGGACATGAATTACTACTCTTATTTTACAGATAGGTATGCTAAGGACCCAGAGCAGGGAAGGGACTTAGCCAAGGAGTCACATATCACGTTAATGGTAGATTCAGTACCATAACTAAAGGGTAGGTCTTATTTCTCAGAAAGATGCAACTCAAGAGTTAGAATTAGGCCCCAGTTCTGGTTCCATCACTTACTTGTTGTAACCTTCAGCATGTCATTTTCTCTCTTCAATGCCTCAATTTCTTCCTCCATTATGGAATGTGTGTGAAATAATACTAGCACAACCAGCCTCACCTAGTTGTTGTGAGCTTTCTAAAGTGCTAATGAAAGACACATGGGTGGCTATTACAAATTCATGGCTTCTTCTATTATTCTACCATTACTGAAACTTGGGAGGGACAGATAGGAAAAAGAATGTCAGAGCAAGAAGAGGTCCTGTTGTCTGGCCCTCTCATTTTATAGTGAAAGAAACTGAGGCCCACAGAGGGAAAGGGACTTACCCATGGTTGCACAGTAAATTAGTGCAGAGCTCATGCTAGAACCTCAGACTCTATTCCCAGTCTGGGGCTCTTTACATTCAATAGACAGCTTACTTACCATATATGGGTAAAACCACAGGGTTTTATTCAATTCAATTTCAACAAACATTTATTAAGCACTGACTGTGTACAAATGGAGGCTCCGTGCAGGGGATACAAAGTAAAAATCCAAAACACAAACTTTTCTCAAAGAACTTATATTCCTTTAGGAGTTTCTGTCTGCTCAAATGAAGGAAGCTTGAGAGCAGGAGAACCCAAGCAATAATTTTGTTTCCTTTTTACCTGTGGTTATTCCCTTAATTTCTTTATATCATCTCATTGCTATAGTAAGCATTTCTGGCTCTCTATCAGATAGTAAAGGATGGTAGTGGACATCCTTGCTTTACCCCTAATCTTATCAGAAAGGCTTCCAGTTTGTCCCCATTACATGTAATGCTGGCTCTTGGTTTCAGATGGATGATTTATAGTAAGGAAAGGTCCATTTAATCCTTTGTTTTCTAGTGGTTTTACTAGGAATGGATAGTAACAAGAACAAAGCTGGAGTGAGGTCCCCACTCCCCCACACCTCCATCTCTCCTTTCTTACCACCCTTCAGCTACCTCTACCCAGGCCCACAATCCTATCACATCACTCTCCTAGCAGGGAGAGAGGATCTTGAGTCTAGGCCACATATTACCTCAGTTCTGAATTCAAACTCTTCCCTCCTCTCTTCAAGGGAGAGGCCAAGGGAATTTTTTCTCTACTCTGTCCAAAAGGAAACACCCATATTAAGACTGGGGCACATACTTGGGTACCTGGGGCCTGAATCACCAAGAAGCCAAGGCCCTTCCCAGGGAGACAATGGGAGGATGTGGCAAGAGCCCAGTAGGAACCATTCTCCTGAAACAGCAGGTCTGTCTGGCATTTGGTACTCAAGCACAAAAAAAAAAAAAAAAGATTCATTTCCATTAGATTGTGAGCTCCTTGAGGGCAAGGACTGTCTTTTGCCTCTTTTTTGTATCCCTAGCACTTAGCGCAGTGCCTGGCACATAACAGATGCTTAATAAATGTTTATTGATTAATTGATTGATTCCTAATTCTAGGCAGCCCAGTGCAGATATGGGTGTTAGCTACGGAGACCAGACTGGAAAATGCACTGAATTTGAGCAACCAGAATCACGTACAAGTCGTCTCACCAGTCAGAAAACTTCCTTTGATGTTGACTACTGGGAGGTAGTTACCTCCCTCAATCACAGGCCTTCCGAAGGCTAAACTCCTGGCGCTCAAATGTTCTACCATAGGGAACGAGGAGATAGAAGGTTTCCCGGTTAATTAAGTTAATTCAAAAAGTACCAGGCATTGAGGAAAGACATCTTGCCCTGATGGACCTCTGAGTCCCTGGGCTCCAAGTTTCCATTGTGAGCTGAGGCAGAGGGGAGGGAATTGACCTGAGATGGAAGGACCCCTTGTATAGAGAAGAAGGCTGAAGACCTGAAGCCAATCTTACATGTGGCTCATCTTCATCCTGAAACACGCCCCCTGCTGCTTCTATTATTTCTACCTTTGGTAATGAAAGTTTAGCACCGGCCTATCAGTGTGGGAGACAAAATGGTAACACTGAGCAGGGACCTGTCAGAGGTACTGGGTTAGTCTTGGAGCTGCCACTGAATGAGCTGCATGACCCTGGGCAAGTCATTCCTCATCTCTCAGACTCAGTTTCCTCATTTATAAGAAGATAGTTTTATGTAGCAGATGGGGTGCTGGACTTGGGCTTTAGGAAGCCCTGGGCACAAATCTCACTTCCCAGATGTTCAACTCATTTGACCTCCTTTTTCCCAAAATGGGGACAATTTAGTAACTAGAGGCAAAAACATGGCTGAAACACTGGGCTTGGAGTCAGGAAAACACAAAATAAAATTCTGAGGGTTTCTTGTGCCTCCCAGTCTGAGGTCTCCAGTAGAATTTCATACTTGGGATCCTATCCGGTCTTTCTCTGAGACTTTTAAAATCTGTTCTTCCCCCAAAGTTAGCGTGCGTGTCAGACAGTGCCCAGCCCACCTATCCCCTATCACGAATTCTAAGATGGGACTCTAGGCAAGTCACTTAAACTCCCAGCCTCAGTTTTCTCATCTGTACAATGGGCAATAACAGCATCTACCTCCCAGAGTTGTCATAAGACTCTAATGAGATAATGCATGCGAAGCTCTCTGTAAACCTTAAAGCACTATGTAAAGTCCTATTATTCTGTTATATCAACCTGTCGTAGCCTTTTAAGATAGATGGCTTCACCTTTCTTGGATCCATATTTGGGTAGTAGAGTATAAAAAAAAAATCTGTGAAAAATCAGAAAACGCAGAGAACTGAACAAAATTATTCTGAGGGGAAAAAATAGGTCCTGATAAATAATCAAGCAAAGTGAGATCGTTCAGCCCAGAAAACATTGAGAATCTGAAGGTTTGCTGGGAGCAACTGTATTACATATCTAGGGATAACCAGAGAGGAGATCAGTGCAGGCCTGGCACACAGTAGGTACTACATAAATGTACTAGAAATTGCTTATTTAAAGCAAGAGGATATGTAGCTGGATATGTGGAGGAGAACGGCAGAGCTGGGAAGGATCTCAGAGACCGTTAAATCCAGCTCTCTCCCTGTACAGAGAGGAAAACTGAGGCTCAGAGAAAAAGAGAGAGGGAGACCTGCCCAAGGTCACAAAGCCAGGGCTTTGGACTGCCAAGTCTCTTGCTCTTTTTGGTCTGGACTGTAATTCCTGAACCTTCGCTAGCCTGGATGTGAAACTCCTTCTAGATCAGAGTACTAAATCAGGTCATAAAATTTTTTGATCATCTGTGCTAAGGAAGGAAAGGAAGAGCATCCACCTAAAGGCAGTTCTAGGGTCCCTTTCTTAACTGTCTTTGCAACTGCCACCCTCTCCCCTCTAGAATCGAAAAGGACAAGTTTAATCCCTCTTCCATTCTGGGAGAGAGGGGAAGGAGAGGAGGAGAGCAGCCTCCCGGGACTCCTGCCTTTCTTCAGTCCATTAGCATCTGGGATAATAACATCTAACACACATAGTCCTTTAAGGTCTGCATAGATCATCTCATTTAGGTGCTATTATTATCTCCATTTTATAGATGGGAAGCTGAGGCTAAGAGAAATACTTGACTTTTTTTTTTTAACAAGTACTTAAGGCAGGACTTAAATTCTGGTCTTCCTGACTCCAAGTCCAGTACTCTATCCACTGTATTACCTGCTCACTACCTTCTGGATTTCCAAGTTTTGCAAAAAGGGGAACCTGGACCCCTGCCCCAAAGTAGATTCTCCATCTATATCCTTTGAGCTAGCAAAAGTTGAGTGGGGTAGGGAATGATTGTCCCATCATGATCAAAGACCCGTAGGCTTGGCATTGTCTGACATGCACCCTAACTTTTGGGGAAGGACAGATTTTAAAAGGCTCAGAGAAAGACCAGATAGGATCCCAAGTATAAAATTCTACTGGAGACCTCAGACCGGGAGGCATGAGAAGCTCCAAGAGGGTGAAATTCTGACGGCCAGGTGTAATCCCAGCTACCAACGATGAGGCTAAGGCTGGCAGATCCCTTGAACTGTGGAGTTCTGAGCTGCAGTGTCTGAAACAAGTTTGGCATTAATATGGTGAGAGGGAGGAGGGTGGCTACAAGGTCACCTAAGGAAGATGCCAACAGAAGATTCCAATGAGGAAATAGGTCACTGACTAAAATAGATTGTTTAAAGACCTATGTAAAAGGTAGAAGCAAGGACGGGTCATGGAACAATTCTCAAAGAATAGCAGCAGGAATGAGAAAGCTTGGAATTAGCTAAAACAGATATGAAATGCTAAGAGAAAAATGTCTCTTTTTAGTGATACTGAAAAAACCAAATAGATCAAAGAAAGAACAGCTCCTCGGGGTGGAGTGGACAGTGCTACTAGGTGAGAGAAACAGTTTTGCTTCTCTTTACCTCTGGCAAGAATAACTTTGCAGAACAGACCAAAAATAAATGAATTCCTCCTCATCCTTCTTAGAGCCCAGGAAGGTACCCAGCTGCCTGCAATAAGTTCAGGTTAGTTGACCTGGGTGGGCTACACTCCAGGTTACTTAAAGAACTGCTCCCTGCTGAGCCAACTCGCTGTCCATAATTCTCGAGACATGGTGGATGAGAAACAGAAGGGACAGAAAATGTCCAGATTTTCTAAAAAGGGAAGAAAGCCTGTAGTTTACAGGACATTGGGTATGATTTTGGCTTCTGAATGTATCAGGATAGTGTAATATGAGGCCAGAATTTATAATTTCAAAAAGAATCATATATATGTCTGAAAGGTTCGGAACCGCTGGATATAAGGAATTCTCAAAGTAGGAGGCAGAAGAATCAAAGCATATATTTAGGCTCCACAGTAACAAACCCACAAACCAGCATCCCCATTTTGATATTTTGATCAAAAGCTTCCAGGCCCAATAAGTCCGCCTCACAAGAGTAACCAGGAGGCCACAGAGAAGCATGATGGTATAAAGCAAAATCATATACATGCTTCCCCTCTATGGTGAAAAGACTACCCACTGGCCTCAAGTCCTTGTTCAGCACTCCTCAATCCACATGCAGGTCAGCTCTGCTACCAGCAGCTCCTGCTTCAGCTTTGGCTGTAGCTGTAGCTGTCTCTGGCTCCAACGGAAGCTGTTTTTAACCATCTGGCTAGTAGCTTCTTCGGGGTTGTAAGGTATGCCGGGGAAAGCACAGGTTCTTTCGATCTGCTTAATCAAGGAAAGCAAGGTGAAGGGGCCGACAAGCTTACTTTAATCCAACATTCAGTCAGTTCAGGGGAAAAAACCAGCACCCCAAACTTCAGAACATTCATTTAGATCAGGGGAAAAAGCCAAACTATTCAAGGGCACTTGTTGACTAAGTGCTAAGGAGCCCATTTTTGGTTACCAACACAGATAGCTAGTCACCCTTGCAGAAAGAGAAGCAATGATCTCTACAAGTTGGTATTCTCTAGACCTGCCCTCCCTCCCAAGTCCCCACTTCTTTGAATAAGGACACAGCCTGCAGATCAGGGAAATGTCGTAGCTATCATCAGTGAAGCATCCCGGACATCCTTATGGATGGGATGAAGAGATGTGGGGATCAGGTGATGGTGATTACGTCTTGAACCGGTGAAGATCTCTAGCAGCCAGAGTAATCAGTCATTAATGGGTTGGTAGCTTGGAGATTCTTAAGTGGAGTTTTTCAAGGATCAGTCTTTGCATGATTTTAACACTTTTATCAATGATTTGGATGAAAGCAGAGGGCAGCATGTCTGTCAGAGTTGCAGATGACTCAGAGTTCAGAGAGACGACCAATATAATGCATTACAAAGATCCCAAGGGGCTAAAAATATGAGCCAAATTTAACATGGGCTTAAGGTGAATCAATTTCACAAGTACAAGGAGGGGGGAAGGGTAGGCTTGACTACATGAGTTTTGGTTAAAAAAAGGGTCTGGGGGCTTCCGTGGGCTGGAAGCACAACAGGAATTAAGAGTGAGACATGGCATCTGAAAAAGGGGCAATCTTAGGCTAAGCTGAGAGAAACCCAGCATCCAGAAAGTGAGAGCTAGCACAGCTGCCCTGCCCTGATCAGAATATATCTGGAGCAATGTGGCTAGCCCTGGATGGCACACTTTAAGGATGTGACCAAGCTGAAGAGTGCCAAAGACGGGGAGGGGCCTGGATACTATGCCAGATAAGCCTTGTTGCAAAGATCTGGGAATTTTGAGTCTGAAGAGCAGACCTGGGGGGAAAGGGTGGGGAGAGGGGGAGAAAGAAGACACATGATAGCCTTCTTCAATTATCTAAAAGGCTGTGATATGAACTTGTCCTGTTTGGTTCTAGAAAGGAGAAGTATGAGATGTAGGTGGCAATTGCAAAGAGGTAAACTTCTGCTTTAAAAAGGAGAAACTTTCTAATTCTTTTTCTCCAAGTGGAATGGATTTCTCTTCACTAGAGGTATTCAAAAGGCAGCCAGAAGTCCACTCCCTGAATGGGCTGTATAAGAATTCTTGTTCAGGAAGAATGGCCTCTAAGATCCTTTCCAACTCTGACTGGGTGACTCTCCTCCCAGGCCCCAGTACCAAATGGTGCTATAGAGGGCACCTACAGCTGCCTGGCGCCACCTAGAGGCACTGATTGCCAGGAATCCCAGAATCTCAGATTCCCCCAACATGTATTCCCATCCTCCTCTTCCTCTCCACCCCTAACAGGTAAGGATTCTATCATCTCCCTGAAAACCTCTAGGGATGAGGCAATCCATTTCATTGTGGAACGTGTGGCTGTTAGCCCAGCTTAGGCTCCTAGCACCTCTTGAGTGGACTATGGCAAGTCTTCTGACTGGTCTCCCTGAAATTTCTCCCTACTCCCATCCCTCCTCCATTCAGCTGTCAAAGTGATTGCCTTCTTTGAGACTGGATCTCTCTAGCTCACCCAGGCTGGAAATAAAGTGGCTACCCATGGGCCCAGCCCCACCGTTGGTCACTATGGGGGCTTTGACTTGCTCCATTTTAGAACTGAAATGGTTCATCTCTCTTTAGACAGTGTGGTTGCCCTCTGTTCCCTGGGGGCTCATTATATCAGTCAGCGCTGGACTTTAAGTATCAGCAGCCAATTAAGAGGCTTCACTCACTACAGCTCAGTCCCCAAGCTCAAGCGATCCACTAGAGTCAGCCTCTTGGGTTTATAGATGAAGTGCATGCATTGCGCAGGTCTTATAGATGAGGTGCGTGACCACAACTGGCTGATTCTTCTAAGGCATGAGTCTGATCATGTCTTCCACGTCCCTCCCCCCCCCCCCCCCGCCCCAAACTCAGGAGCTCCAATGGATCAAATATAAACTTTTGTTTGGCATTTAAAGCTCTTCATAACCCAGCCCCTTCCTATCTTTCCAGACTTCTCGTTATTACTCCCCTCCATATGTGATCCAGCTCCCACAGAGAACCATCTCCTGTGTCCCTGTGTATGGCTTCAGGACTTGGCTCAAATCCCACCTTCTACAGAATGCTTTTCTCTTTCAGATTTATGTTCATTCATGCTGTATGTATCTTGCATATGCCTAGACTGTTGTTTCCATCACAATATACATGCTCTTTTAAAATAGGAACTGGTTTTTGGTCTGTGGGGGGGTATCCCAATATTTAGCGCAGAGTAGGGCAGGCACACTTCTTTATACTGAGACTAAATACGCTTCCCTGTTCCATCCCATTAGTCCTAAATCTGCTCTTTGCAAAATTTAGAAACCTAATTAAAAAATCAAACTTATCTCTAATCATTCTGCCCTAATTGCCTGATCCTAACCAATCCCTAATCAAATGCCAAACTATTCTGCCCAGTGTTCCTTGCCACCTTTTCTCATACTCAACCTAAGTCATCATGTTTCCCCATTCCTGCAATCCCCGGTCTTCTCCAGGCTCAACACCCATTCCCTCGACCAATCTTCATGCCAAGCAACTGGATGACTGTTGGTAGGACTGACTCAGGAGAGCTAGGGTGAAGCTGATTCCCAGATTTCCATGCCTCCAATCCTAGCTGACACTTCCTAGAGGCAGCATGCTACGGTGAAAGAATGCTAGAATTGGGGCCTGAGGCCCTTAGGGTCTACCACTTACTAGATGTGACTATGGGCAAGTTGCTTTCCCTCTCTGGTCTTAGTTCTTCTGTAAGAGTGGAAACAAGGTCCCTTCCAGTTTAGTTTAATGGCTGTCAGGGTCTCACTGAGCATTATAGGATGGTAAGCATGATTCACCTGGCTTTCACTAGGAAACCCTCATGAAAAGTATTTTTCTAGCGCCCAACAATCTCTAAGCAGTTGAGCCCTCTTGGAGAGCGAATATTTACTTGGAGCCAGAACCTCTCTGCCAATAATCCTAGCATTCCACAAGAAGCCATGAAATCATGAGGATGATAAAGACCCCTTCCCTAAGGGCCACTAGGGGCCCTTAAAATTACCAGAACCCACATTAAATCTATTTGGCCACAACCAAGAGTAATGAATAGAAGCTACAAAGAGGTCGGTTTAGGCTGGATGGACGTCAGGAAAACCTTCCTAACAACCAGAGCTGTCCCAAAGTGGACAGGGCTGCCAGAGGAGGTGGTGGGTTCCCCTAACTTAGGAATCCTGGAGTGGATGCTTGCCAACTACAAGTCAGGAGTGGTGGGGTGCGATGTCCATTCATGGATGAGCTGGCTGGACTACAAGGCCACTGAAGTCCCTTCCAATTCTCAAATGATGTGGATAGAATATGAGAAGCAATGGACTCAGGAACAAGGACAGTTTGCATCTTGGCTCTGCAAATTGGGGCACTTAACCTGAATCTCAAATAGGTTATGTGTAAAACAGGGTTGTGTAACTTACACTGTTGTGAGGCTCAAGAGCTAAAACAAGCCAATGTCCTTTACAAACCAGAAAGCACCAAAGAGCACACAAATTTGATAACACACACACACACACACACACAGTTGCCAGTCTTGGTCATGGAGCCTGGGTAACAAGGCAGGGCAAGGGGAAAAAAAAGCAGAACCAGAGCTGGGACATCAAAGGGGGTGAGGGATGGCAGGGATGTCTTCCCAAGAATAATGATGATGGGGATCATGGACCCCCAAGGGCATGGTTACCAGATGGAGCAAACAGCCAGTACACCTCCAAATAAAGAAGCCTTGTCTCAAAGCTCTATCTGCAACCTCTGAGGAAGCAATTGCTAACATCTGGAGCTTTCCTCCTGCCAACCCTCAATGTATCTGGGAAAAACTAGAAGGGTGATGGAAAGGAAGGGGTAAGGTGTAGGGTGAGGTGTCAACTATATGGCTGCAAACCAGTTTCAAGAGCCCAAGATCACCAGGGTCAAACCTAGGAATTGAGAAAATACAGGTTCTGTTCCCAGGCTCTGACACTGATCCCTGTGTAACCAGAAACAAGTTACTTTTCCCTTTTACACCTGTTTCTTTATCTAAAAAATTGGCTTTAACAGCTGACTTGCTCAGGCTAGTGTTGTAAAAATCAAGTGAGATGTGAAAAGGTTTTGAAAAGCATCACACATTATACATACGAAGTGACATTTTTAGAGTTAGATTCCTTATATGGTTCCTAGATTGGACTCCCCCTGGGACCAGGAACGAGGGATGATTGGTTAAAGACTGAGCTCTGTTCCTAGAGCTGAGTGCCTATCTCTGGGGAGGAGAGGGAGGGAGAATCTAGCCTTGGTAAGCCCCCAGTGGCCATGAAGCAGCAGGCCTCAAAAACTCCTGGCTAGTAATGGGAAGATATTGGAAGACAAAATTTCTTCATGCTACTTCTGGCTTCTAAATGTGACCAAAGTACCTGGTACTGAGAAGCAGTGGCCAATGAACTCCTTTAGACTTTAGATGCTCACTGACTTACATTTGTGCCAGTGAGCCAAGGCAGGCTTGTGATGATAGCATTCAGATTTAGGAGACAGTCAATGCTGTAGCTAATCCTGGGTCAGAGCCAACCACGGGGGCACCATAAGCCTGGAGAGGTTCCCATGAGTAACAATCATAAAACTGCCTCTAAGTTGGAAAGGGCCTTAGGAGGCATCTAGTCCCATTTCATCCCTAAGGCCAGAATTCTACTTCTAATAGAGAATTTCAGAGCTGATGGGTACCTGAGGGCTCACTCTTCTATTCAGCCTGGTAATCCTCTCTCCAATGTCCCTGAAAGTCCCCAGGCCTTTGCTTGCAATAACAGAGTCTGGACCACCTCATGTGGCTGGCCTGTTCTGATATTAGGCAGCTAGGTGGCACGATGGATAAAGCGCAGGGCCTAGAGCCAGTAAGTTCTGAGTTTAAATTTGGCTTCAGACACTTACTAACTGGATGATTCTGGGGCAAATCACTTAACCTCAGTTTCTTCATCTGTTAAAAGAGCGTAATAACACCTACCTCCCAGGGTTAAGGATCAAATGAGGTAATTGTAAAACACTTGTTAGCACACAGCCTAGTACACGGTAAGCACTATATAAACATTAACTATTACTGTTAAGCCTGGCCTTAGGCACTCACCAGCTGTGTGACCCTGGGCAAGTTACTTAACCTGTTTGCCTCAGTTTCCTCACCTGTAAAATAGGGACCATAACAGCATCTACCTCCCAGGGTAGCTGTGAGGATCATATTGGGTTTCAGTGATTGAGTGTGAGTAGTGATGGAGAGTGTGTCCCCAGGCTGGGAGCTAGGGATGCCACGTTGGCCACAGAGCATCCTGAAGACATGTTCTCAAGCTGTTTCTAAGAGTCACATGTCCCAGAGGTCCAAAGAGGTAGAACACTCCGCAACCATCTCAACAGACCCAGAGAATGACTTATACAAAAGCGCCGAGCTGAGGCAGAAGACTATGAATCTGCTGTTTGGAACAACATTTAAGAAAGAGCTACAGACCATTAAATGGTCAGAAAACAGAGGACAGCTCAAAGAACCATGTGTTAGAGGAAGTTAACGAGCCGCTGCACCTGAAGCTGACTGAAAGCCAGGGAGAGCTGAAGGTGGAGCTGCTGGAAAAATTTCAGGATAGCTACTTGGCAATTTTGGACAGTTGACAATATTGGCCCAGTTACAGGAACCACCAGATCCTGGAAAACCAGCAAGAAACAATCAAATGTCGGAGACTGTGTTGCTCCTGCAAAGTCTGAAAGATGAACTGAAGCTTTTTAATTAGACAGCTACAAAGCAGATGGAGGAGTTGAAAGTGGCGATGGAAGAGGAGGAAAAATCTCATTTCCTAGACAAAACTGGGCAGCACTTAACAACTAAAGCAATGATCTCACAGCCACCCTTGAACACATGGAATAATTACTAGCACTCTGAGAAGGGGGTTCATTCCTTCGGGTAAGGTCAAACTATAAGAATGTTGTTTTCCCTAGGACAACTAAAGTATCTTCACAAAGAAAACTGGAATCATCCAAATTTGTACTGAGGGGCATTTCTGCCTTGTAAGCATGTGCTAGTCAAGCAGCTAGATATCTGAATCAACTGTTAGCAGACAGCTTAAGATTCAACAAGGAAAGAGGATCCTAGGCTGCCCAGCTGTAGTTACCACACAGCAATTCAGCTCAGGGGCAGAATCAGAAATTTAAATGAAAAACAGAATCGAGAAGGATCATTCTCAGATTGGGAATTGGAAACATTAAAAATGGTTCGTAGTGTGGACGAAAAGCAAAGAGCCCCGAGTCCCATGCTGTTGTTCTGATTTGAGCCATACTTTTTTGGTTAGACCTCCCTAGTTGGGATTTGAGCATATCTTATGGTATGAACTCTGACCTTATGCATCTTCCTTTTTACTCTGAGTAAAATTTCTCTTTTTTAAAATTTTTTGGAGGGGGGAAGGCAAGGCAATTGTGCCAAGGTCACACAGCTAGTAAGTATGTCAAGTGTCTGAGGCCGGATTTGAACCCAGGTTCTTCTGACTCCTGGGCTGGTGCTCTACTCACTGCACCGGTCTAGCTGCCTCTCTGAGTCAAATTTCTGAACTTGAAATGGGTTAGCATAGATTTCCCTAAATGAGGAGGGAGGTATACAGATGGATGAATAACATTTTCCTGAAATAACCAAATAGAATAGTGGACTTGAAATGAATTTGTTACTGTGATCCTCTTGATCTAGATCACCTGGTGTTTGTTCTGTTTTATTTTTTAAAGCTAAAATACTTCTATAAATATTTCTTGGGACTGGAAAAACACGAGGTCCTATTTATAGAGCGCTTAGCACACTGCCTAGCACATAGTAGGTGCTATTACTATTGTTTTAGGAAGTTCAGCATCTCATCTATGAACTGAAATATGGCTCTTGAACTTTCTCTCACTACTCCAAGTTCTGCCCTTTGGAATCAGACACATCTTCCTTTTTCCATGGAGTATGTGAAGATGTCAATCATGTCCCCCTGAAGTTTCCTCTTCTCCAGGAAAAAGATGACCAATTCCTTGCACTGATTTCTACATAGCATGGTCTTTGGTCTCATCGTTCTGGTCAGCCCCCTCAGGACATGCTCGTTTCAATATCCCTTCTAAAACATGGGCCCCAACCTGAGCACAGTATTTCAGAAGAGGTCTGATCAATCCATAGCATAGAGGATTATCACTTCCTTCCTCCTATACACCAGACAGCAGCTGCATCTCTTTTAGGATAAGAAGGGTTCAGAGGCTTCAGTTGGAAGCATGAGTCAAATCTTGTTCTATAAAAGATCATAAAGCTTGTCTGGCTGTTCCTGGAGAAAGAAGGCATGGAACCAAATGGACTGACTACTTCCTGAAAAGTTAGGGGGAAGGAAGGTATGGTCAAACGTTGAACAGGTTCGAATGTAAGAATGTCAGCCCTGGAAGGGTCCTCAGAGATTCATCCAAGTTCAATTTCTTCATTTTACAAAGGAAGAAACCGAGGCAGAGAGTATTAACTTGCCCAAAGCTACGCAAAGATTCAGTGCTCTGTAGAGATGAGATCAGAAACCCAAGTCTCCCCATTTTCAGCCCAGGTCACTTTCCACTATATTAGAAAACCTCCTCAAACATGAGTTCCTTCCTCAGCTTCCACAACTGCTGAAAGGAGGAAAGGATGTGTGAGCAAGTCAGTCTTTACAAGTTCAGCCATGGTCACCTGGCTAAGCTTCATCAGTTTCACCCACCAGCTGCCTTACCAATGAGAACTCTCACTCAGGTCTTCTCAGCCTTCAAAGACCTAGGAAACCCCAACCCACAATTTCTCTTCTGTCTTCTTCTCAATGAACTGTGGCTCTCACCCCTCCATCAATCGGGGGCTATGGATGGCAACTTTGCTCCCAGGGTTTCTACCATCCAAGTACTTGACTAGACACATTTTGCTATTGGAGAGGCAGGTCTTGTGGTATAGTTTGGAGCTGGGAAAATTAGTCTACCAAGTCCACCTTGTTCAGCTTACAGTTTAAGCAAAACTGGACTGAGGAGGGACTGCCTGCATGCCCCTCCTGGTAAGAAGTCAGGGTGGAGATGCCCAGGGAAAGCAGAGGGGCCCCGTCAGAACAGGTGGGCCTGATGGACCCGAGACAAACACACACAACACGACCAGGCTTGACAAGAACCTGGTGTCTAAGGAAAACTCCAAAGCATCTGCTTCTCGTTTTGAAGTAGCTGTATTTTTAAATAGCTTTCAAGATACACATTTCTTTCTTTCTTTAAAAAAACAAAACAAAAAAATCTGTAAGAGCAACTGACCACTCGGGCAGTTTCTTTTTGCTGGTCCTTGTTGTGGTCCCAGTCCCAGTGCTCGACGTAATTCTGAGCTCATCCGAGCAGTGAGGCAGGAGAGGAGGGGCAAAGGGGAAGGGATGACTGGGGAATGGAGAGATGTCAGGGAGAAGAGGTTGGAGGAGGTTAAATGCCAGACCCAAATGGGTTCTTGGCTTTGTTCCTGGGAGCCAGGCATGGTGGAGGCTGGGGAGTGACAGCCTCTTGGGCTAGCAGCCGACAACTGGGCTGCACTGCCCTAGGAGAGTCTTACCCTGTTTTCCACAAATCATGCATCACCTCTTGTTGAGCTAAAACGTCCATTTATTTAATAGCAGTAATAATTTAAAATTATAAAAACCCTTTCCGTTGTTGAGCATTAGAGGGCGAGGTTATAAAGACAGACAGGATGATGGGGGAGAGGACAGCTGAAGGGGGAGTGGACAGTTCGCATGTTGGATGGCAATGAAACAGCCACACTCCACCGGCCTTCCCACCTGGGAGCATTGTCTATGTTCCCTCTGAGGGGGTTACAAAGGTTAGGGGGGCTGTTGGGGAGAAAGGGGAAAATGAAAAGTATCTCAAATCCACAACCACAGAGATGGCCTAGCCACATCCACCCTTCATTTCAAACAACCTGGTACCTGCTAGGATCCAGACTGATGAAACACAGTTAATGTGACCTGGGGGCTTTATAGCCAGCGCAGTGGTAGCCATCAATTGGCAGGAGAGACAGAGCTTCCCTGGAACCGTCAGATGAGTTGGGGACTGGCGGGCAGAGAGGGGGGGAACAGGTCTAAAGGCCTTTGGTGCTTCCAAAGCTTGTTAAAAAAAAAAAAAGGAAAGAAAAAAAGGGGGGTCTTGGGGTCTCTCCCGCCCCCTCCCCCTTCCCCCCACTCTGTCTCCTGGGTTCAGTGTGGGGTGGGGGAAGATTAGCTGCTCCCTCTGACCAGGAAGCAGATGGGCAATGGACAGGGTAGGATTGGGGGCAAAGGGGAAAGAGGGAAGAAGGTCGGGGGTGGTTGGTTGGACTGGCTGGTGGTGAGATTCACGAGTTGTTTGTTGAATTTTCATTACTTGGCGAACTGGAGGAGGAGGAGGAAGAGGAGGAAGAAAAATTCATTCCTGTCAGTCCCGGGGGATTTGTGGCAGTGTTCTGTCCACTTAAGCTTTTCCGACACACTGGGCAGGTATCATGCTTTGAGAAGTGGAGAGTGGGAAAGAGAAAAAAGAATTAGAACTCATATCTGAATGAAAGTGAGGCTTCAGGATGCTAAAGGTTCTTCATGCAGGGGTTTGGGTGTGGGTGGCCCCAGATGCCAACTTACCTGTTCCAGCCAAGGGACTATGCAGCCGTCGTGGAATAAGTGATTGCAAGGTAACTGCCGGACATTCTCACCCAGCGTATAGTCATCTTTGCATACGGGACATTCTAACCCTGAACCTGAAAGCAGGAAAAAGGAGACAATTAGCATGGAGACCTCATAACCCCAGAACACAACCTCAGATTCCCATGGTTAAAAAGACAAAAGATAACCCCATTCCTTGCTGGCTCCCCAGTTCAATTCTGTCCTACAGGGTGGTTCAACAACTCTATTTTAAACTCCCAGAAAACCGGCGGAGGTATTGATTTTGAAATAAAAGCTCCATCCATCTGTCTCCAAAATCAACACTACTGACATGCTCCATGTAAGCTAAGTCAAACCACTCAAGGCTTTTGAGGAGCCCCAGGAAGCTGCCAATGATGGAATGTTAGAGCTGGAAGTAACCTTAGAGAGCCAACCCTCTTGAAAAGGGTCCAACCTTCTTAGAAGTAGTCTCAGAAGGAGAAATGCAATTGAGATCTAAGATGAGTTTCCCAATTCCTAGCCCCATGCTCTTCAATTCAGTAAGCTACTCTCCCCCAGACATCCGTCCTGACCTACCTCAAAAGGACGTTATGGGAATGTCTTAGTAGAAAGGGTCTATTAAATTGGGATATCTCAAAATACAACTAGATATTACATCTCAGTCAGTGAGGTGTTTACCTTGCTCTACCAGAGAGCAGAGGGAAAAGGGCAACATACTCCAGGTTAAGGGAGACAGAAAAACCAACACAACTGATTAACAATAGTCTCCTCAGGTTTCTGGACCCACTAAACTGCTCCTAACACTGTCACTGTTCAAAAACAGGCTCCAGACCAAAGAATCACACACCAGTGGAGCCTCCATAGACTATCTGTCCAACTGAATTTTATAGGTGAGAAAACTCGAGTGCAAAAAGGGGAGTGGACCTTGCACAAGGCCACACAGAGCCAGGTCTGGACCTTCGCTCTCCCTGTTCCCAGGCCAGGGCTTGCTTGGCAGCATCTTCAGGCCCAGCCTTCTGCCTCCAAGGTGCCCCTCCCGGCTGAGGCTGGGGTACCTACCTACGTGTTCCTCTGTGACTTGTATGGTGGGAAGGGCTTGTATTTTCTCTTTGTCTGCTGGTGGGGGACCGGTGTTTTCAAACTGATTAAGGAGCTGAAAGACAAGAGGCGAGAGTGCCGAGATCCCTGGTCTGGGGCATAGCTTCTTTTGCCAGAAGAAATCAGTTCACTGAGCTCAATGTGTCTGGGGTCTTGCTTTTGGCCATGGATAGTAACTGAGGCAATCCTGCCACCTGAATCCCAGGGAAGGCCTCTTCCTGGGCCCTTCTGGAGTCAGTTTAGGCTCTGAAAAGCAAGGACAGATTGCCTGCCAAAGCCCTACAATCTGCTACGTATCCTTTGCCCAAGTCTCTGGGAAAGCCTGCCTAGCAAAACAAAACACTCTTCTGTTCACGATCAGGGGAGTAAGCTTCCGGAATCAGCTGGACCGAGCTGAGCTGACTTTTCCAATTTAGTCTGGGGTGCTGCTAATCTCACCCAATGAAACTGGCCCCTGCTCAGCCTCTAGTTACCCAGGGTGTCACAAAGAAGAGGAGGGCCACCATCTGCCTTTCCCAATAAAGTCGTGAGAGACCCTGGGGCTACTTCTTAGGAGCCAGGGTAGTTTTGCAAGAATTCCAAAGGGTTCAGGCCATTTGTTTTCCAACAACAGAACTTTTCCTAGAGGAAGAGTTACTGAAGATAAAAGGGAACACAGCATGTATCTGAACAGTCATTTTCCTTCAATGGAAAGAACAGGAAAGGATTTCAGTTTGGGGGATGGGGAAGGAAGTTCAATGTGGGGATCCCTTCCTGTCCTATGATCCCATAGCTGTAGAAACCTCCAGGGTATTCAGCTTCCCTGCCCCAAAGAAGGCCCAGTGCCAAAAGCCAGCAGCATGCAGCAGCCCAGCGAGAAGCTTGGCTGATTCAGTGTGCCCCCATTGCCTCTTCCAGGGCAAGGAGACAAGCCCCAGGGTTTGAGACTCTGCTTTTTACCTGTGTAATGATCGCATCCAGGCCATTAGCACCCCACGCATAGTCCATTGGATTTGAATGCAAAACACCCCTTAAGAACAGAGAGAAAAGACGGAAGGTTAAAATGGATTTGAGGGAGAGAAGAAGAAGAGAGGCACAGCCACCAAAAGCTCACATTTGATGCTTCCTGACTCACCAAGGGCCCAATCCCAGGTTTGGTATTGTTGCCGGTGCAATGATTCCATTGACCAATTGCTGAATAATCCTAAAAGAAAAAAAAACAGCAAAGGAAAAATCAGACTCAAAAGAGAAAGCAGCCAAAGGAGCCTTTCTGAAAGGCTGAAAATTTGAAACCAAGAGGAAAGGCAATGTGGTATGATGGAAAGAACACTGGTTTTGGAATCAAGCCATATGATCCTGGCCAGATCACTTCCTCTCTCTGGGCCTCAGTTTCTTCAATGTCAAAATGGGAACATTAACACTTGTCTTGATTACCTCCGAGGGTCGTAGGCTCAAACGAGATCACAAATGTAGAGTGTTTTTGAAAACTGGAAAGTGCTATAGAAGTATAAACTATTATTACTGTGCACCCCAAAGGTGGGACGCTATACCAACAGTTGGGAATCACTGCAGATTTTTTCCTGAGCCCCGATTCTCACCCTTCTAACGTTGGGACGCCTTCATGCCTGCCTGCAGCACGCCGTGCAGTGAGGCGGGCCCGTGGCTGCCGTGCGCCATAGCGGTGGCGGGACTGGTGTTCTCTCTCCCGCCTGTTCTCCGAGTCCCTGGCGTCCTCAGACTGCACCCCAGAGCCGAATGTGGGAAATTCAAAGCTGTCATCAAAAATCCCAAAGGCAAACTGGCCATAGCCCTGTGGCAAGGTGAATAAATGCTGATCCACATTCTACAGAGGGGGAGAGAAGGTTAGGTGAGAGGAGCCTGGTGGGGTAGTGATCATTTTAACAATAAATTAAAGCCAACAAACATGTTTTAAGTGCCTGTAATATGTAAAGCACTGTGTTTTGACAAGGAAAGAAGACTGAATCTTAAGAGTGGTAAAGGATTTGGAAGCTCCCCTAGTCCAATCCCTCAAAGTGCACGATCCTCCATCTTCTGAGCAAGTGATCATCACTGGCCTCCAATCAACCATTTCTAGCGATAGGGCACATGCTGTTTCCAGAAGGCAGGCCCCCCCACATCACTGACAGATAGTACTCATCTTTGGAAACCTGCCTCCTGGTGATTCTGCCAGGTTCTCCTTCTGGCACTCACCTGAGACCACACAGAACAAGCCTGATTCCTCTTTCTCATGAGGGTCCTGCCTTCCGATATTTGAAGATAGTAATCATGTTCTCCTAAAACTTCAATTAAGCCTAACCCAGGTCCACTCCATGGAGCTCTAAATGCCTGTGGCTCCCTGCATGCATGGCTCTCCCTTTAGAGCTCAGACCTGACAGAGAGGATGACTCATAAGTAGTCTGGAGGGTAAGACCAGACCACTGGACTACCCTAGGGCAATTCTGTGGGTAGGAACACAAAGACACAATCTAAGAAGTCCTGCTCATCCAACTGCTGGTGTGCAGCAAGGGGCTTAGAAGATGTGCCAGATCAAACCTGTGAGGTCTACGTTCTATTCCCACTTCTGGCCTGGCTGCTACCGAAGTCTCCAACCTTCTCTCTCACTGTACTCATGCTGATCCCCTCACTCTAGGCAAACCGGGCAAATTCACTGATCCCTAAGGATGTCTAATATATTTCTACCTCCAAACTCTGTTTCCATGAATCCCTTCTTTCCCCAGCTCTCTCTGTACCCCCATCTCCTCCTTTACCTCTCCTGCAAAGTCTTCTCTACTCCACTCTGCTTATCTAAGTTCATCTCATTCTTTAGGGCCCAGTTATCTCCTCTCTGGAGCCCTCCATCTGTGTGACTCACTAGGCATCACATCTATTCCATACGGTATTTGCCTTTGTGTCTATGTTCTATCTCCCCGAGTAAAGGATAAGTCCCTTGAGAATAGGCATTTTCCCCAGCATCTGCACATAGTAGGTGTCCAACTGATATCTGTTGATGGTGGTGATGATATAGAGGTGGCCATACTGAAAAGGGTCCTATGGCCTTGATTCGTCTCATCAATGAGATAACAATAACAGCTCACATTTCTATAGCACTTTATGGTTATAAAGCACTTTATAATCCACTGATGCTCAGAGAAAGGAAGTGACTTGCTCAAGGTCTCATACTCAGGTAAGTAGCAGAGCTGGAACTAAAAGCCAGGTCTTTCCTGACTCCAAATCAAAGGTTCTTTCCACTATACTGAGCTGTCTCTCTGAAAGAGAGAGGAGTAGATAAGAGGACACAGACAAATCAGGACTGAGTTTCAAATGCCAAGTCATTAAAACCACTAAACATCAAGTGTTGTCCAAGGTATCATACATTGGCCTAAAAGGTTAAATATGGCGAGAGATTCTTCTTGTGGAAGAATGTTGGTCCTTCCCACCTGATATATTTTGAAACATGCCTGGATTTAGATGTCACTCAGCCAAACTCTGATACATGACACAGAGATCCATTCTCAGAGGATGATACCTAGGGCAAATACAGGTGCTGGCTCTGAGTGGGTGACTTGGGATGACTGGACACTTCTCTTCCCTCAGGGGAGGAAGGGCTGTGTGGACACGCATGTGTGCATGTGTCCGTGTGCATGTGTGTATGTGTGTGTGTGCATGTGCTGGCCAAACCTGCCAGAAGGAAGCTGGGGGGGTGGGGGTGGGAAGAGGGGGCGCCAGTTTCCCACTTACCTCAAATGGTTGTCTGTTCTGATCCGTGGGAGCTGTAGCAGAGTTGGAACTATTTTCAGTATTTCTGAGGAGAATGATATCACATGTTAGAAGGGATTATGAAAATACCAAGTCAGGGCAAATTGAAACACTCTTTCTTCCTCCCCTCCCTGCATCTACAGCAAGAGCTGTGGGATGACGGGAATCACACCCAATACTAGCCCCACGCAAGCATCTCCTACCACTCTGAACACCGTAGCTGTTTTCCCTTCTTTGGCCTAGACACAATTATTCTGGTCTTTTGAGTCCGCTTTCTTATTTTTCCATGGGCTTCTCCCTCATTTTTGTTCAATTCTTTGTTGCATGTGTATTTACTTAACTAAATTTTATAGAATTAGAACTGAGATAGATCTGAGGGCATCTAGTCCAACTCATCCATCAGTACAAAATCTCTCTATAAAGCCCCTAACAAGAGGTCATCCAGACTCTGCCTGAACATACCCAGTGATGGAGAAATCACTCCCTCACAAAAGTCTATTTAGTTGAAAAGTTAGCTCTGAATGCTATGTAGTTATATGGAGCTGAAATTGCCTCCCAATTATTTTCCCCAATGATCCTGGTTCTCCTCTTTCCTGCCTCAGGCAGAGATCTGCTCTCTTCTATTTGACAGTCCTTTAGCTAAGTAAAGAGACAATCGAGTTCTTCAACATCCTCAACTTAAGGTAATGTAATTTCAATAAAAAACAAATGGTCACTCTCATGAACAATGCTACTTCTAGCTACAAGTGTTCAGGTCCACTTAAAAGAATAGTGCCTTGCACCCATTAAGTCAACCTTGGGAAAAGGTTGAAAAACACTTACTGCTTAAGTGCCACCCCACCCCCCACAATAGCCAGAAGGTCAAATAGAGCCCACTCCATTGTTGGCAAGCATCCATTTTTATCTAAGGTATCATCTACCAGCTATACCCAGACAACCAAGTTTACACACATAAGCACTTTTTACTTCCCTGCTCTTTCTGAGGAGGACCAAAAAGAAAGGAAGGCCAAGTTCAGAGAGATGTGTGGCAATGTGTGTGCCTGGCTAAGGAAAGGTTGCTCTGCCTGGCTGCAGGGCCCTGCTACCCAATCAGCACCACTTCCCTGGGCTCCTAAAAGGTGCAGAGGGTCCTCATGTCAGGCCACAGTTCTGGTGGAGTGGTGCAGCATCTTCCAGGGGGGAAGGCAGCTCACTTGAGGTGAGCTTTTTACACACTTTTCTACACACAGCACAAAGTGCACTCATTTCTTTTCATGACAGCTACACCTGGGCTTAAATGGACATTTTAGGGGAAATATCATTTCCAAGGTAGGAATTCCCTTTATAGCATCCCTCTCCCTGAACCCTCTTCAGAACTTGGTGAGACTAATGGGTCAGCTTTGGCTTCTAGGGAAAGAGGAAAGAGTCTATCAGGCATCCTTAGCCCGAAACAGGGATACTTTGTCTTCTCTGGGAAGGCCATGAAAGAGAACCACAAAACTGGGAACCTTGACAAAGGGCAGGATAATGACCTGGACTCTTCCGGAAGCTCTTCAATAAAACCAGACTCACACCTTGGGCAGATATAATCCTGGAGGAAAGAGACACAGAAAAGTGAATGGCAAAGATAATTAGTGGACTTTCAGTGAAATAACCTGCTTCAGTCACCCTGAGCTGCTGGGTTTTCCCCCACCTTGGTTCTGACAGGGGACATGGCAATCAGTGTGACCTTAAAACTACTTAAAGGGGGCAGCTAGGTGGCACAGTGAGTACAGCACCGGCCCTGGAGTCAGGAGGACCTGAGTTCAAATTCGGCCTCAGACACTTGACACACTTACTAGCTGTGTGACCTTGGGCAAGTCACTTAACCCCAACCGCCCTGCCTCCCCCCCTCCAAAAAAAAAAACCTACTTAAAGGCAAAGTGTCCCCAAGAAGACTATAAACTACAGATAAACTGCCAATCAGCACCAGTGGAAGGAGTTTTCCACACCACTGAAATCAGAAGTTTTGACAGTTTCATCAGCTGCCATCCCGCCAAGCGGGCAAAGCAAAATAACTAGACAGAGAACGCTCTCTATAACTAGTCTATACACCCAGGGGCCAGAGGAAGCTTAGGAAAAATGTTGCTAGACAGACCCTGAGGCTGCTGCTTCTTCCCAACGCAGCAAGCACCAAGGGGAGCTTCTCGACAGGAGAACAATGGGCCTGAAATCAGAACAAGCTTCCAGGGTTACTTTCCTCAGCTGTATAAATGGGGCCTACCCAGCTGCTTTCTTATGAACTATCCAAGAGCCAAATGAGAAAATGGATGTAAAGCATTTTATGACCACAAAGAACTCTATTGACATAAGCTATTATTTAATATTAGGCTCCTGAGAAAAGGCAAATACAAAGAATTTTACAACCTATAATCACACAATTTCATCTTGACAAGTTTTAGGCTTGTAGCCTTTTCCATGGGCTCAAGCACTCTATGTCACTTGTTGGGCCTCCTGTGCAGTGGCCCTTCCAGCACACACACTCTTACATTAAAGGATCGTAATGCTTCCAAAACACATATGCACAAGTCAATTCCTTTAAGACATTATTCTGGCACTTCTAATGCTCAGTCTCCAAAGTCAAGGGACTCTGACGGTAGGCCTTCAAACAATTTAGAGTTAAGTCTTTCTGCCCTATACCTTCCTTGGAATTATGTTTAAGACATACATATCCTGGCAAAAACCTGAAATGTGCACCAGACTGAACACTGATTGAGAAAGCCAATAAGAAAACTACAAGAAGTGACTTCTTGCACCCCAGAAATACACAAAAAGTCAACCAGAACCAACAGGAAAGGAGGTCACCAGCAAAGTCACCCCAGAGCACAGGCAAACAAGCCCAGACTTCCAGGAAGACCAAAGGGCCAGAGACAAATGTAGCCTACTGGGCTATGTTGACTGTAGGTAGCAAAAGTGGAAAGCTCCCCCGAAAAAGACCCAGGGAGGTCAGAGAGACCCAGAGTGGGGTCCT
Organism: Trichosurus vulpecula; assembly: GCF_011100635.1. Lineage (NCBI taxonomy): Eukaryota > Metazoa > Chordata > Mammalia > Diprotodontia > Phalangeridae > Trichosurus > Trichosurus vulpecula. Next base: position 53,385,333 of record NC_050573.1, on the reverse strand, counting down.
TGGAAGACCCAGGGAACAGCAGTGACCAGAGAAACACGTCAGTGCTCAGACTGGGACAGGCCATACTCCAGGGCTCTGAGGTCTCTAACACTCAGTCTTAAGAGGGTCTTGAAGACCCAATACTGAATCTGAGAGATCTAGGAGGCCTGAACCCTGGAAGATGAGGTCAACACAAGAACCCAGAGTAGAATCAAGCAGGGTCACACCAAAAGTACAATAGGGAGTAAGGCCTAGTTCTGTCACAAAGCCTCAATTCAGGAACTAAAGCTAGAGAGATAGTAAATCAAAGAAGCACAAATGATAATTGTTGATTTAGACATCCCCCCAAAAGGAGGAAGTAGCTATAAAAACTACAAGCAGTAACTCTAAGAAAAAATGGAATTTCTACAAGGACTACATGAAAACTTAGAAGAAATGAAGCAATTAAAAAAAAAAAAGACATAAAAGCTCTGGGAAAAAGATTATGAATAGAGAGCTTGGAACAGAAAATTCTTAAACAATTTACATATTCCCTAAAACCCAAACAGACTAAATATAAGTTGATGATTCTATGAGAAAATAAATATTAGAACTCAAAGGACTGAAAAAATATTACAAGTAAATATAAGATAATTTGATATAATAAAAAATAACTGACATGGGAAAACAGGTCAAGGAGTGATAATCAAAGAATTGAAAATCATGATTTTAAAAATCCTGGAGATGAAATTATAAATGAAAAAATTCTGGAATTAGGAGCCTAGAGGGCAAAGTGAGGACCAAGTCCTAGGAATGTAACAGCCAAAATCCAGAGTTCTTACACAAAAGAAAAAAGTACTGCAAACACCCAGAAAGAAGCTAGTTCAAGTACCAAAGGAACCAGTCAGGATCATGTAAGACCTGGCAGCTTCTACTTCAAAGAGGAGGTGATCTTGGAATACAATATTCCAAAAGAGAAATACAACAAATAACTTAACCTGTAAAGCTGAATAGTCTTAATGATCTTTAATGGAAGAGAGAACTTCTAAGCATTTCAGATGAAAAGAGGAGCACTGTGTAGGAACTTTGGAATACAAAACACAAGCCAAGAGAAACCCTGAAAAGTACATTTATTTGAACAACTGAAAAAGGCTGTGTGATGTGAACTGTATGATGCAGTGTTAGCATCCTAATAAGGGGAGAATAAATAAAAAGTACCTTTTGAACTTTAATGTCTTTAAGGGGAACTGAGAGTTAAGTAAGAAAATTAGAGGGTGGATTGGTTCTGTTCTGACCATTTTAAAAGGCTAAAGAGAAGGAAGGTAAAAGGAATATATGACACACATGTGACCACTCCCTGGAATTCATTATTCACACTAATGAGGAGCTCTCTGGTGTGAAAAGAAGGAAGCTGGTAGGACTTGCGCAAGTCCCAAGAGGAGACAAACATGGAGGAAGAGGTGTGAGGAGTAGGCGTCAGAGAAACTTCATTCTTTGCTGAAATAGACTGTGGAGGGTTAAATACATATGAGGTTGAATTTTGTATAGAAATGCATCAAACTCAACAGAATGAAGTGAGATAAACCAAAAGAACAATTTATACAAGGCCAAAAATACTGTTAAAAAAAAAACTGTGAAAGACTGAAGAACTCTGATTAATGCAATGACCAACCAATATTTCCAGAGATCCACCTCCTGATAAAGGGACGATCACCTCAAGGCACAGAAACACACATTTCTGGACTAAGCTACTATATTTGTTTTGTTGTTGGAGTATGCTTTTTTGTTACAAGGATTTTTTTCTTCTTTCTCTCAATTTTTAATTGAGAGTGTGCGGGGCGGGGGGGGGGGGGAGATCTGATAGAGAAGAGGAAGAAATAGTGATGCAAAAAAGGGCCATTAAAAGAAAGGGAGAGGAGAGTTTTGAAAGTAATATGTGGCATTTATTATGAACTCTTATAAAGCAAGCAGAATAAAATGTAGATTTCCAGTTTTATATGGAATCTTCTTTATGTATTCTCTTTTATATATGGAAACTCTTTTGGGGGTTTAAATTGTGAATATAATTTTAAATTACTATTAAGGAGTCCCAATTTTCCAACTTTTGTGCACCTGAGCTGACAACTCCCATAACTGCATATGGGTTCCTCTTTAGAGATAAGAATGTCCTGCTGAACCTCTGCAGTGTGGACAACAAATGCCATTTCTTTTGACTTCAGAGGATGAGCCCCTAATACAGTCAAGATAATAGAAAAAACATGAGGTCAGACTGATTCAGCCTAGGGAGGGAAAAAAAAGAAGCATGCTGTTGTGAGGCCAGGTAGAGAGACCCTCCCAGTCCCAGAGGCTATCCTTCACTCCCCACCCACTCCCACCCATATCCAACAAGAGGCCAAGTCCCGTGGATTAGAACTTTGGTAACATCTCTAGTATATGGCCCATTCTTTCCTTGGATACTTCAACGACCCTGGTCCAGAGCTTTATCACCTCATGTCTGGACCATTTCTGTTTGGTCTCGCCATCTCCAGTCTCACCTCACTCATGGTCCATCCTCCACTCAATTACTAAAGTAACCTTCCTAGAGTGTAGGTCTGACCAGGTTATCCTCTCCCTACTCAATAAACTCCAGGGATACCCCATGGCCTCCAGGATCAAATGCAGAACCCTGTGTTTGGCTTTTAGAGCCCTTCACAGCCTGGCTCCTTCCCAGCTTTGCAGTCTTCTTCCATCATATTCTTGCAGTCAAGGGACACCAGCCTCCTTGCTGTTCCTTACATAAGGGCTGTTGGCCATGACTGGAATTTTCTCCCTCCTCATCTCTTCCCTGGGTTGCTTCAAGTCCTAGCTAAAATTCTACGTTCTACAGGAAGCCTTTCTGATCCCCCTTAATAACAGTGCCTTCTCTCTGTTGCTCACCTGCAATTTATCTTATATGTAGCTTGCTTATATATAGCTGTTTTCATGGTCTCTCTCCCATAAGACCGTGGGCTCCTTTGACAGCAGGAACTGTTTTGTGTGCCTTTCTTTATATCCCCAGCACCTGATACAGTGCCTGGAACGGGGTAGGCACTTAATGCTTGCTGACTTGACAAGCCTTGGTAAGAAGCTGGCATTGCACAGATCCATTGTAACTGAAAGCACACCTTCCTGAAGCCCAAGAGTTGATTCACCTCGAGAATGTTTCTTCAACATGGCTTCAAGTGCCACCTCTGACACAAACAGTCTAAGGGACTGGAGACAAGTCATTTGACCCTCCGTGTCCTAGGCACGCCTCTAAGACTGTCGATTGGAGTAATGGTGCTAGTTGGAACTGCCACATCCAGAAGTTCCCCACGTCAATGAACTTATGGGTGTAGCAGTCCCCATCCCAACCTATCCCTTAATGACATGAGCAGAGCACTTGGTGTCAGATGACCTGGGCTCAGATCCAGCATCTATATTTATTGTCTATATGCATGACCTTGGGCCAATCAACCCCCTTTCTCTTGAGTGTTTCCTTTTCCATAAAATGAAGAGGTTGGGCTAAATGAGCTCTAAATTCCTGTTCAGTTCTGAAGAATTAGTTTTAGGAATTTAAAATCATATTATTCCATAAAAGTAAAAATCCTATCATTCTATAGAAGTGCTTTCCTTTGCCTTCAGGCAAGATCCTTTCTAGAAAGTCTGGGAGAACAAGATTTGCCAGTCTGTGGCAGGTGCCATATCTCCACAGAGAAACACTCCCGAGCCTGTGCCAACGACAAGGTGGCACAGCATGCAAGGCAGCCTAATTTTCACCAGAGTTCTTAAAAGGCGCTGGTCCCTGCCAGCCACATAACTCGTGAGAGCTGGATAATCTTGTATGGTTGCAGTTAGAGACAAGCCAATGCTCTGGGAAGAGGCCCTGACTTGCTGCAAACAGGCTTCTTCAGCTTTACCAAAAGCACTCCCATCAAGCACTGGGAGCAGGACCTGGCACTGAGGGACAAATACTAACCTGTGGCTGGGCATCAGGTCTTCTCTGAACCCCCACTGCCACCGACCTAGCTTGGGCCCAAAATGTGGCCCACTGGGACTCAGCTGGTCTCCCCACCTCAGGTCTCTCCTTCACAAAGCTGTCCACATAATACTCCTAAGGCACAGGAAGGAATGACCAGGTCACTCCCCTGCTCAACTGATCAATAAACATTTATTAAGCACCTACTGTGTGCCAGGCACCGTGCTGAGATACAAAGATGCAAAAGACAGTCCCTGCCCTCAAGGAGCTCCTGCTTTAACCTTGCTGACTCCTTAATTCTTTCAGAATAAAACACAAACAGCTGAGTCTGGCTTTAAGGCTCTTACTCACCTTTTCAACCTTATTTTATATTAATCCATACTCCGGCCAAACTGAGTTACTTGCTGTTCTCCATACTTAACACTGCATTTTGTGGCTCTGAGCATTAGCCCTAAGCTGTTGCCCATACCCAGAACTCACTCCCTTTATCAGGAGCTTTCTCTGCCCCTCCTAGATGAGCAATTTTCCTAAGGCTGATCTGGACCTCTCCTTTGCCCCCATCAACCTTATTACATACAGGGTATCCCAAGCCCTATGGTAGCCTTATGCCTGTTAAAACTCATTTGTGTAATAAGTCACACATTCTTTGTAGGGCTGATGAATGGTTCCTTGAGGGCGGGGACTGGACCATTTCTATCTCTGAATCCCTACCATCTAACAGTGTCCTCCTGCAGCACAAAGTACGTGTTCAATAAATGTTAAATTGGAAGGAGAAGGAACAAGCCATGGGACTGATGACCAGTTAGGATTTTCAATTCTACCATATTCAAACACTATGTTTTAATGATCAAAAACAGCCTGTTACTCATCGATTTGGACATCCCAATAACCAATGCAGGTCACAGCCCACCCTGTGAGAGACTCTTATGCATGTCTTTCCTTTGGGTTGCCATAAGGAATCCACCCAACTTGCTAGAGGCCTTTCTCCATGGTCTTTTGACAAAGAGGATACTAATACTCAGGCTGTCCACCACCCTCACCCTCCCTATGTGATTTGTCCACCTTTATCCAGATGATGTATTTCCCTGATAATGATCTTTATTCTAGTATCTAGTTCAATATCTTATGTAGCCCTGTGTAGTGTAGTAGAGAGGCTACTGGAGCTGGAAGAAACCTGAGACCACATAACCCAACCTAAGCAGAAGACCTGGGTCCAAATTCCAATACCTCCACTTATTAAATGTGAATTATTGTACAAATATGACCTTGGACAAATCTCTTACTCTGCTCTGAAACTTAGCTCTAAGGTCCCTTCCTCCTCAAAAACCCATATATACATCTCTATAATTGGGTTTTGTTCATGGTTTTGTCATTAGATAACTAAGAAGGAATTACTCAAGTTTTTCTCCAAGGGAGTAAGAGGATTGGATGGAAATTGCAAAGACACTGTGGTATAATATGTGGTGGAAAAGACATTAATGTTAGAATCAGACCTGGGTCTATACCCAGTCCTGCTATTAATAATCTGTGTGACCTTGGTCAAGTTACTTCACCTCTATGCACCTTTTTACTCATCTATAAAATGAAGGGGATGGACTAGTTCTAGGTTCTTTCCAACTATAAATATATGATTCTTTAATCTGTAAAGTGAGGCTACTACCAACTTCACAAGGATGATCAAAGGAGGAAAAAGAGGTAAAACACAATATGAATCAACTACTCTATCTGACTTTAACCTCAAAAGCATCCTGAGGCAAACCAGAGGGTGCCCTGCTACAGACAGGAAGTGGTTGTCAGACCAAATCCCATGTAGTCCTTGGCTCTGAAGGGCAGGTCGAATAGCTGTGCTGTCTCGTTTGATGCTCAGGTCAGCCCTGTGAGGTAGGTGCTATCACTGTCCCCGTGTGTCCAAACATACACTCACTGCCTGAACCGGAAGAAACCTTGAGATCATAGTGCAAAGCCCTTGTTTTACGAATGAAAAATAGGAGGCTCAGAGACTCCTGACTCCAATCTCCAACTGAACATCTCGAACTGATGTCCTTGTAGTCATCTTAAACTCTGCATGTTCAAAGCTGAACTCATTATTCTTCCCCTAAAACCTTCTGCAGAGGGCACCAGCATCCTCTCGGTCACCTAGGCTCACCACCTAGATGTGTCATCCTCAACTCCTCACTATCACTCATCCCCCATATCCAAACTGTTGCCAAGTCTGGCCAATGAACTCCAGTGGTTCTCTATCACCTATAAGAGCAAACAGAAAATCCCCTGTTTAGCGTTCAAAGCCCTTCATAACCTAGTCTGTCCCTACTTTTCCAGTTTTCTTATACCTTACTCACTCCCACGTTTTCCGTGATCCAGTGACATTGGCTTTGTCTCTGTTCCTCACACAAGACATTCCATCTCCTGACTCTAGGCATCTTCAGCTGTCCCCCATGTCTGGAATTCTCTCCACTCTCATCTGTCTCCTGGCTTCCCTGCCTTCCTTCAAGTTCCAGCTAAAATCCCATCTTCTATAAGATGACTCTGCAGATGACTGAGCGGAGCAGAACCAGGAGAACATTGTACACAACCACAGACATATTGATTCTGTGATGACTAACTTCTCAGCAATACAGACTCATGATGAAGAGAGCTATCTACATCCAGAGAAAGAACTGTGGAGTCTGAATGCAGGTTGAGGCAAACGATTTGCTCTCTTTTTTGGTTTTGTTTCTTCTTTCTCATGAGTCATTCAATTGGTCACTACTCTTTACATCTTAAGTTTAATGAAAAGGTACATGTAGAAGATATATCAGATTCCATGCCGTCTTGGGGGGAAAGGGGGAGGGGAAGAAAATCTGGAACTCAAAAACATGTAGAACTGAGTGCTATAAACTAAAAATAAAAAATCTTAATTAAAAAAAAAAAAGACTGCAGAAACTCCCTAATGCTAGTACTCTCCCTTTGTTGACTGGGTCCAATTTATCTTGTATATATCATGTTTGTACATATTTGCATATTGTTTCCTCAATTAGACAGTGAGCTCCTTGAAAGTAGGGACTGATTTGCTTTTCTTTTTATTTCCAGTGTTTAGCACATAGTAGGTGCTCAATAAATCTTCATTGACTGTCTGAAAGTCACAAAAGTAGGAAGAAATAACAAATCCAGGAGGAGAACCAAGATCTATGGACCCAAGGGCCCAGCTCAGGCTCAGGATCATTTTATTTTATCACAAGGCCCAATTCTTCAGTGATGAGGAACAGAGGAATGCACACCATCCTGAGAACAGTAGGTTTTGCAGGTGCTCCCCCAATGACATTCTCTATGACCTCATTATACATGGCCAAACTCCACAGAAAATCCTACATACCTCTATTAGTGGCCTTTGGGAAGGCTGGGGGAAATCACCAATCCTCTTTATGGAAGTTGGCCCAGAGGCTCACTACTAGATGACAAACTTTGGGGTCCAACAGCCTTCCAGTAAGTTTACCAGAAAGAACTATCATGTGTATCACACACCATCCACAAGGAAAGGGACTCCTGTGGATAACACTTAGAAATTTACAGCTGAAATGGACCTTTAGGATCATCCAGTCCAAAGCTCTCTTTGATGAGGACACTACAACTCAAGAGAGAAGAGATTTGCCTCACTACAGGTAACAGTGATTAGCAGAGCCCTGACTGAAATAGGTGCTCTGATCACAAATTCAGTGGTCTTTGCATAGCAAGTGATGGCCCAGCCTCCGCTTAAAGATCTCTGGTGATGGGGAACTCATTATTTCCAAGGCAGCCCATCCAGCTTTTGAACAATTTTGTTATGAGTTCTTCCTTATACAGAACCAAAACCGGTCTCTCCAACACTTCCACAGAGGGCTTTAACCTTGCTCAAAGTACTTTCCAATATACTCTTTCACTTGAGTCTCACACCACCCTGTGTCCAGTGATGCAGTCACTGTCATCCCTATTTGACAGAAGAGAAAATGGAGAACCAAAGAGTTTTAGTAACTTGCCATAGGTCATACACCTAACATTCATGCTAACTTTATTGCTGGAAAGAATCCTAGAGACTACACAGTCCACACCATGAGGAGCCAAACCCCAAAGAGGTTCAGAGACTTGCCCCATGTCAGGTAATAATAATCAGCAGCTCTGAGTACTCAATCCCAGGCTCTCTAGTTCAAAGGTTGAGCTCTTTCTACTCTGTGTCACCATGATGGCAATTTCCATCCATTCCTAGTCCCCTGAAGGAGGACTTCATTTATTCCTCCTCAGCTGACTCATGAGAAACCCAGACTGCTTACAAAGGAGCAAAATGGCCCACGTAGGCAATGGAGTCAGTGGAAGCTCCCCTGCTCTGATAAAGAGTGGGATATCTAGTCAGCAGCTGAGGAACTCCCAGCCTGGGGGAAGACAGGCAGCTCCAGTTTCCTCCTCCCCTCAGAAAAGAACGTTAAGGACTCTTTCTATAATACCAGGTTGAGTTTTTTCCTGACAATACAGGAATGATGAGGAAGAACACTGAAAAATTTAAAGTGTTACATAAATATAAGAGATTATGTGTGCAAAAAACTGCAGGACAAGTCACATCTGACAGACCAGGGATCTCCAAATAGATAAGCCATAAAAATGTCAGCTAAGTCAAAAGCCTTTCTCTACTCACCATGACTGCAGAACTGTTTAAGATGAAATAGGTATTCTCACTCAAAGGGGATCTCTTTTGGGGATTCCTTAATTCATGGAATGAATGTATTCTGCACCTTCCACCTGAGAAAGGCAATTCCTTCGCAGGACCTCTTTCCTTTACAATTTTTAACAGCCCCAGGTATGAGGAAAGACATTGAGGAAGAGAGGAAAACAGACTGCTGAGCCAAATCCTGTGACAAAGAACTCTAAATTCCCTGGGTCTTGACATTTTTGGCATATTCATCAATCAGTAAGTTCACAAGTGTTTATTAAATGCCTAATATATGCCAAGTACTAGTCTAAAAGAGCAGACAACACGCAAAAAAACTATGTACAAACAAGACATAGGATAAATTGGAGATAGTCACAGAGGGATTAGCATTACAGAAATCAGGTGGGATTTTAACTTGGATCAAAGGAAGCTAGGAGACAGATGAAGGAGAGAGAATTCCAGGCCTAGGAGGTAAACAGGGATTTGTGTTATAGTGAGACTGTTTTGTCTTTTAGTAGCTTTTCAGTTGTGTCTGACTCTCCATGACCCCATTTAAGGTTTTCTTAGCAAAGATACTGGAGTAGTTTTCCATTTCCTCAGCTCATTTTACAGATAAGAAAACTAAACCAAACAGGGTCAAGTGACTTGCCCAGGGTCACACAGCTAGTAAGTATCTGAGGCCACATTTGAACTCAGGAGGGAATCTTCCTGACTCTAGGCATGATAGGCACTCTACCCACTTTGACCCTTAGCTGCCCATGTAATGGGATTACTATTCGCTTTATGGATTGATAACAGACTAACCCACTTTTGGAGTTCAACTTACAAGCTTTATATTAACCTTCCTCCTGTTAATCTTGGTTTAGTGGAAAGGTTAGAATCAGGAGACCTGGTTCAAATCCTGCCATGTCCTAGCTATGTGGCTTTGACTAAGACTGAGGAACCCTGTCTTAATATTACATTTGGCTTCTAAATGACCTCCTTTAATAACAAAAGCTAATATTTTATACAACGATTCAAGGTTTGCAAAGTGCTTTATTTTATTTATCTTACTTGGTTCTTCACAGTAATCCTGTGAGGGAGGTGCTATGAGCCCCATTTCATAGATGAGGAAATTGGGATCAGATAATTAAATGACTTGCCCAGGATCATACATGTCGCATATGAGGGGGATTCAAACCTAAGTATTCCTGGCTCCATGTCCAATATCTCTAACTGCCCTCCTTTCATGCAGCCTCTCCTTTCCAACCCATCCTCCAAAGTGACAGTCCTAAAAGCACAGGCCTGTACATGTCCCTTAGCAGATCAAGAACAGTCTCAGTAGCACCCTACTGCCTCTATGCTGAAACATCAATTCAAATCATCTGGCTTCCCCTTCACTTGGCAGGCTGATGCCTCCCCCAGACATCCTCGACATTCCAGCCAGATTGGCATGACCTGAAGGCTCTAGACTTCTAGTTTCTTTAAAAGGTCAGCTCAGTTGCCTCCTTCGATGGGAGGACTGACAACCCCGCCCCCCCCACCCACCACACATAGTGGTGAGCACTATAGTGCCCACCAAGGTCCTAAAATGACTGCATTTAAGTGGTCTCCATTTCGTCCTGAACCCTACCAAGGAATGGGAACCATACCAAGAAAGTTTCCCCTCCCACCCCTCCTCACAAGTTAATAATCCCTCTTGAACCTTGATGACATTCCTCTTCTCCTTAAGCACCTTCAATGGCCCCTTGCTACACTCACCCAAGACCTTCCATGATCTGTCCTGTCTTCTACTTTGTCTTTTATTACTGCTTAACTTCGATCCAATTAGTGCCCTCTAATTCTCCAAACATGCCCAGAACTTCTTCAGATCTACATTTATGTTGACCTTTCCCTTTGCCTACCCTCCATCCCATTTAAATCTAGCCTTCAAGGCCTAGCTCCAATACCGGCACCTCCTTTCCTAAATTCCCAAACTAGAAGTGACTCTTATGTCAAAGTCCACTACTTGTCTAATGTAGCAAGTACCCAATAAACATATTAGTTCATCAAGACTTGCATGAGTAACTCAGGTAATCCATGCCCTGAAGGTCTTAGGTGCATGTATATGTGACATGTTGATGGGGATAATGGGTCGATATCAGAGGTTTTTTTTAAAATTCAATTCCTTTTATTAGGATGTAAAACATCATTTATTCCAATTCTCACAGTGACAACTTTGAAACCCATTCAACTATAAAAAACAGACACAGTTGGCATCAACACAAGAATCAGTTAAAAAAAAAACAAATTGCAGACTAGCAGAATTTAGAGGTATTCCTAAGGATTTTAAGGATTTAAATTTTACATTGCTTAACCTAATTTCTTAAGCTAGAAACTTTTTTTCTTAGAAACCAGACTAAGTATCATATAGCCATCATGAAATCATTCCACAGAACAATTACTCCTCTAACCACATTCCAAAAAGAAACACGGGCTGAAATATCCTTATTTCAGAGGTGGGTTTTTTCCCTGGGTGAGGCTGTTGGGACCTGGGACATTCCTTGGAAGAGAAGTGACTACCAGCAGGCTAAGCATCCTCTGAACAAAACAGAGGTCATTATCACCCCCTCCATCTCTTTATAACTACCCTATTTTTGTCAAGGACATCACTTTTCTTTCCATTTGTCCTTTCCCTCATCCCCATCTCTCCACCTCACAAGACCACATCACCTCTTGAGTCAACTACTGCAACAGCCCTTATTAATCCATCCTTCACAGAGCTGTCAAATTTACAGACTCAAAGTACAGGTCTGATCACGTCAGTCCCTCGCAAAAGAAGCTTCAGTGGTCCCCCAGCTGCTTGAAGGGTAAAACACAAACTTATTCTTATGCACTTAAGTCCTTCAAAATCTGGCTCTAACCAATAATGAAGCACGTTACCCACCTCCCAGAGAGGTGAGGGACTCAAGATGCAGATCAGACATAATTTTTGGCCATAGCTAACTCAGGAATCCGTTCTGCTTGATGATGAATACCTGCCATGAAGGTTGGGGTGGGGTGTTCCCCAACTGGGGGGAGGTGATGGGAGGGAGTCAATCAGTAAGCATTAAGTGCTTCCTATGTGCTGGGCACTGCCCTAAGTACTGAGTATACAGAGAAAAGCAAAACATAATGTTCCCAAGGAGCAATATACTAAATAAAAAATAAAGCTTGGAATGGAGGCACAAGCCATGGGCACAAAGCATGATGGTTATAACTACTGAATGGTGTTTTAGTAACTATTAATCTCCCATTTCTGAGACGTTATTCTGCCTTTTTCTTTTTGATGCCTGGGAGTTCTACTGGCATCTTTGCAACAATTGTTCATAGTCTATTGGAGGAAACAACCTGCAAACAACTATGAACAAACAGAACATATAAAGAATTGGAAATAATCTCAGAGGGAAGATAAGGAAGACTGGGAAGGCTTTTTGCAGAAGGAGAGACTTGAGAAAGGGAAGCCATGAGGAAGGAGGGAGGGAGATGGACTATTTGTTGTTTGAGGAATAAATAAGCAAGAAGACCATGGTCACTGGATCATAGAATACAGGGAGGGAACGAAGGAATAGGAAGATAAGAAGGGGCCAGATTATAAAGGGTTTTTGTTCATTCATTGAAAAAAAAATTCAATGAAACTTTTAAAAATCTGGCTCCAATCGCTCTTTCTAGATTAATTTCACATCATTCATCTTAACACAAGGAGTCCCAACCAGGCTGGCCTCATGGCCATTCTCCCTACAGGCCCTTCTCCCTCAACACTTTGGCCCAAATCTGCAGACTTCTCTTCTAGCCTCAGTTCTACCTCCTGGGCATCCCCAGCTCCTCTTCAGGTGCCACCTTCTAGGCCTTCCTCTTCCACCCCTAAAATGACTTATTTACTTTGTACATAATTCATATTCACTGGTTCACACTTGCTAATTAATATCCCTATTTCAGGGATGAGAAAGCGGAGTCAGAGAGAAGTTAAGTCATTTGCTTAGGGTCACACGGCTAGCAAGTGACTGAGGCAGGGTTTGAACCCAGGTCCTCCTGACTCCCACTCCGAGGCTCTAGCGGCTATAACAGTGCCTTTTACTTTAAGTAGAACATAAGCTCCTTGAGGGTAGGGGCTATTTCATTTTTTGGTCTTGGCATTCCTGAGTGCCTCTCCTTGCACATAATACACAGATGAAAACACAGAAATAAACAGATTTTCACTGTATCCTCTGACACTACTGACACCTTTTAGAGCTTAGGCCTAAATAGGCAACACACTGGTGAACAAGCCTGCAGCTCCATTTCTCAGCCATCAGAGTACTTTCTGGGCCTTTCACTGATCCTCTGCCCAAAGAATCCAGCCTCGGGGGTATGGCTCAGTGAAGCAGCCAAAGCTGGTCCCCCAACAGAAGGACTTATGCCCCCAGAAACACAGCCCTCTACTCTGGGGGGGTCCGTCTCCCAAGCCTACAGCCAGTGCCAGGAAGCCAGAAGGAGTTCTCATAGATCTCGGGAAATACTAGGAAACTAACACGCGTTTCAAGTAAGTTACGCAGTTATTCACACCCTTGATTCTCCCCACTTCAAATTTTTAAAAGCCGGAGAAAGTGGGGAGGGAAGGAAGCTGGGCCTGCAAAAAGGAATGCAGGTCGAGGGAGCCCGGGGGAGTGACCAATCTTGAAGGACCCCCCGCGGGAGGCCTGGAAGGTGGGAAGGGGGAGCTCGCCTGGGGCTGGGCAGACTCACCCCCGGTTCCCTAAGCATTCCTGGGGGCTGATTCACCTCCAAGCGGACCAGCTCCCATGCCCTGGAAAGGGGGGGGGGGGGTCTGGAAGTGAAGGGAGAAGCGGCCACACTTCTGGGCAGGGGACAGAAGCCACCCTCCCACCTCCTCCCAGCCCGAGACACTGCTCAGTTCCTAGCCATCCCCCCCGAGGGCCCGAGGGAAAAATGGAGGAGGTCCAGGAGTGAGGGGTGGCTAGAAGAGACTAAAAAGCTGGTCCTGGGGGGGAGCCCAGAAGAAAGAGAAGGGCCTGGGCGCTTGGAGCTAAAGGAGGGGAGCGGACAGGCCTGGGTGGGGGGGGAGTGAGGAGAGCAGGCTGAGGGGGGGGCGGGGTGAGAAGGGCAGGCTTATGGGGGTAGAGGTGAGAGAGGGCGGGAGGGAGGAGAGGGGGAGAGGGCAAACAATTGGGGGAGGGGAAGGCAGGCCCGGGAGCGTGGGAGGTCAACCCCGGGCAGGAAGCCGGCAGGCCAGGGAGGGGGTAGGCCTGGACAGCGAGGAGGGGGGGCAGGCCTAGGGAGACACGTGGGAGGGTGCGGGGTTAGGAGAGCTGCAGGTGGGGGGGGGGGATGAGAAGGGACAGGCGGGGAAGACAGACATGGGGAGGGACAGACCAGGAGGTGGCAGACGTGGGAGGGGACGGGCTTGAGGGTGGGAGGGGGCAGACCCGAGGGTGGCGTGGGAAGGAGCAGGCCTTGGTGGGAGACAGAGCGGGCCGGGAAGAGGGGGGGTGAATGGGGAAGAGAGAAGGCCTGCGGAAAGGCAGAGGACTCAGGCCTATCAGGCCCCGGCCCGAGGAATGGGGGGTGGTAGCCTGGTCCCCGGTGCTGGTGCTAGTCCCTGACCCCTGAGCTCACCGGCAGCCGTGGGGAGATCTCGGCCGAACAGCTGTGGCAGAAGTACCGTCCGGGCTGCGGCGAAGCCTCCGCCATTTCCCTTCCCCCCCCACCCCTCCCCCCCCGGAACCCCAGCGCGCACGCGTAGCGCCCTCGCGCCCGCCCGTCCTCACGTACGCACGCACGCACGCTCACGCTTTACTCGAGATTTCTCGCCTGCACGCACGCACTCGCCTTGTCCCCCTTACGTGTACACGCACGCACGCGCGCGCACACCCACGCATAGAAGGAGCTCGAATAGGCGGTGCCGCCGAAGCGTTGAGCAAGTAGCGAGGAACGAGGCTGCTGACGCATATATGGCAGCCGGAAAGGACCAACTAACATCGGAGGGAGGTTCCACGCGCCTGCGCGCCTGAGTCCCTTACGCGAGCGGATGGACAAACTTGTGCGTCCCCTGGCGGAGGACCTTGGAAAAGCTCAAGGGAAAGCACGTGGCTGGGGAAGGGCGGTTTGGAGGATAGGACCCAGAGGGAGTCATTCCTCTCCAACAGCCTCAGGGAAAGTTATTACTCCTGGTCGGTTGTGGATGCGGAAGCTCTGAGGTTAAAATAATTATAAAAATCTTAGTGTCTAGGCTCCCTCTCCCAGGGAAACTGAGGCCCAAGGAGGGATCTGGAGCCAGGCTTTTTGCTATCCCAGTGACCCCTATGCTCGGGCTTGCCCTTCCAGCGTCACCTTCCAGAGGGTGCCCTTGGTGACCCGCTGTCATTCATACATTCGCTCCCAGCGTCCAGCAGTACCCTCAGCCTGCCTCCTTTTCCAGATGAGAAAGCTGAAACCCAGAGAAAGGAGAGGACCTGACCACGGTTATAGAAATCATCTCCCCGGACCCTCTCATTTTGCAGACGGGGAGACAGAGTCACAGAAATCTGCCCAGGGTGACTGCCTAGTGGCACGGCCAGAGCTTGAACCCAGGTCTCCTGTATCGGTCCAGGGCTTCTCTGCCTCCCCTATTATGAAAGACCATCGATCATTTCCCGGAACCATGTTGAGCCCCCAAATAAGGTTTAAGCTGTCTTTTTGGTTGCTGTTAAGTGGATTGTGAGGGATAATTAAGAATTTTGGCTTAAAAGATGCTTTTCCACTGTGGGTTTCCCACAGTGCCCGTTCCTGCTCAAAGTGTCACTTATTAGAAGATCGATCAAGCATGGATGAAGCGCCTCTCACGCTCCGGGCACTGGGAGGATACGGAGACAAAAGCAGCTCTTGCCCCTAGTGACCCTACCTTCTAGAGAGGGACGAAGCAGCCACAGCTAAGTATAGACAGAAAGGTGGCCGGGCATCGGACCTGCGCCTTGGCAGAAGCGTCCCGGAGTGAAGAGATGAGGAGGAGGAGCGCTCCTCGGGGAGACGTCAAGGTCGTGGACCAGCTCTTCCTTCAGTTTGTACACTTTCCAGTGGGGGCTAAGGTTAAACTGGAAAGGTAACAACAGTTTGGAGCCAAATTGGGGGGTTGGGGGGAGTGGGGTGCTGTGTTCAATGCCAGGCTAAAGACTTGTTTTTTTTGTATCCTAGAGACAACGGGGAGCCATTGAAGGTTTTTGAGTCAGGATGTTATAAGGTCAGATCTGTGGCTCATGAAGATTGTTTTTAGCAGCTGCATGGATTGGGGAGGGGAGAGCCTGGAGTTAGGAAAATCAGTTGTCCCTAATAATCTGAGTGGCGATGAAAGCCAGAGCTAGGGTGGTTAATGAAAGAAAAGGAGGAAGATGTATGGAACTAGAACTCAGTAAGACAGAGTCTGATGGCAGTTCGGGTGCCCAGAAGGACAGTGGGGCACTTAAGAGAAATAGGATGTCTGGAGGACAGGGTTTTAAGAAGAAAGAAGGTAATCAATTCTGTTTTGGACATTTTGAGTTTGAGATACCAGTGGGATAGAGAGGGCAGATTGTCCAACAGGCACTTGGAGATAGGGGACTGGAGTCCAGAAGAGATATTAGAGCTAGATATATAGATCTACATAGAGATGGCGCTTCAGCCCATGGGGGTTTATTAGATCGCCAAGAGAGGTAGTCAAAAGAAGGCCCAAGTTAGAGCCTTGGGGGACCAGTCAGTCAGTCAACAAACATTTATGAAGCTCTTGCTATGTGCCAGGCACTGTGAGAAGAGAACCAAGAGAAAACATATGTGTTAAATCTAGGAAAACCAGGAAAAAGTGGTCATCAGTGACAGAAGTAGCAGAAATATTAAAAAGCGTGAGAGCTGAAAAAAGGTCTTTGGGTTTATCAGCAAGGAGATAGCAGGCAACTTTTGAGAATGCAGTATCACTATACTCTTGTGGTCTGAAGCCAGATTCCAAAGGGTTGAGTAGGGTCAGGAGGAAGTGTGTGTATAGACAGCTAGCTCTCTAGGAGTTCATCTGTAAACAGGATTAAAGATACAACACAGTGGTTTCAGGGGATGGTTCTTAGTCTGATTTCATATTTCTCAAACTTTCCACGTTCAAGTCCAGTCAACAAGCATATATTAAGGGCCTGCTAAGTGCCTGGCACCATTCTAATCACTAAAAATACGGAAGAAAGGAAAAAGGCAATGCCTACTCCGAAGGAGCTATCAGTGTAATGGGGGAAACGGCATGCAAAGAGCTACGTACAAACAAGAAGAAGACAGGATTTGTTGTTCAGTCATTTCAGTTGTGTCTGACTCTTTGTAACCCCATTTGGGGTTTTCATGGCAAAGATACTGGAGTGGTTTGCCATTTCCTTCTCTAGCTCATTTTACAGGTGAGGAAACTGAGGTAAACAGGGTTAAGTGACTTGCCGAGGGTCACTAAGCTACTAAGTGTCTAAGCCAGATGTGAACTCATGAAGATGAGTCTTCCTGATTACAAGCCCAGTGCTTTATCCGTTTTGCCACCTAGCCCCAGAGACAGGATAAATTGGGGATAATCAGGAGAGGAAATTAAGGAGGCCTGGGAAAGGCTTTTTGAAGAAGGTGAGACTTTATCAGAGTCTTGAAGGAAGCCAGGCTTCATTCCAGCCAAAGTAGTCACCCAACCAGCATTTATTGAGTGCTACTAATATGCCAAGACCTAGGCTTACAAACAAAGGCAAACATGGTCCCTCCTCTCAAGGAGCTCACATTTTAATGGGAGAGACAACATACATACAAGATGCATACCGGGGTGTAAATGGAAAGCCATTTCAGAGAGAAGGCACTAACAGGTGGAGAACCTGCAGCCTCAAGGTTCCCCACCCCCCCAATAGCAGATGGAGAGGACCAGGAAAGATCTCTTACAGAAGGTGGGATTTAGGTGGAATCCACTCTTGAAGAAGTCAAGGTAAACCAGGAGGTGGAGGGGTGTTGAGAGAATCTTCCAGGTACCAGCAGTAAAAAGCCGTAGAGTCAGACTATGGAGTGTTGTGTGTAAGGAGGTCAGCGTCTCTGCACTGCAGGGTATGTGGAGGAGAGAAAAGGGTCAGAAAACTGGAAAGGTGGGAGAGGACCAGGATTGTATATTTTCTCCTGGAGGGAACAGGGAATCACTGGAGTTTTATTGACTACTGGGCATGAGGAATGGGGGTGGGGGTGGTTAGATCATGCTTTAGGACAGAATGGATTGGAACGGGGAGAGACGAGGCATGGAGACTTAACAAAAGCTAATTTCAGGAGTCCAGGTTTGAAGTGATGGAGGCCTGGGACCAATGATGGTGGCTGAGTCAGCAGAGACAAGTGAAGGGAGAAAGAAAAAAAAAACCCACACAATATTTTAAGGGTTTACTCTGTGCTACTGTGTTGAAACGGCAAGGCTTGGCAGCAGATTGGATTTGTGAGGTCAGAATAAGTGAGAAGTCAAGGAGGATGCCGAGGTGACTGCAAGAAGGGTGGCGCCCTCAACAATAATAGGAAAGCTGGGAAGAGAAGAGATTGGGGTGACTTCGAAAGACTATGATTTTGTTTAGACATGTCTATAGGACATCCAGTTGGAGAGGTCCAAAATGTGGCGTTCTCAGGAGACAAAACAGTATCTGGATCTCTAAATCTGAGAAGTATCTGCTGCTCCCCTCCATCCACCCCCACACGTCACATTCCATCTCATGTCTGCCGTGCCCAGGATGTTCTTCCTCCTTGCATCCCCACCCACCTCCCTTGGAGGCTGAGTCCAAGCACCACCTTCTACCAGAACGCTTTCTTCATTGGACATTTGGAGCTGTTAGCAGTCCCACCTTCAAAATTACTTTGTGTATACGTTGAATTTTTTTTTAAATCTGTGAACACATTATTTCCTCCCGATAGAAAGTAAGCTCTTTGAGGGAAGGACTGCTTTTGTTTTTGTCTCTGAATTCCCAGTGCCCCAGAAGTGCCTGGCACGTAGTAGGTAGTCAGTATATCAGTCAGTCAGTCAACAGTAACAATAATAATAGCCAGTAGCATTTACATAAGCGCTTTAAGGTTTGGAAGGAGCCTTATGTTTGTTATCTCATTTGGTCCTTACAGCAGCACTCTGAAGGCGATGCTATTATCAGCCCCATTTTACAGAGGAGAGGACTGAGGCTGAAGGCAGATAATTGACTTCCCCAAAGCCAGACAGCTAATTTTGAGGCCGGATATGAACTCAGATCTTCCTGTCTCCAAGTCCGGCGCTCCATCACACCACTTGTCTACCAACAAGCATTTATTAGGCACTTACTATATACTAAGCACATGTATGGTAATAATGGCCAGCATTCTGTAAATAGCTAGCATTCATATAGCGCTCTAAAGTTTGCAAAGTGCTTTGCAAATGTCTCATTGGATCTTCACAACAACCTTGCAAGAGAAGGGTGAAGTTACAGTTACACAGCTAGTAAGTGTCTGAGGCTGAATTTGAACTCGGGTCTTCCTGACTCCAAGTCCACAACTCTCGCCCACTGTGCCACTTATACTAGGAATGTAAAGAGAACGAGCTCTTGATGATCCGAATCAAATTGAGTGACATATGTCTTCCTCACCTTCCTTCCCTCTTGTCCAACTAAATGCAGTTCAACAACCACTTATTAAGCAACCCTATCAGGGATATAAAGACAAGATGAAGAACAACCCTGCCTTCAAGGGGCTTATGTTTTAGGGAAGATAGGGAGATACAAAATATAAACACAGGTTCTATGATAGGTTCACACCATCTGTCTAAAACCCCTTTGACAGTGTCATTGGTTAGCCTCCATTATATTTTGCCTTTGTCCTCTCAGTGAATTACCCGGCTCTGTGTCTTCCTTTCCACCCCAATGCTTGCCCTCACCCCAGAGGATTCCAGTATTGATGTTAATGTCCTGTAAGAAGCTGGGGGTGGATGGGTGGATGGGGAGTTGATCTAGGGAGTTCCCTTAGGTAAATTCAACTTGATGCCAAGGGAAAGAAGCTTTGGGATATTCAATGGGTGCCTCCCCATGGTCATGCCCATTGGCAGCTAATGGCAACCCCTAATTAGGTCTCAGGGACTGGGGCATCACCAAGATGAATTGACTTGGTCAGCTGTGATAGGGCGGTGAGATACTCTCTGATCGGCATTGAAGGTCTAGGAGGAGGAAAAAGAATTTCAGAAACAGGACGAGTTACAAGACGGTCTGTTATAAACAAGTCCCACAGACCGTCACATAGGCTGTAATAGCTAGGTCCTCTGAGTCCCACCAGAGATCTTAAGTCTCCCAGTTAATCAACTCTTTTTTTTTAAACTCCATTCCCGTGACTATCCTGTATGTCTCCCCTAGTCACCCACGGTGACAGTAACCTTAAGAAACTTCACCATCATTCAAACCTCGTTTACTGAAGTTACCCCCTCCAACCACAGCCTCCGGTCCTTCCTTTTTTTCTCCTGCCTCCACTCCTCCTTTTCCCCCTTTTATTCATTCCTTAGCTGCATTGTATCCAGAAGAGGATAACCGGAATGGTGAGAGTGACCTCGAGATCCCCAGTTGAGGGAACTGGGTATGTTTAGCCTGGAGGAGAAGGACCCTCATTTAGAAGGGGAATTTGGCATTCAATTTGGCCCCAGAGGAGTGTGCTAGGTGCGGAGGAGGATTTCACCGAATTGTTAGAAAACTTTTCAAAGTCCAAAATGAGACTAACTTCAGAGGGGGAATGGGCAGCCTCAGGGAGCAGTAGGTTCTCCCTCATCGGACGTGTTTGAACAAAGGTTAGGCGGCCACTTGTCGGGCACATTGGAGAGGGAATTGTCGCTCAAAGTTGGGTTCTGAGGACCTCAGACGGATCCTGAGGTCATTTCCAGGGCTGAGGTTTCGTGATTCTGTGACAGAGATGGCTTTCTTCTTCAGACAGGGGCTCCCCAGGGGTTGAGCCACTTTTCCATCTCAGACTGGGGGTTCCTTTAGATCAGAAGCCACACCCCACCTTGCATGGCCTTCACCTCCCTACCCCAAGACTGTAGGCTTTCCTAGGACAGGGCTTATGTTTCCTCTTCAGAATCATTTATTTCTCCCTCAAGGGCTAGGGCTCAGTGGCCCCATCCGATTCAGGCAGCCATCCCTCCATCTCCTAGGCCTCCTTCCTGCCTGCCTGTCTTCACCCCCGCTTCCCCCCCCCCCATCCCTCCTACTGGAGCCCGGCTGTCTCTCTTAAGTCCCAGTCTCGTGCTGACATCACCCCGTGTTTACCAGAATCCCAGATGTGCGTCCACGTCGGCACAGCCCAGCTCAGCTTTGGGTCTTTCCAAGGGGAGGTTCCCTCTCTGGCCCCTCAGCCCCAGCTCCTACAGGCACAGTGCTTGAGCCAAAGCCTGTCAGTCCCAGCTCTTTCCCCGGCAGCCAAGGGCAGAGACCTGGGGATTTCTAGGACCCTACGTCAAGAGCCCAGGGAGGGATCTCAAGAGGCCACAGGGTCTTGCCCCTGCCTTGTGGCCTGGCTGAAGACCAACCCCTCCCCCCAAGCTCCCTGCATCCTCTTCTCCTCCACTAGTTCCAGCATTTTCACCTCTATAATCATAGAACATAGAACATAGAATGTCAAAGCTGGGAAGGACCTTAGAACATATGCAAAGAGACAGATTCAGTGTTGACATAAGGAAAAACTTTCCAACAATTTGTACTGTCTAGAAGAGGCATAGGCTGGCTGCCTGGGGAAGGGTGTGGGCAGCCCTCTCATTGGAGACCCTCAAGTAAAGTGTGGATGATCCCTCATCAGCTCTAAAGGGAGTGGGGGTCATTTTTCAGGTATGGATTGGGCTGGGTGATTACTGAGGCCCTTCCAAGCCTGAAATTCTGAGATTCCATCAACACAGACCATGGACTATGAGAGCTGAAAGATGCCATAGGACACCGGATGTCATTACTAGAAGGGCAGACCTGAATTCAAATCCTTCCTTGGATACTTGTTAGCTGTGTGTCCCTGGGAGAATCACTCAATGTCTTTCTGCCTCAGTTTCCTCGGCTGTAAAGTGGGGATAATAACAGCACAACCGCCCAGAGTTGTTGTGAGGCAGGGCAGGACGGGGAAGGAGGACGCCGAGACATTCTCTAGTCCAACCACTTCCTCTTACAGATGGGAACAGCGACCCCCCGGGGCCAGGAAGGGATTTACCCCAAGGACACCCACCCAGATTAGTGGCTGAGCTGGGACTTGAGACCCCAGGCTTCCAGCTCAGGGTCCTTTGTCCCAAATCACTCTGCCTCAATTCTCCACTCTGCAACATCAACGGCTAATTCTCTTCCCTCCTTCGAGAGCGTTTATGTAATTAGGGGTTATGAGAAGCAGGTGCCACAGTGGAGAGAACGGCAGATCTGGAGGCTGAGGACTCAAATTCAAATCCTCCCTTGAAAACCTTTCCTTTTCTGGGTCTCAGTAAAAGGAAGGGATTAAACTAGATTACCTCTAGAGTTCCTTCTGTGACTCTGTAAGGGCAGTTGGGTAATGAGGCGCTGCATTTGGAGTCAGGAAGGCCCGAGTTCGAATCCTCCCTCAGACATTTAGTAGCTGTGAAACCTGTGCAGGTCACTTACCCTTGTCCAGCCTCAGGTTTCTTTATCTGTAGAATGGGGCAATAACACTGGTCTCCTGCCTCCCGGAGTTCTGAGGATCAAAGGAGAGGACACGCGGCTAGGTCTTCGCTAGTGAAGCGGCGCATCTATTTGAATTCACAGTATTCAAAGTTATAATTATGGGGTGGCTAGGTGGTGCAGCCCTGGGGTCAGGAGGACCTGAGTTCAAATGTGACCTCAGATACTTAGCACGCGTACTAGCTGTGTGACCTTGGGCAAGTCACTTAACCCCAAATCCCCCCTCCAAAAAAAAAGTTATAATTATGTAAAATATGGTCATTGGTTCCAACCCAGTGGAAAGATACAGCGGGAATTCCCACTTACTGAGACTTCACCGTGTGTACGCAGCAAACCTTAAAACAGCATATGAATGCTGATCCGTCTATGAAATAAGCTTTAGGACAAGCCCCTGGACAACTTTTCACGTTTTATCTCTCGAGTCATAGAAATACAACTTAATTAAAAAAAAAAGTATTAAGAACCTACTATGAATTTGGAGCTCAAAACTTAAAAACAGTGATAGCAGCGAATGTTAAAAATTGTTTTTACGTGTAATTGGGGGAAAATAAAGCATTATTTTTTAAAAAACATATTATGGGGGGAGAAAAGAACCTGCTATGCACTAGTACCTATTCTAGGCAAAGGGAATTAAAAATCAGACAAAACTGATCTCAGACAAAAGCTAGAGACAGCTTGTTCCATGACCCTCTGATTATACATATCAAATGAGGCATAAAACAGAGGCTGAGGCTTCCCCAAGGAACGGAATGAGCTTTTTATATGATGCCTACTGTGTGCTCAGCACTATTGTAGGTGCTTTTTACAAATACTATGTCATTTGATTCTTTTTGTTTGTTTTTGGGGTGTTTTTTGCAGGGGGGAAGGCAGGGCAATTGGGGTTAAGCGGCTTGCCCAGGATCAAGCAGCTAGTGAGTGTCTGAGGCCAGATTTGAACTCAGGTCTTCCTGACTCCAGGCCTACCAGCTGCCCCAATGCCAGGGCCAAGTCAAGAAGAAATTCCCAATAAAAGGGAAGGTACTCCAGGATGCTCCAGTGTGCAGAGAACAGCATTTCCTCCTTTTTATATCACCTTCATTTCCAATTACATCCCTCTCCTCAAAGTACTATCCCTCAGGATCAAGAGTTAAAAAACAGTTCTGGAGGCAAATCGGTTAAGTCTGTCTAGATAACGCTGCATACCAGCAGCTGTCCACTAGGTGGCACACTGAACAGAATGCTGGACTTCGAGTCAAAAAAGAGCTGGGTTCAAATTCTACCTCAGATACGTGCTAGCTGTGTGACCCTGGACAGGTCATTTAACCCCTCTGTGCCTCAGTTTCTTCACCTGTAAAATGAGATGGTTGACCTCGATGGCTTCTAACGTCCCTTCCAGTGCACTGTCTATGACGTCACAATAGTCTCCGCCCTATGCGGAAGGAGGAGTTGCTAGATGAGGTCCATGACCACAGTTTACTCGGCCATTTATCAACATACCAAGTGCATCAAAAATTCCTATTGTCTATCTATGAATGTCCTTCCACGATATGACTCCGGTCTCTTTGGGCCTCCTAGGAGATTTAATCCATTCAGCTTTTGTCAGAAATGTGCCGGTGCCAGATCTACCAACTACGGAGAGCCCAGTGTTAAATTTTCAGTGTGAGCACGTATATCAGAAATCAGCAATTGCTACAAATGGAGGCTTGATTCATTGTTTTAAGCTTAAGAAAGTGATGGGGAAATGTTGAAAATGCAAATTAAACTTAAAATGGTGTTACACATGTCCTCCCCTGCCTCCTTCTGGAGAGCTGGTTGTTAAATATTTACCTTTGGTACCACCATCCTGGGGCTGTGTCATCCTAGCACATGAGCATCTATATCTAGCCTGCTTCAGGCCCTAGACCATATTTCTCATCCCATCCAACTACCCACCCTGGCCATGTACCCAATTATAGCTTGTAAATAGCCATTCCCTTCCCACCTCTTTCTCTGGACAGGGGTGAGGAACCTGCAGCCTCGAGGCCATAAGTGGCCTTCTAGGTCCTCGGGTACAACCTTTTGACTTAGTCCAAGTTTTACAGAACAAATCCTTTTATGAAGGGGATTTGTTCTGTGAAGTTTGGGTTCAGTCAAAGGGCCTCACTTGAGGGCCTAGAGGGCTATTTGTGGCCTCAAGGCTGCAGGTTCCCCACCCCTGCTCTGAGAACAGTAACCAAATCACTACCACCACCATTCTGAGAAGGATGACCCCCTCTAGTCAAACCATCACTGAAAGCAGGAGCCTGAAGTCACTAAAGAACACGTGAGCCCAGCCTGCTCTTTCCCTCTCATTCATTTCTGGGCCCGGCTCATTATTCCTTTGCAGTGCCTGTCCAAGGTCTACGTATTGATGTATGGATGAAGGAATGAATGAAAAGCATTTATTAAGACCTCAGTGCTAGGAACAGTGTTAAGTGCTGGAGATATAAATACAGAAGCAGCCCCTGCCAATAAGGAGCTTACAATCCTCACCCTCCTGCACCTCTCTGTGGCCTCTGAGCTGTTGGCCACTCTCTCCTCCTCGGTCCTGTCTTCTCTCTAGGGTTTCAGGACGCTGCTCTCTCTCATTTCTCCTCCTACCTATCTGACTACACCTTCTCCATCTTCTTTGTTGAATTCTCCTCCAGAGATCCTTCGATTCTTTTGTTGTTTGGTCATTTTTTTTTAGTCTTGTCTGACTCTTCATGGCCCCATTTGGGGTTTTCTTGGCAAAGATACTGGAGAGGTTTGCCATTTCCTTCTCTGGCTCATTTGACAGATGAGGAAAATGAGGCAAATAGGGTTAAGTGACTTGCCCAGGGTCACACAGCAAGTAAATGTCTGAGGCTGGATTTGAATTCATAAAAATGAGTCTTCCTGATGCCACTCCTGGCACTCTATCCACTGTGCCACCTAGCTGCCCATTCCAGGATTCATAGGATTCTAGAGTGCTGGACTTGCAGTAGGGAAGAATGGTTCAAATCCTCCCTCTGACATGTGTTAACTGTGTGGCCTTGAGCTACGTGGCCTTACCCTCTCTGCGACTCAGTTTCTTTATCTGTAAAATGGGAAGGTTGGACTAGATGCAATCTGAGGTCTCTTCTAACTCTAACCCTAGGATCCTATGACCATAGAATAGCAAAGAACTGGAAGATGACCCAAAGAGCAATGGAGAAATGCATTGTGGGAATGAACAAGCTGTAGCATCTTACAGATAAGAAATTGGGCAGAAGTGATATGAAGAATATCATCAGAGAAATATGGGAGGAGAGGGACAGAGAGGAAGAGGAAGAAGGGTGAGCCATTCCAGTGACCTCCCAGAGCTTAGAATAAGACCTTTCCTCTCCCTCTTCCCTGAGGCCTTCTCACTTTTGGAAGATGCCTCTACCTCTCTGGGGGCTCCCTCCTTCCTTCTGGAGTTCCTCCAGAACCTCCATTTTTTTTCTTTTGAACAGTATTTTATTTTTTCCAATTACATGTAAAGACAATTTATAACATACATTTTTAAATAAAATTTTGGGTTCCAAATTTCCTCCCTCCCTCCCCTCCCACCTCCCTAAGATGGTAAGCAATTGGATAGAGATTATATATGTGTGATCATGTAAAACATATTTCCTTATTAGTCATAGTGTAAGAAAAGAAAAAATAAAAAAACTACAAAAAAAATAAAGATAATGAAAATAGTATGTTTCAATCTGCATTCAGACGCCATCCATCAGGGCTTTCTCTGGAGGGGGATAGCATTTTCCATCATGAGTTCTTTGGAATTGTCCTGGGTCATTATATTACTGAGAAGATCTGAGTTATTCATTGTGGATCATCCCACAAGGGTGCTGTCACTATGTATAACATTCTCCTAGTTCTGCTTACTTCACTTTGCGTCAGTTCATGTGAGTCTCAGAACCACCATTCTGAAGAAAGGCCCACTCTCCTGTCTGGCTCCTATCTCTCCAGACTTTTCCACCATGCCACCTCTTTTCAGCTCTGTTTTATGTGTTCTTTTCCCCATTAGAATATAACCTCCTTGGGGGTAGGATCTACCTTTCTGTTTGTATTTCCAGTGCTTAGCACAGTGCCTGGCACATAGTAAGCCCATGATGAAAGCTTACTGACTTGACCCACACAAAAGTGGTATTTACTAAAGGTTTGTTGAACCGAATTTGTTGAATTAAAAACTTTTTTTTTTTTTTTACTGAACCTAGATGTTTCTGATTTGTTTATTTTGCCTGCTTGAGGTGGATGGAAGACCTGTTCCTCAGATAGGAAAAGGTTGGGACTTGGAAGCCCCAATTGTGACTGAAAGGAAAGAGGGAGGGAAGAAGGCAGGGAGATCTGGGGGTTTTAGACAAGGAAGCCCCAGGGAGGAGCCGAGAGGACCCTGAGATTCAATGAATAGAGTGTAATGATTTGGGAAACTTGCCTGGATGACTTGGCTCACTTTCTACCTGACCTTGGCAGGAACCCTCCAGGTTCCTCAACTGTAGAGTAACTTGTTAACACTCATATCCTGGGGCTGTTGTTAGGAAAAACGCTTGACAAACCTTTGAGCACTCTAGAAATGGGAGATTTGCAGACCCAAGGAGGAAGAATCACAGGGTCCAAAGCCAACTTGTCGCCATGGGTCCAACTCACCAGAAGCTCCGACATCTGGCTTTGTTCTATTCACTACCTGGGCTTTGTTTCCTACCCTCAAGCCCTGATCTCATGTTTGGGAAAAAGTCACAGGATGAAAAAACTGCAGCATTTCAGAACCAGAAGAGGACGTAGAGAGCGTGCAATATGTCCCCCTCATTTGATAGGGGAGGGGAAACTGAGTCTCAGAGAAAGAGGGGGAATGCACCAATGAGAAATTAGAAGCAAAGATGGGATTCCAGCTCTGGTTTTTGTATGTCCAGTGGCAGTACTGGGGCTGATGGTCATACTGAAGGAGGCTACGCCTAGAGAAAGGCGGGGGCCAGGAGAAGATGGGGGCAGGTTTGGGATCCCCGTAACTCTGAAGCCATGCTATGAACCTAGTTGGAGGATAATCCAGTGAGGAGGCAGTCAGCCAACAAGTACTTATTAAGCCCCTATTACGTACCAGGAATTGTGCTAAGTTCTGGGGCTTCAAAGAAAGACAAAAACATGGTTCCTGGCCTCAATGAGCTTCCATTCTAAAGGAGGAGAAAACATGCGAATAACTACATACACACAGTGTGAGTGCGAGTGTGTGTGTGTGTGTGTGTAAAATGGAAGGTAATCCCAGAGGGGCACTCACAGCTTGGGGGACCAATAAGGCTACCTACAAAAGGTGAATCTTGAGTTGAGTCTGAAGCCAGGGAAACCAAGAGGCAGAGGGGAAGATGGAGAACATCTGAAACCCAGGGGATAGTCTATTAGTCAGTCAACAAGCATTTATTAATGCTTGTGCGAAGCACTGTGCTGAGCCTGAAGATATAAAGGCAAAAACATGGTGCCTAAAGCTTGTACATAGGTCCTAAAAATCACAGCACTGCTCTGGCTTCATTAAGTATATCTAAAACAATGTATAGCAGAATCTGGTGGTTAGAATCCCAGGAGGTAAATCGCTGAGGGAGCAGGGTATTGTACCCTTTAAAGATTACGGATTGGACCAGAATATCGGCGAGTCTCAGAGCTGATAGAGACCTCAGAGGACTGAGGTTTAGCATTTGATGCTGAAAGCCCAGGCTCTCTCATCCACCTGCCCAGCATTATCCCCCATCATTTCCCTTTCCCAGACAATGCCAAATCTCAGCATCTTAAAGCTGGGGGAGCAGGAACAACTTTGAGCCTCCCTCCCTTGTTCTCATCCTTCCCTTGAAGAGATCCCCTTCTCCCACCTCCACCCATTGAAATCCTTGCCTTCAAGGTCAAACCCAGATGCCTACCCCATGAAGCCTTCCCTGGTGATGCCCCAGCCCCCTAGTGAAAAGGATTTGTTTCTCCTGAAATCAATATAGCACTTCACCAGGACCTCTCCTTTGGATTCACTTTATTCTGCCTTGGGTCAATGACTTGTGCACTTGCTCTTCTCTCCATTAAAGTAGAAAAAACTCCTTGGTCTGGTGTCCATCTCTTTATCCCTAGGGCCAATTGTGAGGTCTTGAACACCGGAGTTGACTCATGTTTGTTGACTGAACCTTCCTGCCAATGCGCCTCCAATAACGGGGAGCTTGAGCCCTCCTCATTCCAGCCCTGGTTGTTGGAATGTTTTCCCTTACCTAAACTTAAAAGAAAAAAAAAACATTCTATTTGGAATCAGAAGACCTAGGTTCAAATGTTAGCTTGTCCATCGATTACCTGTGTGACCTTGGGTGAGTCACTTCCCCAGCTTGAGTTGCTCCTTTAAAGGAGCATCTGTAAAATGAGAAGGTTGGACTAAATGACCACAGGCCCCTTCTGGCTGAATCTCTCTTCCTTTATATATTAGAATGCTTCTTTTCTGTAGGCTTTTCCATCAATAGTCCCTATGGCCAGGTTGCTAGTCCTGTATCATTTGGCCATAGGCTCTCATCACTCTTCGGTAGCCTCTCACGGAATGCCAAAGGGGCGAGGGTGGGACAGTGAGTCAGTCTCTGGCCTGGAACTGGCCAAACTCCGAGCTCGAATCTCTCTGGACTCATCCAAATGGCCTTGAATCCCAGAAGGGAGGACAGGAACATAGAGCACACCCTCTGGTTCACAGTGTTTCCCTCTCGGGCAGGCTGACTCCCTGTCCTTGAAGCTCTGGGCAGAATTTTGCCTTCGGGGTGCCGAGAGAAGGGGCTGAAAGGCCTGGTGGTCCAGAATCCCTGGGGCTGGAGGCCGTCACAGAGGTCATCTTGTCCACCCCTGCCTCTTCTTCTTGTCTGCCCCTCCTTTCCTTTCTCCAGGTCAAAAACCGGATTGTGGCTTTATAAATTTAAAGGACACTAGCGCGCGACTTAATGCAGTCTATCGTCACAACAAGCCCTAAGTGTGTGGGGACTGATGATTTCCTTGAAGCTCCTCCTTACATTGTCATTTGGGGTTGCCTGAGGTCACACAAATAGTGTAGGAAATGAGATTTGAACACAAGTCCTCTTGATTCCAGAGCCAGTAGCTTCTCAAGGAACACCAGAGGGAAGGAGCACCGTATTTTGGCAAGAGACTACACAACCGAACGGCATTCGGGGTTAAGTGATTTGCCCAGGGTCACACAGCTAATAAGTGTCTAATGTCAGATTTGAACTCAGCACCTCCTGACTCCAGGGCTGGTGCTCTATCCACTGCAACACCTGGCTGTCCAAGAGACTTGGATTCCAATCCTGGCTCTGCCTCCTGATTCAGTTTATGGCCTTGGGCGAATCCCTTTCCTGTCCTCAGCTTTCTCATCGATTTAATGGGCATGGTTAGACCTCCTTGGACAAAGTCACCATACTGCTTTGGGCCTCAGTTTCCTCACCTGTAAAAAAGAAGGTGCAAGGGGAGTGGACTAGATGTCTTCTAAGGTCCTTTCTATCCATAAATCCCATGATGCTAAGAACCTACCCTTTGTGGCTGCCAGGGCTGTTGAGAGGAAAGTGCTTTGTAAACCTAAAATAATTGTATAATTGTGAGTTTTTGTAATTATTTCTTCAGTTGATGCCTTCGATTTCCCCACCAGAGGGAAAAAAAGACTTGAACTAGCTGGAATTTCTTACCTCCTTCTGGAAGCTCTTTGCAAAGCAGAGAAGGGGCTGGTGGGGTCAACCTGTCCTTTGGGATTTCTCTGATAGTGAAGGATGGGGATCCATCCCCGGACCAGAAGGAGACAGAAAGCAGCCTCCCTTCCCCAACTCTCCTCCAGCTTTATTCTAGGGAGAAAAGTAGGCCCCGGAGCCCTAGGTCTTTCCTCCCCACTGCCCTGGCTGGGGCCCTTTCTACAGGAGGATTCACGTACAACCCAGGATGGAGAGAGAGGTCAGGGAAGAAGGAAAAATCTCCTTCCCCAAGGCTAGCCAGCCAGTCAGCCCTGAGTCTAGGGCTCTGGCCCAATATCTAGGGTTCAGTCTCAGATTCAGTGCTCAGGCTCAGTGCCCAGGGTTCAAGCCTAGGATCAGGGACTCAGGTTGAGTAAAGAGGCTTAGGCCAAGTGCCCAGGGTTCAAGCCTAGGATCAGGGACTCAGATTGAGTAAAGAGGCTTAGGCCAAGTGCCCAGGGTTCAAGCCTAGGATCAGGGACTCACATTGAGTATCCAGGGCTCAGCACAAGACACTGGGGTTCAGTCCCGGTGACAGATGCTCAGGCTTAGTATCCAAGGCTCAAGCTTAGTTATCCAGGGATGAGGCCCAAGTATCAGAACAGCTCAGGATAACTGGCTGAGGCCCTCTGGCTACGTCTCCTGACCATCTTCATTAGGACCCGAACCCTTGCTATTCTAGACTCAGCAGAAAAGGGCCAACAAGTAGGTTTTGCCTCTCCCCACCCCTGTCCCCCCAGATCACTTCCAGGCACAAGTCCCCAGAACTGGGGGCAGTGCTGAGGCAGGAGGGAAAGAGATGAAGAGAACCAAGGTCTCTGCCCTGGCCCAGACTATGGCGCCAGCTCAGTGACCTCGGTCCAAGGCACGGGTCCAGCCCCTGAGAAAGGCCAGGCAGTCCAGATGGGAGCTAGATAGTGATGGGGGATGGGAGTTGGCCCACAAATGAGAGAATCTCTCTCTCCCTATCTAGGCCATGAAAGTGAGAAACTGTGTTTCTCTTCCATGTAAATAAAATCACCAACTCCTAGACTCTGGGAGCTGGAGAATATGGAGTCCAGCCATCTCATTTTAAGGATGGGGAAATTGAGGCCCAGAGGGATCACCTGTCCTGGGCCACCCAGAAAGTAAGCCTGTCTCTCTCTGACTCTCTCCACTCTGGGTCTCTGTCCTCTCTGTCTCTCTCTCCTTCCTATTTCCCACCCTTCTGTCTCTGCCCATTCTGTATCTCTGTTTCTCTCTGTCCTGTGTCTCTGTCTCTGCCCTCTTTGAGTCCCTGTTTCTTTCTGCTCTGCGTCTCTCTCTGTCTCTTCCCAATCTGTCTCTGTTGTCTCTGCTGGGTCACACATATTGACTCAACCATCTCAAATTTCCAAACAGCTCCAGGCCCCTCCCCAGCAGGCTCAGACAGGGGTGTGTCCCCGCCAGTCCCACTCTGGGCCCTGCTCCAGCCCCAGCCCCAGCCCCTGCCCCAGCCCAGGTCCCTCCCTCTCCATCCCTCCTTCCAAGGACAGCGGCTAGTGGCCTGTATTCTGCCCAGGACAAAAGGAGAACACATATCTGGAGGACTGAATAAGTTTGCCTTCCTCAGGCTGGAGACCCAGAAGAGTGGGGGGGGAGGGGTGGCGATGGGGGCCAGAAGGAAATGGGAGCACAAGCCCCACCCCCTCCACCCACTCCCTCCTCTCCTTCTGTCCCCTGAGATAAGGCACTGGGGTCTGGATGGGGTTGGGTGACCCTCAAGAAGCCACAGATACACCCAGACACACTCAGAAAGTACCCACACAATACACCAAGGCATTCACGACATCACGGAAGTTACCGACATCACACACTTGGTGCTATCTCCTTCCTCTGGGATTTTGCCTGGGCTGGTTTCCCAAGTCTGGAATGTACTCTCTCCTCATCTCAGCCTCATGGAATCTATTTCATTCAAGGATCAGCTCAGGTACCACCTCCTATAGGAAGCCTGTCTAGATCTTCTCCAACCACACCCCCGCCCCTTCCATTGTCGGGGTTCTCTTCTTCCTCAAATTATCTTGTAGATATTTATCTCTTTACATACAGAGACACACTCATATACTGACCTCCACAGCCATATCACACAACACTTACAGACTTAAATTCTCTCACATGATCTCACTGACATGCACATGCAGTAACACTCACAATACACATTACACTCATGAGCTATTTGGGAACCTGAGACAGTAAAGTCAACTGTGGAGAGACAGAGAGACAGAAACAGAGAGACAGAGACAGAGAGATTGGGGGAGAGAGAGAGAGAGAGAGAGAGAGAGAGAGAGAGAGAGAGAGAGGAGAAAGAAACTGAGACACAGAGGCAGCAGAGACAGAGACACACGCCTGAAAGGTAGAGATGTACCTGGAAATGCAGAGGTAGAGGAGTCAGTGATATAGAGGATTGAGATAAAGACAGAGAGGAGAGACAGAGATAGAGAAATGTTCCAGGCTCTCATGGCCATAGACGTACACCCATTCACATGCACAATTACATGCACTACTCACAATACCAAGTACACATTCACACACAGGTATGTGGAGTAACAGACATACACAGCTACACTCTGACACACAAACTCTCTCACACGGGCGTGTACACACCCATACACACAGTTACACTCTTGTACGAGGACATACACAAGCACTCAGTCTCACAGACACATAGAGGAACACACTTATACACTGTTAAATTCTTGTGCTCACCCTCACCCACCCACACACACACACACACACACACACACACAGTGTTTCACAGTCATACTTTTACACACACACACACACACCCTGATACACACACACACACACAAATATAGTGTCTCACAGTCACACTTTTACACATACTCTTCCTGATACACACACACACACACACACACACACACACACACGCTGCCCCACTGACCCATCCAAGAACATCCTCATACACACACAGTTCCAATCTCACACACACACACACACTCTCACACACACTCACACACGCTCACCCTCCCCCTGGCCCAGGCTCAGGCCCCGCCCACCCCTCCCTTGTTCCTCCACTGAGCAGGAGGGAAAAGTCTTTATATAGAGAGGCTGAAACTGGGGCTTTAAGTCAGCTCCACAGTCCTGGGGAGGCGGCTGAGCCCTGAGCCCCCCAACAGGCCCCGCCACCTGCGGGTGCCACCCCGCCCTCCACCTGCTGCCTGCCCCTCAGGGTCCCGCGTTCTCCCTCGCTCCTTCAGCCATGCCGCTGTGGTTCCTGCTCCTGGGGGTGCTCTCCTGGCCGACAGTCCAAGCCGAATCTGGCCAGGGTAAGTGACCTCCCTCATCCCAGGTTGCTAACACCCTTCCCTCTCACCCTCTCAGGCCCCGACCTGTAACCCCCTTGGCCCCTTGGTCTATCCAGCACCATGATCATACCAGTCCCCTGGCTCCCCGACCATCCCATCCCCTGACTCCCAAACCCCAGGATGTCTGGACACCAGAACCTGGGACCCCTTAAGTCCCTGGCCTCCAGATTCCCAAATCTGTGGCTTCTGACTCCAGACTCAGACTCCCAATACCCTGGTTCCCTGGACTCCTGACCCCCTTTGCCCAGATCTCTTAATATTCCATCCCCTTAATCCTCAGTCCCTCAATAATGTGGCTCCTGGAAGCCAAGGATGCCTAATACCCTGGCCTCCAGAACTCTCAGATCTTGGAACCCTAATACCTTGGCCCTAGAACCTCTAACAGCCAGTCCCTTGACTCAATTGGACCTGAACCCATGACCATTCCATTACCTGGTCTCTGGACACCTGAATTTCAGGCTACTAGATTCCTTGAGCCCCCGGCAGCTTGGCCTCTAGACCCCCAAACTTTGGGCATTTGATGCCACAGAACCTTAATTTCTCAACATTGTGAACTCCCAAACCCCCTTGAATCCAGGCCCTTGATCATCATATTCCCCCGAACCTAGATACCTAATCCTTTGTCATTTAATGCCCTGGCCCCCAGAGCCCTCAGATCCCTGACATCCTAGTCTCAAGAATCTTCAGATCCTGGGCCCCCAACACCCTGAACCCCCAGATCCCTGAGCCTCTTATAACCAGACTTCTGATGCTCACCATCCATAGGGACCCCAGAGCTCTAATTCTGTCCCCCCAAAACCTTGACCCCCAAACTCTAAGCCCCTGACTCCTCAGTACTCTGCAATCCCATACCCAATACCCTCATACCCAGACCCCTGGTACATTCCTATCCTCATGGACCCCAAATTTCTAATCTTTGGCTTCTCTTAACCTTAGACTCTAAGTCCCTACCTCCTTTGCTAGTAGCCTCAAACCTGTATTGTCTAACCCTAGAGCTCATTCCTCAGACTGGGGAGAGGAAGGCAGTCTGGCTATATCAGAGTCAGGCCTATGGTGGGGTGCTAGATGAGCAGCTGGGGCAGCCCGGGATCCCAACTTCCTACCTTTGTGGGACTCTATGGCTTCTCCATCAGGACTAATATGGATTTGGTCTGGCTCCTTGTAGGCAGAGCTCTCTCTGACAGCTCCAGAAGGGGGGAAGATGTGTAGAATATGGCGGCTAATGTCCTGGGATGGAGGGAAGGGAGAAACCAGGAGCTTGGCAAATGTCCTGCCCTACAGCTAAGCCTTGGCAGCATTTTGAAAGTTGGGGCACCCTAGTGCCTCTATCCCCCTCGTCCACTCAGCCCCTCATTTTCTTATATCTCTTCTTCGCTGTTCCTCTTCCCGTCTGGGAACCATCCAGCTTCCTACCCCTACGGTCAGGTGCTAGAGATCAGGTCCTGTTCACCCAGGAGGTTCCATCCTCTCACCTGGCCCTGTGCAAATCCTAGAAAAATGAGGGCCCCATCCCCCTGCAGGGCCAGGATGGGCGATGAAAGACCATCCAGGACATGGCATGTATCTCCCTGCACCCCCCCCCCCAACAGATAGATGAGAAAACTGAGTGTCAGTTATAGTCACATAGTAACTCTCTAGGAAGAGTAAGGACTAGAACTCAGATCTCCTTACTCCCAACCAGGGCTCATTCTGGACTCCATATTCTCTCCTCAGGGTTCTAAGGGACACTCCAGGTACCCCCAAAGACCAGGAGTGAGCTTCTTATTCCCAAGCTGGAGAGTGGGATGGGTGGGGTGTGTTTTGCTAGAGTCTCCAGCCAGGAACCACATTTCCCATCCCTACCCGCACCCTATCCCCCAGTGACTGAGAGCCTACCCCCCCCCGGGGCTCCCAGTGTGGTGACTGTACTGGGGAGACTCGTGAGCTCATGCTAGGGGAATGTTCCCGGAAGGCTTGGGTGACTAAGAGGTTGGGGAGGAGGGGGCAGGAGGTGGGCAGGAGCACAGGCTGGGTGAGGAGCTGGGATCTTGAGCTGGGGTTGCATTCTATCCCCTGGACCTCAAGGCCCCTGCCCTAGCTTCAAGCTCTGGCCCTCAGATTCCCTCCCCCTCTCCCCCACCTCTTACCCCTCCCACCACCGTGTTCTTATAGTGCTAAGATACTGGTCCTAATCCCCAAGGTCCCCAACCTGGCTCCAGCCTCAGGCAGATTCCTCCTGATTCACGAGTGATTAAGTGATTTCTGAGTCCTGGGGAGGTGAAGGAAAAGGTATATCCCTCAGCTCCTGAGGCAGAAGTCACTGCTCCACCAACACCCAGGCCCAAAATGAGGTCTTAGGGAGGGAAGAGGTGTTCTCGGGTACCCTGAGATCTTCAGGAAAAGGGTCCAAAAGAAGAGATTTGGGGCATACACAGGGCACGTTAGATTGCGATATACATTAATGATTATATCGTGATATACGTTAGATTGTGAGCTCCTAGAAAGTAGGGACTGTCTTTCGCCTTTTTTTTTTTTTAGGCATTGGAGTTGAGTGACTTGCCCAGGGTCACAAAGCTAGTATGTGTCTGAGGCCAGATTTGAACTCACGCTCTCCTGACTCCAGGGCTGGTACTTTATGCACTGTGTCACCTAGCTGTCCCTTTATTTTTATTTCTGAATCCCCAGCACTTAGTACCATACCTGACACATAGTAGACATTTAATGAAAGTTAATTGACTTTGGACTGACTGTCCTTTGATATTTCTTATCCCTTCCACTCTCCAAAGACTCTTGCTGACCCCCGAATCCTGGCTGGGCTGAATTCTAATGCCCAGGCATTGAATTTGGAGTCAGAACACCTGGGTTCGGATCTCTGCTCTGCCACCACTCCACTGCCCGTGTGACCTTGGCCAAGTCCATACCCTTCTCTAAGCCTTAGCTTCCCTGTCTGTAAAATAAAGAGATTGGACAAGATAGATGGTCTGGGAGGTCCCATCCCAGTCCTAAATCCTCTGATCCTGTGTCTCCCTGGCTCCAGGTGGCATCTGCTGGCTTCGCCAGGGCCGTGAGGCTCAGTGCAGCCTGATCCTGAGGGCAGGTGTGAGCTGGGAGGAGTGCTGCTCTGCGGGTAATATAGATACCGCCTGGTCGAATTACACTTATCAGGGTAACAAGATCAGCCTGCTGGGCTTCCTGGGCCTGGTGACCTGTCACCCCTGCAAAGGTAGGCGCCCCTGGAGCCCGTCACTGCCCAGCTGTGCCCCCATGGGAGGTAGAGTCGGGGGAGAAGGGGGTGGGATCTAGCCTCCCAGATGTTGGAAGCGGCAGCCGCCGAGGCTCAGTGGTTGAGGATGGTGATTAATCCCAGCTCTGCCTGGCTGGGTGGTCTCTGAGAAAACACTCTCCCTCTCTGGGCCCCCGCTCTTCCCTCCCTCCCTCTTCCCTCCCTCCTTTTTCTGTTCCTGCTCACTTCCTATCTGGGGGTGGCTTTTGGGAATGGGGATAGAGGCGGGAGGGGAGGGGGAAAGGAAGGGGAGAGAACGCAGGTGGCTTTGGGATAAGACAGGGCCAGGCTCCAGCTGGAGATTTGAAGATGGATCCTTCAGGGTCCTCCGGGGCTGGGGATGGAGGTGGGGCAGGGAGGGGGGCGTGGGCGGGGACTCGGCCTGTTGTTCTCTCTTTTCTCCAGTCCAAATCTAGACTGGGAGAGGCTCCAGCTGTGTGTGGCCAGACTCTGCCAGATGTGTGGGAGCTGGTGGCCAGGTGCAACCCACATGTGAGGAGCCGAAGGCCCCTCCTCTCGGTCAGCCTCAGGAACCTTCAGGGAGCTCAGAAGGGTGGGAGAGGGGGCCCTGAGGACCCCGGAAGTATCCGTCGGTGCAGGGGAAGGGGCCAGGCGGGGAGTTTCAGTCCCTAGCCAATATGACCTTCCCCGCTAGATCCCCCTATTTTCTCATCTCTGAAATGAAGGCTCATAGGTCACATATTTAGCGCTGAGGTCACCTAGTCTAATGCTTTCATTCTTCCGATGCAAAGAAAAGTGAACCCTGATTTACTCAGGGTTACACAGTAAGTAGCAGAGTCAAGATTTGAACTCAGTTCTTCTGTCTCTGATGCCAGCCCTCTTTCCACCATGCTGTACTGTCTAGGCTAAAGTGTAGTGGCAAGAGCCCCTGAATAGGAGTCAAAAGACTCGGTGACCAGTCTCAGCTCCAACATTTACATACTATCAGGGACAAATAACTTCACAATTATGTGCCTCAGTCTCCCCATCTGTAAAAAAGTGCTAATAATGGGCATCACAGAAACATGGACTTCAATTATTATTGAGTTCAACCCCCACAGTGCCTTGTACCCTAATAGGTACTTAATAAAGGTCTAATTAGATTAAATCGAATTTCAGTTAGTCCTAGGGACTGGGCTCTTGGGCTATGGAGATCTTTCACCTCTCAGAAATGGGCAGGCAATCAGGGAAATCGAAATTAAAAGGAGGGCACTAGCCTTCTCCTGTCTGACTCAGTTATCAGTCTGCCAGGCTTTCAGGGCCAAAGTCAAGGGTCAGCCTCCATTCAGTCCAGTGAAACTAGAACAGAGAAACATTCTGTCCCTGGTTAGAGGCTGACCCCTGATCCTCACTGCCCCCTCCTTTAACCACAGAACTGCAGAATCCAGTGCCCAGAGCAAAAAACAAAACAAAACAAAAAAATCTGCCCTAGAATTGTTTTTTGATTAATTAGGAGGTTTTGGTTTTTGTCTTTTTGTGGGAAATTTATTTGTTGTTTTGCTACATTATTCAATATAATGAATTATGTTTCCCAGTGTTTGCTGTTTGGTAATATTCACCTTTTGTATTATGTAGACCAGGGGGGTCTCAACTTCAAATAGAGACGGGCCACCAAAGTACATAAAGATCCCTGCGGGTGCATATTAATTTAGTTTTAAAATATATTGTCTCCGCTTTAGTTTGTGTTTATGTATTTTTGTTAAACATTTTCTAATTACATTTTAATCTGGTCCTGGCCGCATATAGCCTGCTGGCTGCCTGTTTGACTGAACTATCAATCAACATACACTTATTAAGCACCTATTATGTGTCGGATGGACAGCTGGGTGGTGAAGTGAATAAAATGTGAGGCCTGGAGTCCAGAAGACTCATCTTCTTGAGTTCATTTGTGGCCTCAACACTTACTAGCTATGTGACCTTGGGCAAGACACTTAACCCTGTTTGCCTGTAAAATTAGCTGGGGGCTGGGAGTCGACCCGAGTTAAAATCTGACCTCAGACACTCATTAGCTGTGCGACCCTGGGCAAGTCACTTAACCCTGTTTGCCTCAGTTACCTCATCTGTAAAATGAGTTGGAGAAGGAAATGACAAACTGCTCCAGTGTCTCTGCCAAGAAAACCACAAAAATGGGGTCATGGAGAGTCAGAAATGACTAAACAGCAACAGTGTGTTGGGTCCTGTGCTATAAACTGGGGATACAAATAAAGGCAAAAAATGGTCCTTGCCCTTCTGTTTTTTGGTCCAGACCTATGTAATTTCATGAGTCAGGAGAAACTTCCAACGTAGAAACTCTACCCACCTGGACTCTGTCCACCGATATCCTCCTGTTGACAGACGAGCAGCAATTCATTTGTAGTTAATTGTTTCAGAGAACTGCTCATTTAATGGAGGTAAAGTGATTTCCCCACAGTTACACAATCATGTTTTGAAGGCAGGACTTGAACCCAGATCTTAATGACTCTCAAAGCTAGCCCTCCACCTCCTAACTCCAAGATGTCTCACCTTTGAATTTGTCAGAGGCAGCTAGTGGCACAGGTAGCCCTGAGTTCAAATTCGGCCTCAGATATTTAACAGCTGTGTTACCTCGGGCAGGTCACTTAGCTTCTATCTGCCTCAGTTTCTCAATTTGTAAAAAAAAAAACAAAAAATAATAGCACCTATGCCTTTCAGGGTCTGAGGTTGGATTTGAACCCAGGTCTTCCTGACTCCTGACTTTTGTACCAGCTGGTATATTGTAACACACTGACCATCTGTCAGATTGCTTGAGTCAATCAATGCGCATTTATCAAGCATCTACCATGTGCCATGCACCTAGATACAGAGACAAAGCTGAAACGGTCCCTGCCCTCAAGGAGAGCATACATACACTCTTTCCAATGGCACCCAGGTCTGCTATAAATTGATGTTATCCAATCTCAACCAAGCCCTCACTGCAGCAAAGCAAAAAATTAATTTCTAATTGATGCTATTTATTCTTGCCTTTCCTCAAGCTTCCCACAGCACCTTCTCCACCCATCCTCTCTCCTGAGCACCCCACCTCATACTCTCACCCGACTGAGACCAGACAGGGAGGGCTCCCTCTTTGCCCCTGCTCCCATCTCACATCATTTAAACATCTTCTTCCACTACCTCCTCCATCATTCCAGCCTAGGATAAAGCAGTGGCCCTTCTCCTTGCCAGGGCCAACCCCTCTACAAGCATCCTCAATCCCAGCCTCTCCCAGAATTTCCAACAAACTCTTCTGATCTCCTGCTGCCAATAAACAAACCCAAGTCTCCTTTAATCCTTAAGAAATCCTTCTCGATCCGACCATCCGGACTGGTTGTTGTCCTAAATCTCTTGGACCCTTCATGGCTAAACCCCTTAAGAGAGCTGTCTACACTCGTTGCCGCCCTTTCCTCTTCTCTCTCTCTATTCTAA
Source organism: Trichosurus vulpecula (assembly GCF_011100635.1). Classification (NCBI taxonomy): domain Eukaryota; kingdom Metazoa; phylum Chordata; class Mammalia; order Diprotodontia; family Phalangeridae; genus Trichosurus; species Trichosurus vulpecula. The sequence continues at coordinate 53,345,379 of NC_050573.1, read as the reverse complement.
ACCCTCAGCAAGCTGACTTCCAACTTGACCATTCAATTGAAGTTTCTCTCTCCAGGGTTACCAATGGCCAAATCGAATGTCCTTTTCTTAATCTTCATCCTTCTTGACCTCTCTGCCACTTTTGACAAGGTCCATCACCTTCTTCTCCTGGATACTCTCACCTTTTGAGGTCTTTGTGACTCAGTTCCCTTCTGGTTCTCCAGCTGTCTTTCTGATCACTCTTCAGTCTCCTTGGTTGAATCTTCCTCCAGGTCATGCCCACTAAACTTGCGTGTCCTTCAAGGCTCTGTCCTGGGCGCTCTTCTCTTTTTAATCTTATTGTTTATTTTATTTTAAAATAAATATAATATAAATAAATATATTTTATTACGAAGTATTTATTTTTTATGTTTAAATATTTTAAATTATATAATAAAATATTTTATTAAAATATTAAAATAAAATTTCATTTTAAATATAAATAAAAATTCAAAATAAATAAAATTGTATTAATAATAAATTAATAAAATTAAATTTTATTTAGTATTATTAATCAGCTCCCATAGTTTTAATGATCACTTCTAAGCAAGATGATTGCCATATGTGTATATTCAAGCTCTCTTTTGAACTACAGTTACACATCACCAACTGCTTCAGTGACATCTTGAACTAGATGTACTATTTGTGGTTGTTCAGTCATGTCTGACTCTTTGTGACTCCATTTAGGGTTTTCTTGGCGAAGATACTAGAATGGTGTGCCATTTCCTTCTCCAGCTCATTTTACAGATGAGGAAACTGAGGCAATCAGGAGGATCACACAGATAGTGTCTGAGGCCAGATTTGAACCCAGGAAGATGAGTCTTCCTGACTACAGGCCCAGCACTCTATTCCCTGTGTTACCTAGCTGTACCATAGGTACATCAGACTCAACACATCCAAGACAGAACTCAGTATCCTTCCTCTAAAACCTTCCACCCTTCCAAACTTCTTCATTATTGTTAAGGCATCACCATCGTCCTAGTCACCCAGGCTCACACCCTTGTTATCCATAACTCCTCATTCTCACTCAACATATTGAAACCATTGCCAAATCTTGTCATTTCTACCTTAATAATAGCTAGCATTTATTTTTAAAATAATATTTTATTTCTCCCCCAATTACATGTTAAAACAATTTTTAACAATTGGTTGTGTTTTTTTTTAAGTTTTGAGTTCCAAATTCTATGCCTTCCTCCTTCCCTTCCCTCCCCCCTCCCTGAGATAGTAAGCAATTCGATATAGGTCATACATGTGCAGTTATGTAGAATATCTCTGTAGTATTCATTTTGTGCAAGAAGACTTAAACAAAAAAAAAGTAAAAAATAGCAGACTTCAATATGTATCCAGACAGCTCCAATTCTTTCTCTGGAGGCGCATAGCATGTTTCATCATGAGTCCTTTGGGATTGTCTCGGATCATTGTATTACTGAGAATGGCTAAGTCATCCACCATTCTTCATCCTACAATATTGCTGTTACTGTGTACAATGTCTTCCTGGTTCTGCTCACTTCACTTTGCATCAGTTCATGTAAGTCTTTCCAGGTGTTTTTTCTGGAATCATCCTACTTGTCATTTCTTATAGCACAATAATACTCCATCACAATCATATACCACCGCTTGTTTAGCCCAATGGATGGGCATCCCCTTGATTTCCAATTCTTGGCCACCACAAAAAGAGCTGCTGTAAACAGTTTTGTGCAATAGGTCTTTTCCCCCTTTTTTGCTCTCTTTGGGATACTGACCTAGCAGTGCTGGATCAAAGGGTTTGCACCATTTTATAGGACTTTGGGCATTGTTCCTAATTATAGCTAACATTTATATTGCATTTACTATGTGCCAAGCACTTTACAATAATTATTTCATTTGATCCTCACAACAAACCTGTGAGGTAGGTGTATTATTATCTGTGTTTTATAGATAAGGAAACCGAGACAGACAGGGTTAAGTGACCTGCTCAGGGTCACAGTTAGTGTCTGAGGCCGAATTTGAACTCAGGTCTTCCTGACTCCAGGCTCAGCCACAACCCCAGATCAGGACCTCATCCTCTCTGTTCAGAACTTATAATAGCCTTCTCACTGGTCTTCCTGCCTTGACTCTCTCCCCATCCAATTCATCCTCCACTCAGCTGCCAAAGTTATTTGTCTGAAGTTTAGGTCTGCCAATGTCACATCCCACCTCCACCCATGAGCTCTCGTGGCTCCCTATTACCTCCAGGATCTGGCATTTCAACTTCAGCATAATCTGACTCCTTCCTACCTTTCGAGTGTTGTTCCACTTGACTCCTTCCCATATGTTCCATGATCCACCTACATTGGCTTGCTTGCAGTTCCTCAGCCGGATCTTCCTTCCATGTCCCCTCTTTGCATTCGCTATCCCCCAGGCCTAGCATGCTCTGTCTCCTCTTTTCAGCCTGCTGGTTTGCCTTGCTTCTTTCAAGACTGAACTAAAGTCTCACCTACTGCAGGAGGCCTTTCTGCATCTTCCATGCCCCTAATGCCCTCCTCCCCTAGAGATACCTTTTACCTACTCTATCTACCTACTCTATCTATCTGCCAATTTAAATGTTGTCTCTCCCATTAGAGTGAGAATGTGAGCTCTGAACATGGATAACATGGAAATATGTTTTGCATGACTTCACACGTATGATTGATATCAAATTGCTTGCCTTCTGGAAGAGAGAGGAGGGGCAGGAGGGAGAGGGGGATTTTGGAACTCAAAAGTTTAAAGAATGATTGTTAAAAAATGTTTTTACAAGTAATTGGGAAATATTTAATTATGTATATTTAAACTATATATACTTATATACACACATATATGTGTGTATATACATATAGATATGTGTATATATATATATATATATATATATATATATGCTTCTTGAAGGCAAATACTGTTTTTGTCTTTATGTCCCTAGCACTTAGTAAAATAAACGCTTAATGCTCGTCTGCTGAGACAAGTAGATGTAGAGATAAACCTAGAGTCAAGACCTAGCTTTGAATACTACCTCCCATGCTTCTTCTTGTTGTTCAGTCATTTTGGCTGTATCTAACTCTTCCTGACCTCATTTGGGGTTTTCTTGGGCAAAGACAGTGGAGTGGTTTGCCATTTACTTCTGCAGCTCATTTTACAGATGAGAAAACTGAGGCAAACAGGGCTAAGTGACTTGCCCAGGGTCACACAGCTAATGAGTGTCTGAGGCCAGATTTGAACTAGTCTTCCTGACTCCAGACCTGGTACTCTATCCACTGGGCTACTCAGCTGCCCCACCTATTTGTTAGCCCTCCTAGCAAATCCCTTAACCTCTCTAAGCCTTAATTTCCTCATTAGTAAAATTGTGATAACACTTTTTTTTTTTTACCTAATTGCCAGGAATGATATGAAGAACAAATGAAATAAAGCATATAAATGGCTTTGCATATCTCAAAGCACCATAGAAATGTTAGCTTTAAATATTATTTTTTTCATTTTGAGAAGGATAGAATTTGTTTGGGGAGATCCATCTTTTTAAAAATTCACCTATTATTATTATTAGTCATTGGTTAGATTGTATTTCTCTATTGTATCTGTTTTTATAAAAGTTATGTGTTTCTAGATTAGCCATGATTTTTGGACCGTCAGTGATTGGAGAGGTAGTAGGAGGTGGTGGTTAGAAAGCTGCCCCTCTTGGGGCTCTAGACAACTAAAAATTGGTTGCCAAAATCAATGAAATTACAAGTACGCCTGTGGTTTAAGATTATTCACAGCATTAAATTATCTGTGGTTTGTTTCAGGCAGGATTTGAACGTTACGTTTTTGTTTTTCAGTTTGGCTCATTAGAAGGGGCCATTCTGCCTCTGCCAAGCCCATTGTGTCTCCCTCTGTCCCCAGAGACCTGTGAGGGAGTGGACTGTGGTCCAGGCAAGGTGTGCAAGATGCACAGCGGACGGCCCCACTGCGCCTGTGCCCCGGACTGCTCAGACCTTCCCATGCAGCTGCAAGTCTGTGGCTCTGACGGGGTCACCTACAGGGACGAGTGTGAGCTGCGGACAATCAAGTGTCAGGGGCACCCAGACCTGGGAGTCATGTACCAAGGGCATTGCAAAAGTGAGACCCCAGCCTCGCAGCCGGGCACCTCCCTCTCTCACCTTTTCCCATTGGCAGAAAGCTCCATTCTTCTCACTGAGAACCAACCCCCCACCCCTACCCCATTAAGACAGAGAGGTATCAGGGTGGAGAAAGCACTGGATCTGGAGTCAGGAGGACCCAAGTTCAGATTCTATCTCCGACCCTTACTACTAGCGGTGTGTCCCTGGGCTGTCTCAATTTTATCATGGGGATAATAGCACCTACCTCTCAGAGTCAGTGTGAGGATCAAATGAGATATTTGTGAAGCATCTAGCAAACCTTAAAGTGATCTGTATCATTCTTAAGTCTGCCATACTCTTCACTGAACCCCTCACTCTTCCTCATTGACCTCCCATCCCCCTCACTGAGCACCCATGCCCTTACTTAGCCCTCCATCCCCTTCGCTGACCCAGCTCTTTGGATGCCTACTTCTTCCTCAGAGAGCTGCTCCCTCGTGGTGTGCCCAGGGACTCATACATGCGTGGTGGACCAAACTGGCAGTGCCCACTGTGTCATCTGCCGCTCTGCCCCCTGCCCTGTGCCCTCGAGCCCCAACCAGCAGCTTTGTGGGAACAACAATGTCACCTACGCCTCTTCCTGCCACCTTCGTCAGGCCACCTGCTTTCTGGGCAGATCCATTGGCGTCCGGCACTCCGGGAGTTGCACAGGTGGGTTTCCTGTCCCGGGGCTCAGGGTCGGGAGGACCCGGGATCCACCAGTCTTAACACGGGGGCATTAATTAGCCTCGTCCTCAGGAACCGCCGGGTCTGAAGAGGAGATTCAGCCCTAGCGGGGACACATGGCCCTATCCTTGAGGAGTCCTCAGCCTTAGGGGGAGACCCTGCGCCTCCCAGCTCCCTGAGTTTCCCTCCCTCCTCTCTTCCCTCGCAGTCAGCACCACGTTTGCTGGGCTTTTGGCGGAGGTGGAGGATAACTCCGTGTGACGTGACGCCGCAGGTCCTGCACAGAGCCAAGGCAACCCTATTTATTATGAAAACGGAGGCATATTTATGGCCCCCCAGACTCCAGCTGTGTTCTCTCTTCTAGACAACTCCCAGAGACCCTTGTTGAGGAGGGGAGAAATTGGGAGGATTATTACAGCCTGACCGGAGCTGCCACGAGCCGCCGGTGGTGGTGGGAGGGGGATGGAAAAGGCGAATACCTTGGAGGGTCCCAAAGAAGGCGAGCTAATGGTGGGGGTGGTGGTGGTGGCTGGCAGCTCTGTGAAGGGAAGGGGCGGGGTATATGTTTCAACATTCCATGGGGCCATCAAGGGAGCCGCAGAGAAGGACAGAGACAGACTCCCAGCTGGGGTTTCACAATCCCTCCCGCTTAATGACCCTACTGATGCAATTCTGGGCCCTAAGGGCTCTGCAGAGGGTGGAATCCATGAGTATATGTTCCCCCTCTCCTCCTCCTCCTAGAATAAGGGACAGAGATCTACCTAGTTCTTGAGCTTCAGTGGGACCCAAATGTGTAATGATGATGCTCTCAATTTTGGAGATAAAAGAGGTGTGTGTGTGTGTGTGTGTGTGTGTGTGTGTTGGAGTTGGGGGTAAGGGAAGCCAGGTTCAATATGGTGCCCTCCATGCCATAGGCCTTCAGACTTTTCTTGGGAGAGGGATCCCCAGCTTCAACCCTTGGCCCCACTCCATCCCGAGATTCAAAGTTCCCAAGCCAAATTCTTTCCACAAAGTTAGACTGTCTTTAGAAAGGCCCCTCTGTCAGAGGGGAGGTATCCTCTTCCCCACCCAAGTGCCAATTATCTGTTCTCCTTTCTCCTTGGGGGAGGGAGGAGACTCGGGGTCTTCAAAGTTCACTGGGTGACTATGGGTTAATCCCTTCCCTTCTCTGGTCCTCAGTTTTTCTCTCAAATCAGGACAAGAGCACATCCCCCTGCCTGAGGATCATGGGAATGTTGGTGATTTCCTTTGGAAAGTAAAAAGATCTGTATAAATGAAGTTCTCTTGTTCTCATTCCGAGTGTGGGGGTTGGACGGAGTCCAGGGCTGGGGGTTAAGAGCCTGGGGTTCTGGGACTCCTTTTGACTCTGACTGGTAGTGTCCCCTTGGAAAAAATCACTTCCCTTCTGGTTTAGTTTCCCTGTATGGAGGATGATAGGTGTTGATAGTCTCTAACAGGCCTTCCACTGTGTGATCTGGCTCGTTTCTGGGCTGGGTTCCTCGAGGAGGGTCCAGGGAAGGGGACAATGACCAGGACTCAGTTACAGGGGAGTGGGATGATCTAGCTAAGGGCTGCCACCTGGTGGCAGGCTGGAGAATATGGAGAAATGGGAATGAGGATGGATGGGGAGGGAGATAGAGAAAGGGGAAAGATGTAAGACAGACAAAGATGAGAGAGAGACAGAGAAAGAGAGAGACAGAGAGAAGGAATGGGAGAGGCAGAGAGATAGGGATGGAGAAAAAGAAAGCAGAAGGTGGGAAAGAAACAGATGTAGGGAGAGAGAAGAAAGGAGGGAAGACAGACATGTGGGTAGCTGGAGCTGGGAAGTCCTAGTAGCCACAGCTGGTATCCCCACAATCCAGGTGTTTTCAGTTGTCAAAGCCAAAAGGGTTGGGGTGGGGAGGTGGGGGAGGTGGAAAGGTCCTGGATAACAGCAGCTTGGGATATTCTCCAAAGAAGGAGAAAATTGGGAAAGTCAGATGCCAGGCCGTTAGCTCTATGCATGATCTCATTGGCATTGAGGGAGTGCCCTGCATATAATTAACATGTAATTTATACACACTTATCTTTGTATCTTGTTTGCTTCAGGCCAGGAACCATGTCTGAGGCTAGGCTGGGGAGGGATTAAAGGGGTAGCAGTGGGGCCTATTTGGAGTTCTGGATCACACCCTGGATCCAGGTGATGTAGGCAGAGACCAGTGTATAGACATCTGGGGTCCTGGGGTCTCCACACCAGGTGCCGGAGAAGGAGACAATGCCCTGGGCTTGTTTTCCACAGATCAGGGGCCCTCCAGAGTCCGCCTGGCAGGGAGAAAGGTCCTGCTGGTTAGAATGCTGACACTGGGGGTCCCATCTTGGCACCTGGTGCTACTCTGGCATGGTGCTATGGGGGCTAGTCTTAGCTCTGTCCCTTATCAAAGCCTTTCCCTCTCTTCAGGGTTCAGTTTCCTCCTTGGTAAAATGAGTAGGTTGGATTCAATGATCACTAAGACCCCTTCCAGCTCTAAAGTTCTATGGCTCTCAAGTGCCCTGATCTGTAAAGTGGGAATAATACCTACCCTGACTCCTCACAAAATCATAGATTTTGGGAACAGTCTTAGAGATAATCTAGTCCAGGGAGTCTTAACTTGGGGTCCAAGGATCTAGTCCAGCAATTCTTGACCTAGGACCCCCCTCCAAGGACTCCAAGGGTCCTTATGGATAGATTTCAATGGAATCTATGAACTTGGATGGAAAAAAAAAATTACAACTTTATTTTCACTAACCTCTAACTAAAATTGGGTATTTCCTTCAAATAGGTATTTTTTTTTAAAATCATTATTCTGAGAGACATCCATAGACTTCACTGGATTGCCAAAGGGGGTTCAGGTCACTCAAAACTCAAAAGGTCGCTCTTATCAAATCCAACCGCTTCATTTTACAGCGGAGGAAAATAGTCAACCAAGCTAGGCCCAAATCCAGTATTGTCCTGTTTTGGGGTCCCACCCTCTATCTCTTTTGTTTCTGTCTCTTCCACTTGTCTCTGTCTCAGTTATTTCCACATCAGAACTAAGACTAGTGAGCTTCAAAAAGTCCTAAGGGAGGGAGAAGGGGAAGAGAGCTGAGCAGCACATCTATCTACCTTGAGGCAGGACCATGTGCGGACGTGACCAGTCGGGGAATGGAAAGGTCCTGGGAGGTGGGGAGCCCCTCAAAGTGAGTGCCTCTTTGAGCCCCCTAGCTTGCCCATGTTGAATCAAAGGACCTGGGTCCAAATCTCACCTACAATGCTAGCTGTGTGAGCAAGTTACCTTACTTCCCTGGGACTCAGTTTCTTTCTATGTAAAAATGAGGAAGTTGGACTAGTTGACCTTTGAGGTTCCTTCAAACTCTCGATTTCTGATTCCATGGTTCATATGGGACAATAGGGCAAAGATTCCCTGGGCCAGGCCTTCTTTTCCAGGAGCTACAGTGTTAGTTGGGCTCAGTGACCTTTAGGGACATGGCAGGTCACTCACCGTGCAGAAACCATTGTGTCTCCAGCTCCCACTGTTGGCACAAAGCATTGTGCTGCTGACCTGGCCTTTCCAGGAGCGGTTGCAGGTCTCCCGACCCAGCACACTCACGTCTGCCTCCATCAGGCCCGGTGGAGGCTCCCCGAAGTCAGAGAGAGAGCCCCAGCCTGACACCAGGCACTTTGTGCCCTGCTTGGGGTCGACACCCGCTGTGGGCAGCTTCAGCACTCCCACTGAGGAGCTGAGGACAGCCTTGCGACTTAGCTGGGGAGCAGAGACAGGTGGCCGCCGATCAGGAAGCTAGCTACGGGTCATGTCATCCACAGCATGCACCCCCAGCCCCCACCCGCAACAGAGCACCTGCCACTCAGCCACAGGAAAAGTCTCCTGAATTCTTGTTTAAATACCTCCTGTTGTAATAATACCTGGCATTTATACAGGGTTGTAATATTTGAAAAGAGCTTAAATTGAAGACATTATCCCACTTGACTGCCTAAGACTGGGTCTAGGGGTATTATCATCACTATTTGAGTCAAGGAAGGCCCTCAGCACCATGGATGGACCCCTTGTAGTGAACTTATGGGAGAGCACATAGGAGAACTGCATAGGAAGGATGGACAGGCATGGATGTGTTATGAGATGCGTATCCACATCAATGAGATCACAGATGCATTGTAGTGCTGGAGTATAGACTGGGAAACTGAGGATATGGAAGGTTAACTTGACTGGTCTCACTGTTGGGTGCCGGGGTAGGGTTGGGGAGCAGGAATCAAACCCAATTGTGTCCTTGATCTAGGTTCCTTATTCTTCTACTTCTAACAAGCTGCCTCTCTACAAATCCCTGCCTCTACTGAGAGGTATCCGTTTATGAAGCAGCTCACTCTGCCTACAGCCCTCTGTGTTCAGTGATACTGGTTCTTATAGCCACTCACTTTGTGATCTTGGGGAGTCTTTTCTCTTCTCTGGGGCGATATTCAAACCAAAGGGAATTGGACGCTATAATCTCTAAGCGCCTTTCCAGCTCAGACTCTCTATGGTTCTATGTGCCAGGGTGCCTTCCAGCCCTGACGTTCTGTGTGTGTGTGTATAGGACAATAACTGGACACCGGGAAGGGGCAGAGAGGACCTCCCTGCTTCTGGGGCTTACCTTCAGCAGGCAGATGTCGTTCTGATGGGACACAGGGTCATAGGCTGGGTGCAGGATGGAGCGCTGGATGCCGAACACCTGCTGAGTGGGCTCAGGGTTGCTGGGGGAGTGGGCACCCAGCACGACCAGGCCAAGGCTACTGTCTCTGTGTTGAGAAAGGGAAGAGGTCACTGGGGGAGCTGGCCCTCTGGGGAGAACTCAGAACTCCACTTCTTTTTTCTCTTGTCTACGAAGCACTTGGGAGGGAGGGAGGGAGTGCCAATAGAAGTATCTCTATTTTCTAGATGAGAAAGTTGAGGCCCAAAGAATGAAATAACTTGTTCAAGATGACATAGCTAGTAAAGGTTGGGATTTGAACTCAGGTCTTCATGTCTCCAAGTCCCAGGTCTTCGTGTCTCTAAGTTCCAGACTCTCTCCTGGTATTCAGATGGTAAGGACAGGAGTCTTACAGGGGATCTGGAGTGTGGAATTCTTAACTTACGGGCCATGAACTTGTTTTCAAAAGATATAAGGGCACTGGCCCTGGAGTCGGGAGGACCTGAGTTCAAATCTAGACACTTAACCCCAATTGCCCTGCCTTCCCCCCTCAAAAAGAATAAAGAAGTAAAAGATATGATAACTATTTCAATAAAATTGGTTTCCTTTATAATCCTCTCTGTAGGCACTAGGTGGTGCCATAGTGCATAGAGTGCTAGGCCTGGAGTCAGGAAGACTCAGCTTCCTGAGTTCAAATCCTAGCTGTGTGATCCTGTTTGTCTCAGTTTCCTCAATTGCAAAATGAGATGGAGAAGGAAATGGCAAACCGCGCCATTATGTCTGCCAAGAAAACCCCAAAAGGGGTCTGAAAAACAACTAAGCAACACAATCCTCTGCATTTAACTTCACGCATTTAAAAACATTTTTCTGAAAAAGGGACCATCCATAGGCTTCACTGTGGAAAGGGAACTAGGTCACAAAGTGGTTAAAAATTCCTGATCTAGACGGATGTAAGACTATCTAAGAATAAAAGACAAGGGTATGCATTGTTGGTACGCCTGCCAAAAATAACTGATATTTGTCAGGTTGGCAAAATACTTTATAGGCATTATCTCACTTGAGTTTCACAGCAAAAGTGGGAGGTAAGTTCTATAGTTATTAGTCTGTTGGTTGACAAGCATTTATTAAGCACCTACTATGTGCCAGTCACCTCCCTAAGCTCTGGGAATATAAAGAGAAGCAAAAATAAATAAATAAAAATAAAAACCCAGTCCCTGCTCACAAGGAGATCTACGAGCTGCCTATTATTGGCCAGATGATGAAACCGAGTCTCGTGGAAGTGAAATGATTTCCCGGAGGTCCCACAGCTGGGATTTAAGTGCAGGCCTTTCTGACCCCAAGTCTGACACTCTACCCACTGTTCCACATTTTGAAAGCCTGCTATGGGAGGATCAGAGACTCCAGAGCTGGAAAGGATCTCAGACATGGTTGAATTCCAATCTCTTTCCCTCCAGCCAACCCCCAGTGTCACAATCCAAGTGTGACAAAATGGAAGGGGTGTTGGATTTGAAACCCAAGAAAACACGGGTTCCAATTTCATGTGACTTTGGGCAAATCTCACTGGACTTCAGTTTCCTCGTCTGTAAAAGAGGTGATTTGGGCTAGATGGCTTCTAAGTCTATGATTCTGTAACCCTAAGAATGGGGCTAATCCTTGCCTCTTAACTTTCCAAAGGTTGCTAAGTCCTGGGCTGATGGTGTTCTGGGGAGAGGTCAAGGAATTTGAGGAGGGTGGGTGCAGGGGGTAACCCTGGGTTTTCTGGACCTCAGTTTCCTCATCCGTCAAATGGGAGAACCGGGCTCAGTGAAACTCCACAGTCTCCATAAGTTCTAAACATGACCTGTGAAATTTGTCACTCCTGCCTCTTTCAGGTGGGGAGTGAGAAAGCTGACGTCTCTTTCACAGGTAAAGACGCTGACTTAGAAAAAAACTTAGTGCGGTCACTTTGGGTCACACGGTCATTAAAACCAGTAAGTGGCAGGATGAGGGAAAAGCTCTCTTTACGTGAAAGTGTTCTCTTTCCCTTTGAGACCCTGGCCAAGTCTGAGCTCGGTTCCTCATCTGTAAAATGGTGCTTATACCTGCAGTAACTGACAAAGAACCGTCATCAATGGGCTCCGATGAGATAATACAGGTAAAGAGATTCTCATACTTTGAAGGGCTATACAAATACCAGTTATTATTATGTGAGGGGGTCAAAAAGAAATCTGGAACCTCCTCCTGGTACATTATTCCTGGGTTTTACATTCTGAACCCTTGTCCTGATGCTGCCACTATTTTTACCGGGTAGATTTAGGCAAATTCCTCCCCCTCTCTGTGCCATGGTTTTCTGTAAAATGAGGTTTTAACTCAATGGTTTGGGAGATCTCTTTTAGCTTTGACAGTCTTAGGAGTCTAAAAGATAGTTGCAGGAAATCTCTGAACCCCAGAGAGCAGAACAGGTTCAAGATCAGGTGGTTCTGGGGGCTTTTAGTTCAGCAGTTAAAAAGGGGTGAAGGGTGAAAGCCTTGGGGAGATTAGCTGGGTTCCTCCCAGTGGGGGGCCTGGGAGCCAGAGTAAGAAGGTCCTTCTCACCTGTTGAAGAAGCAGTGGGCCGCTGTCAACACCCACTGAGCCATGAAGAGCACCCCTCCGCAGTGGTGTTCACCCATAAAGCGCACGGAAGCCATATAGGGCCTGGAGTGTGGCTTCACCTCCCGGCCCCCAACAATGCGACTGCCCTTACAGTCAGGGAGCCCCCAGCCAAGGAGGAAGGTAAGGATACCTATCAGGAACCAGGAGAGGGGAACACAGAGTGTTGAGAAATTGGGACTCTTTGTAAAGGACCAAGGAAGTCAGAGGAAGAGGTGGAAAGAGAAGCCAGGTTTCTTGCTTCCCAGTCCCAGGTGAAGAAGGAAGAGAAACAGCAAGAAGGTAGAAGGCAGCAGAGAGAATTAGGAGCAGACAGTGGGTGACTGAGACAGAGAAGGATGTGGAGAGGGAAACAGGGACAGAGAGAGATGAGGATGGGGATGGGGAGGGGGATGGAGATTGGGGTCAGGGAGCATGATGGGGCTAGGTACAAGGAGAGATGAGGTCAGAGACAGAGATGAGATATGGTTATGGGGAAAGGGGTGAGGATGGGGAAGAGGCAGAAATAGGGACTGGCTCAGGGATGAGAGAAAGATACGGGAGGACATGGAGCCAGGGAGAGGGTGAAGGAGACAGGGAAGGGAGCCAGACAGGGATAGATGGAAGGGAAAGAAAGATGAGGTAGAGGACCCAAGGGTGCCCCTGTCCAGGATTCCTCAAATTCTGGGAGCTCCTGCTCACCTAGAGGGTCTATGGGAAACAGTAGACTCAGTGCCAGAAGTCTGGAGCTCCAGCCCGGACCCATCTCCCCTCCTCAGCTCCTGGGCCTCCCGCTGGTTTGGTGAAGGAAGGGACGAGGGAACAGGGCTCAGGAAGGAGAGGAGGGCCTAACCCTGTGGTTAAGGTGCCCCACCCCAGCCAATGTCTCCTGCCCTCTGAAGAAACCTAACTGTCTGTGTGACCCAGGGGAAAGCCTCTTCCTGTCTCTGTTCCTTGGTTTCTCCATCTAGAAAGAGAGGAGGGGAGTGCGGTGGATCAGCTGAGCTCTAAGGTGCCTTCAGATACTAACATTCCAGAATTCTGTAGTAAGTCTCAGGATTGTGAGTGGTCCTTCTATTTAAGAATTCTAGTCAGGGGAGGGGGGCAAATCCTTGGGAAGGAGAGCCTGCCCATAAGAGACTCTGGTATCAGTGGAGGACCCTTGGTTCCAAATGACTGCCGGAGCCCAGGGGCCTGGCTGAGCCCATCTGGACACATCGAGGGATCATAATCACAATCTTCCAACCCTTTGATGATTTCAAAGCGCCTTTTAGACATTAGATATGTGGTAGATGCCTCTCCCCTCCCTCCAAGTGGTCACTAGGAATGTTCCCTGAGAGTGTTCCAAAGTTGGGCAGCAGGGAGAGGAGGAAGACTATCTAGTATAGGTGGGAAGCCTGAGTTGCCAGAGAAATGAGGACTGAGTTAGAAAGCATCACGAACAGAGCATCAGAGGGTCTGTCTTCCAGGCCCAGCTTCACCACCGACTCACTAAGTGACCTTTGGCAGGTCCTTTCCCCTCTCTGAGCCTCAGTTTCTTCATCTGTGAAATGGGTGGGGTAATCCTTGCCTGGCCTTCCCCCTAAGGTTGGGACTAGGTATGTGAGGTCATGAATGGTGCATCAGAAGATCTGCTTTTCAGGCCCAGCTTTGCCACAGACTCACTTAATCTGGTCCTTTTCCTTCTGAGTCTTAGGTTTTGTTTTGTTTTTTTTAATCTGTGAAATGGGAAGGGTAACCCTTGCTTGGCCTCTCTCCTCAAGGGTAGGGCATCTTCTCACCATATTGAGCTATACTGATTGGAGGAAGAAGCATGAGATTGGGAAAAAGTCTTTATTCAAAATTAAATTCCTCTTATAAACCAGGAAAGTGAGGCAGCTAGGTGACACAGTGAATAGAGCATTGGCCCTGGAGTCAGGAGGACCTGAGTTCAAATATGGCCTCAGACACATGATACTTACTAGCTGTGTGACCTTGGGCAAGTCACCTAATCCCAATTGCCTTGCCTTCCCTCCTCCCCCCAAAAAAATAAACCAGGAAAGCCCAGTTGAGTCCCCACTATTGGTCCAGCTCAGTGGACCAATCAGAGGAAGGTCCCTTCCTCTCTTTTGGACTAGGTTTCCCCCTGTGAGATTGCAGGGGGAGGAGGCTAGATCAGGTGGACCCTCAGGGCCCCAAAGTCCTGAGTTTGTTCGTGCTGGACACTGCCAGTGAGATCAATAATGCTGTAGCACATCATAGATCCAGGCCACAAAGGTGGAGACGCGAGCATAGACATCAGGATAGCGTGGATCCCCACAGATTTTGGAGGAGAAGGACACCACACCTTGAAGCCTCCCTCGGCAGATGAGTGGTCCCCCGGAGTCTCCCTGTCAAGCAAAAGGGGACAATATGAGGGCAGAAGAAGGTTAAGTAAATATTGAGTCAATGGTTTGGAGAGAGAGACAGAGACAGAGACAGAGAGAAATGAGGATAGAGATGGAGTTAGATATAGTGTGGCCAAGTCAACTCATCCTTCAAGTCTACTGGGTCTGCCCATTCCCTAGGCCTACTAGGGAGTCTCCCAAAGATCTTCCAGTCTAACAGATTAGTACTGAGAGAATACTAACAGCTAGCTTTGGAGAAGCAGAGAGACAAGGACAGAGAGAGAGAGAGAGAGAGAGAGAGAGAGAGGAAGGAAGGAAGGAAGGAAGGAGAAGAGAGTAAGAGACAGAGAGAGAGAGAGAGAGGAAGGAGAAGAGAGAAAGAGAGAGAGAGAGAGGAAGGAAGAGAGAGAGACAGAGAAGAGAGAGAGAGGGGAAGGAGAAGAGAGAAAGAGAGAGAGAGCAAGAGAGAGACAGAGACAGAGAGACAGACACAGAGGAAGATGAGCTTTTAAAAGACAGAGAAACTGGGCCCCAGACTAAGGCAGGAACTCTCCCAAGGTTACTCTGCAATGAATAGGGGGGCTACAATGCCATCCTCCTGCCTCCCATGTTTCCATTCCTCACAAGCCTCACCCCACAGACACCCTGGAACTGGCTCTTCCTAGAGCCAGAGGCGCAGACCATGTCCTGGTTGATGTTCCCCCTCCAGGAGCTGTTGCAGGCCTGCCGGGCCATCACCACTACAGACATCTCCATGAGTACAGTGGTGGGATCATCCCGGCCCGGAACATCCCCCCAGCCGCATACCAAGCACCGAGTCCCTGGGCGAACTGCTGTATTCCATCGGGGAAGGCTGATTGGTCTCACTGAGCGCGTCATCGATGCACTGCCATTGAGCTTCAGGGGACAGGAGGGGCAGGGACAGAGTTAAAGATGGGGGCAGAGAGAAAGACATATGAGTTGTTCAAGGGGGCAAGAGGCAGGGATAGAGATGAGGACAGACATGGGGGGAAGGACAGAGATAGACAGGGTTTGAGACACTGATAACATTAGAGGGAGAAAGAAATAGTAAGGACAGAGATGAAGACAGACATGGGAAGAAGGACAGAGATAGGATTACGGACAGTGACAGAAAAAGAGGGGCAATAAGACACAAAAACAAAGATGGGGGAAGCAGGGAAAGATTCAGAGACTTTGTCTCCGGGACCCACTAAAGTAACCTCTCCCTTTCCCCAAAGGCCAAGCTCTTTCTCTCTCTCTCCTGCACCCCAAGCCTCATTTGGCCTCACTGGCTTCAGAGAGCGGGGGAGCTCTGGGTTTCCAGGGCTCACCTTGAGCAGCTGTAGGTCGCTGGTGTCAGCCTGGGCATCATAGAGCGGATAAGGGACAGCTCGAAGGATCCCAAATACCTGCTGGGTTGACTCTGGAATAATCAGGGAGTGGGCGCCCAGGACTACCTGAAAGTCAGCTAGATCGCTATAACCCCAGGGAGGGAAGGAGAGATGTTAGCTTCTAAGGGCTGGGGGATCCCTCCTCTATTCCTTCTCTAGTGGTCTCAGTATTCTTCCCCCACCTTGGGACCTCTCCTGCTGCATACTCCCACAGGACTGCCAATTAGCATCTGGGAAAACTGAATCCACCCCCCCCCAAAGTAAGGCATCTACCCAAGTTCACACAGTGAGTCTGAAGGATGAGAACCTTGATCTCCCAGATCCTAGCCAAGGCTTCTTTCCATCCTGCATTTTCTTTCTCCTTCTCCATTTTGTATTTGATGGGAAGGGAAACTGAGGCCCAGGGATTTGCTCAAGGTTATAGGACTGGAATTCAGTCCCAAACTAGGGTATACTGTCATATGATTTTGGTGGGTGCCCTGGGAGAGCTGATTGTGGCTGGGGGAGCCCTCAAAGTTGGGACTTTGGACAGGGTACAGAGGTCAGGGAAGAGGTAGTTCTCAGGGATGGACTCACTTGGAAACCTCACAGTGGGCAGCTGTGAGCACCCACTGGGGCTGGATGAGGGACCCCCCGCAGATGTGCTCACCCTGGTACTGGATGGAGACTGCAAATGGGTAAGAGTGGGGTGTTGCTTCTCAACCCCCCACAATTCGGCTTTGGTGAGCCCCTGGGGACAGAGACAAATGTCTGAGCCTTCTTCATGGAGTTCTACATCCCAGATCTGGGGGATATACTGTCTCTAGAAGGTGGTTTCATTTCTATGGCACTCCTGAGTGGGGTCAGTATTATCACAGGGTCCTGTCAAGGGATTCTGGGTAGATAGATCCCCAGTGGTGAAGAAGAAGAAAGGCTCAAATTGTCAAGACTGGTTGGCCTTCCAAAGTAATCTAGCCTTCAACATCTCAAGAAAAGTCCTCAAATCAGCCTCCTCTGTCTTCTCAGACACAGGGGCAGGGATTGAGACAGTGACAGAGACAGGAAGATACTGTACTGCTCAAGAAATGTTAATGGTTCCCGATTGCCTCTAAGATAGATAAACTCATCTCTGGGGTTGACAATCTGACTTCAACTGTCTTTCTAGACTGATCTCATGTCATTTCCCATGCCTACACTGCACGTTGTGTCTCTGCTCCAGTGGTCTCAGTATTTACCTGTGCTTCACACAGGGGCACTGTCCCCTCTTGCCTGGCAGGGGACTCCCTGGACACTGCACCTGAAAGAGTCTCCCTCTTCACCTCCCTTTGTTGGGAGTTTATGTGACATCTACAGGAAGTTTTTCCTGATTTTCCTTGTTGTTAATGCTCCCCTTGACCCCCAAAAGTACTTTGTAGTCACTCTATAGATACTGATCCGTGTACATGTTGGCTTCCCTCCCTCCCAGTAGTGGGCTCCTTGAGGGCAGGGATGGTTTGAGCTTTGTCTAGGTATCTCTAGCATTCAGCATAGTGCCTGGCACATAGTAGGCACTCCATAAATGTTTGTTGAATCCAAATTAATTTTATTTGGTGTCACAACTACCCATCTCCCCTTATCCCCCTTGCAAAACACACACACACACACACACACACACACACACACACACACACACCATGCATTGATGTGGTCGCCATGGATGGATGACACATTTTAGGGAGAGGACATTAACAAATCGGAGTGAACAAAAATAAAAAAGATGAATCAATTATACCAGAGACAGGGACTGAAATAGATGCATAGGCAAAGAAAGCTTGAGACTAGGACTGTCAGTCAACAAGCTATTTATCAAGCACCTACTATGTGCCAGGCACTGGGCTAAGCAGTAGGGAGATAGAGAAAGGCAAAAGATAATCCCTGCCCTCGAGAAGCTCACAGTCTAATGAGGGAGGCAAACAGCTGTCTACAAACAAAAACGGCAGTGAGGTGGCACAGTGATAGAGCGATAGAGTTAGGAAGTGCTGAGTTCAAATCCAACCCTGGACAAGTCACTTAACCCTGGTTGCCTCAGTTTCTTCACCTGTAAAATAAGCTGGAGAAAGAAATGGCAAACCACTCCAGTATCTCTGCCAAGAAATGCCCAAATGGGGTCACAAAGAGTGGGACAGGACTGAAACAACTCAGCAAAAATGATGTACAAACAAGCTCTATACAGGATAAATTGGAGATAATCGACAGGGAGAGGGCCGCAGTATTAAGGGGCACTTGCGAAGGCTTAGGGTAGAAGGAAGCCAAGGATGCCAGAAGGCAGAGATGAGGAGAGAGAGTAGTCCTAGCATGAGGGAGAGCCAGTGAAAAAGTCTGGACTGGAACTGAGGCTGGGATCAGATACCTCACCCCAGGGAGGAAAAAAAAAAAGGAGGCTAGGAGAGAAAGGAGATAGATCCCTGGGAAGAAGAAGCTTGGCCTGGGGTGGTGGTTGGTGGTGGTGGTTTGAAGGGAGGAGTCGTTTCTAAGAGCCTGAGGGGCGGCTGGTCCCCACAAGCATCAAACATTCCAATCCCTGAGCTCTAAAGGGCTTAAGCCCTGGGGAAAGAAGAGAGTCCTTCCTCAAAAACTTCCTCAATTCAATCCTAAAAGCATCCATTCCTTCCGTGATATGCAAAGCGTGGTGCTAAGTGCTGGGGAGAGATCTAGGTGGAAACAGCCTTTGGCTATTTAGGGAGGGTAGGGGAGGATATATATTGGAGGTAATTTGTAGGGGAGGGAGGGAGAGCCAGTAAAAAGCTGTGTGAAAGCCAGTAGAAAGGCGGATGTTGCCCATGGAATTGTGATTAGTCAATAGGAACTCTTCTTTCCCCCTTTTTCCCTATATCTGATACTCCTCATTTTTGAGCCTCTTTCCCTCTCCAGATGGAGAAACTGAGGCCCAAAGAGAAGGGAGTTGGTCAGGGTCACAACACGATTCAAGCACAGAGTTGAGGCCAGTATCTCCATCTCTTAGCTTCTCCTCTAGCACTACCCCTCATATGTGGGGACTGTCTCTCCCTAGGAAAGGGGCTGAGGTGTATTTTGGGGCAGGGGGAGTCTATTACCTGAGGAGGCCAGCTGGCCCAGGACTGCCACCCAGGACAGGAGCATGGAGATCCCAGGGGCCCTCATGCTGCTTCTCTGGGTCCTTGTTGATGTCTTGGTCCAGGACTGAGTCTGGGATGGCTCCAGTTAAGTAGTGTGTGTAGGGGCAGGAAGCAGGGGTTGGGGGGACAGTTATGGGGGGGGGAACGTATCTTTCCTGATCCCCCTTCTCCACTTCTTCCCTTTCTCTGGTTTGGCTTGTGAAATGGGGGTTATGTCATCACCTCTCAACGGCCCCCCAGGAGCTGCCAAAGGGGTCTGGAACCAGACTCAGCACCCAGAGCCCCTCAGAACTTGCTTGGGACTCCCAAGGACCCATCTCAGGTCTCAGAATTCTATGGGACCCACTAAAGTATCCCCTGTCCCCTGGGGTCCTTCCTAGTACCCAGAGCACTTCCAAGGATCCACCTGGAAGTTGCTCAGAGTCCCTTAGTATACCCCAATTCTAGGAACATCCCAGAACTACCCTAGACTCTGGACTCTGCCCCAGTTCCCAGAATCCCCAAGGATCCTCCCCAGTGCCCAGAACTCCCTAGTGTCCACCTCAGTCCTGGGAACATCCCATAATCTATGCCAGTCCCTAGAGTCCCTTGGGGTTAACTTCAATATTGCTGTTCTCCCTTCAGAATCTATCTCAACCCCCCCTGGGACCCACCTATGTCAAAGCCCAAAGGCACCCCACCCCCGGCTTCAATGCCCAGAGTACCCCAGGACCCTCCCTAATGCTCATAATCCAACTCGGCCTCAGGAACCTATGCACCAGAGTTCCCAGAGTACTCCTCGATTGGACCCAGTACCTGAAACTCCTCGGAACATCCCTTAATACTTGAGATCTAGAACTCTAGAAAATGACCCAGAGCCCAAAAGACCTACTTTAGTACCAGGACCTCCTCAGGTAATGGACTTCTCCTGCCCCAAAGTACACCTCACCCCTCTCCTAGGAGGACACAGCCCCCAGATATGGGGGGAGGGGTGCTAGATGAAACCTTAGGACCTTAACCTAGTGCCAGAAGCCCCCTAGGGCTTACCTCACTGAACAAATACCTTACCAGTTCTGGACCTCAGTTTTCCCAAATGGAAAATGGGGAAAATCCCCACTTCTGTTTCCTTAATATCCTAGAACCCACTGCAGTGTCTGAAGCTCTAAAGGATGCCCCCCCAACCCCGACTTCAGTGTCCAGAACTGACTGGTACCTGCCTCTGTACCCTGGGTCTCCCAGAAGAGATTCCAGTTCTCAAAATCCCTCCAGGCCCCACATCAGAAACTAGAGTTCCCCGGGTCTCTCTACAGAGCCTAGAGCCCAGTAGGATCTGATTCAGTGCCCAGTCATTGCCCAGAATCTCCCATGGGAGTTTCTGACATAGAGGATTCACATGGGCCTGGGAATAAGGAGACGAGTTCCAGGCCTGGGTCTGACCCTAAATTGCTGTGTTACCTTAAGCAAGTCCCTTCCCCTCTCTGGCCACCAGTATCCTCCTCTGTAAAATGCCTTCCAAATCTGAGAGAAGCTAACACAACAAAATAGTGCTCTTCATTGACTGAGCTCCAGATTCTATGCTGAGACTTAATTCAACAGACTAAGCACCCTTGAATCTGGATCCGTGACCAGGGACTCTAAGATGTATTCCAAGATGGAAAATGACATTTTAACTCAAAATCTTGTCGAACTCTGTCGTAAGACCTGGGTTTGAATCCCATTCCTGCCACCTAATATCTGTGTAGCCTAAGGTAGGTTTGAATTGAGGCAGCTAGGTGGCTCAGTAGATACGGTGCTGGGCCTGGAGTCAGGAAGACCTGAGTTCATATCTAGCCTCAGAAACTTTCTAGTTGTGTCATCTTGGGCAAGTTATTTATTTTAATTTCTTTTTTATTTTTAGTTTACAACACTCAGTTCCTCGAGTTTTTGAGTTCCAAATTTTCTCTCCCTCCCTCTCCTCCCCTCTCCCCACCAAGATGGCATGTAATCCAATATAGGTTCTACATACATCTTCATATTGAACTTGTCTACATAATACTCCTATTGTAAAGAAGGATTATAACCAATGGAATAAGTCATGAGAAAGAAGAAATGAAACCAAAAAAGAAGGGAAAAAAGAGCAAATAGTTTGCCTCCATCTGCATTCAGACTTCATAATTCTTTCTCTGGATGTGCATAGCTTTTTCTATCATGAGTCTTTTGGAGCTGTCTTAGAACCTTGCATTGATGAGAGGAGCCAAGTCTATCGAAGCTAGTCCTTACAGATACTGTGTCTATAATCGTGTATAGTGATCTCCTGGTTCTGCTCCCCTCACTCAGCATCAATTCATATAAGTCTTTCCAGGTTGTAATGAAGTCTGTCTGCTCCTCATTTTTTATAGCACAAAAGTATTCCATTACATCATATACCACAGTTTGTTCAGCCAATCCCCAGTTGATGGGCATCCCCTTGATTTCCAATTCTTTGCCACCACAAAAAGAGCTGCTGTAAATATTTTTGTACATACTGATCCATTTCTCACTTGTGTGATCTCTTTGGGATACAGTTGGACAAGTTATTTAAAGGAAATGGTGAGCCACCCCATTATCTTTGTCAAGAAAAACCCACAGACTAAGGTCTGTGATTGAACTACAACAATCTTAGGGTAGGTCACTTAACTTTTCTGTGTCTCAGATTTCCTCTCGTTAAAATGAAGGGGTTGGCCCCTCATTTTAAGGGGTTCTCTAAGGTCCTCTTCAGCTCTAAGTGTGTGATAAGCTCACCTTTACTGCTGTTCTAATGGTCCCTGCATCCCCACCTGTTCCACCTGCCAGTGGCTTTCAGGTAGGGTATTTCAGGGAGGAAAGGAAGGAGTTTGGGGGATGGGTATTGCCCCAAATTCTGAGGATGGAAATCCTTGGGAAACAAGTGCACAGTCCCGTTCAATATTCAAGAAACACTAGCCACAGCCATGGCTATGGTCCCAACACCCTTAGGATAAAATACAGGCTATTCATCCTGGCATTCGGTGCCTTCACAAGCTCTGCCTGGCCAAGATATAAAAGAATTCTGGTCTAGGAGTCAGGATACCTAAGTTCTAGTCCCAGCTCTGCCCTGGTTCACTGTCTGACCATGGACAAATCACTTCCCTTTTCTGGTCATCATTTTTTTCATCTATATTATCTTTTTCTTCAGGACTTCTTAAAGTTTTTCCGCTAATGACCCCTCCATGCTTCTTAAACTGTGGGTAGTAACCCCATCTGTGACCCACAGTTTAAGAAGCACTGAATTTATTCTTTATCATCAAAATGGCAGAGAGCAGGGTTGATTGGAGGACTAGATGAACTCTACCGTCACTTCCAAAAGGGGTAAGGGGCAGAGAGGAGACAGGCCAGGTTCAGGCTGCTCTAAAAAGTTTCTAAGAAGTCGATTTGTGCAATTCCCCTCCTTTCCTTCCCCTCTAGGAGGCCCCTAGGATTTCCTGAATTGGTCCGTTGGAGGAAGCATCTGGCCACCCTGCCGTTAGGGGGAATGGGGAAATCATGGGAGCTCAGAATCAGGAGCTAGATGGACTGGTGGAGATAACAGCAGAAGGAATGGGGCTTAACCAACTGACCGTGCTGCACGGTGGATGGAGTGCTGGGAAGCTCTGGATTCAGATTCAAATTCCACCTCCCACACCAGCCTATTCAACTATGGCTTTGACTTTTTCTGAGATTTTTTCTTCATTTGCAAAATGGGGAGACCGATACCTGTGATCCCTCCCTCCTAAGGCTGTGAGGCTCACAGGACATCGTGAGTATAAAGTGTTTTGTAAACTTCAGAGAGGCATAGAAACATCACTCATTTATTGTTAATGGATCATAGACTTCAAATCAGGGGGAATCTTGCTTAGAGATCACCAGATCAGAGATTTAGGGATGACAGAAATATAGATTGAGAGAGGGAAGAAATAGTAGATATTATTTAAAGAGAGAGAAAAAAGAAGAAATCGTAGATACCATTTAAAGAGAAAGAAAAGATCTTGGTGTTAGATGATAAGATCATGGATTTAGAGACTGAAGTGTCATTAGGGACCATCTAATTCCTCTCATTTTTCCAGAGGAGGGAATTAAGGCTCCTCAGAGGTTAAATGACTTGCCCAAGGTGTAAGCAATAGGTGGTGCCATAGAGCATAGAGCACCAGGCCAGGAGTCAGGAGCTCTTCCTGCGTTAGAATCTGATTTCAAACACTTACTAGCTGTGTGACCCTGGATGAGTCACTTAATCTGGTTTGCCTCAGTTTTCTCATCTGTAAAATGAGCTGGAGAAGGCAACGGCAAACCACTTTACTATCTCTACCAAGGAAACCCCAAACAGGGTCGTGAAGAGTCTGATATGACTGAAACAACTGAACAACATCTTCCTGAGTTCAAATACAGCCTGTATGACCTTGGGCAAGTCATTTAACCCTGTTTGCCTCAGTTTCCTCATCTGTCAAATGAGCTGGAGAAGGACATAGCAAACCACTCTAGGATCTTTGCCAAGAAAACCCCAAATGAGGTCACGAAGAGTCAGACATGACTGGAAAATGGCTGAAATTTGAACCCAGGTCATCAGACTCCCAAAACAGCCTTGCCTTTAATGGGTTAAACTGAAGTGGAGGACTGGAGATGGGAAGGATGTGCCCTGAATTTCTCCATAGCCCCAGAGATATCATTTCCCTTGTCCTTGCAGTTTTCTAGTCTGCCAGCTAATCCTCCTGGGGTCTCTTGAGAAGGAAGGAAGGTTTGAAGGTCATTGGAGAAGGTGGAAGAGGAGGAGGAAAAAGAAGAGGAGGAGGAGGAGAGGAGGAGGAGGAAGAAGAAGAGGAAAAAGAGGAGGAGGATATCCCTAGAAGTCATTCTAGTCTCATCAGGCCTAGGGCAGAAGTGGAAGATGGAACTGGTCCCTATCAACACTCACCTCTCCCAGGTCTCCTTTCAGAGTCCTCGGCAGGGAATCAGGAAATCTAGATCAGCCCCCACCTGCCACTGACTCACTAGGTCATGCTGGTCAAGTTTTCTCCACTATAAAAAGAGAGGAGTGGGCTAGCTGGTCACTGAGGTCCCTTCCAGCTCCATCTCTGTGTTCCTATCTTCCTCTTTTCCCTTCTCTGTTCCTCAGTTCCCCCACTTTTAAAAGTGGCCCAATGTAGAGGAAATGCAGCTAGATTCTATAATTTCTAAACTCTCCTCCAGCTCTGATGTTTTGAGGTTAAGGGTGTTTCTGGAAACAATACCCTACCCCAAAGGAAGTGTTCTATCCCCCACCCCTCTGCGCCGTAGGGGAGATGAAGAGGAAATGAGCCTCCTTCCTGTTTCCAGAGGAAGACAGATGGTTAAGGTGACTCTCTAGAGACTGGGGCAGTCAGGAAAGGCTTACTCCAGGAGTAAGACTTGGGCAGGAACTTAAGGGTGGAAGAAGATACAAAAGGAAAGATCTGGAACTAGAAGGGGGACTAACCCCATCTTGGGCTTTTGCCAAAATAATAACAATGGGCAAAACAAGCATTTCTATGGTCCTTTAAAGCCTGTGAAATATTTAAACTTTCACCATTCCCTGGAGGAGGAAGTGGTGGATGGCAGGAAAGGCTTGAGCTAGGATTCAGAATAACACAACGGACAGGATAATGGACTTTTAGAGTCAGAAGACCTGGGTTCAAATTCTACCTGGGCTACTTTCTACTTGAGTCACCTGACCTTTCTGGGCCTCAGTTTCTCTCTTTGTGAAATGAGGGTTGGATTTCATATTAGATAATCTTTTTCTAAAATTCCTCCCCATTCAATATGCATTGGTTAAACATCTACTAAGTTCCAAGCACAGTTCGAGGGAGGTACTAGATATACAAAGACAAAAGAGAAATCAGTTACTGCCCTCCAGAAGCTTCCACTGGAGGTTGGGGTGGGTGGGGAGAAACAACTGGTTGACCAGTAATGACACACTTAAATAGAAACAGATCCCTAAGAGTCACATACTGACTTTGAATTTTGCTGGCTGAGTGTGACTCTTCTGCGTTAGACAAATAAGTAAATAAATACAAAGTAATTTTGATGGGCAGCTAGGGGGCGCAGCGGATAGAATGCCAGGCCTGGAATCAGGAAGACCTGAATTTAAATCTGAGTTCAGATACTTCCCAGTTGTGTGACCCTGGGGCAAGTCACTTAACCCCGTTTGCCTCAGTTTGCTCATCTGTAAAATGAGCTGGAGAAGGAAATGGCAAACTACTCCACTAGCTCTGCCAAGAAAACCCCAAATACAGTCACGAAGACTCAAACTTGACTGAACAATAATTTTGATGGAGGGGAGCGTGTTTAGGGACATGGAGAGCACCGACAACCAATGGGATGAGAAGAGGCCTGGTGTTGGAGGTAGTAGACCTTGAGCTGTGAGCCTTCAATGGAGATGAACAGAACTGAGGAGGGAAAGTGTGCCTGGCATGGGGGACAGACAGTCTGCACAAAGGCATGGAGCCAGAGGATGGAATCTCCCCATGGAGAACAGCAATGATGGGGTGATGGGACCTGGACCCCTAAAAGGAAAAGAGCATGTCTTTGAAAGCAACCTAGTCTCTGAATTTTCCCATACATTTCAGCAGCCTGGGTCACAGGTGCCTCCACCCAAGGCACTGGGCCCACTCCAGCCCACCTAGATCACCTAATTAGCTTACTTGACATTCCTTTCACTGTCTTACTTGGCCCACCCCAGACTGCTAGCATATAGGGATCACTCCTTAGTCCTGCCTAGATCACCTAATTGGCTACTGGATATTCCTTTCACTTTTGCACCTGGGCCACCCCAGACTATTTAGCACCATCCCTTTTGTCTACAGGCACCAGTCTTCTCCCACCCCCACCCCCACTAAGTTGCAGATTCGCTAGGAACCCTGCCCCCTTCTATTGGCATTACAATATAATTTGCCCCCAATTGTCAGGCTTCAGTGTGTGAATTCATTCCAGGTGGATGTCTGCCCCGCTCCCCTCCCCCTCCCCGACATTTCAGGGTTCCCAGCAATCCCAAGCCACATCAGCAAGAGGGCCAGCTGAGCTGGAATCCAGAACATGTGAATAATAATAACATTCATATAACACATATTATGTCCCAGGAGCTTTGTAAATATTATCTCATTTGATCCTCGTAACAACCCTAGGAAGGAGTTTTATTCCCATTTATTCCCACAGCCCAGGAAACTGAGGCAGACAAAGGTGAAGGATCATACAGCTAGGAAGTATCTAAGGTCAAATTTGAACTCGGGTCTTCCTGATTCTAGGCCCAGCGCTCTAGGCTCCCAGCACTGTGCCACCTAGCTTAAGGGGAGCAGTATGAAATCAATGTGAAAAAATGGGCTGGAGCCAAATGATAAAGGGCTTTCAAGTTTGTGTCTCATCCAGGAGGTGACATGGAGCCACTGGAACCTTCTCATCAGGGGAGCAATTTTTATGACCGTTTTACATGGAAGGAAACTGGTTTAGCTGATGCAGTAGCTGAAGAGGCCTGTACCTACAAAGTACTAATAATGGCTCAGTTCGGTTATTTTTCACTCCTGCCTGACTCTTCATGACCCTTTTTGGAATTTCCTTGACAAAGATACTGGAGTGATTTTCCATTTCCTTCTCCAGTTCATTTTACAGATGAGGAAACTGAGGCAAACAGGGTTAAGTGACTTGCCCAGGGGCACACAGCTAATAAGTGTTTGAGGCCAGACTCTAACTGAGGAAGATGAGTCTTCCTGACTCCAGACCCAGCAATCTATCCACTGTACCACCTAGCTGTCCTAATAATAATGGCTAGCATTTATCATTATCAATTATATTAGTAGCAATAACTAATTATTAATAGCGTGTTATTATTAACTAATTTTATTAGAATTTTATAGATTAAAGAATTTTTCTAACGGACTTCCTCTGCCACAAAGAATGCCTCAGCCCCTCTCCTAGGAGGATACAAGATCATTGACGTGTACTGGATGAGAGAAACCAAGGGATGGGAGGGCACACTGGCCTTATCTCTGCTCTTGATTCATTACGTGATCCTGAGCAAGTTACTTCTCTGGGTCTTAGTTATTATTTTCTTTTAAAAATTGTTAGTATTTAAAAATTCCCAAGTCTATTCCCCTTTGAATCCTTACAATAATCCTGGAAGATTCTCTCCATTTTCTGGATGGGAAAACTGAGAACCAGAGAGGGAAAGGGATTTGCATAAGGAAGCACATTGGTGACCTCAGGAAAGAGGACCTAGGTGTCTTGCCTCTCCTCCCTGATAGGTTTTTCTCTGTGGTCTCCTCTTCTCATCCCCAAGCTCCTCAGACTCCTGGGAGGGAGGACCCAGGGAGCTGGGAAGCTGAGCAGGGAGGGCTCTGGAAAATATTGCTTTTTTAAAAAAAATTTATAGAGGGCTGACTTTGGCCAAAATACCTGGAGTCATGCTCTGCTTCTGAAACATTTTAGTTATTTGTTTAATCTCTAAGTGCTCAGGGCATCTTACTAAGATTCTGAATTATAGTAGAATTGCCGATCCTCGTCCATGGAGGACCATGAAATCACAAGTTTAGACCTTCCCCTGCCCTTCTCCACAACAGTCAGATGCTAAAGAGGAAAGTAGTAGTTGGAGAAAAGGAAAGGGAGTCAGGAATCCACAGGAGATGATTTTTTTTGGGGGGGAGGATCTTTTTTTTGTATTCCTAACATGTAACATGGTGACTGGCACATAGTAGGTGCTTAATGAATGTTTGTTGACTGAGTGACTAACACCCCCCTGGAGTCAGAGATCTATACCAAAGCACAAAGTGAAAGTCACACAGTAATTCAGACAACATAATCCCTCTGAGCTGAACCTGACAAAGTCAAATTGAATGGGTTTCAACCTAAAGTTGTATTCTTGGGTTAAAAGAAAATCTGCCATCGCAATGTAAGATGGGCGTGATGAGGCCCCAGGGACAACAACTCAAGGTGAAGTTATTGGTACATGGATGGATCTGGGAACCCCTGAAAGTAGCTCCTTTGTCTAATGGCCCAGATTAAAGCCCATCTGGGCCTTCCCATTTTGTGTAACTATCACGCATGGGCTCCTGTAATTCCTATACACGAAGTCCACCTTTCAAAGCACCAGGCGCCTTCCTCAGTCACCCGTGCTCTGTATTTTTAGGCTTAACTCTTCCAGAAACACTTTTTATTCATCTAACATCCTTCTCAATGCAAGTATTTTTACTTTTGAGAGAGAAATGTTAAAATGGCCATAGTCCCCCGTGCCTGTGGACATCTCTCTACTCCCAAGACAACAGATGATAACATTCACGCCCATGTTGTCTTCCCCGTTGGTTTTGGACCTCCTGGTGGGCAGGGACTGTTTTTGCTGCTTTGGCACATAGTAGCTGCTTGCTTAATAAATGCTGGTTGATGACTTAACATTCATTCACAGATACCTTGAACAAGAAGAGGAAAAGGAAAGGAAGGGGGCAAGCATTTATGAAGCTTCTATTATGTGCCTGGGAGCTTTACAAACATTATCACTTTTGATCTGCACAATGACCCTGGGAAATAGGTGCTATTATTATCATCCCTATTTTACAGATGAGGAAACTGAGGCAAACAGGGTTAAATGACTTGCCCAGGGTCACACAGCCAGTAAGTGTCCGAGGCTGGATTTGAACTCAGGTCTTCCAGATTCCAGACCCAGTGTTTTGTGCCCCCCTGGCTGCCTCTAGGAAGCTAGAAGTCACAATTATTTTTAATGATATTTTCCCCCCAATGACATGTAAAGACAATTTTTAACATTCATTTTATTGTAAGATTTAAGTTTCAAATTTTTCTCCCTCCCTCCTCCCTAAGACAGTAAGCAATTTTATATAGGTATATAAGTGCAATCATGTGAAACATTTCCATATTAGTCATGTTCACAATTTTTTTTAAATGTTAACATTAGGGCAGCTAGGTGGCACAGAGCCCTGGTTCTGGAGTCAGAAAGACTCATCTTCCTGAGTTCAAATCCAGCTTCAGATATTTACTAGCTGTGTGACCCTGGGCAAGTCACTTCACCCTGTTTGCCTCAGTTTCCTCATCTGTAAAATGTGCTGGAGAAGGAAATGGCAAACCACTCTAGTATCTCTGCCAAAACCCCCAAATGGAGTCATAAAGAGTCAGACAACATGTGAACATTCCAGAATAGTAAATAATAGTAGTCATTTCATCTGGAATTAGAACTACACCATTCTTCCTTTGACCCCTCCTCTCAAGGATAAAAAGGGGCTCCTCCCTATGATCAATATCATAATCCTTTCTAAATGGAAGAAACAGGACACTTCCCTCGAGTGGGTCACAGGCCTACTGCTTCAGGGGATGGGAAGTTGATAATCCAGACAAGACAAGACTACTTTTGTTCTAAATTAGGTTTCCGCCCATAATCCAGTTTCCTTAAGAAAGAACTTTTGTTCTTGACCCTACCCACCTTTCTAAGGGGACCAGTCTGGAAAGGGTTTTGAGACTAGAGAAATATTTGTTTCTTCATATTTCTAGAGGCTAGAGAAACTGAAAGGAAGGTTTTTCCGTATGCTTCCACACATCCTTTATGATTTTTGTTGTTATATTCAGTCATTTTTTTCAGTTGTGTCTGACTCTCTGGGACCCCAGTTTTGGAGTTTTCTTGGCAGAGATACTGGAGTATTTTGTCATTTCCTTCTCCAGCTCATTTTACAGATGAGGAAACTGAGGCAAAGAGAGTTAAGTGACTTGCCTAGGGTCACACAGCTAAGTAAGTGTCTGAGGCCAGATTTGAACTTAGTAAGATGAGGCTCCCTGCCTCCAGGCCCCAAACTCTATCCACCGTGCCGCTTAGCTGCCCCAAAATTTAGGCTATGCAAAAACAGAAGGGCAAAAATAACCACAAAAGATAAAAAAAAAATGTATTTTTAAAAAGTCAGCCTTGAGTTGTCTCAGTTACTCACCATAGTTTCTCATTTTTATTCTTTCTTCTAATCTAGTATTGATTTTATTCTGGACTTTAAAAAAGCCAGTGGAATTATTTGCGCACAAACAGCCAATTCGGAAATGATGACGCCATACTTGCTTCCTGCCCATTAAAATATAATCAGTTTCATTTTTTGTTATGTTATTTAATGCTTGCCACAGTTAGTGCTTCTGACTCTCTTCCTGGACCAAATCAATCAACAAGCATTTATTAAGTGCCTACTATATGCCAGGCACAGTGCTAGGTACTGGGGATACAAAAATTAAAAAATGAAACAATTCCTTTTCTCAAGCTAAGGGGAAACCACATAAACATAGAGAGGGATTCATTATACTCAGGCATGAGGCTCCTGTGCCTTTCACCTCTTTCACTTCTTACTCCTCACCAACATCTTCCAATGTTTTTTGTCCATTCTGCTTTTGAATTAAAATCAGCAAGTATTAAAGTAGGTGTCAATTACATGATTTATTTTTCAAAAGTTTAAAAATTTTGTTGACATTTTTCACCTTACATTTTCAGATAACCCCCATACAATTGTGAGAGCTCTCTTGCAGCATAGTAATATAATTAAGCAAAACTAATAATAGTAACCTCACCTGAAAGTGCATGCAACATTCCACACCAGTAACCAAGCTTTCCCTCCACTCCTGCCCTGTTTTAAAAGTGTTTATTGAGTGAACAAAAATTATTTTCTCTTTCTACCACCTCCTGCCCACTGAAAAAAAAGGGGGAGGGCTGGAGAACAAACATTTAAGCGATGATTATTATTCTTATTAATATTATATTTATTATTATATTATATTACGTTACGTTACGTTATATTACGTTATATTATATTATATGATATGATATTATATTATATTTATTAAGTACCTACTTAATGCCAGGGATAGCTAGGTGGCACAGTGGATGAGTGCTGGCCTGGAGTCAGGAAGACTCCTCTTCTAGAGTTCAAATCTGGTATGAGACACTTACTAGCTGTGTGACCTGGGTAAGTCACTTAACCCTGTTTGCCTTAGTTTCCTTATCTGTAAAATGAGCTGAGGAAATGGAAAACTACTCCAGTATCTGTGAGTAAAACCGCAAAAGGGGTCATGAAAAGCAGGACACAAGTGAAAAATGACTGAACGGCAACGTATGCCAGGTACTGTGCTAAGTGTTTTACAGATATTATCTCATTTGATCCTGAAGACTGCCCTGAAAGATAGGTGGTATTATTTCTTCCATTTTACAGTTGAGAAAACTGAGGCAAACAGAAGTTATTTGCCAAAGGTCACATAGTTAGTGGATGTCTGAAGCTGAATTTGAACACAAGTCTTCCTGACTCTAGGCCCAGAGCTCTATCCACTGCACCAGTTAGCTGTAATAAATATGAATAATCAAACAAAATAAATTTCCTCAACTATTATATGTGTGTGCACACAATATACATATACATACAATATACATATATGTATATATACAATATAGTATATGTATGTACATGGATGTTTATTGTACACATGCATATATAACCATTGAGGAAATTTGTTTGACTATGTGTATTTGTTACTGTTGACCAATGATGAAACGTTATCTATAGTCTGACTGAGATGTGATAGATATAGGGTGCAGTATCCTGTATCTATCACCTCTTAGTCAGGATGTGGATAACATGTTTCATCATCAGTACTTTGGAACCGTGGACGGTCGTTGCACTGATCACAAACAACTTTGAAAGATGTCAATTTAATTATGAGGAAAATATCAAATTTTTATATGATTTTTCTGCCTCTTCATCCATTACAATAGATGTTGGCAGTAAGCCGAAATGATTTTCATGGGAGTCTTTTTCCAAGTATGTATCATAAACATCCCAACAGAAGCTAAGTATACGAGAAACTGATATTGTGCGATGCCTTTGAACCCATGATCAAACCAGCTTTCCGAGCACCCTTATCTGTCATTTCAGCGAGCCATCTTTGGTTTCCTGGGTCTGTTTATAACAGAGCTTCTGAACTTTTTTCTGTCATGGACTTCCTTGGCAGTCCAATGAAGGCTATTGACCCTTTCTCAGAGGAATGTTTTTAAATAATTGAAGGAAAGGCTATATGGCAGTTTCGAGTTAGTGAAAATAAAGATGTAATTTTTTTTTCTCAACCAAATTCGTGGGTCCCCTGAAATCATCCTCGGACCCCAAGGTAAGAACTCGTTGATTTATAGCAAGAGTGTTGGGACTGATAGGATTTTCATTCCTCCAGTAGGGCATCTACTGGTCAGTCACAGAGTAATAACAGGAGTGCTAATAATATCTAGCATTTATATAACACTTTATCATTTGCAAAGTGCTTTTTGCAAATATTATCTCGTTTGACCCTCACAATAACTCTGAGAGATAGGTGCCGTTATCCCCATTCTACAGATGAGAAAACTGAGGCAAACAGGGTTAAGTGACTTGCCCAGGCTCACACAGTTAGTCTCAGGCAGAATATGAAGTCAGGTTTTCCTGACTCCAAAAATCTCACATTTAGAGCACCAATGATTAAATAAATGTTTGTTGTTTAGTCATTTTTCTATTGTGACTTCATGACCCCATTTGGGGTTTTCTTGGCAGAGATACTGGAGCGGTTTGCCATTTCCTTCTCCAGCTCATTTTACAGGTGAGGAAACTGAGGCAAACAGGGTGAAGGCTCCAGGGTCACACAGCTAGTGAGTGTCTGAGGCTGGATTTGAGATCAGGGCAGAGGAGCCTGGTGTTTTATCCACTGCAACACCTAGCTAGTAAATGTTTACAGATGGTCTAATAGCCGTGTGATCCTCCACATCTTCTGTCCTCATCACTGCAGAAGTGCCCTCACACGACTAAGGGCACTTGTATTTATACTCATTTCATGAGTCTCCATGGCCAAAGCATTCATCATCAGATTTCTGGTCTACTGGTAGGTAAAGAGATTCT
Organism: Trichosurus vulpecula; assembly: GCF_011100635.1. Lineage (NCBI taxonomy): Eukaryota > Metazoa > Chordata > Mammalia > Diprotodontia > Phalangeridae > Trichosurus > Trichosurus vulpecula. Next base: position 53,312,546 of record NC_050573.1, on the reverse strand, counting down.
CTCCTTTTGGCTAGCTTGGTTTTCAGCAAGCTGCCTGTTGCTGGACAGGTTCCTTTCCAGTACAGACCTTGCCATAATTGATTCTTCTAGCATGGTCTCCAAGAACTCAAGGTCATTTCCATACCACAATGAGGCATCCTGGGAGAACTTTCGTGCTGTATCTTAGCTATCTGATTTCTTCATATCCCAGTATCCCTTCCTCTGAGAGGCCTCTTCTGATCTCCCCAGTTATGGGTGAGCTCTCCCTCACTTTTAAAATAAATTTGTGTTACTTTGCCTCTGTTTTAAATTTATTTGCCTGCAGACTAATAGCTCAGTGAATAGAGTGCTGGGCCTGGAGTCAGGAAGTCCCGAGTTCAAATCCAGCCTCAGACTCTTACCCTTGGCAAGCCACTTACCCTTGTTTGCCTTAATTTCCTCATCTATGAAATGAGCTGGAGAAGAAAATGGCAATCCATTCTAGGATCTTTGCCAAGAAAACCCCAAATGGGGTCACAAAGAGTCTGACATGACTGAAAACAACTAAACAATGTATAGATAGATATCTATATTTTCCTATATATTATTTCAAATTATATATAATTATATATGTGTGTATGTATTCCTCTGGAATAGTGGTGGGTCATTACTTACATTGGTCAAGTTCCTAAGTGTTTCAGAGTTGTTCGTCCTTACAGTATTGTTGTCACCATATAAATTGTTCTCCTGTTTCACTTCACTTTACGTCAGTTCATACAATTCTTCCCAGGTTTCTCTGAAATCACACCTTTCATGACCTTCAGATTTTTAAGGATTTTAAGGATAGTGGTCTTATCAAAACTTTTGTATCATTCTCAGTAAGAAGGGTATTCTTCACATAGGAGGTACATAATACATTTTTGTTGAATTAAATTGAATTTGAAAAGGGCCAATGGTTTTTAATAAACTGCAAACTCAGTATGAGCCAACAATGGGATGAAACAACCAAAATTCCCAATTCAGTCTTGGTCTGCATTATAACAACCATAGTGTCCAAAGCTAGGGAGATGATGGTCCCATAGTCACACTACACAGAATCATAAGATCATAGATTTAAGAGACCTTCTAGGTCATGGGTTAATATCGGCTATAAATTGACCTGAGAGATAAAGTAGTTCAATTAATCCATTTTATAATAATAGCAGCGAGGAGGTGGGGCAGTGGATAGACTGCCAGACCTGGAGGCATGGAGACCTGGGTCTGACACTATTAGCTGTGTAACCCTGGGCAAATCACTTAACCTCTGCCTGCCTCAGTTTCCTCACCTGTAAAATGGGGATAATGATGGCACTCATCTCCCAGGATTTCTGTAAGGATCAAATGAGATCCTATGTGGAAAGTGCTCTGTTGACCTTAAAATGAAAGTGCTATATAAAAGTTAATCATTATTAAATGCCTTATAACCCCAGGCAAGTCCCTACAAGTTTTGAGTCTGTTTTCATTGTCTGTAAAATGAGAATTATTATATCTGTAATTGCTACCTCATAAGGTTGTCATGAAGTTCAAATGAGATAATGTCTGTAAATTGTTTTGTAATAAGGATAGGAACTGGACCTGTCATTCCAGAGGAGTCTTCCTGACTCCAGGCCCAACACCCTACTATATACTTCATCACCTGTCACTTTTTCAGTAGGCCTGCCCTAAAGCACGTGATTAATAAATGTTTATGGAATGACTGATTCTCATGGAAATGATCTTAAGACAAGTTGTGATCTTGCTGTTATCATTTTATATGTAATACTCTAATACTAATTCTATTAATTTAGTCGTATTAATTTGATATAATTTAAATCAATTTTAATATTCTTCTGTTAAATCTGATAGCTAATAATCATAATTATTGCCTTTATTTAATACACCAAACAAACTGCTTTCTGTAGTTGAATAAAAGAATCAGGATATAAGTTCTTTCTCTGTGGGCTCTGATGAAGTAGATTCCTCATCCTCAAACCCCAGCCTGTTCCCACAGGATTCTCAATGTTTCTGCTAGGTCTCTCTGCTGTGAAGCTTTTCATTCCATGGACCTTGAAGTCACGTAGACCTGAGTTCAAATCTAACCTCAGACACTTACTAGCTGGGCAAGTTGCTTAACCCTGTTTACCTCAGTTTCCTCATCTGTAAAATGAGCTAGAGAAGAAAATGGCAAACCACTGCAGTATCTTTGCCAAGAAAACCCCAAAGAGGGTCACAAAGAGTTGGACACAGTTGAAATGACTGAAACAATAATAATTTGGAGAATATGGTATAGTGATATCTTGGAAAAATTTTGTTCTCCTCCTTATGGACCAATGCTATATTGAGGCAATTTTAGGGAAGAGTTTCATCTGTGATAATGGTCTGATTCCAGTACAGTCTGTTAATCGAGTTCTCTTGGATATTTTGAGTTCTGTATGTTTAATAACGGGATTTGTCATCTGTCAGTCCCAGAAAGATAGTGACCTTCTGATGAATAATTCTAGCCCCCAGGTCACGTCTAGCTCAGTAATTACTAGTATTATTGTGATAATTATTATCTTCATTACACCATTCTCTCTCTTTCAGAGAATTAGGTGGGGCTGTCTCCAAGTATTTGGAGAGCCCTTACAGAGAAAAAGGATTACACTTGTTCTATCTGGCCCTCGGGGCCAGAGCTGGTAGCAATGGTGGGTGGGAGTGGGGCAGGAGGGAGAGCTGAGAGTTTCAGAGAGGCCCATTGTGTCTGGCTATCAAGAGGAACTTTACAACAGTCAGAGCTGTCCAAAACTGGAATGGATTGATTGTGGAGATACTTAAACTAAGGCTAGATTTAGGACTGTGGATCAACAAGCATTTATTAAGAGCCTACTGTAGCACAGGGTAAGCATGGGGATATAAAGAAGGGCAAAAACAGTCCCGGACCTCAAATAGCTCAGAGTCTGTTGGGGACAGCAGCATGCAAACAACTATATGCAAACAAGATAGACACAGGATGAGTTGGAGATAATCAACCTGAGGGCAGGCACTGACATTGACAGGGGCTGGGAAGGGCTTCTTCAGAAGGTGGGATTTTAGCTGGGATGGTAAGGAAGCCAGGGAAGCTGGGAGGTAGAGATGAGGGAAAGAATTCCAGACATGGTGGGAAGGGGCAATCGCTGGAAATATTTAATCCTGCGTAGGAAAATTGGAACACTAATGCATTGTTAGTGGACTTGTGACCCGATCCTATCATTCTGGAGAGCAATTTGGAACTACACCCAAAAGGCAATCAAACTGTAAATACCCCTTGATCTAGCATAGCACTAGTAGGTCTGTATCCCAAAGAGATCATGAAAAAAGGGAAAGGGCCCACATGTACAAAAGTATTTATAGCAGTTCTTTTTGTGGTGGCAAAGAATTGGAAATTTAGAGGATACCCATCAGTTGGGGAATGGCTGAACAAGTTGTATATGAATGTAATGGAATACTATTGTACTATAAGAAATGACAAGCAGGAAGATTTCAGAAAAACCTAGAAAGACGTATACAAACTGATGCAAACTGAAGTGAGCAGAGCAGAAGACGGCAGCATTGCGAAATGATCAGTTATCATTGACTTAGCTCTTCTCAGCAATGCAACGAAGCAAGACAATTCCAAAAGAGTCATGTTGGAAAATGCCCTTCACATCCAGAGAAAGAACTGATGGAATCTGAATGCAGATCCAAGCAGACTATTTTCACTTTCTTTATTTTTGTTCATGGTTTTTTCCTTTTGCAAACTGTAATTTTTTTTTTGCAAACTATTTCTTCTTTCACAACATGACTAATATGGAAATGTTTTACATGATTGTACATGTATAACCTATATCAGATTGCTTGGTGTCTTGAGGAAGCGGGGGACAAAAAATTTGGAACTCAAAATTATATTTTAAAAATGAATGTTAAAAATTGTCTTTACATGTAATGGGAAAAATAAAATATTATTTAAAAAAAAAGAAAGAAAATATTTGATACTGGAAGCAATAGGAAGCCACTGGAGTTTATTTGAGTAGGAGGGTGACATGGTCAGATCTGTGATCTGAGAAGATCAATTTGGTGACTATGTGGAGGATGGACTGGAGTGCAGAGAGACTGGAGGCAGTGAAATCAGCTAGCAGGCTGTTGTAATTGTCCAGGCATGAGGCCACACAACCTGGATGGTGGCAGCGTCACAGAGAAGGGGGCATATCAAAGAGATGTCTAATGGAAGTACCCTAAGGATCCACCACCTTCTTTTAGTTAATTTAAAAATTATTCTTGCTTTTTATTCTGAACATAAACCCCAAATGAAGTAGCCAGTTGTGCAGTGGTAGAGACCCCTGTCTAGGCAGACCTAGAGTCAGGAAGACGTGACCTCAGATACTAGCTGACTCAGATACTTACTATCTGTTCTACCTCAGTTTCTTTATCTTTAAAATGGGGAAGCTGATAATAGCACCCAGGGTCATTTCAGGATCAAATGAGTTAATATGTGTAAAGCAAAAATTTTCTTCTTTCTGTTCTTTTCTCTCCATTAAAAAAAAAAAGGATGCCTCAAATTGCCTTCTTTTTATTTTGCTCCCCAATCCTCATCTGGGCTTGCCTCTTACCCCTGCACCCACACTGGAAACAAGAAAAACAAAGCCTTTGCAACAAATGAGTAATCTAATAAAACAAATTTCCACGTTGGCTGCTGACCTCTTCACTTGAGGAAACTGAGGCAGCGAAAATGACACAGCAAGCCAGTGCCAGGAGATATTAAAGACATTGCTATTTGAATATGTTGGACCCTTTGAGGTCTCAGGGATTTTTTAACTCCTTGCTCCCCTTTGGCTAAGTCTCTTTCCCCATTCTGGGCCTCAGTTTCCCCCCTCTGTAAAATCCTGCAGAGAGATGAGCCTATCCCCATGATAGGCTCCCTGGGACCCGGGTACAAAGGGATATTTGCAGGCTCTAAGGGAGGATAGACTTTCCGCGGGGTGGGGAGGGGGTGCGCTTTGAGGGGTAGGGGCTGGGATGGGCAGTGGGCAGGCTGTAGTGATGGCTGGTGGCCGGCAGGAGGCGGCGTCGCACCGCTCCCGGGCCCCGGCCCAGCCCCAGCCCCAGCCCCAGCCCAGCCCAGCCCAGCCCACCGCAGCTCAGCCCTCCCCCGCGCGCGCTCGCTAGCTCCCTCGTTCCGTGCCTCCGCCCGCCCCGGACAATAACAGCGCTCCTTCTCCTCCCCTCCCTCCCCTCCTCTCCCGGCTGCGATGCCTCGAAGCCTCCGCCTGCCCCCGCCCCCGCGCCCCGCATCCCGGACCAGCCCCGCGCCCCTGCGCTAGCCGGCGGGGAGTGAGGGCGCAGCGGGCGCGGGGGGCACCTCGGGCGCCGGGAGATCTCGGCTCTGGCTCCTCCCCGCCGCTCTCCACCTGGGCCCGGCCGCCGCCGCCGCCCCCGCCCCGGGGGCCCAGCCCTCAGCCCCCGAGGCTGCTCCCCCCTCGCCCCACCCTCCCCCAGCCCCTCCCTGGCCGCCACTGCCTCCTCCTCCCCCTCCTTCTTCTTCTTCTCCTCCTCCTCCTCCTCCTCCTCCTGCCAGCCTCAGACGCCCGGACTGCGGGAACCATGGAGTGAGTAGCCGGGGTCTGGGGGTGTTGGGGATCTGGAGGTCTAAAGGCTGGAGGATCTGGGCTTTGGGGGTCCGGGTCCTGGGGTGTCTTAGGGCCGGGGTGGTCTGAGGGTCCGGCAGCTAAAGGTCTGGAGCCGGGGGCCCGGGCGCTTTGGGGCGGAGGGTCCAGGAACCGGGGGTCGGTCTGCAGACCGAAGGCTTGGAAGCCCGGAATCTGAGGCTCCGGGCGTGGGGGCCCGTCACCCTCCCTCAGTGGTGAAAGGGCCTGCTATAATAACCTGTGTCGGCTTCTAGGGGCTGGGGCTGTCAGTGGCTAGCCCCACCCCTTGTCGTCTGCCCCCATCGCACCCCTGAGAGGTGGGGGGAGATGAGGGGCTTCGAGAGCTTGGGCTGGAAGGCTTCCCGCAGGTGGTGGTGGGCCTGGCCTCCCGGATATAGCCCTTCTCCCGCCTATGCCCCTGGAAGATGCTGCCTAAAGGTGGGGAAAGCGATGCAGGCGGCTAGACTCTGCTCTGGGCCACATCCTCATTAATACTCAAGGGCAGGGCCTGCCCCCCCCCCCCAATCCCCCACCAGGCACAGGTGTTCTCAAAGGCAGAGAGACTAGACAGGCTGGGCCGCAGGGGCTCTTGGGGAAGGGGAGGCTTGGAGGTTCTGCAGTCTTAGACCTTTAAAACCAAGATCCCTCCCCCCTCCATTCTCAACCCCATCCTCATCCCCATCTCCATCCCCATCTCCATCCTCACCATTCCCCATTAAGTTGTGGTCTTACTCCTCCCCATCCTTCCTCCTAGAGTCTAGAGCTAGCTCCCTTCCTGAGAGCTCTGACCATAAAGTCAGGAGTTCCTCTCCCCTTTTCCTGCCTCCCCAAAAGTGCCATGGGCTAACACACACCCCCTCTCCCCTTCGTGGCAACATACCATGACCCCTCCCACAGCCCGGATTCCTCTCAGGAGTAAATGCTTGTTAATTCACGGGCAGCCTCTTCCCCATCGGTCCTCATAGAATGATGGCCACCTCCTCATCACTGCTGAGAGAACCATTGGCTAAATCCCTCCCTCATGCTTTCACGTAGAGCCACAGACTAATCTCTTCCCACTCTCCCCCTACCCCATTGTCAGTCAACCACATAAAGCGCCTACTATGTGCCAGGAACAGTGCTAAGCACTGGGGATTCAAAGAAAGGCAAAAACGTGGGCTCTTCGCTCGAGGAACTCACATCCTAATGGGGAAAGACAACATGAATATACAGAGTAGGGGGCTGTGGGGTATGGGGTCATCCCAAAAGGAAGGCACTGGGGGGATGGGAAGGAGTGGGAGACGAGGATAAGTCTCTTGTAGAAGGTGAGATTTGAACTGAGGCTTACAGATTTAAGAGCTTGAAGGGACCCTCAGAGGCTGCTTAGTGCATCTCTCATGTTTTACAGAGAAAGAAACTGAGGCCAAGAGAGGTGCTAGGCCCCCCTCCCCCCCCCCATGGGTTAGTTCTCTCTCCTTGTCTCCCTCTGATGGTATTTCTACTTAGAGAACAACAGGCCAGCCCCTTTCAGGTTTAAGTGGTGGCCCTTCTCCCTAGGAAGCCCCTTTAGAAAGGCTTGCTCCCCTGCCCAATGCCTCTGGGCATTTCTCTAGGAACCTGTATCCTAAGGTGTGTGGTGCCTTGAGCTCCCAGGTTTTAGGAAGGCACTTTGGGATCTCTGGCTAAACCACAGTCCCATCCCAGCAAACCTAAATCTCTGAGAGTGGTGCTGTAACTTGAAAGTCCAGAAATGTGGGTTCTGCCTTGCCTTGCCCCTAAATTTCTGTGTGATCCTTTTTCAATCAGGGCCTCAGTTTCCCTCTCTGTAAAATGAGCTGCTGTATCTCTGAGTTCCTTTCCAGATCTGAGTTGGTGATTCTAGGAACCTTCTCTAGTCCTCTTACCCCATGACTAAAGAGGCCCCACCCTCGGCTTTGCTTGAAACTTGGCCCCTTTTGCTTTAGAAACTCCTGACAAGCAGACAAAGCCCTATCCCAGAGGGAACCCAGCCCTGAGCCTTGGGGCCCTGGAGGGAGAGGGCAGCCCAACCCAGTCTCATCTTTTCTTCCCTTGTTTATCTTGGGGCTTGCTGAAAAAGTCATCCAGAGGTCCCAAAGTATGGCTGAGCTGAGACCTACAGAGAATTTGGTATAGAGCCCCTACCTTAGCTCAGTGCCCAGTACTGAGCCAGCCTTTGCTGGGATGCAAATTTAGTTATGTTGCATATTTAAGAAGTGTTTGTATTTCCATTCCACACCTTGGGACATAGATTCAGCCCCAACCCTGCCTTCAGGGAGCTTACAGTCTAATAAGGGGGATTTCAAATGCACACCAGTTAAATTATATTAGGAACAAAAGAGACCCAGACAAAGAACTCCAGGGAAATTTGAAGAGGAAAGAAGCTTTCAGGTGGAGGGCAGGGTGGCATCAGAGAAGGCTTCAAGGAGGAGATGGCAGGTGGCATCTGAACTGGTGTTGGAAGAAGAGAAAGATTTCAACAGGTGATAAGGGGGAGGGTAGACATTCCAAGCAAGGGGGCTGGTCTACATGATTGAACCGAGACTTAAGGATAGAATGAAATCTGGGAGGCATCCGGTTTGGCCAGAACTTAGTGTGTGAATGAGAGCCAAATTTAAAAAAAAAAAGGCCACACAGGTAGATTGGATCTAGAGTTTGAAAGGTATTCACTGCTCTGCTGAGCAGTTTGGATTTTGTTTTGGAGGTACTAGGGAGCCCTCGAAGGTTTTGGACTAAAATACTGACATAGGAAGGGTATTTTGGTATCGGGTGAAGGATGGTCTTGGAGAAGAGGGGGACCAACAAAGATCCTGTACATAGGGGGCTTACTGTCCACAGATGATGAGACCATTTCTGGAAGGAGGGAACACTACTGGCCCGGTTGCAGGAAACATGGGGGTAGCAATCTTGAAAGGCTTCTTCTCTTGCATGACATTTGAACTGGGTCTAGAAAGAAAGTTAAGAGATTTCAACCAGTAGAGGTGGGAGGAATATTGGGCATCTGTCATAGGAGATAGAAATGAGATCAGCTGGAGAGATGGGCTGGAGCCTTTCATTCATTCATTAAAGCACACAGCTCTGAGCGTGTCCATGAACACAGAAGATAAAAGCATCATGGGCTCCTAGAGCCCAAATGAGAAGATACCCCAGGAATGGGAGCATAGTGCCAGGGGCGCTATCAATCATTATTATTATTGGGGGAGTTAGTCACTATCAATTATATCCATAATCCTTTGGAAAGTGTTTTGTAAACCTTGAAGAGAAATATGTGGAAATATATTAATAAATATATGAATATGAAAGGCAGCCTGGAAGAGTGGAATTTGAGCTGACCCCGGGGCCAACAAGATGAGGGATCAGGTCCTATCCCTGTTGTATACTAAATGGCTCTGTGACCCAGCTTGAGTCACTGAACCTCTCAGTGCTCTAGACCTCTCTCTACAAGGTGCTAAACCTGTATTGGCAAGGGGAGTTTTCTCTTCTGGGAGTTCCCTGTGCCAGTGAAATCCCAGGGCCAGTCCCTACCCTTCTATCCCTAAATCTCTATATAAAGACTACCTATTTTATCATTGGATGCTTTATACATCAGTCAGCAAGCGTTTATTGGGTACTTGCTGTATACCAGGCACTGTTAGGCACTAAGCATGCAGAAATAAAAGTGAAACAGTTCTGGGTTTACATTCTAAATGGGGAGACAGTCCTAGCTAGACATACAGGTACAAAGTAAGCAGGGCTGGGGGGACCAGATGATGTGTCTTTGATTGGGAATTGAGAAATTTGGGTTTTAAAATCTGTCCCTGCCTGGTTTTGTAACCCTGGGCAAGCCATCTGACCTTTCAGAATTTCAGTTTTCTCACCTGTATAACAGGAATGTTTAGTCTTTAAGCACAGATTGTTCTCCATCCCTCCTCATGTGTGGAATGCTCTTCTCATCTCCAATCCATTTTTGCTTTTCTTTGTACCATCAGCACTTTGTAACACCTTAGCACTTGGCACACAATAGGCCCTAAATAAATGCTTGTTGATTTGCTTGGCCTCTTGGAACCCCTAGCTCCCTTCTAGGCTCAACTTCTGCCACCTCCTACAAGAAGCCTTTTCTGAGGCAATTTATTAACGCTTTTCCTCTACACTCCACTGCTGTGAATTCATTTTTTTCCTGTCTACCTACATGTACTTATATGTAAATCTGACTCTTCAGCCTCCAAAAATGATGTAAGCCCCTTGAGGGCTAGTAGGATTTTATTCTTGTCTTTGTATCCTCAGCTCCTAGTATAGTGCCTGACAAACTATTGGTCCTTAAAAACTCTTTGTTTGGTAGAGTGGAAGAGAGAACAGTTGGAGGGAAGTGATTACTATCTTCCCCTATCTGAAGTGAAAAGAGGAATAATGATAAGTTTTTGAGTATAACCTTGTGTGTGGTGTTGTGGGGTATGTGGGTGTGTCTCTCTGTGTCTGTGTATCTGTCTGTGTGTGCATTATTAAGAGTAATGCAGGAAGAGGTTGCCAGGGGAAGGATTTCAGTTTGAAATAAGGAAGAGCTCCACATATTTATCTTTCAATGTTGTGTAGTGTTGTCTTATCTCTGCTAGACCTGAGCTTCTGGAGGTCAGGGGCTGTTTCTCTGTGATCTCACCCTGAGCCTTTAATATTTATTGAACTACATAGAATCAAAGCAAGTGAAAGTCAAGAGACCTTAGAAATCATCTAACTTATCCAGCCAACCCCTGGATGACCTTTGGGCTCCAGGAGGCCCTTTGAAGGCAGGTGCCTTTTTGGTTTTTGTCTCTGTATGCCCAGTAAGAATAGCATATATTTGTAGAGTACTTCATATACATTATCTCCTTTGATCCTAACAATGATTCTGGGGAGGGAGGTGTGATTATTACCTCCATTTTACAGATGGAGAAACTGAGGCTGAGAGCTGTTAAGCAATTTTTCCTGAGTGACCCAACTAGTGAGTCCGAGGAAGCATCAGAACTCAGACCTTCCTGATTTCAAGTCCAGTACTCTATCAACTGTGCTACCTAATTGCTCATTTGGAGTATACTAGCAATGTGTCATTTTTCAAATCATGTCTGAGACCTCATGACCCCATTTGGCGTTTTCTTGGCAAAGATATTGGCATCGTTTGCCATTTCCTTCTCCAGCTCATTTTACAGATGAGGAAACTGAGGCAAACAGGGTGACGTGACTTGCCTAGGGTCACACAGCTAGAAGTAACTAGAAGTGGATTTGAACTCAAGAAGATGAGTTTTCTGACTGCCACTCTGGCCCTTTATCCACTGTGCTACTAGAATCAGTAGTAGATGCTTAGTGCATATTTTTTTGAATAGATAAGAGACTGAGGTGAGGAAGATTGTAGCTTCAGGAGGCCACCACAATAGGCAGGCTCATGGGCTACAGGGCTAGCTGCCTTGAGACTAAGGGAGTGCCTTGTCACGGAAGCTGGTGACCTTTCTGTCAGGGAGGCTGCTGTAATCAGTCCAAGTTACCCTTCAAATGATCAACATTTGTTAATTAATTAGGTGCCATATTGGAGAGAGTATGCACCCATATTAGTAAAGGACAGATTATATAAAGTAAAAACACAAAAGTAATTTGGAAGGGATGGAGAAGGTTCCAATGTCTAAGGGCATCCCGGGGCCAGGCTTCCTTCAGACTGAGGTGTTTGAACCAGGTTTTAAAAGAAAGAAGCTCAGGGTTCTAAGGGTCCTGAGTGAGGACAGCGTGTATATTCCAAGCATGGGAGGCAGCTCGAGCACGGAGACAGGAGTTGGAGCTCTCTCTCCCGTATAGAAATAGCAAAAAGGCCAGTTAATGTGTAACAGTCTGGAAAGGTCAGCTGGAGCCAGGGCATGGTGGGCTTTGAACTCCAGGCAGAGGAGTTTGCATTTTATCACGGCAGCAGTACAGAGCTTTTTGGTCAGGTGGTGACACAGTCAGAACTGTGCTTTGGGGACATCGCTTAGGGGACCATGGCTGGAGAGGGATTGGAGGCTGGAGGCTCCAGAGGGGTTAGCAGTAGGCCAGTCATGAGGTCCTGAGCTAGGATGGTAGCCATTGAGGGGACAGAGAAGGGGAAAGAGAAGAGAAAAGTCTGTGGCCCACTGGCCTGCAGGGGCTACTAAGTTCTGCTCCTTAAGTACCTACTATGTCAGGCAGTAGGCGTGCAACACCAAAAAAACACCTACTATGTGCCAGCCACTGGCCACACAATCCCAAATAAGCACCTACTATGTGCCAGCCACTGGGCATACAAAAGCCAAATAAGCACCTATTATGTGTCAGACACTGGGTACACAATGCCAAATAAGCACCTACTATGTGCGAGGCACTGGGCATACAAAACCAAAAGTAAAACAGTTCTTACCTTCAAGGAGCTCACTGGAGCCTTAGAGCCGCCATGGTGGGGTAGGCAGAGTATATGTCTTGGTGGCAGGAAATCTTGGGTGTAAATTTCATCTGCCACATTTACTGGATGGGCCTGGACTCCAGTGGAACTGCTCTTAAATCTAGCCTCAGATACTTGCTAGATCTGTGACTCTGAGCAACTCACTTAACCTTTATTTGCCTCAGTTTTCTTATCTGTAAAATGGGGATAACATTGGCACCTCCCTGCTTAGCGCAGTGCCTGGCACATAGTAAGTGCTATGTAAACGTTAGCTATTATTACTTATCCACTGTTTGCCTCAATTTTCTCGTCTGTAAAATGGGGATTCGGGGCAGCTAGGTGGTGCAGTGAGTACAGCACCAGCCCTGGAGTCAGGAGGACCTGAGTTCAAATCCAGCCTCAGACACGTGACACACTTACTAGATATGTGACCTTGGGCAATTGTCTTGCCTTTCCCCCTCTAAAAAAAAATGGGGATAACGTTAGCACCTACCTCCCGAGGTTGTTGTAAAAACCAGATGAGATGATAACTGTGAAGTGTTCAGCACAGTGCCTGGCACCTAGTAAGCGCTATATAAATGTCAGCTATTATTATTAGTTGTATGACCCTGGGCCAGTCACTCCCCTTCCCTGGGCCCCAGAGGTTCCTCATCTGTCAAACGAGGGAGTTGGACAAGGTGACCTTTGAGGCTCCTTCCTGCTCTAGACCTTGGCCCCTGTGTTCAAGGTTGTACTGAATTCCTCTCTCTGATCTCCCCCAGCATTAACTTTCTGTGACTTCATGTGGTTCAACCAGCATTAAAATTCCAGAGGACTCTTCTCTCTACCAGCCTTCCTGGTTATCAACAAGGCTATTAGAGAGACAGATGACACAGATCATTATGATATACAACGTTACATAATAAATGCATCACTGAAGTTCAAAATGCTATGTGAGGTCCTAGGAGAAGGTTATTGCCTAAGAGGCAATCCTGGAAGGCTTCCTGATAGAGGTGACAGTAACCCTAGATTTTAAAGGCCAGGTAGTAAGGAAGGGGGAAGAGGTATTCCAAGCATAGAAAAGAGTTTGAATAAAGGCAGTGGACTGGTGGGGGCTGAGAGAGAGACCCCGTTTTGCCACAATGAAGAGTGGTGGAGGAAAATATGAAACTGGAATAAAATTTAAGTCCTTTCAGTTGTGTTCAACTCTTCATGACCCAGAGATATTGGAGGGATTTGCCATTTCCTTCTCCAACTCATCTTACAGATGAGGAAACTGAGGCAATCAGGCAGGGTTAATGACTTACTTGCCCAGGGTCACACAGCTAGTGAGTGTCTGAGGCTGGATTTGAACTCAAGAAGATGAGTCTTCAGACTTCAATCACTGTGCTCTTATGCACTATGGCACCACCTAGCTGCCCCTGAAAATAAATATAGGGTGATAATTTTTTTTGTCAATTTTTAAAATTTTTCACTTGAATACAAAATGAGAAAAGAAAAAAAATGGCCATGTAGCAGACTATAAGAGAGAATTCAGTATAAAATAATACATTTCCATTTCAAGAAAACCTATATGATAACTATTACTCATTATTTTCAAAGCTTCCCAGCTTTTCTTTAATCCCCTGTTAGTTTTCCTGTTTTCTGCTGTACACTTTCTATTTTATTTTTTTCCCCTCCCAAAGAAGGCTCTCTTGTCTCTCTCTCTGTCTCTCTGTCTCTTTCTCTCATTAGCACCTACCTACCACTCAGGGTTGTAAAAATCAGATGAGGTAACATACACACACATGCATATATACACATGTACACACATACATAGATATCTATACGTATATGTAAAACCATACTATGCTTATCTCCTGTATCTGTTTTTCTTGAGGTAGGTAGCATGTTCCTTCATAAGTCTGTCTTTCCGTATTTTTCATCATCATTTCCTACACCACAGTAACATTATTTTTTGGATTCCAACTGTATAGAATCTTTGAGATTTATCTGGGCATTTATAATAGTGAGAATGCCTTGGTTGCTCAAAGGTATTCTTTAAACAATACTGTGATTACTGTATACAGTGTTCTCTTGGTTCTGCTCATTTTGCTCTGTTATTTCTTGTGGCACTCTCTCCATGCTTTTCTGAGATTATTGACCTCATCATCTCTTAAAGCAGAGTAATATTCCATCATGGGCATATACCACAACTTGTTCAGCCGTTCCTCAGTTGACAGGCATCCCCACAATTTCCAGTTCTTTGCCACTACAAAGAGAATTGCTATAAAATATTCTAGACGAGGTAGGTTCTTTTCCATTTTGGAGTGTTTGCAAAGTACTTTACCCACATTATCTCTTTGGAGTCTTAGAGCAACAGGTCTAGAAGCAAGTCAAATAGTCCACCAACTGTCTTATTTTACAGATGAGAAACTGAGGTCCAGGACAGTAAGTTGACATGTTTAAGGTCATGTATTTAGTAAGCACTAGTGTACTTCCTCCCCTGGACCAAAGTGCATTTACAGATAAAGTAAGGCGCAGAGACTTCCAATAGTCTCCCTGCTAATGGTTGGTTGTAGACCTTTAATGGCAGGCAGTGGAGTTTAAATTGGCCTCTTGAAGCAACTGGGAGCCCTCGAAGGTTCTGGAGGCAAAAGACTGGATCCTTCTTAGGTGAATCCTGTGCAAGTGACTCAGACAAGTTAACAGTCTGGAAGCATCATAGGCAAGATATGAACCCAGATCCTCTGATTTGAGAAGCACCCGCTTTTCACTGTACTTTGGACGAGGCCTAGCCTCTCTGGGATGGCAATTTCCTCATCTGTAATTATCCAGTTGGGGCGGCTAGGTGGCACCATAGAGCGACAGGCCTGGAGTCAGGAAGGAAGATTCCTCTTCATGAGTTAAAATGTGGCCTTAGACATGAGGTGTGTGATCTTGGACAAGTCACTTAACCCTGTCTGCCTCAGTTTCCTCATCTCTAAAGTGAGCTGGAGAAGGAGATGGAAAACCATTCCAATACCTTTGCCAAGAAAACCCCAAAAGGGGTCAGGAAGAGTTGGACGTGTCTGAAAACTGAACAGCAACAAGTATGCAATTATAGGCTTTGGGCTGGGAGGCGTAGTGGAATGAAGGGTAGGGATTATTCTGGCTTTGCTCTTGTGCAAATCCCTGCCCTTTTCTAGGCCTTAAAAAAGTTTTCTTAAGGCTTACTTCCTCCAGGAAGTCTTCCTAGAGTTTATCCAGAGCTCCTGGCTAAGGGACAGGAACTGACCTCAGTCCACCCCCTTGCTGTTGGGTCCTGCCAGAAGGAGAAGCCCCATAAATTAGTGTAGAATGAATGAAGACCCCACCCCACTGGCTGGAGACCCATTTCAGTCCCAAGTCAAGAACATCCCCATCTGAACTTGGCTTTAAATTCTGGTTCTACTGTTTAGGTGCTGGGCACATCATTGTCCCTTTTTGGGTCTCAATTTTCCCATCTGTAAAATGAGAGGGTTGTATTAGCCCAGACACTCGACCTTTTTTGTGTCCTGGGTCCTTTTGACAGTCATTCTGGTGAAGCCTACGGACTTCTTCTCAGAATCATGCTTTTAACATGCATAAAATAAAATATATGATTACAAAAGAAACTAGTAAAATTGAAATACAGTATCAAAGTATTTTAAAGCAGTCCACAGAGTCTGGGCAAAGACTCCCTGGGCTGAGGGCTCCCTTGTGAGGTTCCAGGCCTTCCAGAGCAGGCTAGTTCCTGGAATCAGGTACCGCAAAGGGAAATCCTTCTTGAGGGATGTTCTCTGTAACAGTGGAAATGTGGTGGATGTCTGCAGGGCTGTGGGCACCGGGACTCCTGGGTGTCCCTGCCAGGAAACAGGATTGAGCGGCAAGTCTCCTGCCTTCTGGTAAGAGCTTGGGCTCCTCAGCCTGGTGGAGAGCTCCCCAGTAGCAGACATTCCCCACCCCCCTCCCCAGCCTCCTTAGTCAGGTCTATCCCAGGTCCAGGCAGCTGTTTCCTCTCAATAATTAACATAGGAATGTGCCCAGATTCTCCCCTCGTGCCCAGAGTCCTTTCTCCCCCTCTGCAGAGCCAGCCTCCCTGAATGAGGGGCTGGCCCAGGGCAGCCTGGCTCCCTCCTGGGCTTGGGGCTGGTCTGAGCCAGAATAGCCCCTTCCAGTCCCCACCCACCCAGCTGAGTGACCTTGGACATATTACACAACTTTTCTGGGTGGTTTTCAATTTGGACTCAGTCAGCAGTCAGCACAGGCCCTCCCTCCATTCCAGGGACTTTCACTGGGTAAAAATAATAGAATGTGAGAGATTTAAGAGCCCAGAGGGACTTTCAAAGTCAACAAAGGGAGCTGTTTATTATCATCACCTACTATGTGCTTTACCACCTACTGTGTGCTGAGTGCTGGGGATATAAAGAAAGGCAAAAACTGCTCCCAATCTACAAACCTACAAACAGGGTCCTCAGAGATGATCTGCTCCAAGCCCCTCCTTTTACTATTAGGGAAATTCTTCATTAAAGACTAAGCTGGACCTTCAGCTGGTGGGATGGGCTGGAGCTCTTGATTCATTCATTCCTTCCTTCATTCATTCATTCAGTAAACATTGATCAGGCTCCACCCTCTGGCTAGGGCATGGGGAGCAGCCCAGGGCACCCATCCCTGCCCCTTGGGACCCCCTTCCTGCTAATCTCTGGGGAGACTTCTTGGAGGAAGGTGAACTTTGAAGAGATAGGCTTAGCTTGTAACAGAGTCTTGCCTCCAAGTTCACCAGCCTTTGAGCCCAGACCTGGAGCCTCCCAGTCTAGGGTGGGTGGGTTCAGGCCAGGGCGCTGCTCAGGAGTGGCCTGAGTGGGGAGTGTAGCCTGCTGGGAGAAGAGGTTCTACTTCTCTAGCTCCTTGGCGTTCTCTTTGCTGGGGGGAGGGGACATGGGCGGGGCTGGGTGGAGGCTGGGGGAGCAGCTGTGGGGCGGGTCCTGAGGCTAACCCATCCCCCCACCTTCTCCGTGGGCTGCTCCCTCTCCCCCGCTCCTGGGTAATCGCCGTTGTCATGGCAATGGTGGTGTTGCCAGGGCACCCGCCTCCCAGAGGGGGCCCCCGGATAAATCACTGATCGGCAGCTTCCCTGGGGATGGGCAGGGTGGAGAGCTGGGGGGCCTGGCAGGCTCTGAGGCTGGGGGTTGGACTCTTGGGAGCTGACCTAATCAGGATGGACTTTCTATGCCTGGCTGACTATGGAGCTGGGGCCTGGACTTTGGGGGCCTGGCCAGCTCTGAAGTTGGGGGCCTGACCCAGCTTTGAGGCTGCAGGCTCAGCCATACAGGAAGGAGCTCTTTACCTGGGGGCCTATCCCTGGCGCCTGGGCCCCACCTGCTCTGAAGGCCTTCCTTGCTCCGATTTTGAGCTCAACCCTCAGGTTTTCTCAGCTTCTCTCAGTTTCTCACTGACCCTTTCATTCTTCTACTTGACCCGTCACTGAGCAGCTAACCAGAAAACAACTCATCTCTCCAAAGGAGTGGCTACTTGAAAGTCCGGTGAAGCCTGACCTACTGTGGCAGTGGCTTCTCCAAACAGGGCAACTCTTCCCTTAAACAGCATTCTCCCTGGGCCTTATTACCTACACTCTTCGATTCAGAGCTATGGAGCTGGGGGACCCATAGAAGGTTAGAGCTGGATGGGGAGACCATGGAGCAGAGAATGTCTGAGATGGGAGGGCCCTTAGAAGAGAGAAAGTCAGAGCTGGAAAGGCCCTTAGAACACAGAATGTCAGAGCTAGGTGGGGCCCTTAGAACACAGAATGTCACAGCTGGGAGGGCCCTTAGAACACAGGATAGCAGAGCTGGGAGGGTCCTTAGAACAGAGAATCTCAGAGCTGGGAGGGCCCTTAAGAAGACAGAATGTCAGAGCTAGGGGGGGCCCTTAGAACACAGAATCTCAGAGCTGGGAGGGCCCTTAGAACATAGCATGTCAGAGCTGAGAGGGCCCTTAAAAGAGAGAAAGTCAGAGCTGGGAGGGATCTCAGAACAGAAAATATGACAGCTGGGAGGGCCCTCAGAAAATAAAACTTCAGATCTGGAAGACCCTTAGAACCCCAGGATGTCAGAGCTCAGGGGGCCTTTAGAACATGTAATGTCAGGCCTTAGACACCACACACCATCTAGTCTAACAAGTTCCAGAAGAGGAATTGACTCACCCAAAGTCAGACATTAAGTTAGCAGCAGAATCAAGACTGGAATCCAGCCTCCCTGGACCCCAAGCTCGGTCTCAGGGACTGAGGCTCAGGGAGGGGTATGAGGATGTCTTGCTTGGGTGCGGTAGGATATGGAGCTCATTCCCTTGCTGGTGACTCAGTGGGTGACTCCAGGTGACTGTGGTGGCCAGTTGGTATCCCAGGGTGACTGAAGGAAATTTGAGATTAAGGTGGCATGGGGCTGCTAAACGGAGGGTACCATCGAGTCAAGATACAAAGAGTCCCTGGTATCTAGCCAGGATTGGGCTCTGACTCTTGAAGTGGCTAGGTAGCACAGTGGATAGAGTGCTGAGCCCGGAGTCAGGAGGACCTGAGTTCAAATCCAACCTCAGATACTTACTAGCTGTGTGACCCTGGGTGAGTCACGTTACTTTTGTCTCAGTTTTCTCAACTGTAAAATGGGGTAATAACACCACTTCCCTCCCAGGATCAAATGAAATAACGTAAGGTGATTAGCACAGTGCCTGGCACATCACAGATGCTATATAAGTTCTTCTCTTCTCCCTTCATGGTTAGAACATCTTCCCTCACTTCCGTGGGGCTTCTCACAGAGGACCTAGACCTGAGGTGATAGTTGCTGCTCCTCAAGGATATTTTAGCTCTTCCTAATTGGACGATTCCTGCTGCTGAGTCCGTTTGCCTTTCCATGTAACGAACAGAGAATTTGAAGGACGCTTGAATGGGGCCAGCCAACTGTCAGCCTCTAATTATGTCTGTCTTGGCCTTTGTTGGGGGCACACAGGAAGACATAGCTGTATTCACTTAGTGAGACCAAAACAGGTTTCTGGTGTTTAAATGGGAACTTTTACTTGGAAACTAAAAACCATCCAAATACAGGAGACCTCGAGGAGCACAGAGTTTATCGATTTTCTGATGGATGAGCAAGTCTGAGGTTCATAGGATTTGGGAATCATAGATTTAGAGCTAGAAGGGACGGTAGGATGTCATCTGACTTCCTCGAGAGTCCTGGCTTTGCTTCGAATTTGATGCATGACTTTGGGTGGGCAAACTATTTGTTTCCCAGGCTTTGAAACAAAAGTGTTGCATTATTGGGTTTTTAAGGTCTTTCTGAGTCTCGGTTCCCTCGTGTGTCAAATGGGAATGATAATCCTTGTGATTGTCCCCACCCCACCAAATTGGTTATTTGAGGGGACCATCCTTTGCCAACTGGAAAGCTTGGCCAGCAGTAGGAAAACCCGAGTGTTCCGGCTTCTAGCCTGGGCCTCTCCAGATTTAGGGGCCCCACTGGAGCTGAAAGAAGGGCAGATCTCAGGATCTAGGGCATGGGGTCCAAATGACTTATTTTACAATCAGAGAGGAGAAGAGACTAGTCCAAGGTCATCATATCCCATCACATTTGGAGCAGAGCTAGAGACTGTAAAAGGAGGAGGCTGGGTCAGATAACACCTGAGCTCTCTTCCAGCTCTAAGTAGATGATCCCGTGAAACCTAGGCCTTCTGACACCTGGGCTCTGACCCCATGCCCTCTGACCCTAAATACAGTATTTTTTTTTATTATACTACATTGAATCTAGAGTTCTCTTGTTCTAACCAAAGAACCGCCCCAATGCTTCAGTTTCTCACCTCTGTCTCACACCTGAGTCAGGGGAGGTACAAATTTAGGGACAAATCTCTTCTTTGGAAGAGAAGCAATTGATAACTTGAGGCCCGGCTGTAATTTCAGCTCTAAGGGCACCAGGGGCAGGGAGAGGTGGGAGGTGGTAGTGATCACTTTGCTATGGGATTTGGGGGGAGGGGGAGGGCAGGAGTCAGGTGCTAGGGTAGTCCTGCTCTTGGTGCTGAGCTGGGCCCTAGCATGGTCTGTCTGCCCAGGATGGTCAGGGACTAGACACAACACGGGGAGGATTAGGGTCCCTGGCTCCTAACCAGAATCTCCCATCCCAACTGATCAGCATTTCCCCAGCTCATCAGAAAGTCGCTCCTGGGTGTGTTGCTGTACTAAGCAGTCCTGGGCTTATTGGGGATTTATGTCTGAGGATCTCAAAGCACTTTGCAGAAAGAGGAATGCTCCAGTGGGGATGACTTGGTTCTATTTTATTGTGTCAAACTTGGCTTAACAGCTGATGCTTCAGGCTCCTGTCCTAGGGGCAAGAGAAAAGCAAGGGGGATGAGGAGGAGGTAAAGACTGGAAATTACTGCCAAAGCAATCTGGGAGAGCTTCCTGGAGGAGGTAGCATTTGAAGGGAGAGGGGAAGCACGTTGAGGGAGCAGCAGAGGGGTTAGGTCTGTGAACATCTTGACATCGTTCTGTGTGGCCACAGGACATCCTGGGTTGAAGGAAGGAGAGAGGAACCCTGCCCTTAGGGAGCCACCTCTTTGGGAAAGGGGGAAAGGGCCACGGTTCTGTCTTCAAGAGGTCCACTCAAGCTTGTCTATGACTTCATGCTAATTTTTTTTTAACAGAGTCTCTGTAGAGACCACCTTCCAACAGGAAAGGCTTCAGGCCATTGCGGTGAGTACCCTGATATCATTCCCCCTAATCTAATAGGGGTTTTAGTGAAGCTGGATTAAGCTGGGGCTTGGGGGGGGTGGCAATCAGGGGTCTTTCCTGTCTCACTGTGTGAGAGAAACAAGAAAAAAATTCATCTACTTCTCATTTAGTTTCTCTGGGTCTGTTTCCTTATCTGCAAAATGGGGGGGAGGGGTTTGGAATAGATGGCCCCCCAAGGTCCTTCTACATTTATGAGCCTTTGACCTCCCTGGGCTTCAGTCTCCCCATCTGTAAAAAAGCTGTATCTCCTCGAGGCCACATGCAGCTTCTAAGCTGATTCTCGTCCTCATGTTATCTGTTGTTACTGGGCCCATCCTCAAAGCCTTTCCAGCTTGAGACAACCTGCCAGATCTCGGGCTTGGTTGGCAGAGACTTCAGGAACCCGGGGTCACCTCTGTACCAGTGACGCATCTGCAGAGAGCTTCCCTGTTGCAGTAATAAAGATAATTCAATATTTGTTATTAGAATGTTCATGATTAAAGTTAATTAATAATAATGAATATTGTACTTATGTGCCTCTTTGCATTTTAGAAAACTTTCCCATCCATGGCTCCATTTATTCCTGATGACAGCAAGTCCAAGGGTGGAGAACTTGTGGCCTTGAGAACCTTGTGAGATCCTCAAGTACATCCCTTTGACCCAATCCAGTTTGGATTCAAAGGGCCTCATTTCAGTACCTAGAGGGCCACACATGTGGCCTCGAGGACACAGGTTCCCCACCCTTGGCGTAGTCAAGAGATGGCTAGCTTTGGGATCAGAACCTGTCTGTAACATATACTGGCTGTGTGGCCCTGGGCCAGTCCCCTGACCTCAGTGCTCTTGGCAGCTACAGACAACGGGCCTACCTGCTTTGGTAGAGGGAGTGTCCTCATCTGAAAATTCCTGTATGGATGAAAAAAAAGCACTTTTAGTAGCCGAGCACTGATCGACATCCCCAGTGTAGAACTTGGATGGTAGTATAATGCAGAAGCTTCGGTTTTAGAGTCAGGGGACCTGGGTTTGAATCCTGGCTGGGCCACTTAGCAGCTGGGTGACTTTGGATAAATCTATACCTCACTTCTGCGACTCACTTTCATCCCATGTTAAAATGATGGGGTTGGACTAAGTGATATCAGGTCTGAATCCAGTGATAAATCTGTGATTTAAAAGTGAGTCTTGTGGGGGCAGCTAGGTGGCACAGTGAGTAGAGCACTGACCCTGGAGTCAGGAGGACCTGAGTTCAAATCCGGCCTCAGACACTTGACACATGTACTAGCTGTGTGACCTTGGGCAAGTCACTTAACCCCAATTGCCCTGCCAAAAAAAGCAAAAAAAAAAAAGTGAGTCTTGGAGAGGGAGAGGGAGAGGGACTTACCCAAGGTCACACCATCAAGTAGTTGGACTAGACAGAAACCAAGAGCCCTGGTCTCCCAACTCCCTCCATTTTCAAGTGGGCCAGGTGACATAGTGACAAGTGGCTGTCTTGTCTATGACTTGGGAGGCCAGAGGGACAATCTTAGCTTAGCTTCCTCCTCACCTCGGTGGTGGGGTGTCTCTTTCCTTCTTTGTCCTCTCTGTATAAAATCAGAGGATCAGACACTATCCATTTCGTACAAAGAGATGGTGGCCATATTGAGACACATTTTAAATATCCTGCCAATGTAGGAAATTTTTGCTTTGACTATGCATATTTGCAATAAGAGTTTCTGTTTTCTTTACAATGGGAGTAGGAGTGAGGAGAGAAAATAGACTTTTTTGCAAGTAAAAATTAAATTTAAAATTTAAATTAAAAAAAAGGAGTGTGGGAATGGATGGTCTCTATAAGGACTTAGTGACCAAGATTTTGGCTGAACCTGGCATATTGTGTGTGATTAAACCTGAATATTAGAAGGTTCAGGTTCAAGATCCATTGGTAGATGCTGACACCTGCTGGTCGTTGGTGGTATCGCACCCCAGCTCTGTTAGCTATTACTCTAGCTCAGAGCCAGAGCAGGAAAACCGAGCCCAGGATCCCTCTAAGTGAGGAGTTTTGAGGTCTAAGGCATGTAAGAAAATAAGTTGTTTAGAAGACATTTTTTGGGACTAATTCTCCCTTCACATCTGTCCCTTAGGAGAAAAGAAAGAGGCAAACTGAGATTGAGAATAAACGGCGGCAATTGGAAGATGACCGGCGGCAGCTGCAGCATTTAAAGGTACCTGTCCCTATGGGTGACTGCACCTCCCCTTTCCTTTGGTTAGGATCCAGAAGAAGGGCAGCAGGGGCAGCTAGGTGTGGAAGTGAGTGGCCCTGGAGTCAGGAGAACCAGAGTTCAAATCCAGCCTCAGAACACTTGACACACTTACTAGCTGTGTGACCTTGGGCAAGTCACTTAACCCCAATTGCCCTGCCTTCCCCCCCTCCAAAAAAAACCAAAAAACAAAAACAGAAGAAGGGCAACAATTTCTTTAATATGGAATGAGAGATGGTCCCCGAAGTCAGAGACTAAAGTTAAGCTCTTAAATTTAGCTCTGGCTCTGGGTTCAAACCCCAACTCTGCCACTTACCACCTGTCTTGGATCACTGTACCTCTTTGCCTCAGTTTCCCCATCTGTAAAATGAGGGAATTGGACTAGATCTTTTAGGATTCCTTCTACCTATAAATCTGAGTTGTTTCCCACCATTGGCACATACATACTGTGTGATCCTGGTGAAGTCACCTAACAAATCTGTCTGTGCTCTGAGGCTTATAAGTTGCAGAGAAGGTCCCAACCTGAATTGACAAGGGAGGGATTACCTCACTGGGAACTCCCTACACTGAGAAATCACGGATTCAGCCCCTCTATGATCCTATGAGTTTAACGTTTAATTAATGTTAATTAATGTTTAAGCCTGGGTTTGGTGGTGGGAGAAGCCACGACCCACCCCTATCTGCCCTCCACAGTCCAAGGCCCTTCGGGAGCGATGGCTGCTGGAGGGGGCCCCCTCCAGCGATTCCCAGGAGGACGAAGTAATGAAGAAGCAGATGCAGGAGGATGAGCAGAAAGTCAAACAGCTGGAGGATTCTATCCTGAGGTGGGCAGGCAGTGCTTCTGTCTGGTCTTGCCTCGGTGGCGTTCGGTGGTGTAGAGGGGCTTGGTCTGATCCAAGAGCTATCATGTAATCCTTAAGCATTTATTAAGCACCTGGTGTTTACCAGGTACTGTGCTAGGCACTGAGAAAACAGACAAAAATGAAACTGTCCCTGACCTCTGGGAGCTTATACTTGAATAGGGGAGACGATATATATATACACAGATATATGCACGCACATAAATGTGTGGTAATTGGGCTGGGGGGAGAGACTGGCTCTTGCCTTTAAAAGTCCCTGGTCTGAATAGGGAGCCTTTGCCTTGACTGCTGGGACTGGCCAGGGGGAGGAGCATGTGTCAGGTTGAGAGGTACTGGGAGTGTTATCCCAGGGGGATCCCTTGGTTCCGGGCCTGGCCCAGCATTAGCTGGCGGTCTCACTCTCTCTCCACTCCACGGAAGCCAGAGACCAAGCCAATAGCCCTGGGAGGGGGAGGGGATCAGAGAGAAGACTCCTGGTCCTGGCTAAGACAAAGCCTCGGTGCAGCCAGGGGGACATCCGGGCTGGGGCCTCAGATCCTGCTGGCAAGGGAGCTGCGGTCTGTGCAGAGAAGGAGACGCCTTCCCATGCTTCCCCCTCACCCAGAATCCAGGCTGAGGAAGTGTTCCTTTGAAGCTGGTCATTTTGCACAAGAGGGAAGCTGAGTCCCAGAGGAGGGAAGAGACAGTCAGGGCCGGGCCAAGTCTCAAACCCAGGTTGCCCCATAGGAAGTTTGGAGATGCTAACTTCTCACAGAGAGAGCACCCTCCTCTAATGGGATATTTGTAATGCATTTAATACAGTGCCTGGCACTTGGCAGGTTCTTAAATGCTTGTTACTTTCCCTTCTCCCTTATTGGCTCCCTGTGACTCCTGAAAACTAGCTAAATAGGGAGAATGTGGAGAAGGAAGCCTCTAAACACCCCCACAATCCCAGACCCCTTCACTGAGGTTTTTGGCCTCTTGCATCTCACAAACAAGAGTCCTCCCCTAAGCGGGGGGGATGTCTCCTGGGTCCAAGATGGGGCAGTGCCTACCTGTTCCTTACCTAGCTCTGTGACAACTAAAGTTGGCTGGCCAGCTAAAGTGCTGTGCCTGGCTGTAGAAAGGGTGTGGTCACCTGGGGAGGCAGGGGGCTGAGTGACCTCTGGCTCAGCCCAGAAGGAAGCCACACCCCCTTGGGCTCACTACCCCACCCAAGCCAGCTGTGTTTGGCTTGGGGAAGGGAGGGGTATAGGACAGTGGGAAAACCTGGGTCCTGTGAGTTATACTTTCCAGAGATTTATTGTGCTTGGGAAGTGGGTGTCTCTGGTCTGGTTCCCCTGACACTCTAGGAGAGAGAGAGGGCGTGGCCACTGGCAGGTCTCTGGAACTTACCTCTTCTTTCTTCATGTCTGCCTTTTGTCCTCCTCCCTCTCCCCCTCCCCAGCTCTCCCCATTCTCCCTCTACCACCCACCATGGCCCTCCTTCCCAACCCCCACTCCCCAGGCAGTTTGTACCTGGAAAGTGACTCAGGCCAGGCATCACAAGACCTAGGTTCTACTCCAGACTCCAGCTGTGATCCTGGGGGAAATGCCAGTTCCTGTCTGTGACTTAGTTTCCCTATTTGTAAAATGATGACTAGATGATCTCTAAGTGACTGGTTAGGTAAAAGGCCATTACCCTGATTTTGCTAACACGCTAAGAGATAAATTATATACTCTATTACTCACAGATTGTCAGAACTAGAGTAGTGCTTAGAGATCATCCAACCATTTTACTTATGGAGAGACTGGGGTCTTGAGGGGAATCGGTGGCCAAGTCTTCTGACTTTTCAGCCCCAGGATGTGTCTGTCGGTCCTCCCTGATAACCTGGGCCTCAGCAAGGATTCTGTCCTCCCCTAGGTTGGAGACTGAGCTAGAGATTCTGGAAACAGGGGACTCTGTCCCAGCGCCCAGGGAGAATGTGGTGGTCCCAGCCCAGGCCCCAGCCCCAAGCCCTGTGAAGGAGGAGAGGAAGGAAGAGAAGATCCTTAATTCCCAGAAGGTGAGGTCCCTGCAGCAAGGTGCCCTCCTCAGCAAACCCCCAATCCAAGGGGAAATCTTGAGGCTTTAAGAAGATCTGGAGGGACCGAAGAGGAGGGGAGTGTCATTCTGGGAGGGCTTCCTGGAGGGAGTGAACAGAACCCAGCTTTAGATCCCTGTGTCTCTTTCCTGCTCCCTCCCAGCAGCAGCCGGATGCTGTCCACCCTAGGCAGTTTCCTCCCTAAGATGGCTCCATTGACCCCCGTCAGCCAGGCCAGGACACACCTGGCCTTCCTGGGGCCAAAGTCAGAGTCTCCTGGACCCTCTGCTTCTCTCTCTCCTTCCTTCCCCTGGCTTCCCATCTCTTCCCCTTGGGATCCTGTCTCCAGGAGCCTGGCCCTACCTCATTACCCTCCCTGACTAAGCCAACTTTTTGTGGGCCCACCTCCGCCTGATCCAGTGGGATCCAGGACATAGGGGCCCAAAGGGGCTTTGTAGATTGTCCGGTTCAGTTGCATTTTAGAGGTTCAGAAAGAAGCTGGGTTAGAGACAGGGGCTTCTCCTGAGTTATGTTGAGTCACCACCCCCATCCTGCAGGAGGGTGCTGTGAATGTAAAAAACAACTCATTTTCCAGGAGTTAAAAAAAATGTACATGTAACACACTTTTACTGCGTTTACAACATTTTCTCCATGACTTTAAGTCTCGACAATCAATAAAACAATAAACTAGCATTTGTGGATTTCTGAGACTCAAATGCTCACATTGGAAATCTAATAACTGGGTCTCCAGCATGCCCTGGCTCCTTCTCATCTTTTTGCTTTTTCTGGCTAATACCGTGGAATCTGGGCAGGTGCAAAGGAGTGGGGTCTGGGCAATGGGGCGTGGGGAGAGGGTGGGGATACCAAGACCCAGCCAGGTTAGGTCTCTGGAAGGCTGGGGACCACGCCATGGGAACCTCAGGGTGACCTTTTCTCTGTTTTCTCTTGCAGACCCCAGTGGCCTCACCCAGAGGTAAGTGTCTGTGGTCCACCCTGGGGCTGGGAGGGTTACATTGAGAAGATTCAGGCGGGAATGATAGTGTGGTGCCCTCTGGTGGCCAGAGATGGGGATGCAGGAGAAACTGCTGGAGGGGTCCCTTTCTGGATGCTCTAGCCTGGTTAGCTTGGAGAAGCTCAGAGATCCTCCTTAAACCCTTCGTTTTTGTTTTTAATGGGGGAATAAAGACCCAGGGAAGGAAAATGAGAGCTGGAACTAGATTCCAGTCTCCCTAAATGCATTGCAACTCTGGGTCTCTTCGGTCCCCCAGTCTACCTACACCTGTTTGCTTCTCTCCCTAGGTAGTAGAAAGAGCCCTGGGTGTGGGGTATGGAGACCCGATCCAAGTCTTGTCTCTATGAATTTGGGGAAATGCCTTCCCCACTCTGGGCCCCATCTGAAAATTGAGAATAATTCCTATGGCCTCTTCCAGCCCTCAACTGTAGGATAATATTTTTTCTGAGCAAAGTTCCTTGTATCTGGGCCTCAGTTTCTGTCTGCGATATGGGATTTTTCCTCTGGGGAATGTATTGTTGGGGCAGGGCTAGGTTCCGTCTCTCTATCATATCTCCTGATTCTTTCTCTTCCTGAGCAGAGAAGAAAGTCACCAGCAGCCCCATGAAGGTGGTGGAAGGCACTGAGATGATGAAGGCAGGTAGGTGGTGAACCTCTTTCCCCCTTCTGCACCCCCAGGAGGGCTTTGGGCCAGCCCCTGCTGCCAGGGAGGGGTCCATTGTCCTCTAGAGCCACCTCCCTGTCACCTCCATCGCTGTCCATGACATTCAGCCAACTTTCAGTTATCTGGGAGTGTGGATTATCTATGCGGTCATCTTTGACATGCTGACTAACTAGCCTGTTATGGCCCTAGTGAAACCATTCCACTGTGGCAGTGATACTGGCCCAGGGGATGGGGCTTTAGATTATTGGGGATTTTTCATCATCTGGGATTAGTGGGGGCTGGGGACTGCTGAGAGTTGGCTGTGGGCCTAGCTCTGATCCGGGCTGGAAATAAGTACCAGGCAGGAAGGACTTTGCTCTGAAAGCCTGGTCCAGAGTTCTCAGAGGACTCCTCAGGTCTGCTTCTGCAGCAGAATGTCCGGACCGAGGCCTTCCCAGGTCCCTCTGCTCAGGGCCCTGGGTCTCTCCACATGGGACACTCTGTCTGCCACTCTCATGGGCTGGCCCATCTGCTTTGGCTGCCCCTCAAACACCACCCTCCCTTCCTTGGAGGAGTGGGCTCACTCGCATGGTAGCCTTAACCCAACGCTGCCTCACTGCTTCCGAGTCCCGAGTGCCTCCGGCTGTCTGGGTCAGCCACTTTCCTTCCTGCCTGTGACACTGTCACCCGTGTAGGCCCCAGCCCTGCCTGGCCTGATCTCAAGGGAACCAGCTCATTCTTCCAGTAGAGGCAATGTCAGAGACGTCAGGGTTCAGGATGAGTGAGTTTTCTGAGCCCCAGGCCCTGGGGTGACAGCAGACACTTGCGGGAAAGCTGGGGAGTTCCTGTTAACACAGCATGCAATTCATCTTAAGGCTGCATGGGTTCTGAGAAAGAGAGAGCTGGGAACCAGTTGGGAAGAGTGTAAGAGTTTGGAGCCAGACTATACCGTGAGCCTTTTGTGAAAGAAATTCACTCAGCCAGAGCAGAAGAATCACCTTGGGAAAGAGGGGAGAAAACAGGGCCACGGAGGGAGTATCTCCATTGTTAGTGTCAGGAGTGGAGACTGGGGAAAGAGGGGAGAAGATGAGGCCACAGAGGGAGCATCTCCATGCTTCCCCTCAGGAGTGGAGACTGGCTATGAACCATTGGTGCATGGCTGTCAGGATCCAAAGGATCTCAATAGGCCAGAAGAGTGGACCAGATAGAACAAGATGAAATGTAATACGGATAAATAATAAGACCTACATTTGTGTTTAAAAGAAAAAAGAACTGCCTAGATGATCGGTGGAGGCACGACTAGGCACAGTAATTCCTAGCAGAAGGCCAGAACATGGCAGGTGATGGCCCCATTCTCTCTTCCCTAGTCTGACAACCGAGAGGCCTGGATTTAGCTCTGAAACTTTGTCTTGGCATCTCCTTAGATTGTAAGTTCCTTGTGGGCAGGGACTGTCTTTTACCTCTTAGTACATCGTGATGGCACGTAACGAGTGCTTAATAATCGATTGATTGATTGATGTGTTAGAAAGGATGTCATTAAGCAGAAGAGGATGAGGGGATGAGGGAACACCCTGGAAGAGGATCAGGTGAAGGAATTGGGAATTATTAGCTTGGAGAAAAGAAGACGAGGGGTGGGCAATGGAGAGATAATAGCTGTCTTGGCCTCTTTGAGGGGGCCATCATACAGCAAGGGGCTTGGAATTGTTCTGCTTGGCCCAGAAGCCAGAACTAGAAGCAGGTATCAAGGCTAGCCACGGACCCAGGCCTTCCTTACTCTGAAGCCAGGCTCATATCATTCACATATGTAGTATAATCCTTAGCATTTAAAGGTGGAATGGGATGTAAAGACCATCTAGGGTCACCTCCCTCATTTTACAGATGGAGAAACTGGGGTTCAGTAAGGGAAAGTGACCCAAGGTCACAGAAGTGGGACTGTTAGGATTTGAACTCAGGTCTTCTGATTCCAAAGCAGTCCACAGCATGGAGAAGGGGCAGCACAACTAGGAGGAAATTTGGAGGCCGGATGCCTTGTTGGGGGAAGCTGAGGCTCAGAGAAGGGAGGAATTTGCCTGAGGTCACCCAGTTGAGCCAGGACTTGAAGCCTGTGACTCCCAGCTCCTTCCTCTGCAGCGGAGGGCTGCTCCTTGTGTGGCCGTCTCACTCTCGCCTCTGCTCGGCCTTTTCTCTTCTGCTCCCTCGCCCGCCCACCCACCCACCCGCCTCACTCCTTTGCTCGCTCCTGCTTGGCCCAAGGTTGGGGCTGGGGCCTGGGGTGCTCCTGTGGTAATTCCTGTCCCCCTTTATGTCTCAGCCATGTACTCTGTGGAGATAACCGTGGAGAAGGATAGGGTGACTGGAGAGACCAAGGTTCTGTCCAGCACCACCCTGCCCCCTCAGGAGCCCTTTCTGCAGGGGGTGAAGGTGTATGAGGACGAGATGAAAGGTAGGCCGCCAGCCTCCCTCGCGATGAGGCCCTGATGCTGCCTGGAGGAGCGAGGACCCAGGCTCCAGGACCCCACCCTCCCAGGGCTGAGGATCCCCTACACCCGAGGGTTCTTCTTCTCACAGCAGCCCCTGACAACCTGCCTGGTTCACAATCTACACAGCCTGGGGACTAAGTCTGGGCAGCCTAGGACACCCAGCTGAAGGGCACTAGTGCTCTGGGAGAGTTAGCATCCAAAGAATGTTAGAGCTAGGAGGCACCTTGGAGCTTACAATCCATTAATGTCTTCTCTTACATTTGGGGGGATCTGAGGCCCAGACAGCGTGGCCAAGGTCCCACAGCCCATGGGCTCCCTTCAGATGCTTCTCTTGAGGCAGGCTTCTCCTTTATTCCTCCCTTCCCCCTACTTCTATTGTAGGGCCCTCCCACCGATAACCTGGACACTATTCCTGGGGGATTCAGAGCCAGCCAAACTGGACCCAGGTTGCTTAGTGACAGAAAGGTGATCCATCTCCATAGCAGCCATGGGCTGGCAGGATCCCTGACCCTACTGCAGCCTCTTGGCAGCCTGAGTGTCTCTATTCCCTCCCACCCATCACTGCTCCCTCCTGGTGCCCTGGCCTCACCCTCACCCCATGCCAGCCCAGTGCCCAGATTGGGTGGAGCAATGGTGCCACCCAGTGGTCAGAGCAGCAGCTACCCCTCCCCCTAGCTTGGCCCTGTCTGGTTCTATTCAGAGGAAGCTCAGGCTGGGGGCCCCCAACAGGATCTCGCTCCCGGCTGCTGATGCTGCAGGAACTCAGCACTCTCCATCCCTGAGCTGGGAAAGAACCCGGGGCTAGGTGCCAGAGAGGCTGGAATTCCAACCCTGGCTGCCCTGCTGGACTGCCTGTGTGACTTTGGGGAGGTCATCTGCCTTCTCTGTACCTTCCCTATCCATAAAAAGGGGGTGGTTTACTGTCTTTTACCCCACATCTCAGGGCCATGGCCAGAGAGTTGTGGTGAAAGTGATTTTAAGTCCTGAGGTCAAAGTTCTCAAAAAGGACCTTTAGCTTCAAAGCCACTGTTCAGAGCTTAGGAGAGAAGGTGTTAGAATCAAAGCACTTAGAGCTGTTAAAGACCCTTGTGTTCAACGCTGTCATTTTATGGTTGTGGAAACTGAGGTAGAGGAGGGATGGACCTTGTACAAGGGCACCCAAGGCAGGAAATGAGCAGGACTATCCAAATGAGGGGGTTTGTCCACCAGATATTTAGTCAAAGCCTTCAGGTACCTTCTGTCTTCCCTGGAGTCACCCTCAACAGCTACCACAGAAAGAAGATAATTATTTCTTCAGATCTAAATTCATGCCTTCTGAGCTTCTTGCTACTTACCAAAGGAGGGAGAGATTGAGTGCTCTCAGGGTTGAGGTCAAAGCTCTTGACCTCCACAGAGTGACCCTTACTGATTACACTAAGAGGGAAAGATGCAATTCTCCTAGATCCAAGTTCAGGCCTCTTGAGCCCCTAGGGTCACCTTTACCTGTTACCTTAGGACAGCATCAGGATTCCCAGCTCCCAGGTCAAACCCTGGCCGCATCTGTGTTCAGCCCTCCTTCCCAAGATCCCAAGGTCTCACAGTCTTGTCTCCTCTCTCCCCTTGCTTCCTTCCTTCTTTCTCCCCTCTTACAGTGGTTCATGCAGTGGACGGCACCGCAGAGAATGGCATTCACCAGTTGAGCTCCTCTGAGGTAGATGAGCTGATCCACAAAGCGGATGAGGTGACGCTGAGCGAGGTGACAGTGACAGCAGCCCCCGAAGCCCGGGGGACCCCTGAGGTGGCCAGGTCCACCCCCCGACGGGAGATCACCGGAGTACAGGCACAGCCGGGAGAGGCCTCCTCTACTGAGGCGAGCCAGGAGCAGCCAGTCACCATGATCTTCATGGGCTACCAGAATGTGGAGGATGAGGCAGAGACGAAGAAAGTCCTGGGATTACAAGATACCATCAAGGCCGAGCTGGTGGTGATTGAGGACCCAGCCCCACCCAACGGGAGCGCCCAGGAACCATCAGCCAGCGCGGTCACCACTGCCCCAGACAGCAAGGAAGAGAACCAGGTTGGGGAAAAGCCCGGCCTCCAAAGCCCTCCAGTAGACGTCACAGCCAGCGCAGACAAAGACCTGGATATGAAGAAACAGCGTTGTCGATGTTGTTCTGTAATGTGAGGCCCCCAGGGCCCGTTGTCCCCTGGCCCTGACACCGCCTTTGAGCCACTCTGTGCCGTGCCCATGCTGGCCATTCTGCCAAGGCCCAGCGTCTTCACACACACACCAGACAGACAGTAGATACACACACACACCATACCACACCACACCAAATTTTATTGACACGAAGATCTCTTTATGAAACAGAAAACAAACCACCTTTATCCCTGTTTCTCCTGCAACCCTTAACATACTCTTAATAGCACCCACACACCCATACTCAGAAATAAACACACTTGCACCCCTGTGCACACACCAAACACTGAGATACACGCAGATCAATGCCCCGTCACCCAGACACACTCAGAGAATGATGCACATTCTTCCAGAAACACACATATTTGGTCACACTGAGAAATATTGTATGCAGGGACCCAGGATCAGATTATGCAGGCCTACATCTCAATAATCACACACACACACACACACACACACACAAGCACTCCAGATCCACAGTCAGACAAGCGCATCCATATGGACACACGGACATTCAGATAGACAGAGACATCGATTCAAGCGACACATTCAGCCTAGCCGCAGTCCCCTCACTCATTTACAGACACACAGATGTACTCTTCCTTCCCTGCCCCCCCTTCTTAACCAAGGATGAGAACTGTGCGGTTTGTAAAGGGTTCACAGCCCCACCTTGCTGATGGAGCAGCGTCAGCCCTCCCAAATCCCTGCCTTCAGCCCGAGCCCACTTCCCACCCTGGCATGGTGGGCTGTGGGGAATGCGAGCCTGCAGATGGAGTCCACGAAGTCTCCTTTTCTATCCTGAAGTGTGGTCTGGTGGAAGGAGTGCTGGATTCAAGGCAGAGGGCCCAGGTTCAAAGCCCAGCTCTGCTACTTAGTGTCTGTGACCACAGGAAGGTCACTTCTCTCCGGTTCAGTTCCCTCATCTGTAAAATGAGGCTGTTGGATAAGATGGCCTCGAGGCCCCTTCCAGCTCTAGATCTTTGGTCCTGTCCTTTGAAGAGGATGGATGGGTTGAGTTTCTGGCCCCGTTCTCCCACTTGTCTTTTGGAGGTGAGGGATGTTCTCGAAGCATTGAGCTGGACCTGAGTGGTGGCCCCCGGAGGGGTGGCCCCCTAGGAGGCAGCCCCATTGGGATTCTGCACCTCCCTGGCTCTGTGCCTGTGAATGAATTAGGAACTTCCCAGTGTGGGTGTTTCCTCCCCAGCTCTCCCTAGGAGCTAGTTTTACTCGGTCCTGCTTGCGCGTGGTGACTCAAAAACCAGAACTTTCCTCCTTTCTGGCGCTTGTGAACCTGGAACCAGCCGAAGAAGGGGAGGTAGCGATGGAGAACCAGAACTGGACTTATGAGACTGTATGGATGTGGCCTCAGCCCTGGGGTGGGAGTGGCCAGGGAGAGGGTTCTTCCCCAGAAACACTCCTGGCATGAATGATGGGGTTTGGTTCAGTGAAAACTGGGCCTCCTTTCCTCACCCTCAGCAGAAAGACTCCAAAGCCCTTGCTGTCTTGAGTTTTGCTTGGTAAATTTTTGCTCTAGAATGTAGGGACATTGTTGGAGATGCTGCTGTGAACTCTCAGGCCCTCTTCAGGTACAGAGCCCAGGTCTAGAACCTGCTGGTGAGTCTAGATCTCCATATGGGAGTTACACTC
The DNA here is from genome assembly GCF_011100635.1 of Trichosurus vulpecula. Classification (NCBI taxonomy): domain Eukaryota; kingdom Metazoa; phylum Chordata; class Mammalia; order Diprotodontia; family Phalangeridae; genus Trichosurus; species Trichosurus vulpecula. The sequence goes on along the minus strand of NC_050573.1, from coordinate 53,278,745 downwards.
TCCAAAGGCCTAGGAGCCTTCCAGGGCTAGGCTGTTGAGATGGTCAGTCTGGACCAAACCTGCCCTCAGATGCTAGGCCCCTCCCCCCCCCGGGACCAGATTAGGGTGAGCCAGATGCAGTTGGAACATGGGGTGGCAAGGGGCAGGGCCCTCTTCCCACCTATGGGCAGCAGGTACCCCTACAGAACCACAGCAATGGCTCTTGGAGATCCTTGAAACCCCTTCCTCTAGAGGAGGGGAGTACAGTTGCAGAAAGGTTGGGTGAGTTCCCAGGCACTCAACCTCACCTGAGGCAGAGCCAAGGCTGTCTGTGGTTGTGGGTACCCCTAGCATGCTTCTTCCTAGCTGATCATGCTCCCTCCCCACTTTGATCCCCTGGGCCTTCTCCATCTGGTGCTTCTCTCTTTGGCTGAGCCAGGCCCGGGGTAGGAGGGGACTTGATCTGGAGCTGCCAAGAGACTCCCCTCTCCCTCTCCTATGCCATCTTCTCCTGTCTGCTTTGCTGGCCAATTTTGCTTTGGTGGGGAACAAAAGGATGCACCCTTGTCCCTAGCCCAGGATAGTCTAGAAAGACCCAAAGTCTTGGAGCTGGGCCCTTACTTCAAGGGACAAGGGCTACATACAGGCCCCAGGCCCAGGTGTGGAAGCTGGGTTCTTTGTGAGCCCCTCCCTCTGGAGCAGCCTGGCCCACTTCCTCTTCTTGCTGAACAGAGGCTAGCTTTCACTGGTCTTGCTTCAGATCAGGGTTTGGTCTATGATGGCCTGTCCTGGCTGGCCTGTGATCGTTCCTTTAGTGAACCAAGGAGTTTTGGGACAAAGACTCCCCGCCCCTGCGAATGCTCAAGTTACCCCTACCAGAAAGAACATTGCTTTCACACCCATGACCCCATGGTCCAGTAGTCCCCAATTTTGTGAATTCTAAAAGCTACAGACTAACGAGCTAGATGCCAGTGCCCAGGAAAATTGTATTCTAGGGGGTTTGGAAGTATTTAGAAAGGGAAGTAAATGGTGATCACTAGAAGCCAGCATGAGTCCACTAAGACGAAGCCCTGCCAACCTCTCCTTTTTTGACAGGGTTATTGGACTGGTAGGTCACAGAAGGTTAGAGGCCATCATTAACCACATGGGTTTTGGCAGTCCTGACTGGTGTCCCATGTGGTATGAATAGAGTTAATGTAAGGATTTCAATGCTAGTGATATTTTTCCCTCCAAAATATTAAATATGAAATTATGTATGTACCCGGGATACTTGTGTGGCAGTTTTTCAGTATGAAAATAGACATGATTTCCTCTTATTTTGATCTAACATATCCCTGACTGCTGCCACCCCTCCCTCTAATTCTGGATGTATGTGCTAGAAATATCCCCCTCAACTGCTTGGAGCCATCTCTAACCCAAAGTTGTCTGTGGTAATGATTTTGGGTGCCCTCTTCACACACATGATGTATACACATACATGCACGCGTGCACACACTTTCCTGTCTCCCAATCTATGTTGGCTTTGAATTCCCAAGACCTCTCCCCACCCCCCAGCTCAGTGCCATGAGCCAGACCCCATGGGCCATGTCTTGAAACAGACCCCTGGGGCCCAGTGGGGGTGAGCTCCCTCCAGGCCAGCCTGGCCAGGCAGGTCCCTGCCCTCGCCCCTGGTATGGGAGGGGTACGGCACCCCCACAATGCCTTTCCACTAGTCCATGTTGGCCCAGAGACCCGAGCAGGGAGGGAAGGTGTGGGCACCTTTATACCTCCCTCCTTTGTTTATTATGTCATTAAAGCTGATTGTCCCCCTACCCAAAGTCTGCCCCAACTCTGTGCCTCCCATAAGTGTCCTTCCTTCTCTCTGCCCTCTTTCAGTGAAAAGGCCCTTATGAGTTCCACTCACTGTTTGTACCGACAAAACTACCCCACAAAACTCTCCTCCCTCCCCCTTTGGAGATGCAAATAAACAGTGTGAACAGCCTGCCCCTACCAGCTTCCCTGATCTCTTTCTTGGGGAGGGTTAAAATCCGGAAGAGCTTCCTGGAGGAGGCAGGACCCTAGGCAGCTGGCGCCTGGGGCCCCATGCTGGTAGGTGTGTCCCTACGAAACCCTGGTGATTAAGTCATAAAAAGAGGTGGCTTCTGGTCATAGCTGCTGATGCAATATCCATGGGGCTTCTAACCAACACTTCCCATCTTTCTGGAAGCTTGCTCCAAGCCGCTTTGGGGTCACATTTTTCCAAGTGGGAGCTGGGTACAGGTGCAGGGCTCCTAGAATGGCCCCAGCTTATGCCCAGTCTAGGAAGAGTCACCCACGAGACAGGTGAGTCTAGACTTGAGCCATGAATTCCAACTCCCCTTCTCTGCTGTCCAAAACAAAACCTTCACTTTTATTTGGAAAGGCTGCGAATGGGGCCCAGGATGAAGACTTGAGGGTTTGGGAGGCTTGGGAGGGAGCTGAGGAGACAGGAGAGGAATTGCGGCTTCCCTGGTTTTTCATTAAGTTTGTTCATCAGTATTGTCAGGACATTCCAGATGGGGGACATACTTTCCCTGGGGCTTCCTTGCCCCATCCTGGGTACTGTCTGGGTTCCAGATGGCGGTCCTATCCTCATCCCTTTTTCCCTAGCTTCTTCCTTGTAGATTACCTGCCCAGGATATGCTCTCACCTGTGGGGAGAGGAACTACCTCAGTTCCTGTTTTGAAGGGGAAAGGGGCCAGTGGAGTTATATAGGGAAGAAAATGAGCCAGGGCCAGACTGGTGGAGATCTGGGAGAAAACATTTCTGAGGATTCCTCTAAGCCTTGGCTCTTAGAGAAGGTGTTCTAGCCACAATGGGAGAGAAGATAGCTGAAATTTTGATTAGACTTGATCTAGTCAGACTGGGGGCAGAGCTAAGGGTATTGGGTGGGGAAAGAGTGAATTATTCAGAGATTTAGGCCTGAAGGGCCATAGATTTCAAACTAGACTAGACCTGGGAGGTCAGCTAGTCTATCCCCTTGGTTTTCCAGATGAGGCAATGGGCCCAGAGTGATGAGGTGGATGGCTGTTTGCAGAAGGGCTGGACGAGCTGGCTTATGAGGTTCCTTCTTGCTTTGGGAATCTAGGCATCCCTTTGGGAACTGGTCCCTTTATTCTGGGCCTTTAGACAGGGAAGAAGGTGGGGCTCAGGTCTAGACTCACCTGTCTTGTGGGTGAGTCTAGCTAGACAGGGCATGAGCTGGGGCCATTCTGGGAGCCCCACACCTGTATATTATTACATCCCCAGACTGGCCATTCCAATCGTAGATCATTGGGATACTATATGTGGGGTAAGGATCAGGGAGCCAGGGTTTCATATGATTGGTGGTAATGGAGGAGTGTTTGAGGAAGTAACACTGGATGTGGGAAAGAGCCCCTGGTGGGGGAAATCAGGAGTCCTGATGAAGTAAGGTAATAATCGTGAAGTTCTTAGCACAGTGCCTGGCACATACATAGTAAGTGCTGTATATGTACTATACATAATATTATGTTATTGTGTCACATTTGTATTACAACTTGCAGGGTGACCCTGGGCAAGTCACTTCTCAACACCTAAGTTTTCATTTTCTGTGAAATGAGGGTAACTGTATCTGCCGCCAAATCAGAAGCCAATGGAAACATTCAAATCTGAAGAACCAGAATGGGGAAGGGGAGAGTTCAGGGAGAGTTGGTCTTGGAGAGTTCCAAGTGGGGGATATACTGCTTGTATTTCTCATCACCTTCTTCCCTCAAGGGGATGTTGTGAAAAGGCAATGAGAGAAGGTGTGGAAAATAGACCCTGCATTTTTCTTTGTCCCCTTCCTCCAGACCGATCTCTGGGCCCTGGGTGCCCACTGGCCCTGACCTGATCTAGACCTAGCCCAAGCCGTTCCCCCTCAATGTTGAGATACCCACGTCCGTGGCAGGTGCTCTGCACCACGACCAAGATCCAGGTAGGAGCCCCACTGTTCCCCCACTCCTCAATGACACCCTATTCCCCACCAGCCACCAGATCGTGATCTTTCTGCCGCCTGGATTCCTAGAGCCCTACACTCCCCATGCCCAGACCTCGACTTTAGAAGTGGGAAGGCCTGCCTATGCTGATTACTTACTGAATAACTATGGACTCTTCTTTTCTTTGGACCCCCCCATAAGAGAATAATTATACCTCCCCGCCTCCTATGCAGAGTGGTTGTGAAAGTTAAGTTGGACGTCAAAGAACTCTGGAAAGTGGAAGCAGCCAGACACACAGATGGGCCTGTTTGGTTTTTGGAAGGCAGACCCACCTTTGGTTTTCTTAGAGCAAATAATGTCAGAGCTGGGAGGGTCCTTAGAACACAGGATATCAGAGCCAGGAAGGCCCTTAGAACACAGGATATCAGAGCCAGGAGGGCCCTTAGAACACAGGATATCAGAGCCAGGAGGGCCCTTAGAACACAGCGTCAGAGCTGGGAGGGCCGTTAGAGAGCTAAGAGGGCCCTTAGAACTCCAAATGTGAGAGCTGGGAGGGGACTTAGAACATGGGATGTTAGAGCTGGGAGGGGCTTTAGAACATTCACAGGATGTCAGAGCTGGGAGGGCCCTTAGAACACAGAGTGTCAGAGCTGGGAGGGGCCTTAGAGAGCTGGAAAGGCCCTTAGAACATAGAATGTTAGAGCTGAGAGGGACTTTAGAACACAGGATGTCAAAGCCAGGAGGGCCCTTAGAGGCTTCTCAAATCCAGCTTCCTTATTTTATAAATGGGGAATCTGAATGGGGAGAGAAGCACTTAAAAGAAACCCAGCCTAGGGGCAGCTAAGTGGTGCAGCCAGTAGAGCACCGGCCCTGAAGTCAGGAGAACCTGAGTTCAAATGCAGCCTCAGACACTTGACACACTTACTAGCTGTGTGCCCTTGGGCAAGTCACTTAACCCCAATTGCCCTGCCTTCCCCCCTGCAAAAACAAAACAAAACAAAAACCAGCATGAGGGCGGGGAAGGCCAGGTCAGGAGTAGAACACTGCTCCCTGTCTCCCAGTCTTCGTTCCCCTCTCCAATGTTGTCTTCGAGGAGTCTCTATAAGCAATATCAGCAGGAGCCCCTGTCCCTCTCTCTGGAATCCAGATGAGTGTTATCCAGACAGGGGGTTAGGGAAAAGGTGGCTTTGAACGGGAAGGGAGGAAATCAGGTCCAGAGAGTGGACCTCCAGAGAGGGAGGCAGGTCTGCTGGATGGGTAGAAGGGCTTAGCCTGGAAGAAACATCACCTCTCTTTTCATGTATCCGAGGAAACATTTGTAGGGAAAGAGTCAGCCTTGTTCTGTCTGGCCTCAGCAGTCAAAATCAGGAGCACTGGGTCAAGAGGCTCTCTGTAAGACCGAGCTTACAAAGAATTAGAGAGCTGCCTCAGGTGGTAGTGAGTTCCCCATCACTAGGGGTCTTCAAGCAGAGGTTGCATGGCCACTTGTCAGAGATTTCGAGGGAATTCTGGTTCAGGGATCTAGGTGGGATTCCATTGTCGAGGGTCCTCCTGGGTCTGGGATTCTGGAACTCTAAAGACCCTGGATTTTTGAGACCTTTCAGGTCAGAATGCCTTTGGGTAAATCCCCTGCCTTTGGGCCGCCTACTTCCTCATCTATAAAATCAGGACGTTGGACTACGTGATTTCTGAGGTTCTTTCCAGCTCAGAATCTGTGATCCCAGCAATTTCTAAGTGTTATTCAGCCCCTGACAAGCTATGAATGAACCCTGTTCTTCAAGCCTGGAGGCAAGAGAGAGGATAAGATCGCGTGGGGCCTATGGGGGCCAAGGGCTGACCCCACAGGGCCCCAACCGCTGAGAAGCCTTGGTATTGGGCATCGTGCCCACCCCAGCCCTTGAATTCTGCCCACCTGAAGTAGGGGGGAAGATATCATCTTTCTGGCCCCTCCTGCCCAACGGGACCTGGACTTTGTTTCAGGAGCCCCTGAGGGGGGTGGGGCAAGGGAACAGGGGAGCCAGGCTCTCAGGCCACACCTGCTCCCCTCCCTGGCAACCTGAGCAGCTGGGGCGGGGCCCAGGGAGGGTGGTTGGGGCTGGGCCAAGCTGGGAGCGGTCATTTGGTCATTTCTGACCAAGAACGTTGAGCCAGCGGTATCTGAGGAACAGAGGGATCCAGCTTGGGGTCGGTAAGTGAATTTCTGAAGGGAAGGAGACCCCTGGCATAGAGGGACTATGGAGAGATGAAAGGGGTGGGGTGAGGTCTGCGTGATTGTTTCTGTATGTGCCTCTGAGGGTGAGATTGTCTGATTGTCTTTGTATGGGTAATAGGACAGGGATAATTGTCTTTGTGTGTTTCTGTGAGAGTGTGTGTGTACATCTCTGTGTACCTGAAAGATTGGACTTCATGATTGCTAATTGTCCTTTCTAGTCCTAAACTTCCTAATTCTGTACATGAGTCTATGAATACGTTTGTGTTTAAGTCTGAACAGGTGTTTCTGAATGTGAGTGTAAATGTCTTCGTTTGTGTGGGGGAGGGTGTATTTGGAGAGTGCATCTGTGTAAATGTATGTCTGAGTATGAGATTGCATGGGAAGGGTGTAGAAGGAGACAGTACATTGTGTAAATAGGAGAGTTTGTATGGGATTGTCCTTGTATGTGTAAGTGGAAGTACGTGACTTGTAAAATCATGGAGTTTCAAGATGAAAAGGATGTTGGGGATGTTCTAGTCCAACCCTTTTAGTTTTACAGTTGAAGAAATTAAGTCCCAGCATGGGGAAGGGGCTTGTCCACAGAGGTAGTAAGTACCAGTTTTGGGACTAGAGCCTGGGTCATCTGATTCCAAATCCAGGCCTCTATCCACCGTACCATACTGTTCTGGCTGAGCGTTTGTATGGATCAGGGCAGGATTTACATATCTCTCCTCTGCCCCTTCCCCATCAGGCTGTCCTGGGATTTGTGGAGTTGTTTCAGCTCTGAGGTCAGAAACTCCTTATCCGCTTTATGTGACTTCCCAACAGGGAGAAATATCTCAAAAGGGGAGCAGGCCGCTTCAAGAAATGGGGTCCTCCTCACTGATGGCCTTCAAGCAGACCCTGGGTGACTGTTTAGTGGGTAGGTTCTAGAAGAAAACCTCATTCAGGTGCAGGTTGGCCCAGGAGGCCTCTGAGGGCCCTTCAGACTGTGGGGTTTGCTGTGATAGGATACTGAATGTCTAGAAAGGATGTTTAGAACACAAAATATCAGTGCTGAGAGTGTGACCATAGAACACTGAATATCAGAGCTGGGAAGATCTCTCAGGACACAGAACACAGAATGTCAGAACGTGAAAAAAATTTAAAAATGCTAGATGAGTTGGAAAGGACCCTAGAACAAAGAACACCAAATGTCACAGCTTTTTAAAAAAAAAAGTCTAAAAATGTTGAATGTTAGAACTGGAAAAACCTTAGAACACAGAACACAGAATGTCAGAGCTTAAAAAATAATATAAAAATGTTGAATGTTAGAACTGGAAAAACCGTAGAACAAAGAATACAGAATGTCAGAGCTTGAAAAATAATATAAAAATGTTGAATGTTAGAACTGGAAAAACCTTAGAACACAGAACACAGAATGTCCAAGTTGAAAGGGACCTTAGAAGTCAGCTAGTAGGATCTGCCCATTTAAAGATGAAGAAACCGAGGCTTCCCTTTCATTGGGGGCCAGAAGGGACAAGGGGTTCTTGGAATTCCTCCTTGTCTTCTAGGCAGTGGCTTATCAGCGTGGCCCAGCTGCTCCTAAATCCATGCTCGTCCCCAGCATACCCTTCATGCCCTCTCTTGGCCTCAGTCTTCACTGGTAAACATATAGGCCTATAGGTAAGAGCCCTCCTTGGACTTGGTGAGTTGAGGTGAGGCAAGGCAGAGAGAGATGGCCTGTGAAATTTTGGCCAGGTATGTGAGCTGGTGCTCACTCTGGTTGAGCAGCAACCTCTGGTGGCTGGAATGATGTCTCCTTAAATGCGGGGCCTTGTCCTTGAGAAACCAGGCTGGGGTTGCCAACCTGCTGTGTAGGCTTTAGCAAAAGGTAAAGGCCACAATGAGCTATCCAAAGTCTTGTGGCTGAGAGAGAGAGAGAGACAGACAGGCAGAGAGACAGAAAGACAGACCAAGAGAGAAGGGAGAGGAGAGGGGAGAGAGAGAGAGAGAGAGAGAGAGAGAGAGAGAGAGAGAGAGAGAGAGGGAGAGAGAGGAGAGAGAGAGACAGGCAGAGAGACAGAAAGACAGACCAAGAGAGAAGGGAGAGGAGAGGGGAGAAAGAGAGAGAGAGGGAGAGAGAGAGAAAGAGAGAGAGGAGGGGGGCAGGGAGGGAGGGAGGGAGAGGGAAGGAGATTTTGAGAGGCTTAGAGTCAAGATACAGTCAGGGTAAGGGCTGTGGTCTGGGGGTTGGGATTGAGGTCAGGGGTTAATGTGGTTAATCATTGGTTTTGGAACTAAAAGAAATGTACGGATTTTGTGGTACAATCCCTTCATTTTAAAGGGTTTTGTTTTTTCCTTCCCTGCCTCCCATATGGGGGAGGGGAATGAGAAGGAGAAAATCAAATTCTTATTCATTAAAGAAAATTTTTAATTTTTTTTTAAGTAGACATAGGAGCAGCTGGGTAGTGTAGTAGATAGAACACTGGCCCTAGAATCAGAAGGACCTGAGTTCAAATTTGGCCTTAGCCACTTATTAGCTGTGTGACCCTGGGCAAGTCACTTAACCCTGATCACCTCAAACAAACAAAAAAAGAGTGGACATACAATCCCCTCATTTCAAAGGAAGAAAACTTACCTACATTGAGGTAGAGGGACTTGTCCGAGGTCATACAAGTAGATTTGGAGCGATTTGTTCACTGATCTTTCAAAAACACCTCAGCAGAAGTCAGTAGAAGGAAGTACTAGTATCCTTTGGGGAGAAGGAAAATACTTAGTGTAAAAGAACATCAGATTTGGGGGGTGGGGGAAGGCAATCAGGGTTAAGTGCCTAGTAAGTGTCTTAGATCAGATTTGAACTCAGGTCCTCCTGACTCCAGGGCTGATGCTCTATCCACATCAGATTTGAAATCAGATTACCTCAGTTCAAATGCCAGCTTTGTCTCTGACTCGCTGTACAATCTTGGACAAGTAAACTAGCCTCTCTGGGCCCCATTCACTACCTTGATAAACCTTCCTCCAAGTTCCCTTCCAGCTTTCAATTTATGGCTTCCTGGAAGAGATAAATCTGCCTTGAGAGGAGAAGAGGTCCAGGATTGACCAGGAAGACAATAGGGGATGAATTCCAATGGGTTGAGATCCAAGGTCATTGAGTGTCCAAGAGGAGCCTTTGGGTGGATCTCTGGCATGCTTGTCTTCCCTGGTTCCAAGGTTCTGTCTTAGGGAACAGGGGGAGAGGTAGGAGGGAGAGGCCGTGGCTATATGAAGTTTCTCTGGGTGGTGGCACTTTGTTGGCATCCTGGTCTGACTTCCCAGGAGACCTTTGACCCTTCCTGGATGGTGGCCAGTTTCAAGGAAGAGATAAGGAGTTTGAAATATAGCCCTTGGGCCATAAATACAGTTTCAGTAAGAGAGGAATTGGGGTAACTGGGCCTTGACCTCACTCTCTAATGACTAGATCTTTCCAGAAAGAGAATGACTTGTCTTCACAGGTGGGTTCTCCTTCCTTGAAGGTCTTCAGACAGAGGTGGTAAAACCATTGGTTGGGTGTGTCCTAGCCGGGCTTCCTTTGGCATTTAAGATTGGCTGCTAGGGACCCTTTCTGTTTTCAATTCTGGGATTCTGTAACTTGATGAATATTCCTTCCCACCAGCAAGGTCAGTGTTCTCCTCAGATCCCTGAGGGCAAGGGCCAAGTCTGATATATCTGTCTCCTGCTCAGGGTAAACTAGCCCAGGCAGGGGCCCAGTACAAAGCAGGCATTAGTCTATCAACCAATCAACGGACAAGCATTTCTTAAGTGACTGCTATGTACCCCTCACTCTGCCGAAGTACAGGGGGCACAAAGGCAAACATGAAAGGGGAGACAGCATGTATACAACAGTATATATAAGTATACACAGCACAACACATATAACACATACATAACATATAACACACGTGTATACACATGTGTATACATATACATAATGAATACAAAGACATTTTAGGGGATGGATGGCACCATTGGTAACTGGGGGACACAGTGGATACAGTGCTGGGCCTGGGGTGAGGAAGACCTGAATTCAAATCCAACCCCAGGCACTTATTACTAACTGTGTGACTATGGACAACTCACTTAAACTTATTTTCCTCAGTTTCCACAACTGTAAAGTGGGAATCATAATAGCACCTACCCCCCCCCACCCAGGCTTGTTGTCAAGATCAAATGAGATAATATTTGTGGAGTGCTTAGCATAGTATCTGGCTCTTAATGCTTGTTTCCTTCCTTCCTCTTTTTTCTATGTCACTTCCTCCTTTTCCCCCCTTCCTTCCTTCCTCCTTCCTTTCTTCCTCCTTCCTCCTTATTTCCTCCTTCTTTCCTTTCACAACCTCCCTTCCTCCTTCCCTTCTTCCTTCCTCCTTCCTTCCTTCCTTCTTTCCTTCCTTCCTCTTTTTTCTATGACACTTCCTCCTTTTCCCCTTCCTTCCTTCTTCCTCCTTCCTTCTTATTTCCTCCTTTCCTTTCACTCCTTCCCTTCCTTCTTCCCTTCTTCCTTCCTCCCTCCTTCCTTCCTTCCTTTTTTCCTTCCTTCTTTCCTGCCCTCCTCCCTCTTTTCTTTCCTGTTGACTAGGAAAAGGTTTCACATTGAAGTTGGGAGCTTGAACCAGGTCTTGAAATAAGTCAGAGATGCCAAGGAGGAAGAGGAGAGGAGGAAGAGCACTGGGGACAGCCCACACAAAGGCAGAGATATGAGGTGTTGTGTTCATTCAGAGTTTCCCCGCCTTCAGTTTCTTTCTCAGTCTCAGAAATTCTTTCTTTTTAATAGTCTGACTCATGTGGCAATTTTTCCAGGAAGTTTTTTCTTATTACTCATATCTTGTACTCCATCTGCTCTATTGCAGACCTCCTTGGCCTCTGTAGGTACTTCAGCCCTGAACTTGACCCTGGATGATGGGAAGCTGGGTGCGGTTTTAGAAGAACTCACTCAGAGCCAGAACCCATGATAGAATTTGAAAAAGTTTTTTTTTTTTAAATGGCAGTCATCAGGACCCTATATAGGTTCATTAAGAACAAGTTATAGTAAGTAAATTGCAGCTAGGTAGTGCCATGGTGCACAGAGTCAGGAGGACTCAGTGACATCAAATCTGGCCTCAGACACTTGCTAGCTTTGTGATCCTGGGCAAGTCGCTTAACCCTGTTTGCCTCAGTTTCCTCATGTATAAAATGAGCTGGAGAAGGAAATGGTGAATCGCTTCAGTATCTTTGCCAAGAAAATCCCAAATGGGGTCACGAAGAGCCTGACGCAACTGAACAATGACAACATAGTAAGCAAACCTGGTTTCCTTTTCTGAAGAAGAAGGACACAAGCATTTATTAAGGGCCTGCTGTGTGCCATGAACTATACTAAGTACTTTATAGATATTATCTCATTTGATAATAGTAATTCTAATCTGGTTACTAATCTGGTTCACATAATTGAGGCATTTGACAAACTCCCATGATAACCTTGCAGTAAAAGGAGAGAGATGTGGGCTAGAAATTGACTCGGAGATGCTCTAGTGGAAGGCCCTAAGGCTCTGGCTCTAGCCAGGTGCTAGTCAACATTTTTTGTCAATTAATTATATAAAGGCGTAGACGGCATCCTTATCAAATTTGCAGAAACCAAAGGGATGGCTAACACAGTTGGAAGACTCAGTCAGAGCCCAAACAAGTCTCAACAGCTTAGGATGATGGGTTGAATCTAGTACAATGGACTTGAATAGGAATAAATATCAACCCTTAGCCTTGAACTGAAAAAAATCAGCCGTGGCTTTGGGTAAGCTGGAAATGAAAGAGGCAGATTTCTAACCCTGGCTCCATTTGACAGATGGAGAAATTGAGACTCACACAGGGGAACTGAATTATCTAAGGTCATATGGTGAGTTGGGCAAAGCTGGAGTAGAATCTAGGTCTTTTGGCTCCCGCCCTGCCCCTCAGGATCCTCAAGTCTCCAGCTCCTGTCTGGGAGGAGGAACAAAGAAGGAACAATTGCATGGGGGCACCAGGGATCTCCAACTGGAGTCATTCATCCTTGGGAGATAAACTGAGACCCAGAAAAGGGTTTCTCTTCCCGCTTCCACCACTTCAATTCTTATTCCCTCTCTCTCAAGATTGAGAGGATTAAATGAGAGAGACAGACAGATGGATACAAGGAGGGAAGGAAGGATTGAGAAAGGGAGGAGACTTTAAAAACTCACTTTAAAAACTCAGCTCTATGGATGCCAGTTTTAGTCATGCTTATTACTACTTTCCTGCTCAAGGCTTCCATCTCCATCTGTAAAATGGGGTAAGGTGGGGAGGAAAGGGAAGATAGATTTCCACTGGTACCCTCTGTTGGCACAAATTGGCTAATTTTCACCAAGTTGTAACTTATATGTGCATTTATATATACATACATACATACATACATATATGGATATGGATAGAAAAACACAGGGATTGAAAGTTGAAACTCATTGATGGCCAAAATATTTCATATTGGTCTAAGGGTGGGAAAGATGCTTCAATGCCTTTGAATATTACCAAATATGAGCGATCTTTTTAGTGCAGTGCAAAGTGTGTTGTTCTTTGTGAGTTTATATCCAAAATATATTTTTGCCTTGCTTTTTTACACTAATAAGAAATTAAGAATTGTAAAAAAAAAATTGAGGAGGGTGGGACATGTCCAAGGCCCTTGAGGTCCCATGGTGCTGTTAATCCATCTCTGAGGTCCCTGGGGAGTATCCAGTGATGCCCTGGCTGAACAGGCAAGGATGGGGATCTCCAGTGTGAACACGGGGGGGGGGGGGGGGTGTTGGAAGAAGAGATGTGTCTAGGATCAGGGGTGGAGGCAGTGGCAGCCTACCACTAGTGAGCCTTATGGCTTTCAGAGAGGTCCCCCACCCAAATTAGAGATGCTTTAAAAAAAAAAAACTGTCATCCTGTACTCCTTGCATGAGTCCCCTTCTCCCTCCTTAAATTGTACCCAGGAGACAATAGGGAACTGCTGAGGGTTTCAGAGTAAAGGAGTGACCCTAGAGGACTAGATCTATGCATAAGAAAGATAGTGGCACCATTATAATGGGTGAATTAGAGTGAGGGACACACCTAGATAGGAGGTAATCAGGGCCTGAATTAGTGGTTATGGTGTCAATGGAAAGGAGAGGACAGATGGGAGAAATATTATAGAGATGGAGTCAGTGAAAACTGGTCACTATTAGTCAGCCGGTCAATAAATATTTATTAAGCTGCTACTGTGTGCCAGGCTCTGTGCTAAGCCCTGAAGATTCATAGAATGGCAAAAGAATCCCTGCCCTTGGGGAGGTCATAATCTGAGGTGGGTGGGGATGTGAGAGGTGAAGGGGAGAGAGAAACTCAAAGATGAAGCCCAGGGTTATGAATATGGGAGGCTGACTGAATACCACAGTCAGGACAAATTCAGAAGGAGGGAAGAGATGATGAGTTCCATTCTGGTTCCATTCTAGATAAGTTGACTTAAAGGTACCTACAATCCACCTAAGTGGAAGTGACTCTGGGGGATTTGGAAGAGTGGACCTCGAGCTCAGCAGTGAGGTTGGGACAAGGGACTTGGATTTCAGAGTCATAGGTCCAAGGCCAGAAGGGACCACTGCACTGTCTTCTCCAGCAGATTGCCCCTTCTACGATCCCAACTCCCCCACTAATCTTCGGTTTCTGTTTTCATGTTGGCAAAATCTCAACGGGGCCCTCACCTCAACAAGGCAATCTTTTTCTAACTCCCTGATGGATTCGCTATCCCACTCACCTCGTAGAGAAGCTTTTCCAGACCTTTTCATCCCTTCTTAAACCTCCCAGAGCAGCCCCTTAAACACCTTAAAATACATAAGTGATCTCATTGCATCCCATCTTCTCCACCAGATTACCCCTTAAAGTAATCTGGAGCCTGAAGTCAGGAAGACCTGAGTTCAAGTGTGGCCTCAGACAGTAGCTGTGTGAATGGGCAAGTCACTTAACCTTTGTCAGCCTCAATTTTCTCCTCTGTAAATGGGGATAATACTAGAACCTGTTCACCAGGGTGTTGTGAGGATCAGCTGAGCTAACAGTGCCTGATACAGGATCAGTGCTATCTAAATGCTTATCCCCTTTCACCCAGTCTACAAAGAACCTTCCCTTGTTCCATATATTTCTGGTAGTTGTCTGGTATCTCTCCTCCCTTTTGTGTCTAAACTCCTTGAAAAGCCTGTCTACACAAGCTCCTTTCCTCTCCCTCTCTTAGCTCTATACAGTCTGGCTTCTGAACTCAGCATTTGACTGAACTTATCATCAGTTGGAATCCCTAAGGTTGTGGATGATCTCTTAATGGCTGAGTCCAGTGGCCTTTTCTCACTTCTCACCCTTCTTGACCTCAGCCTTGGATACTGTTGATAATCCTCTTCGGCTTAATATTCTCTTCTCTCTCCATTTTCCTATCCCTGCTCTCTCCTGGTTCTCTTCCAATAGGTCCCTGCCCAAGTCCCACTTAACGGCCATCTTTGGGGCCCTCCTTGCTAGGTGAATGTCACTAGTAGCTGTTTCTCTATTAGCCAGCAACCCTGAGGGTCTCCCTCTCCCAGTTTGATTGTTTTGGCTTTTTTAATTATTGTTAAGCTGGACTCACTTGTTAGAGTTCACGGAATGGGCGTCACCTCACTCTTAAGTGAGTACATGAAAAGGCCTGAGCCTAAAAGGGCCAGGGTCTCCCATTGCATCCTGGTCCATCTCCAGTCCTCCTGATGAATATCAGGCCACTAGACTCAGATGGCTCTGGAGGAGAAAGTGAGGCTGGTGACCTTGCACAGCCCTCCCCAACTCAAATCAAAGTCACCCGCAAGTCATGTCATCATCTCCCTGATGTCATGGCCCTCTTCGAGAACGAAGGACAAACATAACAACCTACCTGTCTGCCCGTTCCTTCTCAGTCTTTTTTGCTGGACCTTCATCCAGATTATGCTCACTAACTGTGGCTACTTCCCAGGGCTCTATTTTGGGCCCTCTTCTCTTCTCCCTCTATTACTATTTTGCTTGACAATCTCATCAATTCTCATGGATTCGATTATCTTCTTTATGTGGGCGATTCTCTGACCTATTTAGCCAGCTCTAACCTCTATTCTCGGGGAAGCTAGGCAGCACAGGGTGTGGAGTCAGGAAGAACTGAGTTCAAATCCAACCTCAGACACTTACTAGCTGTGTGACCCCAGGCAAGTCATTTAGTCCTGTTTGCCTTGGTTTCTTCATCTTTAAAACAAGCCGGAGAAGGAAATGGCCAACTGCTCCATTGTCTTTGCCAAGAAAACCCCAAATGGAGTCATGAAGAATTGAACACTACTGAAAACAACTGAACTTCTCTTCTGATCTCAAATCTACCATCTCCAACTGCCTCTCCTACCTTTCGAACTGAATGTCCATAGACAAATTAAATACAAAATAGAATTCATTATCTTAACCTCAAAATCTCTTCTTTTTAACTTCCATATTATTATTCAGAAAACCACCATCTTCCCAGTCCCCCAAGCTCACAACCTAAGTGGCATCCTTCACTTCTCACTCTTCATGCCCAGTCTGTTGTTAAGTCCTACCAATTCTCCTTTTTTGAACATCTCTAGTATATACCTCTCTTTTCTGATCTGATGTAGTAGACGGAATGCTGGGCCTGGAGTCAGGATTGAGCTCAGTTCAAATCTTGACTCAAATACTTAATAATTGTACGATGTTTGGCAATTCACTTAATCTCTTTCTGCCTCAGTTTGTCCAACTGTAAAATTAAGATAATAATAGCACCTAATTCCCAGAGTTGTTGTGAGAATCAAGTGAAGCAATATTTGTAAAGCATTTCGCACAGTACCTACCACATCGTCGTTATTTAGTCTTTTTTTGTCGTGTCTGACTCTTTATGACCCCATTTGGGGTTTTCTTGGCAAAGATACTGCAGTGGTTTGCCATTTCCTTTTCCACCTCATTTTATAGACTAGGGAACTGAGGGAGACAGGGTTAGGTGACTCGCCCAGGGTCACACAGCTAGTATCAATCCTTGGATTTGAACTCAGGTCTTCCCCTGTATCACCTAACTGTCCACTTTCATACTAAGGGACCTCTACATACATATTGATTCTACCTCAAATACCCAGTTCCTCAACCTATTCATTTTCTATGACCTACCCCTCCAGCCCACATTAGCCATACACAAAGGTGGTCATACCCTTAATCTTTCCATCACTCACAAATGTACTGCCTCCATGTTGAAGTATTCTGAAATCCCCTTATCCGATCACAGTCTAGTAGCCTTTCACCTCTCCCTCTGCCTTCCTTTACAAAACTCTATTCTTCATCTGCACTGTGACCTCTAATCCCATCACCTCTCAATTCTCTTCCAGGCCATCTCCCCTACACTGCACTTTCTCCTCTTCTCCCCAACTTGACCCCTTGGTGAACCAATTTTATACTGTCCTCCTCTCTTGAAAACCTAGCCCCTTTATCTTATCACCTGTTATGCCCAGCTGACTCTCAGCCTTGGATCACTCCCACCAGTTGTCACCTTCATGCCTGCACATGAGCTGCTAAAAAAAGGTGGAGATAATGCTACAACCTTTCTGACTGGGTTCACTACAAATTTGGGTTACACAACCAGGTCCTCACCACTGCCTGGCAATCCTACTATACCTCCCTTATCAACTCACCCTCCCACCCTCCACAGAGACTCTTCCAAACCTTCTCATCCCTCCTCAAACATCCCATGCTCTCCTTCTCCTGACTCTCTCAGCTGGGAAACTCTCCTCATATTTTACAGAAGAAATTGAGACCATTAGCCACGACCTTCCTCATCTCCTACCGCTCAGGTGCCTTCTGTCCCTCTCTCCTCCTCCACTCCTCTCTCATGTGATAAAGTGGCCTTCCTACTCACCAAGGTCAACTCATTCAAGTGATTGCATTCCATCCCATGTCTCCCCCAGCAGATTGCCCCTTGTCTCATCCCTATTCTTTCACTGATTTTGAATCTCTCCCTGTCTAGTAGCTCATTTCCCACTGCCTAAAAACATGGGGTAGCTAGGTGGCACGGTGGTTATAGAGTACTGGGTCTGGAGTCAGGAAGACCTGAGTTCAAATGTGGCCTCAGACACTTAGTATCCGTGTGACCCTGGGCTAGTCACTTAATCCTGTTTGCCTCAGTTTCCTCATCTGTAAAATGAGCTGGAGAAATAAATAGCAAACCACCCCATCTTTGCCAAGAAAACCCCAAATGGAGTTGGACATGACCAAAATGACAAAACAGCAGCAGCAAAAAATCATGTCTACCCTCACTTGATTCTTCTATCCCTGCTGCTATCATCCTATATCTCTTCTGCCCTTTGTGGCTAAACACCTTGAAAAGGCCGTCTATGGGGCAGCTAGGTGGTGTAGTGAGTAGAGAGAGCACCGGCCCTGGAGTCGGGAGGACCTGAGTTCAAATCCAGCCTCAGACACTTGATACATTCACTAGCCATGTGATCTTGGGCAAGTCATTTAACCCCAGTTGCCCTGCCTTCGCGCCTCCAAAAAAAAAAAAGAAAAGGTGATCTACAATAGGAGCCAGTACCTTCCCTCCTCTCACTCTCCCCTTAACTTCCAAACTCATCACCGCTAAAACCGCTCCCTCCAAAGTTACTAATGATCTCTTGGCTGTCAAATCCAACAGACTTTTCTCAATCCTCATTCTCCTTGACCTCTCTGAAGCCTCTGACACTGTGGATCACTCTCTCCTCTATGATCTTCTTTTCTCTCTAGGTTTTCAGGACATGACTCTCCCAGTTCTCCTCCCACCTCTCTGACTGCTCCTTCTCAATTTCCTTTTCTGGATCCCTTTCCAGATCATACCCTTTAACTAAACGTATCCCTCAGGGTTCTGTCTCAGACTCTCCTCTCCTTCCTCGATACTACTTCAGCTGGTGATCTCATGAACTCTCATGGATTTAATTACCATCTCTATGCTGGTGATTCTCAAATCTGCCTTTCCTGCCCCAATCCCCGCTGACCTCCACTCTCAAATCCTCAGCTGCCTTTCAGACATCTGGAACTGGATGTTCAGGAGACATCTCAAACTCAAGAGGTCCAAAACTGAACTCATCTTTTTCTCTAAGCCCTCCCCATCCCTCGGTACATATTACTGTAGAGGACAACACCATCTTCTCAGTCCCTCAGATTCACTATGTATGAGTCATCCTGGACTCCTCACTATCTCTTGCCTCTCATATTCAAGCTGTTAACAAGACCTATTGAGCTTGCCTTTGCAGCATCTCTTGAATATGTCCCCTTCTCAATCACTTCACTCCTGGATTATTGCAATCCAGGGTGGGGGGTCCAATCTGCCTCAAATCCCTCCCCACTGCATCCATCCTCCATTCAACCACTAAAATGATTTTTCTAAAGCATAGTTTAGATCATATCATCACCCTACTCAGTAAACTCCAGTGGCTTTCTGTTGCCTCCGGGAGCAAATACCAAATGCTCTGCTTGTCATTCAAAGCCCTTCATACCCTAGCCTCCTCCTACCTTTCCA
The DNA here is from genome assembly GCF_011100635.1 of Trichosurus vulpecula. Lineage (NCBI taxonomy): Eukaryota > Metazoa > Chordata > Mammalia > Diprotodontia > Phalangeridae > Trichosurus > Trichosurus vulpecula. Next base: position 53,260,093 of record NC_050573.1, on the reverse strand, counting down.
GTCTTCCTACTCCCCAACACATACTCTTAGATCCAGTGACACTGGTCTCCTGATTGTTCCATGAACAAGACCCTCCATCTCAGCTCTGGGCATTCTCTCTGCTCCCCTCCATGCCTGGAATGTTCTTCCTCTTTCACTCTGACTCCTGACCTCCCTGGCTTCCTTTAAGTCCCAACCAAAATCCCACCTTCTAAAGGAAGCCTTCCCCAACTCCTCTTAATTCTAGCAGGTTTCCTCTGTTAATTATTTCCTATTTATCCTGTACATCGATAGATAGACTTGTTTTGTCTACATTTGTTTGCATGTTATCTCCCCTATTAGATTGTAAGCTCCTTCAGGGCAGGAACTGTCTTTTGCCTCTTTTTGTGTCTCCATCACTTAGCATAGTGCCTGACACATAGTAAGTGCTTAATAAATGTTTATTTATTGATTAATTAATGATCTATAAAAAGTTTGAGAGACATAATTTCTGAACAATCAATCATTTTATTAATTATAGCTAGCAAATAATTAATAAAAGGATGTCATTTGGCCTTTTCTTGTAAACCAAAGATGAATCATGGAGGCTTCTCAATGCCTATAATGCCCTTGGAAGTGTTGGTGTTCTGACAGGCAGCAATCAACTCTGATTGGTTAACAATTAATGAGAGAATGAATATTATAATGAGAGGTGGACCTATTCTAATGAGGGGTCGGGGGACCTGACTTTGATTATGTCACTCTTGCTCCCAGACCACCCCCAATCTAGATAATCTAGAGCAATCTAGACAAAGGAATCTAACCCTCCCCCTCACCCCCAAGCTTGCCTGAATAGAACACAGTGGGCCAGAATTTACCTAGATTTGATTCCTTTTGCTCTTTTTACTAAGCTTCTCCAGTTGGGTGGGGTCTCAAACAAGATGGAGGAGAATGTTAAATCAATGCAATCCAAATTAAATCCAAATCCAAACCCTGTTCTTCAGTTGCTGGTTGAATAATGTACAAAGGGCTGAATTCTAAATGAAGAAATTAGAAAAGGGAAAATCTTAATCTCAATTAATAATTGGTTATTAATATAAGAAATAGTCATTTTTCTCAAATTGATTGATAAATGCTTGTTGGGGCAATGGGATAGCATAGTGGATAGAGCATTGGACTTGGACTCAGGGAGACATGAATTCAAATCCTGCCTCAGACATTTACTAGCTGTGTGACCCTGGGCAAGTGTTTCAACAATCCGGCTAGCAGCTTCTGTGGGGGTGTAAGATCCACCCACAACTAGCACCCGGAAAGCTGCCAACAACACAGGTTCTTTTGATCTGCTTTAATAAGGAAAGCAAGGTTAAAGGGGTTGACAAGTTTACTTTAATCCAGCGTACAGACAGCATTCACTTAGTTCAGGGGAAAAAGCCAGCACCCTGAACTTCAGAATAAAATACAAACAAATTACAAACATTGACAGACAGACTCAATACAATTCATAGTTACCAACATCTAGGTTCAGCCCAGGAGCTCAGAACAAGGGCTGGCCCAGAGTCACGAGCCACCGCTGCTGTAATGAGGAGCTCCAAAGAACAAACAGCCACCCCCTGGTTTTTATATCTTTTTCAGCATCAGGGGTGAGTCACACATGCGACTCACCCACGTGACCTAGAATCGTCACAAAGAGGTGAACTTAAACCCATGTGGTCTAAAAGCCTCTGCTCTCCCAGACATGTAAACTAGGCCCTCCCTGGAGTTAGCCCCACCTTGGGCCCCACCTTAGCTGCCAATCCACACCCACTAAGGTTTTACACCTAATAGGGGTTTGGGCCTGGGGCTTAGCACCTAGTAAGGCTCAATCAAAGACACTGAATTAATCAAAGGCCAATGTTTCCAAAAGCCAAACTCTTCAAGGGCACTTGTTGAACTAAGTGCTAAGGAGCCTATTTTGCCTACCAACACAGCAAGTCAGTTGGCCTCCCAGCCTCAGTTTCTTCACATGTAAATGGGACTACTAATACCATCTACCTCTCAGGCTTGTGAGGATTAAATGAGATAATGTTTATAAAATGCTTGCAAACCTTCAAGTTATTATTGCTGTTATAGTTGCCTGGCAGTGAGATAAGGAGGCAATAAATGTAGAACAGAAGGATTGATAAGCAGAAGTCAAGGCCCAGTCACGAATCTGGAGTAGGTCAATCATTGTGATTTCATGTTTTCTCCAACAGCTTTAAAGTAGGAGTAGAAAAACTGGACTGTGGGTCTTTGAGATATGAGGATTCACAGGGTGGTTGTGGGGGGAAGTGGGGGTGGAGAAAGGAAGTCACTGGAGTGCAAGAGGTTGAGTAAGTGGTTGAGAGGTGGAAGGGCCAGAGGGGTCAATAATATGAATATTGAGATCCCTGGTGAGGGGAGTCTTGCGATGGGGTAGAGATTATGAATTAGAAGATGTTGGACTCATTGAAAATGTTGGGGGAATGAACTAGAAGAGGTCCTTCTACCACAGAGAGAAAGCTTCATTTATTCAAAGCATTCATTAATGTGTACACTGTGCTAGTCACTGGTGTACAAATGTAAAACCAAAGCCATCTTTGCCCTCTTGTTCTATTGGCGGAAAATAAGAGGAACAGAGATACATATAAACAAAACATATGCAAAGTAGTGTTTGGGAGAGAGACCAGGACATTAGCCATGGAGAGATCCAGCTATACTTCTTGTAGGAAAGGGCAGGAGCTCAGCCTTGAAGGAAGTGAGGGGTTCTGTGAGGTGGAGGGAAGGAGGGAGAGCATTCCAGGCATGGAATGGAAATGAAATGGAACACCTGAGAAAAGGTATGGAGGTGGAAGATGGGAGAGGGAACGTATTATGCCACGAACAGCATTTGGATAAACTTTGCAACTACTGAAGAAGAATATAAATAAATTTAAAAAAGCATTGTTAAGTGCATTGTACTAAGTGCTGGAGATGCTAGTACTAAAGGGATGACACTCCTGGCCCTCAGGGAGCTTATTACATTCTGATTGAGGGAGGAACCACACATAGAGGGCGGGAGAGAGGCTTTTTGTTTCTGAAAGTTACAGGGATGGTGAGTGGAGCCAAAGCAGAGTGCATTGACACACTCTTCTCAGCAGTGATGGCAAGATTGATTTAAATATGACTCCAGAACTGGAAAGCTGAGGGTGAAGGGGAGAGAGCATTGGTAGAAAGATGGGAAGAGGGGCAGCTAGGTGGCACAGTGAGCAGAGCACCAGCCCTGGAGTCAGGAGGACCTGAGTTCAAATCCGGCCTCAGACACTTGACACACTTACTAGCTGTGTGTGACTTTGGGCAAGTCACTTAATCCCAATTGCCCTGACTTCCCCCTTCTCCCCTCCAAAAATAAAATTGTAAAAAAAAAAAAAAAAAAAAAAGAAGAAAGAAAGATGGTCAGGGAGTAAAGTGAAGTGCCTCAAACTTGAGGACAGGGATTCTTTTGCTTTTTTTTTTTTTTGGTATCCCCAGTGCTTAGCAGTAGGCCTGGCACACAGTAGGTGCTTACTGTATGCTTGTTGATGTGACTTGACTTGGCTGGAGCCTCCCTAGATGTAGGGGATCATATGAGTGATAAACGTGGAAAGGTGGCCCCTGGTCAGATTGTGATGGGCTTTCAAAGCCAGACAGAGGCAGGTTTTTGTTATCTGGCCACAGAGAAAAAAGGAGAAGCAGTAGAAGTTCTGGAGGGCAGTAAAAATGAATGAGGGGGTTTGATTAAAATGGATTGAATGGATCTAAAAAGTGGGAAGGTAACTGAGGAATGATGGTAAGAGAGAAGGTCTGGAGGCAGCAGGGTCAAAGGAGGGGTGAGTATGCCCATTCTCCTGGTGCTCCAAATCAGACATAGTCTCACATTGGGGAGAGCTGCCTGCCACTGAGGGGTGTTGTCCTCAGGATAGGACCAGGAAAGTTTGAGTGAAAAGTGAGGAGAGAGAAGGAATGTAGAGTGGAAAGTATGAGGATGGAAAGGTATTTGTGAGCAATAGGGCAAGGGCTCCAAAGAGCATTCTAAAATGATATAGATAATGAGTGAGTCAGGTCAGAGTCAGAATGGAGAAATGAAGGGCTCAGTCAAAAAAGGGTAAGGAATCCTGCTATGGTGGTAAGGACAGGACCTTTATACCTTGACATTGAGATCAGATGACTGGATTAGGTGCTAAAGGCCTGGCAGCTCTGGCAGTCTGTGTTCTAAGGGCCCTCTCAGCTGACATCCTGGGTTCTTAGGGCCCTCCCAGTTCTGACATCTTGTATTCTAAGGGCCCTCTCAGCTCTGACATTGTGTGTTCTAAGGGCTCTCCCAGCTCTGACATCCTGTGTTATAAGGGCCTTCCCAACTCTGACATTCTGGGTTTTAAGGGCTGTCCCAGCTCTGACCTGCTATGTGCTAAGGTCCCTCACAGCTCTGACATTTTGTATTCCAAAGACCCTCTCAGCTTTGACTTTTTCCATTCTAAGGTCCCTCCCAGGTCTGTATTCAATGTTCTGAAGGTCCTTCCAGCTCTAACATTCTAGGTCCTAAGATATTTTCAAGACTAGTATAAAATACAAACTCATCTGTATACTGAAGGGCCTTGCAACTCTGGAGTTTTGTGGTTCTTTGAATGGGGTGGATGTTTTAAAAAGGCACAAGAGACTCCATATGTTATGTTCCTACAAATATTTCCTCTTCCTCTGGTCCCACAGAGAGCTCAGAGCTGCCCAGACCTTCTAGACGAACAGAGTTCGTGGACTGCCCCAGAATTGAGAGAAAACACCAGCCTTGAAAAGGGTCCAGTGACTTGGGAGGAGCCGGTAGACACAGAAGCTGCTAACAAGATGGACCGAGTGACCAGGTATCCCATCTTAAGCATTCCTCATTCATCTAAGGTCAGTGACCTGCCAACTGACCTGGAAAGCCACTACACCTTTGACATTGTTCGAGTGGAGTCGGCGTCTCCGGGCTGGGACAAGGACATTGGTGGAATGAATTCTGGTGGCCAAAGCTTCAGGTTTAGCCCAGCAGAGACCTCAGGCCTGAGAACGGTGACCGTCACTCAGGAAACTGTCCCTATGCCCCATCCAGTCAAAAAGACTCAGCATGTCCTTACTGAAAACTATAGTGCCAGCCAGTGGACCCCTGCTTGGGAGGGAAAGTCCCAGATAGAGGTGGTGAAGACAGGACCTACCTACACCCTCAGAGCTTACCCAGAGGAGCGGCACCCTGTGAAACTGTACTCTGGGGAGGAAGACGAGGAGGAACAGCAAGTGTATTACCTAGGCCCTGGTGAAAATGTCTTTTCAAAGAGGAGGAAGGATTTAGAACGGGAGCGAGAGGCAGTCATCCAAGGCCAGGTGGTGAAAAGGAACACCACAGTGGCCACTCGATGGAGCTCCCAAGAGGAGCTAGATAAGATCTACTCTGGCCAGGACCCCTCCCCAAACTCAGCCTCTGACTCTGACAATGTCATAGATACCGAACAGATTAATTTCCTGGCTGCCCGGAGCCAGTTCATGAATTTGGAGAAGTTGGCCTCGAACTCTCAACCCCCTCAGAAACCCTTGGGAAGGACCATGCAGAGCATGAGGGCATCACCTGAAGTAGGCCAGGCTGATGTTGGCCAAAGCACCAGATCCTATTGGTCTAGTAGGGTTGGCCTGACCAACGGTTATACTCTCTCCACCAAGGGCCAGGGGAAAGACAATACTGACGGAGATAGGCCTGGCCTGGGTGCTTTGGCCCCAACCTCCCATAGCCGCTCTGTGGGCCAGTTATCCTTGGCATCTTTTGATGATACCCCAGTCCTGGGCTCTGAGGAGGTATCACCAGGATTGGCTCTCCCTGATGAGGGACCAAAGGAGACACCTATCGAGAGAGAGATCAGGCGGGCTCAAGAGCGGGAGGATGATCTTCGGCAGCAGCGGGGGCTGCAGCTATCAGGCAGCCGGGATGAGCTGGTAGAGGTCCCAGCCAGGCCTCTATTGTCCAAGGCAAACCTGATCTTCACTCCCACCCCCAAGAAAGGGAAAGAGGTCGGGCGGCCATCATCCTTATACATTCAGAGAGAGATAGCCCTGGACACAAAGCGTGAGGAAGACCACCGCCGGCAAGCTGGATACTCTGAGCTTACCAATCATTCCAGTAGAGCCTCCACACCAAACAAGCTGGCCAAAGACCCAGAGCCCCCCAAAGAAGCCCCCAAGATAAGGCGAGTACAGAGTTCTGATTCCATTCTGAGTCTGACTTCTGACACCCACCCAGCAAAGGCCACCCTGGAAGGAAGGAAGATTAGTCGCATTCCGTTGGAGGCCTACCAGCCTTACCTGACCCCAGATAGCACTAAGAAAGAATTCTGGTCTTATTCTTCCTACAAACCAGGTTCCTCACTGGGCTCTGGGGGCCACACTGTGGTCTCCAGTAGGGAGGAACATGTGGCCACAACTCCACTCTCCTCACAAAAGGCATCCTGGGTTGGGGAGCAGATCAGGGAACAGCCATGGAAATCACAAGCCTCTACCGTTCAAAGGCAGGAGCCATGGAGGTCGCCACCGCAAGAGTCCACTCGAAAGGCCTGGAATGCTCAGGAACAGGGTGCTGGCAATGCTAGCCAGGGTGTGGTGACTTGGAACTACTTCCATCTACAGCCCATGAAGTTCAAGGTCAACTTCTCCCCTGGATCAGAGCAGGCAAGTGTTCCGCAGAAAGAGCATGTCTGGGAGCCCAAGGGCCATGTTGAAGAGGTGGTCATCCCTGCCAAGCCCCTAAGGTCCCAGTCCTCTAACCTGCTGGAGATGGAGATCCAGAGTGTCCTGCAACGGGAGAAGGAACTGAAGGAAGAGCGGAGGAATGCCTTGTTCCCGGAAGTCTTCTCCCCTGCTGCAGAGTTGGACCAGACGTTTGAATGGGGAAGTCCAGACTCCAGGCACTCATCTGCGGTCTCAGGTGAGGAGCGGGCCTTTGGCATCATCCCCCAGGCCTGAATCTTCCCCTTTCCTCCCTGCCTTGCTCCCCACCAGGAACTCCCTTTTCCCTCTAACTTTTCACACTGGTTTCTGCCTCTCTACTGCATTTCAGGCTTCCCCCAATTTCCTGTTTCCTTCACATTCTCTATTTTCTTCAGTTTTCTGTGACTTTCCAGCTCACTTTTTTCATTGTTTGCTCTCAACTCCAATCACACAGAACTCCTTGAATTAGGCCACTTAGTTTTGTAACATCCTTGTTCTTAGGCTTGGAGAGGGAAATGTCTGGGCTTAGTGTGCATGTGTGTGCCCGTGGAAACGTGTGGGAGGAGGCAGCATCCCTGGCTTCTGTTAGAGGCCTTCCCATGTATAACCTGCAGGAGCCCAGGTAGGGTCCTGCCCCTCTCTCTGCTCCTCGACTTCCTCTCGGAAAAATCGGCCTTTCCTAAGACTGTTAGGAGAGCCTGTCTGAGCCCAGTTAGACAGCTGCTTCTCTCTGTGCCTTTGTTTCCTCTGTCTGTAAAACCAATTTCTCCTGAGACTGGCTAGGAAGGTTTGTGTAGGAGTGAAGGGGTAAGACCAACTATGAGTTTTTCTTTGGAAAACTAGGTGGTACAGTGGATAGGGTGCCAGGCTTGAAGTTGAGAGGACCTGAGTTCAAATCCAGCCTCAGACACTTACTAGCTGTGTGACCCTGGGCAAATCACTTAAACTTGTTTGCCTCAGTTTCCTCATCTGTAAAATGAGCTAGAGAAAGAAATGGCAACCCCCTCCAGTATCTCTGCCATGAAAACCCCAAATAGGGGCCAACAGCATGGCTAAGGATGCAGTTAGGTAGCACAGTGGATGGAACACTGGGCCTAGAGTCAGGAAGACCTGAGTTCAAATATGACTGTACCAACTTGGTGACCCTGGGCAAGTCCCTTAACTTTTGTCTGCTTCAGTTTCCTCAGCTGTAAAATGGAGATAATACTAGCACCTACCTTACAGAGTTGCTATGAGGACTAAAGGAGATAACATCTGTAAATTGTTTGGCACAGTGCCTAATAGGAGCTTAATAAACACTTCCTTCTTTCCTCTCCCTTTTTCCTCCCTTTCTTCCTTCCTCGGAATAGACTTGAAGGCAGGAAGCTGCCTTTGCCTCTCAGGGTCTACTTGCTAAACGTGGGACCCTAGGTCAATCCACTTCCCTTCTTCTCAACTCAGTTTTCTCCACTGTCAAGTAGGGATAATACGCCACTGAGTTGTTAGAAAAGAGATGCTTCGTAAACCTTAAAATACTGCAGAAAGGAGAGCTAGTGTTATCATTTTGGCCTCCTTCCCCGGGGATCAACTCAAGAGAGGTGTCGGGTGAAAGGGAGAAATCTGCCTGTGGTGCTTCGAGATCTTGGCTAACATCAGTTCCTTCTCCATGTCCGCTGCAGGTATCACAGGAAGGTACTCTGTGTCTGAAACGCCCACCTTCTCCCCTGTCCACTTCCGCTCAAGCTTGGTGTGGAAGGTGACAGATGAGACACCCAGACAAGAACATGTGCCCTGGAAGATGAAGAGGGAAGCAGGGGTAAGTTGTAAGCAAGGAGAGGCTTTTCCCTGCTTTACCTGTTTAGCCTGAGAATAACCTCCAGGGGTGTGAGCACAAGGCTTCTTTCTCAGATTGTCAGCATCTATGGGGAAAGGAGCTGGGAGGGAAAGGCTCAGAGCTGGCATTTCTTGCTGACCTGCCACCTGGCCAACCATCTGGAAATGGCTCCAGGGAGAGAAGAGTCTGGGGAAACCAAGAGCCCCCTGGGGGGTGAGGAACATCTCCCTGGCCTGAAATCTCTGTTTGTCTCCCCTACAGTATGCAGGCCTTGACACCTCTGACACTGTAAACACAGAGGTAAGTCTCACTCTTCACTGGTGCAGTACCTAGGCTAGGGGACAAAGGAGCAAAGACCAGGGTGTCCGCCTGGGATGGAGTATCAAGATTCATCTGCCAGCTTCCCTTTGACTTCAAGGACAGCCTTTGCCCCTTCCATTCCTCCAGTCAATCTCTCCCTCAGTTATCAGGGCCTCAGAGTCACAGAGAATTGCCATATTTAGGACCAGTAGGGATTAAAAATTATTAAATCCATTTTATAAAAAAAGAGGGGGACCCATGGAGAGAGAAAGTAACTTGCCCAATGTCACCTAGCTAGCAAGTAGTGAAACCTGGATTAGAACCCAGATCTTCTCAGCTCCAGATCTAGCACTTTCCCCACTACATCAACATTATAGAAGTCAATAAGAGAGGTCCAATACGATGTAGAACCTACACTGGATTACATGCCGTCTTGGTGGGGAGAGGAGAGGAGAGGGAGGGAGAGAAAATTTGGAACCCAAAAACCTGTAGAACTGAATGTTGTAAACTAAAAATAAAAAAATAAATTTATAATAAAAAAAAATAAGAGGTCCAGTCCTCCCCATGTGAGGACCGTTCAGGCCACAGACTGAAGGAGGCGGCCTGGAATGATGGAAGGAGCCTTGAGCTGGGAACCAGGACACTGGCATTTAAATACCAGCTCCTAAGTCACTGGGAAATAATCAAGACATCTCTGGGTCTCTTTAATATGTGGGACTTGGACTGGACCAGTAAGGGCCCTTCAAACTCAGCAATCTAAGATTCAATCCAGGGCTGCAGACATCCACAGAAACCCCTGACTCAGAAATCTCGGCTCCTTCTGTCCAGTCTCTAGCACCAGCCCCTTCCCTTCCCTGACCTGTGAACAACTTTATATGTTTGTTCTTCTTATTGCTCTAGCCTGAGTTCAAAGTGTCTGAGGGAACAGGCTAAAAGATCTCGATGTAACACAGTGCGTGCATTCAGCAGGCACCTAATAAATGTTTGCTGAGGTGGTGTATATTGTAGAAAGAATGCAGGCCTTGGAATCAAGAGATCTGGGTTACTGACACTAACTGGCTGTGTGACCTGGGGACAAGTCATTTGCTGTCTTGAGCCAGCTAGGTGATGGGGTGAATAGAGTGCTGGTCCATTTCTCCTGTCAGATTGGCTAACATGACAAAACAGGAAAATGATAAATGCTGGAGAGGATGTGGGATAATTGGAACATTAATACATTGTTGGTGGAGTTGTGAACAGATCCAACCGTTCTGGAGAGTAGTTTGGGACTATGCCCAAAGGGCTATAAAACTCTGCATACCCTTTGACCCAGTGATACCACTTCTAGGGCTATACCCCAAGGAGATCACACAAGTGGGAAAGGGACTCATACGTACAAAAATATTTGTAACAGCTCTTTTTGTAGTAGCAAAGAATTGGAAATCAAGGGGATGCCCATCAATTGGGGAATGGCTGAACAAGTTGTGGTATATGAATGTAATGGAATACTATTGTGCTATAAGAAATGGGGAGCAGACCGACTTCATAATAACCTGGAAAGACCTACATGATATAATGCTGAGTGAGAGGAGCAGAACCAGGAGAACATTGTACACAACCACAGACATGTTGATTCTGTGATGACCAACTTTGATAGATTTGGCCCTTCTCAGCAATACAAGGCTCAAAGACGGCTCCAAGGGACTCGTGATGGAGAGAGCTGGCTACATCCAGAGAAAGAACTGTGGGGTCTGAATGCAGATTGAGGCTCTCTTTTTTTTTCTCTTCTTTTTTGGTTTTGTTTCATCTTTCTCATGATTCATTCCATTGGTCATAATTCTTCTTTGCAGCTTAACTATTGTGTAAATAAGTTTAATGCGAAGGTTTATATAGAATCTATATCAGACTACATGCTGTCTTGGGGAGGGGGGGAAGGAAGGGAAGGGAAGAAAATTTGAAGAACATGTAGAACTGAGTGTTGTAAACTAAAAATTAAAAATCTAATTAAAGAAAAAAAGAATAGAGAGTGCTGGTCCTAGAGTCAGGAAGACCCGAGTTCAAATCCAGACTCAGACTTTACTAGCTGTGTGAACCTGGGCAAGTCACTTGACCTCTGTTTGTCTCAGTTTTCTTAACTGTAAAATGGGGATAATAGCAGCTTCTGCTGAGTTGTTGTAAGGATCAAATGAGGTCATATTTGTAAAGGATGCAGTGTAGTGCCTAACACACAGTAGGTGCTTTATAATTACTTATTCCTTTTCCTTGCCCCTTCTCCTGTTTCTAGGACTCAGGTTCCTCATTTGCAAAATAGGAAGTATAATTACCAATCTGAATGAAACCTAGGAATGGAAGTTAAGTTAACTGAAAACGTCTCTAGACATAAAGGGAATTGAAGGATTTGAGCTAGAATAGCCTCTGGAGTCAGGGAGACCTAGGTTCAAATCTGACCTCAGACACTTGCCACCCACCCTGTGTGACCCTGGGTAAGTCACTTGACTTCTCTGTTTCTCACTTTCCCCATATGTAAAATGAGGGGATTCGACCTGATTTGTCTCGGAAGTTCCATCCAGCTCTAAACCTATGATTATAATTACGAGCTCATCCAGTGCCATCTTAATTATGTATGTTATCGAGGCTTAGAGGGAGGAAGTAAATTGTCTAGTGTTGTACAAAGTATTAAGTGTTGAATCAGGATTTGAATACAGGTCTTCTGACTCAAAATCCAGTACTGTTTCTGAGGTGTTCATTGAGTGCCTACTATGTGCCAGGCCGTGTGCTAGATTGGGGATTCCCTTCTCCCCCCCCTTCCCCTACCCCAAAGGCTAACCTTCCCCCTCTCATTGACTCTGCTCTGCTCTCCTCTCTCTTACAGATTGTGGAAGCCACAAAGGTGACCAGACACAAGAGTGCCATGGCCGCTCGCTGGGAAGCCGGAATATATGCCAGTGAAGATGAAGACTGAGCCCCCAAATCTAGGCCAGGTACACGCCAAGCAATAGCCAGCGTAGAGCAGAGAGAATGGAGCCGAGGCCTTCTCTCCCCACCTGACTATCCCTCTAAAACAAGACCCTGTCATCAGCAGGTGGCTGATGGAGGGAGAAGAAGGCATGTAAAGATTTTCTTCCTTGGAGACTTGTTTTTTAGATAATCAAAGAAGCTAAAATCAGGTGCTGATAATATGGAAATATGTTTTGCATGACTGCACATGTATAATCTATGTCGTTACCTGCCTTCTCATGGAGGGGGTGGGGGGGAGGGGAGAGGGAATTTGAACTCAAAATTTTTTAAAATGATTGTTAAGTAACTGTACATTTATAGCCTGTATCAAAGGCTTGCCTTCTCAAGGAGTGGGGAGGGGAGGGAGGGAATCTGGAGCTCAAACATTATAAAAAAATGAATGTTAAAAATTGTTTTTACATGGAATTGAGAAAAAATAAAAGCATTCTTTAAAAGATAAATGTTAAAAATTGTTATTCATGTAATTGGAAAAAATATATAATTTTTTAAAAAATCAGGTGCTGAAATCAGAAGGGACAGATATACATATATGTGTGTATATGTATGTATGTATGTATATGTGTGTACATATATATATATAATTTTTTCTTGCAGTTATTTTTTCCCTTTTTTTTAAGTTAAAGGAACAAAATTCCTGTTGATTTCCTCTTTGCACAAAGGATTGCCTAGAACCCTTGGTTCCACTGCGTTCTAGTTTGGGCTCTGCCACTCACTTGCTGTGTGAAATTGAACAATTCTCTTCTGCTCTCTGGTCTTTGGTTTCCTCATCTATAAAATGTAAAGTTTATATTGAATACTCTCTATAGTCCTTCCCAGCTCTGAAATTCCATGTTCTAAAGTCCCTTCAGGCTCTCGTACTTTGTTCCAAGGGCCCTCCCAGCTCTGACATTCTACGGTCCAAGATCCCTCTTGACCCTGGCGTTCCGTGCTCTAAGGGTCCTCTGCATTTCTGAAATTCCATGTTCCAAGGTCCCTCCTAACTCTAACACTCCATGTTCTAAGGGCCCTCCCAGCCTAAGGCCTCTGTTCAGGGAGCTGCATATCACCCACAGGTGCCTTCATACACCTCTCCATGGCTCCAGTTTCTTCACATGTCCTAGAGCTAATAGAATAAGGTGTGATTGTTCATCCTTCCTTTTCGGAGATGGCCAATGACATCCTCAGGTGGTGTCTTGATTTGTGTGCAAATTGGTTTTAAGTGAGGCAGGGTCAGGACCAGTTGGATATATTGGGATTACTTATGGAATCCTAGATTATGAGTGCAGAAGGTGCTCCTGTGCCCTCTGACCCACCCCATACTGAAAAAGGAATCCTCTCTCTGATGTCGAAGACAAGTAGTTATCCAAATTCCACTCAGGGAACTCCCCCAGGGAAGGAAACCCTGCTACACCTCACTCCATCTCAGGACAGCTCTGATACTTAGAAAGTTCTTTCTTACAGCAAACCTCAATTGGCTTCTCTGCCCCTTCTCTCTAGCGCTCATGGTGGTACCCTCAGGAGGCAAGCAAAACAAAGCTGAGCTCTCTTCTACTCGGCAGCCCTTTGGATCTTGAAAAACAACTATCACGTCCATCCCCATTACCCAGTCTTCTCTTCTCTAGGTCACCCGTTCCCGGGCACTCTAACCAATCTGTCTGTAAAGCATATGGCCTCCAGTTACTTTAACTGTCCTGGTCACTCTTCTGTATGTATCGGTCAATGTCCTTCCTAAATGTAGCAGCCAGAATTGAGCGCAGTACCCTGCACATAGTACAATCAGGGAAGAGAGCAGTTGGGACTATACTGGTCTGAACATTATGCTCAACAGAATGCAAGCTTCTTGAGGCAAGAACCATCTTATTTTTGTCTATTTTCTCCACAGTTGCTGGCACATAGTAGGTGTTTAGAAATGCTTGTTGATGGATTGAATTAGTCCATCTTGAGGATCTATTTTTTCCTCAGCTCTCCAGAATCCTCTCATTAACCTCCCTCTGATTGGGGATGGGCCAAATATGGGGAAGATCTGAATTCAACAAATATTTATAAAGTGCTTACTATGTAAGATATCATAGACTCACTTAGAGTTTTGAGACCATCTAATAAAACCCCATACTTTTTATGGTTGAGGAAACTGAGACCCAGAGAGGTTCAATGCCTTCTCCAAGATCACACAGATAGTAAGTAGTGGAAGCTGGATTTGAACTCAGTTCCTCTGACTCCAAATCCAGCATTCTTTCTACTACATTTCTTGCTTAGGGATACCCAGTCCGCGGCAGAGATTGGAAGAATTTGAACCCTGGTCTTCTTGATTCTAAAGCTGGCTGTCTATCCACTACTCTGTACTAATACAAAGTCTCTATCCAGGGTAATTTCAAGGGAAGAAAGACTGGGGCAATCATAGAACACTCTGTATGGAAGGTAGCACCCAAGTTGTGCTTTCAATGAAACTAGGGGCAGCTAGTTGGTGCAGTGGTTAGAGCGCTGGGGCTAAAATGAGTTTAAATCCAGCCTCAGACACTTAGTAGTTTTGTGACCCTGGGCAAGTCGCTGAACCCTGTTTGCCTCACTTCCTCACCTGTAAAACGAACCGGAGAAGGAAACGGCAAACCACTCCAGCATCTTTGTCAAGAAAACTCTAAATGGGGTCATGGAGAGTCGGACGTGTCTGGAAAAAGCCTCAACAGCAATAAGGTTTCTACCAGGGAGAGGTGAGGAAGTGGCTTATTCCAGACATTGTGGGGAATGGGGATAGGGAGAAACCTGTGTAATGGTGCCCAGATGTGAGATGGAATTGGGACAACCAGCAGGCCATTTTGACTCAAGGAGAGAGTCCAAGAAGAAGAGTCACATGGAATAAATCTGGCAAGTTACCTAGGGGTGAGAGGCATCATAGATCTGGGACTGCAAGGGACCTTGGAGGCCATCTGGTCCTGCCCCTTCATTGTATGGAAGAGTAAACTGAGTAGGCAGGAGTCGCCTCATGGTGGGCTTTAAATGCCAGGGTGGGACATCTACATTTTATCAGAAAGGCTGAACGGGGAGCCTCTGAAGATTTTTGCAGATTTAGTTTGGTTCAAGGATGGAAACATAGCCCTTACCCTCTGTCTGCCTGTCCTGGGAGGGGCACAGCTACAAATCATCCTTTGGAGCTCTCCGCCTGACACAGACAGGACAGAGGCCAGGCCAGAACGCAGACTGTGGGGATGGTTGGGGCCTGGCCCCTGTGGAGTGAGACAGATCAAAGGCAAGGCACTGGAACGGGGCACCGCATTGTTCCCAAGGAAAACAGACGGTCATTGTTCAGGAATTTCCAACAGTGGTGGAAATGGGGGCTGCCCCTCTGTCTCTCTGCAGGAAACTGCCTGGAACGGATAATGGTTGGAGGAGGTCTCTTCCCTGGGCTAAGGAGCCACATGGGGCAATGGAAAGAAATTGGAGTCAGGAGACTGGAGTTCTTGTATTGCTTCTGTCACTGGTTCCTTGTGTGAGCTTAAATATTTATTGAGCTGTTGAAATCCCTTCTACTCCCTGGTGCTCAGTCTCCCCAGGTATAAGGGGGTTGCATTAGATGATTTCTAAGGTTCTTCCAACCTTCTCTGTTCTAAGAGCCCTCCCAGCCCTGACATTCTCTGTTCTAAGGGCCTTCCCAACTCTGACCTGCCATGTTCTAAGGGCCCTCCCAGCTCTGACATTCTGTGTTCTAAGGGCCCTCCCAACTTTGACATATTGTGATTCTAATAACCCTCCATGGTAGGAAAGGCAGGAGAGGGTTCTAAGCCTAGAATATATTTAGATCAGAACAAATGCTACCTTGGTAAGCACACAGGTGTCTCTCATCCTTACACAAGTTCCCTCTTTCTACAGGTCAAATGATGTCCTTTTTAAAAGAAAGAAATAAACTAAAATGATCACCCCTTCCCTTGGAGATGTTCTGTTATGTCTGCCATGGGTCTTCCAATCATTCCTGCAACGTCCCGGGTCAGGGGCTGGGTGGGAAGAGAAAGGAGACATGTTCCCTGGGAGATGGCCTGGACCTAAGCCTCTTCCTAGAGCTGGGGAGGGAAGATATGGCCTTCCCCCTGCCCAGAAGGTCACATCTAGCTGTGGGAACTCTGGCAAAGACCCATGAGAACAATCACAGGAGGCTCCCTGGAGGAGGTGAACTTTAGTATGAGATTTTTAACCAAGGAAGGGTAAGTACCCACATTTTGGCTTTCAAAGTCACTAATTAAAAGATAGCGGCAGCTAGATGGTACAGTGAATAGAATACTGAGTTCAAATCCAGCCTCAGACACTTACTAGCTACACGTCCCTGGGTGAATCACTTAACTCTGATTGCCTCCAAAAATAAAAATTTTTAAAAGGTGGCCTTCACTTGGGCTCTATTGCTAGGTTTTTTCTATCCAAGCAAGCAGGGTCATCAAAGGATGATATGGAATTTGAAGCTGACTCCTGACCGCTAACTGCCTCCCCTTAAGATCTCAGGGCTAGCGTCCAAAACCAGAACAAAGGTGCCGCTTTGTGGCCATTTCAATTCCATTGCACCAACAATGAAGTGCTTCCTCTAAAAGGGACTGGATGCAAAGACAGAAATAAGAAACAATTCTTATTCCCAAGGAACTTGTTTTCTACTAGATACGATGCCCCACAAATCCAGCATTTATGGGAGGGGGAGCTGGGATCATAGGTCCAAAGCTCAAGGGGGCCCAATCCCCTTATATTACAGATGAAAAAACCCAGACCCAGTGACTTGCCCAAGGTCACCCAGGCTGTGAGCATCATAGGTAAGATTTGAACCCAGATCCTCTGACTCTATGGCCAAGGCTCTTTCTACTAGTTGGGTGCAAGTGTCCTCATCAATAAATTGAGGGAGCTGGTTTAGATGGCCTCTGGTGCCCCTTCCTGCACTAGGCTTGCGTTCCTGTGAGCCTTTTCTTAATCTTGTCTGTAGACTTTGTTACCTAATGCACCGAGAGGTTTACTGAATGCCCAGGGTCACATAACACTTGTGAAATAAAATGCTCTAAATATTTATCGAGTACCCACCTCCTTACTGGTGCCCGTTTATCAGGGCAGTAACCTTTCTGGGCTGTTCCACTCTTTGCATTTGTACATAGTATTAGCACACAGTAGGAGCTTAATAAATGCTTGCTGGTTGGTGGATTGATTTCTATCTTGGTTACTCATCACGCTCATCTAATCTGCACAGCCCTGGAAGGGAGGCTGTGAGGCCTCACTTCATTCCCCCCGTTTTGCAGATTAGGAAACAGAAAGTCCTAATACCCTGCCTTGGGAAGTCACCCAGCCGGTGAGTATGGGGACTTGAACACAGGTCTCCTGACCCCTCCAGCCCAGTGTTCTTTTTTCTGTCTTATCTATGCAACTGTCTTCTTCCTATGCCATTGATGGGTGTATGAAGCTGCTCCTGAGGCATGCTTCTGAGTGGGGACTGGGATGCCAGCGCATCGTGTGGGCGCCCCTCCCCAGATGGGCGGGCAGCCCTAGCTCAGAGTTGGCATTAATTAAACCCTTATAACGATCAGAGCTGCTTCAGAAGCAGCTTGCAAAATGCCTCCTTCTGGCCCTGGTGAATGCCTCCCGAGAGTCTCATCTCTCTCTCCTGGCAGTCAGGGCCTTGCTGGGAGCTATTTAAAGAATTTTGACAGAATACAAGGAGCCCCCATGTGATAAGCTCCAAAATAGACCTTCGAAGGCTGGGGCGGAGGAGACGGGAGTGGCCCTCCTTAGAAACAGAATGCAAAGAAGTGGGCCCGATTGTGGTCCCGCTGAGGGGGAGGCTGGGTATCAGAGGCACACCAGCTCCCACTGAGGGTTGTACCAGCTGGAGTCCTTGGCTCAGGGTCCTTTCAATTCACTTCAATTCAATAAACATTTGCTACCTGGCTTCTGTGTGTGTGAGGCTCAGGGCTAGGCACTGAGGACGCAAAGAAAAAAGAACCAGTCCTTGCCCCCAGGGAGTTTCTGTTCTACTGGGCGAACAGAATATATGTGCACAAATAAGTGTAGCAGTATATGTGCAGCTATAAAATAGAAAGTCATTTCAAGAATGAGTAAATGCTCACAATGGGGAGGTGGAAGGTGGACCGGGGCAGGAGTCAGGAAAGCCCTCTTGTTGGAGATGACATCTCTGAGGCTCAGGGATTTAGACCCAGGAGAGACCTCAGAAGCCACTGCATCCAGGCCACTCGTTTTACCAATGAGGAAACTAAAACACAGAGTGATTAATGGGCTTATCTAAGGTGGCAAGACTAGTAAGTATCAGAGGTGGCATTTGAACCCACCATTCCCAAGTCCATCGTCATATCCATAAAGCCATGCTTTCTCCTCCTTAGCTGTGTTTTGGAGGAGGCTAGGAATTCCTAAGTGGTACAGTGGATATAGAGTACTGGACCTGGAGTCAGGAAGACCTGAGATCAAATGTAACCTCAAACACTTACTAGCTGTGTGACCCTGGGCAAGTCATTTCACTGTTTGCCTCAGTTTCCTCATCTGTCAAATGAGCTGGAAAAGGAAATGGCAAACCACTCCAGCATCTTTGCTGAGAAAACCCCAAACGGGTCACAGAGAATTGGACATGACTGAAAAGACTAAACCATCACAGGAATTCTATTGAACAAAGGCAAAGAGAGGGTACCTTCTAGACATGGAATCCAGCTATGTCAAGGCACAGAGATGGAGGTGGAATGTCACGTAGGCAAGCTAGGTTTACTGGAATGAAGAGCTCAGGAAGGAGAGAGTAATGTGAAATGTCTGGAAAGGGAAATGGGAGTGTACAGTGGTTGCAACTGGGGATTTTGCATTTTATTTTAGAAGCAAAAGGAAACCGGAAGAGATTTTTGGTCAGATCTTTGGGAGCTGTTTGAAGAATGGGATGGAAAGACCATTTAGGAGGCTATATTGTCCACATGGGAAGTGATAATGGTCTAAACTAAGGTGGAGGCCATGTAAGAGGAAAGTCAAGACAGAAACAAATGTTTTAGAGATAAAAAGGATAAGATTTGGAAAGTAATTGGGTATGGGGGGTTAGGATTGATGGAAGAATCAAGGATGACTCCATGATTGTGAATGGGGGTGCCTGACAAAATGGTGATATTCTCAATAAAAAGAAGGAAATTTGGAGGAAGGATAGGTTGGGTGTCAGTGAATGTTGAGTTCTGTCTTTAACGTGTTTGAGATGCTTATGGGCTAAACATGTAGATGTCCAATAGGCAGTTGAAAACATGGGGAGAGGGGAGAGATTAAGTTTCTCTATTTCAATATCTATCTATCCATCCGTCCATCCATCCGTCTATCCATCTATCCATCCATTCATCCATCCAACTATCTACCTATCCATCTAGCCATCTATCTATCTAATGAGATAATATTTGTTAAAAGCATTTAGCACAGTGCCAGGCACATGGTTGGCACTATATAAATACCCATTCCCTTCCTTCCCTTCCCTTTCCCCAACTATTAATGTCTCTGTATGTATATATTTATCTACACATATATTGATATGCATACACACATATGAATGCATAGTATACATACATATCTCCCACGGCCAAGGTCCCAAATACCTCTAGGATGGATCCTAAAGGTTGACCCCAGAGGGGTCAGTTTTTCTCTTTGGCTCATTGTCCTTACATAAGGTAATCCAGGATCATCTCCAAAATAAAGCTGCAGTACAGTTCATGTTTTAGGGCAGCTCAGTGGTACAGAGGATAGAGCACTAGGTCTGGAGTTAGGAAGCCTAAGTTTAAATCTGGCCTCAGACACTTACTAGCTGTGTGACCCTAGGCAAGTCACTTCACCCTGTTTGCCTCAGTTTCCTCATCTGTAAAATAAACTGGAAAGGGAAATGGCAGATTACTCCAGTATCTTTGCTAAGAAAACCCCAAATGAGGTCACAAAGAGTCAGACATGATTGAAATGACTGAATAACAACAAAAATGGTTCATGTTTAGGTTTCCCCAAAAGTGAGCAATAGGGTATACCCCTCCCCAGACACTCAATGCACAATATGGATGTCAACTATGCAATAGCCTTTATTTTCCCTACCACAGAAAATGCCTAAGATACAAAGGACCTCCCCGCCCTCCCAGACACCAGGAACAAATACGTAAGCAAGGCTCATTCAAATAGGGGATTAGATACATTTAGATGCCCTTCTGAAGGTAAAGAACCTTTATGGTACTGCTGAAAAAATTGCACATCTCTCTCACACCAGCACTATCTGAACAACTCACAGAAATGACATGGAGGGTTAGCAAGGTCAAGATATCCTGGTCTCTCTGGACATGACTTTTCATCTGTGGGACAGTTCTTGTCCTTCTGATATTACACATTATTGAGGAATTCTCTCTCTGAGACGCCAGTGTCAGATTCTTCAATTCAGGAACTCTAAAAATTGGAAACTCTTCAATTTATGGTCATCCATCATGTTATACCCACCTCCCATTTTCATTCTCAGGATTACTAACCTCTGACCTGTGCTCATGTAACTTGGACACTATGGTTCCACTCTCTCGGGACTGTATTTTCCCTCAGGGCTCCAGAATATATGGAGAGATTTGTGGATGTCTCTTCTCTACTGATATTAGCTCAAGCCCGCACCAACTATGTTCTCTCAATTTTAAGGGGACCAATGACTAACACCCCCATTCCATTCAACCACTTAATAGTGGGTAACTTTTACAAGAGGATATTTACTTCAGAGATATAGAAAGAACAAATATACAAACGTTCCACCCAATACCTGGGAGACATAATCTCTACCACACCATTTTGGTCAATGGAGGGTGATGCGAGGAAGAAAACTAAGCTTGAAGGTTAGCTCAGTTTCTACATTACCACTGGTCCTGCCAAGTTCATGGCCAAAGTTGGCCATGACTCCTTTTGCTGATAGGGGGTTCTAAAGGTCACTCCCAAAGCCTGCTCCCTGGAGCATCAATGCAACATTGGCTGCAAACATGGACAGGATTCTGATGTCCAGATTGGGGCAGCTTGTTCTCTTGGCCTTTGATACCCCCACAGTCAGAGATTAGGCTATGGTCTCAGCAGAGGAGAAGGCCTCATTATCTTTATAGCATAGTCTCTTATGGGATGCCATCATATCATCAGACCACAGTCCGAGACAGAGGCAAAAGGTGTCAGAGAGGCAATAGCCAAAGTCAACGGGCCTTTCTGAATGCCTCCAAAACCAATTAGAGAATCTCCCCTTCTCCCAGCTGACCTAAACCAGCTCTGGCTTCTCTTGCTCTAGCTTCTCCAACGTCATTCTAGTCTCATAACCATCATCACAATTCTCCCCAAAGCAGCATCCCAGGCAGTCTGGACATCCCCAAGACCCCCATTATACTCAAAAGAAGTAACAAAAAGGCAGAAGAAAGTTGCCAAGAATCTATGGTCCAGGACCTCACCTCTCAGATTCTCACAAACACAGGACATTCTCCCGTCGCCATATGCCTCTCTTGCCAGTTACCATTTTTTTTCGGGGAGGAATGAAAAGGGTCAAACTTTTAGAATTCTCTCTTATAGATCACAAACAGTGGGGATAGTTCCTTTTATAAGAATATATCTCCTTGAGCTTCCACCAACAAATCACCACAAGACAGCCTTAGTATATAGATTCTCATCAGAAGAGTTCCTTGCATTCTATCAGCAAGGGGCTAAGATGTAAGTGTTCCTCCTTGAGAGCTGGCCTTCCAACCACAGACCGTTCCCTGTAATATTACTATGTTGACTGGACAAATTATCAAAATGATCATGGGTTCCCCAATTACCCTGTTACCTGTAGATCGGGGATGCATTCATATAGAGGTGATCATTGAATCCATGGGAGCTGGTGAGATCAAGTGAGATGGTATAAAGTGAAAAGAGAAGAGAAGCCAAGACAGAGCCTTAGGGGATACCCACAGCTAGTGGGTGTAACCTGGAGGAAAATCTAGCAAAGGAGACTAAGAAGGAGTAGGAAAGGTAAGAGGAGAACTAGGAGAGAGAAATATCACAAAAACACAGAGAAGAGAATGTCCAAGAGGAGGAGATGGTAAACAATGATAAAATGAGATGATATATATAAAAAATACTTGGTACAGTGCATGGCACATAGTGGGTACTAAATAAATATTAGCTTTTATTATTATTGTTTTTTATTGTTGTCAACAGTGCCTAAGGTTGACAAGAGATCAAAAAGTGTTCAAGAAAGGAAAGGGAAGAGAGTGTAGCCAGTGTAAGGGTGATAGCCTAGGAAAGAATTGCAGTGTGGAGGTCATGGTGAGGATGGGCTACAAGTTATAAGTCACAGGGAGAGATAGAATGACAAAAATATCACAGTAAGATAAAGGAATTTCAATATTAGTTCATTCATGGAAGTGGTATACTTGTATTTAATGACAGGTATGACCATCTGATGGCCAGATTCTATTAGGCAGATATATAGATAACTAGGTGTGGGTGTGGCAAGTGACCATTGACATTTGATAAAGGGGTCAACCATAATTCAAATTTTGAAATAAAGACCTTAATTTCACCCTTTTGGAAAAATACATAGTATATATTTGAAGTGGAGGAGAGGAGTCAATCATGGAAGTTGAGAGGATTGAGGACCTGGGAGATTAGCATCTTTGAGGGAGCATCAGTATGCATGCTCAAGGGCAGGAATTGGAGTAGAGAAAAAGGCTCATTGAGGGGGGAAAGGAGGGAGGAAGGGAAAGAGGAAGAGAGAGAAGAAAGAAAGAAGAGAGGGAGGAAGGAAGGGAGGGAAGAAAAGAGGGAAGAAAGAAGAAAGGGAGGAAAGGAGGGAAGAAGAAAGGGAAGAAGGAAGGAAGGGAGGGAGGGAGGAAGGGAGAAAAGGAAGAAGAAAAGGAGGGAGGATGGGAGGGAGGGAGAAAAGAAGGAAAGAAAGGAAGAAGGAAGGGAGGGAAGAAAAGAGGGAAGAAAGAAGAAAGGGAGGAAAGGAGGGAAGAAGAAAGGGAAGAAGGAAGGAAGGGAGGGAGGGAGGGAGGGAGAAAAGGAAGAAGAAAAGGAGGGAGGATGGGAGGGAGGGAGAAAAGAAGGAAAGAAAGGAAGAAGGAAGGAAAGGGGGAAAGGAGAGAGGAAGAAAAGAAGGAGCATGGCTTGGGGTCTATAGATCACTGCTGACTTGGTAATAAATTTGGATAATATGAACCTCAAAGGGAGACAGGTTGCCTCTGAGTAATGGTGGCTGGTTCTAATCACTCTGGAATGTTTTCCCTACATCAAGCCTAACTTTGCCTCTTTACTACTACCACCTATTGCTGCTCGTTCTACCCTCCTGTAACCAAGGAGAACAAACCTGATTGCTTTTGTAAACAACAGCCCTTTACATATTGAAGACAGCCATCATGTCCTTTCTAAGTCTTCTCCAGGTTAAACATTCCAAATTCCCACCATTGTTCTGCATAGAGTATGATCCCAAGACTCCTCACCATCTTGGTTTCCACTTCCCAGCTGTTCTCCAACTTAGTTGGAATCAGCTAGGTGCAGACAGAGCACTTGCCCTGGACTCAGGCAGAATTCAGTTCAAATCTAGCCTCAGATATTTACTAGCTGTGTGACCCAGTGCTGGACACTTAACCTCTGACCTCAGTTTCCTCACCTGTAAAATGGAGATCATAACAGTACCTCCCTCCCAGAGCTGTAAAGATCAAATGAGATAATAATTGTAAAACACTTATCCCAGTGCCTGTGCCTGCCTTCCTTCCTTCCTTCCTTCCTTATTAAAGACCTTCGCAAAACAGGGTGCCGAGAAGTAAACATAATACTACAGATATGGCCCAACAAAGGCAGAATGCAAGACTATAACTTCCCTAGTCTCGGACACCATTCTTGTCTTAATAGAGCTTGCGATTACATTATCTTTTGGACAGTATTCATATCACCCCAGTGCCTCATGTTATGTTGAACTTGTGGCTTACTAAAACCCCTAGATCTTCTTCAGACAAACTGTTCCCTAGTTATAACTCTCTTGTCTTCTATTCATGTGATCACTTTTTCCAGCCCAAGTGTTGTTGTGGTTCAGTCATGTCTGACTCTTCATGACCCCATTTGGGGTTTTCTTGGCAAAGATACTGGAGTGGTTTGCCATTTCCTTCCTCAGCTCATTTTACAGGTGAAGAAACTGAGGCAAGCCAAGTTAAGTGTCTTGCCCAGAGTCACACAGCTAGTAAGGTCCGATTTGAATCCAGGTCTTCCTGACCCCAGACCTGGAACTGTACCCACTGTGCTACCTAGCTGCCCAAGTGTACACTTTGCATTTATCCTTATTAGGTTTGATCCAATGTTTAAACTATCAAGATATTTGTGAACCCTGACTTGGTCATTCAAGGGGTTAGCTATATTCCTCTCAATTTTGTGTCATCTACAAATTTAATCAACTTGGCCTTTGCATTCACTCAAGTCATTTAACTGTTAGCATTTTTTAGATGTTAAGGAGCATGGAGCCAAGCACAGAGACCTGGGGTACTCCTCTAGGAACCTCTTTTGTTTCTTTTTTTAATAGTATTTTTAAAATTACATGTAAAGACAATTTTTAACATTCATTTTTACAAGATTTCATGTTCCAAATTTTTCTCCTTCCCCTCCC
This sequence comes from Trichosurus vulpecula, assembly GCF_011100635.1. Taxonomy (NCBI): domain Eukaryota; kingdom Metazoa; phylum Chordata; class Mammalia; order Diprotodontia; family Phalangeridae; genus Trichosurus; species Trichosurus vulpecula. The sequence goes on along the minus strand of NC_050573.1, from coordinate 53,235,698 downwards.
CTCTTTCTAAAATGGTAAGCCATTTGATATAGGTTATATATGTGCAATCACGTAAAACATATTTCAATATTACTCACAGTTGGAAAAGAAGAAACAGACCAAAAGGAAAGAACCACAAAAAAAAAAAAATAAAGTGAAAATAGTGTACTTCAATCTGCATTCAGACTCCATCAGTTCTTTTTCTGGATGTGGATAGCATTTTCCATCATGAGTCCTTTGGGATTGTCTTGGATCATTGTATTGCTGAGAAGAGCTAAGTCATTCATAGCTGATCATCACACAATGTTGCTGTTACTGTGTACAATGTTTTACTGGTTGTGCTCATTTCTCTTTGCTTCACTTCATAGAAGTCTTTCCAGGTTTTTCTGAAGTCTGCCTGTTCACCATTTTTTATCGCACAATAGTGTTCCATTACATTCATATGCCATAATTTGTTTGACCATTATCCAACTGATAGGCATCCCTTCATTTTCCAATTTTTTGCCACCACAGAAATAGCTGCTATTTTTGCACATGTAGATCCTTTTCCCCCTTTTTGTCATCTCTTTGGGATTTAGACGTAATTGCGGTAATGCTGGGTCAAAGGGTATGCACAGTCTTATAGCCCTTTATGCATAGCTCCAAATTGCCCTCCAGAATGGTTGGATCAGTTCACAACTCTACCAACAATGCATTAGTGTCCCAAATATCCCACATCCTCTCCAACATTTATCATTTTCATTTTTTGTAGGGACCTCTTTTCAAGCTTACATCAGTCTATTAAAGACTACTCTTTGAGACTGGCAATTTAAGCAGTTCGAGTAATGTACTGTCATCTAACCTGCATCTCTCTCCTTTTTTCCACAAGAAAAGCAAATGTTTAAAACTAGACTAACAAGTCACAACCTATATGTACCTTTGGACAACTCCCTAGAACTTACCTATTAAATCCTTAAGAGGGGTTGTAAATCTTCTCTGTTTGGGTGGAGGAAGTTTCCACATCTGAAGTCCCCTGATACATCACATACCTCTCCTGGATATGTGGATGAAATTATGGAGGTCCATAGATCTTAAATCACTGCAATGATCCCAGAGATAATAAATATCAGGTGTAGGATTAGAATCCAGGTTTTCCTGATGACAAGTCTGACACTGTCGCCTACCCCATGGTAGGTGTCAAATGACAGTCATTTATTTGGCTTTGGCAAAAACCTAAACATTGAATAATCTAAGGTCATTGCAAAATTCCCCTGCTCTCCATACTTCCTAGAAATGAGAAGCTCAGTCTTTTGTCATTCTTATTAATAGCTCCCCAGAAGAACTCCAGGGGCAAATTGCTTTGGGGAATATTGACCTGCTAAAGTTGTCACTTTCCTTCTCACCACCTTAATACCTTCTCACCTCATTTGCACCTTCTCACTTCATTAGCATTTTTCAGTCTCTTTCTCTCCCAGCCTTTCTAACGCCCTTCCTTGTCTTACCAAAGTGCCTTTTCCTCAAGCACTGACAGGAGCCATTCTCTAAGAAAGAGAAATCTCCTCCCTAAAGATCTCCTCTGTTCAAAAGATGTCTGTGTGTCAGTCCCCCAGAGATGGGTTCTTTCTCCATAGCTGGCTGATCAACTGTGCCAGCTGCTTTTAAACTCTCTTGCCCCCAGGCAAGGGGCAAGTCCATTTTCTCTGCAAATCTCTGGCCAAGTTGTCTGGTCCTTTCAAATCAAATGGACTATTCCATATCTGAAAGGAGCACATTCTTTATAAGATGTAAATGAGCCAATCAGGGAGGACATCTTTACATCTCATTTTCTGTTACCTGTCCCTTAAATCATACAGATATAGTTGCTTAAAGTCTCAAAGGGGTAAAATCTTACACCCCATTGCCTCCAATACTTGCCTCTTACTTACTAGAATTTCAAGTGGATTGGGAGGGGGACTTGATTAATCAGGAACTCCTCAAATGAGGTTTAGCTAGGTGGTTCAGCAGACAAATAGCTGTTTTTGGAGTCAAGAAGACCTGAGTTCAAATGCGACCTCAGGTACTTACTAGCTGTGTGACTCTGGGTAAATCACTTTAATCTGTTTACCTCAGTTTCTTCAACTATAAAATGGAAGGAATAACAATAGAACCTACCTCCCAGAGTTATTATGAGGCTCAAAGGAGATAATCTTTGTAAAGTGCTTAGAACAGTGCCTGGAACATAGTAGGCGCTTTATAAATGCTTCCTAATACGCCTGCCACTACACTGCTTTCTCCAGAAGGAGGGCAAATTTGGTGCTGTGCGCAAACTTGGAAATGGAGAAAGAACTGGTCTGGAATTCTGGTTATGGGATGTTGTCCCAATTCTGCCACTTATTCCTATGAGCTTGGGCAATTTCCTTTTTCCACTGTGCGCCTTAATTCCCTTCTGTGTAAGGGAGGGAGAAAGGGAATAAGCATTTATATAGCACCTATTATTAATAGGCACTGGGCTAAGTGCTTTACAAATATCTCATTTAGTCCTTACTACAAGCCTGTAGGGGAAGTGCTGTTATTATCCCCGTTTTATGTTTGAGGAAACTGAGGCAAACAGAGCCTAAGTGATTTGCCTCCAAGGCCACACAGCTAGTCAGTATCTGAGGCTGGATTTGAACTCAGGTCTTTCTGTTCCAGAATTTGACAGTGATCTGGAGGTATGGAAATTACTATATGTCGTCGTAACCATTGTGTTTATTGTTTGTGGTAATTTCAAATACTTTTTAAAAAAATAGACAAGCCGTGTTGGAGCCCTCATTCCCCACTTTTGGGAAATCTGCTCTCAGTTGATCAGCCTCATCCATGAGATTTCAGGCAGCTTACGTCTTAGGGGCCACATGATTTATTAAAAATTGTAGGACATAAGCTCTGGGCTCACTACCCTATTTCAGTTATATTGGCAAGTTGGGTCCCCAGAAGAATAATAGCTGACATAATGATAATAGCCAGCATTTATGTAGCATTGTCAAAAGATTCATTGATAGGTGCTTCTGCCAATCATACTTATCAACATACAGAAACATGTAAAAACTGGTTTATTATACACCTACAGCATAGACCCATGGTATACAAAAACCATGCGCAGTCATTTTCAGCAACCTCACATAGGTCTTAGTTACATAGGCAGGATAGACACAATGGAATTTTACAGAAAGCAGAGGGGAAGAGATTTACACATCAAAGAACAGAGAGTAGAAGGGGAAGAAAGGTAAAATAATAAACTGGTCAGTAAACACTAGGGATAAAGTTGGACTATGCAAAATAACCATTAACACCAGAGCTCTAGCTAGTTATGTGATGCTCATCCTAAGAAAATAGAAGTAATAAAGCTGAGCCAGAAATTCTTTTATCACTCTCCATTATCATTATCCAGTTAATCACCAAAGCTAAAGTCCGAGATATCAGCTAAATTCTCCAGCTAGTGATTCTCCAGCTAGTAAATTCTCTCGCTAATGATGGTTCCTGCTAGAAATTCTCTTACCTCAGTACTTTTTTTTTTCAGCTGAGGCTATTGGGTTAAGTCCCGGGTCACACAACTAGTGTCAAGAGTCTGAGGCCAGATTTGAATACCATAGTGCTTTAATGTTTGCAAAGTGCTTTACAAGTAATCAATAAGGGGCAACTAGGTGGCACAGTGAATAGAGCACATACTCTGGAGTCAGGAGGACCTGAGTTCAAATCCGGCCTCAGACAGTTAACATACTAGCTGTGTGACCTTGGGCAAGTCACTTAACCCCAATTGCCCTGCCTTCCCCCCTGGAAAAAAAAAAGTAAAGCATTTACTAAGCATTTACTAAGTACTATTTTCTCATGTGGCTACTACTCCCCTCCAGGGTGTTCCCCCAGTATTATCTGACCAACTAGCATCTCTGCAATATAAATTAATTAGCAACACTTGGATTTTACAAAAGCCTGTTTACTAAGAAAGTATAGCCAGGACCCAAGTACAGCAACCTCCCAAACTGGAAGCTGACTATCCCCAGTCAATCCCAGAGAGAGTGCACTCAAACATAAAGGGCTTGCTAAGAAAAGTTTCTGGGCCTCAAGAGTCCTTTTTTTCTCTTTGAGGAGTCCCCACCAAGTTCACCTCTGGGTGTGGCATAGCCAATGGATAATCCTTTCTTGCTCGAAGTTCACAGTATCTTATCTGGGTTGATTCACTACTGGTCTGTGTCAGGAAGTTTGCTACTCAGGGATACCTCCTCACTGGATTCTGCTATTACTCCTTCTCTTTTGTTTACTGAGGGTACTGTTTAACTCTTCCAAACTTTTGAAGCTTACAAAGTCATAACCCAATACTCATTCCCCTGAGATCAAGCAAGCATAACAGCAGAAGATATGGAGGCACCATGCGTTCATGGCCACGCGGTGACCAGTTGAGGGGAGGGGGCTCCTGCGGCTAGCAGCTCACAGCAGTTCTTGCCTTGTTCACATCCAGGCAAGAGAGTTTTTATATCTGAGACTCGCCTTTGCCACACTCACTTCTGGCTCAGCAGTCCATAAAAGGCTTTTTGTAATCACACAGTAAGCCAATGGGAAACAATTAGAGAATACTTTCACACACTCTGAAATAGGGAGGGAGAAGACCTCCTCCATTACACATTTCTAGAAGGATGCTCACCAAGCCTCCAAATGGATATTGGACATGCTGTGAGGATTGGATCCTCAATGGCACACACACACACACACACACACACACACACACACACACACACACAGAGGAGAGAGAGAAAGAGAGAGAGAGAGAGGTAATCTTAAAGTAAAAATTCAAAACACCTTGTCAAACACTCCTCTCTTTTGGAATGCTTCGCTGATTTGTGCTCCCTGCCTCCCCCACCCGAATCCCCTCCCACACTTGCAGGTGCTGAGAAATGGATTACATGTTTGGAACCACAGAGATTGGCTCTTCAAATGATGGAGAAATAGGAAGAAAGTGCTGGGGGTTGATAATTGTCTCCCAGCTGAAGTCGTCAGCCACTGAGATTTCACTGAATTCAATTCAATAAACTTTTATTAAGTACCTGCTCTGTGCCAGGGAGTTAGGTGGAGCCAAGATCCATAGTGTACTGGGCCCGGAGCCAGGAAGACTCACCTTCCGAGTTCAAATCTGGCCTCAGATACTTCCTACCTGTGTAACCCTGGGCAAGTCATTTCACTTTGTTTGCCTCGATTTCCTCATCTGTAAAATGAGCCAGAGAAGGAAATGACAGACCGCTCCAGCATCTTTGCCAAGAAAACCCCAAATGGGGCCACAAAGAGTTGGTCACTGAAACGACTGAACAGCCAGGGATACAAAAACAAAACAAAAACAAAAAACCCGTTCCTGCCCCTCAAGGAGCTTCTAGCTCCTTAGAGCTGCCAGTCCGCTGTTGCTTCACTGCTCAGTCTCACCGCCACAACACCCTGGCCTTAACTCTGCCCTTGCAGGAACTGATCCAACTGGTCCTTCATCACCCAAAGCTCAGACTTCAGTGCTTCAGTGGAAGCCAGCATCGGCTTCTTGGATCACTGGCAACTCCCCCTCTCTCCCTCTCTGCTCCTGGCATCATTGAACGGAATGGAATGGCAAGCTGCTAGTCTCCCTCTCAAAACAAAACAATAAAAACCAGAAAAAGGGAAAAGGGGAAGGTTCAAGTTATGTGACTAAGTCATCTGACCTCTTGCCTGGATTCATCCCTGCCCCAAGTCTGTGACTGGGCAGTCACACTTCCAATATGTCATTACTCAATTCCCGAGTGGAAGATTCCAGGGCCCCTCCAGTTTCAGAGATGAGATTGCTAGTCATTGCTAAATGCTAGTCAAAGCCTAATGTAATCAAAGCTTTAATGTATGCTTAGTGAGAAGCTTGTAATGTATGCTCCCTGTCTGCTTAATATATATGCACAAGTCAATTAATGGAAATTCAGCCTGTGGCGCAACAAATAGAAGGGGCCGGTAGGATGGGCGCCGGCCTAGTGAGCCATGATGTGATTAAATAAATTTACACCAAACCCTTTGAGGCAAGTGTTTCCACCCACTCAAGGGGTGGAGCTAAGGGGAGAGAGGCAGCCAACTCCGAGAATTAGAGTTACCCAAAAGCACCCTCTGGCGTTGAATGGTTTGCATAGCAGATGAGGACTGAGTACTTTTCTAACAGCTCCTGGTCCTTATTCTTGAATGCCCAGAGCTCACCCCAAGGGCCAGAGAGGGAAAGGATTTATTTAGGATTAACTCACCCAGTGAGTCAGTTACCCTGCAACATCAGGACTAGAATCCGGGCTTCCAAACCTTGGGCTTCCAACACAACACCCTTGTAACTTAATAACCCTGGTCTCTGTAAATTTTGCTTCGTTTACTCCTTTCTTCCTTAAACGTAAGAATTTTAAAATCCTCTTTCTTGCTCCTAGGGTGGGTTAGAGGGGAGCCCTGGGGTATGTGGGCAAGATCTGAGAGTGCTTGCAGAAGAAGAGAAGGAGACACCTGTGTGCAGCTTTGGGGGGTTTCCAGGAAAGACTGAAAGTGTCGGCTAAGAGAAAGAAATCTAAGGGGCTGAGTCTGGCCTGTCTTCTTTCTTCCTGGGCACCCAGAAACGTTTTCTGCTAAACTGAAGGTAAATGTATTTCAGTTAGAGGGGTCTCCAAGATTATTTAGGCCATACTGAGGTTTTGTTTGATGGATCTCTGGTCAGAAACATTAAGAAACACATAAAACAGAAAGGTGTATGCTCACCAAAGATATTTGCCATCGTGATGCAGGATATAGAGCATCTGAGTAAGTTAGGACTGATGACTCAGGTGAAAGCATCACAGGGTAAGCAATTCAGATATTATACTCAGCTAACCAAAACCCCTGGCTGGAGAATTATCACAGTGACACAATTTTTTTTTTGGAGGGGGGAAGGAAGGGCAATTGGGGTTAAGTGACTTGTCCAAGGTCACTAGGAAGTGTGTCACATGTCTGAAGCCAAATTTGAACTCAGGTCCTCCTGACTCCAGAGCCAGTGCTCTACTCCCTGCACCACCTCGCTGCCCCTACAGTGACATTCTAACCCTAATTCTGTTACTCTGAGTCTTCAGAATTCTACTCCTTAGAGCTTCCTATCCCTCAGGTACTAGACTTGAAGTCATTTAACCACTCTGTGCCTCAGTTTCCTCATCTGTAAAAGGAGGGTGCTAGAACCTTAAGGGCTCCTAAGTTCCCTTCTTGTTCTAGATCTATGATCCTTCTCAAACCTAGGGTGTATATCAGGTTTTGTTTTGCTTTCCTCTACCCTGTTAAAAATTCTGAGGAGACATATTCACTGTCTATCAAGGTTCTCACAATTTCCACCCAAGAAACCAGTTTTTCCTTATTGATGAGAATCAGCAACAATCCCCTTCCCATTTTCTACACATTTGGAAGGAGGAAATTATTATTAAGGCACATGGAGAGACTGTCAGCTTTTCAACACAATTCAAAGTAAATTCCTAATGAACTCTAAGGTCGGACTGAAGCATACTTTTTTTCTTTATTTTTATATATCTTCTTTATTTTTCTTATTTGTGAGTGTGTTTTCTTTTGCAACATAGCTAATATGGAAATATGTATTGAATTACTTCCCATGTATAATCAATATCATATTGTTTGTCTTTTCAATGGGTGGGGGAGGAGTGAGAGGGAAAGGGAGAATTTGGAAATCAAAATTTTAAAAATAAATGTTAAAAAAATTTTTAACCTCTAATTGGGAAATATTTAATAAAATAAATTAAATATATATTTTTTTAAATGAAAAAGTAAATGCCTAATTTGTACAAGTCCACAGCTTGCTGATGAGGATGGAACACTGAACAGCCCCTGCCTTGATGGAGCATACATTACAAGGAGTGTGTATACATAGAAGCAGATACAATATGGTTTGAGTAGAGGAAACCAGTAACAGCCAGAGGCTTCAGGAAAGGCTTTATTTAGAAGGCAGTACTTGAACTGAGCCTGGAAAGAAACTAGTGATCTTAAGGGCAGAGATGAGGAAATTAGTGCATTCCAGTCATGCCTGGGCAGAGGCCTGGAAACAGGAGATGGAATGTCAAATTCCTGGAACAGCTAGTAAGTTAGTTTGGCTGAAACACAGAGAGGATGAGGGAGAATAGTGTGTGCAATAAATCTGGGAAGCTAGGTTGGAGCCAGATTGTGATAGACTTCAAATACCCACTGTGATTCAGTTAATCTAGGGGTAATTGGGAGCCACCAATGGTTTTCCATCAGGAGAATAACACGGTCAGACCTGCTTTTTAGGAATATGAAGTTGGTAATATATGGGGGATGGATTGGAATGGGAGAGACTAGAAGTAGGGAGACTGATTAGAAGGCTACTGGAATAGGGGGCAGTTAGGTGGTGCAGGGGATAGAGTGCCAGCCCTGGAGTGAGTATTACAAAGGAAACCAATTAGATTGAAATACAACTATGAAAATATTCTTAAAAGCAAGTTCTTGGACCTCAGGTTAAGAATTCCCATTCTAATAGGATAGTGGTGCCTGTGACAGAAAAGGGGAAGTTTGAATGGATTTAGGGGAGAAGCCTTACTTTTAAGGAGCTGAGTTTGATATCAACAGGATGTGCTAGTGGAAAGATCTAGAAAGGAGCAGACGAGGTGGGATCAGAATCCAGGGGTGAGATTAGGGCCAGATAGATAGATTTGGAAGTTATCTGCATAGAGATGATAAATGAACCCTTGGGGCAGATGTGACCACCAAGAGACAGGGTACAGAGACAGGGGTGCAAGATGGAGTCTTGAGGAATGTCCATATTCGGTGGATGGGAAGATGAGCAAAGGAGTCTCCAGCAAAGGCAGCTAGGAAGTGGGCAAAGATGTAGGAAGACAGCTGAGAGAGGAATGCAATGGAAGGTCAAGAGAAGAACCTGTTCAATAGGAGGGAATGACTAACGATGCCAAAAGCTGCATAGAGTTCAAGTACAATGAGGTCTAAGCCAGACTTTTAGATACTAGGTACTTAAAAAAAACAACTGCTATGCAAAGAGAACCACTTAATGCTTAGTGTTAGTTTTGGGACTTGTGGTTTCAATGGGATAGGGAACTTCCAGGTGAGGAAACACCCTCTACCAATGCAGGTAGGCTTCTACTCTGTAACCTAGACCAGGGCTGTCCAACCTTAGGTTTTTATTGAAATAATCGACAATATATTTTGATTTGCCATTTTAGAGAGAGCTCTGTGGTAGCTCAGCTTCGTTTACTAAAACATTTTTGTAAATTTCTATGCTTGTAGGTGGGCCTCATTTTGGACAGCCATGACCTAGACTCTTGAAGACTTACCTCAGGGCACTGAAAAGTAAAGTGTCCAGGGGCACGCGGTTGGCATGTATCAGAGATTGGACTTGAATCCAGATTTTTCTGACTCCAAGACCAGCTTCTTATCCATTGCCCCAAGGTACTGGGTCATTGTTCACTCATTTTTCAGTAGAGTCTGACTCTTCATGACCCCTTTTGGGGTTTTCTCAGCAAAGATACTGAAGTGGTTTGCCATTTCCTTCATCAACTCATTTGACAGATGAGGAAACTGAGGCAAAGAGGGTTAAGTGACTTGCACAGGGTCACACAGCTAGTAATTGTATGAGGCTGGATTTGAACTCATGAAGATGAGTCTTCCTGATTCCAAGCCCAGTGCTCTTTCTGCTGTGCCACCTAGCTGCCCAAGAACTTTGGAATTGACTGTGTGACATGGGAGACATTGGCACAGGACCACTCAGCATGGCGTGCCCACACCAGAGAAGGTGTTATACTCTATGAGCAAAGCAGAATTGAAACAACTCAAAGGAAACACAAGATGCACAAGTCTAGAGAATCCGCCCCAAATGTTCACACAGACTATTTGTGCCCAACTTGTGGTAGAGCATTCTGAACTCATATTGGCCTGATCAGTCACAGTCAGACACACTGAAACTTGACTCTAATATAGTGATGTCATTTTGGTCCTCTTCTGAGCACGAAGGACAACAACCAACTACCCTACTTGCCCAAAGTACTGGGTATTCAAAGAGAAAAAGAAAAAAATCCTTGCCTCCAAGGAACTCACACCAGAGATGACAAGTATACAAAATAAATAAATTGAGGAAATAAATTGAGAAAAATAGCCTAAATAATAACATAAATTGAGGAAAAGAGTCCTAATATCCTGAGCTAAGCTTTGAAAGAAAACAAGTATCCTAAGGAAAACCAAAGATGAACTATTAAGTTATTGCCTGACCTTTGAAAAATATAAGAATTCTTACCAACGCAAAGACCAACCATAGTTCCAGAGGACTGAAAATGAAGCATGTGACCCACCTCCCTATGGAAAAATAAATGATAGACTCAAGAGGCAGCCTAAGACATAGATTTCCAGACATGACCCATGGGGAATTTGTTTTACTTGACTGAATATTTTTTACAAGGGCTCTGTGTGTATGTGTGGTTTTTTTTTTTTTTCCAATTTGGAGGTCTTGTGGGGAGAAGACAGAAGTAGGACTAAGATGAAAGAAAGAAAGGAAGAAGAGGGACAACCAGAAGACAACAGAGAAAACATCAGAAAGAATCACAGAAAAGCAGGACAACTTTAAAAGCTAGAGGTTTTTTATAGCTTATATTTTAAATATTTATTATTTATATTTTATATATTTTAAAAGACAAGCAAACTGTATAATGGAGATCCTCTGTTCCAAGTAAGAGTCAATTTTTCCACATATTATGTATATGGAAATGATGGGGTTTAGACTGTGGGAGCCCCCTTGCATTCCCCTTTAATCTTCCCACTAGATGAGGCATTTGCCTGAGGCCATAAACCTTTCATTACTGCTAGGCTCAAATCTCCAGGCTAGGTTACTCTACGTTGCCTAGTCCTCCACTGTCTGGCTAGTTTCCACCCTTGATCCTATCAAAAAAGTGTCTATGACTAAATCTGTTACCCTTAAACTAGCCCAGTCCTACATAGTCTGTTATCTCCAGGTAGCCTTCAGCGACCTCCCACCCTTAATCCCATTCTCTTGGTTCCTGGAGACTGACCTCATCCCAGTCCCATCAAGCTCCTCGTTAGACCCCTCCTCCCATCACCCAGGACCACCCTAGATCCCTCCCACAATCTTTGTGTATATCTTGCCTCCATGAAGGTGCTCAGATTCTATCTACCTCAGATGGCTTGTGAAAATGAGTGTCGCAAATGGTGAGATTTCTTAAGACAACCCAACATGGTGAACCTGTAATAAACTTTGTCTCTCTTTGGCTGTCAGAAGGCTTGAGTCAAATTCATTCGAGCAGGACCCAGCACATTGGTATTTTGGGGACTTGAGCACCCCTAAAAACATGTAGTTCCCTGACCTCTTCATATGGTTACCTGACCAAGAATCAAACTGCTGCAGCCGTGAAAGCGCCAAATCCTGGCCACTAGACCACCAGGTTTTCACAAGCGGACCAGGTTCCATCTGAGGTAGATGGAATTTGAGCACCTTCATGGAGGCAATATGAAACTTATATACACAAAGATTGTGGGAGGGATCTAGGGTGGTCCTGGGGTGATGGGAGGAGGAGTTTAGGGAGGGTCTTGAGGAACAAACAAACAAACAAACAAACAAATAAATGGATAAATAAATGGATGAATGAATGAAAAGAAAAAAAAAAGCCCATTGTCTTTTAAATGGAACTACTTGACTCCACCTTAACCCCCAAATCACTTTGACTTTCATTGAATGGCCATTACTAGCCCCAACCTAAGCCTCAGTGGCTCATTGTATACATTTTGATGACTTAGAATGAATGTAAATAGCGATTATTTGCTGTTCTGGCCAGAAGCCCTGAGGGTCTTTCCCTCCCAGACTGATCTTTGTGAGTATAAATTGAGACATCTTTTGTCTCAATTCTTACCCAGCCCTTCGTCTTGAATGGGTGTGGCCTCAGACAAACTGAGACCTGGGAAAGACCTTAATTTAGGAAGGCCAAAGTCACCCACTGCATCCTGAGCCATTTTTTTTTCATATGTTGGCATTTATTATTTAAGTTCAAGAACAGATTGTGAAAGGGGTGGGTGTGGGAGGGCCTAGGGGAGAGGGAGGGAGGAGACAGGGAGACAAGAGTCTCTCATCTGTGTCTGCTCTAGACGGGGTTGATCCTGATTTCTGAGCCTTGGTTCAGGGCACACAACGAAGCACTCGATTAAGATGAGGTTGGGGGGTACAGGTTTAGGAAAACACGGTGGGGGTGGGGGTGGCCAGAGTTACACATCCAACCAGAAGTGGGGGCTGGGATTCTCCTTGGATCAGCAGCACCGCTTCTTTTTAGGAATTGAAGCATAGTGATAAATTCCATCCCACTTATTTCAGCTCTTATAAAACATTCTTGTAGTTAAAAGTCTTTGTGCTAAAGAATTCTCTCTAACTTGTACTTTGCTTCTAGTTTCTTTGAATATGCATCCAACTTGTAAGCTGCCTGCTCAAGAGCTGCTACTTGCTCCTCAGTTAGAGTGATCTGATCCAGATAAGGCTGAAGTGCTGCATATTTCTGGTTTAAGTCCTTTAGGTTTCTACTTATGTTTACTGCAATATCTTTCATTTCTAGATACTTCAAGCTAGTCAGTTTGTTCATATTTTCCAGAAGTTTACAGTCTTCACTGGTAGCTGTCAGCTTGCCCATCAGGTACGTGGCCATTTTGGAGAACACGTCCTGGCACAGCCCCATGATGTCCACCTCTCGGGCTCCGTGGCCTCCTCCGCTGTCTCCACCATGGCATCGTCTAGGCCAGGGAAGGGAGGTAGGAGAAAGGATAGAGGGAAGGATGGGATGGGGAAGAAGGGGGAAAGGAAGGGGGAAAGGGAGGGGGAGGGAGGGGAAGGGAGAGGGGCAGGAGTGGAAGGGAAGGGAGAAAAGGGGACGCATCCTGGGCCATTTTGACCTTTGTCTTGACACTGGACTTTAAGGACTCTGTAGGAGAGAGTGAGGCTGATGATTTTGTGCACCAAGTCACCCTCATCATGTCATTGGTCCTCTTCGAGAAAGAAGGACCACCACCACCACCACCAAACAAGGAGATATGAAAATATATACCACCTCTTGCTCTTTTATGGAAGTGGGGGTCCATTACACATAACACCAGATTTTTTTAACATGTTGATTGGTTTTGCAGAAATTTTCTCTCTCTCTCTCCATACATATATATATATATATATATATATATAAATTAAAGAGAGAATGGCTCTCTGGAAGGGAGAAAGATATAGAAAGAAATGTAGGTGATCTAAAAACAAAATATATCAATAATAATCTTTAAAAAAAGAATTTGAACTCCTTGAAAGCAGAGGCTATCTTTTGTCTTTCTTTGTATAACTAGTTCTTAGTACAAAGTACCTGGCACATAGCACCTAATAAACTGAATGATTGATTTAGAGGCTACAAACTGCTGGTCTACCTTGCTACCTAGTCACCAAGTCATGGCCACCTGTGAAGGTGTTATTATCACCCTAACATTACAGATGAGGATACTAAAGCTCAGAAAGCTTAAATAGTTGTATCAACAATCCAGCTAGTGTTGTATTGAGAGCGAGTAAGATACGCCACAGAGTATAAGTTTTAAATGGAGAATTTATTAGCCGGCGTCCATCCCAGGGCATAAGCAGCCCAAATCAGAATGGCCCCGAATTCGGCTGAAGGAGTCATATTTATACGGAAATCAAGATGCAGTGGCTAATTGTCTCTTGAAACTTACATATGTTATTTTAGCAGACCCGGCAAGCCTGTGTTACCTCACTTTTATGGCCAAGATACAAGAAGAGGAACTTCCTTAATGGAATAGATGTAAATACAACAAATCAGATAGCTGACAAAGTGTCAACTGAAATTATAATCCAGGATCTCTGTGTCCAATTTGCCATTTACATTCCACAACATGGTATATGCCCATAAAATATAAGGATAAGGAAAAGTCACATAATTCAAGATAACTTCTGGGGCTAAGGTTTTCACCCTTAATGGATGTGGACAGACCAAGGGATGCTCCATCTGGGTTTGTTGACATAAGATAGAGACATCTCTGAGCCCACTCAGAGAACAAAGAGACTGTTAGGGTTAGGCTTTTCTTCTAGTTAATTAGTTCAGGCTCTGAGTCTTGAGCAGTCACAGGGCCCCAAGGACAAATGGCAGTGTCTTAGTCCATCCTTTCTTATGCAGACTGGGGGTTTTATCAGGGGCTGTGGGGCAGGGATCTTCAGCAATAACAAGTACCACACTAGCAGCTTCTGTAGGGGTGTAAGATACACCAACGACCAGCACCCAGAAAGCTGCCAACACAGGTCCTTTTTATCTGCTTTGCTTAAGGAAAGCAACATTAAGGGGTTAACAATCTTACTTTAATCCAGCACACAAATAACATCCACCTAGTTCAGGGGGGAAAGCCAGCACCCTGAATTACAGACCAAATACAATTTGTAGTTATCAACATCTGGGTGTACAGCCGGGGAGCTCATTAGAACGGCTGGCCCAGAGTCAAATGCCACTCCTGCTGTGGCTCAGAGCTCCAAGGGAGAACGATAACCTTTGCCCTTATATATCCTGTTCAGGACCTCACCCAGGCTGGGCATGGAGAAGTTCCCCAACCCCAATATCACATCAGATACAAACCAATGGCTCCCAGTTGTCTTGGTGCTGAGAAATACAAAAACATCCCACTTTATCTGCTCCATTCAAACAAAGGCCAGGATCATTAAAGGTCAACAGCAAAAAGTCCCACCTTGATTACATATAATACACCAACTAACAGGTACAGTTAATCCTTAACTTTCACAGGAGTAACATTTTTAGAAAACAGCTCAAAAGTCAAGCAAATGTTAACACATCAGACCTATGGGAAATAGTGGGTTAGGTTCCTGTGACCAGGAAAAACTATAATCTTCCACTAGAGATTGCTGAAAATACACTGTTCTTCATGCAATTCTTTATGTTAAAAAAATATGATAATATGCACTTTTCTTAACACAATAACTATGAAATAACCTGTAAAATGAAATACATAAAATAAAACTGGTAACATGCAAAACATTTTTTTCACTAGTAATTCTTTAGAATTCTATGAACTTTTGTGCTCACATCACAATTTAAAAAAAATCATTTCAGACAATATTCATTTTTCATAACACATGAAATCTACAGTACCATATATACTGTACAGCAAATAAAATTCTTAAAACTAAAACATTTTTAAAACCTGAATCTTCCATTGTGTCAGATGGCAGTATGAGGGCATTATATACTACACTGTTGCATACTGCATACTACAGTATTGTAAACCTCTCTACTTTGGCTGCCCTCTGAAAACCGAGGAAGAGGTTCCTAGGACTTTAGTTACTGTTGTCAGAAGAGGAGACTGTTGAGGTCTCAGCATCTCCTCCAACACTGTGCTTTATGCCTGGTGGACAGGATTGGAGATCTTGAAGAACACAGATGCTTGGAATGATCTTCGGTAATGTTGGTGGGTCATTGCAGATCCTTGATGGTCTTGGATTATGGAAATGTAGCAGAGGCTTAACCTTGAGGCTGTGTGATCAATAATGGGACCACAACCTCGATAACTCTACTAGCTGATTGATTAGTTCAACGGTAGCTGCAGACATTCATCTAACACCTGTATTTCTCACTAAGTCACATCACTAACTTTGTATACTTGGGCTTAGAGCCCAAAGGACTTGCAATATGCTTTCGGTGCATAACTGTAACACAAAACTTGAGTTTTAAAGGCAAACAACGAAAATATACAACAAATGCATGGAAGGCTCTTTACTTTTCGACAGCAGAGTGAACAAGACCAATAGGATATCCTTCTATGATCCCAGCCACTCCACAAACTTGCACACACCCCTCTCATTTTTTTCCCTCTACTGAGCAGAGCTGTGAATGTTCTTGTTTTGAGTTGCAAAGTGAAAATGAGTTTGCTAATAAAATCATGACAATGCTTGAAGCCTCGAAAGTTAAACACTCAGATGTTGAGGATTGACAGACAGTACCAGGAATGAGATTTGAACCTAGAACTTCCTGACTCCAAATCTGCTGCCTCTTTACAAACTGGTAGAGTTGGAAAGAATTGTAGATGGCATTTGGTCCAGCAGCTCTCATTTTACAGTTGAGGAAAGAGGGTAAGTGACTTGCTGAATTCACACAGGAAGTAAGCTTCAGAGTTGCAGTGGGAACTCTGGTCCAATAACTCCAAGTGGGACGCTCTTCCCACTGCTGTAAAGATATTGGGATTCCCCTTCAGCCTCAGGTTTATGTAGGTGATTTTAGAGAGCCCTTATTCTATGAAGCAGGGATTCCACGGAGGGAGGATTCAGCTTCCTCTGCTTGGCCCCCAGGGGGCAGAATGAGGAACATGTGGGGAAGAATCATAGGTGAATTTCAGCTTAACAAAAGAAAAAATCTTTCTAACAATGAAAGCTGTATAAAAGTGGAATAGACTGCATCTCTTCTCTTTGAGGATCTTTAAGCAGAGGCGTTATGATCCCGGGTGCGGAATTTTGTTGGACTGGATAAACCATTGGGTCTTCTGGTTCTGAGATTTTACGATTACTTGCTAATAATGTGTCTTTGAATAGGTGAAAAGCCCAACTCAACTGATGCCACTAGAGGGCGCGCAAATGCTAATAAACTGTAGGCTGGACTCAATTACAAAGATGGTTCCTAGCTCTATAAAATAAATTTTGGTGTACTTTGATTGGTATGGCACTGAACAAGTAAATTAATTTAGGTACAATTGTCACTTATCTTACGTTATATTGGCCTAACCATGACATTTTCCCAATAGTTTCGATCTGATTTTGTTTGTGTGAAGAGTGTTTTGCGATTGTGTCCATACAGTTCCTTGGTTTGTCTTGGCAGGTAGAGTCCCAAGTATTTTATGTTGTCTACAGTTATTTTAAATGGCATTTCTCTCTCTCTTGCTGTTGGACATTGTTGGTAATATATAGAAATGCTGATGATTTATGTGGGTTTATTTTATATCCTGCAACTTTGCCAAAGTTGTTAAATATTTCAATTCATTTTTTAGTTGATTCCTGAGGATTCTCTAAGTATACCATCATATCTACAAAGAGTTTGTTGTGTTTGTCCTTCATTTTCGAAGAGGACCATGACAACAGGGAAATGATGATATGATTTGCAGTTGACTTTGATTTGGGTGAGAGAGGGCTGTGTGAGGTCAGCAGCCTAACTTTCTCCTCCAGAGCCATCTGGGTCCAGGGGCCTGATATTCACCAAGACCATTGGAGTTGGCCCAGAATGACCCTGGCCCTTTCAGGCTTTTCAGGTTCTCACTTTGAGTGAGGCAACGCCCATTCAGTGAAGGCCTCTTTAAGAAGTGGGTCAAAGGTTGAGTCCTTTAATCAAAAACTCAAAAAAAAATATATCAAACTGGGAGGGGAAGACCCTCAGGGTTCCTGCCCAAAAGAGAAACAGTTACTATTTGGTATTTACATTCACTGTGTGCTAGGAGGGTACGAACCTATTGTCTAATCTAGTTGCTCCAGAGTGAGTTTGGTTTAAGGGAGGGGGAAGGGGAGGAGGAGGGGGAGGGAGTCTGAAAGGGCCAGGGTTTCCTAATGCATCCTGGACCATCTCCAGTTGACCTGGTGAATATCAGGCCACTGGACCCGGATGGCTCTGGAGGAGAAAGTGAGGCTGGTGACCTTGCACAGCCCTGCCTTACTCAAATCAAAGTCAACTGCTATAGCTAAAATATTTTCCCCACACAATATTGATGCAGAGATGCTTCCAACGCCCACCTTTCATGCAAACAGGAAGCATTATATGACTTTCGCTGGATGCAGAGAACAGGTGAACAAAAAATTTCAGGGCCATTTGTGAGGAAAGTTCCTAGCAACACTATTTAGATAAGGACAAAGATGCTTTCTTTGCCCAACTTTTGGCAGCTTGAGTACAAAAAGGAGAATTGTAGGATTTCAGATCTGTAGGCATCTTCTTCCCACTGTAGCCTTCTGGCTTCAGTCAAGTTGATCAGAATTCATCCACTTCCTTCTCACACACCTTCAATGATGGGGATCTCCCCACCTACCTGAGATAGACCATTCTACTGTGGGATAACACATAGCATTAGAAATGTGTTCCTTGTGTTAATGCCAAATCTGTTTGCCTCACTGCTCCTATTTCTGGTTCCTGGTGTCATTCATCAAATCCTTCCTTCCACACGCCTGTCCTTGAAATACTTGAAGACAGTCATCATTCCCTTCCCTCAGTTCCTTCAATCTATCTTTAGGTATCAAGTCGGGAAGAAGCAATAAGCATTAACGATTTTCGGGAGGGGAATACAAAAGAATGTAAAAAAATAGTCTCTGCCCTCAAGGAACTAATAGGTGAGACCACATGTGAACAAATACATGGAAACTGGATATAGACCAAATAAATCAGAGATAATCTCCGAGGGAAAGGGCAAGAAGATTAAGGCAAATCTCAGAAAGCTTCTGGAAGAAGGCAGGATTTTAAATAAAAATTAAAGAAAGCCAGGAAAGCCAAGAGACAGAGGTGAATAGCAAGAGAATTCCAGCCAGTGAAAATACATTGAGTCAGAAGAAAATTAGAATAGTAATAAGGGTAGCTAACATTTATATAGTGCCTACTACGTTGTACTAAGCGCTTTACAATTATCGTCTCATTTGCTCCTCGTAATAATCCTAGAAGGTAGGTGCTATTATTCTCTTCACTTTACAAATGAGGAAACTGAGTCAGACAGAGGTTAAGCAACTTGCTGACTCAGGTGTTCCTGACTTTTAATTGAGGCCACATTCAAACTCTGGTTTCCTGACTCAAGGTTCAGATTTGACTTCTTTGGTATATTGGTTTCACAGTGGGAAATTCTTCATTAGAAAAAAAAATCTCATGAAGCGCACTACATGCTCGCCTTTTTTGCTTCTCTTTTGTTTTTGTTTTTGGGTTGTTTTTTTTTTTTTTGGTTCTGTTTCTTCTTTCTCATGATTCATTCCATTGGTCAAAATTCTTCTCCACAACTTGACTAGTGCATAAATTAATTCAATGCGAAGTTATACAGGACAGTTATATGAGCTTCCATGCCATCTTGGGGAGGGAGGGGGGAGGGAGGGGAGAAAATCTGGAACTCAAAACTATGTAGAACCATGTGTGGTAAACTAAAAATAAATAAATAAATTCAAAAAAAATTTAAAAAATAGATAAGCTAAAAAAAAAATTGTAAATATAAGACACACACACACACACAAAAATCTCATTCTATCCATTTGTTAGCTAACTTGCCAAAGTCAATTGATAAACGTAAAGAAATCCCAAGGCCTCGGCAAGAGACTCACCCGTTATTGTCTGGTTATTTCAGAGCGAATCTTGCAAAGCCCCCAGGAGGCCTGGTCTAGTAGGAAGACAATGCGCTTTGTTTGTTACAGGCAAGGTTAGTTTCTGCTTTCCATCCTTTGACTCTGATTGGGAAAATCCACTCCTGCTAGACAACACTGGTCCCATGGTGTCCAACTGTTTCCAAACACTCCAGGAAACTCCAAAAACTGGGGCCAGAGTTAATGAAAGCCCAACACACGTGATAGGACATTTGTCATCTAAGGACTATTTCTGAATGTGGCTTCTCTCTACTCCTCCAGGCCCAACAGAGTTGAATTGGAATTACAGAAACATAAGACTATGGAGCACTCGAAAGAGGGCTTGTGGAACAGGGCATCAGAGCTGGATAGAACATCACAAATCCTTTGGTCTGAAACCGCAGTTACGGGAAACTGAGGCACAGAGTAGGCAAGGCATTGACATGCCAGATTTGTAGTTTTTGTTAAATGGCCCAAACTTTAGATATCTGTCACAAGTTTATGGGAAAATCTTAGTATCTTTCAAACTCTTCATAAAATATATTAAGAATGGACTAAAGCTTGAAATGTAGGTTTATAATCAAATTTATAATCAAAAGCTAAAATGAAAGCTATTTGAATTCATAGAAGTTTATAGTGAAAGAGATAAGCCACGACCGTTCTCCTTTTGAGGGTGGAGGTTTCCTCATCTATAAAATTAAGGGCTATAGTAGATGGTTTTCTAAAGCTTCTTCCAGCTCTGACATTCTGTGGGCTGTAACTTCTATGTGATAGAAGCTCTCACAGTTGTAATAATAAAAGACAGAAAAAAAAATGTTCAGATGATGCACTTTAACTTAATCCATGTTATTAACATTTTCTCAATTACTTTCTTTGCTGATTCTTTATAAATTAATAAATGCTTTATTTATTGATTTATAATCAACTAAACAAAAAAATCCTGATTTATAGTATTTGCTGATTTCCAAAGTGTCAATGCTCACCTTGAAAATGTAACCATGCTTCCCCAATTGATAAATGGTCAAAGGATATGAACAGGCAGTTTTCAGGTGAAGAAATTAAAGTTATCTATAGTCACATGAAAAAAATGCTCCAAAACGCTATTGATTAGAGAAATGCAAATCAAAACAACTCCAAGATACCACCACATACCTATCACATTAGCTAACATGACAAAACAGGAAAATGATAAATGTTGGAGAAGATGTGGGAAAAATGGAACACTAATACAATGTTGGTACAGTTGTGAACTGATCCAACCATTCTGGGGAACAATTTGGAACTATGCCCAAAGGGCTATAAAAATGTGTATACCCTTTGACTCAGCAATACCACTACTAGGTCTGTATCCCAAAGACAGCATGAAAAAAGGGAAAGGACCCATATGTACAAAAATATTTATAGCAGCTTTTTTTTTGCGGTAGCCAAGAATTGGAAATTGAAGAGATGCCCATCGATCGGGGAATGGTTGAACAAGTTGTGGTACGTAAATGTAATGGAATACTATTGTGCTATAAGAAATGATGAGCAGGCAGACTTCAGAAAAACCTGGAAATACTTATATGAACAGTTGCTGAGTGAAGTGGGCAGAACCAGGACAACATTGTATACAGCAACGGTCACATTGTACAATGACTAACTTTCATAGACCTGGCTCTTCTCAGCAATGCAAGGATCTAAGACAATTCCAAAAGGCTCATGATGGAAAATGCCATCCACATCCAGAAAAAGAACTATGGAGTCTGAATGCAGATCGAAGCAGACTATTTGCCCTTTTTTCTTTCTTTTGTTGTTTTGTTTTGTTTCTTATTTCTCGTGGTTCCTCCCATTGGTTCTAATACTTCCTTACAACATGACTAATGTGAAAATATGTTTAATATGAATGTATATGTAGAGCCTATATCAGACTGCATGCCATCTTGGGGAGGGAGAGGGGAAGGGAGGGGAGAAAATGGAAAACTCAAAAGCTTATGAAAGTGAATGTTGAAAACTAAAAATAAGTAAATAAATTAAAATTAAAAAAAAAATAAAGAAAATTTAACCATGGGCTCTAGAGAATAGTTCAAGTTAGCTCCTAGATACTCCTGTCCTTGCATAATATGAAGGTCCCACATACATTTTAGACGAATTCTCACTCCTTTGGCTCATTCCCCTACTCAGACAAATTCAGGAACATCACCATCTAACACGGCCCACTCTGCTTCCATTGACTACTCTAGCAAACTCATGCTTGACAAAGCTCAAGCAGTGAACAGGTTTATCTGCAGGTCAGGGAAAACCAATGGGTCACGTCAGAGTTCACTGAAAACAAGAACCCCTATCTGTCGATGACATTTGAAAACACCTGTAGGCCATGGGATACACTTTATATAGCAGGAGAGGAATCTTCCAGGCAGAATCTAAGAGCAGAAAATACTCTGATTCCCACAGAGACTGACCTTGCCTGTAACAAACAAGGCTTCCCTGTGAATGATAACAGCTAGCATTTGTATAGAGCATTAAGGTTCACAAAGCTCTTTATGTGTATTATTTCATTCGACCTTCCCAATAACCTTGTAGGGGAGGTATTGTTATTGATCGCACTTTACAGGGGAGAGAAGTGAGGCTGGGAAAATTCAGTGTGGCTTGTCCAGAGTTGAACAGCCAGTAAGTACCTAATAGATATTTCAGACTGTGGTCTTCCTGACACCAGCTCTTACACTCTCCCCACCGCACGGCCTAGCTGCCACACAAGTAGCTGGATGGTAACTGGTGAGTTCCATGCCCTGCCCAGTCTCAGAATTTCTTCAAGTTTGGACTGTGGCTTTATTTAGCATGTGACAAGGAAATAGTTAGGACATAGTTTTTTAATGAGATAGAGATACACCAAAGAGGCCAAAGACAGAAATAAAAGTCCTATATCCCCTGAAAATATTCATAGCAGCATTTTTGGGAATAGCTAAGAAACCACAGTTTAGTGCCCACCCACTGGGGAATGACTAAATGAACTGCCGCACATGAAGCTAATGGAATATTGCAGTAGATTCCCAGAGGTCTAGATGGTTTCAGCCATTTATAGGTTGGATTTCCAGCAAGTGTTTCCTCTAGCGTGGACCCTCAAAGAGTGGCTCTTCCTGAGGCTTTTTGG
Source organism: Trichosurus vulpecula (assembly GCF_011100635.1). Taxonomy (NCBI): domain Eukaryota; kingdom Metazoa; phylum Chordata; class Mammalia; order Diprotodontia; family Phalangeridae; genus Trichosurus; species Trichosurus vulpecula. The sequence continues at coordinate 53,213,247 of NC_050573.1, read as the reverse complement.
GGGCCTAGCAGGTGGCACCCCATTGTCACCTACGTTGGTTCCTCCTCTGTCCTGGGCGTTGTTCTAGATGGGCATTGTCCTGCCTGCTCCTCTCCACAGATGACTCCTGGCAACCTCTGCTGCAGTGCTCAGCTGGGAAGGTCCCAGTAGTGAAATTCCTCAGGGAAAGGCCTGTCTCGTGGCTAAATGTGTGTATGTATGTTTGGGGGAGGTGGAGGAGGGAATACTTAGGGCTCTCAGGTGATTTTTGTCTTGCTTGCTTTGTTCCAGTGCAATCGTCCCATTCTGAATATCTTCCTTGTGCTATATAGTTCTGATATCTCTTAGATTAGTAGACCTAGAACCAAGAAGATCTGAGTTCAAATTATGTTTATTAGCTGTATGACCCTGGGCAAATCACTTGACTATTCTAAGCTTCGGTTTCATTATGGAAAAGGGGTTAATAGTGGCAACCTCATGAGGCAGATTGAGTTCCCCATTCCCCAGAGTCAAGAGAGGGCACCAAGGGCAGCTCAAGGTCCACCTGCACCTCCCTTCCCTTAGTTCCCTCACTCACCTGCATTCCTCCTCTCCTTTATTCCCCTCCCCTCACCTGAACAATCCCTGAAGATCCTGTGTGCGTTGGGGTATGTAAGGGAGGGGGGAAAAGTGCACCCAGTTGATTGAAGCATTTGGAAAACAGGTGCAATGAGTAACACCTGGGTATCTCTCACCTCCAGGAAGGGGGAGGGGAAAAAAAGGCCAGCTCAACCCCGTAACACTGACAGAACAAGACATTTGTAGTTGCAGACACACGCTGGGAACATCCCGCTTACTACAGCCTTGCTTTTCGGGGAAATGCACCTAGTCTCAGAACACTCAGAGGATAAGATACTTGTAGCATAATCTACAATATTTAATAACATTTCAGCTGCCTCAAGCTTGGTTGTTTGTAAAAGCTAATCTTGTTTGAGAAAACTCGGACCCCTCATCTTAGTCATGTTCTGGGTAAACTGAGGCATCACACATACACAGGCTTACCTCCTAAGGTTGCTGTAAGGATAAAATGAGATGATCTATGTAAATGTGCTTTGTAAACCTTAAAGGACTATATAAAATGCTAGCTATTGTTTTCCTCCTCAAAATATTCACTTATTTACAATTTTAGAATAACCAGCTAACATCTGGGTCCCATATTTGTGGCAAACCAATAACCCCCATTTATAAAAGTGCGTTGTTATGATGGCAAGATTTGCTCCCAGGTATCAGAGTCTGGTGTCACTGCCGAATGCTTATAGAAGAGGATTTCTTCCTCTTTGGGCCCCAAACTTCAATTACAGGGAATGCTCTCTCCATTGGGTTACAGAATAGAATGGATGGCATGGGTAGCAACACCACAGTGGTTGTTCTTGTCTTTTGCAATATCCATGTAGCCTTTTTCACCCCACCTCACACCCCAGCTATTTTTAAGAATCCAGAATTTCTTCTCTCATACTAGTTTTGTTCTTCTGATTAATTCCTCCTCTATAGTAGTAGAAGGACTATGGTGCATTCATTGTCACAAGCACTGGCCCCACAGTTGCCACAGCCTGCATCAGAATTTCTTCATTTCCAAAGGGGAGAAGCACATGATTTTTCATTTTAACAACTCACTTCTATATGAGCACTGCTTATTTTTCTTGGCCACGTAAGAGTAGGACTCCTCAGAGACTATGACTTTTTTTTATGTCGTGTTGTCATTTTTATTATACTGGTTCAAATTATGCATGAGCAATAAAGGTTTCCCCATTTAGGTCTGTCCTTACTTCTGAAATGTTACATAGCTGGAGTCAAATAATTACTGAATGTATCTGAGTAGATACACTCCCAAATATTTGGTGTTTTCTGTAATGATTTTTTTCTTCATATTTCTATTATTTAATATTTTAGTTTTCAACATTGATTTTCACAAGAATTTGAGTTACAAATTTTCTCCCCATTTCTACCCTCTCCCCACCCCAAGATGGCATGTATTCTGATTGCCCCTTTCTCCAGTCTGCCCTCCCTTCTGTCACCCCACTCCCCTCGCCCTTATCCCCTTTCCCCTTACTTTCTTGTAGGGCAGGATAGATTTCTATAGCCCATTGACTGTACATCTTATTTCCTAGTTGCATGTAAAAAAAACAAAAAACAAAAAAAAACCCTTTTTTTTGAGCATTTGTTTTTAGAACTTTGAGTGCCAAATTCTCTCTCTTCTTCCCTCCCCACCCACTCTCCCTGAGAAGGCAAGCAATGCAATATAGGCCACACATGTATCATTATGCAAAACATTTCCATAGTAGTGGTGTTGTGAAAGACTAGCTATATTTCCTTCCATCCTATCCCGTCCCCCTTTATTCAATTTTCTCCCTTGACCCTGTTCCTTTTCAAAAGTGTTTGCTTTTGACTACCTCCTCCCACAATCCACCCTCCCTTCTATCATCCCCCCTCTCATCTCCTTCCCCTCTACTTTCCTGTGGGGTAAAATACCCAACTGAGTATATACGTTATTCCCTCCTTAAGCCAAATCTGATGAGAGCAAGATTCACTCATTCTCTTTCTCCTACCCCCCTTCCTTTCCAATAGAAATGCTTTTTCTTGCCACTTTTATGTGAGATAATTTACCCCATTCTATCTCTCCCTTTCTCCTTCTCCCAATATATTCCTTTCTCACCCTTTAATTTATTTTTTTTAGATATCATCCCTTCATATTCAACTCACCCTGTGCCCTCTGTCTATATATATATGTATGTTCCCTTCAACTACCCTAATACTGAGAAAGGTTTCATAAGTTACAAATATCATCTTTCCATGTAGGAATGTAAACAAAACAGTTCAACTTTAGTAAGTCCCTTATGATTTCTCTTTCCTAGTTACCTTTTCATGCTTCTCTTGATTCTTGTATTTGAAAGTAAAATTTTCTATTCAGCTCTGGTCTTTTCATTGAGGAAGCTTGAACTTCATCTATTTTATTGAAAATCCATATTTTGCCTTGGAGCATTATACTCAGTTTTGCTGGGTAGGTGGTTCTTGGTCTTAATCCTAGTTCCATTGACCTCCGGAATATCATACTCCAAGCCCTTTGACCTCTTAGTGCAGAAGCTGCTAGGTCCTGTGCTATCCTGATTGGGTTTCCACAATACTCAAATTGTTTCTTTCTGGCTGCTTGCAATATTTTCTCCTTGACCTGGAAATTTTGAAATTTGGCTACAATATTCCTAGGAGTTTTCTTTTTGGGATCTTTTTCAAGAGGCAATCAGTGGATTCTTTCAATTTCTATTTTACCCTCTGGTTCTAGAATATCAGGGCAGTTTTCCTTGATAATTTCTTGAAAGATGATGTCTAGGCTCTTTTTTTGATCATGGCTTTCAGGTAGTCCAATAATTTTTAAATTGTCTCTCCTGGATCTATTCTCCAGGTCAGTGGTTTTTCCAATGAGACATTTCACATTGTCTTCCATTTTTTTATTCTTTTGGTTCTGTTTTATAATGTCTTGATTTCTCATAAAGTCACTAGCTTCCACTTGCTCCAGGCTAATTTTTAAGGTAGCATTTTCTTCAGTGGTCTTTTGGACCTCCTTTTCCATTTGGCTAATTCTGCCTTTCAAGGCCTTCTGCTCCTCATTGGCTTTTTGGAGCTCTTTTGCCATTTGAGTTAGTCTATTTTTTAAGGTGTTATTTTCTTCAGTATTTTGGGGGGTCTCCTTTAGCAAGTCACTGACTTGTTTTTCATGGTTTTTTTGATTCACTCTCATTTCTCTTCCCAATTTTTCCTCTACTTCTCTTACTTGCTTTTCCAAATCCTTTTTGAGCTCTTCCATGGCCTGAGACCAGTTCATATTTTTCTTGTAGGCTTTTGAGGTAGGCTCTTTGACTTTGTTGACTTCTTCTGGCTGTATATTTTGATCTTCTTTGTCACCAAAAAAAGATTCTATAGTCTGAGTCTGAGTCTGAGTCCATTTACCCTTCCTCATGTTCCCAGCCAACTACTTGATCAGGTTATGACTACCTTCAGAGTAGAGAGTGCCTTGTCCCAAACTTCAGAGGCCTTGCACTGCTGTTTTCAGAGCTACTTCTAAGCCAACACAAGCTCTGCCATACCAGTGCTGCTCTTCCCCCAAGAACCGCCAACCAGGATCTCAACCCAGATCCAAGCAGGGCGAAGCAAGAGAAACCTGTCTCTGCACCAGCAAAGCACTCCCTGCACTCCTGCTCTGGTCTGCTGTTTGATTACTCCCACTGGGTGGACCAGAGACTCTGGAAGCAGCCACAGCTGTAGCTCTGGAAGCAGCAGCTGGAGCTTCCTGCTGCTGCAATGCCACCTCTGCCACCCCCAGGACTGGGGCCAGACCCATACTTCTCTCCCCCAGATCTAGCAGTTTTCCCACTGACCTGCTCTATGGTCTTTGGCGTTTGTGGGTTAAGAAGTCTGGTAACTGCTACAGCTCAGTGAATCCTGGCCCTGAGGGCCTGCTCCAACGACCTCATCTGCCATGGTCTATCCTGGCCCATCCCATGCTGAGCTGAGCTCCGCTCCTAGCACGATGCAATAGACCCTTACAAGTGACCATCTAGGCCATCTTAGGCTGGAGACCTGTTTCCCTCTGTTATTTCATGGGTTCTGTAGTTCTAGAATTTGTTCAGAGCCATTTTTTGTAAGTGTTTGGAGTGATTTGGTGGAGAGCTTAAGCGAGTCCGTGTTTTCTAGCCACCACCTTAGCTCCACCCCTTCTGTAACTGACTATGACTTTTTAAAAAATATATAATTGAAAGCACCAACGACAGATTCCCCAGGACAGCCTTGGAATCTGGCACAGTTAGGTTCTGTGGACTCAATTTCACAAGGCTGCCTGGCCTTCCAGAACCCCAGTTGCACTGAATGCCCAGCAGGAGCCACACCTCTGAGATCTAACAGGGGTCACACAGTCATGCTTTCTCCAGTCCAGTGATTTGGGAGGATCAGAAAAATTTTTTAAAATCTTGGCTGAGATACCTCTTCTTATCCTTGGTAACATTTGGGGGTTCAGCATTTCCTTGAATCCCTCATCAGTCATGTCCCCAAATTCATCCATCCCCAGGTACTAGGTCAGCTTCCCCTCTTTATACAGGAGATTATGATCATTAATGAACTTCAGATTCTTCTCCTACACCTGTCTCCTAAAAGATTCCTCCTTCTCAGTATAGTTCCTTCCATACGTGAACTTAAACAGTAACTATTTAGTGTCCAGCTCTGGGTTTTTTGTGAGAAAACAATATGAAAGTCCCCAGCAAGGGGAAATCAGGCAAATAAATTGTCTCATGGTGGCTACCTTTTGCTGCTTTTAGATTCTCAAAGACTCTTCTTACTGCTGGAACGTGGCAGAGGAAGCTGCAGTCAGAAGGGAGTGAAGAAGAAGGCTCTTCAACAATACTGAGAAATCTGGCCTTCTCACATCCCTCAAACTCTATTTATGCTCCAACCTCGGGGTTAGCCAATGCTAGCTATTTTTATTATTATTCCCTTTGCCCTCTTGGTAGCAAGGCCAGTGGACCGGAGCACACTACCCCTCTCATTGTCTAACTCACAATCGGTCAGTCAAAAGGCATTTATGAAGCCGGGCACTGAACTAATCACTGGAGAGAAAAAGAAAGGCAAGCTGGTCCCTGCCTTCAAAGAATCCACAGTCCAATGGGAGAGACAGCATGCAAACAACTCTGTTCAAACAAGCTATTGACCCATTAAATTGGAAGTAATCTGAAAGGAAGGCCTTAGTGATAAAAACAGATCAGGAAAGTATTCTTGCAGAAGGTAAGATTTTGGCTGAGACTAGAAGGAAATCAGGGAAGCCAGAGATGAGGAACAAGAGAATTCTGGGAATGAGGAACAGCTAGGGAAAATATCTGGAGGGTCTAATACAAAGAAAAGCAAAGAGCACCAGTACCATAGGATCACAGAGGACATGGGAAGTGAGTAAGGTGTAATATGTCTGGAAAGGTAGGAGCATGCCAGGTTATGACTTTAAAAGCCGAACAGAGGATTTTATATTTAATCCTGGAGGTAATAGAGAACCTCTGGAATTTGAGGGGAGAGGGAGGAGCAGTGGAGGGGGAGAGTGACATGGTCAGACCCACACTTTATGTTTTTTTAGATTTCTTTTTTTAATTAATTTATTTATTTTACCCCAGTTACATGTAAAAACAATTTTTAACATTTGTTTGTAAAACTTTGAGTCCCAAATTCTCTCCCTTCCTCCCTTCCCAACCACCCTCATTGAGAAAGCAAACAGTTAAATATAAGTTATACATGTGTAGTCATGCAAAACATATCCATAATAGTCTTGTTGTAAAAGAAAGTATGGACAAAAAAATCCTCAAGGAAAATAAAGTAAAACAAGTATGCTTCAATCTGTATTCAGACACCGTCAGTTCTTTTTCTGGGGATGGAGAGCATTTTTTATCCTAAGTGCTCCAGAGTTCTCTTGGATCGTTGTATTGCTGAGAATAACTAAGTCATTCACAGCTGATCACCCTACAATATTGCTGTTACTTTGTACACAGTACATTTCACTTTGCATCAGCCCATGCAAGTCTTTCCAGGTTTCTCTGAGAGCATCCTGCTCATCATTTCCTATAGCACAATAGTGTTCTATCACAATCACATACCACAACTTGTTCAGCCATTTCCCAATTTGGGCATCCCCTCAGTTTCTAATTCTTTGCCCCCAGAAATGAGCTGCTATAAATATTTTTGTGCACATAGGTCCTTTTCCCCTTTTTTTTAAGCTCTTTTGGAATACAGACCTAGTAGTGGTATTGCTACGTCAAAAGGTACGCATGGTTTTACAGCCCTTTGGGCATAGTTCCAAATTGCTCTGCAGAATGGCTGAATCAGTTCATAACTCCACCAAATATGCATTAATGTTTTATTTTTCCCATGTTCTTTCCAACAAGGAACTTTAGAAAGATAACTTTGATAGCTAGGAAGAAGACAGACTGGAATGGGGAGAGACTTGAGGCAGGCAGACCCACCAGCAGGCTATTGCAATAGAGCAGGTGCGAGGTGATAAGGGCTTAGACCAGGTTTGTAGCAGTGGCAGAGGAGATATACAAGAGACTTTTCAAAGGTAGAATCAACAGGACTTGCCAACAGACTGGATGTGGGGGTGGTGGGGAGAGAGTGAGGATTTGAAGATGATGCCTAGATTATGAGCCTGGAGGACTGGGAAGATGGTGGTGCACTCAGTGGTTTCCTGCCCCCTTGATATGCCACCAGTCCAAGTTGGTTTACTTTCCCTCGGGCTCCAGCTTGGCCATTCTGGGGTGTTCAGCAGTCTTTTATTTTCCTTTTCCTTTCCTTTCCTTTTCCACTGATGTTATTATCTTTGCATATATTGTTTTCCTCTGGTTACTTCTAAGTTTGTATCATCAATTTGTATGTCATCTCATGCTTCTCTGGATACCTCATGCCTGTGCCACAATTAATTTTTAGGGAAAGAAAATTAGTTTAATCTGAGGCATGTGGAGTTTAAAGATGTCTACAGGACATCCAGTTGGAGATGTCTAATAGGCAATTAGCCTCATGGTAGCATGGCCAGTGGTCAGGAACACACTGCCCTTCTCATGTTTCATCTGGTAATCCCAGGTTAGGTCAGGCTGATTCCATAGTCTTGCCTCTCGACTCTGCCCGATATCTTGGTGTTATGTGTCCTGCCCACACTAGCACTTCCTATGGGTCTAGAGGGTCAGCAGAGGCCTTTAATCCTCCAAGCTCAAATTGTACCTTCACTTCTAAAGTCCTTCTGAGGTCAGCTGGGTAGGGTTATTGCCATTATCCAGGGCTACTCCCCTCAATATCCAGGGTAGAGGAATTGACTGGAGGAAAGCCAAGTGAGGAAAATAGTCTATAGCTCTTGCCAGAGTTCTTAGGGCTATCCCTACCCTGAAATTATGTATTCTAAGGGCCCTTCTAGCTCTGACATTCTAGGGTCCTCCCAGCCCTGACATTCTGGGTTCTAAGGGCTCTCCCAGCTCTGTTTTATCTAAGGGCCCCTCTACCCTGCTCTGACATTTCATGTTCTAAGGACCCTCCCTGCTCTGACATTCTAGGGTCCTCCCAGCTCTGATATTCTGGATTCTAAGGATCCTTCTAGCCCTGACATTCTGGGTTCTAAAGGCTCTCCTGGCTTTGACATCCTAGTGTCCCTCCAGCCCTGACATTCCAGGTTCTAAGGATCCCTCTAGTCCCGACATTCTGGGTTCTGAGGGCTCTCCCAGCTCTGTTTTATCTAAGGGCCCCTCTACCCTGCTCTGACATTTCATGATCTAAGGACCCTCCCTGCTCTGACATTCTAGGGTCCTCCCAGCCCTGATATTCTAGGTTCTAAGGGCTCTCCCAGCTCTATTTTATTTAAGGGCACCTCCACCCCGCTCTGATACTCCATGTTCTAAGGGCCCTCCCAGCTCTCACATTCTAGGGTCCTCCCAGCTCTGATATTCTGGATTCTAAGGATCCTTCTAGCCCTGACATTCTGGGTTCTAAAGGCTCTCCTGGCTTTGACATCCTAGTGTCCCTCCAGCCCTGACATTCCAGGTTCTAAGGATCCCTCTAGTCCTGACATTCTGGGTTCTGAGGGCTCTCCTATCTCTGACATTCTCTGTTCTATCTGAGGCCCACCTCCCCACCCCCCATCTCTGATATTCTATGTCCTCAGAGCCTCCTAACACTGACATTCTTTAAGCACTCTCCCCATTCTGACATCCTATTTTCTGAGGGACTTCCTGACTCTGAGTTTGCAGTCTCCTATCTAAGGAGTGTGGCTTCCTCCTTGCCTATTTCTAAGCCTTGGGGCACTTATAAATTTACCATCCAGTAGAGCAGAAGAGTCCTGGCCATCTCCCATTTTATCTTCTTTTGGACCATGCTGGAAAGAACTGCTGCCTAATTATGGAGCTGGCAAACCCACTGATGACTAGCAGCTGTGGCCGAGGAGTCTCTGTTCCCTGCCAGGACCTGGGCCTTTTAGACTTTGAGAATCAAAGAGAACCCTACTGGGAGGCTAATGGAATGAAGTCCCAGTTGGCCATGACAGTGAGGGGACCTTTGCTTCCCATGGTGCGTACATTAGGGCTACTTCCCTTCTGCTGATGACAAACATTGTACAATTTCCTCTGCTACTATTCATAACTCACTTTCCCAAAGTACCCTACAGCTCCCTAAGTAAGCCTCTTACCCGCTTGATATCCACTTATGTTCAGACTATCCCCGTAAAAGAGATTGGTTGGGTATTTATCATTGCCATTTTAAAGGTGAAGAACATGAGAGAGCAAGAGAGGGGAGATTATTTACCAAAACTGCACCTTGTCCTGGCACAATCCAGGATTCAAACCGTTGTTTTCTGATTCAAAAGCTAGGATGCTTTTCAGTATGACACTCTACTTCCCTCTCACAGGGAGCATCTCAAAAGTAATAATAGTAACTAGAGAGGAAGCATGGAAGAAAGGTTCAAGTCCTGCCTACCGATTGTGGGACCCAGGGCAAGTAACTTAATATGTCAGTGCCTGGGGCAATCATCACACCTCCACTGCAAGAAATAAATCTTCTCCCTGGGGGTTCCCTATACTTATAAAACCATAAATCTAGAACCTCCCCCTCAAAAAAAAACCCAACAAAAAACACTTGTATTTCTATAACGTTCATAAAGTTCTCTGCATGCATTCCCTCATTTGATCTGAATGTTTAAATTACAAGAGGTTAGTGGATAGAGGACAAGTCAGAAAGAGTTGGGTTGAAGTCTTTCTTCTCACCTGTACTGTCTGTAAGTCACTTACACTTGCTGTGACTGAGACACTTTTTCTTCACTGGGCTCAGCAAAAAAAAAAAAAAAAATTCTGAATTATGTAACAACTGGTCAATAGCCTATTTGAAAACAATGTTTAGTGGAAAGTTTTTTTTCAAATAAAATTGTCAGGGCAAAGACAAACACAGGGATGCTCCAGTGACGTTCATGTGAATTGTGACTGTAGCATTAGTTTAGACTTAAAAGAATTTTAATTTTAAATTAACCGTGAAAGTATTTTTGGCTTCCTGAGGGAGTCACAAAAACTGGAAGCCTTTAAAGATTAACGCACAAAGCTTTTTTCTCAAACCACTTTTGTCAGTCTTTCAGTCAGTCAACACATACCTATTAAGAGATTACTATGCCCCAAGTACTAAGCTAAACACTAGGGATACAGACAAATATGGGTGTGTACATTCAAGTAATTAGGTGACTTTAGGCAAGTTTCTTTCCCTCTCTGAGCCTCAGTTTACTCATTTACTCATTTACCTGGAGTGGTCTGGAAATGCTTAGTTTATGTAACATGGAACAAGGGGGTTGGATTAGAGGATGTCTACAACTTCTTCTACATGCTGACATTCTATGTTCTAAGGGCCTTTTTAGCTCTGACATTCTATGTTCTAAGGGTCCTTCTAGCCCTGACATTCTACGTTCTAAAGACCCCTCTTAGCTCTGACAATTTGTGTTCTAAGGCCCTTCCTGACTCTTCCATTTGATTCCCTGTGTTCTCAGGCCCCTTGTGGACTGTGACATTCTGTTCTCTAGGGCCAATAATATTTCTTCAGTATTACTGGCTAACCACCAAACATTCATCTTCAAAAGTAAAACCCTGGGGAGACATATATACTGGGAGGTCTTAGTCATTTTTGAGTCATGGACCTCTCTGGAAGTCTGTTGAAGCTTATGGACCCCTTCTTAGAATCATGTTTCTTAGAGGAATTAACAATGGAAGGAAATGCCAAATTTCAGTGAGAGATTAGTGAAAATAAAGCTTGGATTTCCCGTCCAAGTTCATGGACTCCTGAAACCTAGCACTTGACCACTTGTGCACTGATGGAGCCCAAGTTAAGAACCTCTACTCTAGAGAATCCAAGTGGAGACACTGTAAACCCACAAATTCCTGTTTTGTAAGGTTCTTTTCCCTCTCACCTTCTTTGTTATCCAGTCTAATAGCTCCAGTTCTAACTGTTGCAGATACTGAAATGTGTTTTCCTGCTAACTCAATGTTGTTCTCAATTTCTTGGTTCGATTTCTTCCAAAATGGAGCTCAGGAAATATTTCACTCTGGCAGCAAATCAACTGGAAAGTGTTATGTGACATAAAATTAATTCTGAAAGCACAGATCACAAGACTCTCATCATCATACAGTCTAAACTATTAGAAACATAGCATCTCTTTAAAAATTTGTCCTTTTTACAATATTTTTCTTTGTTACATCACCTTCATTTCCAAATGGTTCCCTCTCCTCTCCCCTCTCCAGTGAGCCATCCCTTGTAACAAAGATTTTAAATAGGAGGAAAGAAAAAACAATTCAACAAAACCAACCAGTGTGTTTATCCATCTGACAATATAAGTAATATTCTGCACCCATGGTCTCCCACTTCTGCAAAGAAGAGAGGTATTCTTGCTCAATTCTTCTCCAAGGCCAAATTTGGTCATTATATTTTGTTGTTGTTTTCAGTCATGTCTGATGCTTCATGACCCCATTTGGGGTTTTCTTGGCAAAGATACTGGAGTGGTTTGCCATTTCCTTCTCCATTTCATTTCACAAATAAGGAAACTGAGGCAAACAGGGTTAAATGACTTGCCCAGGGTCACACTGCTGATAAGTGTCTAAGGCTGCATGTGAACTCAGAAAGATGAGTCTTCCTGACTTCAGGCCCAGCACTCTATACAAGGAGTCACCCGTCAAGGCTGCTCCTATAAAGAATTATAGCATCTTAGCAATAATCATACCACTCCCAGGATCCTTTTGGATTTTTTTTGGTGGGGAGGGGGAACAGGAGTTTCTGGTTAGGCAGTGTAAGCAAAAGAAATCCAAAGTCTTTCAAACCCTAGAAATTAAGTGAGAGAAGTGTGAGAAAAAGAAGGGATTTTGGAAGTAGAAGTGGCAAAGGGCCTCTGAACTCTTCTTTGAGACGGAGAGAGGAAAAGAAAAAATGACCAACAACGGCATTCCTTTACTTGAGCAATTCAAGGGGTCCATGAACTTGGATGAGGAAAAAAAAATCACATCTGTAATTCAATAGAATTGGTTTTCTTGGTAGCCCCCTGCATTTGACATTTGACAACACGATTCTGAGTACTTCCTCAGACTCCCACAAGTGTCCAAGACACAAACATAATTAAGAGCCTCTATTTTATGTAGAGAAACAGAAGTCTAATTGATGTTTCAACATCTGCTTTACCAGAAATGAAAACAGAAGCCACCTCTGTGAAACAGAAACTGCCTGTCCCCGGCTCCTTCAACACTCTTTGGCCTCCTGAAGGGATTAAAAGGAAAGTGAGCTCAGAGTCCAGGCAGTCTCACAGACAGGGAGCAAGGCGAGGCAAGCTTTTGTTTCCTGGCTGATGTTTTCTGGTGAAAATAACCAGTTTTCTCTTCCACAAAGGTCTTCCTCAGATGCTTCCACATAGGCAAGGTGGTGCCAATGCAAACACCAGCAAATTCCTAGCAAGTTAGATAGGTTTTGAATATGGATGGACCCATCCCTTTGTCCTAAGACTGGCCTACCTAAATTCAGAGAAGCTTACAGCCAGAAAATTGGCCTGGGCGTGATGAAATTTTCAGCCTTTCATCACTCACAAAGACCTTTACTGAGGTGTAGAAGGAAGGGTTGCATCTCCATCAGTACATGGTTGAAAAACACCCCCACCCCCACTCCCAATGAAACCATAGATTCTTGGAATAAACTTAAGAACAAGCGTCCTAGTCATTTTTCAGATGAGGGAATTTCTATATTCCTCTTCCTTAGGAGAAGGGTAGGGAAATAGCTGACTTGACACTGTACAAATGTAAGCCCCTTGCTCTCAATTAGCGTGAGTGGCTTTTCAAAATCAGCTGACCAATTGAGGCAGACCTCTCTGTTAGAAGCTCTGTTAAATGAAGTTCCCAAGTTAAAGAATATATACTCTACTTTCCATTGATATGTAAGATTTTACCATTTCCAAAATGCTTTCATGTATATTTTATTTCTTTTTAAAAATTTTATATACATTTTATTTTTCCCCCAATTACATGTTAAAACAATTTTTAAACATTTTAAAGAGTTTTGAGTTCCAAATTCTATCTCTCCTTTCTTCCCTCCCTTCCCTCCTCCCTGAGATGGTAAGCAATCAGATATAGGTTATAAATGTGCAATTCACATACATTTTCTGATGTAATGAGATGCGATACACTTTTCCAAATAAAATTTTGTTTTCAAACATTAAAATTATTGTTTCATTAAAAAATCTTGAGAGGGATGGATTTGCTATTAAAATGGAATTTACTGATATTTCTTTAATTTTTTTTAAATAAACAGAATTTTAAAAAGTTTTTAAAAGACTTTTTTCTTTTAAATGGGAGATGCTTTTTAGCTGTGTGACCCTGGGCAAGTCACTTAATCCATCGGAGCCTCAGTTCCTCATCAGTAAAATGAGGGGATTAAATTAGATGGCTTCTGAAGTCCCTTTCTATTGTAAATCTGGACATAAAACTGCCCTTCCCCAAACAAGACAACAAGGGTAAGAGAAAGAGAAGGAGGAGGAGGAGGAGGAGAAGCAGAAGCACCAACAGCAGAAGCAGCAGCAGAAGAAGAAGGAGGAGGAGGAGGAGGAGAAGAAGCAGAAGTAGAAGCAGCAGCAGCAGCAGAAGGAGGAGGAGGAGGAGGAACAGGAGGAGGAGGAGGAGGAGGAGAAGGAGAAGAAGCAGAAGCAGCAGCAGCAGCAGCAGAAGGAGGAGGAGGAGGAGGAGGAGAAGGAGAAGAAGCAGAAGTAGAAGCAGCAGCAGCAACAGCAGAAGCAGCAACAGCAGGAGGAGGAGGAGGAGGAGGAGGAGGAGGAGGAGGAGGATGAGGAGAAGAAGAAGAAGGAGAAGAAGGAGAAGAAGAAGAAGAAGAAGAAGGAGAAGGAGAAGAAGAAGGAGAAGGAGAAGAAGAAGAAGAAAAAGAAAGAAAGAAAGAAAGAAAGAAAGAAAGAAAGAAAGAAAGAAAGAAAGAAAGAAAGAAAGAAAGAAAGAAAGAAAGAAAGAAAGATTGCCTGTCTTCTTCCTTGGGAGTGTATTTTTCAAATCTCAGAATGCTTCAGTATCTTTGTCACTCTGTTCTTTCTCATGATAGACAGCTAAGTTGCAGCTTTATCTTTGTTTCAGTTAACAGCCTGAAATACAACCTTGGTAAAGTTTATTACTTCGTCACACTTGGTTCTTCTCTAAGTACACAAGTTAGATAGTTGCACAAAATAGCCTCGGAGAGCAGATTCTTCAAGGACCAGCCTAAGCTCACTGGGCAGTGGGACACCTGTGGGAACCCACTGGAGCTTGTGCTCTGCCCAAGTTTTTGGTGTGGGAATCACTGGACAGTTTTTCTGGACTGACCTAGTTTTTTTTAAATAGTTTTAATTCTACGTAAAGTTTGGTTATAGAATTGTTCATTCATGCGAACATGGGAAGCATCATGGTCCTGGGGAAAGGGCACTGTCTCTGGAGTGAGAGGTTATTGTTCGCTCATTGTCTGACTCTTCATGACCCCATTTGGGGTTTTCTTGTCAAGGATACTGGAGTGGTTTGCCATTTCCTTCTCCAGCTTGTTTTACAGATGTGGAAACTGAGGCAAACAGAGTTAAGTGACTTGTCCAGGGTCACATAGCTCGTAAGTGTCTAAGGCTGAATTTGAACTCAGGAGGATGATTCTTCCTGACTTCAGACCTGGTGCTTTATCCACTGCACCACCTAGCTGCCCTGGAGTCAGAGGATCTGAGTTCAAATCGTATTTCTGATAGTTTTTAACTGTGTAACTGTGGGTAATCAACCTACAGTAATTCATCAATACTTGCAATTAGCACAATGCCTGGCACATTGGAGACACTTAAAAGCTAGTTGATTAATATGATCGATTAAACATCTGTTCTATATCTGTAAGTTATTAACTTCCCTGGGCCTCAGTTTTACCATCTGAAAAATAAGAGACATGGACTCAATCTGAATTCTGTGGCCCTTCCCAGTTCTGGAGAGATGATCTCATATCTGCTTACTACACAATGGGGACAAGAGTCAGGCCTGCGGCTGTCTCAAAGGCAGAGCTCTATGATCCCCTTTCTGGGACTGCCTCTCTGGTTCTTCCCCTGGGCACTGTACGGTACCTGCAGCCTACCTGGAATGATTTCAAAAGAAAGAGGGGCCAGTACAAACTATTACTATAATCTCTAGATGTCCAGGGTTCACATTAACATGTTTGTTAGTCTCTGAAATCATAAATAGCAGAGAATAATCGATTGGCACTGCCTTGACAAAATCACAGGTCTGGCTCACAAGTCAAGAGAAAAAAACCAAATATAGCTCCAAATAACTATTAAGACTCAATAACTTATTAATGCCTATTATTTCTATTAATTAATAGGAATTGATTGTTGATTAATGTATTAATTATGGTTATTATATTATTATAATTATCGTATTTATTATAATTATATATGATAGTAATTACATCATATATTGGTAATAATATCCATGAATTATTATTCAACATAATAAATTATAACACTTGATGATTGCTTTATTATAGATTATAAGCATGATGTTTCTATTATTAATACATTGTGATTTATATAATACTATGAAATATTAATATCAATGTTGATAGATTATAATTTTTAATAATTTATCAGGTGACACAGTAGATGGAGCATCAGGCTTCAAGCCAGGAAGACCAGAGTTCAAATCCAGCCTCAGACATGTTCTAGCTGTGTGACCATGGGCAACTCGATTAAAAAAAAAAAAATCTCTGTTTGCCTCGGTTTCCCCATCTGTAAAATGGGGCTAATAATAACACCTACCTCCTTGGGTTGTTATAAGGACCATGTGAAATAATAATTATAAAGCTCTTAGCATAGTGCCTGGAGCATAGTAGGTACTGTATAAATGTTAATTATAATGATGATGCTTGTTACTAATGGTGTTATGTAGCAATTTTTCTTTTTAATTTAACTAATTTAGTAGTTAATAAGAGAAATGCAAAATAAAATAATTTTTATCTCCAACCCTGTCCATTTTCTCTTTTTAAGTTGTTATTATTTGTATTATTATTACTACTGCCACCATTTTTTTAAACATTGTTTTGTTTTTTTTTTAGTTTTGAGTTCCAAATTCTATTCCTCCTCCCTGAGACAGTAAGCAATCTGATATAGGTTATGAGTGTGCAGTCACGTAAAACATTTCCATATTAGTCATTTTGTGCAAAAAAACTCAAACAAAAAAAGAAAAAGTAAAAAATAGTATGCTTCAGTCTGTTTTCAAAGACATCAGTTCTTTCTCTGGAGGCAGAGAGCATATTTCATCATGAGTCCTCTGGGATTGTCTTGGAACATTGTATTGCTGAAAATAGCTAAGCCATTCACAGTTATTCATCATATAATATTACTGTTACTGTATACAATGTTCTCCTGGTTCTGCTCACCTCACTTTACATCAGTTCATGTAAGTCTTCCCAGGTTTCTCTGAAAGCATCCTGCTTGTCATTTCTTATAGCACAATAATATTCCATTATAATCATAAAACACAACTTGTTCAGCTATTCCCTAGATGATGGGCATCCCCCAAATTTCCAATTCTCAGTCATCACGAAA
Source organism: Trichosurus vulpecula (assembly GCF_011100635.1). Taxonomy (NCBI): domain Eukaryota; kingdom Metazoa; phylum Chordata; class Mammalia; order Diprotodontia; family Phalangeridae; genus Trichosurus; species Trichosurus vulpecula. The sequence goes on along the minus strand of NC_050573.1, from coordinate 53,196,614 downwards.
AGAGCTGCTATAAATATTTTAGTACAATTAATTTCCCCCCACTTTTTAAAAAAAATACCATTGGGATACAGACCTAATAGTGCTATTGCTGGATCAAAGGGTATGCACAGTTTGATTGTCCTTTGGGTATAGTTCCAAATTGCTGTCCAGAATGGTTGGATCAGTTCACAACTCCACCAACAATGCAGTAATGTCCCAGCTTTCCCATATCCACTCCAACATTTATCATTTTCCTTTTTTGTCATATTAACCAATCTGATAAGTGTGAAGTAGTACCTCTGGATGGTTTTAATTTGCATTTCTCCAATCAACAGTGATTTAGAGCACCTTTTCGTGTGACCAGCGATGCCTTTGATTGCTTCATCTGAAAACTGCCTGTTCATGTCCTTTGACCATTAATCAATTGGGGAATTACTTGTATTCTTATAAATTTGACTCAGTTCTGTATGTATTTGAGAAATGAGTCCTTAATCAGAGATACTTGCTGTAAAATTCCCCCCGCCCCCATTTTCTACTTTCTTTTTCTAATTTTGGTTGCATTGGTTTTGTTCATGCAAAACTTTCTAAATTTTATATAATCTACTACCATTTTATATTTTGTAATGTTCTCTATATCTTATTTGGCCCTAAATTCTTCCCTTTGCCATAGATCTGACATGTAAATTATTCTATGCTCTCCTAATTTGCTTATCGTATCACCATTTATGTCTAAATCATGTATCCATTTTGACCTTATCTTGATATGCAGTGTGAGATGTTGTTCTATACCTAGTTTCTGCCATAGTATTTTCCAGTTTTCTCAGTAGTTTTTGTCAGATAATGAGTTTTTGTCTCAAAAGCTTGGATATTTGATTATTTACTAGAATCTATTGTATACCTAATTTTTTTCCTCTGATCCACTACTCTATTTCTTAGCCAGTACCAGATTGTTTTTTTTTTTTTTACCAGATTGCTTTGATAATTACTACTTTATGATACAGTCTGAGATCTAGTATAGCCAGGCCACCTTCCTTCCCACTTTTTTTTTTACGTTTCATTTCTTTGATGTTCTCGATCTTTTGTTCTTCCAGATGAATTTTGTTATTACTTTTCCTAGCTCTATAAAATAACTTTTGGTAGTTGGGTTGGTATGGCATGGAATAAGTAGATTAATTTAGGGAGAATTGTTATTTTTATTATATTGGCTCCAACTCAGTAAATTTTCAAAGATGACAAAAGAAAGGAATGGTCAACGCTAGAGAGATTGTAGGAAGATACTGATACGTTATTGGTGGAGCTGCAAATTGGTCCAGCCATTCTAGAAAACACTTTGGAAAGATGCTAAAAAAAAAATTTAAAATTAGAGTTAGTTAAACTTAGAGAATCCACAGCTAGTCATAGACCCCCAAGGAGATCAAAGACAAGAAGAAAGGTGCCATATATACCAAAATTTTTGTAGTAGCACTTTTTTTTTTTTGGCAGGGGTAACAGTAGATATTCATTGGTTGGAGGAATAGTTGTTATTGTTTGTCCTTGAGGACCATAACCAGTGGTGGGATTTAGCTGGTTTGCACTGGTTCAGGAGAACTGATACCTAACCTTAGGTTGAGTTCCGGGAACCAGCTGTTAAAATGGCACTTGTAATCAAGGTTCTCTCTAAGGTGGGTGCCTACGCAGGCGCCCAATGTGGAAATCACAAATATATATTCCCCACCCCACCCCCCTCCAAAGGCCGTGCTGTGTCCCTGCCCGGGAATAGGGTCCGGGATAGAGACATAGGGGAAAGCGGGAATGCAGCAATGAGGTGCCAGCATAAGATGGAAGGAGGAAGGGAAGGGGAGAACCAGGCCCGGGATGGGAAGGCTGGCTACACCCCCATCAGAAGCTGCTGCTGCTGGGATGGGGGAGCCCAGGGGGTGATAGCAGCAGAGGCTACTGCAGGCTTAGACCCTCCCCCCTCCCCTGCTCCCTCCCTCTCCATCTGCTCGTGAATGAATCACCCTCCAGACCGTGCCTCCGGGGGCCAGCAGGGAAGCTAGGTGGCTGGGACCATGTACCTTAGGGTAAAGGCAAGAAAAGCAGTTACTTTGGGCTTCCTCTCAGGGCCTTCTGCCTCCTGCCTGCTTGCCACTCCTACTGTACCTAGCAGGAGAAAGCAGAAGGCGCTGATGGTGGAAGTCACCCAACACAAGGCCTGCGATGCCCATCTCCTCCCCCCCAACCCCCCCCCCGCCCCACCCCAACCACCACCACCGTCACCCTCTGGCCCTTACACATCTGGCCAACCCTTACCGACCCCACTCCCTCCACCAGCATCCTCTCCCCTTCTTTCTTCCTGGGCCTGAGCCCCGGACCAGAGCTGGTCCCAACTGATCCTGATCACTGAGAGACCTTTGTGTCATGGAAATCAAGGATGCCAAGGGCTCAGAAGGAGTGTTCTGTGGGGGGCAGGAGGAGGGGGGTGGGGGGGAGTGGGGGAGATGTGCTAAAAAGTCAGATTATCCTTGGTGCCTCAAACTCGGCCTTTTAGTGTAACTAAAGCTGTTCAAGAGAAACTCCAACTTTTTCCCTGGTCCTGAGCTCACCTTAGTCCTCATGTCTCCAGGTCTCAGGATGGTGTTGGCTGACTCCTGGGAGAAGTCTGGCTTAGAGTCCATGGATACAACAACCCCATGTATACAACCCAACACAAGACCATTTTTCTGAGCTGGTCCAGAGCCTTATCACAAACACACACACACTCATACACATTCACCAACATTCACTCACACACTTACACACATTCATACACATTCACAAATACACTATCCACACACAGTCATAGACTCATACATTCACATATGTTCACTTACACACTCATACACATTCACACACACTCACACATACACAAGCTGACACACACAGACTATACATATCCTCTTACACACACACACAGATTCATACACATTCACCAACATTCACTCAACGGTCATTAGGGCAAAGAACCACTTGTCAATTTATTTGAATCCCACCACTGTCCATAACATCAGGAGGGATATGCCATGACTTGCGGGTGAATTGGATCGAAGTGAGGGAAGTCAAAAGTGCAAAGTCACCAGCCTCACTTTCTCCTCCAGAGGAATAATTAAATAAATTGTGGACCATGAACCTAACAGAAAATTGCTAAGCAATGATTTTTTCTCATGGCTTCCTATTATTAAGCTACAGGAAGAGACGTATAAGAATATCTATACGGACTGACCCAGAATGGAGTAAACAGAACCAGGGAAACAACATACTCAACGACTATAGAAATGTAAATGAAAAGAATTAAAAATGAAATTGAATACGGCGTAAATCTAACGCTCAAACTTGGTTCTGAAGAAAGGAGAAACAAGGCACCTCTTTCGTGGAAGTAGATGTAGACTATTGCTCTATTGTTAGGTTTCACCGATGTGTTGATTACTTTTGCTGACTCTCCTCTCTCCCTCTCTCTCTTTCTCTTTCTCTCTCCATCTCTCTCTCTCCTCTCTCTCCATCTCTCTCTCTGTCTCTCTCTCCTTCCCTCCCTCCCTCTCTCTCTCTCTCTCTCTTACAAGGGATGGCTCTCTGAGGAGGGAAAGAAGACGTTACAGATTTATAAATGAAGAAATGAAGATAAGTTAGAAACAAAAGAGATCGATGCAAATTGCAAAGAAAAATATTTGAAAAAAACAAAAAAAGGTTGTCCGATTGAATTGAATTCTTGACTCTCTCTGACAGGATCCAGACTACCTGCTGGGTTGTTTGTCAAAGTCAGTAGACAAGGCTGGAGGCCAGCTACCCAGAGCTGCATTGGGTTGAAAGTCTTTTATAAGGGTCCTTTATGGCCCTGTAACAAATCCTGGTTTCCGATGGATTCTGCTTTAGGGGTTAAATGTTGACCTCTTCATATGACCGGGGCAGTCTCTCAGTGGAGGATTATTCTGCTTTGCCCAAGAGGTCAGTGCTAAGACCAATGGAAGAAAGTTACAGGGTGGCAGATTTCAGCTTAATATAAGGAAGAATTTCCTAACAAACCAAGTTGTCCCACAATCCATTCATTCATTCATTCAACAAACATTCATTTTTACCCAGTGTACTGTGCCAAGCAGCAGGGAAGATGGGAATTTTAAATAAGACATAGTCTCTGCCCTCAGGGAGCTTATAGTTTATGTCTAATAAACTGTAGGAGACATATCACAGAGCATTATAATGCATTCGATTTGTAGGTTTATGTGTGTATCAATTTATCAATTTGTGTCTGGTGCACAGTAGGTGCTTAATAAATGTTTTTTGACTATCTATCTACATATTATCTACTGTGTTAACTCTCTTCCCACTCAATTCTATTCTCCCCTTAGCTGCCAAAGGAATATTCCTTAAGCCCAGGTCTGACGATGTGGTCAACAAAGGCCAGTAGCTCCCTGTTACCTCTAGTACCTATCCGAAATATTCTGCTTCCTAACTCCGGCCTCTTAGCTTTCCTGGTTTCCTTCAAGATGCAGCTCAAACCCACCTTCGGCAAGAGACCTTTCCTGGTCCCTCCCCCTCCCCCCAGTCCTCTGCGTTTACCCTCCATTTTCACTGTGCATCTCGTGTGTGTACATAATGGTTTAATGTCATCTCCCGCATAAGTGTATGAGCTCCCTGAGGGCAGGGCCTTTAAGCCGGTGCTTGTTGACTCATTGATGTGTGTACATGTTGTTCCCCTACAGAATGTAAGCTCCTCAAGGGACAGGCAGGGACTGCTTAATTTTTTGCTTTGATTCTTAGTACCTTAGTACCTTGTACAGTGCCTGGCAAATGCTTGTTGAACTGTACAGCAAATGAGCAGTTCCCTTCTACCTCAGGAGCTTTCTGTCACTAGAGGGGCAGGAACAAAGATGGTATGGTCCCTTGTCAGGGATGCTGTGGAAAAGATCTGTTCTGGAGGTGGGGGAAGTGTTGGATGGGAGAGATCCCTTCCTGCCCCGAAACTTCATGATTCCATCTTTATAGTAGCTTGTTCTCACCTTTGCCCTCCTGGGTTCTGGGGTGCCTTCTCACCACAAACACTTGCTGGATAGATAGAGCTGAGGAGCAGGGGAGCTGTAACTCGGGCCTGAGCGCATGCATTATCCCCAGGGGCAGGCATTTCATCTCTCACCTGTCAGGCTGCCTGGATCCCTGGCTATGAAATGCTAGCTGATCCCCTCTGGGCACAGTTCAGCAATTCTCTGCTCTACCACCCTGCCCCCTCCCTTGTTCCTAACTGCTCTCTCTCTCTCTCTCTCTCTCTCTCTCTCTCTCTCTCTCTCTCTCTCTGCTTCTCCTGTGTCTTTGTTACCCAGAACAGACCTAGAAAGTATCTGAGTACATAAAAAAAAAAGAATTTTACAATTTGAAGAGACCTTGGTTGCAGAACAGCCCAATTGAAAGGGCCTTTGGAACATCTAATTCAACCCCTTACTTACAGAGAGGGAAAATGAGGCACAAAAAGTGGTTGGAAACTGAGCAGAACTGGAAGAGCACTAACTAAATTCGTGATAGTAATATAACGATATGTCTTCAGGATGGCAGCCTGCATTTTTCAGTGAGGTGAGAAAGACAAGTCAGATCCTGACAATTCTGCTCACATGAATCGATCATTGCTCATGTACTTGGCCCCTGGGGTTGACTCATCTGACCTGGTACTTTTTCCACCATGGCACAGCTCTTGGATTTTTACTTTTTGGGGGGAGTGGGAGTCATGGGAGTAGAACTGAAAATGTCAAAAATGCATGAGACTCTCTCAGAAGGAGGGACCCAAAAGGGAGAGGTTCTTCCTCTCAGGCCCTCCTTCTCATCTCTACTCTTAACTCCAGTCTGTTTCCAGCTCCGATGCATAGTTTGCATTCCACACCCAAGAATGAACATTTATTTATATAAACGACCACCCATTTCATGTCTGTCTCCACTAGGTCAAAGAAAGCAAAAACACTTTTTCCTGACCATTCCCCTTCTGTATTTCCAGACTTTTTTTTTTTTTAACCAGACACAGTTTCACATTGAGAAGTCTGAATAATTCAGTCACTTCCTGAGGCCTTAACCAGGGTATCATTAGAGTAGGTTGTATTATGAAAAGAACACCAGGCTAGGAAGGAGACCTAGATTTGTGTGCTGTCTAACATGAGCTGGCTGTGTGACTTTAGACAAGTCACTTCCCTTCTGTCCTTCATCTCTAAATAATTGGATTTGATGATTTCTATGGTCTCTCCCAACTCTGACATTCTGTGCTCTAAGGGCCCTCCCAGCTCTGACATCCTGTGTTCTAAGAGTTTCTCCAACCCTGACATTCTATTCTCTAAGGTCCCTTCTAGCTCTGACGCTCTTTGTTTTAATTTCCACCAAAAAAAACAAAAAAAGCAAAAAAGGTTAATTAAAATCCCCATGCCTCTGACTCCAGGGCTTAGGTCATGACTGTGTTTTTCCACTGACAAGTGGTTATTCTGGTCGGGATGCCCTTTCAGCAGACAGGAAGTTAGAGAAGCAACTGCCATAAGGAGATCCTTCAGGTGGACTGACTGCTCGTTTCTGTCACATCTGGTCAGAGAGCATGGTCAGGTCACAGTACAGAAGAGGCAGCCCTGGGAAGGAATGTCAGGAGACCAGGCAGAGTTGGTCAGAACATGGGAGGTAGCCTGGGCTCACCGTCATTTTAACAAATATTAGCAGCCCCTACTGAAGGCCTGTAACATCTCAGGCATTTTTGCATATGAGATATTGAGCAAGACACCCTCTAATCAGTTAACCAGTGGTTCTTAATCTGGGGTCTGTGACTTTGTGTATATGCATATGCGTATACACACACGTGCATATATATACATAAATATGTGTATGGATGTATATAGGCATGTGCATGTATACAATACATATGTGTGTATGGATGTATATAGACATGTGTACATGACTACAAATACATATGACACATGTACATGTAAATGCATGTGGCATACGAATGAATGCATGTATAAATAAGCACCTACATATACGTCTATATGTTTAGATACATGCCTGTATTCTATGTATCTATATATAAATATACATATAGGCATGAACCCATATATCTGTGTATATATATGTATGTGTGCATATATTTATGTATGTGTATACATTGATATATACATATTATACATGTATGTATTTCATATTTTAATATAATTTACTTTCTTTGTAACTATATTGACTTAATTCTATACATTTAGCAACACAATTCTGAGGAGTCCATCCACAGGCTTCACCAGCCTGACTGCCTTGGGGGTCCAGGACTGAGACAAGGTTAAGAGCCCTCTGCCTTAAATTTAGGCAAGAAGCAAAATAAACATATAAACACCAGGAGAAACAAATCCTGCTTGTGAAATATAATTGGCATCTGATATTATTTTCTTCTTTTTTCATATCCCTTTTCTAGACACTTTATTACTAAAAAGAAGCTACTAATGGCATGAGATCAATTAGAAAACTTAGAAAGCAGAGTGGAACTATAGAAAAAACACTTCACTGTGAGAAAGGAGAACCACTTAAAGCTTTTTCTATTGACCAAATGACACCTGAGGCAATCTCCTTCCCTATCTCTAAAATGCAAGGGGTAAACTGGAAGATCTTTGAGGCTTCTCCCAGCCCTGGCATTCTGTGTTCTAAGTGCCCTCCCAGCTCTGACATCCTGGGTTCTAAGGGCCCTCCCAGCTCTGGGATCCTGGGTTCCAAGGGTCCTCCCAGCTCTGACATCCTATGTACTAAGGGCCCTCCCAGCTCTGACATCCTGGATTCTAAGGTCCTCCCAGCTCTGATATCCTATATGTTCTAAGGTCCCCCCAGCTCTGACATCCTATGTTCTAAGGGCCCTTCCAGCTGACATTCCCCATTCTAAGGGCCTTCCTAGCACTGACATTCTATGGTTCTATTTTTTTTTTTTTTTAGTTTTTGGTTTTGGCAGGGCAATTGGGGTTAAGTGACTTGCCCAAGGTCGCACAGCTAGTACGTGTGTCAAGTGTCTGAGGCCAGATTTGAACTCAGGTCCTCCTGACTCCAGGGCCGGTGCTCTACTCGCTGCACCATCTAGCTGCCCCATTCTATGGTTCTAAATTTGGAACCTCTGCCTTTTTCTTAGGAGGCATAAGATCTTGGGCACACTTAATAGGTCTCATGTCTGCAAAGTCTCTTCGAATTTCTTTTCCCTCTGTACTTCCCTCATCCTTTGGTGTTGCTCCTGCTAATGAGAAAAGCTGGGAGACGTCATTTCAATAGACTTGCTCACATGCACACTGGGCCCCTTCCTCCTTTCTCTGACTGAAACAGTGGGCCCACCAACCTACTTCCTTTCCTCATTGTGGCCTGGCCATGTGTTGAGGGGAAAGCTATTTCCCAAACTACCATCGCTTGCCTTGGACCATGCTGTGGGTGGGTGGCCAAGTCCAGAACGGAGCCCATCTGTGCGGACACCCAGTCCCCACATGCTCTCCCTACGTTCCCTGCTCATAATGGGAACTGTTCATTCTATTTGAGTCAATGGAAAGTCCTCCTGGACACCATCTCACTTCTGTTCATGAATAAGTCATTGGAGAGGATGAATAATTCAGTGATAATCCACCCAGCATGTGGCACATTTGGACTGAAAAGAGGCAGGATTCCTATCCTTTGTCGAACTCCTTAATCGCATTAGAAATAGTAATGACAAGCCAGGGAAATAGAATCCTATGCCTTTCTGGAGCTATAAACAGCACATCCATATTCAGATGGTAAAGCTGAAGAGGATAAAAATTGATGAAATTCCATTTCCAGGAGTTTGGGGGAGATGGTAGCACTATTTTCTACAGGGTCTATTTCAGCATGGTCTGGAGTCCAACCCTAAGTCCTGGTAGACCTCTGATGCCCCGTCCAAATGCAACATTCCACAGTTTGAGGTGCTCTGAATTTGGCATTTGAGACTCACCTTCTGGTGGTCATTTCATTTTGTGACACCCACTTCCCACCAAAACATGTTTATGTTGCTATGATCATAGTGATGACGATGATGGTGATGATAGTGATAGTGAAGATTGATAGTAATATAACGATAATGATTCCTGGTGAGGAGGACTTACTTCCTTGTTTTGTTTTTGTATTTCCAGCTCCTAGTACAGGGCCCAGTACATAGTGGGTGCTTAATAAATGCTTGTTGGTTGATTAATGATACCTAACGCTTAGACAGCACATTTATGGTTTGCAAAATGCTTTCCATATATTATTTCATTGTAATAGAAGAATTAGAGCATTTGAGTTTTTAGGCTGGCAAGGAACTTGGAACAGGGCTGTGTGGGGCAGTGGAAGTCTTATTGAGAGGGTCATAGGCTAAGAGCTGGAAGCCTAACCCCCTAATTTTACAGATAAGGAAACTGAAACCCAGAAAGGAGGCATAACTTGTCCAAGGACACACAGCTAGAAATCAGCAGAGCTGGGATTTGAACTCAGGTCCTCTGACTCCTAATCCCAGAGAACTTTGCACCATATTGATACCATCATTACAAGCTTGGAGGTAGAATTTATCAGTTTTCCCCTGAGGGCATTTAAAAGTTTTCTAATTCAATCTGTACAATAACACTTTGCGACATGTAGTGTAATTATGATGTCCATTTTACAGATGAAGAAACTGAGTCTCGAAGAAGTGGAAGGTTGGGATATGATCACACAGCTGGTGAGGGGGCAGAGCTACCCTTGAACCTCGGTCTCCTAACTTCAATTGACAATCTTTTTCCTGTTTTGTTTCAGAGTATTCCTCAGAGAGATTTTCATAATCCCTGAGCTGGCCACTGTGGAACATGAGTCCATGCTTCTTTCGGTCCATACATTCATAAGCTGAAAATATTCCAGTGCCCTAACCAGCTTGGATGTTAAAACTCAACTCAGGTTAAATCTTTTTTTTTTTAATTAGCCACACTATAGCCAATGTCATCTTTTCTCTGTTTGGAGAATTTGTTGTTGTTTAGTTGTTTTCAGTCATGTCTGATTCTTTCAGGGTTCTCTTGGCAAAGATACTGGAGTGGTTTGCCATTTCCTTCTTCAGCTCATTTACAGGGGAGGAAACTGAGGCAAATAGGATTAAGCGACTTGCTCAGGGTCACACAGCTACTAAGTATCTCAGGCCCTTGTAAACTATCCACTGCTTCACTTAGCTGCCCTGGTTGGAGAACAGAAGTTTATAAAACTGTCAGGTAGCATACATGTCAGTTATATATATATATATATATACAGATAGCCAGCAGTCAGCCACACCAGATCTGATGGTGAGGCCTCTGGCAGGCAGGAGCTGTATATATGTGTTGGCTGCACAGGGGGAGGCAGATGCTCCTTGGGCAACCAAGGATGAGAGTAGCAAAGTAGTGGTCAACCTACAAGGGGTGGAAGGTGAAGAGCAGTGAGTTGAAGAGACGAGTGTTCACAGACCAGCAGACCAAGCCAGACTGAGTACCCAGGAACAGATAGACCACATCTAGGCAAGGAAAACTGTCCAGAGGAGCTGGGTGTCAGACGAGTCAAAGAAACCCAATTAAGGGAGGCTCAGAGCTGGAAATCAGCGGTTTGCCAATGTTACTACATAGCAACCTCTTCCCTTTCTGCTTTCCAAAGGAAATTTTGAACTGAGAGCCATATCACAGAGGCAGCTGCATGGCTCTGTGGGCTAGGCTTGAGTTCAAATCCAGCCTCAGACACTTACAGGCTGCATGAACCCGGGCAAGTTACTTAACTTCATCCGCCTTAGTTTCCTCACCTCTAAAATGGGGATAATGAGAGCACCAGCTTCCCCAGGTTGCTATAAGGATCAAAAGAGATAATAAATGCCTAGCACAGTGCCTGCTGCACAATGGATACTGGATAAATGCCAACTATGACTATTATAAAAGCTGGAAGAGACATCGGAAGTCAACCTGGTCAACCCCATTTTACAGAGAAGGAAACTGAGGCCTGGACAGGTGAAGTGATTTGCCCAGGACCACACGGGTATTAAGAGTAAGAGGCAGGATTGGAACAGATGCAGAGAACCGTTGCTGGGCCTGTGAAGTTTTTCCGGCATGAATAGAGATCCGAGGGAAGGTAAGCAAAAGAGGAGAGGCAAGGACACCTAAATAATTAATGAGAACATGTGAAATGGATGGATTGAATTTTAATAGACAGGCTAGAGTCTAGATCCAAGGAAGTATGTTGCAAAGACAGATTATTTTCTTCTCTGCTTTTGTATCCCCAGGAACTAACACAAGGCCTGGTACGTTGTAGATGCTTAAAAAATGCCTGTCAATCTATCAGTAGAATTCCCCAGAGTTCTCTAACCAGAATAGATGACATCTGAAAGAAATCTAAATGATCTCCAAAGCTCCTTTTGACTCTAAAGACCACGCTTTAAGTAGAAGAAAATAATTATCATCACATATTCAAAACACTTGGAAAACCATGATTAGGGATATTTCGAAAATAGACTCAGATTCCTTAAAGAAATTTGGGCTGACCAGAGCTTGAAAAACTGCGGCCCATGCACCAGCTAAACTGGTGTTCTCTGTTCCCCGGACATAATGTGTACTTTCCAGTCATTCTAACTGCTGAGACAGCTCCTCATCTCCCAGTTCTTCAAGCCCCAACTCGACTGGCCCCTCCTCTCAGAAACTTTCCCTGATAACCCCACCCAGGAAGGATTTCTCCTGTCTCTGATCTCACAACATTTTGTCAACACCCTGTTCAAGTACTCTTTACCTCTACCTGATAATATTGTAATTTTTATTTTTTTAATTTATGGCTAGCTTTCATTTTTATTTAATTTCCATTTCTCAGTGGATCGCTCTATTTCCCACTCCCTCTTTCATGGAGCCATTCCTTAAAACAAAAAAAAGTAGAAAACGGAGGGAAAAAAATAGTTCAGCAAAATTAACCAACACAGAAAAAAGTCTAAAATTATATGAAAAAAAATTTTTAATAAAAAAAATTACATGCAATGTTCCACCCTTATGGTCCTCCACTTCTATACAAAGACTGTATGGGAATGGGGCAGCTAGGTGGCAAAGTGGATAAAACACCTGCCCTTGTTCAAATCCAGCCTCAGATACTTATTAGCTGTGTGACCCTGGTCAAGTCACTATGTATATTATTCTCTTGTTTTGCCTACACTTTGGACCACCTCATGTCTTCCCATGTTTCTCTATATTTATCATTTCTTTAACCTAGAGCACAGTAAAATTCCATTACATCCGTGGGTCACAATTTGTTTAGCCGTTCCCCCAATCAATGGAGATCTATTTTGTTTCCAGTTCTTTGCTATTACAAAAAAAAAATGCTGCTATAAATATTTCGATGTTTATTAGGCTTTCTATTTTTTGGCCTTGACCTCCTTGGAGTACATGCCTTCCAGTGGAATCCTTGAGCTAAAGGGGGATGGCCATTTTAGTCACTTTTTTCACTTAATTCCGAAGTTGCTTTTCAGAATGGCTGGGCCAATCCACAGCTCTGCAATAATGTGCCAATCTTTTTCAAATCCCACCAGTGTTGACTATTTCCATTTTTAGTTTTTTTTGCCAACTTGGTGAGTGTGGCATGAAATCTCAGAGTTGTTTCAATTTTCATTTCTCTAATAATTACTGAATTGGAGAATGTATATATAGGGTTGTAAATAGTCTCCTTTGACCACTTATATACTGGGGAATGACTTTGGCTCCTATATATGTTAGTTTTAGTCTATATATCTTGATTATCAGATCTTTATCAGAGATATATGGGATAAAGATTTTTCTTCCTGGTGGACCACATTCCTTCTCATCCTAGTCTTATCAATAATTTTCTTCACAGAAAGCTTTTCAATTTAATGTAACAGAGATTACATATTTTACCTTTTGTAACTACCACTATTCCTTGATTGGTTAAGAACTCACCTCCTAGACATAAATGGGAAAGACATCATGACGTGCACCTCCTCTAAATTTTTAATGCTATAATCTTGTTCATTATTTAGAACATATATCCATTTTTAATTTATTGGGTCATATGGTTTATGATACTGGTCTAAGCCCAATTTCAACCATCAAATAAGCTATTCTTTCTAAGGTAATTCGTATTTTGGAGTTTATTGAATATAGGATTCTTGAGTTCAACTATTTCTGTTTCTTCCTTGTCTGGTCTGTTTCAATCTACTTTTTAATTTTTAACTGGTACCAAATAATTTCGCTTTATCACACAGTGTAATAGCCTATTCCTCTGTATGCCTTTCTCAGTCTCTCCCCTTCTCTCCAATTCTTCTTCCATATAGTTGCTAAAGCAATTTTACTAAAGCATAGGTTTGACCACGTCACCTCCTCCCACCCCTCAGCTCGCCCCATGTAAAAAAGCTCTAATGACTCTCTGTTGTTTCTGGAATGAAATATAAATTCCTCTGACTCTCAAAGTCCTTCCCAACCTGGCCTTAATCTACATTTCCAGCCAAAATTACTTTCTTGCTGTTCCTCACAGGGGACACTCAGGGTCATGTCCCCTTGCCTTTGCTGATATTACAGGCTTTACTGTGGCCCCTACTACCTGTAGACCAGGTTTATTACACTTCATCCCTCCCCCAGGATTCTTGGTTACCCTTAAGAGATTGGGGGAGCATCTTGTCTCTGACACTGGCTTAAGCTTAAGCCCCTATTTATCGTGTTACCCTAATTTCAGGGATCCAAGCACCTCAATTCCATTTAATCACAGATTGGCTTTTGCAAAGGAACATTTACTTCAAAGGCATAGCAAGAACAAACATACAAACATTTCCTCCCCACCCCCACTTCCTTGGATTCTGGGGAGAGGAGGAGGATTAAGTTAACAGCTTAACTCAGTTCCTACATAGCACAGTCCCACCCAGTTCTAAGTCTAAAGCCCCCTCCCCCCAGCTTTTATCCTAGCCCCTTGATTTCTTAGGACTCCCCTGCTGTGCCTGCAGCAACCTCCAGCCCGGAATCCTGGCTCCAAGGTGGCCGTGGCTTAGAACTGAAAAGGGTAACTGAAGGAAACCAAAAACCCAAGCCTGTTTCTTGGGGCCACATGGCCTAAGAGAAAAGGGAAGGTGTACCTTCCCCCACCCAGCTTTGTACTCGATGCCCAAGGATGCAGATGAACAAGATCTTCAACCATGGAATCTACCAGAAAGAGAGGACGAGATTCTCCCAGCCTGTTTGTTTTAAAGACTCAGCCTTTCGATCCACAGAGCTAATGGAAAGAGGCTGCTTTCCCTACCTACAACTGAAGGTAACAGTGGATAGGATGCTGGCCCTGGAATCAGGATGGCCTGAGTTCAAATACAGCCTCAGACACTTAATATCCGTGTAACCCTGCACAACTCCATTAACCCTATTTGCCTCAGTTTCCTCAACTGTTTAATACTTGTAAAAAGAGATTGGTGCATGGCCTGGCACATAGTAGGCCCTTTATAAATGCTTATAGGAAATCATAGATTGCCTTTTCCCAGAAGCAGGTCCCTACTGTATCCCACTTGGGTACTTCCATCTTAGATGATCTGGGCATTTGCCAAAGCCAGGTTATGTATTTAGTGCTCCTCATTCCTGGAATTCACTACCTTTTTACCCAGGCTTCTTAGGATGCCCTTCCTTCAAAACTTGGCCACCTTTTTCATGAAATCTTTCCCGATCCCTGTTAGTTCCTTTTCCTCTCAAAATTACCTTGTGGGGTTTTTTTGTTTGTTTTTTTTTTAAATACAAAGATATGTGTATTATGTGTGTGTGTATGTATATACACACACATATATGCATATGTATTATGTGTGTACATTATACAAGTATGTTTGTGTGTATATATATATGTACATATACATATATGCATACACCTATTGTCTCAATAAAATCTCAGCCCCTTGCAATCAGGAATGGTTTCCTTTTATCTTTGTTTTTCTAGGACCTAGCACAGTGCCTGGCACCTGTAAGTATTTAACAAATGCTTGTTGATTGATTTATCAATTTATTGGCCATTCTATTAAGACCTTCCTTATATCTTGCTTTCTGTTATGGTTATCATTGCATATTTCTCTCCCCTGGTAGGCCCTAAACTCACTGAGGGTGGGGACTGTGCTGTATTCATTTGTTTTCTCCAAAACATTATCTATAGGACCCTCTTAGAACTGTGTAGACATAATTATGAATTAGGGATCGTAGTCGATATCAGGAGAATCCACTCCCTGTTTTTTGAGGAATCAAGAAGCCAATTAAAAGGTTCCAAGTGCCCACAGAGTTGACTAGATTTGACAGGAACTCCCTTCATAATATTTTGAGAAAAGATAGATGATGCTCTAGGAGTAGATGGTAAGGGATGAAGCTGGCTGTTAAATCAAGTGTTTGGATGCTGAGATTGCCTCCTGAGATCAGTGGAAAAACAGAGGATGAATCTAAGGGTGAAGATGGCAAAAAAAGAAAAAAAAAAAAAGGAGGCAAGGCTTCCCTCCCAGAGCCAGCAGGGAAGCTAGAGATTGTGTATTACAGCTAATTCACACAGGGATGGGGCTAACACATGTGATGTCAACAGGCCTGGTGGGGACCCCTCTGTCAGATTCAGCACCCTGACACTATCAAAGAGTGATGAAGTATCATGGTGTAAGGGAAGGAATGCTGGATTTGAAGAGAACCTGGCTTCAAATCTTGGCTCTATGCCTTACTATGTGACCTTGGGTCAATTACTTAACCTCTCAGTGCCTCATTTATAAAATGAAGGAGTTGGGCTCGGTGGTTTCTAAATTCTCTTCCAGCTCTAAATCTGTGATCCTATAAATAGCAAAATATAAAAAATATCAAGTTGGAGCAGGCACAATCTTTATCCTTATTACTAGCACAATTACTAGCACGAGTTCCCCGATCAATTTGATGAATTTGCCAGAGAGGAAAGGCAGCTAGGTGGCTAAGCGGACAGAGCACCAGGCCTAGAGTCAGGAAGACCTAAGTCCAAATTTGGTCTCAGGCATTTACTAGCTGTGTGACCCTGGGCAAGTCACTTAATGACGTTTGCCTCGGTTTCCTCATCTGTAAAAATGAACTTGAGAAGGAAATGACAAACCATTTCGGCATCTCTGCCAAGAAAACTCCAAATGGGGTCACGGAGAATTAGACTTGACTGAGTCTGAGAGGAAAGCCTTTATGTGGCACTCCTGATTCACTTTCCCAGGGAAGGTGTGGCCATACCCCTTGGTACCTATTGGAGGATAGATTTCACTGAGAGGGCTAAACCCAAGATGAATTGATTGCTTAGCTCCATGTGAGAGATGCACTTCTGTGAGAGGAGGCTCACCTTTGTGTTCTATAAAGGGAGCCAACAGATTGCTTTTGACAGTCTAGTGACTCAGTGGATAGAGTGTTACCTGTGTTCAAATCCAGCCTCAGACATTTACTATAGCTGTGTGACGCTGGGCAAGTTGCTAAGCCTGTTTACTTTACTTTCCCCAGATGTAAAATGGTTTTAATAATTGCATCTACTTCTCCCGGTTGTTGTGAGGATCAAATGAGATATTAGCCAGGGGCAGCTAGTGACACAATGGGTGCCCTGGAGTCAGGAGGACCTGAGTTCAAATACAACCTCAGACACCTGACACTTAAAAAAAAATACCAAAAAAAGTGCTTAGCCGGTGTCTGGTGCATATAGTAGGTGCTAAATAAATGCTTATTCTCTTCCTTTCCCTTTTCTCCCCCTGGGCACTCCCTCCTTTCCATGTTTCTTCTGGAGTGATGCTGGGAATGCAGCAGAAGAGGAAGAAGAATTGTAATGAAGGTTTATACATTGTTGAGACAGGTAAGTAGCCCAGTGGATAGAGGATGGCGCCTGGAGTCAAGATGACCTGAGTTCAAATCCAACCTCAGATACATACTATCTGTGTGACCCTGGGCAAGTCACTTAACCTCTGTTTTTCCTCAGCTGATAATAACAGCACCTACTTCTCAGGGCTGTTGTTAAGGAACAAATGAGACAATATTTGTAGAGCATTATGCAAACCTTGCTAGCTACTCTTAAGTCCTTTATGTGTTTCTGCCATCATCTATGGGTTCCTATGAATCCTTTAGTCATCTGCACTTTCTGTTTGTTGTGGTTTAGCCATTTTTCAGTAGTCTCAGACTTTTCATGACCACGTTTTGGGTTTTCTTGGTAGAGATAATGGAGTGGTTTATTCTTATTGAGGTTATTTTTTTTTACAGATAAGGAAACTGAGGCAAACAGGGCTAAGTGACTTGCCCAGGGTCACACACCTAATAAGTGTCTGAGGGCAGATTTGAACTCAGGTCTTGCTGACTCCAGGCCTGGTGCTTTATTCACTGTGCCACCTAGCTGCATTTTCTGTAGGATATAATAAAACCTCTACTGAATATGCATGTTACCTTGAACACCTGTATAGTTTCTAGGGACCAGCATTTGTGGAAGCTTAAATTTATATGCAAGCTATATTTGAAATTTTCCCTGAGTAAACTTTGGGTGGAGGGGCAAAGAAGCCTTAGTGACCTTTTGGGTTTAGCCCCAAGATCATACCTGGTTCATGTGAGTGACCTCAAAGATGAGAGATGGGCCACAGGTTACACTAGAGTTCACACGGAACTGCCACAAGAACAAAAGAAAATCCAGGCCTTATATTTACCAAGCCCTCCCCTACCCTTCCATCCCCTACCCTCTTACCTGAACCAAATTCTAATGATCTGCTCAGGATTGTAAACGTGGTAAGGCACTTTGAGACATTGCTTTGTTTTGGGGACACCCAGACCTTTCTCAAAGCTCCTTCCTTTCCCCAGCTCACCTACCCACATAATTCCTTCTGGAGACCCAATACAAAATCTTTTCTGATGCTTTTGAAGATTTCCACAGTGATTTAAGGAGAATATTTTAATAAGTCCTATTTATCCCTCTACATTTCTGCCTCCGGGCTTCTCTGGTTTCCTTCAAATCTCAGCTAAAATCCCATCTTTTGCAAGAAGCCTTTCCCAACCCCCTTAATACAAGTTCCTTCCCTCTGTGGATCATCTCTAGTATATCCTGGCTAGATCTTGTTTGTACAGTTGTTTGTATGTTGTCTCCCCCATTAGACTGTGAGTTTTTAGAGAATTAGGACTGTCTTTTGCCTTTCTTGGTATCTTTGCTTAGCACAGAGAAGGTGCTTCATAAATGTTTGTTGATTGACTTCTCTACAAAGCACTTTTTCCCCAAGAACCCTATGTGGTAGGTACTACATGTATAATGAGCCCCATTTTATTAATTTTAGATATGACATGGGCAATGACTCAAAGGTAAGAGAGGTAGGGTGTGTTTAGGGGTCAGAGAGTAGCTTGTCTTACGATGAAAAGAGCACTAGATTTGAGTGGCTAACTCGGGGTTCACTCCCAGCCCTACTAACTGCTACCTGTGTGATGATGGAGAAGCACATTAACTCTTCTCAGACTCAGTTTTTTCATCTGGATGAAATTCCTTTATCTTCTTCTTCATCCCATTATCCTAAAATAAGAGGACCAGATCAGATCATCGCTAGCATTGTCTCCTATAATCCTGCAAGAAATAACATTGTAAAGATAAGTTGGCACCAGATTCTGGACAACCTTGAATTCTGGGTAAGAAAAGAAAGTTAAACATGGTAAAATATGATCAAAGCAAAAGATAATTTATTTTGGAAGTAAAGATTTTTAAAATCTTGTCTTTGTCTTTTATATTCTGATAGATACCCAGTATTGGAGCCTCTCCTGTAAGAACAACGAAAGAAAACCGAACCTGAAGTTTAACAGAATCAACCAAACATAGCAACCCCACCTAAGAGCATATGCACCATTCCATACCTGTAGTCTCCCACTTCTCTAAACAAGTGGAGAATTTTTTTTTCCATCAATCTATTCCTCAGGCTTGAGATTGGTCATTTAAGTTGTAATTTATGGCCAAGGCCCCCTAACTCTGGGTTTATACTGAATAGATTACACCCTAGAACTGATCCTCTAAAAACACTTTAGCTCATGATGTCTCCACTCAGAGTTTACTGTGGGAAGTTTCCTAATGTTGTTCATGTCTAGGTCTCCCCAAATGCAGCCTCCTCTTAGCTCCCATACCAACCCTTTAGGTAACAATGGTTGCTGTTGTCAGTCTTTTTTCAGTCTTTGTGATCCCATTTGGAGTTTTCCCGGCAAAGATGCTGGAATGGTTTGCCTTTTCCTTCTGACACGTAGTAAGCACTTAATAAATGCTTATTTCCTTCCTTCCATTAAAATGCATCCTCCTTGAGAGCAGGAATTAGTTTTTTGCTTATATTCCTATCCCCTGAAGTTAGCACAGTGCTTGGTACATAGTAAGCATTTAATAAATGCTCGTTGCTTGCTTGCCTGTTGTCTGAAGAAGTCATGTTAATAGCAGAGAACAAGTCCATGTTTGGATCTTTTACTCCTTCATGCCTTTGGCCCCTAACTTTCTTCCTGCACAGGGGCCATGCTGGCGACCTGTTGTTAATAATTTCCTATTTATCTTATATGTAGCTTGCTTTGTATGTATTAGTTTGAATGTCATCTTGCAATAAGATTGTACTCTCCTTGAAGGCAGGGACTATCTTTTGCCTCTTTTTGTATCCCAGGCACTTAGCACAGTGTCTGGAGCATAATGCTTTCATGTTTATTGATTGGATTTACTTAGAACAGGGAAAAAGAAGGAAAGCAAAGGTGTACAAAAACTCTGCTCTCAGCATTTGAGGTGTGCCACAGGACAGCCAGAGTATCTTTTGAGTGGGTGGAAGGGGAGGTGAAAACTTCCTGAGTCCTAGATGAATTCAATCAATAAGCATTTATTAAGCTCTGCTAAGTACCAAGCACTGGGATAAGCCTGGGAATGCAAAGAAAGGCAAAAACAAAACAAAACAGCAGACCTGGAAGACCTTATAGTCTAATGGCAGAGAAAAACCTACAAACAACTGTGTAGAAACAAAATATAGACAGGATCAACTGGAGATAATCATCTGAGGGAAGACAATATTATTAAGGAGGATTAGAAAGGGTTCTTACAGAAGGTGGAATTTTAGTTGAAGGAAGTCAGGAGGTGGAGATGAGGAGGAACAGCCTTCCAGGCATGGGAAACTGTGAGCTATGGCAGAAAGAATGCTGGCTCTGTGGTTGGAGGACTCACGTTGGGTTCAAATTCCATCTTGAGGCTCACTGCCTGTACCACCTTGGGCAGCCTCAGTCTCCACATCTGTAAAACGAATAGGTTGAATTAGATGACCCTTGAGGTCCTTTCCTCCCAGCCTATAATCCTATAATCCATTTTAATCCAACTCACATTTATTAAGTGCCTGCTGTGTACCAGCCACTGCTCTGGGTGCTGGGAATACAAAGTAAAAAGGAAAACAACTCTAGTCTGGCCTCTAAGGAACTTAGGTTCTTCATGTACACAGATAAACAAATACAGTATAAGATATGTGCAAAATAAAATCAGTCATTTGGGTTATGGGTGGAGCAGACTAACAATTGGGGGAATCAGGAATGGTCTCTTGTAGGAGCTGGGTGTGACAAGAAGTAGAGATGGGGGGTAGGGGTAAGGACAGTAGGTAAAGTGCTGGATCTGGAATCAAGGAGACCTGAGTTGAAATTCAGTCTCAGACACTAGCTGTGTGACCCTGGGCTACTCACTTAATTTCTATCTGCCTCAGTTTCCTCATTTGTAAAATAGGGATAATGATAGCACCAACCTCTCAGGGCTGTTGTGAGGATAACACGAGATAATTTTAAAGCATTTCGCAAACCTTAGAGTATTATAGAAATTTTATGATTATTATTATTCAAAGCATAGAGGACATCATTTATAAAGGTACAGAGGGAGGAGATGGGGTGCCAAACACAAAGAACAGGAAGCAGATCAGTCCAACTGGAGGCAGAGAATGCATGAAGAAGATTAATGGGTAACCGACCTGTTAAGATGGGATGGAGCCAGATTGAGAAAGGCTTTAGATGTCAAACAGAGACATTTTAATTTTAACCTAAAGGCAATAGAGAGCAGCTGAAGTTTCTTAAGGAAGGGGAGTGACAGGGTCAGAACTGTGAAGAATTGCATTAGGGACTTCAACAACTTTTAAAAGTCTTCTCCCACTGCTAGTACCTTCTATCTGAGATTACCTTCCGTTGTATGTTTCACCTGAGGTGTATGGGGTGTTCAGGAAGTACAAGACCTCTGGTGTGAGGGCTTTGCCAAGCTTTCTTCAGGGCTGCTTACCCACCTTTGGCGTCCACCTTCACCCCACTCTCACCTGTGGCTCCAAGAAGCTGTAGTATGTGCAGGCCAGACCCTGGTAAAACCATCTAGACAGATGGGCTGGCTAAAGCAGGTAGAGGGTAGCCCACAGGCCTCAAACCCATTGATAAGTTAGGGGGGTGTCTACCCCAAACATGTGAAAACTTTCCCTGGTGGAATGGTAAGATGAGAACGACTTGTTCCATGTTCTAAGCGGGTGCTGTGGAGCTCAGAGCTTGGTTAGACATGGAAGATGCCCAAGTCATCTGTTAAATCCTGGACCATAATCAGTCATCTTGACTATGATGACTCCGGAAGAGAGAGAGAGGCTGATGACTTTGTGATACTCTGCCTCACTTAAATCCAATTCACTCTAAAATCAAAACATCACCCCTTAGAAAATGAAGGACCAGAGGCAGCTAGGTGCTGAAGCGGGTGGAGCACCCAGCCCTGGAGTCTGGAGGACCCAAGTTCAAATCCAACTTCAGACAGTAGCTGTGTGAACCTGGACAAGTCACTTAACCCCAACTGCCTCAAAACAAAAAAAAAAAAAAGAAAATGAAGAACAAACAACAAGAACGATATTTCTTGTACATATAGTTATTTCTCCTATTGAGGCTGTGAGCTCTTTGAAGGTAGTGACCATGTCTTTGCCTTTCTTTGTATCCTAAGTACTTAGCTCATAGTAGGAATTTGATATTATCCCCATTACAGATGAGGAAATTGGGGCAGACAGTTTAAATAATTAAACCTGTTAACTGATTTCCCATGTCTAGTGATGTCTGAGGCAGGATTTAAACTCACACATCTCTGACTCAAGGTGCAGTACTCAATATACTATACCACCAAAGGAAGTGGGTTCAAATCCCACTTCTTACCACTATTCCCTGTGTGATTGTGTGCAAGTTCCTTAACATCCTTGAGATTCAGGTTAGACTAGATGACCTCTGAAATCCCTTTTTTGATCTAAAAACATGATAGGTCTACGAAAAGGGATTCTCCCTGAGACAAGAGGCGGTCTACTTTAAGAATCCCAGGCCAGGGATACAAAGAAAGGTAAAAACAAAGTCCCTCCCCTCAAGGAGCTCACATTCTAAAGATGGAGGTGGGGGTGGGGAGAGGAGAGAGATAACAAGCAGATAACAAACCACTTTGGGGCAATACCTAAGATGGTCACCTTCCAGCAGGCACAGGGGGGAGGGGAAGGGTCCAACCTGGAAAAGCCTGCTGCGGGAGGTGGGAATTTGAGCTGAGTCTTGTAGGAAGCTGGGAAGCCCCAAGAGGGGAGGGTGAGAGCATTCCCAGGCGTGGAGGACAGCCAGTACAAAGTAATGAAATTGGGACCTGGAGGATTAGCAAGTATGTTTGAGGATTAGCAAATAGGCTAGTGTAGCTGGAGCACGGAGGGAAAGAGATCAAAGGAAGACTAGAAGGTAGGATAGACTTAAATAACAGGAGATTTTATATTTGATCTTGGAGGTAATAAAGACACCCTAGAGTTTATTGAGTATGGGGTGGGGAGAGGTACATGGTCAACCCCATGCTAATTTTTTAGCCCAGAATCTGTTCTTTGATTTATAATAATGAGTATAACTAGGTACAAATGAGTTTCCATGGTGTAGAGATTTTTCCCCATTTATTGTCAATAAAATAATCCCTCTCTCCCTCCCTCCCTCCCTCCCAACCCCCTACCACTCCCCACTCAGGAGTGAGTTAAATAGCATTTATACAGCGCTTTAGAGGCTGCAGGGCAATCTACATACTTTATCTCATTTAAACACTTTTTTTTTGGTATTGCAAAAAGAAAAATAGCAAGCCAAGCAGTTCATTATGGGGGCTGCCCCCAGTCCCTGAATGCTAATCCAGATACCTAGCGTCTCCTCCACAAATTTTCCAAGAGCACATCCTCCCTCCCCAGAGTTAGGTGGGCTGGTCGACCCCCAAATGATAAATACATCAAGTACAAACGAAAGCTCACCTCCCCGTAGGTTGTTTGGGGAACTCCCATTACAAGATTAATCAGTCAAGTCTGGGAGGCAGCCGCCTTTTGGTGTCCTAGTCACATCACTGATCGGCTACTTTGTTCTGCCGTTTACTCGGCACCAGTTCACACATGCTTTCCCATGTTTCTCTGCACTCCCCCTTTTTGTTGCTTCTTCCAGCCCAATAATATCCGCTTACATTCGTCTCCCACAGTTTGTTCAGCCATTCTCCAATCCTTGGGCACCCGCTTTGTTTCCAGCTTCAAGCAAAGGTTTATTTACAAAGCTCTGCATAGCTCTGAATGCCAAAAGGACCTTGAACTGGGAGGACTTAGAAACCGCGTGGCTGGGAAACCTCCGGCAGGCTCCCGGGAGGGCTCTGATGGGGCTGGAACTGGGGGACCGCGTTTGAGGCAGTTCCCTCGTCCTCGAGAGCTCGCTGAGAAGGCAATGCCCCGGGGGCAGTGACCCTCGAGATGAATTTATGTTCCCCTCCGCAAGTCCTAACGGAGACATCTTTTCTCAAAAGACGACAGCCCTAAGAAAGGAAACAGAACATTAAATGTGTTATTAAGGGGGATGTTATTGGTAAAATTGGGATAGATATATTTGGAGGATCTAGGGACCCACTGTTAGTTTGGGGGAGCGGATATACTTTTGCCGTTCTAGGATGGAATATTCACGTAACGGGTGGTTGCTATTTACTAGCCTTGCGTTAAGAAATAGAGAGAGATTTTTGAAACAGGGCTGGACGACCTCATAAATTTCGTTTTCTCTGATAGATTTATGGACAAACGAGAGAGCTGATATGTCAGCATAGGTTGGTGCTTCCTCGTTAACTTGTGGTTGCCTTATCAATCATATTGCCTCCTAGGAGGGTGACTTAGCCACTCTTCTCCTCTTCCTTCTCTGCTTCCCCCCCCCCCCCCCCACCCCAAGCTTCCTGGTAATCTTTTCCTGTTTTTGTTCATTTGTGTAGAAGGATTGACAGACTTGGGGAACTTTAGAAGCTGGGCCACCCCAGAGGCTGGAAGCAGTCTGGGGGTGGATTTGTCCCATTGTTCCTTTGGCCTGCATGCAGATTTGCAAGTTCATGAAAGTAAGGGAAGACCCAAGAGCTTGTCTTTTCTCCTCTCTCCCTCTATAATTGTTCCCTTAGGCCCTCGGACAGGCAACAGTCATGGGACTGTGATCCGCTAACAGATATTTATTACTCATCGATCCCTGCCTTCTATGGGAATGCAGTGCCTCTTTGATTATAATATATACTGCTTCTTCGTTCTCTCCCACAGTTTATTCAGCCTGTGTATATATACATATATGAATATGTGTATATATGGATGTACGTGTATATACGTGCATTTGTATGTATGTGCATACGTGTATACGTATATATGTGTACACGTACGTATATATATGTGTATATGTATATATTGTTATGTATGTGTATACCTGTGTATGCATTGTGTATATGTGTATATTTTATATGTGTATATATGTATATATGTGTTGTATATGTGTGTGTGTGTGTGTGTGTGTGTATACTGCTCCTTCAGTAATAAGCTAAGCAAGTTATGTTGAATTTGAAGGTTCATCCCTGCTAAAATCAGCATTTCAAAAGAAGGATCCTAGGGTCAGGTCCTGGTAGCTAAAAAACTTAGAAGGAAGGAAACCAGCATTTGCTGATCACCTTGTATGTGGCCAGGCTCTGTCCTAAGCACTTTATAAATATTTTCTTAATCGATCTCAACAACCACTCTGGGAGGTAGGTGCTACTGTTATCTCCAATTTGTGGTTGAGGAAATTGAGGCAAGCAGAAGTTAAGTGGCTTGCTCAGGGTCACACAGCCAATAAATGTCTGAGGCTGTATTTGAACTCAAATCCTCCCATCTGCTGGTCCAGTACTCTCTATGTGCTGTATCACTTAGCTGCTCACGGAGTCCAAATGGACTTTTGAATACAGAAAATCAGGGCTGCAAACTAGAAACTAGAATGTTGGAAAGGGAAGATGCTTTAGAATCTAAACCCTGAGAAGACGGACTTGGAGGTACTTCCCCACTCTGGAGCTAGGAGATGTTTACTAGATGTATGGTCCTGGGCGAGTCACTTAACCCCAATTGCCTCAAAAACAAACAAATAAAAAATTATAGTGGGGGATAGGACCTAGAACCTAGATGAAGGGTTCTTCATGGATGTCCTTGGAGTTGGTTGTATTTTTAAATATTTTCATAACTATTTTAATATAATTGGTTTCTTTTGTGATGCATTTAGCAGCAAGCCAGGGGCTTCACCAGACTGCCAAAGGGGTCCATGACACAAAAAAAGGTTAAGAAGCTGTCCTGTGACTTGGAGGGACCTTAGAATGTGGGCTATAGCACATCAGAGCCGGGAGGAACCTTAGAATAAAGAACAGAATGTCTGATGTGACAGAAGAAGTATTTATTAAAAGCTTACAGTATGTGCAGGGTACTATACTAGGGCCTGAGTATACAATACAAAGAAAAGATGTGTTCCTGCCTTCAAGGAGCTTATATTCTGTTGAGGGGAATGTGGCATCTAAACAAGTGAGGATATTCGGGATAATTCAAGAATGCAGAAAGCAAGAACAACAAAGAGGAAAGACCTCCCCTAGGAGACGGCATATAAACTCAGCCTTGAAAGAAGCTAAGGATTCCAAGATAAGGAGGAGAAGTACAGGAGAGAGAGATTGTCAGGGTAGTGGGACAGAGGATGGCGTGTCCTGTTCAGGTAGCTGGAAATAGACCAGTCTGGCCGGAAAGGAGAGACAGTGAAGGACAGTGATGTGCAGTAAGCCTGGTAAACGGAGGCTCATTCTGGAAGGGTTGTAAATGCCAGAGGAGTTCGCACTTCATCTTGTAGGCCACAGGGAGCCATGAAGGGGGGAAACACAGGTAGGCCTGTGTCTTAGGAAAGGGGAGAGACAAGAATCTAGCGCTCTGACTAAAGCAGATACAATAGATTGTACGACTTGGAATTGGATGAATTCAGAAACTTACTAGCTGAATGATTTAGGATAAGTCACTTGACTTCTCTCAGCCTTAGTTTCTTCATTTGTGGAACGGGGACAATAATAACATCCCTCTCCCAGGGCTGCTGAGACCCTGTGTAGGGCTCTGCAAACATTGACACATTATGTAGGCACTAGTTATTAGCATTAGCTGGGTGGTACAGTGGATAGAGCTCTGGGCCTGGAATCAGGAAGACTCTTTCCTCTTCCTCCAAAACTGGCCTCAGACACTTACTAGCTGGGCAAGCCTCAGTGCCCTCATCTGTAAAACGAGCTGGAGAAGGAAATGGCAAACCGCTCCAGGATATTTACCAAGAAAATCCCAAATGGGGTCATGGAGAGTCAAACACGATGAGCAACAACCAAGTTATTAGAAGTATAGTCCAGGGAATAGGACCCGAACTAAAGTAGTGGCTATGTAAGTAGAGAGAAGGGGACAGATAAGAGACATGTTTTGAGGTAGAACGAGATGTAACAGCTATTTCGATGGTTGGTTGGTTGTTGTCCTTCACTCTCAAAGAGGACCAAGGATGAAAGGAAGAGGAGGAGTTGAGGATGACTCCATGGTTGTGAACTTGGGACTAAAAAGAAGTTGTCTTCTACCTAATAGAGAATTTTAGAGGAGGGTGGATTTCTGATAATGTTTTCTGTTTTGGACATATCAAGGGGTGTGTGTGTGTGTGTGTGTATGTGTGGTTGTGTGTGTGTGTGTCTGTGTGTTTGCCTAGAGAATATACAATTGGATAAATCCAACAAACAGTTGGCAATTTAGAGCTAGAGCTCAGAGTAAGAAGAGCTCTTAGAAGAGATATTGTTAGAGCTGAAGGGCCCTTGGAACAAAGGATGTTGCTTTTGGAAGGGCCCTTTGAACACAGATTATTAGATATGGCATAATATTCTAGAATTTTAGAGGGATGGCAGCCAAGAGATGGTGGCATAAACTGAGTGGATGGCTGGATGGCCAGGTAGCCGGACAGAATATGTGGCTGCAGTGCCGTCGGGAGTCTAGGGTCAGTCAGTAGATATAAATGGATGATGGGGAGTCATTTGCCCATTTGCAGTTACCACCTTTCAACTGGGTGGGGCCCAAGGACAGGTGCTCCAAAGATGAATGGATTAACTTCCTCTGGGATTTCTGGCCTGGATTCAAGACATTCCAGATCAGATGTGGAGGTCTAAACCTTAGATCCATTGTGGAGGGTGCTGGTCTGAGCTGGGAGGAGCAGGCGAGCAGCAGCAGGCCAGTGTTGACATGGCCTGGGTGGAAGTCTAGGTGGCTATGAATTGGTCTAAACATTCCAGAAAGCAACTAGGAATTCTGTAAAGAAAGTGGTAAAGCATCCATATTGTATGACCCAAAGATTTTACTGACTTCAAGGAATTGCTATTATTGTTGTTCAGTCACATCTGACTCTTCATGACCCCTCTGGGGTTTTCTTGGCAGAGATACTAGAATGATTTGCCATGAAACTGAGCAAATAGGGTTAAGTGACTTGCCCAGGGTCACACAGCTAGTAAACTTCCAAGGCTGGATTTGAATTCAGGTCTTCCTGACACTAGGTGTCAGGAAGGATAGGTGCTCTATCCACTATGCCACTTAGCTGTCCAAAGAGATCAATAATCAAAAAAAAGTGGCCTCATATTCACCAAAATGTTTACAATAGGACTTTTTGTGTTTTCGAAGATTTGGAAACAGAACAGATACCCATCAACTGGGGAATCATTAAACAAGTTGTGGTACATGAATGTAATGGAATATTGTTGTGTTGTAAGAAACAACAAATATGAAGAAACATGAGATAATTTATGAACTTTTTAAGTAAGCAGAATGAGGAAAATGCTTTAGGGTGTGTCGATAAATGTTTATATGTCGATATATGTTTAACAGAGTCTCTGAAAAAATTTATCCAGGATACACTTTTAAGTTGGATCTACATTATTAACAGGCAAATAAAAAAATCAGACAATATAAACCAAGCCCTGATTTGTAGTGCTTGCTGATTTCTGAGGTTTAAATACTCACCCTGAAGATTCCAGCTGGTTTCAGCAGGTCCCTGAAGGTTGGCCCTCTCTCTAGAGGACAGACCTGGAGCCATGTGAATACAGGCTTTGGTTATCTGTCTGGCTCAGCTTTTGTTTTTTTTCATTGTAGGTAGAGGAGATTAGTCTGGAGGTTCCAATCTTGTGAGTTTTTAAAGGTCAGGAGACTAAGCCTCAGGGAGTCTGGGAGGCCAGGAGAGCAGTGGAATCCCAGGGAGCTAGGACCCAGCTAGTGATAGTTGAGAGGACTCTTCGGGCAGGCATTTGGATGTGGACTCGGTGGGACCAATGCTATGTAGAAATGGTGCTAAGCCCATTCTCCTTAGAGACTAAAGATCGACTAGGTGGTGCAGTAGATGGAAAAGTTGGTTTAGGAGTTTGAAAGACCTGGATTCAAATTGTGACTCAGATACTTCAATACTTGGTATTGAACAAGTCCTTGTTCTCAGCCTCATTCGCCTTATCCCAAGATGTAAAAGGGAGATAATAATATCACCCACCTCCTTGCGAGGATCAATTGAGTTAACATCTGTAAGTGCTTTGGGTAACAAATACTTATGAGGAAAACTATATATATATATATATATGGATTATGCCAGTGTAAATGGGAAGTACAATAACTATTGAAATAGTTAAGAATGGAAACTGAAAGATTGGAAATTAGAATGACTGAGTTTGGCCCCAGAGAAAAGATACGAAAAGGCACCTCCTTCCACTTCTTTGCCAGAGTTGGGGACTATGGGTGTGGGACGCTGCATATGTGACATTTTTTCACATCTGCCTTGGTTAGTTGTGCTGAAATTTTTTTCCTTTCTTATTTTCTGTAGCAAGGAATAGCAAGTGCTCACATGGTGGTCCAAGGAATCGATACAAGGTTACTCTCAGGGTCTCTCTCAAGAACTTTGGAATGGATTGTGTGACTTGGGAGATGCTGGCATAGGACCCTCCCAGCATGGCATGCCCTCATCCGAGAAGGTGCTGTGGTCTATAAGCAAAGCAGAATTGAAGTAGCTCAAAAGAAACTCGAGATGCACAAATTTGGA
This sequence comes from Trichosurus vulpecula, assembly GCF_011100635.1. Classification (NCBI taxonomy): domain Eukaryota; kingdom Metazoa; phylum Chordata; class Mammalia; order Diprotodontia; family Phalangeridae; genus Trichosurus; species Trichosurus vulpecula. Next base: position 53,167,308 of record NC_050573.1, on the reverse strand, counting down.
TAATCCACCCAAAATGTTCACATGGACTATTTGTGCCCTACCTGGTAGAACATTCCCAGCTCATATTGGACTGGTCAGCCATAGTAGGACACTGTAACTTGACTCTAACGTAGTACCAACCAATAAGAGGTGTCTCTCTGGGTGGGGTGAGGGTAGATAGAAATAAAATTTATTTTTAAAAATTATTCATACCTTCTGTTTTTACATCACCACCATCTTCTCTCCAACCCCCCTTCCCCAAATACATATCTCTTGTGTAAACAAGGCCATAACCTGGGACATAAGAACAGACCTGGGTCTGGGCCACTTCCAGTAATGTGTGCTCTCTGCTAATGGCCTTGGTACTTTGGGATGACTCAGGAAACCTTGAGTAGTCCACTGGTTTCCCCTAATCCCTCATATCAGGGATGTGTTTTGGGGAGAGAGCTGCTGTGCCAAAACTTCATCAGAGAGTTGGCTACTGTTGTAACAAAGGAAAAAAAGAAAGATTGGGAGGGAAAAAAAAAAAGGAAAAAGCAGTTCATCAAAATATCAGGATTGTCACTATGCCCAAGCCTTAGTTCTACATTTTTTTCTTCCTATGTGAATATACGTTTCCTTGAGGACAGGGAAAAGAGTTTCGCTTTGTGTATGTTTATCTGAAGTGCTCCACACAGTGCTTGGCCCATGAGAAAATCTTTGTGAATAGTATTTCATTTATTCTATAAAAAAGAAAGGGAGGTAGGAATGTTTTCTTAGGCTTATCGTTTCTTACATCAAAATTCTATTCCATTACATTTGTACGCTGCACTGTATTTTGCCATTCCCCAACTGACGGGCAACCACTTTGTTTTCCATGTTTTTTGCTACCACAAAAAAATGCTGTCAGAAATTAAAGGAGCCTTCCCTCTGGCCTTGACCTCCTGGGCTATCTGTGCTCAGCTTTGGTGTCTCTGTGGCAAAGGATATGGACAGTTTAGTAATTTTTCAAGTGTAATTTGAAATTGTTTTCCAGAATGGTGTTTGGGTTTTTTTTTTTAACTTTAGAGAATAAGAGCCTTCCGCACTGGTGAGATAAGAGGTAGGGGAAAAAAATGACCAACAATAATAGTAGAAGGACAAAAAAAAAAGCAACAGAGTAGAGAGTTGGGAGACCTGAGAGCTAATCTTAGCTCTACCACTAACTTTCTCTGTGTGACCTTGGGAGGCTTGTCTCCCTTTTCTGATTCATTCTCTGTAAGATGAGGGAGTTGGACCAGATGATCTCTGTGTTCCCTGCCCCCTCTGACATCCTATAATTCAGTGCTAGGCAATGTGGGGGGATAGGAAGCTGTAAAACACCCCCACTCTCTGCCACTGAGCATCTATAAGTCAACAAGCCAGACACACACGAAAGTGAAAATAACTAAGAAATAAGACAATTGTCCACTGTATGTTGGCTCATGGCAGAAATATTAAGCCCAAAAATAGTTTAGTGGGAATGCTTCCTGTGTACTAGAGTGGTCAGAGAATTTTAGGATTTCATAGCTGGGGGGACCCAACTTTTTCATGTACAGAGACAGAAATTGAAACGTCTATACCAAAAATGCCTCTTGTAGGATCCAGGGCTCCTGGGGCCCTGTTGGGTGCTGTCTTCATTTCACTAGGCTGGGTCTCCCAGGCTTCCTGGGGAAGGTGGAAGTTGAATTGGGCTTGGAAGGAGGCAAAAAGCACAAGAGACGCCATGGGAACACAGTTCAATGGATAGCCTAGTGTCTGGGTTAAATTATTTTCCCTGAAACAGCTACATATTATAAAGCTCCCTTCTTACACAGTATTTGTCCTGTCCACCGACAGATGCATTCCAAAGGGGGTCTCCCAAAGTGGCCAGATTTCAGAAGAGGCCCAGGAGAGGCTAGTTTAGTTCTCCTATTATTGCCCGATGGCCAGGGGAGTATCATCTCCACCGGTGACTTCAGCATGTTTCTGTCTCCACTGTTTCTCCCTGCTGACTCATTTCCTGTGCTGGAGAAGGCAGAGTTCAGTTTTACCAGTGAGACTCAGAGATTCATTTTTTTTTCTTAGAGATGGAAGAGATGTGGATCTCTCTGAGACTCTTGACTCTTAAGGGTATATTTGTGCGTGCCTTTAGGGTTTGGAGTGTAGAGTAAGCAGACTCTGAAGGCAGAGAGGCAGAGAGAGAAGAGAGGATTGAAGAAAAGTGTCAGAACCTAGAATAAAAGAATTTGGTCATTTGGTCAACATTTATTACTAGCTTACTATGAGCCAGACACAGTATTTAAGGATGTGGATAAAAAGAAAGGCCAAAAGACGGTTCCTTCCCCCTTCTTGGAGCTCAGTATCTTAGGGGGTGGGGAGACCCCTATTTGCATACGAGATTCATATTCAATGTAAATAGGAGTTAATCTCCAAGAGAAGGTTCCGAGAATATGGACTGAGTCCAGAAGGAAGCTGGAAAAGCCTGGAGGCAAAAACTAGGAGGGAGAGCATTCCAGGCTTGGGAAACCACCTGGGGAAGAAGACACAGAGTGTGAGAGTTAGTTGTGTACAAGGGACTGCAAGAGGGATTTTAGATAGTTGGATTTTAGAATACTGTAGTACATGGAGTGGTGTAAGGAGACTGGAAAGGGAAGAGGGAACTAGATTACGAAAGGCTTTAAAAAAGATTTTATATCTGGTCCTGGAGGTGATGGGGAGTCACTGGAGTTTATTGAATAGGAGGCAAGATATTGGACCTGCACTTTAGAAAAATCACTTTGGCTGCTGAATGATGGATGGACTTGGAATGGGAGGAGATGTGAAGCAAGGGGATGTACCTTTAGGCTATTGCCAGCTGTGAGGTGATGAGGGCCTGTACTGGAGGGGTGGCAGTGTTAGAGGAGAGAAGAGGGCCTTGTATGGGAGATTTCTCAAAGGACAGGACTTTGCATCTGATTTGCTCTGTGGGGCAAAGTCCCCCTGGAATCCTAAACTCGAGGTAAATGAATCAAAAAGCATTTCTTAACCAATTATTATTTGCCAGGTGCTGTGCCAAGTGCCAAGGATACAAATACCAAATAAATTAAAAAAAACAAGCGTGGGTTCAGTGAAGAGATAGAAAACTTCCCCCCTCTCCCCTCAGTCTCCATCCCTACCCCCACACACACTTCCAGTCCTTTGCAGAAGTCTAGATCCATGGGAATAAAACAATAAACATTGTATATGATTTTTTTTTCAGTGCATTGATAGGTTTGCTGAAATTTTTCCCCCATTCTTTCTCTTTGTCTTTGAAAAAAATTATTTGTCATAATGGATGGCTCTGGGAGGATGATGAGGAGAATGACAGAGGAGAATACGTGGGTGATATGAAAATAATAGACTGAGCTCCTTTAGAACAAGGATTGCTTTTCCTTTCTCCCCAGTAGATGGTTAATTAAATGCTTGTTGATTAATAAAAATCTTAAAAAATAAAAATAAAAAAGATAGCCCCTGCCTTCAAGGAGGTTCCATTCTAAAAGGGAGAGATAAAAGTATAGAGTTGAGATATATGAATGTAATGGAATACTATCATTCCATAAGGAATGATGAGCAGGTGGACTTCAGAAAAACCTGGAAAGACTTATATGAACTGATGCTGAGTGAAGTGAGCAGAACTAGGAGAACATTGTAGACAATAACAGCAACATTGTGCAATGACCAATTTTGATAGATTTAGCTCTTATCAGCAATGCAATGATCTAAGACAATTCCAAAAGACTCATGATGGAAAATGCTATCCATATCCAGAGAAAGAATTATGGAATCTGAATGCAGATCGAAGCATACTATTTGCTTTTTTTTTTTTTTTTTGGTTTCTTCTTTCTCATGGTTCCTCCTATTGGTTCTAATTCTTCTTTACAACATGACTAATGTGAAAAGTATGTTTAATATGAATGTATATGTAGAGCCTATATCAGATTGCACACAGTGTTGTCTCCCTGGGTTAGGGGAGGGAAAGGGATAAAATTTAGAACTCAAGATGTTATGGAAGTGAATGATGAAAACTAAAAATAAATTAAAATAAAATAAACATCTTCAAAGATGAAAAAAAAAAAGAAGTATAGAGTTGAAGCAACTCCAGAAGGGTGATATTGGGGCAGCTGATTGACAGTTCTTACCAGTTGTCAATGGAATGAATTCTTTAGTTCTATATAAGCTTTCTCTGACTCTTCCAAACTTGCCCTAATATTAGTTCCATTGTCTTCCCAGTCTTGCAATTTCAGAATCACTCTGTAGTCTTTTTTCTTCATCTCCAACATCTAATGAAATCGTGAAGTCTGATTGAGTCAATGTCCACAAAATCTGTCCTGATAAAGGTTTGTTTAAAGATGAACTTGACTCTCTTCTAGTCTCTCCTCTCCTAGACTGCCACTCATCTTTGTCTCCAAGGTTAGAGGTTCCCAGATTTAGAGCTAGAAGGGACTTCAGAAGTCATTTCTTCCTCCCTCCCCCATTTTACAGATGAGGAAACTGACAACCAGAGAGATTAAATCAATAACTTGCCCGAAGTCACACAAATAGTAAATGACAGAGCAAGGATTCAAACCTGGGTCCTCTGACTCCTGAGACTATCCACTGAGTCTTGCTACCGACTCCTCAGGCAGGCATCTAGAGCCCTCATAGCATGGCTCCCACCAACCTTTCCAGTCTCATTTCATCTTTCTCCACTGTCTCCATTTCAGTCAAACTGTTCCCTGTGTACCAGATTTTATCTCCTGTCAGTGTTTCCCCTCCTTCCTCCCCTCCCCCACCACCTCATTGATTCCAACGGTTCCTTCAAAGCCAGAGCTCAGGTACTACCTCCTTCAACAGCCTTTCAGGACCCATTCCTTAAAAGGGCTCCAAACACCCTGTGTCCCTCTCAAAATTTACATTTTATTTAGTTGTGAAGTTGTTATATCCTCCAGTCAGTAAATCAGTCAACAAACATTTAGCTAGCCCTACTATGTACCAGGCAGTAGGCTAAGTGCTGGAGAGAGGAAGACAAAAAAGGAAACTGTTTCTGTCCTAAAGGAGACAATATTTTCCAGGTCAAAGTGAGCTTCTAGACAGCAGGGCCTATTTCCTTTTTGTCTTTGAATCTTCACCATTAAGCACTATGCCTGGCACATAGTAGGGCTTCATCAATGCTTCAGAGAAGCTTAATAAATGTTTGTTGCATTGAAACATCCTCAAAGAGGAGTCAATGGGTCAAAAATGCTGGGAATTTCCCTTTCTCCCTCAAGGAAATGTGTGTCAATCATCTTAATGTTTCTGGAAATGAGCTGACCAGACTACTCAGCTTCCTAAGCACTCCCCTCAGTCACCTTAATGAAGAGATCCATTGTAGAGATAGGAAGCTATCTTTTAAAGCCTATATACATGTTGGTAATTACTGCTTGTGATTTTATTGACTGGGTTCCTCCTTTACAATCTCTCCTTGCTTTAACAGACAGCAGTTTCATGAGCCTGTGTAACCAAAAAAAAAAAATCATCGCCTGGTGACTAACCTGCTAGAGAAGAGTCTTTTGACTTAGGCTGGTCCTTGAACAATAATAACTCTCAGTTACGTAGAAAGGCAGGGTGTCATAGAAGCTGAGCTGGGGATCTGACACACCTTGGCTGTGTGTCCCTGGGGCAAATTGCTTCAACTCCAAGAGTTCTGGACCAGTGGTGCTCTATCTACAAACAGCCTCCTATCATTCTGAGTCCTACCTGCACTACGTTAAAATGTAATTCCTGTCTGATTTTAATGTGTTGATGTAGTAATAATAAAAAAAAAGAAATACATGAACATGTGTGGTTTTCTAAGTTAATGTGTGGGCCTCAGAGCACCTCATGTACGGTTTAGTGGCCCCCATTTCTGTTTGAGCTTGATAAGGCAACTTTCTAAGACTTTCAGTTGCAGAGAACGTGCCTCATTCTGCATTGGTTAGGGAGAGTTTTCTTACCTGGGGCTCCTTGTGCTGATGATATCACAGGTCTGATTTTAAAAATTATATAGACACATATCTATGTAATACATAGTACAAACACCCACACATGCACAAACAGTGCACATGTGTATGCATTCACATATGTGTACGCATACATGTATTGTGTTTACGTCTGCCTATAACTTTACATCTCATTTGATCACTACAGCAACCCTGCGAGGTTTGTACTATAATTTTTTGTAAACAAGGACACCGAGAATCAGAGAGGTTATGGAGCTTATCCAGTCGCACAGCTAGACAATATCTAGAGACAATTAGAACTCAGGTCTCTGATTCCATTGGTCTCCCCAATACACTACACTGTCTTCTGACAATAGTCACTAAGTTTGTTACCTTGCATTGTCCTCAAAGTTTTTCCCAATTTGGTATGACCTGAATGACCAAAAAACACGGGCACAAGTAATTAAAATCCAAAATAGAAAGGACAAATGAACAAGGACAATATACTGCCCCCAGTCAGAGGAAGGAAAAATAATTTCTGATCCCAATCAGGGTCAAGGGGAGTTACCAAGGAAGGCTTCCAGATGGCGGTGACCTCCATGGCAACATGCGCCGAGTTAGTTCCCCCTCTTTCCCCCATTTTCCCACTGATTCCGAATAGGTGCAACTCTTGTTAGGTCTAGGGTCAAGGTCTTCTAGATGGACAGATGGTCAGGCAAGCACTGGTACTACTTTAGAGGGGTTTCTTATCAGAGTTCCCATCTCTGATGAATGAAGTTCTCTCATCTTCTGCATCCAAATAGCCAAACTACCAAAATAATACTGTTATTACTTCTACTTCGGCATTTGAGATGTGGAGTCAGTATTGGATACAAGGAACAAGGAGAAAGCTCCTCTGAGAAGAAGAGCTGGCAGACAAATCTCCTGAAGTGAGCTCTTTGTAGGAAAGATAAGAGACCTTTGGTGCATATACACATGAATGCTGACCCTGGGAGTCTTCTTCTCCCTTCTTCCCCCCAGAACTCTGTTGCTAAGGTATTTGATAGCCTACACACTACCTTGGTTTTCCCCCTGAAATGCCTTTGTATCATTTTGCAACATGTATTAAAAGGGAGATATTTTGATACCAAGACAGAACTGTGAGAAAAGATGTAAATGACATCCCCACATTAAGAGCTATGTTGGCCATTCTGGAGGGAGCGAATAGGAGGGGAGGGGGCTGTGGAATTTCAGAGGAAACAGAGAAATCCCTAAAGGGACAGGACCCAAATAAGGTGGGGAAAGAAACTGGAGCTTGACTATTCTTGAAATAGGGTGTGCCATTTTTTTTTTCTAATACACAGTTAACATATGGACTAAAAGACCCCTGGGGCATCAGAGATATCATTGAGCATAAATAGTTTATAAAAGGGAATTCAACACCTTTATCTCCACTGGAAAGAGCAAGAGACTCAGGTAACCTGCTTCAAATCCCCCGTCTGGGGAAGCTTAGTATCTATGAGTCAGAATGAAAGTTACATTTCAGTTTATATTTAAAATAAAGGAATAAACTCATCTACTGCAGAGCCCTCATTTTATAGGTGAATACACTTGATACTTAGATGGAAAGACTTTGCCGAATGCTACAGCAAGTTACTGGCAGAACAAAAAACCCAGGTCTCTGTCTGTTGGGCCAAGTGTTGGCTGCTGCCTCAACTACAAAACTGAGGCCAAGTTAAAAACCCTTCTCTCAGGCCAACACCACTAATGATGATGGAGTTAAGTGCCCTGTTGGAGAACACCACAGAGGAGCTGCCGGTGCTCTTTGATAACTTTGGTGCCCCACAAGCACAATCCTTCAGGGTGAAGGTTCTCAGCTGGTGGGCTGCTTAGGAAGGCCCAAGATAAGCAGACCTCAGAATAGGTGTTAGCATTAGGCTACCATTGACTCTTTATGTGTGAGTCCTCTCCAGGGTCTCGATTTCCTCTTCTATGAAATGAGGAAATGAGGTTGCATTAGAAGGTCTCTAAGATTCATTCTAGCTCTGACTTTCTATGTTCTGTTAGAGAGGAACCCTGGCTAGCCTGGTGGTAAGAACACCAGACTTGTGGTCAAACCCTGGGTTTAAATCCTTCCTTAGACACTAGTTGTGTAACCAGGGGCAAATTACTTAACCTCTCTGAGCCTCAGTTTCTGTATCTGTAAAGTAGAGGTAGTAGTAGTATTTTACCTGTCAGACAATAAGCATTTATTAAATGCCTGCTGTAAGCCAGGGCACTGTGGTAAGCACTAGGGATACAAAGAAAGGTGAAAGATAGTCCATACTCTCACAGAGCTCACATTCTGATGGAGGGGTGACGATATACTACGTACACCTCACAAGGTACAAACAAGACTTACTGAAATAAATTGGAAATAAGCAAAAGAAGGAAGGCACTAGAATTAAGGAACTGAAAAGGCTTTCTGTAGAACAGAGTTGTCAAACACTCAGGCCTCATATAGCCAGCAACACTTCTGATTGGGGCCTGAACCAGATTAAAATGTAATTGGGAAATATTTAACAAAATAAGTAAAAATACAAAAAACCCCACATGATACATTTTAAAAACTGTCTATGTCCCTCAGGGATCCTTGTGTACGGATTGGTGGCTTCCATTTCTCATTAGAGTTTGACACTACTGGTATAGAAGGTGGGATTTCAGCTGGAACTTTAAGGAAGGAAGGCCAATCAGGAGGTTGAAAATGGAGAGGGAGCCTGTTCCAGGCATGGGGAGCGGTCTGTGAAAATGCCCAGAATCAAGAGAGTCTTGTTTGGGTGACATCTAGGAAATCAATGTCACTGGATTGAAGGAAGAGTATATAGGGGGAGAAATAGGGTTTAGAAAGATTGGAAAGGGAGGAGGAGGCTGGATTGTGAAGGGCTTTGAATGCTAAACAGAACATTTTGTATTTGATCCTGGAGGTGATAAGGGGCCACTGGAGTTTTTGGATTGGGGGTTAGGTGTCACAGTCAGACCAGGGTTAGGAAGATCACTTTAGATGTTGGATGGAGGATGGATTAGAGAGACTTGAGGCAGTCAGACCCCCCCAGCAGGCAATTGCTGTAGTCCAGGTGTGAAGTGAAGCCCTTCACTAAGACAGCAAGGGGAATGAGTAACCTAGAGATGTGGCAAAGGTGAAATCTGCAGGCCTTGGCAACATTTTGGAAATAGCTGGTAAGTTTGGGGATCACCTGGAGTTGCTGCAAATGTAAAGGGCTTTACAATCTTAAAGCACCATGTAAATGTGTCATTATTAAGTCACCTACCAGCTCTTACATTCTCTATTCAAAGGATCTTATGACTTCTGATATTCTATGTTCTAAGGGCCCTCCCAGCCCACACATCCTGTGTTCTAAGGGCCCTCACTGCTCTAACTTTGCTCTTTCTGAGGGCCTCCCTGGGCTCTCCTGCCCCCGGACTTTGGCTTAGTAACTGCTGGCATCACCACTGCCCATCTGTGTCCCGAGTTGGCTTAAAACTTTTCCACAGCCAACTTTCCACTTGTGTCTCACAAAGCAGTGGGCTCCAGACTGTAGGCCCGGCCTGCAGTTTCTCTAACACGTGGTAAAAGGAGGGGGTTGGTGGAGTCTAGACTTCTTTTTGGGCTGCTTTCCCACAACGATGATGGTCACAGGGTAGTCCTTTGCCACATATAATATGGCCGCCGCACGGATTGGAGAGCTGGGTCTTGCTTTCTTAACACCAAGATGGGGAACTTTCAGCTTCCTGCCCCTACACAAGATGGCCGCCCTAACGGGCACCACGCTTCCCGCTCTCTGAGCCGCCACGTACCCACTCTCAAGATGGCTACCGTTAACCCACAAAACCACACTCAAGATGGCCGTTCAGTGGCTCCTGGACGATCACGTGGGTCGACCTTTTTTTCGTTCCTACAGGCTGTTTCCGCCTTGGAGATTGACAGGCAGCCATCTGGTCTAATAATTCTCTCTGTTTTCTCTTGGTCCCACCCTCCAGGAGACATACCAACGAATTGGTCATCCTGGCGGGTGACTGCAAGCCTCGCCCCGCCCCCTCTCCTCAGTCGGAGCCAATGGGCAGGGCGCGCGGGGGACGTGGTCGGGGCGTCTCCGCCATTTTGTGAGTCTATAACACGGAGCCGTTGAGTCGGTTCCTGCTATTCCGGCGCCTCCACTCCGTTCCCTTCGGGTCTCCTCGTGTGCCATGGACGGGTAAGCCCTATTTTCACCCCCCAGAATACTTCTGTCCACTGCTGCCGTGGTCTTGGTTTTTGCTGGGCGCTCCCTGCCTTCAGCCTCCCGACCCGCGGGCAGCGCCGCGGGGGCTGCCTCCGCTCGCTCCTCATGGCCGCTCCTAGTCACGCTCCCGAGGCTGCCCGGGTGCCTTCGGAGTTTGAGACGGGTGCTGTAACCATGGTGAGGCGGGGATCTGTGTGCGAGGGGCGCGGGCCGCCTCGCGAGTTTCAGGGTTGGGGGGGAGGGGGGGAACAAACTGCTCCCCCTCCCCCCCTCGGGAGCCCGAACGCGCGTGCGTGGTGTGGCGGCCGGCGCGAGCTCGAGCTTCCCTGTAGACGCTCTTCTTTCCCCCTCACTTTTGAGCCTCTTTTAAGATTTTTTTTTTAATTTCTCAGAGCCCCTTGCGCGCGCCACCTTCCCCCCCCCCCTTCCGGTTGCGGGCTCTTGGCGCCCCTTTTCGTGGCCCCACGCGGTAGTTGCCTCCTCGTGTCTCTCCGCGGCCTTTCCCGCTCTCCTCCCGCGCTCAGGGCCCCTCCCGTCTTCCCGCCCCTGGACTCTGGCCCTCCCCACCCCCATCCGCCCGGCTTGTGCTTTTCCGGGGTAGAGGCTCTTACCCACCGCCCCCCGGGCCGGGGCGGGTGGGGCCGGGGGCGACCCACCCTGCCCGGAAGGAGACGGACCGGGGCGGGGCGGGCGGGTCGTATCTTAAGCTGGGCCTCGAGGCCAGGACTGGACCCGCCCGCCGACAGCCCCGGGGTGGGGCTGCCTTCATTCCCCTCCCCACCCTTAGCCTTCGCTGTTTCCCCCAGGAGGAAACTGAGGCTGGGAGGTGTGAGTTACTCTAAGTTGTCTGGCCAGAGAGCAGCCGGGGAGGCCCCGGGGTCTTTGTGCCTCTGTACTCATACCCACCCCCCCACCCCCCAGGAACGCCCCTTACGAGTCTGCGGACTCCAGGGCTGTGAGAGGCTTTTAATTTTTCCAAGATGGAAGCCTTTCCTATCCCTTTCATTACCTTTGACCCGGATAATCCGGCTTTCAAACTAAGTAAAATTCAGAATAGATAGGATGGCTCTAGTTGGAATGCCTTCAGTCGAGCAGTTTTATCTCGTGTGGGGCACTTTTGTGACCCGGTATAATTTACTCACATTTTCATTTGGTTTCCAGGGTATGAAGAGCAGTTAATTTCCACTTTTTTATAGATTTAGCAAGAGATTTGACACGCATTTCTGCCAAAAATTGGGCAAGTGATCTAATCTCTTAAGTCTTCAGTTTCCTCAGCTGTGAATTGAAGGGGGGGGGTGGACTAGAACACGAGGTTTCTTAGAGGTAAACCTAGCTTCTTATTCTGTATTCTGCAACTTGCCCAAAGATTAGATAGGTCAGCTGGTACAGCTGGAGAAAGCCCTTTCCTAGACACTGAATTGGATTTCGTGAACTAGTTCCATACTTCCTTTCATAGAGGAGGAATTCTGAAACCCTGAGACGTTAAGTGACTTCCCTAAGGTCACTCAGGTAGTGGCTACCTAGTGGCAAAACTTGGACTAGACTACTCTCTTAAGTCTACGGCTCTTTACACACCACGCGGTCGAGATGCCTTTTTTTTTTTTTAAACTACCCAAGGGTGCTTTTACAGATTTTTTGGGGGGTGGAGGAGGGAAGGGAAAGAGGCAGCTGGATAGAATCACTATATGAACTCAGAACTTTGCAAGGTCTAAGAAGCTGTTTCTCACGTTGTACCTCTTTGAAAGAAAAATATTCTCATTTTACTCCTGAGCGGGAACTAGGTAAAGAATCCCGGTGCTTATGTAGCCAATGTAGTATTTGCAGACACTTGAATAAGCCTAACAAAACAAATGATAATAAAGCAATACCTCCCCCCTCCCCCTTAAGTTGTGGGAGAGTGGTATTTCAAATTCACTTCTAATTGAATAGGGTTCAGTATTGTCCCAAGGTTAAAATTTTATTTACGGAGAAGTTATGTGGTGGGAAACAAAAAAAAATGTTGCGTTCTTTTTAAAAGTTAAAAAGTAAACTTTTAGACTTTTGAGTGCATTGTCAGTTAAAAAAAAGATACATTGCCCAGTGTAAAGAAATTTTGGGTGGGTAATAGTTTTGAAAAAGCTTATCTGTTTATCTTTGCAATCTGAAAGTATTTTGGCCCTTCTGCCATTGTACAGGATAGCTTGTGTGGGTCTGGAGCTCAGCCAGTTTGAGTTGCTTAAAGTTTTGCTACACTTTAGCCAGACTAGTAGTCTGACTAGTAACAAAAGTTAACTGTGACATTGAGATATTTGACTTAAATGAATCCTTTCTATATCATTTGGAAGAAAAAGACCAAAAGGCTTTTTCATTTTGTCTGCTAATTTGAACTAGCTGTGGATATGAATCCTTGAAGAAAGTTACACACCTCACTCTTAATGGACAATAATATCCAGTTTTGGAATTTGTTTTTATAATCTTTTATCTAAGACTTTTCCATGCAGAAAGTGCTCTATTTTGGGAAATTTGATATAGCAAGCTCTCCTTGGAGAGTATTCCAGGGTGGAAAAAGTCCAGTAAGTCTTTAGTGAGAAATTTCACTTTTGTTTTGACTGGAGTCTGGGATAGGTAGACTTTTTAAAGATGACATTGTGAAAATGGAAAAACTGGACGTGTTTGGAGGGTCCTCAGATTTTTTTAAATGCGTACATGTTACAGGAAAATGAATGTGACTTAATGTAATTCTGATATTACATGAAGCATCAACTTGAGTTTATCTTTTGACATCATGTACTACATTCTGTGGTTTGTTAACGGATAAATTCAAACACAGCAGTTGGGGTGGAGGATGAGTTTGAAATCTCTTCCTGTTGAAACAATTGGAATATTTTTTATAAAGGCTACTTTATATAAGACATTTCCTGTGTCTGAGGCCCTCCTGAGGAACAGGAAGCAGAAAGAAATGGCTCTGATAACTTCCAGTATTCAGGAAACTTCTTTGGTTTTTCCAGAGCTACCTCCCCATTAATAGTTCTTTTGAAAACAAAATGAGCCATCTATGGCAGAACCTTCCTTAACCTTTTTATTAGAGAGGAAAGTGCAAAGCGTCCTCCATTTAATGTTGGAAAAAAACAGTGCCACAAATGAGTTTCTTCTACATCTGTGGCACGAAATCTGTTCATAGTTTTCTCAGGTGAAATGGACACAATAAGGTTTAATTTGAAGACGTAATTTTTAATGAACTTTTAAGTTGGAAAAAAATCATAAAATAATTTAAGGAGGAAGTTGTTGGGCTGCGATATTCAGCAAGGTCAGGCTGTCTTGAGATATGACTATTATGTATAATGAAAATCTGTTGGCTATTTAGAGAAATTTCTGTTTCCAGCTTTGCCATCAACTGGTCAGGGAGGTACCAGGGGTTAGACACTCTAAGGGCTATTCCCAACAGCAATAATAAATGCATGTTGATTAATTAAAACCAACATAATGGACCTGTTTTCTTTTCTGTACAATGGAATTGAATGTGTGTGTGACTGGACCAGATAGCTCCCTTCTCCCACTCTCCAGTTTATGCTGCTTTAGGGAACTGATAAAGTGGCTGGTCTATGCTCCCTGGAGCCTCAGTATGCTAATTAGGGTAGTGCTAAGGGCACCTGGTTGAAATCCCTAGACCAACCACCTTTGTGATTTTTTTTTTGGCAAGTTACTTAACCTTCATGCCTCAATTGCTCTTTAAAAAAAAGTTTTCACTAAAATCTTATGTTAAATCATCTATGATGCAGACTTAACAAAATTTGTGGAGAAGGGCATGAAGAAGTCTTGAATATAATGGTTAGATAGCATCCTGGTTGAATTGCTGAGTCAGTTTTAATTTGGATAAAGTCTGTACACTTAATACTTTTAGAACAAATGGTGGTTGGTAGAATTATTGTAACTATGAACTTTACCTGCCCTTCCTTTCAACAAGGATCTGGTTATATTTCTCTACTGTACTTGGGTACTTTTCTCGCTTTGTCCCCTACGGAAGAAGAAAGGTGCAAGTTCTGCATTAGGTGGGGTATTCACAGATTTCCTTTAGGTTTTGATTCTTGGGTCTCCCCACCACCTAACATCTGTGATACATTTTATGCTCTTGTGTAAGTTCTTCTTTGTTCCTTGTGGAGACAGCTGTTCACTTTTGACTAGCTTTTTTCCTTACTGCTGTGACTATGCTGATGATTGTGGCAAACCTATCTAACCTTTTTATCCTTTTCTTTCTTTTTTTCCTACAGCATTGTCCCAGATATAACAGTTGGTACAAAGGTAGGCACTTTTCTCACTTTTCTCTCTGTTACACTTGCTTAGCATCTGATCTAGTTTAGTATTAGCCTTCAATTGAAAAGATTGAGCACTCTTATCTACCTCTCTGTTTAGGTACATCTCTTGTTTTATTTTCCAGTCCTAAAGCAATGTTTCTGCTCTTCAGCAATTTGAATCTAGGAAATAAGGAATTTTCAAGCCAGAATCTTTTAATTTCAAACAATAATTCTGTCACCTGAGCACTGAATCAGCATCAAATATTGGAATGTTATTCTTTTTGGCTGAACTAGATGTCATTTAATTTAATCCTCAACTGTATGTTGTAGTATCTTTACTCCTGTGATACCAGTTAATTCTTACCTTTTTCTTTTAACTGTGAATGCAACCTTTAGCCATCTCCAGTCTCTGGAGAACATTTCCTAAAATTCAAAGTGCTGACAGGAAACTCCTTTACCTGTAAGCACTATATACACTTAATATTTTAAACTATAATATCGCAATCTCTTTAAAAATGAATAACTCTTTACCCTGTTATATTTCATTCTTGTTTGATTTTTATCTGAAAAATGCTGCCATTAGTATTAGTGCGATAGAGCAAAAAGAGCACTGGTTCAGTAATAATGGGGTCCAGGGTTTTTATAATTCAGTCTGTCACTTAGTTGTGTGACTTTAGTGTCATAACTTCTGGGTCTCAGTTTTTTCCTGGTTGGGTCACTAGAATAGCTTTGTATACTAGATTATTCTGAAGCTCAGGTTTTTAAGTAATTTTTTTTGTTTGTTTTGTGTGTGGGAAAGAGGTAGTAAAAGAGAAACTGCTGCCCCTTCCCAGCTTTTCCTTGTGATTGAGCAAAAGAGGCTAAAAGCAAGGGGAAACTCCTTAATTGTGGATATTCTAATGATTTGGCTGGAATGAAAGATAATCATTTTCACTTGTCCAATGTGGAATGTCGTTAGAGCCCACTTCCAAACAGAATTGGGATGCTGTTTTCTGCTGCCTCTTGCTTCATATCTAGAATTTCTGCTTCTTACCCTATAACTTAAGGAAGAGTAGTTAAAGGTATTCTTTAAAAGTAACAAAGATGAAAGTAAAGCTTAATCTCCTAAATTTTGTCCAGTCAAAAATATTTAGAAATGACCATAGAAACTCATCTAGCCTCATAATCCTTGTAGACTATAAGCTTCCAGAGAATATTTTTGGTTTCCTTTCCCTGGTGCTCATCACAGCACTTGGCACCTAGTAGGACCTTAATATTTACTGAATTCAGCTCTTCTGGTGAGCCTGAGAGAGAAGGGAATGGTTGGAGATTTTTTTTATTTGAGGGGGGAAGGCAAGTCAATTAGAGTTAAGTGACTTGCCCAAGGTCACTCAGCTAGTGTGTTAAGTGTCTGAGGCTGGATTTGAACTCAGGTCCTCCTTACTCTAGGGCTACTTACTGCGCCACCTAGCTGCTCCAGAAAGTTTTTCATTTCCTTTTGATGGGGCATTTGTTAGGGCATTTCATAGGGGAAATGATTTGGCAGTTTACTGAACTGTTTGATGCATTTGTGATTTATCCACTTGTACTGGTATTGTTGAAGTAGCTTATTCTAGGTCTTTAGTTGAAAAGATGTCTGGGAAGCTCTACAGAGAGGTCAGATAAAGCATTCTACGGGTGTCCAGCAGTATGTATGTTCAGTTTTTTTCTTAAATATTGCAGTCTAACTTTTGAAAAAACATAGACTACTGGTGTTTACATGTTGCACATTAATCTTACTGCTTACTTGCAAATGCAAACTTCCCTTTGAGTGTGGGAGAAGTAAATTATGCCCACTAAAACACCTTCGGTGGAGTCCTGGAGTAGTCTTTAGGCTGCTATTTGGACTTGGATTTAGCTACTGCTTTGTCCTTGATTAAACTCTAGATAGTGACCTGGCCTCCCAGTGTTTTTGTGAAGGGCCAAGTCTCAATTCTACTAACTTGCAGAATAACAGTTGGCAAATCATAAATTGAGCCCATTTGTTAAATGTAATACTGTGGAAAGTTGTGTTGTCTTATTGGTTTGAGGGGGTGGAAAGTTGTTGTTTTGTGAATAAGGAAATTTAAGTAGGTTACATTGTAGCAAAAAAAAAAATGTTAAACCTTACTTTCATGGAATTTGGCCAGGAAATAAATGTTGGCAGTAGTGCCACATTAATAACTACTGTGGATCACAAAAAAGCATGTTATTAAAAGTCATGGTAAAATTATCTGTATGGTTGGACCTGAGGTATATATGAGATGGAGCAGATTTAGAGATTGTATTTATATGGACAAGCCTATAACATTATTAAAAAGGGTATCAGCAATTAACCACAGAAGGTCTGACTATGTGGGGTGGTGTTGGAAGGCCTAAGGCATAAATCATAGGTATCTGGTATAGTGAAAAGAAAAATTACTGGACACCAGGACACTTGGATTCTAAGTCCTAAGTGTGTTGAGGGAGGTGGGATGGGTGCTGTATGTCTGCGTAGGTGGATAACTTTCTGTGGTTCATTGTGTTGCTAGAGTAGTAAATCTGGGAAATACCTCAGACACTTAAGACATGAATACCTGGTGTTCGAAATGGTGTTTGAAATGCATGTTGCCATTACATACATAGCATTATGATCTGTAGTTCATTACTTGTCTCTGCCTATAGGAGGTACTTTTACTTCTATTTTGGGAATTAAACATGAAGACTCTGGAAATATTTTAAATATTAAACAACCAAACTAAGGTGCTTTCCTCTTTAAATGTAAGAGCACCTAATTTTAAAATGAATCACTGGATCTTGGTGAACTGTTCATAACTACTGAGGTTGCATTGAATGTTGAGCTGCTATGTGAAAATATTTGAAAAATTGGGAAGATTAGGGGAGGTCTCACAGGACTTAAAGCAGGGCAGTATAGCCTGCATTGCTTGACTTCTTATTTCTGGCAAAAGGCTAAATGTATGATTTTTTTTTTTTAACCCTTAATGGGAACCTGTGAGTACTTACGGGCCAGCATGACAAGAATGAATTACCAGACCAACCTTAGTTGCTTTGACAGGGTTACTAGAGAAAGTCTTAGCTGTAATATGCCTGGATTTTGGCAGCCTATTTGACAGTTCCATGATATTCTTGTGGGTAAAATTGTGGGTTGTAACCTGATTGAAAAGTTCCAGAATGGATCAGTTTCAATTTGGAAGGGCTTCTCTATGAGAAGGCCACATGGGCCATCTTTGGTCTGTTTCTGTTCAACAGCATAATCTGGGACTTCAGTATAAGCAAAAAGCTTATCAATTTGCAGATGATGTGAATCTGGGTATGAATGATGACTTTGCAGCCAGAAAAAGCTCAACAGATGAACATTAAGCTGAATTTCATGAGATGAAATGTCATTGGGACCAATGTAAAGTCCTTTGGTTTTAGGAATCAGTTTCAAATACAGATGGGGGGGTGGTATAGAGGAGGTATGATAAAACTTCCTGAAAAAAAAAGTGCAAGATTATTATGAATCAACAGTGTGACATGTCAGACAAAAAAAGTCCATTTGAGTTTTAGGCTGCCTTAATTGATCATAGAAGCAGATTATAATACTGCTCAACTGTTGATTCATTTTCGCTGTGTGTTACAAATAACATCCTCAATTTGGAGGGTGACAAGGGCTAAGACTAAGGTGAAGGAACTGGAAATACTTGGCTTGGGGAAGAGAAAACATTAGTTGAAGGACTGTCATGTGGAAAAATTACTGTACATTTGTTTTTGATTGACTCCCAGAGAGCTAGAATACTGAGTTATAGTTGCAGGAAGCAAGATAAAGGCTGTGAGTATATTTTCAAATTTGAGGTTAAATTGCGACCAGGGTGCCCAAGAAGAGATTTCTGCAGATAGACCTGAGCTTCTCTTTGAGTCATACGTTAAGCACTACCTATGAGTATTACAATCAGCTAGCTGATTGGGAAAGTAGAAGCTTTTCTACTCATTCAATCAATTGACTTCTATGCAAAGGACGTTGGAAGCTACATCTTTAACTGAAAAGGCCTTGTGCCCTCCTGGGGGTTCTAGTCTAGTTAGGGAGGTTCTAACTAAATCATTTGACCTTTGCTACCCTTAATTGATGGATTATTCTTGTCCTTTGGGAGGATTGAAGTTTCTTGAATAAACATTGTGGGGGGGGTATTTTAAAAATATGCTTAAAGGGCAGATATTTTAGGATAATTTTTCTTATTTTCAAAATAGTGTTTATAATCCCTGCTCCCAGAAAGGCTGAGGGTGGTGGATAGTTTGAGCTCAGGAGTTCTGGGAGTCAGGCCTAAGCTAATTGGGACTGTCTGGCACCAATAGGGTAAACTCCCCTCCCCTTTTCCCCTCCAGCAGCAGGATGCTGCCAGGTTGCCTAAGTGGAGTGGAGGGCTGGGACAACAAAGCCACGAGTACGGGTTGCACTTCTGGCTTAGGCAAGATGAGACCCAGGTTTTCTAGCAAAGATTTCTCATCAAACCAGTCAGACAGATTTGCACCAATGTGACTTGGAGAAATACCATCCTGTATAGCTTTATAGAAATGCAATTACATTGCATGTATACTCTTGTTCTCCCCTTTATTTAAACATGTACCTGAAAATTGGTTCTTGCTACTTAGTAAGCCTTGTTGCTAACATTTCAATGTATTGATTTTTTATAGTAGTTGATAGAAAGAAGCTTAACCTTGCCTAAAGCATCTAGCCACAAATTATATATTTCAATTTTGTTACAGTAGGATGAAAGTTGTCAAATTAAGGGACTCTTACATGATAGTCATCACATGCTTGTAAAGTGTAGTATTACTGTGCCATATACTAAATTTGGTTAGAACTTCAGAAAATGGCCCTTTAAAAGCACCAAAACAACCAAGGCACTTCATCTGAGTGTGATGTAGCCTAGTTGCATAGAAATGTTTTTGTCATTGAGCCAGGATCTTTGCCATGGGAACAGCAATTATGGTTTAAGGCACTTAGCCAAGAATGCTGTGAGGAAATTCCAACCCTTCTCTTCTCCCCCCCCTCCACCTCCCCAATCTCCCCTCTTATTGCTGTAGTTCAAAGACTGAAACTTTTTAAAGCTTGCTGTTGCTGACATGATCACACATGTATGCCACATGTTTAATACAGCTCTCCCCCTTCTCCAGATACTTGCTAATTGCTTGATTTACAAGCAGTAACCTGTTCTGGGGAGGAAGGGGAGATGTTGAAACCTCTGGAAGTGACTACAAGTAGCTTGAAAAGTTAGTCCCTGCTTTTTCTTAAACATGTGCATGTTCACTTCAATCTTACAAATAGGGTTTGTAAATTAGTTCATTACAAGCTTTGGATAGAGGATTCCTAAGTTTGTAGAATTTTTGAGCTGAAAATGTTACTTACTAGACATCTAGATCCAATTCTTCCTCTATATTTCCGCAGTAGTTTTAAGGTCCAGGCAGAGAAAAAAACAACTGGCTCAAACCAGTAATCCTGGGTTTCCTAGTAGAGGTTTCTCCTTCAGGGTGCCCCTTGGTGAAGCTGTACCTTGGCTTCCAGAGTTATCTTCACCACAGCTGGCTATTTGAAATTTCATACATCTTTTTGAACTGGAAAGAAAGAAAGCTAGTATCACATTTGTTTACCAATGTTTTGTGAGAAGAGGCCCGTACTTGTCTTGTACACTGTATATTATATCTGGTCTTTTGGGGGACACATGGACTGACTGCTTTTTAAAGGAAGTTTAAATTCAAAAGAATTTTTGTATCCTGTTGTGCCCAAGGAAAAGTGAGGTGAGAGTTACATGCCAGTTAAATCATTAATCCTGAAGAGTTTAAAATGGCACTTGATTCTCTATGCTCCTGGCTGTAGGCTTGGGTGTGTAGTGTAGTGTACAAAGCAGGAAGAACTGCATTACTTCACTTTTAGGCTGCAGAATTTTTTTGGCAGTTGAAGGTCACCACACCTTACTCGTTCTTATTGTATTCAGTGTTTTAGAATTAGTAAGGGGATGAGAAACAGATTTAGTCAGGTTTTGGGTTGACAGAAGTTCCAAGTGCTGAAGCTGGTCTTTTCAGTTTTCATTTTATGACAAGGGAGCACTAGGGTCTATAGAATCCATGACTGATCTTTTCCTGGAAAGGCAAAACATTTCTAGGTCTCATTCTATAGTGAAGATTAAAATGTTCTTTGTCACAAGTTTCTAAGCCAGAGTTGAGGGGAAAAAACCAAAAAGGAAAATATATTTTATTCTTTCTTGCATGTTCCTCATCTTGTACTATGTGAGTATTTGTTCACACCCTCCCCCCCCCAATGCTTCTTTGCGAGTAACAAATCTGGCAGTTATTAAAAAAAAAGCAGTTGACCTGTCATAGGTTTGGTGTATAACCAGGAAAGTCCCTGTAAATCAGCTAGCTGGTGCAGTGGATAGTCTTTGATCCAGGAATTAAGAAGACCTGAGTTCTACTGTGCCTTAAACACTTTAATAGATGTGTGATCCTGGGCAAGTCACTTAACTTTTATCTGCCTCAGCTTTCTCATCTGTAAAATGAGAATAATAATAGCATTACCTCTTAGGGTTGTTGTAAGGGTCAAATGAGATAGTGTTTGTAGAGCTCTTAACACAGGGCTTACTTAGAATCATAGCTGCTTTTACTACCACTACTTCCCTTAGCTGGGGGCGGGGCGGGGCACGAGAAATAACAGACCAGTGATAGCTATCATTGACCAAATATAGTAATTTTGTTTTTTTCATGTGACTCTGCTTGGGGGTACAGGTCTGATCTTTGCCTTTTTAATGAGAATTCTCCTAAGAAGCTTATGCTTCTGGCATACTGGATAGAAAAGGTCTGCAGGACTTGAATTGGGAGAGATCAGGATTTGAATTTGAGCTCTACACTTAGGACATCTAGCAATGGGCAGCAAATAGATATGGGGAAAATGCTACATAAATCTTTTGTTTTTCTAGGGATAGGCTACATCCTAGTTTACTTTATGTTTCTTAGATACCTGCAGGAGTTGGGAATAGTCTGTTGATTTTAGAATACTGTATGAGCACTTGATCTTAGATTTGATGCTCTTGTTATGGTGAGGGGTAGTTAGCATACATAAGTTCTTTGGCTTGTAGACAGGATTTAGCAAATTGTATATTAGTACCACTTGTAGAATCCTCAACCTTAGCTTTGGAAAAAGCTAAGCTGTCACTTCCCTAAATGCCCCCCTATTTTTTTTTCAGTAAATGAGGAAACTGAGGTCCGAAGAGAAAAGTGATTTAGCCAAGGTACATAGAATCTTTAGAGGTTAGGTTGAAACCCAGGTCCTCTCATCCATTATGCATTGTACATCCATCAGCATTTAACCTAATTCTGACATTTTTTGGTTCAGGAGCAGTCATACGTGGACTTAAATAGGAAGGAATAAAGTGCCTTTTTTTAATGTTGAGATTAAAAATGTCAAATATCAATTTTCTAATTAAGCTGTGAAGTTCTTTTGTCCTTGGCTTACTAGCCCTATTGAATTAATATTGATTTCATTCAACAGTTCTTTGAATTCCTGCCTCATATGTTCTAAATGGGGGTAATGTGTGTGATATAAAGATGAATAATGCATAGTTCCTTCCCTCGCAGGACTGAGAGTATTAGTGTGACATATAGATTATTTAGTCATTTCTTCAGCTGATAGTAAATTTGAAGGAACAGAAGGTTAGCTAATTGAAGATTAGCTTGATAATAAATTCTGTGGGAGCAACCCTGAAATTCCTAGGATAGAAAAAGTGCCCTTCAAAAAAAGTTCCTAGCTCAGCAGATTTCTTCTATTCTGTGTTATTCTGAACTAGATAATCTATCAATTCAATTTTGCTGTTAAATAGTGTTTATCACCTGTCAGAAGTGTAGGGGCAAGTTGCTCGGATTTATTTTTACCATAAATGAAAGCTAATGTCTCCTGTGCTTTTAATATCCCTACTAGAATGAGCTCCATAACATAGAACAGCTAAGACTTAGTTATACTAGTTCCTCTTTCACTTTTTTGATAGCATTTGGTGACTTAGGAATGAAGTAATTTTATTGAAGCAACGTCTAATATAAATTTCTGCAGATCACAGCTTTCTTCTCACTTCAAAAACATTCCTAGTTGGAAGTAGGGCCAGAGAGGAAGAGGAATTCTACAGAAGACACAGACAGATTCGATCTTCATTTTAACATGATGTAAAGGTGTAAAGATCTGATTTTTAAAAATATATACATGTCCCTGTGGCCAGTGGTACCTTTTTAGTTGCATAGTGCTTTGGTGGTGGTGGTGGTGTGGAAAATAGTAGATTTGGAGACACAAAGTGAAATGGCTGATTATTTCCTCCTGCAGGAGACCTTCAAAAAAAATCACTTAACCATTCCAGTCTCATTTTCCTTATCTTTGAAATAAGGGGATTGTAGTAGATAACTTTAAGGTCCCTTGGAAATCTGATCCTGAATACATTTCTCTTGAAATTTACCTTAGATGACCCATTTAAAAAAGAAAAAAAGCTGTTTTCTCTGGAGACAGTTGGGTACAGTGGAAAAAAGTAGATTTGGAGTCAAAGATTTGTGTTCAAATTCTAACCCCTGTTAGTATCATTGTCACCTTGGACAGTTTCTTCAACTATGAAGTGAGACAGTTGGACTAGATTTCTCTGCCTTTTCTTTAAATCCAGGATCTCATCCTAATCTTGAAAGTCTGGAGGTACATAGTTGGTACAGACCAGGATTTTTCTGAGAGGCAATTCTGGGAAAGTGGCATTTATTGGAAAACCTCCAGGGTCCCTGGCCTACATGGCCTTCACTAGCATTTGAAGGACCTGTTCGGTGGCTTGTTGATATGATTGAATTTCATTATTGATCCTTGTCTAAGGATGCCTGCCTAAAACTATGGAAAAGTTCTCTGCTTCTGGGGGTCTCATGGCAAAAATCAGTTCTAGCCAAAGGTAATGAGACAATTGACAGCTGTGTTGACAGTAAAAATTGCTAAAGGTTTTCCTGCATTTAAAATATTTAATAATAATAATAATTTAATAAAAATAACATATTTTCAACCAGTCATCTTGGTTAAAGTTGGTTGACATTTCTCCTGTTTTCACCTTTGTGATTTTTGAGGAGAGCTTTTAAAAATTTTTTTAAAGGCTTCTTTTGTTTCCTTTATTTGGGATAAAATTTCACTTGTAAAGGTTTATGAATTTGATAATTAGGACCCTGGTAAGGCTTTGGGTTTTGCTGTTGGTGAAATAGTAGGTAACAGACCTTAGACCATTAAATTAGTTCAGAGTACAAGTAGGGCTGTGTAAGTAAAATGACAGTAAAATTGGATGGGGAAGGATATTGAAGGGAGATACGAAGTTGTCACATGGATTCTGCTTATGCTATGTTTCATTCTGCCATTGGCTGAGAAAAGCAAGCACCATGGATAGTCCTTGACTTCTAAATTGTTTTTTTTTCCTTTAATTTTTGAAGGGGGAAGGCGGGGCAATTAGGGGTAAGTGACTCCCAAGGTCACACAGCTAGTAAGTCTATCAAGTGTCTCAGGCCTGATTTGAACTCAGGTCCTCCTGACTCCAGGGCTGGTACTCTACTCACTGCAACACCCAGCTGCCCCAACTTCTAAATTGTTGACCATGCTTTTGGTTTGGCTAGGATGTTAGTGCACAATGGGAGCTGTTTTTGTAAATTTAGTACCTCATCTGCTTTGTTTCGTAAAAATATGGACAGCTTTTAAACTGGCAGTAAAAATATCAACTTTTGAAGCTCTCTTAAGGGAAATTAAGCTAATTTGTCTTAGCTACATTAACCACTCACATGTGCTTATCTTCATTTCTCCCTTTTTAAAAAATTCCATTTGATATGTCATACAGAAGATATCCTGTAATTTGTAATTGCTGAGTGATAATGTTTCATGTGTCCACCAAGATAATGCTAGTAATGGAGTGGATTGGGGGCTTTCTGAAAAATTATCAGTACAGTTATCTGGTAGGCTTAAGTGATCTTGCTTTTCTAAATAGCGGTACCTTTAATACAATAGTTCAGCTATGGAAGAAGTAAATTGGAGTGCATGTGTGTGCCTTGTTCTACGCAATTTAAAATTTTGCAGGAAATATGTTTATAACATATTTTTTAGATATAAAAGATATCTTTTAGCTTAACTCTTTCTCCCCCCCAACAAAATCTGAGTAGCCTTCAAAGTAAACAGGTGCTTTAGTTTAGTTTCAGTGTGATTTGTGAAATGATAATCATTCTAGTATTTTCTCTCCAATTCAGGGAGAGAGTGGAATATTTCTTTGCTCTTTTTGGGTTTCTGTACTGATCTTCTATTAGTAGATGCTTTCTGCTCATTGCCTCAACCTCAGCCTTTTTTCGTTGAAATTGAATTAGTGAAAAAGAAATAAGTTGTATTTTTTATCTTTTCCACACATTTGGAGGTGGGGACTCAGTTTCTCTGTAGACAGTTATGAACTTGGTTTTTTTCTTTCTTTTTTTTTTTGACCTAGTTTGTATCCTAGACGCTGGAATGGCTGAATAAATAGCACTTGTATTTTGAAGTGATACAGTTACCCCACTTGTCACTGGATAGTACTTGATAAAAGAGATAGTGTTTCGAGTAATCTCTGAAAGTGTGACAAAGCAGAGGGTATAGTTTCCATTGGAGCTGCTGGAAAATAGGGCATCTTCCTGTTGGCTGCATTGCAGGCTATGGAAATGGAGGTAGCCAGCTTCCTATTCACAAGGAGTTCTTTGTCACTCATTGGATCGCTGCAGTCTAGCTTATGTGGTAATTCAAGACAGCTAAAATTTTTAGCAGAGCATTGGTCATAAGTGGACAAATACTTTTTGCACTGTGGTTTGGAGCCTCATTGTATGCTACTTCATATTAAAGGACAGAATTTTAAAGAAATTCCAGTGGTAGGAGTTAGGATTATTAGGAACTTCTGTGGTGTGGACCCCAAATATAGCTGACTTCAGAAACTGACAGAAAGAACTTGGGTACTTAAAGTGAATTTTAGTGTCCATCTGCTTTCTTCCCAGGCCACCCTCTGGTCACATCCATCTATCGACTTCCTAGTAATTTCTAGCTAATCACATCATCTTGTAAATCAGGGAGAGGGACCTCAAATGTTACCCACTGTCATGCTTACTTTAACCTCCAAAGAAATAGTCTACCTTATATCAGGACTTTAGTGAAAACATTTTATTTAATTTAATTGTCTTTTGGGATTGTCAAGTCTTTCTGGCTAAACTTCCTGTCAGGGAACCTGCATCCTACTATTCCTTGTGGCTAGTCTACATTTCAGATAACATTGAACACAGGTTTTGCAGTCCATTGAAGTCTACTTGCAAGGTTTAAGCTAGCACTACAATAATTACTATACCTGTTATCTCTTGGTCCTATACATCTGATTTCAGAATTGTTCTGTTCTCAAAGTACTTATATTTAAATTTAGTAAATACAACTCACCCTTTTCCTTTTTTCTTCCAGCGGGGATCTGACGAGCTTTTCTCTACTTGTGTTACTAACGGACCCTTTATCATGAGCAGCAACTCTGCTTCTGCAGGTAAAATTGCTAGCCAAAGTGTTTGGAAACCTATGGCCAGATATTCAGATATGGAGAAGGGTTTCAGTAGCCTATTTGTTTCTTCTTCACTCATCATTCTAATTGGTTTGCTGGGAATCTTTCTAGTAAATAAGACCTACCTTAATAAGGCTACTTTCATTTTTTCTTAGCTCATACTCTTACCTTGGGAACTGAATTTGGAGTGTGCAAATATCAGTTTGCTGAGAGCCCACAGTTGATCTAAGGAACTTAGGAAAGCTAAAGGAATTACTCTATAGAAACATATAATCATGAACATGGGAATTAATGAATATTGTCCTTGATAAATCACTTTTTTCTTTTCTTGAAATTCATGGTTTGGACTTATTTCACTAAAGCAGATGGCATAACCTGTATCTAGTCAGTTTCAGCTGGTCCAATGTGGTCTGAGCTGATTTAGGAATTGTGCTGCTAGTTTTCTGTAGTTTGACCTTTGAACCTTGAAGCATGAAAGAAACAAGGAAAGGCTGTGATTTTTATGGAACACTGACTCTTAAGACGTTTCCTGATTCTTGTACTTTAGGAAATTTTTTAGAAAAGTTCTTGTACTAAAAGATTTCTTTTCCTTACATGTGAGTAAATGGTACTTTATAGATTCTAAGCATCTTTGGGTTTTCTTAAATAGGTAACAAACAGTTTGGAGTTTGGTTTGACTATTGGAGTCAGAGTTTTTCAGTTTTTAAAGAAAACACAATAAAAGAAAGGAAAACTAGTATGTTGCAAATCTGAACACTGGAAGTTTTTCCGTCTAAACGGCGTGCTTTCTGGGATACCTGCGGGGCAGGTGGGGGGGGTGGTTAGAAATTGTCCATTGAATTTTTTTTGAGAATAGGTCACCTCAGGATTTATTCAAGTCAAGTCTTGTGGGGAATGATTTATATGAGTGCTCCAGATATGAAGAGGTTGCATAATGTTCTGAAGGGTTTATGAGAAACAAGAAACAAAATATTCTATAGTCTTAAATTAACATTGTGCTGAAAGCTTTTGGTATTTGAGTCCTAGTCTAGAATGGGCCGATAATAAAACAGCTTTTTACAAAACTTCATGTGAACTGATAGTTGGTCTTAATTGTAGTGCAGTTCACTTAATATTCAGGGCTATAAAAACATTTCTTTTCAGCTAATGGAAATGACAGCAAGAAATTCAAAGGTGATAACAGAAGCACAGGAGTCCCTTCCAGAGTAATCCATGTGAGAAAGCTCCCAGGTGACGTCACAGAAGCTGAGGTTATTTCCCTGGGATTACCATTTGGCAAGGTCACCAATCTTCTAATGCTGAAAGGCAAAAACCAGGTATTGATGCTTCTGTTATGTTAAGTATATTTGGAATGTAATTATGCTGATTAACCTTAGACTTAAGGCTTAGAAAATTGACCAAATCAATTTAAAATCTCACCAAAAGTTGTGTATATCTGGCTTACAGTCAACTCATTATGGTGTTTAGTGGGCCTAACAGCACTTCTGATGTTACCTTTATCTGCATAAGGGCATATGTGAAGGGAGGTGATATTCTTTCCTCAAACAAGCCATTTCAACTTCAGATCTCTTGTTCCTGGCTCTGCTCCTGACTTTCAAATCTATACCCTATTACTTTTACTAGGCTTCAGTTTCTTTGCCTTAAATGTAGTGGTGATAATAGCTTCACATCTAAAATTAGGATCAAATGAGAATGTGAACACGGTAAAGTCAATTTTTAAACAGATGCAAACTATTAAAACTACATCCATTTTTCCAATTTTTACCTTCTGTGTGTTTTTCATTGTTGAGAAAGGCATGGAATATTTAAGAACTGTTAGACCTCACCCCATCACATTTTATGGATGAAGAAACAGACCTAGATATGGAAGTATAACAAAAAACAAGGTCAGGTAGTAAGTAGTAGATTCTAACTTAACTCCTCTTGA
This sequence comes from Trichosurus vulpecula, assembly GCF_011100635.1. Taxonomy (NCBI): domain Eukaryota; kingdom Metazoa; phylum Chordata; class Mammalia; order Diprotodontia; family Phalangeridae; genus Trichosurus; species Trichosurus vulpecula. The sequence continues at coordinate 53,139,393 of NC_050573.1, read as the reverse complement.
CTCCAATTATTTTCAGATAGCACATACCCTTTTCTTTCTCAGTGTGCAGCTCTGCTTGGTGATAGAATCTCAAATATGGGAAGTAGATTTAATCCCAGGAAAATTACTTTTCCAGCTTTTTTGATAGGAAGGGGCATGAATAAGACCAGTTTGAGTCCTGAGTAGATTTTGATTATGAACATCAGATTAGCTTTTTATTCTTATCTACTAGGTAACATTTCAAACTATGAGCCACTCACATTCTGGGTTTTGGTGGTTTTTTTGTTTTTTTGCTTCCTTTCTATTTGCTTTAAAGTTTAGCAAATGGGGAAGTTTTCATAAGTCCTACCATCGTGCTTCATCCTGGTGTGGAAATAATCTTGGCAGTGCTAACTAAGGAAGATAAACCACTTGTGGTTCTCTCTAGAGACTATAGGCTTTTCCAGTTTAGGCCCTTCTGACTTTACTTATTTGGGACCACCAGGTTACCTGTGTGGTGGGCTCATGAGTCCATTGGTAGAATGACTGCCCATGGGTTTTATGAAGGTGAGATTTGTCCAGTAGCCAGTAAAAACAAATGAATTTTTATGACTGGTTTTTTTTCCAGTGTTAAATAATCACATTCTCTTGGCTTTGAGATCTGAGAATTGAGTCTTTACTCATAGGCCATCTGTTAAAATACTTTTTACCACCTTGAGCAAATCTGATCACTTCTGGGCCTCAGGAGTTGACGAGGTTATCTGTCTACAAGAGAACATTTCCCCCTCTTTCCTCCCATTCCCAGTGTACTTGATTTAGTTTATGCCAACTCACGGAAGGATCCTTGACTTTTAGGCTTTCCTTGAAATGAACACAGAAGAGGCATCGAACACTATGGTAAGTTACTATACCACAGTGACTCCTGTCCTCCGAAGCCAGCCTATCTACATTCAGTTCTCAAACCACAAGGAGCTCAAAACAGACAACTCTCCAAACCAAGCAGTGAGTATTAATTCTCATTACTGTTAAGTCTCAATCACTTCTCCCCCACCCCATCTACATGTCCTGGTCTCTTACTAGGTATTCTTGGGAACATGTGTTTCCCGCACACAAGAGAAGGATCAGTGTTCCCTCCCCAAAACTCCAGGATTAATAGACTAAAAGCAAATCAAAGCAGTTATATAATAAAAATGATTTTACCAGCATAAGGTTTCTGAGAGAGCTTTTGGGCTCTGGCTTCTTAAAAGAGGATTTGAGTTTGAGTTGGGCCTTGGAAGGATAAGGTAGGTAGATTTAGATGGTGAAAGCAAGTACGAATGATCAAAGGTAGTCAGTCTCATTAACTCATAAGAACCAGGAGCATGGCAATGAAAAAAGCAGATAGGAAGACAAAGGGATGTTTGCACTTAGCAAAGACGGCTGAATAGGTTGGATAGGACCAGATCATGGAATACCTTGAAGCTGTGCAAAAGAGTTTAGAGAAGGTATATAGTTGTGATTTGCTTTGGAAATTTGTTGGAAATGCTTTGATGTATTGTGGAACAATATAGAGGACAGGGAGATTATCCTGGGGCCTTAATATAGGTATCAGGGGAAGGAATGAATCTAGATGGGGATAAGGAAGCTTTTGCTCTTGAGTTTGAAGTATTGGGAATGAGCAAGAGGAGGATGGATTCTTGTTCCAGGTTCCAATACAGTCTCTGGCTTGCCGGTTAAAAATGCCAAGATGATTGATGTTGATTGGGGAGGGAAGAATATTTTATTAGAAATAGGAAAGCTCAGGGAAAAGCTACATTTGATTTAGTAATCTCATGTAGTTTTTGACCATCAGATATTTACTTTGCTTTGATTTTTTTTTTGAATTGACTTCTATGTGTACATTAGAATGTCATACTAGTCAATACAATTGTATTGGAAATTCTGCAGTTTTCTCCTTGTATCTCCCTGTGCCTCTGACAGGAATACTGAAAGACAGTGTGAAACTTCTGTATAATAACAATGACTGACTGTCCTATGGGTCTACCATGTTAAGGCTGTCATATGTCATATGTCATAAACTCATAGCCTCGGGTGAACCCAAGGAAAACACTGAAAATTACAAGTGATTATGGGAAAGTTTTGGTGCACTGTGTATCTTATGTTTGATGGCATATAAGATAAGTTTGCTACTTTTGGCTTGAAATTACAGCATTAGGAAGTGTTGCCATTTGTCCCTGAGGACTGCCTGTCAAGAAGTAGGAGCTGTGTTGTTCAGCTTGTGGTAGTGATTGTAGTAGCAGTATGCAAATGAAGAATTGGCTACACATGATGAAATAGTATGAATACCCTGTAGGTTTTGGACATAGTACAAGGAAAGTACTAACCAGATGGGAATGTCTTCCACAGCGTGCCCAGGCAGCACTTCAAGCTGTAAACTCTGTTCAGTCAGGAAATTTGGCCCTCTCTGCCTCTGCTGCAGCAGCTGATGCAGGAATGGCAGTGGCTGGTCAGAGTCCAGTTTTGAGGATCATCGTAGAAAATCTCTTCTACCCAGTCACTTTGGATGTACTTCACCAGGTGAGATTGAACTATGGGTAACAACATATTGGAGATAAACACCATAGGTTTTGTTAGCGCTGTTCCTAGAATTCTAGGCTTGCCCTTGGGGCACTGCTTCTGGTGTGTTTTACCTGTTTAAGACTCTTAGCATAAAGACATATTCCCTCTGGCTTTTCATAATCATTCATAAAGTGAAGATTTTTCTTGAATCTTCGGGAGGGGGAGGGCATTATGGACCCATTTTTCAGTATGGTACAACTTATGGAGCCCTTCTAAGAATGTTCATAAAACGACCAAAATACAACGTGATTACAAAGGAACTAACAATATTATTACATTTATGAAACATGTTTCTCGGTTCAAAGTTAGGAACCCCTAGAGATGATTATTTAAAGGAATGGTGTGTAGTATAGTGAAAGTTTGATTGTAGATTTTTGTACAGGGCTTTTATTGAAATTCCAGAACATTCATTCTGCTATTTAAGCCAACCTCCTTTCTTTAAAGAATTAAAGATTAGGTTAGGATTTTCAAGTTTGAATGCAAGTCATAATTGGTTATATTTGTATAGCAGATGCTGAGTCAGCCTTTGAACTGTTGGATAACTTGCCACGGTATACTTTCTTTACAGATTTTCTCTAAGTTTGGCACAGTGCTGAAAATAATAACCTTCACCAAGAACAACCAGTTCCAGGCTCTGTTACAATATTCTGACCCAGTGAGTGCCCAGCATGCTAAGTTGGTAAGTGTACCCACTATTATTTAGTGCCTTCTTCCCTCCTCCTTTGAAATAGTTTGACCTTATGATATGACTTGCTTATTGCTCTCTCTGGCTTCTTTCTCCAGTCTCTTGATGGGCAGAATATCTACAATGCCTGTTGTACATTGCGCATTGACTTCTCTAAACTCACCAGCCTCAATGTGAAATACAACAATGATAAAAGCAGAGACTATACCCGCCCAGATCTGCCTTCTGGTGACAGCCAGCCTTCTCTTGACCAGACTATGGCAGCAGCCTTTGGTAAGGACTCTTCCCCATCCTAGCAACTTCTGGATCTAGCCTGGTGGCCATATTCTGTTCTGAAATGCCAACCTGCTGATACTGTTTATGTGCTAAGTATTAGTAAGAAACAACTTGCTCATATCTGTCACTGGCTAAAGTTCCCTGCTGCACAGCTGAAAGGAATGTTTAATATATACAACAATAAGCCCTGTGAAGCACTTAAAGCAGTAAAGCAGAAAAACCCGCCACGCTTATTCCACCATCACATTTTAGTTTGGGCACCAAAATATAGGGTTTTCCGAAGATGAACACCTAAAGAACCCTTGAGCCCAGGCAAGGACAGCTTCTGTGCTTTATGACATCCTGACTTTTTGACATTTACATAGGAATCAGTGGGGGAAAGAATGTTTAACATTTTTACACAAAGCAAAGAAATAAACAAGGGCCTAGATAGATGGCTTTATATCCTATAAATATGACAAGTGATTTTTAAATGCCTGCTCTCATTTGAGCGTACAATAATAGCCCCCTTCTAATTAGCTGTGTCTAGTGTGCTCTAGTACCATTAAGAATCCTAGAGAAATTTTATTTTGACTCACTGGTTATTTAAAAAAATACACTGGGGGGAAAGCGTATGGAGAACATAAAAAGGTGCTTTTAAATTTTGAGCCTCTCCCTTTAAAGCAAAGCATGGTGTATATTCAATACAATCTCTTGTTGTTTGGGATTCATTCTGACATTTTCTCCTGGAGGTTTGTGGGTGCGATGATTAGTATTTCGTTTATTTCTAGGTGCACCTGGTATAATCTCTGCCTCTCCATACGCAGGAGCTGGTTTCCCTCCCACCTTTGCAATTCCTCAAGCTGCAGGTATTCATGAATTTTGTGATCCTCACCCGTAGTTTGATTATGCATGCCCATTTCACTGTAAAAGCAAAATAAAAAACAAAAGAAACCCCTCCCCCCCCAACACACACATACACATACACCACCACCACCACACTAAAAAAAACCCATGCCTATGACAGTTAAAAAAACCAATTTAGAACTATTCCTAATTAAACAGTCCTGAGTGCACAGGTAACTGAGGGAAAGCCAACTTCCTGGGAGGACTTGCTTAGCAGCACCAGGGTAATAATTGAAGTGATAGTGAAATACATGGAGGGTAACTTTGATCTTTTTAATGATGACAGTAAGTGAATAGAGGGCCTTGAAGATGCTAATGCTTGTAGTCTCATGTTGGCGAGAGCCTCCTCGCGCATCGCCAGTTAACTTGATAGTTTCTGTGGTTCTGGTTCCCTTTCAAGCTTCCAGGGGAGATGGCCTGAACTGAATGGTTGAAGTTTATTCATAGTAAATTGAATAAATGGCCTGGTAAGCAAACAGCATACATGAGATTAAGAAGCATGATGACAATGGGCACACCTAAAGACATTTTCATTCAAGTAGCCTGTTTCCGTGTGGCAATTCCTTATGCTTTCTCCCATTCGTCTTTGGAAATCATTCTGGTGCCCTTTGGGTGGTTTATCCATGCTGTTGCCCATAAGAGTGGAAGATTGTTTTACTTACATGACAGAGGACCAAGACTAATTGACTCATTTTGCCCCCAGAGGGCCAATTGCATAATCTGTGTTAATGTATTTGATTATATGCATGGAAGAATGGCGTACTCAGCATGCAGTTGGTCAGTATGGTTACAGACACGCTGCTTGTAATTGTTTTTTTTTTTTCCTTCTGTTTTGCACTCATGGACCCAAAGCTTTGTGCTATGTTTGATCGCATGTAGAAATTAAAAATTCTGAAGCTAGTAAGGTTGTGTCTAAAATCAAAAAGTAAGAATCATTGAGTTTTTAAATAATGGAAATTACTTAACAGCCTTAGTATTAGAGTTTTTTATAGGAAAACGGGCTTTTAACCATTATCATTTGCATGGCACTGGGAAGACTTAAATTTCTTCCCTCAGCTGCAGCCAGGGAACTATAGACTATGTACTGGTTTTATATTGGTTCCTTCTCTTTAATTTCCAGGACTCTCCGTTCCAAATGTTCATGGAGCCCTTGCTCCACTGGCGATTCCATCAGCAGCTGCTGCTGCGGCTGCCGCCGGGCGAATTGCTATTCCTGGCCTCACAGGGGCAGGGAATTCTGTCTTGCTGGTTAGCAACTTGAACCCAGAGGTTAGTGGAGCTTTGTTATCCCCTTTTATTCCAGTCAGCTCTTAACTTTCACTTTCTGGAAACTTTCAGAGAATGTTTCACCTTATCTTAAATCTCATTGCCTTTAAGGAAGCAGCCAAACTAGAAAAGCAAGTAGGGTTGGTCCTGCTCAGCTGAGCAGTAATTTCCTTAGAAATGGGGTAATAATCACAATCCTGGATCATTCATTTTCATGATTCCAAAGAAGGGAACCCTGACCCTTAGCCTCTTTAATTTTCCAACTGGTGATGGTTGAGTCCTCTTAGTGAAACTTCTTTTTCATTACAAGACTTTTTTTTAAAGTAACATTGAAGTATGAAGAGAGTCTGTTCTGCCCTCTACTCTCTGTAAATGTCTTTAAACCTTGCCAGCTTGGCTTTTGTGTACTCCTGCCATGTTTTTCCCTTCTGGCCATTTGCTCACATTTATTTTCCTTTCCCAAGATTGCTTGAAGTTTTCTTATTCTTCCCCTAACACCTTGAAATTGACATTTTCAATTCTATAATTTTATTCAGAGTTGAAATATTTTTTATTTTTCAGTGAAGGCAAAATTGAGATTAAACCAAAGGATGCAGTCTAACCAAACTTTATTATTTGGTGACTTTCTGTCCAAATAAAACTTTTTTGAATTGAAAGTATTAAATTTCCATTAGCACTAGGGGAAGAGACCTGGAATTGGTGATAGTTGAAAGTATATAGACTGCATATGAAAGCAAATGTATTAATTTTTAGTCAGATTAATATATTGTCTCAAAGGGCTTGGATGAGAGGGTAATGCTCAAAATATTTAACTCTTGATGGAATTAACATTTAATCAATGTTTCAGGCCACTCTTTTCATTTCTCTGACACTTTTCCATAAGGCATGAGATAGGGCAATTGCTCTTGAAGAACACATCTTCCTTCCTTGACTTCTCCCTTCCCCCATTTCTAATTGATCCCTTTCCATCTGGGATCATGATCCTCATGGCTTTATGCACACACTAGATATGGAGTATTTAGAAGAGGGCCAGGATTCCTTAGTAATAAATGACTGAAATTCGTTTTTCCTGGTCTGTTAATTGCTTCAGTGCTAGATTGGGTTAAACATGAGTCCAATCTGCTATCTGCTAATAGAAGATTCGAGCCTCTACTTTTTAGTAAGAGGAACCATTGACTATGTCATGCCTTTTTACATTTGAGTTTTTTTACTATCCATCCAGCTTATCTTTGAGCTAGAAAGACAGATACTTGTAGAGAAGCTGTAAACTAACAGACTCGAACCTTGTCATTCATCGCTTGTGTAATCGATGTTTTTAGAAACTTATCTTCGTAACCAGTTAGTAAGAGACAATGTTTTTGTGGAGTGAGTTTAATGATGTAGGTGGGAACTCAACTGGAAAAATTAAGTTAAGATGAAAGTATCAGAAAGGGGGCTAGTTAGCCCTTTCTTCCCTCTGCCCCTCTTCCCTATAACTCAAACTTGGGTTATCAGTGGGATCATCTTAGAACTGAGTTTGCTTATCTAGTGACCTGCTTAAAACATCGAATTCTGGGGGAGCTAAAGGAAGAGTAAGCTAGTGCTTCCTACTTAATTTATGACTCCAGTTTTTCTCAGCTTGCATTGTGCCGTTGGTGCATGCAAAATCTTACAGCACTGTTTTAAAACAGTATTCTTTGAAAATCAAAAAAACGCAAGAAGCCAAATTTATAGCAGGAGTCATGCTTTGGGCCACTTTTATGAAAAACAATTTGGCGTTTTAGAAAGTCACTCTGCACCAATATTGTTTCTTGTCCTCTGTGTATATCAAGTAAAGATACTTTTCTTTATCATTGTGTTCCACTAGGAAAAACCTAATAACTTTCTGTGAACAAGTATTGTATAGAGTATTCTATATCTTACTGATGGAACACTACATATTTCCTTATGTATTTACTGACCTGTGTTTTTTGCTACTTTTTTTCTTTTCTCCCCTTCCCCTTTCCCAATTTTTTTTTCCTACCCTTGATCCGGAATTTCTTTGCCAACTGACTGCACGGTACTTCTGCTTCCTGTTGTTGCTTGAAACAAACAAAACAAAACAAAACAAAACACACAATAAAAATTCCCCTTCCAAAAAACCCTGCTCTTCGGAAACCAACCTGCCCTTCAATATTAACCATCTTGAAAACTTCATCATCCATCAACCAATTTCGCCATTTCCTGCGGGGACTGCCCTTCCTCGTGGTGGACGATTTGTGCAACCTCCGCTCTCCCCTTCGATTCCTTACCTTCTCCCCTGTCCCTCCGCTGCCTTGCTCTGCTGTTCTCTAAAGAGAGTTACACCCCAATGCCTCTTTATTCTTTTCGGTATGTTATTATTCACACTTTTTATTACTTTGTTTTCATTTATTTGAGATTACTTTTGATGCCTCAAATGTCCAGTTGTTTGCAGTTTGCCATTTTGAATGCATAATTTCATTTATATTATCATAGTTTGCCTTTTATGTTTATTTTACTGTGATCCCTTAGATGTGCATGGTTTACTGCTTTGCATGTCTTTAAGAGAGAAGTATATCGGTAGCATGCTAGATTGACAGTTCTGGTAGTTAGGCTTACATTTTAATTTACTAAAATCCAGTATTCTACAATTCTGCTACATAGAGGTTTCTACAACTAGCAGAATAAATTTGTAAAGTTCGTTGAAATACGACTCGTCATGTTGTGAATGGGATTTTCTTTTGGGGTTTTTATTTTTCCTTTTCGAGCTAATTCATAGAAGTTGTAATTAAACAAGTTTTGCTAGCCTGTTAATTACCTAAGGATTGTCTTGTTTCCTGAATTTTTGAAGGCGTTTATGGTGATGTCCAGCGAGTGAAGATCTTATTCAATAAGAAAGAGAATGCCTTGGTTCAGATGGCAGATGGAAACCAAGCCCAGCTTGGTAAGGCTGCTTCATTCATTGTCATCATAATCTGGAAAACCCTCAGAAATGGACCCCATTTTTATAGGGTAGGAGGGGAGGATTGCTTTTAGCCAATGTGGCATAGTGTAGACCTGGTGTTCTATTTTATAGTGGTCTTATTGGAGGACTTTTTGAATGACTTAATTCAGGGCATTAATTACTGTAGTGACTAAATTTTGTTCTTTGAATTTTTGAATTGATGGTAAAGTAAGATAAAGAAGTCTTTTGTTATAGACCAAGCTTAGTGATTTTCTTCAAAAGATACTGAATGACATTTCCATATTGGAAACAAAGGGAGGTCTTCAAACAACCTACTCTTATCTCACTTTTTTCAGCTATGAGTCATCTAAATGGACAGAAACTTCATGGGAAGCCAATCAGAATCACTCTTTCCAAGCACCAGACAGTTCAACTTCCCCGTGAAGGACAGGAAGACCAAGGTTTGACTAAAGACTATGGAAACTCACCCCTCCACCGTTTCAAGAAACCGGGCTCCAAAAACTTTCAAAATATCTTCCCTCCATCTGCTACACTGCACCTTTCTAATATACCGTAAGTATACACCAACATTTGTTGGAATGTCTTGAGTTGTCTATTTCAGTGCCTTGTGTTGGGAAGGTGGTTATAGAATTGAATTACACACCACAGTTCACAAAACATTTAGACTAGGAGGTAGGGCAGTTTGGGAAGTTATGGGAACACCAGAAATTGAATTTAGTCATCAATCTAAGCTGTTCTGGGGGGAAAACCATATATATAATAATATATTTTATATGTGGTGGAACGGACATTGTATTTACAAAACAACCATTATATTACTACTGGGTGAGAATAGTCTTAGTAGAAATTAGGAAATGACTTTCAGAACTTGCTATCAAAGTAGTTTGGTTGGAAGCATGCTTCTTACTAAAGATCTTCTACTAAAGCCGTATTTTGTGGGGGAATGTTTTCACCTTCCAGCAGGGGAAGGGCTTTTGAATTTTGAGTAGAATTAAGGCCTTGTGTCTGACCAGGTGAACAAAGCATGAGATTCTCAATTTACCACTGTCTGCAGCCACGAAAGCAAAGGGTTCTGTCCCCTCTTTAGTCCTCCATTTCCCCCAGTAGAGCCAAAGAAAAGCTGCATGACTCAGTGAATAGTGAGCAGCCAAGGGGCTAGTTCCTTCTGCTACTTGGCTGCTTAAACCTTGGACAGGTTAGTTAATCTTTCAGTACTGGGGTCAGCTCTTCAAGGTTATGTTTGAGCTCATTGGAAGACTTGGTTTGTACCATCATAATCCCAGGTCCTGGGCAAGATAACACATGAGCTGTTGCAACAAGGGGTGGGTTGTGAGGGTGGAGTTAATGGATTTTATGTAAGGAGGAGCTTGCTTAAGAGACCAGGTCAGCCAAAGTGTAATTTACTTGGAGTTAAGTGAGAAACTGGCCATCTATCAAGGAAGGGAGATTTGATTGTCTAGTTCTCTCTTCAGTATTTGCCGAGATGGAGGATGGGAATGAAGTAAAGGTAGCAAATGGTAAAAGATCATCTTTTTCACTTTCAGGCCTTCTATATCTGAAGAAGACCTTAAGATGTTGTTCTCAAGTAATGGTGGAATGGTCAAAGGATTCAAGTTCTTCCAGTAAGTAAACAAATATTAAACAAATATCTTTCAAATTAGAAATTAGCATATTGAGAGGAAAGCACAATAGGGACCTGTGTGTAATCCATTTGAATTCCTAAAATAACTTCCCAGAGAAAGTACAGTGGGTGAGTGCTGCACCTGGAGTCAGATCCAGACTCAGATACTTATGAGCTGTGTGTTCTTGGGCAATTAACTTCTGCTTGTCTTAGTTTCCTCATTTGCAAAATTAGCTGGAGAAAGAAATAACAAACTATACCAGTATTTTTGCCAAGAAAACCCCAAATGGGTTCACCAGGAATCAACTACGATTGATATCCACTAAACAACAAAACCTTTCACAAGCTCTCTCATAGTTGGAATCAAGGCAATTAAGTGCTCACCTGTCCCAGGCACTGCTAGATGCAGGAGGAAACAGGTTCCTGAGGAGAATCTACTACTTTCCCAACGTTTTACAATTTAATGAAGCAATTGTGATTTTTTTTTTTTGTCTTGGCAGAAAGGACCGGAAGATGGCTCTGATCCAGATGGGTTCAGTGGAAGAGGCCATTCAGTCCCTTATTGACCTTCATAACCATGACCTTGGAGAAAACCACCACCTTCGTGTGTCCTTCTCAAAGTCTACCATTTAAAATTTGGGAAGGCACGAGACAGAATGAACCTGACTGACGAGAACCCCAGGGTTTCAGCCTGGTCTGTAAAAGGCTGAGCACCTGGGATCACTTCCATCATTCCAGATTTTAAAAAGCCACTTTAAAAGCAGCTGAAGTGACCTTAAAAGACCAGAGATTTTATTTTTTTAAGTGAATCAGTTTACCTGTTTTTAAAAAAATTAAATCTAATTCACATTGTTAACCTTGCGGTGGTGGGATAACAATCTTGGTGACTGTACAAAAGCTACATGATGAAAAAATCACAAGTTAAGTTTACGCTTTTTTTGGAAACTGCTCTGGGAATTTTCTCCCCATGCCCTTAAAAGAATCCTAACAAGTTTATCAGGTTTCACATTGATGCCTTTTAATTTTCTTTACCCAGTCAAGCCTTTAAAGACCCCAAACCACTGTGTGATCACTCTGTCGCCTGAGAGTCAGGATCTTGCAAAGTATAGGATGGGTCCTCTAACCTGTCCAGTCCTGGGTTTTAGGATCATGCTCCTAATCCTGGATTCTGCTATCCTGTGCCTTAAACTTTTTTTTTCTTTTGGGAGAGTGGGGAAGCAGGGAACTACCATGGTATATCAGCAGAAAGATAGGTTTTTGAGCTTGGAGCATTGAAGGGGGATGAGGAGAAGCTCATTCTGCTCAGAGCAGATGAGAAGTTGGCCAAGTGGATAAAGAAAATATTGGGCATTGTCTCTACTGTCCGTGAATTGTCTCATAATCTACATAGTATCATGTATCTTTCCAATGTGCCTCCATCGGTGTTCTGTTTCCAGCAGAAGTCAGTGGGGTTGGTTAGAAACATTGACCAAGCAAATAGGTCTAAGCAAGTCAATTTCCCTTGTCATACGTTTTTATTCCAGTGTTGACAGCAGTTGAGCCCCCTGCCTTTTATGACTTGATCAAGCTTCTTATACTTTCTTCATCATTGATTGAACCCTTTTGAAGATGAATCAGCATGAATTTTTCCAAATTTGTAGGTGCATTTAGTGATTCTTGGGATTTCTTTTGTAGGGTAAAGCCCCCCATTAGTGATATGTTAAGCTGAGGCATATTTATGACTCCAGTTTGACCTTTCTTGAAACCAAGTAGTTCCTACCATCGTCCCTGTTGCTTGTCTTCAGCATTTGTTTGAATCCTTGTATTATACTTTTGATGCAGTTGCTGTCATCTGTGCCTAGCAATATTCCAGTTGACCAAATATTCTAATCTTTTTTTTTTTCATTTATATGCAAAAGATAGTTTAAGTAACTTTTATAGAAGAGGATTAAAAATGGTATAAGTGTAATCTAAATTTACTCTTGTGGTATTACCCTTGTATACTGTGCTTTTATTTTATTCTTTGGTAATTAAGTGAAATTGTAGGGCAGGAATTTAGTTTTGATTTATCAAGCTGCGGTCATTGCTGTGAGGTTGATCAGTAAAGGGAAACTAATTGGATTTCAAGATAGATTGGGCAAAGTAGATATAAATGTTCAAAGCAGCAAACAACAGTGGCTTCTGAAGAGTTGGATTGAGTGAATGGACCCAGGCTGAAGTTCTCTATCTCTTTTTTTTTTTTAATACCCACCCCCTCAGATTCAGAACTTAGGGAAGAAACATCTGTAAATTCTGCAGCAGATAAGTACATCTAGTGGGCTGAGCCAACTTGTACTATGTTCAGGTGGCCTTTTTAACTGTATGGTCCTTGCTTCTCCCCATACCGTTCTGCCTTCTATTTTCACAAAATCCAATGTTGCCTTACATCTTTGTTTAACTTTTAACCTGTTTTGCAAAACAGATCTCTTAATACATTTTTCAGGGTTTTTTTTTCTGCAAATTGTGGACCAAAGTTTTGTTTTTTTTTTAATTGCCTTTTAGTGCTGGTAGTCATGATCTCTTGGCTGGCCCAGCACTGAAGGTTTGAAGTCTTAACCTTTTTTAGTTCCTCCCTAAACTCCTGTGGGTGTGAACTGTGCTGGAAGGAAGGATGTGATAGCTAAGTGAGAGTTTGTCTTGGGTTGCTGGCATAATATGTGGGTAGTAGTTGTCTGTTTCCATCTTGCCGGTAGGAAGGAGTGGGATACTAAATTTACTGTAAGAGCAGTGATATTTTATTGTGACAGCCTTTAAAAAATTGTTGCTTAATCCCCTGTGCTGGTTTAGCTGAAAGGCTTCTAGGAGCAACCAAGTCACCTTTGGGAACTGATTTTTGCAGGAATCTGCATTTCAGTTTTGTGTTTTGTGGTTTTTTGTTTGTTTGTTTTGTTACTGCTTGCCCTATTCCCCATCACCACTCCCCAACTATTTGGGATAAAGTCTCTTGCCTTCCTGGTTGGCCTGCTTTTCCCCCACCCCACCCCCAAGCAATTTCATGTGAACCCACATGCACAGCTGGAGACAAGCTCTCAGACTTAATTTGGCTTTACTATTGGCTGTTCCGTTGGAATGCAAGTGAGGAAGTTAGTCTCTATTGTAAGATTTTTGATTTTGCATTAAAATAACTCAGCCAGCAAGCAGGCAGGGGTTTTTATTTTTTTGCCAGATACCAAGTGAATCTGTTGCAAGGCCAGCACCCAGGCGACTGTGGGTCTGTCTTTTGGATCCCTGTGTTTGCATGTAAAGAATGTGAGTAACAAAGGGTGTACATATTTATAATTTTTTTATACCTGTTGTAAGACATGAGGGGGCAGCAAAACCCAGTTTTTTTTATGGTGAACAGATGTATTGTATATTTTGATAACAGCTATTCCAGGTTCAGTATTGTGAAAGTGGGGGGAGGGTGACCACAAACAAATTCCATTGCCTGTTTCAGAGAATGTTTGTAATGCGAAAAGAATTGAATTAAAACTATTTTATAACAAACTTTGTACCTTCCTGTAGCTCTTATTTACTGTTGGGATTGTAGAAAGCAGTTATTGGCCAGTCTGTACTTTGTGCTTCAATAAATTTCTTCGTATTCTTTGCTTCTGATTTTCCTATCTTTTTATTGTGCCTGTTTTTGTTTTTGTTTTGTTTTTTTGCTACTGTTCTTCCTCTTAAATGTAAATCCAGCTGCCTCCCGTTTAGTTTAGTGGATTTTAAAACTTTTTATTTTCTGACATACAATTTTATGGTCATGGGGAGTAATGCACATATTTGTCCTTTTGCCTCCCTCCCTTACTACATCTACTGAGCCTCTGATTCTGCTTGAGTGCCACCAACTTTGTACCACCCTTGCATGACATCAGGCTCAGAGTCAAGAAATGAGTGGATTTTTAACCGACCTGTCCATCTAACACTTCTCAGCTTCATAATGTGTGTCTTAAAGTGTTTAAAATAAACTAACACATTAGCAGCACAGTGTGATTTGGGAGAAAGAATTCTGGATCTGGTATCAGATGACCAGTCTGGCTTGGGTACTAGTCACACTATTTCTGATAATCAGTGAGTCAGTCTTCAGAGTCCCCTCCCTTCCCTTCCATGTCTGGAATGTATTTTATGCTTGTTTATATTTTTGTTCTGGAGCTTCATATTAGAGATGTTAATGAATGTTCTTTGAAATTTTTTAAAAAGAAATTTTCAAGGGCAGTTCCTGTGGAGTGGGCATTGCTTTGACACCCAAGACAGATCTTAAAATCTGGGAAGATAGTAAATGGTCCTTTAATAGTCAATACCTTTGAAGGGAGCTGTTTTACTGGAGACTGAACCTTGCAGGTTGTCTCTGTAGCTGAGTGTTCATGCAGCCCATCTGCACTTTTGGTCTTAGGGATTGCCTAGGTGACCAAGCAGTAGTTACAGCTACAGGGGATATTTTCTCCAGATTTAGCCACTTCCTTGCCCTTTTTTCTTTTCTTAAGCTGTCAGCGTTGCTCTGTCTTAGCCTCTACAGAAGTTCGGTAGTATCAACATTTTGTCCTGAAGAAGTCGTAATAGGGGGTAGTGGGAGCTGGCTACTCATTGAGTAGAAGAAAAACTTGCCCCAAAGTATAAATGGGCTGTGCAGTTTTCCCCCAATCTTTACCCAGTCTCCATTCTTATGTATTCTAATGTATTCTCCTTTCTCTTCTTGGATCCTGGAATTCCACCTGTGAAATACATCATTTTCTAGACAGTCCTCACTAGTTGTGGGAACCCCCCCCCCCCCAATAATAGCCAGAGTGGGGTTCTTTCCATCAGCCTTAGATCCTGGCTCCTAATATGGAAAGAACATTGAGGGCATGAATTTCACATTTCCACATAAATCAGTCACTTGTCCAATGTCACCCAGGCAGCAAACCCCCAGCAGAGATTGAATAATAGCATTAAGTGGGTAGTGGTGCTAAAGAGTAAGAACTCAGGGTACACAAGGGTAGAGAAGTTAAATGTGGAAACTGGGGTCTCAGTAACAATACCCATTAAGTTTTTTGTAGTGGGAAACAATTGGAGCAGGTCACTTTAGAATACAGAACAGTGGATTAGCAGTGTAAAATGCTATGGGGTTGAAAGAGTCAGGAAAGGCTTTCAGAAGAGAAGACTAGTGGTTGACTTGGACTTGTAAAGTTTGGGAGGGAATTCAATAGACCGAAGGAGGAATTTATAGGCAGGTGCATTGGAAAAGGTGGCTACTAAGTTTAGAAAACCAAGATTCAATTCCCAGCCTTAGCATATTAACTTGTGTCACTTGAACTACATATGTAATTCTGCATGTCAAATTCTTAGTATGCCAGCAGCTGTACCAGCGATAGCAGGCGAGTATGATGTGGACCTTTTAAGGAGTGATGAGTACTAGGATAAAGGGAAGGGGCTGATTTGTTAAGGTTTAAGTATCAAGGAGGAGTGTATGTAGGGTCAGTTAATGGGGTCCCCTCTAGTCTATTCAGTAGGGGTGATAGGGTCTGACATGATTGTGGAAAATCACTAAGCAAATGTTGAGACAAATGAGCCTAGGATATCGATTAAAAGAGGTAGTTGTAATAAACCAGGTCTCTTCCAATTTTAAATCTGGAGGTCTCTGAGCAAAGTTAGTGTGTTTGGGGAATGGGTGTCGGCTAGCAATAAGGTTTGCTAGAGAATAAGAAAATCAAGCGCCTACTCAAAGCAAAAATGAAACCAGTGTAGAACTGAACAAGATTGTATGTCAGTTTTTTGCATAGCTATGTGCCTGGTGCTGGGCATTCAAAGACTAAAGGAACAAAGGGTCTCTTTCCTCAAACCACAGGTTATCCATTCTACTGGGAGAAATAAATCAGACACAAATTGGAATGTCAGCAGAAGAGTTCAGCCTTGATTAGCAAAAGTGAGTTACTGAAGATGGAGAAGATCAGTGTGGCCCTGTGTGTGGATAAAGGTGTGTTCTGGCAGCTGTGTGGAGAACAGCCTTTGATTAAATCTACCTGGTACTCACATCGGTACCTTCTACCCCTCTGAGGGCAGGACCATGGGCCCCGGGGCCTCAAAAGAAAGGGACCATTTCTTTATGCATTATCCTCCTCTGTTAGATTATAAGCTTCTTGAGGTCAGGCACTCTTTCAGACTTGCATTTTTAGCAACAGCACAGCACCTGGCGCTTAGTAGGTGCTTAACAAATGTTCCGATCAACTGCAAGTCATGTCGTCATTTCCCTGATGTCATCATGGTCCTCTTCAGACAACAATGTATGGACTTGCTCAAGTGACTGTGGGGCTAAATCATGCAACATACTTGTGCACGTGTTACAATGCAAGCAAACATGCATAGCAGGCAGTTCTAGTTTTTGTTCAAACATTTCAGTTGTGAAGGACCCAATTTGGGGTTTTCTTGGCAAAGATACTGAAGCAGTTTGCCATTTCTTTCTCCAGTGAATTAAGGCAAACAGGTTTAGTGACTTACCCAGTATCTGAGGCTGAATTTGAACTCAGGTCTTCCTGATCTTAGGCCCAGTGCTCAAATGAGCCACCTAGCTGCCCTAAATGACAATAGGCCCATATGCAGAATAACAGCTAACTTACGTGTGAAGATAAAACTTCATAACTAAGAGAAGAATTGTATACATGATTTGTGCCTAACCCTGAAGCTCATTCATGTAGACAAAATTAAATAAGCATATTTAAAACAAGCAATAATTAATGTGCATCATTGAACATGCAATTACATGCAGACATTTACTTATGTATGTCAATATTAGCTTACCTGCTCCTTTTCTAAATTCCCCAGCTACACTGGTCTGGTCAATATCAATAGACTGAGCTTTTCTGTGATCAGCTTTATTTTCAAAAAGAATGTTTTTATTTTTTTCTCAATTACATGTAAAAAATCTTTAAAAAAGTTTTTTGAATTCTAAATTCCCTCCCCCCCACCCTTTGAGAAGGCAAGTACTTTGACAAAGATTATACATGTGCAAGTCTTGCAAAACATTTCCATGTTAGCCATGTTGCAAAAGAGAATACAAGCCAAAAACCAACAGGAAAAATAGTTTGAAAAGTGCTTTGATCTGCATTCAGACTCTTATCAGTTATTTCTCTGGAGGTGCATAGCATTTTTCCTCGAAAGTCCTTCAAAATTTTCTTGTGTTATCGTATTGCTGAGAATAGCTAAGCAGCCAGCTCAGTACATAGTTGCTTAATGAATGTTGACTAAAATTGTCTGATTGAGGCAGTCATCTTTTTGTTAAATGAAGTGTTGATAAGTCTGAACCCTGTCTAGGAGTAGTCAGCAAGTGTGTATATGGGCAGCTGGGTGGTGCAAGAGTGCTTGGCCCGGAATCAGGAAGATCTGGGTTCAGATATGAACTCAGACACGTACTACAGCTGTTCGACCCTCGGCAAGTCACTTAAGCCTCTTAACCTCAGTTTCCTCATCTGTCAAATGAGAAGGAAATGTCAAACCATTTCAGTGTCTTGGCCAAGAAAATCCAAGAAGGGGTCACGCAGAGCCAGATATGACCGATCGACAACAAGTTTGTATTAAGTGCCAACTGTGTGCCAGGTACTGGCGATACAGAAAGAGGCAAAAGATGGTCCCTGCCTTCAAGGAGCTCACAATCTATTGGACAAGCAAACAACTTTTATATACAAACAAGCTACATGCAGTATAAATAGGAAATCATTTTAATAGAGGACACCAGAATTAAGAAGGGTTGGGAAAGCCTCCTTGTACAAGATAGGATTTTGGTTGGGACTTTATGGAAGGCAGAAGACAGGAAGGGGAGCATTCCAAGTGTGGGGGACAGCCAGTGAAAATATTCAACACATTAAGGGGAGTGTCTAAAAGTTGAAGGAATAGCCAAGAGGCCAGTGTCACTGGATTGAAGAGGAAGGAGCTATAAGTGTTAGAATACAGGAAAGGCAGGGGGAGGAGTCTGTTATGAAGGGCTTTGAGTGCCAAATAAGATTTTATCGTGGAGGTGGTTGGGATCCACTGGGTGGGGGAGGTGATATGGTCAAATCTGTGCTTTAGGAAATTCATTTTGGTGGCTGAGTGGAAGATGGACTTGAGGTAGCCAGGCACCCCAGCAGTTGATGAGGGTCTGCATTAGAGTGGCTGCAGTGTCAGAGGAGAGAAGGGGTCATATTGGAGAGATGCCACAGAGGTGAAATGAACAGGCCTTGCTAACAGATTGGATGGGGGTGTGGAGGAGGAAGGAAGAGAATTGAGTTTGAAACAGGTTTCCATCCTGGGGGGCTCGGGGAAGGTTTAGGGGAAAAATAATGTGTTCAGTTTTGGACATGTTGAGTTAAAGATGTCTACTGGATATCCATTTTGAGATGTCTGAAAAGCAGTTGGAGATGTGAGACTGGAAGTCAGCAGAAAGTTTGGGGCAGGACAGGTAGATTTGAGAATCATCAACATAAAGATGATAAATCTATGGGAGCTCATGAGTTTGCCAAGTAGCATAGAGGGAGAGGGGTACCAGGAAAGAGTCCTGTGGGACACTTGTGGTAAGTGGGCATGACCTGGATGAGGGTCCAGCAAAGGAGAACAAAGAAGAATGGTCAGAGAGGTAGGAGGGGAACCAAGAGAGTGATATCCTGAAAATGTAGAGATGAGAGTACCAGGGAGGAAAGAGTGATCAAGTGTGTCAAAGAAAGGCTGCATAATTAGAATTGACAAAAGGCCAAGTAATTCACCTATGGACAATAAGTGGTTACAGTTTATTGTCTAAAGACATAAAGGGGATTATTTTGTAAATGTGGAAGTTGTTCACTCTCTCTAAAACTAGTTATGGGATAGCTTTCCATCAGTCTGCTAACTTATATGTTCCATGAGGACTAAGATTTCTTAGCAAAACCTTTTTTTTTTATTGAGGGTCTTAGCAATATGTACAGACACCATACTGTCAGTTATACTGTTGCTGAATTTTACATTCAAACACTCTTTGGAAAAGGAAGTAGTCAATGTCTGGCTTTCTAGTGTTGTTAACCAAATTGTCATAGTCTAAGCCAAAAAAAAAAAAAAACAAACAAACCTGATACATTTGCCTAGAAAGAGCTAAGTCCAAGATTCTGTCTCTGACCTCTGAAGTTTAAAGCAAAAACAAATGAAATATACTTCTCTTTTGTTTGCTCTGTATCTTCAACGAGGGCGATAGGGCTCCAAGCAAATGCCACAGTTTTAAATCTCTTCTGTCCCAGGGAGGGAAGTTTTATTGTCTCTCTCTGCCACAATTGTGCAGTGATATGGCCTAGTAACTAGAAATGTAATGGTTAACTACCTTTATTATACTTAAAGAAAAAGTAAACAGAAAAGCTTAAAAAGCAAACAAATTCAATAAACAGGAAATTTAGGAAACAGGTACATTCTCTTCAAGGAAAGGAGATGCCAAAGAGAAGAGGGGAGGGAGGAGGGATGAGCCACCAGCCTTGGGTCTGCCCCTGAGTGAGCCCTGCAAAAACAGGATTTGCCCAAACATGCCTTGTGGCCTTGGAGTTTGGTGTTGGCAACCTCATTGCTATATCTCTGTTTCTGCTTCCATGGTGATTGCTCTCCAACCAAGCTGTTTGTTTGGGCTGATTCCTCCTATGCACTTTTTTTTTTCTCATACTTGTCCACTTTCCTGGTTCTCTGCCTCATATCTCCTTCAGGGTGGGAAGGAAGTTATCTTTCTGCCAGTCTTTTGTTCAAGGCAAAATTCCAGAAGATGAGGGGGATGTTGACTATTCTGTCTGCCACTGGACCTTATTTCTAATGTCCTGTTACAAGACCAAAATGTCACCTTATCTCTTATCCCACCAGGTATCTACTGGGTATACATGAAAATCATACAGGATTCTTTGAAATATGTGGGTATACATGAAAATCATACAGGGTTCTTTGAAAGATGTTTAATAATGGAGATAATATTGTTCAACAACTCTCTGATTAATAACAATAAGCAAGGTATGAAATAGGGAAACAAACTTGCCAAGAGTGTTCACACAATTCATAGAGGAAGTTCAGAGTCCAAACGTGGAAGGGATTTCCAGAGACAAGCTCCTTCACATTCTCCTTTTGTGGATGACATTGTGCCGATGGCATAAAGCCCTGGAACATGGCTGAGCCTCCTAATTTCTCCATAATTTCTCAAGAACTCATTCAATCTTAACTATCCACACTGGAAAAAAACCAAATAAATGAAGAATGTCCATCATACAGACCATGATATGCAATTGAATGAACAGCCCAGATCCCTTTCATACGTATGTTTGGGACAGACACCAGGGAAGGGCTGTGAACTAGATAGTGAACGAGTCTTAGAAATGAACAGGAAGAGCAAAGCAGGTTGGAGAGCTGTTCAGTACAGTACTTCTAAAGACCTCAAGCTTCTTTGTCAAAGAAACAAATTCCCACATTTTTTTGGTTGTAGATATTTCCTTGATCTTGTCTGTGTGACCCTGGGCAAGTCTCTTAATCTCTTAGTTTCACCCCAAACAACTCTATAAGACTATAAATTTCATGGAGGCTATGTGAAGTATAAATTGCAGTATCCAAAGAATGAAAGAGATCTATTGAGGAATTTTTTTAAAGATGGGGAAGATTTGGTCATGTTTGTCAGCAGAAAGAAAAGGTCAAGCAGCTAAGGAGATAATAAAATAAAAAAAAAAATTCCTCAATAGATCTCTCATTTCAGATGGTTTTCATCTTTATCTCTCCTCCCTTTGTTAGTCAAAATCTTGGGGAAAAATCGTTTTTGTTCATTGTCTCCACGTCTCTCACCCCTTCCTAAAAACACTTCTACATTCTGACCTTCCTAATTGACTCACTATCCCATTCTCCACAGCAGTTTTTCATCCCTCTTCAAAACTCCCATGGCTCCCCCATCCCCAACTCTCTCAGTTGAGAACCTTGCCACATTTTTTGGGGGGGTAAATTTACAGGAGAACACAAGAGTGGATTCAATATAAAACAAACTCCCATTTCAAGAAAACCCATATAATAAATATTAGACATTGTTTTCAAAGCTACCCAGCTTTGCTTCCTTGTAGGTTTTCTTTTGTTCTCTGCTGTGTGCTTTTTACTTTATTTTTCCCTAGATACAAAAATCTCTTTTTTTTACAGAAACAATTGAGGTCATTTGCCATGGGCTCCAGTTTCTCCCCTATTCATCTCATTTCTCAGATGCCTTCTACCACTCTTTCCTCCTTCACCCATCTCACACAAAGAGTGGTCCTTCTTGCCAAGACAAAGCCCTCTACATGTATCCTTGAGTCATTCCATCCCATCTTCAGCAGATTGTCCCCTCTATCATCCCCATTCTTTCACTTCTCTTCAATCTTTTCCTATCAGTCCAAAAGCACACCCAAGTCTCCCTCATCCTCGAAAATCCCTCAGTTGATCTTCCATCCCCTCTAGCTATTGACCTCAGAGACCTCTTCTTCCTTTCTTGGCTAAATTCCTTGAGAAAGCTGTCTACAGTTGGTGCCCTCACTTCATATCCTTTTACTCTCTTCTTAATTCTTTGTAGTCTAGCTTCTGACTTCACCATTCAACTGAAAGAGTTCTCTCCAAATTTGATGATAATCTTTTAATTGCCAAATCTAATGGCCTTTTAAAAATTCTCATCCTTCTTGACTTCTCTGAAGCCTTTGACATTGCGACCTGGGCATCTTCTTGGACTCTTCACTCTTTCTCAAACCTATGTTCAATCCATAGCCAAGTTCTGTTGATTTTGTCCTCACAGCATCTCTTGTATACACCCACATTCTCGCTTCTGACACTGCCACCACCCTGGTGCAAGCCCTGAACTATTGCATTAGTCTACTGGTTTGTCTCCCTACCTAGTCTCTCCTTACTCCAGTCCACACTCTATTCAGCTGTCAAAGTGAACTTCCTAAAAGATAGATCTGACCTTGTCATCCCCCCCAATTCCCTTTGAATTATTGATAGTGAAGGTGGCACAGAATATAGACCTGGAATCAGGAAGATGCTAGTTCAGATATAACCTCCAACATTTACTAGTTGTATGGCCTAACCTCTGTCTGTTTCAGTTTCTTCTGCAAAGTGAAGATTATAATAGCATCTACCTCCCAGGATTATGATGATAAAGTATTTGTCAATTGCTATATTAATGCTAGCTATCATTATTGATGAACTCCAGCAGCTCCATATTGCCTCCTGGTCTCTAAAGCCTTCATTTACCTGTCTTCTTCCTTGCTTTCTATTCTTCTCACACCTTATTATTCTTCATATACTCTGTGATCCAGTGGCACTGGCCTCTTTGATGTTCCTCGAATTCAACTCTCCATCCATTTTGGTCCTCTTTGAGAATGAAGGGCAGTAGCCATTTTCACAGACTGTCCCCCATACCCTGAATGCCTCCTCATCTCCATTTTACTTCCCTTAGATCTCAGTCTCAGGCCCCTCCCTCTAAAATTATTTACAATTTATCTTGCTTGTAAGATCTCAGTGCAGTAGATAGATTGGGAGTCAGGAAGTACTGAGTTCAAATTTGGCACATATTAGCTGTGCAGCCTTGAGTAAATCACTGAATCTCTGCCTCAGTTTTCTTATCTGTAAAAATGTGGATAATAGTAATATCTACTTCCAAAGGTTATTGTGAGGATGAAACGAGGTGATATTTTGTAACGTGCTTTCTAAATGCTAAAACATTTTGTAATGTTTTTGTATATATTTGTATATATATTTACATAAATGCTAACTATTATTACTATTACATAATTGTTTTTATGTTATCTCCCCTATTAGACTTTGAGATCCTTAAAATACTCTATAAATGCTAGCTACTGTTGCTACTGTCACTACTACTACTACTACCACGACTACCACCACCACCACCATCACCACCTCTTTTGTGTACTGAACCAGTCTGGCAGGATGATGAGGCCCAAGCACCTTCTCTCAGCTTTTAAATGCACAAAATAACATGTAGAATTGGAAAGGAAACTAATTATATTAAAATACAGTTATCAAAATGTTTAAAAAAATTGATGGACTCAGGTTCAAAAATCCCTGCCTTGGGGAGGAAGTACCTGAACTGATTTTTGAAAGAAAGAAGGGACTTCAAGAGGTGGAAGTGAGGAAGAATTGCTTTCCAGATCAAATGGTCACGTGACATAATATTTGTTAAGTGCTCTGCACAGGGCCTGGTGCTTAGTGGGTGCTTGTTCCCTTCCCCTCCTTCCTCCTTCCAGAGATTGGCACCAGCCTTTGCAAAGATGTCATGATGGGGGATGGGGATGCTGCCATTCACCTAACAGTTTGGGTGAATTGGGGGAAGTGGAGGTTCCATGAAGATAAGGGCTATGAAATAAGTCTAGAAAGATAGGTAGGAGTCAATTTGTGGAGGAATTTTAATGCCAGGCTGAGCATTTTATAGTTTATCCTGAGGGCAAGCCACTGAAGGTTTTTGAGCAGAGGAATGGCCCAGTCAGATGTGTGCCTTAGGAAGGGTGCTTTTGGCAGATTTATAAAGAACGATTGGGCAAGGATGCAGTCTGGACTCTGGGACTCTCAGGAGCCAGGAGTCTAGAGGCTGGATTAGAAAACAGAAACTCTGATGCTTGTCCCAGCTTTCCTTTCTTCAGACACCTTCCGCCCACTGGATCTCACAGATAGAGCTATCCGTAAATATTTGCTGAATAAATGTAAGGAGAGGACTACAAGTTACCAAGGCAACGACTAGCTCCCTGGTGAGAATCCTTAATGATGGGCCGTCGTGGGGCACGTGGCTGTCAGAGATAGAAGGGATCTTAGAATGTCAGAGCTAGACGGACCCTCAGAATATAGGATGTCAAAGCTGGGAGGGCCCTCAGGACACAGGATGTCAGAGCTGGGAGGATTCTTAGGACACAAAATGTCAGAGCTGGGAGGACTCTTAGGACACAAAATGTCAGAGCTGGGAGGACTCTTAGGACACAAAATGTCAGAGCTGGGAGGACTCTTAGAATATAGGATGTCAGAGCTGGGAGGGCCCTCAGGACACAGGATGTCAGAGCTGGGAGGATTCTTAGGACACAAAATGTCAGAGCTGGGAGGGCTCTTAGAATATAGGATGTCAGAGCTGGGAGCTGACTGAAGATGCAATTAAATAGGAATAAATTTAAAATCTTGTACTTGGGTACAAGAAATCAATGTCACAACCAGATAAGATGGCAGAGGCATGGATGGACAGACATTGTTCTGAAAAGATTGGCAATGTAATATGGTAGAATATACTCAGCAATGTAATATGGTAGAATATACTCAGTAGCATCAGAGTTATTAGGAACTTCTTACAATGTATTACTTTAGGAAGTAGTGGGTCCTCCTACTTGAGGGTCTTCAAGCAGAGGCTGAATGACCCATTAAGGATAATGATCATTCTTGCATACTTGATCAAGAATAGGCAACATCTCTGAGGGGACTTTCAGCCTCTGCTCAATGTGATGAACTTGGCTGCCTCTGAGGTCTGAAATTCTCTGATTCCATGAATATTTTCCTTACTTTTTTTAGACCTGATTCTCTGTGATTCCTACATAGATTTGCCTCACTCCCTCTAGCTCTCCCTCCCAAGAAGAACAATCCAATAATCCAATCTGACAGAATTTAATAGTTGGAAAGAACCTTGGTAACCATCTAGTACATCCCATACACGAAGGATTCCCTGGTATAACCTACCAAACAAGTAGTCATACAGCTTCCGCTTGAATACCTCCGAGGGCACCAAGCCCACCACATCCTAAGACAGCCATTTCATGTTGGGGCAGCTCTCATTGCTGGGAAGCTTTCCCTTATATTGAATCCAAATTTCCCTCTTTGAAACTTTTACTACTTCTTCTGGTTTTGCCTTCTGGGATTAAATGGTTTAGTGTCTTCTCCACGTCAGACTTTTGAATACTTGAATTCAGCTATGATGTTCCTCCTGAGTTTTCTTTTCTCGGTTCCATTAAGTGATTCTCATATGTCATGGACAGAAGACTCTTTACCAACCTGGCCACCCTCCTCTGGACATTCTCTGGCTTATCCATGTCCTTCTAAAATTATGGCACCCAGAATTCAACATTATCCTCTAGATGAAGTCTAATAGTGGCAGGGTATAGGGACACGACCACTCCCTTGTTTCTGGAAGCTATAACCCTTCTAACACAGCCCATGATCACATTAACCTTTTTGGTAAATTCTTCTATGCCTATGCATTGCTCTATCATCTATTGGAATCATCATTTCCCATCCTGGGCCCAGAGGGGATAATGGCAATGGTTCAGGGAGAGAGCAGCTGCCAGGGTCTCTGATGGTCACAGTGTCCTTCCTTCTTCCCCTTGACAGTACTCTTGGGGAGCACCACCTTGCAATGTTCAAGAGAACGAAGAAGTAACAAGGCCTGGGAGGGTGTGCAGACCGATCTGGACTCCCTTTATTTCTCCCTTTGTCCGGCAGATAGAGACTTGGTTGCCAAGCAGGGGATTGGGTGCAGAGAGCTCCTGCAGTCCAGCTGGTGCCTTCTGCCCATCAAGTAGTTCAGTGGCAGCTTAATTTGGGAGGGGGGATTGTTGGGGCATGGTGGCTTAAGGCTGCTGTGGCCCAAGATTATCTTTGATGATGAGGACCAAAGGAGGAAAAGAGGACAGCATTGTAGAGGGAAGGTGAAATAGAAGTAAGGACTGGAATACAAGAAGGGAAGAAGGCCTCAAATACCCAGGATCAGTACCCAGTACCCCTGATGGAAAGGTACTGGATATGGACAGACGCGACCAATAAGGAATTCAGAGTGTGAACTCGAAAGTTATTTATTTCCTCTTTTTAATCATTTGGAGCCACATTTCATATCATCCTTTTGTTTAACCTTTGAAGCCTACTGGCCCAACAGTAGTGACAATGGTTGGTGTAGTTCAGGGGTTTGCAGGTTGAGTGCCCTCTGGTGGCCAGTGGAAATACTGCAGCCTTTTGGGGAGGCTGCACCATACATGACCAGAGAACTAAGGTGACTCCTGGGCTGATGGTTCAAGGAGAATGTCAGTTGGTGGACAATCAGATATTGCACTGTCTTCTGGGTTAATGGAGTGATGCGTTACTTTTCTTCTTGTTGTTGCATAGGCTTAAGGAAGGCAATATATGAGATCAATCGATCAAGGAATCAAAAAACATTTAGCCAGGCAGGGTGCTAAGCTCTAGGGATACAAAAAGAGGCCAGAGACAGTCCCTGCCCTCAAGGAGCCCACAATATTGGAAGAGCTCACTACTGCAATGCCCCAAGGGTCATATGATATACATACAATATAACACAGAGCCATGAGTGGCATACAAAAATATGGCACCCAGCACTGAAGAGAATAATGTAGACATAGTCCGTGTAGGTCAGAGAACAAGAGCACTGTCATCTCCTGACATCTGGACATTCAACCAGTCGATTAACAAGCGTTTATTAAACATCTGCTGTAGTCCGGGCACTGGGCTAGGTCCTGAGGATATGGATATAAAAGTAAGATAATCCCTGCCCTCGAGGAACTTACATTCAAATAAGTTATACAACATGTTCACAGATAAATTAATAGGTGATACATTTAAAAATACGCAGTGATTAGAGGGGTTGCTAACAACCAGGGGAAGCTAAAAAGGCCTCTCAAAGGAGATAGAGCTTGAGCTGAGCCTTGAAGGGATCTGTGAGGGTCCAAAAGGGGGAGGTGAGGAAGAACAACAGCATTCCAGGCAAGAAGGACAGGGAATAAAAAATGGGCTATCACACCTCTCGATGCAGTCTATGATGATTGCTACCATTTATATACTGCTTTAAGGTTCAAAAAGTACTTTTACGAACATCTCATTTGATTCTCACAACAGCCTTGGGAGGTCATTGCTATGGTTATTTCTCTTTTATAGGTGAGATAATTGAGGCAGACAGTTAAAGGACTTCCACTAAGTCCCACAGCTAGGTAGTATTTAAAGCTGGATTTGAACTCATGTCTTCTTAACTCTGGGACCAACTTTGATACTATGCCACCCAGCTGCCTTTATTATCAAACCAGCTTATTTGGTTACTATGCTGTACTTCTGCCTGTTATTTTTTTTTCTTTCCCTCCTAATTATCTGGTCTTTTTCCTTTCTTGAGATGTCTTAGAACTTCATCTTTAATGGTTTTTCCACAATAGCCTGGATTTATTCTGCGTGTACTTAGGCCAAGCCTCTCCTTCGATTGAGTTTCTTAATGGCCATTTTGACTATCTTATGTAGCACAATAAGTATTGAGAAGGTAGAATCCAGATGTGTATAAATGGTCAGGACAGACCATTAAAGCAATACTGAGAAACCCGTGACATCTGCTTATTTGTCTTAATGTTACCTATAAATGCTGTTAGGCTGATATAGCTTAGTTAAGTTTCAGACCAAGCTTTCTCTGGAGACTCATTTTCCCTCTCTCTTCTTTTCCTTGTTCTCTGAATAATGATGCTCTTAATCTCATGATTCTTCTCTGCAATGCTTTCCTAATGAAGCTTGTACATAAAATTAAATTAAAATTAAAAAGTTTTTATACAAACAAAACAAATATGCCTAAAATTAGAAGGGAAATAGTTAACTAGGAAAAAAAATCTTTGTATCAAGTTTCTCTGACAGAGGTCTCGTTTCTACGACATTTAAGGAAATAATTCAAATCTCTAGGAATGAGAGCCATTCCTCGATCGATCAAAGCTCAATACATATGAATAGGCAGTTTTCAAAGAAAGAAATCTAAACTGTTAATAACCATATGAAAAAAAGGTTCTAAATCACTAATAATTAGAGAAATACAAATTAAAGCAACTCTGAGGTCCCATTTCACATCTATCAGATTGGCAAAGATGACAAAAAAGAAAAATGACAAATACTGGAAGAAAATAGGCAGATTAATGAACTGTTGATAGAGATGTGAATTGGTTCAGCCATTCTGGAAAGCAGTTTGGAACTACCACCCCAAAATTACTAAACTGTGTATACCCTTTGACCCAGTAATACCATTTCTAGGTCTATACTCTAAAGAGACTGAAGAAAGAGAAAAAGGATCTATTTGTACAAAAGCATTTGTTTGTAATGATGGCCCTTTTTCCCCCTCTATTTTTTACAGGAAATCTTTTCCAACCCCTCTTAATTCTAGTATATTCCTTCTGTTAATTAGTTCCTATTTATCCTGTATATAGTTTGCTTTATATGTTTGTTTGCTTGTTGTCTCCTCCATTAGATTGTAAGCTTTTTGTGGGCAAGGACTATCTTTTGCTTCTTTTATATCTCTAGTGCAGTCCCTGACACATAGTAGGCTCTTAAGAAATGCTGATTGATTGATTGTAGTAGCAAAGAATTGGAAACTGAGGGGATGCCCATCAATGGAGGGATGGTTCAATAAATTGTGGCAGATGAGTGTAATAGAATACTATTGTGCCGTAAGAAATGATGAAAGGAGAGGTTTCGGGGAAGCCTGGGCAGACTTTTAATAACCGAAGCAGAATGAGGTAACCAGAGCCAGAAGAATAAATTATATGATAGCAGCATCATAAAGATAAACAACTTTGGAAGAGTAAGGAACTCAATGTAATCACTAACCAGGATTCCTGGTGATGCATGTTCCTGCTCCCCCAGGTGATGAATTCAGGATGCAGAATGAGACATACATTTTTGGACATGGCCAGTGTGGGAATTTGCTTTGCTTGATTATGTATATTTTGTTGTAAGGGTTTTTCTTTAATTCTTCTTTTTCCTCTCTCCCCCTCATACCAGTGGTGGGCAGGTGGGCAGGAAAGGACATGAAATGCTTGTTAATTGAAAAAAAAAGTTAAATTACAAAGATAAGGCTTGTACTCCAATCTCTGAAGAATCTCAATTGCCAGTGGCTCAAAGGGCGATGGGGAAAATGTGTTTGTAAGTAGGCTGAACTCGGCTTCAAAAAATGGTGTTAAGGATAACATAAAAAAATAATGATTGGAAAAGAAGGTGGTTTGTGAGTAAGGAATAACGTAGCCAACCCGAGGTCTGGAATGGTACCCATGAAAGGTTAAAAGACCTACTAGAAGCCTTCGATCAATCGACACTTACTAAGTTTACCATGTACCATGTACTATGCTAAGTGCTAGAGATAAACTGAAAACAAACAAACTTGCCCCTGCCCTCAAGGAGCTTATATTCTAATGGGAAAGATGACATGTATAAAACAGAACATAAAAATATAGAGTAGGTGGAAGGTAATCTTGGAGACAGTATGCCTGTAAAATATGGTGTAAGTCCTCTATGGAGCAGAGGGGCTTGTCATACAGGATGACAAGCAAGCATCGAAGCCTTCCCACATTGCTGGGTCATGGAATCATGCAGCATTGTTGATTCAATCAGCTTGTAGTCTGCTAAGATCTCCAGATCTTTGTCACGTGGACTTTTACCCAATTCTATACTTTGTATCACAGAACTGAGAGCTGTAAGGGACTTGCAGAGACTATCTAATTTATCTTCCCCTTCCTGATTACACAGATGAAGAGGCAAGGATTGTCAAAGCATGAAGGGACCTTAGTGACTAGCTCAATCTCCTCATTTGACAGATTGTAGAATGAAGGCCTAGAGAGGGAAAGGAATTTGCCTAAATTTAGTGGCTGATTTGGGGATGGATCCCAGGTTTCCTGATGACTTCTTCAGGATTCTTCTCACTGTTCCTCACCTCCTCTTGAAAAATGACTGATTTTCCTTAGAATTAAACTCTGAAGCAATGGAATGGTGCTTGGACTAGAACCATAGACTTCCAAGCTTGGGAGGGAAGGGAAAGTAGGGGGAAGGGTGGAAAAGCCAAGACTCACTCATGGCTTGACTGAGATGTGTTTGGGGAAAAATAGGAGGGAAACCAGTCAGTAATAGAATTTGGTGGGAACGATTCTACAGGGCTATAGGACCTCCCAGGGAAGGCCCAGCCACCTGGGAATGTCTGAGCTATGGGCCATTGTAGGAAGGTTGACCTGAGATAACATAGATCGACAGGTTAGTCCTTGACCTTGGACCAAAGTGATCTTGGGCAAGTTCCTCCCCCATTTTGGGCCATATAATTTAAGTCTCAGAATACTGAGAGTTGGTCCCAGCCCTAGTTCATCATTACAGACAGATCCTGAATGTTCATGGCATCATAATTTTTCCAACAAACAAAAATCTATTTTCTCTTCTTCCTACTTCCCTTCTCCCTCTTTGGAAAAAGAAAAAAGAAAAACAAAATTCTTGTAACATATGTGGATGGTTAAGCAAACAAATTCCTGCACTGGCTGTGTCCTAAAAGAGAATGTATGTCTCATTTGGCACTCTGAGCCCACCACCTCTCTGTCAGGATGTCTGTCTTAATGTCTGTCTTAATACAGCCTAGAGAAATGGAAATAATCAAGGGAGCCCTCCTGGCAAACTTCTTGCCTAAGGGCTGTGGGTGCTAACCTCATGGAGTATCAGGAGTCTTAAGTATGCACTCCTGATACTTCTGGTAACACATGTGCCCTGACCTTATGCCCTGAGTGTAGGGCATTTATGGTTAGCCGGGGGGGCATGGTGGGAATATTCCAAAGAGGATGAGAAACCATCCACTCAGTGAGCTTAAAAGGAAAAACGATTCTCCCTCTCTCTCCCTTCCTTCCTCCCTCCCTTCCTTCCTTCTTTCCATCCTTCCTTTTTCTCTTCTTTCTTTCTTCCTTCCTTCTTTCCTTTCTTCCATCTTCTCCTCTTTCTTTCTTCCTTTCTTTTTCTTTCTTTCCTTTCTTTCTTTTTTCCTTCCTTCCTTCCTTTTTTCTTCCTTCTTTCCTTTCTTTCTCCTCTCTCCAATCTCCCTTCACCCCCGTCTTGCTCCCTCCCCTCTCTCTTTTTCTCTTTCCCTCCTCTCCTTTTGCTCTTTCTCTCTCATCCCTTAGGCCTCAGGCGGCCTCTTCCTTGGATTTCCGGTTTGGAGAGGGAGGGTATCCTTTTCCCCTCTCCCCAGCAGTAACATGTGCTTGCCTAGATGAATCTGAGACTGTACTGCAAGTTAATGACTGCCTCTTCTTCTTTATGAACAGCTCATAAAACTGAGCACAGATCAGATAGTGATTGTGAGATGGATATTTCTAGCCTTGGCAGCTGCCTCATGAACTTGAGAGTTCTGCAGCTCCTGGGTCCAGGTGCCTGTTGGTGAGTCCTAGATGCTGCCTGCTGCTACCCCTTTCTCAGGGACGTCCACTGCCAGGAGGATGAGCTCGTACAAACAGAAGATATGGACCTGAATGAATTACTTGGACAGTGCTTTGTTGGGTGAAATCTGCATGGGCAGTCTAAAAAGACTAATGGAAGCAATGGGCTTTTGTCTTTTGTCTTCTGTATCTCCTGATGGGTTCCTGTGAGTCCTTTGTGATGGGTTACTATAGGAAAAACTGGGTTAAGAGACCAATAAGATGGCAGACTAGACATTTTAAACAGTCCTCACACTTCTCAAACCTCTCCGAAATAGGAATTATGTGCAAGAGATAAAGCAGTTTCAGCTGTCTCCATGGTCTGGGATACCAAGAATGCAAATGAGGTAATAATTCAACGAACTAACAGCAAAGAAGGCTGTTTGATAGTCCCTAACAAGCTCACTCAGCATCCCTCCCCCACTGCCCACCACACAACACTTGGGCAGGGCTGCCAACCCACTCAAATCTACCCACTCTGCTCCCAGTGCCCTAGAAATCCAAATGGCAGAAGCCGGGGAACCTATAAATTGCTGGGCATAGGAGGGGGTGGAAATGACTTTGAGATCCAACTGCCAGGGAAATCACCATCAGAGGAAGGGGGAAGGAGGAGGGGAATCAGCGCGTATATAGCTTATCTGGGCCAGTTATTGTGTTAAGCACTTTTTACAAATATCTCATTTGATCTCACAACAACCCTGTTGGGGTAGGTACTGTTATTATCCCCATTTTACAGTTGAGGAAACTGAGGCAAATAGAGGTTAAGTGAGTTGCCCAGGTTCACACAGCTGGTGAGAATTAGAGGCTGAATTTGAACTTAAGTACTTCCTGACTCTGGCAGTACTCTGTCCCTTGACCCAACCAGTCAGAAAGAGAACAATAGGGTAAAATAAGGAAAAAAAAACCTGAAATTATAAATGATCTCAGAAAGAAGAAAACTCAGTTAAGGACCTTGAACGTAAGCAGCTAAATCAACAGGGAGGAGATTAACAATAGAAGGAATCATGGTTTTCAGACCCTGGAAAAACCTGCCCCCTCCCCCCTGTTCTATACTCATCAACCCTGCATTCTTGAGAACAGAGGGTGAGGCGGTGTGAAGGGGAGAATCAGACTTAATTAGGGGTGATTTGAAGCATTTTTTTTCACATGGCTCTAGGTAGTTTGGGTTTTTTCCACTGGGAATTGTCTGTTCATATCCTTATACTACTTATCAGTTGGAGAATGGCTCTTATTCTTAGCAATGGATCATTTGCTTATACTTCTTGGAACTCATGTGCTCTTCAGTCCAATGACACTGTCACCCTGGCTGGTCCTTAAATAGGAAGCTCCCTCTCCTAACTCCGAGGCATTTTCCCTGGCTGTCTCCCATGCCTGGAATGCTCTCCCTCTAAATCTTCCCCTTCTGGTTTCCCTGGCTTCCTTCAAATCCCAGCTAAAATCTCGCCCTCTACAAAAAGCCTTTTCTGATTCCTCCTTAATGCTAATGCCTTCCCTCTGTTGATTATTTCCTATTTACCTTAGCTATAGCTTATTTATACATAGTTGTTTGTATGTTCTCTACCTTGTGAGACTGTAGGCTTCTACAGGACTTTTGCCTTTTTTTTTTTGGTATCTTCAGTATTTAGAACATCACTTGGCACATAGTAGGCACTTAATAAATGTTTGTTGCTGATATTGTTTGTCTTTCATTCTCGAAGTTGATCACGAGAGTGATGTCTTAACTTGTGTGTAAATGTGTATTGACTGACTGACATCCGTGAATTAAAATCTCAAGGAAAATGAATCAACGCTTGATAAGCAGACCAGAGAGAGTATGGAACAACAACACACTATTCCCGAGTGGCTGAAAGGAGAAATAAGAACCATGAAAACAAAGTGTATGGTCCGCCCAGTAGAAATAATTGGCAGAAGAGAAAAAACTTGACTCCAGCATGGCAAGTCTTCATCAAAGAAACAAAAGAGAGAATAACTGACTGGGAATGCAAATAATGAATTTAAGGACAATCTGGAAGAAGAGAAGCAAAAAGTAGTAACATTCAAAGAAAGCATGATCTCCATGCAAGCAAAACACCAACCTCAAAGACAGGATGCATAGAGACAACCGTGCTAAGTGCTGGGATCTTAAAGAGAATAGGTCTCCCAAGGATGGGTTACTGTTTCACTTTTTAAGTATTTATTAATACATGCCTCTTCACCTTTCGCTTTAAATATTTCTTTGGTTGTGGAGGTGGTAAATAGCTGGAACTATTTTGTTCATGGAATACCTTTCAAGAAGAGACCTTTTAGTGGAACCTTTTGGTGGAACCCCAAGAATGAGCCAGGCAAGTTTTAAGGGGTTTTCCCCAGAGTTCTACTCTGGTATGGGGAAAATGAGCCAGAGAAAGAAAGAAGAGCCCGATGCCCTTGCTTTGAGATCAGCCTCCTTCAGGACACAAACCTGATTCAGAGCTGGGGTCCCTTTCTATGACAAGGGCATTCCTCAAGGCTAAAGGGGGATAGTAGGATAGTAGGTTAGCATTAATTTTTTTATTTTAATTTTTTTTAGCTGCCATGATGCCATTGACTCAAATTGAACTTGTACACTAATAACTGCAGATCTTTTTCTAGTGAACTATTATCTAGCTACGTTTCCCCATCCTGTATTTGTGAAGTTGATTTTTTTGGAAGGAAGAATGGAAGAATACTATTAAGTGCCTGCTATGTGCCAGGCACTGTACTAAGCGCTTTACATTTATTATCTCATTTGATCACAATAACCCTGGGGGGGGTAGGTGCCATTACTCCCATTTTACAAATGGGGAAACTGAGGCAGAGATGAAGTGACTTGTCCAGGGCCACATAGCTAAGTAAGAGTCTCAGACTGGATTTGAACTCAGGTCTTCCTGACTCTAGGCCCACTGCACCACACATTTCTCCTTATTAAGTTTCGGCTTACTGGGTTCAGCCTATCCTACTAAACTGTTGAGTTTCTTTTGGATGTAGGCAGGGGCAAGGGCTGTAACCTGTAAAAAAAGTGTTGCTCCCTATACTGGGCATAGGTCTCCTTGTAAGAACCCCCTTCCCCTAAGGCTTATATATTCATGGAATAAGGCTCCTCCATCTCCATGGAGGAGTTGTGGGCTGAGCGCTCTGTGCACATATGTAAAGTACACGTATGAGCACCGTGCATGCTTTAGCATGTACTGGAGAAACAGCTGTGTGTGCATATGTACGTGGGCATGGCCGTGTAGCTGGAACTCTTCTGGGGTTGGTAGATGGGGGTCTCCACACCCTTTGCCTCCTGCTGGAGGGGATGTGGGAGGTCAACTTAAACCTTTCTCTGACACTGATTGGGAAAGTTGAGCCCCTCAAAGTCAAGGAGGCTGAGAAAAGGCTCTATCCACCTGACCAGTGTTGGGAATAGAAGACCCCAGGGTCTCTACCCCCAGTATCTTTGAAGTCCCAGAGCTAGGATGGGGAAAGGTAAGGAAATTTCTCCAGACACAGAACCTGGTGTTCGTTAAGTCTTTATTTTTCACCGAACCCTGTACTGTATAGTATTTTACAATCAGTGCTGGACTCTGCCTTCTAGCCCCCCTGTCCCCTCACCCACCCAGACCCATACCACCCCAGGAGTAGTGCTCCAAGTCCCGACTCCACCCTCCCCCTTCCTCCCCTCCCCACCATTTCTTATTTACAGTTATCCCTTTGATAAAGTCCACTGTGTCCCCTCCCACCCCATCAGGGGGTTTGGTATCACCCCTTTCCCTCATGCCTCTACAGGCCCTAGGGGGTAGGGAGGCCAGTGGTTGAAGCAAATTTCCCTCCCCAGCCCTCCTTTGTCCCTTGCCCCATCATCTCCTGGTCCCCTGGGCAACAGGTCTGCCCACAGCATGAATGCCTGGCTCTGAGCCCTGAGCACCAAGAGACAGAGTCTCCCTGGGCCAGACAGAACAAGCCAGTGGATAGTGACGGCTGGGATCCGGGCCACCAGGGTAGGTTCTTAGTCCTTAAACCGGCGGCCAGCTGGGATCTTCTTGTAGTAACTCTCAGCCTCAGCTTCTCCGTGCCCATCTCTTTCAGACAGGGCTAGGCTGCCAGGTTTGCGCCGAAGAGTAGATTCCCTGCTGGCGGGTCCCAGCACCCCTTCGCCTGGGGTTGGCATCCCCTCGCCTGTGGCTAGGTTGACGGTGGCCACGCCGGTGAAACGTGGTGGTTCATCCTGGTCCATGTCACTGATGGAAGATCCGGGGGAAACACCAGGAGCCTTGCTGGCTCGGAAGCTGCCCCCAGCCCGGTAATCGCGGCCTGCCAGCTCCCCCAGCTCATAGGTGTCGCTCCCAAGCTCAGCACCTTTGGCCCCGGTAGCTGCCTTCCACTCCCAGGGCCCATTGCCAGATGAGAGGTGCACGACGGGGTGGTGGGGGGCATGTGCATCAATGGTGACTATGCTGCCGCTGTCACGCTCGGAGGGCGAGCGGTATTGGGAGGAGTCAGAGCTGGCACTCGAGGATGAAGCTGTTTCGGCTGTCTTGGGACCCGGCGGACCCCCAGGCCCCATGCCTGGTGCCTTGGACATAGCAATGACCTGCAGGAGCCGAGGTGGGTTGGCCACACGTGGTGGGGCTGTGACAGAGGCCCCTCCTTTCTCGGCCATCATGAGCCACTTGGCCCTCACAGCTGAACTGCTCTTGGGGGAGAGGCTGGCGCTTGCTGGGCTACTGGCCGTGGCCTGACTCTCCTCAGGGATATGCACTAATGGGGGGGCACCAGCCCGCGGCGGTAGTAGTACCCGGGGCCCTAGCCCTGCCCTCTCAGCCCCAGCCCGGGCCTGCACAGTCGGGTACAAGGAAGGTGGGATGGGGCCTCCATCTTCTTCCTCTTCCTCTTCTTCTTCTTCCTCCTCCTCCTCTTCCTCTTCTTCCTCAGCCATGGGCTCTGCAGCCCCTCGGAGATGGCCTGGTCCAACCTCCTCAGCAAGAGTCAGGGCCCGGGCCCCCTCCAGCGACTTTTGTTTCCATTCAGTGATGAGCTGCTTGGAGCGGGAGGCATCCAGGGGCACGTGGATGGTCATGTGGCGCCGGGCAGGATCATCCAGGGACGGGGTGTTGACCCGGGGCAGGGTGTTGCTGAAGGTGACCATGTTCTCTTTGCCCATGGGGCTCCGAGGGGCCAGGAGGTCTACGTCGACACTGGCTCGCTTGAGACTGCCCAGTGACGTCTTCTCTCGTGGCACAGGCCGAGGCATGCCCTCTAGTCGGGTCTGCGGTGTCAGCTCATCTGTGCTGACTGACTTGTTCTGGTGGTAGACTGAGTCATGGCCTCTCTGGGTCAGGGCCCGTAGGGCATCCTTGGCTGGTGGTGGGGCTGGGGGCTTCTCCAGTGGGGCCCGGAAGTTACCCACTGCATGGCAGGCCTGTGGAATATAGGGCAAGTGCCAAATTTGGGGGGCGCTCCCTGAGGTCAGGAACTATGTCCCTACCTCAGATCAGCAGTTCCCCGAGGGCAGGCTTGTGTCTTCTCCTCAGGTGAGGAAGCTCCCTAAAGATAAGGACTGTTTTCTCCTCAGAGAGGGGGTTCCCTGAGGGCTGGCTTGTGCCTTCCTCTCAGACAAGTAGGGGGGGGGCTCTCTGAAGGCAGAGTTGCATCTCTAAAGGATCTATGAGAGCAGGACCACGTCTCCTCCTTCTTCTTCCCACCCCTTCCCCCCAGACTCACCAGATAGGCAGCGATGCCGGCGCCAATGAGGAAGCCACTGTAGACATCACTGGGGTGGCTTCGGTGCTGTGTGATCTGGGTAAGTCCACAGACCCCCGCAGCAATAGCAAAGGCAAAGACCAGGATAGGTTTGAGCAGCTTGGTGCTATCTGAGATGATGGAGTTAAAGTACATCTGTGTGGAGAGATGCTTGTCAGAACTGGCCCTCCAGAAGCCTTGGGGGCAATAGGCTCATGAGCCGTGGGGAGACTCCACCTGGACCCTCATTCCCAGATGTGTATACCTGTACACCTACATGCAGGGGTCAGAAGGCTGGGAGGATGGGGTGGAGGTTGGGCAGAAGCCCTGTGCATTCAGGGGTAAATGGCTGGTAGGTCCCTTTGGAAGGGGGGCAGGTCAGGGGCTACAGAGGGGCACATGGGTGCTGGGGGAGAATATGAGGCTTCATGCGGATGGGAATCGAGGCTGACATCCCAGATACCAGGAGACTCACTCACCGACACATAGACAGCTGCGAAAGCCGAAAGGGTGGCATGCTGGGATGGGAAGGTCTTCCTGCCAAGTGAGTCAGTACCCACATCAGGCTCCCACACTCCCCCTTCCCCAATCCCTATATTTGTAACCTGAAGAGATTGACCCACGTGGTCTTGGAGGCTCCTTCCAGTTTGAAATCTAAGATCCTATGATTTGCAGAGTCTTGGGGGGCGAGTCAAGAGCCCTGAGTTCTAGTCCTGGCTCTGCCCCTGACTCCCTGTGAGCTCAGTGAAGCACCTTGGCCTTTCCAAGCCTCAGTTTCTTCATTTGTAAAATGGAGGGACTGGGCTTGCTCCTCTCTATGGACCTTCCCAGCTTTGGCCGTTTTAGCTTGTGATAGGAACATAGATTTAGAGCTGGAAAGACCCTTCCGAAACAAAATATCTGAGCTAGAAGATACTTAGAGGTCCATCTGGTCAGATCTCCTGAATTTACAGGAAAGTGAGGCCTAGGGTGGTAAAGTGATTTGTCCAAGGTCACCCAGGTAGCTTAGTGGCAGAAACAGGATCTGAATCCAGGCTCTCTGAGTGCAAATTTAGAAAATCCCACCGTTCCCCCCTACCAACTCCCACCTTCCCTGTTGTACTACATTATCTTAAAGGTTCTTTGAAACCACACCTTAAGGTGGAAAGGTGGAAAGAACACTGAGTTTGGAGTCAGAAGACCTGGATTCCAATTCTGACACTGGTACTTAGTACCTGTGTGACCCGAGGAACGCCACTTCACTTTTTTTGGGTCTTAGCGTCTTCATCTATGAAATGAATGGATTTGACTAGATAGTCTCCGAGGTCCGCTTTCAGCTCTGACATTCTATTTTCAAAGGCCCCTTCCTGCTCTAAACCCCATAATTCAGTAGGACCGTCTCTTTAGGGATTGGCTCAGAGCCGCACAACTGAAAAGTGTCAGATCTTCTTGGCTCCCAGAACAGCACTCTATTCCCTTCACCAAGCTCCCTCTTAAAGCCTGGGATTTCAAAATAAATATACACAGGGTAGGTTGGGTTTATACCCTTTGCCAGGGGGTAAGGTCTAACCGAATGAGATTTAAAGTCAAGCAGTACAAGCTCCCTGCTCTTGGGGCACAGATGGCCCCTGGCTCTCAGGCCCCACCCCCCAGGACAGCAGCTCACCTGGCAGAGAGGATGGCATGGGCATCCTGGCCAGAACAGATGTCTTGGGTGATGTAAGGGTTGGCATCACAGGAGATGCCTAGCAAGGTATAATTGGGCTTGCAGACCGTCAAGAAGAAGGGGGCGTGGTAGCCTGTGGCCAATTGGATGATGTCAGTGACGAGAGCTGTGGCACACAGGCCAAATACATGGACGCCTGTGGAAAGAACGGGGGAGGGTCACATTATCCCAAGAAGCTGCCCCTATGCCCCTTCAGACCCAGGAGGAAGGAGACAAATGGGAAAAGGGAGAATAGTCACAGGAATGTGGGTATGGCTTAACCAAGGGTGATTGAAAGTCTAGAGGTGACACAGTATGTGCTAGGGTGCCTCTCTCAGAGGTGATAGGGAGGGAAGGAGGGAATAAGCATTTATTAAACGCCTATTGGCACTGTGCTGAGCTCTTTACAAAAATTGTCTCTTCTGATCCCTGAAACAACCTTGGGAGGCAGCTGTGGGAAGAGGCAGCTATAGGGGACTTTGGGAAGAGGACTGGTTGCTGTGGAATTTGGAGGATAATCTCAAGGTACAGGATGTGGGGGCGGGCAGTGACCTTGGCTCATCTGGCAGGGGACAAGGGCTACTCTGGCTTTCCCCCACTGGGGGCTCCCCTGCCTGCATCCTCACCTACAAAGCGGACAGTCCGGCGAAGGAAAGAGTTGAAGTTGCAGCCCCCAGCATTGATGCTACCCTCTGCGCTGGTGCGGCCCTTCAGCTTGGACTGGAGACAGTACACGATGCCTTCCCCGACCATGATCTGAATCAGGGAGGAGGTTAGGGGCAAGCCTCAGATGGCAGGCTCTTCCCAAGCCCTTCCCAGCTCCTTCCACTGGGTCCCACTAGGTGTGAGGGAAGGGAATGTGATCCCCAGTACATCTCTTCCTCTCTAGGCTAATACCCTCACATTTTCCCAGAGCACTGTCTGGATCTTTCCTGGTTTGTGAACATATTGAGCCTTGTACCTCTTCCCCTCTCATCATTCCCCCTCCCATTGGGAGTCAGGGTTTACAATTTTTTTTTCTATTTTTTATTTTTCTATTCCAATCACTTAAAACAATGCCCTGCATCTAGCAGGCATTTAACAGCCTTTGGTCAAGTTATGCTGTTGAATCTCTAAAAAGGAAGATTGGACTCAATGATTCATAAGGTTTTTTTGTTTTTTTTCCCAGCTCTGACACTCTGACACTCAGCTTTGAAGTTCTATGGCCTCAGGTATTCCGTAGCCCTGACATTCTCTGTTCTAGGGCCCTTCCCAGATTTGAATTCCATGTGTGGTGTTCTCAGGTCCCTTCAGGCTCTGTTTTTTCTATGTGCTAAGACCTTTTCAGGCCTTATGTGTTCAGAAGTTCCTTCCAGTTCTGACATTCTGCATTCTAAGGGCTCTCCCATCTTTGACACTCTGCATGCCATGGCCCCTCTCAGTTTTAATATTCAGTGTATTATATTTTAAGGTCCCTTCCAGCTCTGCCATTCTATGTCCTAAAGTCTATTGAAGCTTTGATACTTTATGTTCTATGTTATAAGATTCTGTCTAGCTCTGACACCCTACCAGGGGTGGGGAACTGGCAGCCTCCAGGCCACATGTGGCCCTCTAGGTCCTCTGGCGTGGCCTTTTTTTTACCAAGTCCAACAAAAGGCCACACCCGAGGACCTAGAAGGCCACATGTGACCTGGAGTCTGCTGGTTCCCCACCCCTGCATACTGTAAGGTTTCTCCAGGTCTGATATTCTTTCCTCCAAGCTAACCACCAAGCGCTCTAGGTACACTCACATATTGCCTTCGTAGATATGTGGTTCTTCCCTCTCTAGAAGGACCAGTGGGCAGAAGGGTTGGGTATTCTAGAGAGGTTGTATGTGTAGCGCGTTGTCACATATTAGAGTCAAGGGACATATTGGTGCTAGAACTGTACTCTCTCATGCTCAAATCCAGCTGTGCTCCAATCTCCATCCTGCCAGACTCTGATCCTCCCAAACCCATCCCACTAAGGAGGTCCTGAAGACTCACAGAAGCAGCTGGGGCAGCAAAGGCCAGGCTTAGGAGCATGAGCAGTGGGATGAGTTCCTCACTGGTCTCCACATAGGGCATGGACAAGGTCCGGTCGTAACACTGGAAGCCCACCTTGGCTGGCTTGAAGAGGTCGGTCAGCTCCAGGAAGTAAAGGGTCACAATGGAGGAGGCAACGATGGGGAGCTGGTAGATTGAGAAAGAAAGTGCTTGGTGTGGGGAAGCTCTAGATCCAGGTTCTACCTCTCAAATCCATTCTGGCCCCTCCAGTCTCTATCAACATTCCAAACCCCTTCCCCCTGACTTCACGTTCCTTCAAGCCTCTTTCCTGGGAAACACCATAGACATGATCTGTTCCATATGAAGAACTCTACCTATTCGTACATCTCATTAGATCTTATTTGATCCACACACAAACCCTGGGAGGTAGGTGCTATTTTTATCCTCATTTTACAGATAAGGAAACTGAGGCACAGGTTAAATGACTTGCCTAAGATCATACAATTATTAAGTGTCTGAATCTGGATTTGAATCCGGGTCTTTCCGACTCTAGGTCTAGCAATCTATCTACTGGGCCACTTTCAATGATATAATATTTGTAAAGTGCTTTGCAAATCTTAAAGCACTATATAAATGCTAGCTATGTTGTTATTATTATTAATAATGCATGTGCCTGTAAGGCCCTATGCATCCTCCAGTCTGTACTCCCTCTCCCTCTCTGATCTTCCCAACACATGTCCTTTTATTCTATTCAAGCCGGTTTTCTCTGGGTCTCTTTTGCACTGTGGGCTCGCTCACTGGTGTTTCTTTACCTCCCCTGGCCAAATCTGAACTCAGACAAGGGAGAAATCCTGGTGGTCAGGGCAGACTTCCAGAAGAAGATGGAACTGGAGCTGGCCTCATGAATCACTGGTTCACACAGGGCAGGGGTGCTTGCTAAGGAGGCAGCACTGGACCTTTCCATTTTCTCCAATTGCATTAAGGATTAATTTTCACAATAAAGACCAGTAAAGTGTCAACATGTCCTTAAAGCCTGGCCTCAGACCCCCTCTTTATGGCCCCCCACCTAGCCTATCCCTGTGGGGCCCATAGCTGGGGTCACTGACATCCCCCAAACCTCAGACTCAACCCTGCCAAGCCCTAGGCAACAGGGGTGCAAGGACCTGGGTGCTATACACACACACACACACACATACACACACACACACACACACACAGTGAAAGACTGGATTTTTCAATTCTGGTCCTTATATGACTCTGACCATGTCATTTAGAATCTAAGTTTCAATTTCCTCACCTGTAAAAGTAGGAGGGGGAGGGGTTGCACTCGGTGACCTCTGAGGTCCCTCCCAGGTCTAAAGCCTGAGACCCCTTTACTCCATGATCTTATTGGATCCAGCTGCTGATTCTCTCTCCCCACTCCTCCCCCCTCATTCTGGCAACCGACTAGGGTACCTGTCTTGCCTCCCAGGACCTGTTTGCCTGGCCCCGTCCTTCTGAGGATGAGGCCCTGCTCCTCTTGCTCACAAGCATCCTATTTCTGGGGAACTGAAGGCCAAATCTTGTGGTGAGTGCCTGGCCACCCTGTTGATGTCTGGCTGCCTGCTGGCTGGCCTGCCTGATATCACCACTTGTCTGGCTTCCAGGGTCACTACCAGCTAGCTAAGTGCTCTGACAGATTTTCTTTCCACCTGCTGGAAAATCAGATCTTAGAAGCCTTAGAAGTGGTGGAGTAGAAAAGACCTCTGAACTAGGGACTCAGGACACCTGGGTTCTAGTTCCAGCTCTGCCTCTGACTTGCATGGGGAAGTCCCTTTCTGTTTGTGGACCTTGGTTTCCTTCTCTGTAAGGGGGTTGAACTCTTTAAGTTCTGACATTTTTGGTCCATGTTCTAAGTCCTTCCCACCTCTTCTATCCTGTGTTCTAAGGGCCTTCCCAGCTCTGAGATTCTGTGTTCTAAGGTCCCTCCCACCTCTTCCATTCTGTGTTCTAAAGTCCCTCCCACCTCTGACAATCCATATTCTAAAGGCCCTTCCAGCTCTGACATTCTGTGTTCTAAGGTCCTTCTGAGCTCTGAAGCCCCTTCTGTCTTTGCCATTCCATATTTTATGCTGCAAGGCCCCCTTCTAATTGCTCTTTTCGAGGAGGAATGGCTGCCTGGGTGGGGTTGCAGTCACCCCTGACTGAGTCTGTCTATCGGTCCCCATGTCCCATCACCTCCACAAAGTAGAAACACGGCAGGAGTGTCATGCTGTCCTTTGGACCCTTGGCCTTCTCCTTGGTTGAAAGCATGATGTTCTGGGGGCTAGGGACAGGTCAGTCAGATCAAGGCCCCAGGGCTGCACAGGAAAGAAAAGGGTGAACGTGTGGCCTCCTCTAGGGGACCCAGGATATGTATGCATGCATGTATGTATGTATGTATGTATGTATGTGTGTGGGGGGCGGCTGAGGGGGGCTGGTACTGAAGGGATGGTGATGGCAGGCAGGGCAGGGCCTGCTTCTCTGGCCCCATCCCATCTCCTGTCTAGGGGTGCCCAGTTTTTTGGGGAGGCATCTCAGAATTGGGAAGGTTTATTCACGCCTCCTCCAACCTGGCCCAGTTCTTGGGGGGATGGTAAGGAAGATAGGAGAGGTCCTGGAGCAGGGGACTAGCAGGGGAGAGGGGGAGATTAGGTATGCGGGGGGGGGGGGTACCAGGGAGGTGAGAAGCCCCATGACATCCCCAAGGAGGGGGCTCTGAGGGAAGAGAGCGGGGGCAGGGGGAGGGATTGGAATGGGGGGGCGTAGCGTCCTATCCCGCCGATCTGCTTGCTCGCGTCTCCCCACTTACCTCGGGGGCTCCGCAGGGACCAGCGGGGCCCTCCCAGTCTAGAGGCGGCGGCGGTGGTGGCAGCCTGGAGCTGGAGCCTGAGCTGGAGCTGGAGCTGGAGCCCGAGCTGGAGCTGGAGCCGGAGCCCGAGCCCGAGCCCGAGCCGGAGCGCAGACAAAGCGCCCCTCCCCGGCGCGGCCCCTCGGTCCCCGCGCCCCGCGCAGCCCCGCGCAGCCGCTGCGCATCCCAGCCCCGGCGCGCCGCGGGCCTCCGGGACGGGCCCGAGAGACAGGGGCAGAGGCAGAGGCAGAGGCAAAGGCAGAGGCAGGGACAGGCGCGGCGGGGCCGGTGGCGGAGGCTGCGGGAGCCCGGAGGAGGGGCTGCAAGCGGCGGAGGCGGCTGCGGCGCGGTCGGGGCGGGGCCAGGCTGTGAGCGCCAGGATGCTGCGGGGCGCGGGGGCCGGGGGGCTCCCTCGGGGGGTGTGGCCGATCCGTCCCGAGCCCGGCGCCGTCCCAGCTCCCGGGGACCGCGTCCCTGTCTCCGGACGGGGCTGCCCCTAGCTCTGGGCCCCCTGCGCGGGGCTCCCCCTGCTCCTCTCTGGCGGGGTCTTCTGGCCCCCGTAGCTCCCAGGGGCTCGTTTCTTT
The DNA here is from genome assembly GCF_011100635.1 of Trichosurus vulpecula. Lineage (NCBI taxonomy): Eukaryota > Metazoa > Chordata > Mammalia > Diprotodontia > Phalangeridae > Trichosurus > Trichosurus vulpecula. The sequence continues at coordinate 53,095,132 of NC_050573.1, read as the reverse complement.
CCATGTCTCCTCTCTCTGGGCATAGCGCCTTAGCTTTCTGACCGTGCTCCCAGGATCTCCCCACCCGGTGTCACCGTATCTCCCCTGTCTCTCCCTGTCTCCCCTCTACTTTCTGTGTCTCCCAGTCTCTTCTGGCTCGGTCTCTCTTCATATGTGTTTCCTTAGGATCATACGTTCACAGATCTAGGTGCCTTGGAGGCCAACAAGTCCAACCCCCTCATTCCATAGATAAGGGAACCGAGAACTAGAGACGGGATCTGATTTACCCGGGGTCACACCGAATAAATGTGGCAGGGTCAGGGTTTGAGCTAATGTCCCCAGACCCTCTACTAGACCCCCTCTCCGGATCTCCTTGGATCATTCCATGCGGTGTCTATGGCTAGCTCTGTCTCTTTACGTGGGGTACAAAGGGCAGTAAATTGCCCTCATCCGAGGACCCCGGGGTTGAAATCCCCGCTCTGTCACTTAGTAACGTGGGGAGGTACTCCCACTATTCTGGGGGCGTTTGTCCCCCGTTTTCTCTTCTGTAAAATGGACTAGAATAGACCCCTCTTAAGTGAATGATTCTACGTATGGCATCTCCTATCCCGTATCTGTGTCTCCTCTCTTTCTTCGGATATTTCCCCTCCTGGTCTCAATGGCTGGCTCCGTATCTCTCCCCATCTGTTCACAACTCTGTGTTGTGTAAAAGGGAATCTCCCTGCCTGCACTCTGGCTGGCTGGGTTTCTCTCCTGCTTCTTTCCCTCTGTCTTTTCTCATGCCTCACCATCTCTCAGTGTCTCCTGGGGGATCTCCTTGCTCCTCTCTGGCTGCCTCCTGGCCCTGCCAACTCCTCTTCCAGTTTCCATGGTGAGCTCCCAGGGGCTGAGAGACAAAGGAGATAAGTGATGGCTGGGTCTGTATGGAGTGTGTGTGTGTGGTTGAAGCCCCCCCCCCCCCCACCCAGGAACCTAGGGTGGCAGGCATCCAGGGTATAATTCGGCACAGTACAGCTTAGTAGTGGGGATCTACACCCTACCTGGTGATTCATCAGGGAGTTATTCTCATTAGGGGAAGACTTATACAAGCTGATGCAAAGTGAAGTGAGCAGAACCAGGAAAACAATATATACAATGATTACAGTAATGTAAATAGCAAAAACGACATGAAAACAATTAGAATGGAATGCTCTGAGATACATGATCAAACTTGGCACCAAAGAAGAGACAGAATGTCCCTCTTTCCTTTCTATGGGGACTAGGGTATAGGACACTGCATCTGCTGTTGATGTATTGTTAGTTTTGTAGTTTCCCCCTCTCTTTCGTTTTTATTATTTGTTAAAAGCAATGACTTTCTGAGTATGGGTTATATAGATTTGGAAATGAAATTATATATTGGGAAATGAAGGTTATATAAAAAGAAAAAATATTAAAAATTTAAAAGCCATTCTGATAGATGGAGGCTCCCCATTTTCCTCTTCCCTTGCTCTGTACTCACTGGGGATATAGGGAAGGGGTAGCTACACCCAACCCTCACCAATCTTTCCTTCCTCCTTCCCTCCCCTTCCTTCCTTCCTTCCTTCCTTCCTTCCTTCCTTCCTTCCTTCCTTCCTTCCATCCTTCTTCCTTCCTTCTTTCCCCCATCTCCTTTGACTCCAGAAGTGCCAGGCTTCCAGGTTCAACCCATTTGGCCAAGGAATATGCTCTCTTTTGCCTATGGGCCTGAGCTATTCTTCCCTTCCTCCCCCTTTAGAAACTGTGGGGCTGCTCACTGATGCAGGGGAACCTTGCCTGGCATACCAGCATCCACCTATCACCTAGCAACTGGAAAAGAGGCGGGGACTCTGCTGCAGCTGTTGTTAGTGGTGGCTTGCTCATCATGTCAGGAAGTGAACCCTCAGTCCTCCCTCCTCCCACCCCAGGATTCCAATCCTTCCCCATGGGGAGGACCTGATCTTGCTGCTTGGGAAGCTGCAGGACAATAAACCATTTATTGTGGCTTCTGTCCATCTCCTTTTTGGATCCCCACAGCAGCTCTGGGACAGAAGAATCTTAAAGCTAGAGCTGGAAGGGACCTGAGAGGCCACCTAGTCCAACCTCCTTCATTTTCAGATGGGAAACTGAGGCACAGAGAATGAAGTCCTTTGTCCAAAGTCACACAGCTAATTAGAAGCTGAGGGAGAATTTGAACCCAACTCTTCCTGACTCCAAGCCCGGCTCTTTATCCACTACACCAGGCTGCCTCTCAAGGTACCATAGGACCAGGGGAGGAACATTAACTTGCTCTTCGAGGTCATCTCATTCAGTTGTCTCGTTTTACAGATGTGGAACTCAAGCCCAGAGTGGTTCACTGATTTGTTCAAGTCACTGCACAGGTACTAAGGAGAGCCAGGACTCACCCCCCAAGTCTTCTAATTCCAAACCTCTATTGCTTTCAACAGTGTTCCACTCTGCCTTGGGAAAAAGACTTACCCAATGGCACACAGAGCTCAGTGTCATAGCTTGAATGAGAATCCGGTTCTACTGCTTCCCAGCTGAAGTATCAGATTTTAGAGAATTACCTAATTGTGTTCAATTCAACAAGCTTTCATTAAAAATGCCTACTCTAATAAGGTGGAAAAGGGTCTTTGAGGCCATCAAATCCAACCCCCTCATTTTTAAAGATGGGGAAACTGGGCCTTGGAGCTGGCAAAAGATTTGCCCAAGGACACACAATGTGTTAACTGTAGATCTGGGATTACACCCAAGATTTCAACTGCCTTGCACTGAGCTACCAGTCTGTGATTCATTAGGGAGCTAGAAGTTCATGTATAGTATATAAGCAAACACTGAATGGTGTGGTGAGAGCGCAGTTAGTGCTGTGTGAGACATTTCTAGGATTACTGCATGTTGGTCCCCTTCAGGAACTCAGCTTCTAGCCAAACTGGGGTCCTGGCTGTTCCCTGAACTTGGCACTCCATCTCCTGCTTTTGTCTTTTTTGCACTTGATGTGCCCTATGTCTGGAATGCTTTCCCACTGTGCCTCTGCTTCTCAGAAATTCTAGCTTCCCTCAAGGCTCTGCTCATCCCCTTAGTTGTTAGTGATTTCTCCCTCCTGAACTTGCCCTACATGATTCCTCTTAGTGGAATGTAAGCTCTTTGAGGGCAGGAATTCCTTTTTCTTTTCCTCCTTTCCTTTCCTCTCCTCTCCCTCCTTCTCTCCCTCCCTCCCTCCTTCTCTCTCTCTCTCCCCTTTCTCTCCTCTCTTTTCCTCCCTTCCTCTCCCCTCCCCTCTCCTCTCCTTTTCTCTATCCCTGGCTCCCAGCATAGGGCCTTACACTTAATATACGCATATTGGATTGGATTGGATTAGATTCTTTTAGTCAGGGAAGGTTTTTGGAGGAGGGGTGCCTTGCTGCAGGGAAAAGAACTTTGGTTTGCAAATAAGATTCTAGTTTCAATTTTGCCCCTAACTCACTGGGGGGGTCAGTCCTTTCCTCTCTATGAGCCTCAGTTTCCCCATCTGTAAAATCAGGGGTTTGCATTCAGTTTTCTTTAAGGTCTCTCTTACTCAGCTGTGACAGGCTCTATGCTAAGTTCCTTTCCAGCTCTGACAGTCTATGGTCTGAGCTCTGTGTTCTAAGACCCTCCTAGCTCTGATATTCCATGTTCTAAGGCTCCTCCCAACTCTGATACTCTATGTTCTAAGGGCTTTTATTTCCTACCAGTGGCTCTTCTGGGCTTCATTACAGTCTCCAGAAACTCACCATTCTGCAAGGTCATGTCAGCTCTGTAACTCACATGTCTTTAGTACCCTCTATCCTGGGTGCCTGTCTCCCTCTGCATTTCCCATCAGGCTACCCCAATATCTTTTCAGTTTTTTATAATGTGTTATTCTCCCCCATTAGATTATGAGCTCCTTGATTTTTTCTTAAATCTTTATTATCAATTCTAAATTCCCTCCCCACCTCCAGCCCTTCCCCTACCTATTGAGAAGGCAAGAAATATGATACCCATTATATGTGAAGTCATGTAAAATATGTGACCTCGAGAGCAGGTTCTGTCTTTTGTTTTTGGGCAGCCTCAATATGTGACTGGCACATAGCAGGGCTCAGTAAAAGTTTATTGCCTGCCTACCAGGGGATTTCATATTCTAAGGGCCCTCTCAGCTCTGACATTCTGGATTCTAAGTACCCTCCCAGGTCTGACATCCTGGCTTCTAAGGGCCCTCTCAGCTCTGACATTCTGGATTCTAAGTACCCTCCCAGTTACTCTGTAAAAGGTGGTGGGGCTCCATTCCTTCACTGACCTAGCTGTATTGGCCACCAAGAAGCTTCTAGTTTCCATGCACTGGGGTGCATGTCTACCTGGGCCCCATGGAAACTCTCCATATTTTTCTTAGACTCCCAAACAGATATCAACTTTCCCTCTCACACCAGGCAGGCAGGTCCCAGCCTTGATGCTAGGCCATGGGAAGGGCATCTTGGGCCTCAGCCCAACCTCCATCCTGGAGGTTACAAAGCCTAGTTCCCTTTCTACATCTAGCCATTGTCCTTAGGGGAAGCCCCTCTGTCCCCTGTTTCTATGAACTCTACTTGACCTGAGGAGATGGTCATTATGTGCATGCTACTTCACTCCTCACCTCCCTCCAAGCTCTGGGATGGATGACAGTTAAGCTTCCCATCTCTGGCAGACCTCCTTATGACAGGTCTCCTACAGCCCTGTGTTGGGAATCAGGAGAGCTTTTCCAGCTCTGTAACTGACTCCCTGGGCCTCAGTTTCTCTAAATGATGCTCTAGACTGGATGATCTTTAAGGCTGCCTCCAGTAATGATACTTTATGATTTAAGGTTGGAGGGAGAATACTCATTGGAGTATCTCTTTGCTCCCTCCTGGGAACCACCTCTTCCAACCCCCTCTTTGCCACTTGCTCTTCTTTCCATAGGTACTCTGCATCCTGAAGTGCCCACAGATGGGCCTGGCCTGTGGCTTTTTCCTTTCCTAGCCTCCTTGCAGGATTAGGGGCAACACATCTGTGGAGGGACCCTTATCAAATCCTAATTTATCTTGCAAGCTTCAGGCAACTTCCATGAAATATTGGTCAGTGAGGTGGTTAGGTTCAATTAGAAGGGACAGGTCTGTGAAGTGGATAGCTTGAGGGGACCAAAGGTTTGGTGAGAGAGATGGGGCTCAGCTGGGATGTTGTGGGGTCCAGTGAGGAGACGGGAATGATGTGGGACTCAGTGAGGGGGCCAGGGGACTGATGGTATGGGGATCAATGGTCAGATGGGAATTGAATGAGGTAAATGAGGACTTAGTGAGGAGGTTGGGGAGGTCTGTAGGTAAGACTGGGACTCATTAAGGGGGTGGGGAAGCTTTTTGGAGATGGAGACTCAAGGACAGGAATGGGGGTCCAGTAAGAGGTATGGGAGAACTAAGAACATGTAGGAGCTTCGTTAGACTCCTGTTTTCCTCGCATAGGAGGATGCAGGCACCCCACCAGGCTGTAGTGACCTGCCTATGGTATTACTTCCTTCTCTAAGATGCTCTGTGGCTCGGGTCTAGACTCTTTTTCCAAGTTGCATTGATCAATTCTGTCCTGATGATAGCTAAGGATATATATCTGGGGATTACAATCGGGAGCCCCTGATACAGTCCCTCTCTGTCCCAAAGATGGGAGAATCCATACTAGAGGAAGATAGATCTGGGGGGGGGCCCTCCCTATCCCATCCTTAGGGAGAGGGAAGCCAGCCCCTTCCAACTCCCTCCCTCTAGCTACCTTAACCCTTGCCAAAGTCCCTCGTTTACCCAAGATAACCCTAATACCTCTCCCTGCAGCTTGGTTGTGGCATCAGTAAGCTCACCCCTGATCTGTGCCTGGTCTCAACCCAAAGGATTGTGGTTCTTATTTGCTAGTCCACGTCTAAGCCAATTTTAGTCTGATAGGCCCATATCCTAGCTGGGTTATAGGAGCATAGGTTTAGAATGGGAAGAGACCCTAGAGGACCCTGAGTCTAACCCCATCATCTTTCAAAGATAATAAGACTCAGAGAAAGTTAAGTGACTGACTCAGGGTCACCCAGCCAGTAACTGCCTGAGGTCGGAGTTGATTCCACTTCTTCCTGACTTAGGAGTCAGGGGTCTAGCACCCTTATCACTCTATAATCCTGCTTCTCCCTCCACAATCTTGTTTAGTCTTTCCCCTGGTTAGGGAAACTAAGTCCATTGCTCACCTTCCTTGAGCTGAGTCCCTAATCTCCATCAATTCTTCCTGGGATCCATTTTCTCTCATCTCTTCCCTTTTTCTTATGTTGCCATCTTGTCTCTCTGGCCTTTGCCGAGGAGAAAAGTGGAATTCCCTCATCATCTCTGTTCTGTGTCAACTCATCCTGAATTCCCTCCGTGCCCTTCCTATCCCCCACCTTCCCCCAGCCCTTCCTTCTCAGGACTTCATTGTTATTACCTTACCTAGCACAGCTGGAAGGCCCTCTCCCTCTTTTGTGACACCGCCAACCCCTTTTCAGGGGTTTAAGAGCTCCCATACGCATTAGCATGTTAAAAAGGATTGCTTTATTTTCTAGAGAAATATCTATTATCTCCCATGAAAATACTCATTCTTTCATTTAGCAAGGATTTATGAACATCTATGGTGTGTGTACAAGGCCCTGAGGAGGAAGAAAAGACTCCAAGTCTTAGCTCCTCATCTTTAGGGAAATTTTAACCCATCTACTTCCAGGCTCCCAAGTGGAGTCCTGCCCTAATGCATTCATTCCTAGGCTGACACATACAGAGTTGGAAGGGACTCCTGAAGTGTTTTTGTTCAACCCCATCACTTCACACATGAGGAAACTGAGGCCCAGGGTGGTTAATGACTTGCCCCGGGGTCACACGGGTAGGAAGCCTCAGGGGAGGGTTTGGGGTCCAGATCCTTTGATTCTAGAGCCAAGTAAGAACTCTTTCCAGGTAAGCAGAGAAGAGTCTTCGGATTACACTCAGATGATCTGAGTTCCAATCCTGGCTCTGAGAGCTACTAGCTATGTGACTTGGGTAATTCATTAACCTCTCAGTTTCTTCATCTGTAAAATGGAGGTAATAATAGTGCCATCCCTCTGTTGGTTATTTCCAATTTATCCTGCAAATACCTTGTTTATATATAGTTGTTTGCATGTTGTCTTCCTCCATTAGGCTGGAAGCTTCTTGAGAGCAGGTACCTTCTTTTGCCTTTTTTTGTGTCCTTGTTGCTAAGCACAGGGCCTGGTACACAGTAGGTGCTCAATAAATGTTTACTGACTGACCAGCCACCTACATCAAAGGTTAGTAAGGAAAGTCCTTTGTGAACCTCAAAGTGCTAGAGATAAAAGTATTCATAGATTCAGAAGATTGAGTCCAATTCCTTCCTGAAGCTGAGAGAGAAATGTACTAGAAAAAGGTCGCTCAGCTAGAAAGTGGCTGAACTGGGCTTTGAACCCAGGTCTTCTGGTAAGTCCAGTGCTCAATTCCCCTGTACCATGCAGACTCCATGGGGAGTAGGGACTCTACTTTGCCCTTCTGTGTCTCCTCAGTGCTTAGTAGAGTGCCTGGTGCATAGTAGGCATTTAATAAATGCTTCTTGACTCACTTTCCCTACTTTCTCTGTAACCCCCCAGCATCTGTTGCTTTCTTAAGTGCATAGTAAATGCATGATAAACATTGGATCAAGTCACTTCACTGATGGGATTTCTAGATGGTAAAAATTCTCTTCAAGTTAAAAAGGCTGGACTGCCCCCCAAATTTACCATATTATTTCCTCTCATAGTCTTTCTCACTGGTGTCAATTACCTGATATTTTGTGCTGGCCGAGCTGAGGTTCAATAGGTTTCCCTTCATGCACAGGGTCCCTCTTCCATGTGCTTTCTTTGATGCTTAATAAAGGACACTTTGTTGTTGAAGGCTCTCTCACACTCGGTGCATTTATAAAGTTTCTCTCCAGTATGAGTTCTTATGTGTTTGGCCAAGGATGAGCTCTGACTCAGGGCTTTGCCGAATTCATTGCATTTATAATGTTGTTCTCCTACGTTTTGTAAGGGATGAGCTTTGGCTGAAGGCCTTCCCACATTCCTTACATTTATAAGGTTTCTCTCTGGTATGAATCCTCTGATGTCAAATAAGGTGTGGGCTCTGGCTGAAGGCTTTGCCACATTCACTGCATTCATTGGGCTTCTCCCCAGTGTGAACTCTCTGGTGTAGAGTAAGCTGTTCATTCCAAGTGAACGCTTTCCCACATTCATTGCGTTCATAAGGTTTCTCTCCAGTGTGAATCCTCTGGTGTTTGATAAAGAACGAGCAGTCACTGAAGCTTTACCACAGTCATTACATTTATAAGGTTTTTCTCCAGTATGAATTCTCTGATGTAGAGTAAGGTTTGGTTTCTGTCCGAATGTTTTCCCACACTCATTACATTTATAGGGTTTCTCCCCAGTATGAATCCTCCTATGTTTTATCAGGAGTGAGCTATGGTTGAAAGCTTTCTCACAGTCACGATATTCATAGGGTTTCTCTCCAGTATGAATTCTCTGATGTTTTGTCAGGGATGACCTGTCACTAAAGAATTTCCCGCATTCATCACATTGATAGGGCTTCTCTCCTGTGTGAATTCTCTGATGTTTAGTAACTGTCACTGAAGGCTTTCCCACACACATTACATTCATAGGGCTGTTCTCCGGTATGCATCCTCCAATGAAGAATGAGGTGTGAGCTCTGGCCAAAGGTCTTCCCACATTCATTACACTGATAAGGCTTCTCCCCTCTGTGAATTCTCTGATGTGTAGTAAGGGATGACCGGACACTGAAGGTTTTTCCACAGTCATTACATTCATAGGGCTTTTCCCCAGTGTGAATTCTCTGATGTGTAGTAAGGGATGACCGGACAGTGAAGGCTTTTCCACACTCATGGCACTCGTAAGGTTTCTCCCCAATGTGAGTCCTCTGATGTTTAGTAAGGGATGAACTGTCTGTCACTGAAGGTTTTTCTGCATTCGTGACACTCATAGGGTTTCTCCCCAGTATGAATCCTCTGATGCTGGATGAAAGCAGAACAGTATTTGAAGTCCTTCTCACAATCAAGGCACTTCCACAGTTTCCTCTGCTGCTGAACTAGGTCTGAGTCCTTCTCTCTTAAGCTCTCTCCATAGGCCCCAGATAAGAGATGCCTCTCTCCTTTGGTAACTCTTGTTTGGTCAGTAATGACTGACTTCATATTGGTGCTTCTTCCCAATCCATGGGCTGATTCCCCAGGAGAAGCCTTCTTGGGGGTGACTGCCACCTGTCCCAAATGTCTCTCTTGGTTTCTCCGTTGCACTTTCAACTGGTCTCTGCTTTCCCATGCTTCTCTCAACAGAGCATCCCTTAAACCATCTCTTTTGAGTCTTTCCACAATTCTGCCCTTGTATGATCCTTCTTCAGGAATATCTTTTGTGACCTTGGTCTTAGACCTTGTTTCCCAATCTGAAAGAAATGGGGAAAGTAAATTCATTCATTCACTCAACAAACATTTTTTAAGCACCTACTGTTTTAGAGAGTTATGACAACTATGTGGGGGCAGTAACATAAACCCAGGTAACCACAGTATACAATGTTGCACGATAAATCACATAAAGAGCACAGTAGCCAGGGGTATGCTGAAGCCAGCTACAACTGGCACTCAGTAGCCAATTGTAAAATTTTCATTTACACCTTGGAAATCAGCAAATGCTATAAATCAGGATTGATTTGTTATTTTGCTGATTATCTCTAGACTTAAGAAAGTGATGGAGAAAATATTAATAATGCCAGTGAGGTTGTACCCATATACTCCTTTTCCCCATGGAAAGATGATTGTTAAACATTTACCAACCCCTGATGCCACTGCTCTTAAATGAATAAGTGCCCAGAAAGAGAGCTGATTGTTAAACATTGACCAGCATACCCCTGACGTATTAAATGAAACAGCCCCAAGGAAGCTCAAAACCCGAGTTCCCCCAACTGAGGGGGAACTTGGCTTATATCTCAGCACGGAGTTCCATGCTCCCTGCCTCCAGTGCCTAGTCCTCTTTGACCCAGCTAAGAACTCCATTAAAACTCACCCTGCTTCACCCATGTTGGGCATCTAACTCCACCCAGGACCTTAGTGGACTGCCTTGTATCCACATCCCACCCCACCTTGGTCCCTTTAGTTTTGTCTTCTGCTCCATAAAGCTTGTTGGCTTCACGTTCTCTCGATCTGCTTTTGCCTTTGTGATGGTGGTCTCCCTTCCAGACACACCAGTTCTCCCCTTAAGAGCATAAGGCCAAGTTCAAGGTCAGAATAACCACTTTGGGAGATGCACCTACATGCCAAGTCTTTCACCCAGGGGATGGAGAAGGCAAGGGCTGGATCAGAATGGGAACTGGAGAGCCCAGCGCCCGGGACTCCCACCTCTCTGACACGAGGGCAGTGACTGGGCGCCCAGCCCTGAACCTTGTGCCCCTGGGGCATTTTCCCCTGGCAACACAAGCAGCAGATAACAGAGACTCCCACCTTTCTCTGTGCTGGATTTTGGTATTCCAAACCTTCCTAAATCTACATTAAGACACTGTACTAGTATATAAATAACACTTTAAGGGCTCTGAGGTGCAATAGCTTTATGATGCTGGGTAAGTCACTTCCCCTATTTTCCTCAATTTCTTTGTCTCTTAAATGGGGATAATAACAGCTTCTCCCTCCCAGGGTTGTGAGGATTAAATGAGATATTTGTCAAGTGCTTAGCAAAGGGACCGGCACACAGTAATAAATGTTAGCTATGATGATGATGATGATGATGGTGGTGGTGGTGATGGCTTATAAAGTGTTTTTCTCAAAGCCCTGGGATGTACATAAAGTATTATCATCTCCATTTTACAGATTAAGAAACTGAGGTGGTAGTAGTTTACCCACAGCTAGCAACTCGTAGAGCTAGGACCGCAACTTAGTTTGGAAAACAAAATTTTTTTTTTGTGGTGTCTAGGTGGGGGTAAGTCATTAGTGGCTGCCTCTGATTACAGAAGGCTTCCTGGAGGAGGTTTGAGCTGGGCTTTAAAGGATAGGTCAGAATTCAATAGGTGGAGAAATGGAGGGAGGGCATTCCAGGCATAGGGAACAGAGTGAATAAAGGCATGGAGGTGGTAGGTTTCGTGGTATGTTTGGGAGACAGAGAATAGACCAATTTGGTTGATGTATAGAGTACATGCAAAGTAATAACATGAGATAAAGCTAGCAAAATAGGGCAGCACCAGATTCTAGAAGGCCTTGGATGCTACAGAGAAATGTGAACTTTCCTTGGGAAGTCATAGGGAACCACTAAAGAGTTTTGAGCTGAGAAGTAACATGACCATCAGATCTAAGAAAGATTATCTTGGCAGCAGTCAGTCAACAAGCATTTATATAGTGTGTACCATGGACTGGGCATTGGTAATACATACTATGACAGGTAAAGTCTTGGTTCTCATAATCAGTATGACCTAGAGCATATCCCTTTTCTCCTCAGTTTCCTTATCTATAAGAGGATGTGGGTAGATGAGATAATCTCTAAAGTCCTTTCCAGGCCTAGATCTTCTGATCTCGAATTGGGCTTGGAGCTTTGGAAAACCAGGAATTGAGCCTGAGACTTTGTGATCCCCTTTGGTGCACAAGAAGGGGCTCTTCTACTACTGCTGAATATCCAGGGAAACTGAGGCAGAGGATGTCTGCTGGGAAGAAAGTCACATGGAATAATTGAAGGGGGGAGAGAGAGAGAGAGATGGAGAGACAGAGAGAGGGAGAGGAAGAGGGAGAGGGACACAGAGAGAGAGAGAGAGATGGAGAGACAAAGAAAGGGTGAGGGAGAGGGAAAGAGGGAGAGAGAGAGAGAGAGAGAGAGAGAGAGAGAGAGAGAGAGAGAGAGAAAGAGAGAGAGAGAGAGAAAGAGAGAGAGAGAGAGAAAGAGAGAGAGAGAGAGAGAGAGAGAGAGAGAGAGAGAGAGAGAGAGAGAGAGAGAGAGAGAGAGAGGAGAGAGAGAAGGGTGATCCCTATTCTGGAGCAATATCTCAATCAACCTGTCTGTGTGAGTCCCACATTTAAGTTTATATTTCAGTTCCCGTTCCTTCTTTTGAGGAGTGCCAAATCAAGGCACAGAAACTAGAGATAAATTCACCAAGGATGTTCTGGGTTCAAGCCCTCTCTCTGATACATAGTGGTTGTGTGACCTTGGGTAAGTAATTTAACTTCTTAGTCACCCAGGCAACTCTCCGAGATCAGAACAGGGGCTGGTGGGTTTTAAATGCCAAACAGAGGACTTTATGCTGGATCCTGGAAGTAACTGGGAGCCAACAGAGTTAACTGAGCAGTGGTGGTGATATGGTCAGGTTTATACTTTAAAGAAATCATTTTGGCAGCTGGGTAAAGAATACACTAGACTGAGGAGAGACTTTAGGTAGGGAAGCCAATTGACCCAATCCAATAAACATTGGCTAAGTGCCTACTATGTGCCAAACACTGTGCTAAGCACCGGGGGTACAATTAATAAAAAGAAAGCCCAATCTTGCCCATAGCTTACAGTAAGAAGGCTGTTGTAAGAGTCCAGGCATGAGATGGCGAAGATCTGAACTCTGCTGGTGGCTGTGAGTGGAAAGAAAGGGACCCATAGGAGAGATGTGAAGGTAGCAACAACAGGAGTCAGCAATGGGCTAGATGTAGGGGATGAATGGAGTCAAAGATGACAGAGTAAGCCTTGGTGATGGGGAGGACGTCGGGGCCCAGGACAATGCAGCCAGGAAGTTCACAAGATTGGAAGCTTTGGGGTAGAAGATAATGAGTAGAAGAAAATGACGGGATCAGTTTATGAAGGGTCTCAAGAACCAGGCAGGGAAGTTTAGACTTCAGGCAACAGGCATTCATTGTAGATTCTTGAGCAGGAGAGTTAAGATGATAAAAGAAGTATCTTATGTAGATTCACTTGGTGGTTGTGTATTGGAAGCACTGATAGAAGAAGAAGCTGGAATGGAAGGGGGGGGGCAGGAAATCTTTAAAATGGTCTAGAGGACATGGAGATGAAACTGCCCATCCAGGGTAAATGTCTCATAGAAAAGATGGAATCCAGTAATCAACCAGATAAAATGAATCAAGGAGAGAAAAGATTCAAAGAATTACTTAATGATTTTTCTAGCCTCAGACTGGAAGAAGGGTGATACCAGTGATAAAGAAGGAGACTTGGGGTGGGGGGAAGGAAACTGGTTTGGGTAGAAGAAGAGGGGTTCTAAGAGGCAAGAGTAGTGGAACTGGAGTCAGGAGATCAGGGTTCCAACCTCAGGCTCACAAACTTCTTGGCTGTGTGACAACAGCAAATCCCTTTACTTGTCTGAACCTCAGTCTCTTTTTCTGTAAAATGGGCAAGATTTTTTTTTTGCACTATATTTCAAAGGGCTGTTGAGGAAAGTTCTTTGTAAGCCATGAAGTGTTTCTATGCAAGGTCCTGGACAAGGTTAGTTTGAGGTAAGGGGGTCATCCAAAAGCAAAAATACTTGTCTGAAGTACAAGTGAGAGATTGGAGCTGGTTGGGGTAGAGAAGGCAGCTAGCAAGAGCAAACCTGATCATTTTCCTTCTTTTGAGGACACATGATGGGCTTAATACTTGATGGCTGTGCCGTGAAACCGTGTTTCCTTTAAATAGTCGGGTTGCTGAGTGATACCGAAGCCAGCTGTGGATCTTTGCAAGAATCAGTCTTCAGTTTTATCTTTAGAATACTGATGAAGTAGAGATGATTTCTGAGGTTCCTTCTGAATTCTAAAATTTCCTATTTCTAGGACTGTCTCACCAGTCAGTCGGAGTTTGATAATTAGGGATACTGTGCCAAACCATAAGCCATGATCTAAGGACAGAGGAGAAGTACAGGGAAGAGTATGATCCACCGTGACTGTTTGGTTCTAGAAGACAGAATCAGAAAAGCGATTTTTTTTACCCTTCCAAAACAGAGCAGAGCTCAGCAGAGTTTGGCTGTGGTGTGAGACAAGAAAGGGTGAGCCCAGGTGAATTTGGCACCACTGATGAAGACTGGGAAGGAAAATGGATGAAAATGGGCTCCTTAGTCTTAGGCAGATGAAAATATAAAATGGCTCTGGGACTGACATCAGGGAAAAAGGCAGAGTCATCACCAGAAAGAAAGGAATCAGATTGGTTACAGGCAGAGGAAAACAATGTAGTCATGTGGGTTCTTGAAAGACAAGGGAGGAGATATTTTCAAGATGTAGGTAAGGTCAACACAGTTATATATACCGCAGAAGAGCTGAGGAAAGTGAAGCCATATAAAGTCATTGGGGAGGCAAAAGATATCAGTATCACCTCTCCTAGTTAGCTAAGTGTCCTTGGGCAAGTCCCATATGGTTTATGTCTTAAGGGCCCTTCCAGCTCTGACATTCTGTGTTCTAAGTACCACCTCCACCCCCAGCTTTGACATTGTGTGTTCTAAGGGCCCTCCAAACTCTGACATTCTGCGTTCTAAGGCTCCTCCCAGCTCTGACATTCTGTGTTCTAAGGGTCCTCCTTGCCTGGTGCTAAGTTTTTTCTTAGCTCCTACATTCTCCGTTTTATGGTGGTATCAGAGAATAGAATTTCTATTTCTAGATCATGGCTTATAGTTTGGTGTTGACAGATTCCTAGACACAAAGAAGATGCACAAAAGGCTACTGATGGTAGCTACAAAGAGAAGGAATAAGAAGTTGGAACACCACAAGTTCATAGGAGGTAAATAGCAAGAAAGGAGCCAGTAGCAAAACCAATGGCCTCAGGTATCTCCAGACAAATGCCCAAAGTTTAGGCAACAAGTGAGAAGAAGTACAGGTCCTGATGTGAGGGGTCAAGTTTGGCCTCAGAGGTATCACTGAAACTTGGCAGACTGAAAACCACAACTGGACTATGGCTTGGCATGGATAAACTGCATCTAAAATAATAGGTTAGAGGGCTAGGGTAACTCCGTATATTAAGACAACAAAATTGTGTGAGAAAATCCAGGAACCAGAGGAGGGAAGCATGATGGCTAAGTCAAAATCAAAGGAGGAAAAGTGATCTTGTTATTGGAGTAAACTACAAACTACCTGGACAGAAGGAGGAAACTGATGAGGAGTTTGGGAAAGAGATGACAAGTCTGGAACAAAGCACAATGTGGTAGTGATGAGACTTCAACTATCCAGACATCTGCTAGAGCTTTCTCTCTCATTGCTAAAAGCAATGAGTATGTTATAATTTCTTGACTTGCCTTAATTATAATTTCATTCTTCAAAAGGTTGATGAATAACAAAGGAAATTCTATCTAGGTTTTGATTCTCATTAGTGAGAGTTAACTGATTGCTGGGGTGGAAATGATGGGAACCCGGAGGAAATCTAGGAATAGTCTGACATGCACCTTAGATTCTGGGAAAGCAGATTTCAAAAGGGTTCAGAGAAAAGATAGGATCCCATGGAGTAAAATGCTCTAGGGCAGTGGTGTCAAATTCAAATAGAAACGGGGTCGCTAAACCATTCATAAGTACCCCTGCAGGCTGTATATTGACTTAGAAAACCACATATTTATATATTTATTTTTTATTAATACATCAACACATTAAAATCTGATAGGAACAATGTTTTAGTTTGGTTCTGGCCACACTTGGGAGGGCTGTGGTATGCATGTGTCCTGTGGGTCATGGTTGATGCCTTGGCTGTAGGGGATGTCATTCTAGGAAGGATGGAAGATTCCCAAGAATGAAATTCTGAAGACATGAAGAGGAAACAATTCTAATAATGAGGAAAAATGAGATTGTCCTTAGAGAGCACTGTGGATGTGCAGAGAAATCACCAACTAAATAAGAGGTAAAAAGAAATATAAAAAAGATGGAATCTGACATTCAACCTCTACTTCAGAGAGTGCAACTCTGATGGGCTGGCCATGTTGTTCGAATGCCAAATGTATGCTTGCCAAACAGACTATTTTATGGAGAACCCATACAGGGCAAGTGTTCCTATGGTGGTCAGAAGAAGTGATACAAGGACACTCTCAAGTTCTCTCTCAAGAACTTTGGAATTATGTACTTATTCAGTGCCATACCAATTGAACTACCAAAAAATTATTTTACAGAGCTGGATAAAATAATATAAAATAAAATAAAACAAAATTCATCTGGAAGAAAAGGTCCAGAATATCAAGGGAATTAATGAAAAGAAATGCTAGAGAAGGTAGCCTAGCCATACCAGATATTAAACTGTACTATAAAGCAGCAGTCATCAAAACTACTTGGTACTGGCTAAGAAACAGAGGTACACAAGATGCAGAAGTCAACGACTATAGCAATCTACTCTTGGATAAATCCAAAGAATCCAGCTTCTGGGCTAAGAATTCACTATTTCACAAAAACGGCTGGGAAATGTTAGGGCAGAAACTGGGCATAGACCAATATCTTACACCATGTAACAAAATAAAGTCAAAATGGGTTCACAATTTAAGAATAAAGGCTGATACTATAAGCAATTTGGGAGAGCAAGGAATAGTTTACCTGTCAGATTTATGGGAAAGGAAAGAATTCATGACTCAACAAGAGATAGAGAGTGTTATGAAATGCAAAATGGATGATTTTCATTATCTTAAATTGAAAAGTTTTTGTATAAACAAAGCCAATGCAACAAAGATTAGGCGGGAAGCAGAAAATTGGGAGAAAATCTTTACAACTAATGTCTCATCTCTAAAATATACAGGATATAAACAGGCAGTTTTCAGAGGAAGAAATTAAAGATATCTATAAGCATATGAAAAATGCTCTAAATCTCTATTGATTAGAGAAATGCAAATCAAAACATCTCTTAGGTACGACATCTGTCCTGTCAGATTGGCTAACATCACAAAACAGGAAAATGATAAATGCTGGAGAGGATGTGGGAAAAGTGGAACATTGTTACATTGTTGGTGGAGTTGTGAACAAATCCAGCCATTCTGGAGAGCAATTTGGAACTATGCCCAAAGGGCTATAAAAACGTGCTTACCCTTTGACCCAGTAAAACAACTTCCAAGGCTGTATCCCAAAGAGCTCACACAAGGGGAAAAGGGACCCGTATATACAAAAATATTCATAGCAGCTCTTTTTGTTGTAGCAAAGAATTGGAAATCAAGGGATGCCCATCAACTGGGGAAGGGCTAAACAAGTTGTAGTATATGAATGTAATGGAATACTATTGTGCTATAAGAAATGGGCAAGATACGGACTTCATAATAACCTGGAAAGAGCTACATGATATGATGCTGAGTGAGAGGAGCAGAACCAGGAGAACACTGTACACAACCACAGACACATTGATTCTGTGATGACTAACTGATAGACTTGGCTCTTCTCAGCAACACAAGGTTCAAAGACAGCTCCAAAAGACTCATGATGGAAAGAGCTATCTACATCCAGAGAAAGAACTGTGGAGTCTGAATGCAGATTGAGGCAAACTATCTGCACTCTCTCTTTTTTTCTTTCTCTTCTTTTTTGCTTTTGTTTCTTCTTTCTCACGATTCACTCCATTGATCATGGTTCTTCTTTATGACTTGACTATTGTGTAAATATGTTTAATGCGAAGGTATATGTAGAACATATATTGCCGTTTTGGAGGGGAGAGGGGAGGAAGGAAAGGAAGGGGAAGAAAATTTGGAACTCAAATACTTGTGGAACTGAGTGTTTTAAACTAAAAATAAAAAAAAATATTAAAAAAAGAAACTTTGGAATTGATGGGAGACATTGGCGCAGGACTGCTTTGAGCAAAGGAGAACTGAAGTAGCCCCAAAGAAATGCAAGTTATGCAAATTCAGAGAATCCATCCCAAACGTTCACACAGATTATTTTTGCCTGACCTGCAGTAGAGCACTCTGAGCTCGTATCCGTCTCGTCAGCCACAGTCAGACACATTGTAACTTGACTCTAACACAGTGACGTCATTTTGGTCCTCTTTGAGAATGAAGGACAACAACCAACCAACCAACAAGATGCTCACTGCCCTCACTCACCTGGACCGATGGCTTTAGAGCTGTCTCTCTTTTGGGCCCAAGGCTCCTTCCTTTGTTCCAACTGGAAGATCACTTCAGCTTTAGAAACTAGAAGGCCTGTTTATGGGAAAAGAAGCCAGGCTTGGGACACAAAGCCGCCCCATCGCTTTGTCCGATAGCTACTCCATTTATCCAACAAAATTCAATTGGTAGGTAATTTTTAAACACCCCACTGCATGCAGAGTGCTATGCTTGGTGCTTGGGTGATCACAGTTGAAATAAGACAGTTCCTGCTCTCATGGCATTTACAGTTTAACATTTTGGTCTTCAAGGAAGAGAAGAAAATAGGAAAGACCAATGGAATATGGAGAAGACTTCTGAAGGGGCTTCCCTCCCATCACCAATGGAAGCATCACCCTTGGTCCCTTGGGGGAGTCATCAAATTGGGGAAACAGATGATGGGAAAACTACAGCCGTAGGGGCCACATACAGAAAAATTCTCATTTTTACCCATACTCCCTGGGGAGTAGGGAATAAGACTCTGGGCATTTCCACTGGCTGTCCTCCATGCCTGGAATTCTCTCCCTCTGCACCTCTTCCTCCTGGCTTCTCTGACTTCTTTCAAGTCTCAGCTAAAACCCTACCATTCTCAATATTAATGTCTTCCTTTGTGGATTATCTTCAGTTTATCCTTATATAGCTTGTTTGTACATAGCTGCTTGCATCTGGTTTCCCCCATTGGATTGTGAATTCCTTGAAAGCAAGGACCATTTCCCCCTCTCTATTTGTACCTCCAGTGCTTAACACAGTGTCTAGCAAATAATAGATGCTTAATAAATGCTTGTTGACGTGACAAAAACTCTTTGGTTCAGGGCCCCAAGGGGACTGGGAAGGTAGGAGCCTTGGTCTCAAGCTCTTTTCCCACTTCTCTGTTCCTGCCAGCAGGAACAGAGAAGAAAGGCCAACACAAGGAGTGGCTTGGGTGGGCCAGTTGTGAATAATAACAAGCTGTTCCTACCCAAGGAGAGCAGGTTCTTGAAGTTCTCCAGCATTACTTCCCTGTACAGCTCCCTCTGAGCAGGGTTTAGCTGCACCCACTCCCGGGGGGTGAAGTCCACAGCCACATCCTCGAATGTCACGGATTCCTGAAACACAGACCATGTTCCTGCTCACCCAGGGACACCAGAGGTATGAGGGAGAAGGCTGAAGGTCACATCATGGTGGCAGGTGGGGAGGAAAGATGACAAGCCATATGGGAAGTGGTTTTGGTTATTTTGTCAGGAATGGCATCAAGAGGGGGTTCTTTCTCAGGCAGGGACTGGATTAGAAGCCCTCTGGGGTCCCTTCTGACTGAGACTGATTCTGTGCTTCTTTGTATAGCAGTGTTCTTTTTCCTTTTCAATGGGGAGAAGTCCTCCCCTCCATCCCTCCCTCCCCCCAGAAACTTGAAACTCTTAGAGACTAATAAACACATATTTAAATAATCAAGGTTGACATCGTGGGGCACAGAAAGTGACCTCCCAGGGAGTCAGAGAAGAAAAGTCAGTTGTATTAGTAAGGAAAAGTGTCCCAGGGGAATCAGATAATCTTAGATTTTTGAAGATACCCCAGAGCAGGAGTGTCAAACTCATGGCCCTCTCTCTGGCCACCAAGTGTCCTTGAATGCTAGAACCTGACTACAACGTAAATGGGAAATGTTTAACAAAATAAATAACATTAGAATTCAACACAGATAACGTTAATTTGTGGTTTTCTAAGTCAATAGGCACCTGAAAAGATTGATTTCTTTCTGAGTTTGACACCACTGCCCTATAGGCTGCTTCGTCCAGTTTCTCCCCAATTGTAGTAATCAATCTTCAATCAGTCACTGAGTGCTGACTGTGTTGCCTGTGCTCGGGGCCGGCCATGTACATCCAAAATGACCCAGTCCCTGCCTTCAAGGAGATTACATTCTACTAATCCCATCCTCACCATCAAAAGCAGCTCCCCAGCTCGCAGAATCTCAGCGACGGAAGGGACCCCAGAGGCCAGTCCATGCCGGGGAAAGAATCCCCACCTCAATAGACTCAGTGAGTGGACATTTGGCTCAGAGGCCTCTGGCGCCTGAAGCAGGCCATCGCACTCAGGGTCAGCCACTCTCACAGTCAGGATGGTTCTCCTGATGCCCAGCCCGCGTCTGCCTCTTTTCCTCTTCTGCTTTCTGGGTCCAAGCAGAACAGACTGAACCCTTCAACATGGCTATCACGCTCCTAGTGCAGTGGAGAGAGCGCCGGGCCTGGAGAGTTGAGATCTGGTTTCAAGACACTTACTAGTTGTAGGACCCTCAGTTTCTGTCTGCCTCAGTTTCCTCAGCTGTAAAATGGGTAGAGTAATAGCAGCTACTTTCCAGGGTTGTTGTGAGGTTCAAATGAGATATTTATAAAGCACTTAGCATAGTGCCTGGAACACAGTAGGTGCTTAATAAATGCTTGTTTCCTTCCCTCCCTCCTTTTCTTTCTTCTTTCCTTCCCTCCCTCTTTCTTTTCTTCCTTCTTTCCCTTGAGTTTTGTCTCCTAAAGGCTAAAAAGTCCTAGTTAATTCACCCTCATCTGGATTGTATTTGCATCTCCAGCACCTAGGAAGTGCTCAATAAAGGCTTTTTGATGGATGATCTCAAGGCCTTTTGACAGATCAGTGTCCTTGGTTTCTCACAAGGTGGCTGATTCTGTTTTTGTAAGGAGGCTCTTCCTTTTCTAGAAACAACCTTAGCTTCCCTTCCCACTTCACCAAACACTTATTAAGCGCTTACTGTGTGCAGAGCACAGAGCAGGATGCAGGATGGTATATGGCGCAGCCTCTGCCATTAGGGGATTCACACCGGTCAGTCACTGTTTTGCTCTGTGGGGGCAAGGAGAATAGACCTAATCCCCTTCCACACGTTAGCTCTACATGGGCCTGTAAAGATGGAGAAAATGTTGAAACTTGGAATCATGAAAATGTGAGTTTGAATCCCAAGGTGGTTGTGACATTCAGCTAGGTGGTTGGTGCAGGCGATAGAGCACCTGGCCTGCAGTCAGGAAGACTTGAGTTCAAATCTGGTCTCAGTCACTCACTAGCTGTGTGACCCTGGGCAAGTCACTTAACTGAGTTTCCTCAGCTGTAAAATGAGCTGGAGAAGAAAATGGCAAACTGCTCTAGTATCTTTGCCAAGAAAACCCCAAATGGGGTCATGCAGAGTCAGACACGACTGAACAACCATGTAAAGCATTTTGGAAACCTTAAAGTGCTATATAAGTGTATGCCACCATATTGTTATTATTCCACATCTTCTATTAAATATCCCCAGTTCCTTTAGCTGATGGGAAAGCTCCTTCTACCTTTCCTCTTCATCATCTTCTGGATAATCCTTAGCTTCTCAACCTTCTTTCTGTAACTCTAGGTGTGCTCTGACCAGAGCAGGGGACAATAGGATGATTATGTCCCTTGTTCTGGGCACTGGACTTTTTTTAGTTAAGATAGTTGAGGACTCTGAATGTTTTTGCCTGGCACACCAGATTGTTGGTTTAGGCTAAGCAGCAGGCAAGGAAAAGTCTAGCTTGCTGCCTTCGCACCTGGACAGGACAGATGAACCCATGTGAAGAATTTTATCCAATTAGTTTCTGTTTCATTGTACCAGACTGAAAATGTTTTTCAGAATCCTGATTCTGTCATCCAATGTATTAGCTTGCTGTCTCTTCCAGCTTTGTGCCATTCTCCTGGTGGAAAAGCACTGAGGGAGTCAGGCCCAAGAATGAAGCTTTGTTGGGCAGAGAAGTTCTAGGATAGGAAAGGGAAATGACCTTGAGACATGAGAGGGCATTTCAGGACACAGAAGCCCAACTCACCTGGGATTGGACTGCCTGGAGCCCAGCAGCCCTTTCTGCTTCCTCTTGGGGACACACAGAGTCCAGGGAAGGCATAGCTGGGGGAAGAGAAGGAAAGCATGAGGGAAGAGTCCTACCCCACACCAGTCTAGGCTGGAAATTCCCATGATACAATCCAAAACAACAATATACTATAACATATTAAAGACCTCCTAGGTGCACAAAATGTCCTACACTGTGCACAAAGTTTAGCTAAGACATGGTATATGGTTCCACGGAATTCAAAGAATAGTATATAGATAAGTCACAAATAAGATGATAAGGGCAGCTAGGTGGCACAGCGGGTTAGAGTGCTGGGCCTGAAGTCAGGAAGACTCTTCTTCCTGAGTTCAAATCTGGCCTTAGACATTTTACTAGCTGCATGACCCTGGGCAAGTCACTTAACTCTGTTTGCCTCAGTTTCCTTCTTTATAAAATGAGCTGGAGAAGGAAATGGCAAATAACCCTAGTATCTTTGCCAAGAAAATCCCATGGACAGTACTAGCATGCTATGGTTCAGGGGGTCATGAAGAGTAAGACACAACTGAACAAAAATGAGCTGGAGATGGTGAATCACTGCAGTACCTTTGCCAAGAAAACCCCAAATGGGGTCATGAAGAGTTGGACATGACTGAAACTGAACAATAACAAATGATAAGACAATAATATAGGGCACGTCTGTTAGGGAAGTACATGGGAGGTGTTAAATGAGGTGTGTGTGAGGGAAGGATATTAGTGATTCTGGGGAACCCCAGGAAGGCTTCATGGAGGAAGTGGCATTTAGGGGTGCTGTTCCCACTTTCAGAAAGGAAAGACAGAAGGAGCTCTAGAAGGGCTAAACTGACTCCTAGGAGCTAAGCTATGAGGTTCATGGATACTGCTCTCTGGAATCTTACCTCTGGTTCTATGGCCATGGCAGTGTTGTAGGACACTAAGTATTAAGCCCAAACTCTCTTCCAGCTCCTCACTCCAGTGGCTCACATGGCGGTGAGAGGGTGGCACTCAGTGAGCTCTCTGGAGCTCCACAGTTGTAATACATTTGCTTTGCCATCAGAGAGACCAAGAGGCCAGGCCAGTTCAGAACTTGGCATTAGGAGGTGTGGGTCCCGGTCCTGCTCTTATTGCTAACATGAGCCAGCAGGAAGCTTAGTGTAGTAGCCATCCTCTGTGCCAATCAGGAACACACAATGAAAAGTTGGGAAAGGTGCTTGGAGAAGTTCAAAGTGAAATTCTCAGATCCTAGGATTAAAGGCCAGGAAGGAAGGGCCCTTTGGAGGGAGGAGTTTATCAGGAAGTGGGCAGTGACTGGGCTCATGAGGGGAGCCAGTGGAAAATGCTGTCCTTTCTAAGATCTCACAGGAGACTGGGGCTGGAGCATGTATCATAGCAAAGGGCCCAAGCTAGAGCTCCAAACCTTCTCCCTCTCTGAGTGAGCCTTCCACAGACCTTTTATCTCAAAGGAGTCTCTCCTCAGATGGGTTGGCCTATGGCCCACGTAGAGTGTATCACCTGGTCCCCAACCCTCCTGGAGTTCTCACCTCTCCCTCCAGTCATTTTGGTTCAACCCTTCCAAGTCACTCCCTCCTCACTGTTGGTCTTTGAGCTCCCAGGCAGGCTGCTCAGGGATGACTCCAGCACCAGCAAGAACAGCATCTACTCCTTCAACTCTCCCGAAATGTGGAGGGACCTCGGGTCACTGCTGTCTCCCAGGACATGTTCCTGCCCTCAGAGCTTATTTCCTAGTGCTATGAACCTGGAAGACCTTGAGTCCTGCCTGAAAAGAATCCCTCTCTACAACCAGACTAATGATTGGTCATTTAGCCCTCACTTGGAGACTTCCACTGATGGAGAGCTCACTACCTTCCAAGGATTATAGGACCATAGATTTAGAACCGGAGGGGACCTTAAAAATCACCTCATCCAACATGCTCATGTTTTCCAGGTGAGAGAACAGGCCCAGAGAAGTTAAATGATTATCCCAGTACTACACAGGTGGTAATTGAGAATCATAATTTGAACCTAGGTCTTCTGAGTTTTAACTCCTTTGCAAAAGGTAGATTCTCCTCCCAATCGTTAGCAAATTTTTCCTTTTGTGAAGCCACAATCTCACCCTGCAATGTTTTCCCAGTGCTGCCACTTCTGCTCTCCGGGGGTCAAGCATAACAAATCTCTTCCAAGTGACAAACTGATTTGACATATGTGATCATGCCCCCAAAGGTCTTCTTTTATTCAGGCTAAGCTCTCCCAAACACCAGGTTCTTTACCATCCCGCAGTGGAGCTGGGCACTACCAGGTTAGGGTCAATGTCATTCATTAGCTGGGCCCTTTTTTCTGGGACCCCCATTTGTCTTCCAGGTAAGAAGCCCTTCAGAGCCTCAAGCTGGAATCTGTAAACTCTATCCTTGGCTGCTAGGAGTGTTAGAAAGATTCCTGGTTGGGAGAGTTAGGAGTTGTCCTGGTTTTGTCCCTCTGTGGCCAAGGGCAAACATTCCCTCCTTTGAAGCTTGGTTTTTCCTTCTGTAAAATCAGGGAACTTGACTGGAAACTCTTAGTTTCTTCAGCTCTGACATTATAGGAATGAATGTCAGGGAGAAAGGCTGAGCAGCTTCATAGGGTGCACAGAGCCTGTTGGTTACCAAGGAACATACCAGCCATAGGATGGTGCTGCAAGGCACCGGCCAAGGCAGAGGCCCTGGACATATAAAAGAAGGCCCACAATGGTACTGTGGTCAGAGAGGCAAGGCAGAGATGACGGACGTACATGCGACGGCCATAAGCCAGGGCTGTAATAACAGAGATCAGAATGACTGCAGTGTGCAGACTAGAGGAAGGATGGGTGGCCTGATCCCAGGACATACACATGGCGGCACTGAGGGTTTGCAAGTTAGAAAACCGACAGCGGCCACGTGGAGCAAGTTTAGGATGCAGATCCTATGCACAGGAGTGCCAAGGCTAGAAACCTAGGGCAGCTTAAGGTGGAGACCCAGGATGTACACATTGCGGCCACATGGTGATGCCGAAGATGTCAGTTACCATAGGAACCCGGACTATATAAAGTGGCCACACGGTGGCGCTGTGGTCACATGAATTAGCAGAGAGCCTTAGCTCAAGCACACGTCGGTAACGTAGCCAGGATAGAACCTTGGGACATTCCCATCTGACCACACGATGGCGCTGAGGTCATATAGGTTAGACTAGATTCCTAGCGTCTGGCCGTGCACACAGCGGCCACACGGTGGCGCTGCGCGTCACACAGATTAGAACAGGTGTGGCCACTCACACGTCGGCACTGCGGGAGCAGATTTGCTCAGAATCCGCGGGCGGAGCGCCTGCAGGGAGGGGGGAATGGGGAGCCGCCCCCAGCCCAGCAGGGGCCCTTCCCCCGTCCACATCCTCACCATACCCTCCGCCCCTGCGCCTCCGGGGCCGATCTCTAGGCCCACCCTGACCTGACCGCAAGGTGGTTAAGAGTGGCCGGAGGCTGGACGAGGCAAAGCTGAGGACGCCCGGGCTGGAAGCGGAGGCGCCCTGCGGCGGCCTCTGGGAAATGTAGTGTAGCGGCGGACAGCTTTGACTCTTAGTGCATTCTGGGAGTGGTAGTTCGGCTCTGGGGCTGTGGCGTGATGTGGGTGATTCTAGGAACTGGTCTTTACTCTTCCCTCCCCGTCGCAGTGGTGTTCAATTCAGTAAAGACTGGAAAGTGCTTGCTGGCTCTGTGTTAGGCGAGGAGCCGCTTGTGGATTGGAGAGAGGGCTGGCTGAAACTAGAACCTAGAACACCTCTGTGGACACTTCCTAGCAGCGTTGCAATCTCCCCCGAATTCTCCAAGACTGCGGAGCGATAGGGCAGTTGCCAACCGCTCCACCCCGAGAAAAGAAAACTTCGTCCTCTAGAGCTGGAAGGGATCTCAGAGGTGCTCGTTTTCAGATGAAGAAGCAGGCTCAGTCCCGTCCGTGGCCACACAGAGAGGACACCTCCGAGCCAGGTGTCTCGCCGCGTGCGTGTCACGTCACTCAGGTAGCTCTCTGCTCTCAGGTGAGGCGAGAGCTCCCAGGGAGTGACCAGCAGGCTGATGCGGCTGAGGTTCCCTCCAGCTTCCTGACTCCAGCTTGTCCATGAAAGTGCACCTTCCTCCCTTATTCTTCCCCTTTGCAGCAGAGCTAGCTAAGGTTTTGGGAAAGAGCCTGTGAACATTTCCTTTTGGTCTCTGGAGCAGAGTGGAGGGTATTCCGAGACGGTGCTGGAAGTCTGGTTCCCACTGAACGAACCTCCCGTCTCTTCTGGAGGCAGGGGATGGGTACCCTGGCTCAGAGAGCTGATTTCATCCCCGTCCTTCACAAGTCCAAATCCTTACGTCCTTGTCATCTCCGAACACCCACAGTCATCCAATATCTTAGCTGGAATGATTCCTAGATAGTATCTAGTTCACACCACCTGGGCAGAAATCTTGACAGCCTACGTCCATTTAAAGACTTCCAGTGATGGGAGGAGCCCCATGATTTCCAGGGCAGCCTGTTCCATTTTAGGACATCTCTAATTATTAGAAAGTTTTCCTTTTTTTTTTTTTTATATTGTACCCTCTATGATCTCCCTCTCTGCCCCACCCTCTAAGGTCAACTAGAATGATTCTAATAGCTCTTCCAGACACAGTCTTCCCCTCTGTCCTGTATCTTCTCTCCTCCAGGAGAAACATCCCCATTTCCCTCAGTTGGTCTTCATGCGGAATGATCATCAGAAGCCTGATCACCCAGATCACTCTCCTAGGAGTGTTTGTCAATGTTTTTCCTAGACTATGACTCCCAAAATGAATAACAAAGCATTTGTTAAGCATTTGCTATCTTATATGCCAAGTACTGTGTTAAGCTCTGGGGATACATGTAGAAAATTGAGACAGTCCTTGCTGTCACTTTAAAATGGGGCAGATGACTGTATCATGACAGAAAATAGCAGCATCATAATCTCTCCCTTTTAAAAAACTGTGCCCCTCTTATTTCGACCATCTTTTTTTTTTTTGAAGCTATTAATGCTATTTTATTGGCTTGGGTCACTTGTGATAATAAAAAAAAAACCAAATCAACCATTTTCTGGCAAAGTCTGCATATAAGACATAATCAAAAGCCCCATGTGTGGACAACGAACAGACCTGTTCACCACGATCGATGGGGCTCTCCTTCATATTTCACTGCTGTCTTTAAATGCTAAGAACTTATTTCAGTCACATGGGTTCATTGGGGAGGTAGCATTGCATAGTGGAAAGAGCCCTGGCCTGGAGTCAGGAGTTCTAGCTCTGCCACTAACTAGCTGTGAGACCTTAGAAAAATCCTTTCCCCTCACTGGGGCTCACTTTCCTCCTCTACAAAATGAGGAGGTTGGACTAAGGGAACTCAAAGGTGCTTTCCAACTCCAGCATCTTAAGAAGCCTGCATTCCCCTTGGTCATCAAAAACCAAAAGGTAGAAGGTGCCATCTAGTGGCATTACTTGTCCAATACTACAAAAGCCCCCAAGCCCCAGAACAAACAAAATCCCCAACAGGCAAAAGCATTTCTTGCTTAACTACCCCTTACTTTTATTTCAAGGGGCATACTTCATGTCAGTGGACATAACATGTTCACCTCAAGAAAATATACTTTAAGAGATCATGCTTTCCTTAAGAAAGCTCCTCTTTATGTTTTCAAAAACTGGCTTTATATATATATATATGTATATATATATATATATATATATATATATATATATATATATATATATGTATGTGTATATATATATGAGTGGGATGCTGAAAAGTTAAGTGACTTGCCCAGGGTCATGCAGCTACTGCATCAGAGAAGGAGCTCAAAGTCACATTCCTTAGTCTGAGCCCGCTCCCCCTGCCTCTCTTGACATCAGCTTGTCTGTATGAAGCGCTTAAGATTTTAAAAAGTACTTTACAAGACACATTATCTCTTTTGAGCCTCACAAAAACTCTGTGCGGTGTTATAAACTGCAGTACTTTACAAATGAGGGGGGAAGGGAGAGGAACAAGCATTTATTAAGCGCCTAGTTATGTGCCCGCCAGGCACATATTTATCTCAAATGAGGAGACTGAGGTTTGGACACAAGTGGCTTGTTGGGGGTCACATAGCTAAGAGCTGTCCCTCTTCCTTACAAAAACCACGTGGTCTTCCCTGCGCTGTGCTTCTTAGAAAGGACACTACACTATTGATGAGAAAGTCACCCTTTGCGGGCACTAGTAACGCCCCTGTAGGTCCTACGCAGCAGAACAACTACCACTCCCAGAATCCTCTGCTCAGTGACCCTGCCTATTTCCCAGTGGGCACAGCGGCCCGATTTCCGCCTTGGCAAAGTTAGCCTTTTGTCTTTCGTTGTGCCCCGGCCACGTGGGCAGATTCTAGCCTGGCCCTGGCGCGGGGTGCGCTGCGGGGAGGAGCTGCAGGGCTCCCCATTGCCCCGCCCCTCCCCTGCTGCTGTCCTCTGGATACTCCAGGGGGTAGGTGTGGCTGCAAGACACTCCAGAGATCTCCCCGGGGTGAGGAGGGCCAGGTGCGCATGGGTGAGAGTGCCAAGCTCACTTGGGAGATCGGATCTAAATATGCTGTCGGCCATAGCTCCCTCCTGTGGCCTCTATAAGTATGGCCCAGGTTTGTTTTAATTTGTTTCGCTACAGCGCCACCTCATGGCTGAAAGTCCAGGGACTTTCTTCCAGTCTGTTTAGCCGCCTCGACTGCCTGTGGTGTCCATCTAGCCTGGTTAGCCACAGCGCCACCGTGTGGCCTCTGTAAATTCTGGTTTCTGTAAAACTGCCCTGCTGAGGAAGCTGAGATTTGTAAAGAGAATCCAGTTGCTCCCCACACCGGCATGACGTAGTGAGGCTGTGATGAGGGTCTGTCTGGCCTCACACAGTGGACCTGGGAGCAATGCGAGGAAGTTGCAAAGATGAAGATTTTGAAATTTTCCTACAAATTAGATTTGGTCAAAAATGAAATGTGATTCTGAGAGGTGAAAATAATTGTAATGATAACACTCATAATAGCTATCTTTTCTTTTTTTTAACCACAAAAAAATCTTTTGTTATGCACAAAACCCCCGAGGCTTTAATTACATACTTATACATATATTAATTCATGTGGCAGAGCTTATTATTTATTTTTAGAGAAAACAAAACAAAATGTACCTCCAGGATTGGGAATGGCCCACTTATAACACAGCCAACCCATATGTAAAAAATAAATAAGCTTGAACTATCAACTATATGGTAATTACTAATATCTTGCTTGTTTTTTTAATTATTATTTTCCCTACTTTTGGAAAGCCTGCCTCTCTAGTTTCGCTTTTTTTTCTGCCTAGGTGGAGCTACATCCTGCTTTGGCTCAGACTCTTACTTTCTGTCCTTTGGCCCCTGGAAGAAGGTTCCTTTTCATTCATGGTTTGACTAAAAATAAGTCAGGCACAGTCTTAGGTATCACCTGAACCTGCTTTCTTGGGCTCAGGATAGTAGAGAGAGGAATGGATTGTCAATTATGAGACATGGGTTCAACTCTGTTAAAAACTTGCTGTATCACCTTGGGCCATTTTCTTTTAATTCTGCCATTTTTGGGTCCCGTTCTACTAACTTCCCTGGGCTTTTGTGAGAATCAAATAACACATCTTTATAGTTACTATATCCCTTTAGGATAAGACAGGAGCCCATCTAACCATTCATCTAGGACCTCGAGACAAAACCAGAAAAAAACAAAGGCAGGTACTAGACTGCCAGCTTTGTGAAAGAAAGGACTGTGCCCTCCTCTTCTGTCTCATTTTCTCTTGTCTCCCCAAGCTTTGTATATTAGGACATGGCCTAAGAGATTGAAACCGGGAGGGGTGGTGGAGAAGAGAAATAGTGCGAGGGAAAGCTTGGCCCTGAGCTCCATCTCCCACAATGGCTCAAACGCAGGTTTCTTATTCCCAATGGGGAGACCCTGTTTATGGGCCACTGCCCTTCTAAGAACCACCTGTCTCAGTCATTGAGAAGATCTCTGATTAATGAAGACCATTCCAACCTTTCCCAACTGATCCAAGGAAGCTCAAGCCAGTCAGCCGCTTTTGTAAAAATCCTGTGTGAATTCTTGTTTTATAGAATTGGTGTGTTAATGGCCCGAGGTAAACACTCCTGCTGGGAGCCAAGCAGTGGGAAGGGCCATTTGTAAAACAAGTCTTGGAGCATAAGGAACTGGCCTTTGCCAATAACCAACTGTTGGTGTCCTTATCTTTGAGGGGTGGGTGGTGAGTTGCTGTCAAAATCCCAAACTGTCCACTCGGAGAGCATGTGGGAAAGTCAGCTCCTATCCCTATGACCCCAAATCATCCTCTCTGTTTCCACCCAACAGTTTTCTTCTTGGGATTTAGCTGGAGGGGAAAGTTAACTTAAGTTTTTTTTTCTTTTTTTTAAGTTGGTAGGATGAAGAGCTTCCATGCTTACCTCCAGGTTAATCGAGGGTGAAAGTTAGAATGCCATTTAAAAATTACGGGGATGGAGACACAGAGGATAAGCACATTTTGGTTCATTTCCTGACTCCCCGCCCTTTCTCCTTCCTTGACCTTACTGATTTAGGAAGAGTGGAGGGCCAGGGTTGCTGTGGGAGAACTAAGTTAACCCAGCCTGAATTCACCTTCCCAGAGGATCTGGGAGCTCCAGTAAGAGCAGGTGGAGATTCAATGTGGTTCAGACCTGTCCGCATCCTTTTCAGCCCAAGTTCATGGTTAGCCATCTTCTCCCCAACTAGACTTTCCAAGTGTTTGGGCAACAGATGAACATCTTTGAAAGTCAGAGGAACCCATAAACCCAGGGGTAGTGGGTAAACAAAGCACCAGCTGCGTTTGCATTTCTGGGCTTTGAAAACAGTGCCTGGATTTAACACAGTCCAGTGTTTAAACTGGGTGGATATTGATGGAGACTCCTTGTCCAAACTTAAAAAAAAGAAATCGAAGCCAGAAGCAACCCTTTCTCCAGCAATGCCTTCATGTTCCACTGTTGCCTCAGGAACTGCCTGGACCACTCAGCTTCACACTCCTGGGGAAGAAGACTCAGCAGTCTGGACCAATGCTAGGACAGTGGACCCTAGCCAGTGGAAGGAGACTCATGAAGGCATCCCAATAACCTGGAAAGGAATGGTGATCTGGTCTTTGCCTCCTGCCCCCATGACCGTCACACAGGGTGTACCCAGGCCCTATCAATCTATGTCCCACCACCCCTCTAGAGGTTTACAGTTCCATGGCTGAACCGGCAGTATTGCCAGGCTGCTGGTGGGGACATCTCTCCTCTGTCCCCATCTTTTCCTCTCCACTATCTTGGCAATAATGGCCAACATTTCTATAGTACTTTAAAGTTTGCAAAGTGCTTTGCACATATTAACTTATGAAGGTGGTTAACTACTAATGGGGGACATAAGAGAAGGGATTCCCACCAAGCTCAGGGCTGGAGCAGGTTCCTTTTGGCTCTGAGATTTGGCTAAGGCTGGCCCTGGGGAGTGGGAGGAAGGGAACAGCATTTGGGGGCCAGGAATATGAAAACCTGAAGTTCCCCCCAATCTTAGGGCAGAAAGGCACAGGAAGGAGCCAGTTCTGGACCTGAGAAGTTCCTGACAATATGCCAGGTTCTGTTCTAAGTGCTGGGGATACAAATACAGACAAGAATGACGGCCCCTGCCTAAACAGAGTTTACATTCTAATGAAGGAAAACCGAAAAAAAGATAAGAGGGAGCTGGGGGAAGGGGAGTGTGGTGGACCATCTAGGAAGCATGGTGTGGAGCTGGCCAGGAAGGGCATTCATGCACATTCACCGATGATTTTGAGGTATCCTGATTACTCTTTGAGGTGCAGCCTATGGCCCTTACTATGTTTTATGGGGCTGGAAAGGAAGCCATTTATTTGGTCAATGCTGGGGATTTCATCAATGCATGTAAGAATTCCAAGTAAAGAAAACTCTCACCATTGATTTAGAGAGGTTACCTTAGTTCTAATGTTTAAGATTGAGAAGGGAAAGGACCTCAGAGGCCATCTAGTCCACTTCCTTCATTTCACAGGTGAAGAAACTGAGGCCCATGCAGGTTAAGTGACTTGCCCAAGGTTATTTAGGTCACAGGAATCAGAGATGGGATTTGAACCCAGGTCCTGCGACTCCTAAGGCAGTGATTTTCCCACTACCATGCTGATTCTTGACCTGGGCAATATGTGGGAGCAGGGACTTGAACCCAGCTCTTTCTAACTCTTTATCTACTCAACACTGCAAGCTGTCTTTCTCCCTCTAGCTCTGAAGGCAGAGTTTCCTCTGACCTTGCTCTGAATTTTCTTCTCCCTTTGCCATGTTTATTAAGGGTCTATTATGTGAGCTCATTCACAGAGTACAGCTCAGGGGCAGATGCAGAGGGGACTGAGGCAATATTCCTCTGCCTGGAAGTTGGGGGTCAACATTATAATAAGAAATGACCTTTTTAAAAGTTGTTTCAGGGGCAGCTAGTTGGTGCAGCCAGTAGAACACCAGCCCTGGAGTCAGGAGGACCTGAGTTCAAATCCGGCCTCAGACACTTGACATACTTACTAGCTGTGTGACCTTGGGAAAGTCATTTAACCCAATTGCCCTGCCTTCCCCCCTGCAAAACAAAGTTAAAAAAAGTTTCAGACCTGGTCTTACGGTGTCTTAGGGTATCTCAGAGCTGGGGGCGATGTGAGACAGGCATCATGGCACAGTGGAGAGACAACAGGCTTTTGAATCAAAGGGCCTGGGCTCTAATCCCGCCCTTGTCCCTTACTACCTGTTATGATCCTAGGTAGCCACTTAACATTTCTGGGTCTCAGTTTTCTCAACTGCATAATGAAAGGGTTGGCCCAGATGGGCTCCAAGGCTCCTTCCCCCTCTGAGTCTATGATCTTATGAACATATAAGCTTTATTACCTTGGTCAAGTCACTGAATCTTTATGAACCTCAGTTTCCCCATCTGTAAAATGAAGGTGTTGAACTGGGTGACCCCTGGGGTCTCTCATAATAAGCTCTCAATTTATGCTTGAATAGTAAGAAGGGATAGTATGGTATCTTGGTTTGCTTCCACATAAGTTATTTGGAGATAATCAACAGGTGTGAGGAAGCTTGCTTACTAAGACAATGGCCATCCTGGCTGCTGGTGGGGACAAACCTATTGGACCAGAAAGACTAGGCCGAGACAATCTAGCTCAAGCCTGAGGGGTCATGCCCTGGTCAAGTACCCTCACTACCATGCCTACATAATCTGCATAAACTAAGAAGGGAATGTAGGGAAATGAAGAATGTAAACTAATCAGGCAAGGAGGGTACAACTAGTTAACCTCACTCCTGCTTCTGTATCCTCACTACCATGCCTACATAAACTACATAAGTTAAGAAGGGAATGGAGGGAAACGTAGAATGTAGATTAACCTTAACTCAGACGAGGAAGGTGGAACTGGCTAACCTCACTCCTGCTTCTGTATTGGTGTGGGTGTTCCTAGTGAACACTGCACCCACTCTCTCACGAGAAGTGTAATAAATGCCTTCCTCTGCCCACTCTGTTTCTGAGGTCTTTGGGCAAGAGTGGGCTATCACATGGATCTTCCTAAGGTTATGCAATCAGGAAAGCAATGAGTTGCAGAAGCATGTCTTGGGCTTACTTCCTGACCCTGCCTAGGGAGTCCTGTGGTATCCCCACAGATTAAGGGACTATCACTTGGGTCTTCCTTAGGGTCTAACCCTGCCTAAGGAGTCCTGTGATCCCCACAGCTGTGTTAAGGGGCTATCATGTGGGTCCTCCTCAGGGTTTCCCCCTGCCTAGGAAGTTCTGTGATCCCCATAGCCATGTTTATGATTCTGTAGTCTAGGGTATAGTTTTTTAGATCGGTAGTTAGTGGTCAGCTTATTCTGGGGTGGGGAAGAGTTCTTATGGCACCTGGCCTCACATGAGGTTGTTTCAGTTCAGCAAACAGTTAGGATGTTGGTGTGCTTGGTTGAATACACAAAGATGAAGAGTGATGTGTTTTCCACCTTCAAGTGGTTTAACTGAATGCAGGGAGATGGTGAGGGAGGATAAGGCCTGGACCCAAAGAAGGATGATATGTTGGAGGCAGGTTAGACTATGGGGTAAGGAGTGGGGATGCAGCAGGAGGCATTGGAGGGCCTTTCCTCTGCAGTGGTGGCAACAAGAAGCCTGGTAGCAGTTATTTACCAGAACAGCCCAGAGATCTGCCCATGCCCACCCAGCTTGCAGCCTCAGCCCTGTGCAGGTACATGCATGAGACTGGAGAGGAATGGGAGACAAAGCTTTCCATGAGAAGACACTCTTTCTGTTGAGTCTGGTGGGAATATGCAATCCCCACTCTCACTTATTTCTTATAATGTCATTGATTTTAAAAATAAACAAAACTGTATTTTGAAAAAAAAAACCTGGGTTTCAATCCAGATGTTACTTATTTAAAAAAAAACAAACCATGGATATCCTTTGTTTTCTGCATCAACTTCATTTCTGTTCCCTTTCCTGTTTTGTCTCTCTCTGTTCCCCTAACCTGGAGAACCATCCCCAGGAATTGTCAAAGCCAGTAAAGCGAGCGCCTCAACCTTGCATTTCCTGATCAGATCTCTTAGAAACAGTGTTGTGATTTATTATATAAGGCAGCTGTTGGAAGTCAGTCGCCTGATCAAGGGATCCCTCCCTATTGACCACGTATCCCAGTCTGCCATAAGAAGGCTGGGTCTTTTGTGTTCTGGTAGAAATGTTTGCAGAAAAGTTTTAGAAATGACCAAATCCTGCAAGATTTCCATTGAAGTTGCAAGCTGGGAACAGAATGTCTAACTAATGGAAAAGGAAAACAGGACAAAGATACAATTTGTGGTGTTAGATCGGAGCAGTATTATTTGACTCCAAGGACGAGCGAAAGATATTGCAACTTCAAGCTTCAGACAATAGTCGTTTTATGAGAACAGACTTAAATGTGTCTGCTCAGCTACAAAAAGTATCTTCTAATGTCTTATAGCCTACACTTGCATTTAGCGCAGGGGTGAGGAACCTGTGGCCTCGAGGCCATATGTGGCCCTCTAGTTCCTCAAGTGAGGCCTCAGGTTCCCTACCCCTGATTTAGGCTATTTTGTTTTGGTCAATAACCAGTAATGTTTAAAATGTAGAGGTCTGTTAAATTTTAGCTAAGCCCTTTAAATTTGGGACTTCAGCATTTTGTTTCTACATACCAAAGAATTAAAAAAATTAGAGGAAAAGGCAGTAAGACAGAACTAAATGACACTGATGAAATGTGTCCATGCCGTGTCCCATACCCATATGCTCCCGCCTCTGCAAAGAAGGGAGGAAGGCTCTGTTACCCTTTAGCTGTATGACTTTGGCATGTCTTTTCAAAACCATCTCTGTGCCTCAGGTTTCTGCCCCTGTACGATGAGGGAACCAGACCAGATCAGAGATGTCAGACACATGGACTGTGGTCCATATGCAATCTGTGGTCCGTATACAACCATGTTAAAATGTAATTGGGAAATGTTTAACAAAATAGATAAAAATACAGTAAAACACAGATAATGCTAATATGTGGTTTTCTAAGTTCCTGTGTGGTCCACAGGGATCCTATGCACAAAATTAGGGACTCCCACTTTTATTTGAGTTTGTCACTACTGGACTAAGTGATTTCTAAGGTCTCTTTCAGCTCTGATTTCTTTACTCTTGGGACAAGAGCACAGGAGAAAGTTTAGGCCAAATGGTATGGGGCAGGGGGGCATCCTTTTATTGGAGAGGTCAGAACAGTCCTTTTCCTCTTCCTCCCAGTACAGAATAGTAGCTTTGTTTCTTAATGAATATGCAAGTGGAGTGGACAGTGGTCTTGGCTGATTAGCTCAGTGACCTCTGGGGGCAAGGGGAGGCGGGGAACGATTTGAGAACCCGAAAGTTTGAAGGTTGCTGGGCAAACTTGGAATTGTAGCAAAGGGAGCTGAATACAGTCTTATGAAGTAACCTGAGCAAACTCTCGCTGGTTGGAGATCTCATGCTGAACTCACTGGATACTGCGCCTGCCAGTCAATGGGACTCGTCCCTTAGATGAGACTGAAGAAATCTGGGCAAGCCCCATTTTCTAATTCTCACCTTTCCAGGCTTCATGAAGACCACATTCTTCATTATTATTATGGATGATGACAGAGATCCTATAGGATCATAGTTTTAGAGCTTGAGGGTGTATACGTGTGGGGGTCAGAGGGCATCTAGTACCCACTGATT
This sequence comes from Trichosurus vulpecula, assembly GCF_011100635.1. Lineage (NCBI taxonomy): Eukaryota > Metazoa > Chordata > Mammalia > Diprotodontia > Phalangeridae > Trichosurus > Trichosurus vulpecula. The sequence goes on along the minus strand of NC_050573.1, from coordinate 53,059,044 downwards.
TTATACAACCCTCCTCATGTGTCTTGCAGAGAGAAATGAAGTGACTTGCACAGGGTCACACAGCCTTAACTCACAATGTTAGAGGCAGGACCTGAGCTCAGATCTTTCTAACTCCAAGGCTAGCCACTATATCCTGCTGCCCCTTGTGGGATACAACATTTAAGTCTGTAAGTAAATATAGCATAATTTGAGGAGGGAGAGAGCAGCTGGGGAATTGGGAAAAGCTTCCCTCATTTGAGCCTTAAAAGAACCAAGAATTTGATAAGTGGAGGTGAAGAGATAGTGAATCATAGGGACAGACTCATGGAGCTGGGCAGTGGAACGAAACTGGGGAAATAGCAGATAGGATAGTTTGGCTAGAATGGAGAAGGCATGAAGGGGAGTGATATGAAATAAATATCGAAAGGTAGGCTGAAACCAGAAGGTGAAACATTTTAAATACCAAGCCAAGGAATTTGTATTTTATCCTAGAGGCAGTTGGGAGCGCCTAAAGATTCTAGAGGAAGGTAGTGACTGGTTAGATCTATGTTTTGGCAATCTCCTTCTCTGGTGCTCCGCTCATGTGGTCCCTGGGTAAGCAGAAATACGTTTGGCATTTCAGTAATCAGCAATTTTCTCCTTTTTTTTACATGTAATTTTTATTTTTTAAACAAGGCCTTCTTGTTTGTTTCCTGTTTCCAGGGAGAAACTGTGGAGTTTATTTATAAGAGAGTGGGCAGATTCTGCCCATTGTGTAACTCCTGGATCTCCAGCTTGCTTCTCCACTGTTTCCCAGTCCACAGGCCCCAGGGTTCCAGTGTAGAAACCCCCATTTGTGATTCCTGTCTTTCCAGTAGGGAGAGGGGACAGATCTGAGTGAAGATCAGCCCTCTGATTTTGTGCCTCCATTTGTCCTAAGTTATACAGCCCTGAGCCTCCTTTTCAAGTTCCTCTTGGCTTTCCTAACATCCTCCTATTGGATCCTCAGTCCAAGGGGACTCAGCTGCTCTATGTCCTGAGGACCATCACTAAAGTTCTATTTCTTTTCCGATGAATGGGACTTCCCATTTTCATATCTGAGATTTTCTCAAATGGAAGGAGAAGAGCTGGATAGAGATGAATGGAGAAGCACTTGTCCCAGTGAGCAAATGGATAAAGCACAAGAGAGTCATCGGCAAGAGTAGCCAAGGTCCATGGATCAAATTTGGGCAGCTAGGTGGCACAGATAGAATGCTGGGCCTGGAGTCAGGAAGACTCGTCTTCCTGAGTTCAAGTCTGGCCTCAGACGCTTACTAGCTGTGTGACCCTGGGCAAGTCATTTAACCCTATTTGCCTCAGTTTCCTCATCTGTAAAATGAGACAGAGGAGGAAATGGCAAATCCCAAATGGGGTCACAAAGAATCAGATATGACCGAAACGACTGAACAACAACAACATAACACTTATAAAGAACTTAGCACAATGCCTTGGCACATAGTGGGTATCTGATCAATGCTTGTTCCCTTACCTGCCATTGGCATAATGGCCATTTGAACATTTTGAACTGGATACCTTGTATCTTAAACTCAACATGTCAGAAACTGAACTCATTATCTTTTCCTCCAAATCTTCCTTTTTCTAATTTTCCTGTTACTGTCAAGAATACCGTCACCACCCTCCTAGTCACTGAGTTCCCAACCTAGGAGTCCTCCTGGACTCCTCACCATCTCACTCTCCACATCCAAGCTGTTGCCACAAACTCTCGATCTCACCTCTGTAATGTCTCCTGATTATGCCCCTTTCTCTCCTCTGACCCTCTAGTGCAGGCCCTCGCACCTAGTCATCTAGTCTAGTGCTGAAATCCTACCTGGGCTGTTGCAATCCTGGATCTGACTGCCTCAACTTTCCCTGCTTTAATATATCCACTCAGCAGCTAAATTGATCTTTGCTGTTGTTCAATTGTTTCAGTCATGTCTGACTCTTTGTGACCCTATTTAGGGTTTTCTTGGCAAAGACATTGGAGTGGTTTGCCATTTCCTTCTCTAGGCTCATTTTACAGATGAGGAAGCTAAGGCAAACTGGGTTAAGCGACTTGTCCAGGGTCGCACAGTTAGTAAGTATCTGATGTTAGATTTGAACTCAAGAAGAGCCTTCTTTACTCCAGCCGTGATGCTGCATCCACTGTGCCACCGAGGTGCTCAAAATTGATCTCCCTAAAGTACAAATTTGATCATGTCTCTTCCCTTCCCCCCCATTCAATACATTTCACTAATTCCTTATTGCCTCCTGGATCAAATACAAAATTTTCTGCTTGCCTTAAAAGCCTTTGTAAACTGGCCCCATCCTACCTTTGCAGTCTTCTTATACCTAGTTCTTTCCATGTATTTACAATCTAGTAACACTGGACTCCTTGCTGTTCCTCATACATGATTCTCCAACTCCCAACTCTGAATGTTTTCACTGGCCGTCCCCCATGCCTGGAACTCTCTCCCTTCTCATCTCTTCCTATCTTCCCTGGCTTCCTTCAAGTCTCAGCTAAAGACTTGCCTTCTGTGAAAAGTCTTTCCTAGTCCTCCTTACTCTTAGTGCCTTCTTTCTGTTGATTATCCCCATACTATCATGTCCATATTTTGCTTGTATGTAGCTGTTTAGTTGTCTCCCCTGTTAGACTCTGAACTCCTGGAGAGAAGACACTGCTTTTGCATTTCTTTGTATCCCTAGGAATTTACACATAGTAGGGGCTTAATAAATCCTAGTTGCCTGCCTGCCTGCCATCTCTCCATTTTGTTCTCAAGAATAATGTGGATGACTTCATCGAAGGACTCATTGAAATATAGGGAATTTTCACAGTTATAATGGTAGCCCTGTATGTAAGTGGGGTGGGGGGAGAGGAGACAGGAAATAAAATCAGGACAGCATTACCTCTTCTTGAACAAGCCATGCTTTCGATGAAGCTTATTCTTTGTGATCCTTTATTCTCTAGTTATTTATTCACCATCCTTTTAATAATATCCAAGTCAAAGTTACTGGTCTTCAGTTTTCAGGCTCTATTCTCTTCTCTTTTTTGAAAATCAAGACATTTGATCATCATCAGTCCTGTGGTAACCTTTCTATTCCCCATGACCTTCCTTAAAAATTTTTTTTGGTAATTCTGAACTTAACAAACATAACTTATCCATATACAGAAAAGAGCAAAAAAGATTGTATATGAAATCAAATCTCTGTTACAGATAGCTTGTTTTTGAGTATATAATAAAGTCAGTATTTCAAAGCTGTTTTGATTGTGTCTGAGCTTTTTTCTATTCTCTTCTGATCATTTAAAATGTTTCACTGGCTCTCTTTCCTTCCTTCCTTCCTTCCTTCCTTCCTTCCTTCCTTCCTTCCTTCCTTCCTTCCTCTCTCTTTCCTTCCTTCCTTCCTCCCTCCCTTTCTTTCTTCCTTCCTTCCTTCCCCCTCTTTTTTTCTCATTTACCTCTCCCACCCTTTAAGAAAAAAAATATAAGAACCCTTTCTTGTAACAGAAAAGCACTGTCAAGGAAAATAAACCCCATACACTGGTTATGTCCAAAAAAAGTACGTCTCATTTTCCACCTCTAGTTTATCACTTCTTTCTCTGGAGCTGGGCATCATGCTTTACCACCATCAGTCTGCTGAAATCACGGATGGTCATTGTATTGAGCAGAACTCTTAAGTCTTTCAAAATTGTTTTTCCTTTATAATGTTGTAGTCATTGTAGTTGTTGTTCTCCTGGTTCTGCTTACTTCACTCTGCATCAGTTTATACAAGTCTTCTCAGGTTTCTCTGAATACCAGGGGAGTGAAAGAGCTGTGAGATGATCATCACTGCCAATGATCTTTGAAAGGTCACAAGGAAAAAATAACAAAAATCATCTGGAGAAACAAAAACTTCCAAGAATGTCATAAGAAATAATGAAAAAAGTCCATCCATGCATTATGTAATTCATATGGCACAATATAGTTCTGTTACATTCATATACCATGTTAAAGGCAATGTGGCATAACAGAGAGCCAGCCTTGAATCTAGGAGGCCTAGGTCAAATCCTGCCTCTGACACATTCTAGCTGTGTGATCCCAGGCAAGTCATCTTGGTATTCTTGGCTACTCCTGAAGATGATGCCTTTCTGAGAAGGAGTTTCCTCATATGCCTGATACCAACGAAAGCCCATGTCTTGCCTCTGTCCTATTCATATACCATGATTTTGTTGAGCCATCCTTGAACTGATGAGCTCTCCTTTAGCTTTCAATCTTTTACTACAAGAACTTGTATCTATGGTTAATATAAGTATATATTAATATTTTCTATATTTAAGTGTATATGAGTTTAGTGACTTTGAGTCTTGTTCCAAAGTGCCTTCTAGAAGGACTGGACCAATTCACAGTTTCACCATCCCTACATTAATATGTCTCTCCTCCTGTATCATCATTTTTCTTTTTTTGTCACTTTTAGCAATCTGATAAGGGTGTGGTGGAGACTCAGACTTCTTTTGTGTTTGTCTTATTAGTAATTAGAGAATCTTTTCATATGGTTGATGATAGCTTGGATTTCTCATCTTGAGAACTTTTTATTTATATCCTTTTGTTGTTTTTGTTCAGTCATTTCAGTCATGTCCTACTCTTTGTAACCCTAATTGGGGTTTTCTTGGCAAAGACACTGGAATAGTTTGCCATTTAATTTTCCAGCTCATTTTACAGATGAGAAAACTGAGACAAACAGGGTGAAGTGACTTGCTTAGCTAGTAAGTGTCTGAGGCCAGATTTGAACCCATGTCTTCCTGAGTCCAGGCCTGGTGCTCTATCCACTGCATTACCTAGCAGCCCCTCATATCTTTTAAACATTTATTTATGAAGGAATGGATCTTGCTCTTATATATTTGAATCAGTTCCCAATATACCTTGGATGACAGACTGTATCAGTAAGCAAGATTTATAATATCAATGGTGACCATGATTATGCTGGTATAGTTCAAAATTGCAAAGTATAGGAGACTCTCTGTATAGAAGCCAGAAGAAGTAAAACATTTATACAGACACCAGAGGATCAAATCCCAGAACCAATAACCCCAATTCAACATAGCAGTAATTGTATCCCAAAACCAGTAAGTTCACCTCAATGTAACAGCAAGGAGAATAAAACACAGTATCACAGCAAAGAGCCAAGCCATCCTGTAACCTTCCTTTTTTCTAGGGCCTTCCCATAAACACTCACTCATGAATCCTAACTGCTTGTCCTCTCTTCCCACATTTCTGAAAGCCCTTGCAGTTCTCAGAGCTCCTCCAGTTCTCTCTCTGTCTCTGCATCTCTTCAAGTTCTCCATCTCTCACGGTGCTCTCTCTCTACCCTGTGTCTCCTCCTCCTCCTCCTCCTCCTCTTCCCAGCTCTCTAGTCTCTGCAGCTCTCTTGTCTCCACTCTCCTCAGGTCTCTAGTCTGAACTTAATGGCTACCCACAGGGTATATATACTTTGTTTAGGGCCTTGGAGCTTAGCACCTCCTTAGCAAAAGTGTGTAGGCCTGGGGCTTAGCACCCATTTAGCAAATGGGCCTTCCTACAAACAGGCCTCTCCTAATCAAGCTTCCCTTAATTAGCTCCACCTGAGGCCTATTAAATGGGTGGGGAAGATCTTTGATCATATTAGCACCACACAGACCTTTATCAGGGAAATTTGCTGCAAAGATTTTTTCCCCTCACAATTTATTATTTCCCTTTTAGTTTTAACTGCATTGGTTTGTTTGTGCTTTTCAATTTTATGTAAACCAGATTATCCATTTTCTTTCCTGTTACCCTCCGTATTCCTTGTTTAGTCAAGAACACTTTGAAAGAACAGTTGCAAAAGGTATCTTTTTTTACTTTGTTTGTCATATGACCTTTCACATCTAGGGCATATATCCATTTTGAACCTCTTGTATATGGTGTGAGATGTTGGTCTAAACAATTTCTGCCAGGTTGTTTGCAGTTTTCCTAGCAGTTCCTGTGAAGCAGTGAATCTTTACCCCAGTAATTGAATGGGGTCTTTGGGTTTCATTGAACACTATGCTACTGTGTTCATTACATCTTTATGTTGTAGCCTATTCTGCCCGCTGATCGATTAATCTATTTTTAAAAATATTATCAAATTCTTTTGATGATTACTCCTTTATAATGTAGATTGAAACAAATACTGCTAGACTTCCTTTTTTCTCACTTTTTTCCACAATTTCCCATGAGATTCATGACCTTTTTGGTTTTTCCAGACAAATTTTGCTGTTTTTTTCCCCTCACGACCTTTCAGTGATGATCATCAGACAGTTCTTTCACTTCCCTGGTATTTAGTTCATTAAGGTCAGGTGACTTGAACTCATTAAGGGCAATGACCTTCTCATTTCCCTACTTATTCTGAACATCTGCTTCCTATTAGATATTTTTCAGTCTCTAATTTGCAATTCAAAGGCCATTCTGCTTGGCAGTAAAAATAGTAGTTAATTTAAGAGTTGCCTTCTTTCTGTTGTCCACTGCTACCATCACCACTATCATCATCACCATCATTGTCACCACCACTGTTGTCACCATTTCCATCATGGTCCTATTTTTATTTTGAGCCTTTTCTTTTCCCCAATGTAATTCACAAACTGTTTTTTGCTGTCCTTTGATTTCATTACTCACCTCAGCTCACCCTGGGATATAACACTCTTCATGCTTACAGGACCATACTAAACTTTTCTGTTCATATTCCATTACCTGCCTTTGCTGTCATTCTCTCTAAATATTTCTTTTTTTTTCTTTTTTAAAGTTAATTATTTTCTTTTATTTTTTTAGTTTACAACACTCAGTTCCACAAGTTTTTGAGTCCCAAATTTTCTCTCCTCTCCCTTCCCCCAAGATGGCATGTAATCTGATAAAGGTTCTACATACACCTTCACATTAAACTTATTTTCCCAATAAGCAAGTTGTAAAGAAGAATTATAACCAATGAAATGAGCCATGAGAAAGATGAAACAAAACCAAGAATAAAATAAAATTAAAAAAAGAGAGAGCAAATAGTTTGCTTCAATCTGCATTCAGACTCTGTAATTCTTTCTCTGGATATGGATAGCCTTTTCCATCATGAGTCTTTTGGAGCTGTCTTAGAACCTTGTATTGTTGAGAAGAGCCAAGTCTATCAAAATTATTCATCACAGAAGCAATATGTCTGTGGTTGTGTAAAACGTTCTCCTGGTTCTGCTCCCTTCACTCATCATCAGACCATATAAGTTTCTTCAGGTTCTTATGAAGTCCATCTACTCTTCATTTCTTATAGAACAATAGTATTCCATTACATTCATGTACCACAATTTGTTTAGCCATTCCCCAGTTGATGGGCATCCCCTTGGTTTCCAATTCTTTACCACCACGAAAAGAGCTGCTGTAAGTATTTTTGTACATATGGGTCCTTTTCCCCCTTGTATGATCTCTTTGGGATATAGCCCTAGAAGTGGTATTGCTGTGTCAAAGGGCATGCATATTTTTATAGCCCTTTGGGCATAGTTCCAAATTGCTCTCCAGAATGGTTGGATCAGTTCACAACTCCACCAACAATGCAGTAGTGTTCCAATTTACCCACATCTTCTCTAGCATTTATCATTTTCTTGTTTTGACATGTTAGCCAATCTGACAGGAGAGATGTGGTACCTAAGAGTTGTTTTGATTTGCATTTCTCTAATTAATAGAGATTTAGAGCATTTTTTCCATATGACTATAGAGATCTTTAATTTCTTTATCTGAAAACTGCCTATTCATATCCTTTGACCATTTATCTACTGGGGAATGACTTATATTCTTGTAAATTTGACTCAGTTCCCTGTATATTTTAGAGATGAGGACTTTGTTAGAGACACTGGTTGTAAAAATTCTTTCCCATTTTTCTGCTTCCCTCCTAATCTTGGTTGCAATGTTTGTACAAAAACTTTTCAATTTAATGTAATCAAAATTATCCATTTTGCATTTCATAATGCTCTCTATCTCTTGTTTAGTCATCAATTCTTCCCTTCTCCATAAGTCTGACAGGTAAACTATTCCCTTCTCTCCCAAATTGCTTATAGTATCAGCCTTTATATCTAAATTGTGAACCCATTTTGACTTATTTTTGTATATGGAGTAAGATATTGGTCTATACCCAATTTCTGTCATACTATTTTCCAGTTTTCCCTAAATATTTCTTAAAATAAAAAGGTAAATTTGGTCTTCTTGTTTTTAGATTGTAGTGATTTTCTCATATACTTTTGTCCCCTTTCCCATCAAAATCTCCTTCACAATAGAAAAAGCAATTGAGCAAAACCAAGCAACAGAATGGCCCCATTTAACAGAATATATAACATTTCACATCCATAATCTCCCCACTTTTTTATGGAGAGGAAGGAAGTGTGTTTTCCTTGGGCTGTGATTGATTCTTACAATTAGGCTTTTTAGTGTTATTTTCATTTCTGGTATTACAGTCATCGTGTCTATTGTTTTTTCTGGTTCTGCTTATTTCAATATGCATTGATTCATATAGCTCTTCCTATCCTCTGAATTTCTCATATTTCTTGTTTTAAAATGTGAAACAATATGCCATTACATTTATGCCTTTTAAAATTCAAGTTGGTTGATGCATTTCTTGAACATCTACATCACTCTCTTTAAACAATATCCTTAATTACTCGTGTCCTCAAAATTTATTTTTTGTCATTTCTATCCTTCATGAGCTCATTTCCCTTATAAGAATTTAGCCCATGGGATCTCATCTATCTCTTTTCTTAACCCTTTGAAATCTATTCTCTGGGAATCTGCAATACATCTTAGTCCCTGCCTGACTTTTCTCTATTTTTCAAGGTTTCCATTATTTCTGCCCTAAGAACTAGCTCTTTGTTGTTGGTGTGGATCACATCTGTAATGCAAGTTTCCTTCCTTGGTTCCCCCACCATTTGAAGGATGATATTATTGTTAACATTAATCACATTATCAGTGGCTCTGTTTCAACCAAGAGAGAGCAACCACAAATGTTTGGATAACCGAAGTCTTCTATCCCTATAATATCATACTTCCAATATAACTTTCTACCTTTATCTTAGCACTTAGCACAGTGCCTGGCACATCATAGGTACTTAATAAATGCTTGTTGACCTCTTGACTTTGCAGGAAAGCTCTTGACTCTCTAACTTCCTGTTTAGGACATTTTCTTTTCTTTCTAACATTTTTGGTCCACTGAGTACTTTTTTATTCATGATTTTTTCTCCTTCCTTCTTTGCTTCCTTTCTCCTTTCCTCTCTCCCTTCCTCCTCTTCCTCTCTCCCTCCCTCCCTCTCTCTCTCTCTCTCTCTCTCTCTCTCTCTCTCTCTCCTCCTTCCCTCCCTCCTTCCCTCCTTTCCTTCCTTCCTTCCTTCCTTCCTTCCTTCCTTCCTTCCTTCCTTCCTTCCTTCCTTCCTTCCTTCTTCCTTCCTTTCTCTCTCTCTCCCTCCCTTCCTCTCTCCCTCCCTCCCCCCTCTCTCTTTCTCTTTGTTTCTTCCTTCTTTCCTTTCTTTGTTTCTTCCTTTCTTCCTTTCTTTTCCTTTCCTTTCTTTCTTTCTCTCTTTCTTTCTTTTTCTTTTTTCTTTCTTTCTTTCTCTCTCTCTCTTTCTTTTTCTTTCTTTCTCTCCTCTCCTACTCCACCTAATATTGGCCCTGTTCATTTGTACTCAAAATTCTTACTAATTTGAGCTTATTAGGGACATAATATCCCTCAAGGTTTTTCCCTAGGTCCACTACTCTGATCTCCCTAAACCCTGAATCATGACTAATCTCATTCTGTCTGAGGTGTCACTAAAATCATCTTCTGTTCATTCATCCAATTCAAGGTGGTGAGAATTTAAAAATAAAACCAAGAATTGAGAAGATTATAATAGGGTGGAAAGGTAAAAAGTTGTCTACAAAAGCATATAAAGAGATGTAAATTTGTTGAAATAAATTTTGAGATCTTTTATATTGGGAACGGACTTCTGTGTCCCACTTGGTCTTTTGGGACTGGCTCAAAATAGGCTGGTTTTTTTTTCTTCTTCTTCCTCTTCTTCCTCTTCCTCTTCTTCTCCTTCTTCTCCTTCCTCTTCTCCTCCTCCTCCTCCTTCTTCTCCTTCCTCTTCTCCTCCTCCTCCTCCTCCTTCTTCTCCTTCTTCTTCTCCTCCTCCTCCTCCTTCTCCTCCTTCTTCTTCTCCTCCTCCTCCTCCTTTTTTCATTTTTGACTTCTTTTTGCTATTTCTTGATATCTAATGGAGTCATTAGTTTCTGTTTGATTAATTCTTTTTTTTTTTTGCAGGGGGGAAGGCAATTGGGGTTAAATGACTTGCCCAAGGTCACACAGCTAGTAAGTGTGTCAAGTGTCTGAGGCCGGATTTGAACTCAGGTCCTCCTGACTCCAGGGCCGGTGCTCTACTCACTGTGCCACCTAGCTGCCCCTGTTTGGTTAATTCTAATTTTTAAGGAGTTATTTTCTTTACTAATTTTTTTTACCTCTTACCATTTGTCTAATTCTAATTTTAAAGGAGTTATTTTTCATTAATATTCTATGCATCCTTTGAATAGCCTTTTAAATTGGCAAGTTAATTTGTTTTTAGTTTTCAACATTCACTTCCATAAGTTTTAAATTTTCTCCCTCTCCCTCTCCTCTCTTTCCCCAAGATGACATGCAATCTGATGTAGGCTCTACACATACATTCCTATTAAATATATTTTCACATTAGTCATGTTGTATAGAAGGATTAGAACGAATGGGAGTAATGATGAGAAAGAAAAAACATAAAACAAAAAAAACAAAATAGTTTGTTTCGATCTGTATTCAGACTCCATATTTCTTTTTGTATTTGTGGATGGCATTTTCCATCATGAGTCTTTTGGAATTGCTTTAGGTCCTTGTGTTGCTGAGAAGAGCTAAGTCTATCAAAGTCAGTCATCACACACTGTGGCTGTTACTGTGTACAATGTTCTCCTGGTTCTGCTCACTTCACTCAGAATCAGTTCACATAAGTCTTTCCTGGTTTTTCTGAAGTCTGCCTGTTCATCATTTCTTATGGCACAATAGTATTCCATTACATTCATATACCACAACTTGTTCAGCCATTCTCCAATTGATGGGCATCCCCTCAGTTTCTAATTCTTGGCTACCACAAAAAGAGCTGCTATAAATATTTTTGTACATGTGGGTCTTTTTCCCATTTTTATGATCTCTTTGGGATACAGCCCTAGAAGTGGTATTGCTGGATCAAAGGGTATGAACATTTTCATAGCCCTTTGGGCATAGTTCCAAATTGCTCTCCAGAATGGCTGGATCAATTCACAACTACACCAACAATGAATTAGTGTTCCAATTTAAAGAGCTTTCTTGCATAGCTCTCATTTCCTTCCCCATTTTCCTTTCTTTTTTTTTTGGCTCTAAAAAATCTATCTAACTCTTCTAAGAATCTTGTTCAGCTTGTGTCTGATCTGCATTTTTTTTCCTTTGAGGCTTTACTTGTAGATGTTTTCAAGCCATTATCTTCTTCTGTGTCTATGTCTTGAGATTCCCTGTCACCATAGTAGGTCTTTGTGATTGGATTCTTTTTTTTGTTTGTTCATTCTTTCAGCCTACTCTTTGCCTTTAGATTTTATGTTAGTTTTGGGCTCTGCTTACTTCTGGGGGTGATGGTAGTGGTGCCTAGCCTGAGCTTCTGCCTTTTTATGACCTTCTGAGGGTCTGCATGTTTTCACTATTTCCAAAGTGGTATGATCTGGGGAGAGGTTTGTTCACTCCCTCCTGGTATGAATTCTATGAGTTTTTGTCCCAAGTTTGAGTCTTTTGGATTGTGTGTGGTTGGGCTCAAATCCACAAGCTAAGATTTTGGAACTTGTTCCTTGCTCCATACTCAGATCCTCTCTCATTGGTGGCTACTCCTCTCCACCTTGAAACTTTGACCCAGAAGTGGGTAATGGGCAATGGAGCTGCCAGATGGCACTTGTTCCTGTTCCTGGAACTGGTTCAAGGTTTGCCTAGGATTCCTTTCTGCCCAAGTGCATCTAGCTTTGGTGTTCAGTCACAGATCCTTTATTGTCCCTGGGTGCCAGAATGTTTCCCATTACTGCTTCTGTTACCACCATGCTGCACTCCTAGCCAGTTCAACCCCGGTTCCATGTCAGTGTTCACAGATCTTTCTGCCCATCTTCCTAAACTGCCCTGGGCTGGAAAAATGACTCACAGTGACTATTTTGGCTTTCCCAATCAGAATTTGATCTGGCAAATTTTTTTAGGCATTATGGAGATGGTGCGTTGGGTGAGCATGGCAGAAATGGTGATTACCATTTCACCATCTTGACTTTGCCTCTCTGCTCACTTAACTCTGCATCATTTCTTACAAGTCTTCCCAGGCTTCTCAGAAATCATCATCATCATCATTTTTTACAGTGAAATAATCTTTCATTACATTCATCTACCATAATTCATGTACTCCCCATTTGATGGGTACTCCCTTACCTTCCAGTTTTTGCCATTATAAAAACAACTGCTGTGTTTTTATACCTTTCTCTCTCTCTCTCATCCATTTGGGGATATAGACCTAGTAGTGGTATTACTTAGCTAAAAGGTTGAACACTTTAGTGAGTTTTTGAGCATAGTTCCAAATTACTTTCCAGAATGGCTAGACCAGATAACAGTTCCACAATAATAATAAGAACAATAAGAATTATATTAATATAATTCTATGTATAATATAATTCTAATATAATATAATAGAGAATTATTATATTAATGGATGCAGAAAAAGCTTTTGACAAAATACAAAACTCATTTCTGATTAAAAAACCACACTACAAAGCATGGAATAGGTGGACATTATTTTAATATCTTAGTATCTTTCCCACATTTAGGTATTAGGACTATACTTGTCTCATAAAAGGAGTTTGGTAATGTCCATTCTTACATTTGTATGATAATTTATGTAGTACAGGTATTAATTCTTTAAAAGTTTGATAAGATTCCTTTATAAACCCATTTACATCAGGTTACCTCCTTTCCCCCAACCCTGCTTTGGTAGTTCCTTTATTGCTACTTCAATGTCCTCTTTTTGTTAAAAGATGCAATCATTAAGATATTTACTTTTAAGATATCCCATTAATTTAAGTATTTTATAAGTAGTATGGGCATGAGCTCAACTCCCCCTCCCCCCACTTATATTCTCTGGGCTGACTCAATCACCCAACACACACTGTAGCAGTCTGGGGTTCCAAAAGAGGAGTCATTACTATACTGATACAATTCAAAACTTTCTCAAGGGCTTGGGGGTAGCCTTAGTGTTTTTGGAGGGATACTTTCCTACCTCTTGCTGTTATAGCTCTTGAGCCCCCACCAATGTACTTCTCTTTTACACAAAATCAGTCACCATGACATCATTAACTCGAACATAAAACATTTACTTGATGATAAAGAAAAGCAAGAATAATTATAGTATTTATTTTTTAAAAAGAAAAATCAGAAATAAGCATAACTTTTACTTAATAAGTAAAGGCAGGAACAATCTAACATTGTACCTACGTAATAGAAGGCAAAAGCTGCAATAATCAAAACATTACAATCCACCCATAAACGTGAATAATAGTTTCCTATCAATTCACTCAGTGACTGTGGGAAAGAGTGGACACACACTTATAGAAACCTAGCAAGGAGGTAAATGAGTGAGGAATTCATAGCTCTGGACTATATACCTTGATGTCTTTGATCTCTTCAGGAACAATCTGCACCATATGAAGCTGCTAGCTGCTCTCCTGTTCCTTACCATGGCCATTGTGTTTACTCTGCACTCAAGATATTGGAAAGTTCTCATGAATCTAAAATTCTTTCAAGGTCAAGTGTTTCTTCCTCAGGGAATTGCTTAGTGGGATCTTCCTTAGGATAATGGTGCCATTTGTACACAGCCTTGCAAATCTTAAGAGAATCATGATTGAACATATTATTGGCAGACATGCTATATCAGTAGGGAGCTAAGTGGCATGGCAGTTGGAGTTCCAATGTTAGTGTCAGGAAGACCTTAGTTCGAATGCTGCCTCAGGCACTTACTAGATTTATTGTTGGACTATGGGCTGCAGGTATTTGATAAGAAGATTTTACTGGTCTTTCAATTCCTTCAGTCTTCTGATGGCAGATTTGACTGTGACTGCAGAGGTGGTATTATAGGTCCACCCACCACCAGCTACAGTTTTCATACAGGATCCTCATTGCCAGATACCCACAGCCCGTCTCTTCATTTTGGTCTTGCCACAGGAGGAGCAGGTATACTTGGCATGCTGGCTAATTTCAATTTTCTTCACCATTTTTCTGAGGGATGCACCGTAACATGTTCCATATTTACCAACAACTCCGACCTTCTTGGTGTGTTTAGCCGTGTTTCCAGTCGCTGAGCTGCAGCTCGGAGAGCAAGAATCTGTTTTAAAAGTACTGTGCAATTGGTTTGAGAAGTCTACTAAGTATGTGAGCTATTGTTAAACCCAAGAGCCAACTACCATCCTTTAGTCCAAATAATGCACAAGCTACAAGATTTATAACATGGTAAACTAATTTCAGAATCTCTCTTTCACAATCCCTGAGGACTCAGGAACCATTACTTCTGGTTAACTGGTGCAAACAGCTCTGGACTCAGAGGTGTAGAAATTGAACATAGTTGTCACCACTTCAGGAACATCGTAGTAGTGTTTCCATCCCCAATCCTTCCGGGCGTTGCTATCATCAAAATTCATTGGCCAAGTATCAGCTATGGCCTGGCGAACTGTGTCTACATTTTATGTGATCTGGAACTCAAGTACATGCTTGACAATTTCCTGTGCCAACACTTCAGGGGTAAAACTCATGGCACTGATGTTGTAAGTTCTCTTGGGGAGAGAATCTGCAGAAGCTTCCATGATGTCCAGTGTAGCTCTAAGGCAATCATCAATGTCCATCATGGGAAGCCAAGTGTCTGGTTTCAGGTAACACTGAAACCTGCCGGCTGCTTTTTATAGCATCACGGAAAATCTGAACTGCACAATCAGTTGTTCCTCCGCCAGGCTGGGAGTCAGCAGAAATGATTCCAGGATGCCTCAGGCACAGGAAGTCTAAGCCATACTGATAATGATAATATTCTCCAATGAGCTCTGCATGAACGTTGGACACTCCATAGATGATTCTAGGTCTCTGAACACAGAGATCAGGGGTTGGGTTCCGAGGGGAACAAGGTCCAAAAGCACCAATATTACTAGGCACAAAGAGTCGGAGACTGTGTTCTGTTGCAACGTCCAGAATGTTATGCAAACCAGTAATATTTACATTTCTTGCCAATGGTACATTCTCTTCTCCAACAGCACTTAGCAAGGCACTATAGTGAATGAGCCATGTGATTCAATTGTTTACCACTATTTCCCGAAGGTTCTTATAATCCAAGATATCAGAATAAATAAATGGCCCACTGTAGAAAACATGATCAGGAAGTTTCCTAATGTCGGGCAAGATCACATTGTCCTTTCCAAACCGTTTCCTGCAATTAATATTCGTGGATGCTCTGCGTCAGAAACTGATGCAGAATGAAAGTTGGCATCAGATGGAACTTGGCGAGCTGAAATATTGAGAAACTTAACAAGAACAATGGGAATTGGACACCTGCAAGCAGATCTTGGTAGTACCTGGCTGAAAACTCGATTCAGCAACTAAAATGGCGTTTTTCTCTTTGAAGTATCCCTTCTCAAAGTCAGTCCCTTTCGACGCCGCAGCCGCTTCTCCCCTCAGATGCTTTAGAATTCGTATTCGCTCGGTCCTCGGTCTCGGACAGTTCTTCCCTACGCCACCTCCTCCCCAGGTAGGAGTTCTAGCCTGAGGATTCCGACGTGAGGACCGCTAGCTCCGCGACTGCACAAGACTGAGGATTTTTTTAAAACAAAGTCTTGAAAGTCTGAGGGTTTGTCAAATATCCATTTTTTTTTCATTCAAGATAATACTGAAATTTGAAGGGTATGATATTTTCGGCCAGAGACCCAGGTCTTTTGCTCTCGATATATTGTGTTCCAAGACTTGACTTTTTGAAACTCATGAAATCATAGCTATCTTCACTCCCCACCCCAATCTATTTATTTATTTTAGTTTTCAACATTCACTTCCACAAGATTTTGAATTCCAAATTTTCTCCCCATCTCTCCCCCCCCCACCCCATGACGGCATACATTCTGATTACTACTTCTTTCAAACTACCTTCTCTTCTATTACCATTCCCCCTTCCCCCCTTCCCCTTCTATTTTCCTGTAGGGTAAGATAGATTTCTGCACCCCCTTGCCTGTGTATCTTATTTCCCAGTTGCATGTAAAAACAATTTTAAACATTCATTTTTTAAAACTTTGAGTTCCAAATTCTCTCCCTTTCTCCCTCCCTACCCACCCTCACTGAGAGGGCAAGCAATTCATTATAGGTTATACATGTGTAGTCATGCAAAACACTCCCATAATAGTCATGTTGTGAAAGACTAACTATATTTCCCTCTATCCTATCCCACCCCCATTTATTCTATTCTCTTCTTTGACCTTGTCCTTCCTCAAAAGTGTTTGCTTCTGATTACCCCCTCTCACAATCTGCCCTCCTTTCTGTTACACCCTCCCTTATTCCCTTCCCCTTTACTTTACTGTAGGGTAAGATAGATTTCCATACCGAATTGAGTGTGTATGTTATTCTCTCCTTAAGCCAAATCTGATGAAAGTAAGGTCCACTCATTCCTTCTCACCTCCTCCCTCTTCCCCTCCACTGTAAAAGCTTTTTCTTGTCTCTTTTATGAGAGATAATTTACCCCATCCTACCTCTCCCTTTCTCCCTCTCCCAGTACATTCCTATTTCACCTCTTAATTTTATTTTTTAGATATCATCCCTTCATGTTCAACTCACCCTGTGCCCTCTTTTTCTCTATACATTCCCTACCCTAATAATGAGAAAGGTCTCATGAGTCACAAATATCATCTTTCCATGTAGGAATGTAAACAGTTCAACTTTAATAAGTCCCTTTCCTGTTTACCTTTTCACTCTTCTCTTGAGTCTTGTATTTGAAAGTCAGTTTTTCTCTTTAGCTCTGGCTTCTCAAGAATACATTAAATTCCTCTTCATCATTGAATATCAAATTTTTCCTTCTCATTGATAACACTCAGTTTTGATGGTAGGTGATTCTTGGTTTTAATCTTAGCTCCTTTGACTTCTAAAACATCATATTGCAGGCCCTCCAATCCCTTAATGTAGAAGCTGCTAAATCTTGTGTTATCCTGATTGTGTCTCCACAATACTTGAATTGTTTCTTTCTGGCTGCTTGCAATATTTTCTCCTTGACCTGGGAACTCTGGAATTTGGCTATAATATTCCTGGGAGTTTTCCTTTTGGGATCTCTTTCAGGAGATGATTGGTTGATTCTTTCAATGTTTATTTTACTCTCTGGTTCTAGAATATCAGAGCAGGTTTCCTTGATAATTTCTTGAAAGATGATGTTTAGGTTCTTTTTTTGATCATGGTTTTCAGGTAGTCCAATAATTTTAAAATTATCTCTCCTGGATCTGTTTTCCAGGTTAGTTGTTTTTCCAATGAGATATTTCATGTTGTCTTCTATTTTTTCATTCTTTTGGTTTTGTTTTATAATTTCTTGATTTCTCATAAAGTCATTAGTTTCCATTTGCTCCATTCTAATTTTTAAGGAATTATTTTCTTCAGTGAGCTTTTGGACCTCCTTTTCCATTTGGCCAACCCTGCTTTTTAAGGCATTCTTCTCCTCATTGACTTTTTGGATGTCTTTTGCCATTTGGGTTAGTCTATTTTTAAGATGTTATTTTCTTCAGTATTTTTGGGCATCTCCTTTAGCAAGCTGTTGACTTGTTTTTCATGATTTTTTTGCATCACTTTCATTTTTCTTCCCATTTTTTCCTCTACTTGTTTTACTTGATTTTCAAGCTCTTTTTGAGCTCTTCCATGGCCTGAGACCAATTCATGTTTTTCTTGGAGGCTTTGGATGTAGAAGCTTTGACTTTGTTGTCTTCTTCCGATTGTATGTTTTGATCTTCCTTGTCACCAAAGTAAGATTCTATAATCTGAGTTTTTTCTGCTGTTTGCTCATTTTCCCAGCCAACTACTTGACTTTTTAACTTTTTGTTAAGGTAGGACTCTGCTTCCGGTGTGAAGGGTGTACCGTCCCAAGCTTCAGGGGTTTTGTGCAGCTGTTTTCATAGATATTTCTAGGGACCTGTAAGTTTTCAGTTCTTCTAAGGTGGTATGGATTAAGGAGAGGTGTTTATTCCTTTTGTGGTCTATGCTCTGGTCTGTGAGTGATCACAAGCACTCTTTTCTGCCCTGGAACTGTGAGGAGGGTTCCCTCTCCACTGCTGCCACAAGTTCTGCTATGCCAGTGGTCCTCTTCATCCCAGGGCTGCCATCCAGATCCAAGGCAAAGCAACAGAGTCCTGCCTCAGTGCCAACAAAGAGATCCCTGTAATCTCCTTCTGACCAGTTTTTCAATCCCCTTACTGTATGTGAGTTGACAACTCTAGAAGCAACCACTGCTGCTGCTGCTGCCCCTGCTGTTGCTACCAACTTTCCCTCTGCCCCAGGGCTGCAATGGAGCTGTTCTGTGCTCCTTTCTCACCCAGGTCCAACAGACCTTTCCCACTGATCCTCTAAGTTGTCTTTGGGGTCTGTGGGTTGAGAAGTCTGGAAACTGCCACAGCTGTCAGTGATTCAGTCCCCTGAAGCCTGCTCTGGATTTGCTGTTGCATGGTCTGTGTCAGTGTGGCCTGTGCTGGACTGCATGCCTCTCCCAGCTTGGTGCAATAGACTTTTCCCATCAACCTTCCAGGTTGTGTTGGGCTGGAGATTTGTTTCACTCTGTTTTTTTGTGGGTTCTGCTGCTTTAGAATTTGTTTAGAGTCATTTTTTTCACAGGTGTTTGGGGGAGAGCTCAAGTGAGTTCCTGCCTTAGTCTGCCATCTTGGTTCTGCCCCCCGGATCATAGCCATCTTAAATTTTTTTCATCTGAAACTGGAAAGAATAAATGCAGAAGCAATGAGCAAAGACTCATGTTTATGGGTCACAAGTCTGCCTTATACAGGGAAGGTCTGAGATCTCTTCATTTGTCTCTCACTAGAATTCAGCCTTTAGGCAGCAAGGAATCAGACTACAGAGAGACTAGATGTGACTGACTTGCACCTTTTAAATGCGCTTGGCAATCAGAAAGAATCTGCTTCATATATGACTGACAGATTGGAACCAGTTATAGAATGTCTGTACATGCCCCCAGTCTCTTCATGGCTTAACTTCCATTACCCATCATCATACTTTTTTTGAAACAGTATCTCTCCCCTCCCCCAACCTCCACCCCTGCCCATTTCATGTGGGGGTGATTGCAGCAGCTGAACATTCTACTGTCTTCTCACCAGCCCTTGTTACATAAAAAAAAGGTTCTGACCTATCTAAAAAACAAACAAAGTAATCCTTAGATTACAGGTGATGAGCTCGTGGGCACCAGTTTCCTTCAGGAAGATTAAAAGGAGCTTTGAAAAGAATTTCCTGTGTCTTTGATCTGATGACAGGAAGTGCTGGGAGAAGAGGGGAGGGAATGACTGGAAATTTCTCCCTCAGTCCATATTTTGTATTTTCCTAGTCAAAACACCAATATGTTGTAACAAAAGCCAATTTAGAGTAGCAGGTCAGAAAAAAGTTTTGTTTAGGGACATACAGCTAAGCAAAGAATTCTGTAGAAGAATCCTTGCCTCCCAAATAGCCCATATAGCAGACATTTTATCCTTTAAGAAAAACAGCTTGTTATTTTTGAGGTTTCGTGTAGTTGTCCTTGCAAGAGGGACAGGATGATTTGTTTTCTCTCTGATCAGTTTTGCGTGTGGAACAAAGTACTTTGTTTTCTCTATAGCTGCCCTTGTTATGAGGAACTGGGGCAAATCCAGATCTAGGGAAGTGAACATGACTTGATGAATTGACACTCGAATGGAGGGTAATTTGAAGATGGAGTCACTCATGTCAAGATGGGGAAAATTCAGGCTCCCTCCTTCTCTTTGTCTTCACATTTAGGTGCTTCTGGGCTTTGAGAGTTCCTGGTTCTATACCAGGTAAGTTTCACACAGCAATATGCAATTTGAGACTGGATTATTCTTTCTTACATATAGAAAAAGTTCTGTTTCTGACATCACTTAACAGTAAAGTCTTGTTTTTTTGATTGCTCTTGAAGCTCTTCAGCTCAGGAACAATCTTTTCTGAATTCATAATTGGTATATCAGGCAGCTTAACCTTGACCCACATGCAGGGGTCTTGGCATGGGTGGTTGTGCTTGTACTGGGCAGCTTCTCATGATTAGCCTAAGGATGACATATTCAGTAACTTTGAGAGGCAGCTGTTAAATCAGGATGGGCAGCCTGCCCAATTTAGATGCTAATAATTATTCTAAGAGTGACCTTGTTTGTGTGTGTGTGTGTGTGTGTGTGTGTGTGTGTGTAAAACCTGCTCAGTAAGGTTTCTTGCAAAAAAACCCAAACTGTTGAATGTTTAAATTGAAAATTATAAGATGATATAAAAGTGATATAAAAAGAAAAAAACCAACAAAAATCTATTTTTAAAAATAATTAGTAGTTTAATTTAATATATTAAATTAAATAATTTTATTATTAAATTAATTAATAAAATTAGATTAATTAAACTAAATATTAATGAGATTATTAATTAGTCACCAATAGCTTAATTAATTATTAATTATTACTAATAATTACATTTTATATATAATATATAAAATTATATAATTTTATAAATTATATAAAATTAAATATATAATATATAAAATATATTGCATAGTTATATATCATAATAATTAATCACCCATAATCAATCAATTATAAATAATTAACTATTGATTACAAGTACTTAATAATTACTAAATAATTAATAATTTTAATTAATTATGAGTGCATAATTAATTATTGATTTATTATATTAAATTAAACTATGAATTGTTTTTAAAAATAGATTTTTTTATATCACCTACATGTATGCCTCCTTCAACTTCTTCCCAGAGGGTGTATCAGTAAGGCAAGATTCATGATATTGATGGTGACCATGAATATGCCTGTATAGTTCGGAATTGCAAAGTATAAGAGACTCTCTGTATGGAAGCCAGAAGAAGTAAAACATTTATTCAGATACCAGAGGATCAAATCCCCAAACCAATAACCCCAGTTTGACATAGCAGTATTTGTATTCCAAAACCAGTAAGTTCACCTCACTGTAGCAGCAAGGAGAATAAAACACAGTATCACAGCAAAGAGCCAATCCATCCTGTAACCTTCCCATAAACGCTCATTCATGAATCCTGACTGTTTGCTTGTTTGCATCCTCTCTTCCTGCAGTTCTGAAAGCCCTTGCAGTTCTCAGAGCCCTTCCAGTTCTCTCTATCACAGTTCTCTCTTCTTCTTGGAGTTCTACCTTCTTTGCAGCTCTCTCTCATCTCTGCAGCTCTCTAGTCTGAGCTTAATGGCTACCCACAAAGCATATATACCTTGTGTAGGCCTGGGGCTTAGCACCTGCTTAGCAAAAATGTGTAGGACTGGGGCTTAGTACCTAAGAGCAAAAGGGTGTGGGCCTGCCTACAAGCAAGCCTCTCCTAATCAAGCTTCCCTTAACTTAAGCTCCACATGAGGCCTATTGAATGGGTGGGGGAAGAGTTTTGATCACATTAGCGCCACAGAGGGCCATCCTTTCTAACAAAAAATAGAAAGAAAAGGAAGAAGAGGAAGAAAAAAAAAGCAAAACCAGTCAACATATTGACAGAACTCTGATGATATTTGCAATTTTCCCCACCTACTGATCCCTCTCTCCTCCTTCAAAGGAGTGGGAGATGTATCATATATCTCTTATTTGAGATCATTTCATATCATATATCATAACATATCAATATTCAGTTTGACTGTCTTGTCATTGTTTCTGTTTACATGATTGCAGTCATTATGTTGATTGTTTCCCTGTTCTGTTTACTTCACTTTACATCAGCTCATATGTCTTTCCATGATTCTACGTTTGTAATTTCTTACAGAAAAGCCATATTCTATTACGTCCACTTACCATAATTTGCTTCATCATTGAGGAGAGACTACTTTGTTTCCAGTTCTTTGCTACCACAAAAGTGCTGTGTGATATTTTGGCACATATGGAGCTTTTCTTTTTATCACTGACCATAGTGTGATCTCTGAGGCAAAGGGTGTGGCCAGCTTTGTCACTTTATTTGCCTAATTCCAAATTGCTTTCTAGAATTGCTATATAGATTCACATATCCACCAGCAATGAATTAAAGTGCCTACCCTTCCATAACCTCTTCTACATCAACTCTTTTCATCCTTTCTCATTTTTACCAATTTACTGGGTGTGCGACAAAGTCTCAAGGTTGTTTTTATGTGTATTTCTGTTATTATTACTAATAATATGGGTCATTATTTATGTTGATTGTTTATAATTTAAAATCCTTTTGAGAAGTATTTGCTCATATCCTTTGCCCATTTTATCTATTGGGGAAAAGCTCCTGTTTATATTTTTATATCATTATTATTATTACATATTATTATTTTATTACTAATACATCATTATATATTATTTCTGTTATTGGTGTTAGTTGTCTCAATATCTTGGATGCCAAACTCTTATCAGAGATATTTAATAACAAGACTTTTTTTCCCCATGAGTGAACTGCTTCTCTTCTTATTCTAGATTAATTTTGTTTATGTGAATGATTTTCAATTTTGTGTAATCAAAATAATTTAATCTTTTTTAATGATCTCAATCTTTTGTTTGGTTAAGAATTCCCTCCCTATCAGTAGCTTTGAAATGTATATGATTAATTTCTTTTCTATTTTTTGATGATATAACCTTTAATATTCATGTCATATATATCCATTTTGAATTTATTATGAAATATTCTGAGCCTAATTTCTGCTAGACTGCTTCCCAGTTTTCCCAGTAGTTCTTATCAAATAAGGAGTTCTTCCCTAGGTAATTCTTGTTTTTGAATTTATTGAAAACTAGGATATTGTGTATATGATACTGGGAATCTCCACTTTATAGGCTTGGTTTTTTTTAAGTATTCAATAAATGCCAAAAGTTACTTTCAAAACTGTCTTGTTTGTCTTTGCTTTCTTCTGAACTTCCTTCTCCACCATTAGAAGTGTAGCAATGATTCTCTGCCCCTCATTTTCTGAGGGCCAGGTGTATTACATTTCACCCCTTCCTCAGGGTTATCCAGTATGCTTGGGGGCAGCGGGGTTTCTCATCTCTGTCACTGGCTTAAGTCTCATTAATTACATTCCCCCAATTTTAGGGGTCCAAGCATCCCAATTCTATTTATCCACTTAATAGTCAGATTAGCTTTTACAAAGGAATTTCCCTTTAACACATTGGGGGCATTATTACTCCCAATTTCTGGGTAAAGGAGGGTGATTAGTGTCACAGATAGCTCAGTTCCTATACAGCATCAGTCGTACCAGTTTCCAAGTCCAAATCACCACTCAGGGGAAATGCTGGTTTCTCAGGTGGGCTGGCTGTAATATCTAGCCTGAAATCCTGATGAGCATAGGTCAAGCTCCTAGTTCTGCACCTAAAATTGAAAAAAACCCAATTAAACAAGCTCTAAACCCCAAGCTCATTTCTCAGAGCCACATAGCTTGGGGAAGGGGAAAGTGGACCTCAGGCCCTTTCTTACTTGGTGCCTGGTGTTGCTCAGGGAGTGAGTCCTTCACCCCTAGAAACTGATGGAAGGGAAATAGAGAATTCTGTTCTAGTAAGGTAGTTTAAAGATACAAGCAGTTCCAGTTGTGCAGTCAGTGGAAAGAGGCTGCTCTCAACCATGGGGTAGGCCAACATGGAATATGCATGTGCCAGTCATCCTGTCTCCCAGAAGCACATCCCCAGCTTCTTCCATGTGAGTTCTTCCATTTTAGGTGATCTAGGCATGCACCAAACACCCATTATGGAATGTTAGCCCTACGTCATCATATGATCCCTTCCAGCTGATCAAATAAATTGACCTTTCTAGGAGTCTCTTGATTCTTGTGTTTGTATTTGGAAATTCTCACTCGTGAGAATTGCTTGAAAGTTCTCTATTCCATTAAAGGTCAATCCCTGCACCTTTCTTCCCTCCCCCTGGAGAAGGTTTATGCTTAGCTTTCTAGGGTAAGTTATTCTTGGTTATAAGCCAAAAAGTCAACAAACATTTATTTAGTGCTTCCTATGTGTCAAGGCCTGTGCTAAGTGCTGGGGATCCAAGTGCAATCAATGAAATAATCCCTACTTCCAAGATGCTGACATTGAGTGCATAGAGTCTAGGGCACAAAATAGCAGAAGTGATAGCCTTCCTGTCCCCTATCCTCAGACTATGTCTCCAGTGTTGTGATCTCCTCCAGGTATCATGGTTTAGAAATGATATTGACAAACCGGATGGAATCCAAAGGAGGGTAACCAGAAAAGTGAAGGGATTCAAAACTATCTGATAAGGGTATTGTTTGAAGAAGCCAGAGATCTTAAGCTTTGGAGAAGACTTAGCAGGGAAACTGACCCTCATCTTCAAGCATCTGCTTGGGCCTAAAGATCAGAACTAAAAGAAATAGGGACAAACAGTGAGTATCATACATTTTTCAGCTCAATGTAAGGAATAACTTCTGAATGTTAAGAGATGTCCAACAGTGGATCCATTTCTAATCACAGGAGGTCTTCAAGGAGAAGCTGGATGGCTATTTGTTGGAGATACTGTAGAGGAGAGTCATCCATTGAACAAGAGCATTGCACCTGGACCAGACAGCTTCTGAGGTTTCATCAAACTCTGAGATTCTGTGATACTAAGTGACAGAGAGAGATTTTGGCTCAAGGCAAGGAAAATCTTTCTAACAATTAGAGCTTTTTAATGAAGCCTGCTTTATGTGGTACTGACATCTCCATCAATTGAAGTATTCAAGCAGAGTCTAGATGAGCATCTATCAGGAAGTGGTAGAAGGGACTCTTTCATGGTGTGAGGAATTGATCTACATGACCTCTAACATTCTTTTTGGCTCTGATATTCTTTGGGCTTATGGGTTTCTCATGATCAAGGAGGAGACAGGCATTATCATGTATCTAGTCACACTGATTTCACTTCCTACAGGATCCATAGCAGGGGAGGAGCATCTATCCTTGTGACTTGGATTGAGACCGGACCCAGATGGCTCTGGAGGAGAAAATGAGGCTGGTGACATTCAA
Source organism: Trichosurus vulpecula (assembly GCF_011100635.1). NCBI lineage: Eukaryota > Metazoa > Chordata > Mammalia > Diprotodontia > Phalangeridae > Trichosurus > Trichosurus vulpecula. The sequence continues at coordinate 53,033,820 of NC_050573.1, read as the reverse complement.
GTCAAAGTCAACCGCAAGTCATGTCATCATTTCCCTGATGTCATGGTCCTCTTTGAGAATGAAGGATGAACACAACAACAGGGATTGATGTGTTCCCCCTTCTGTTCTCCTGTTGGAATTAGTGGCCACTGCCTCCTCCCCCAAGGACCCTTGGGGGAAGGTGAGAGTATGGATTATTTCCTCAGTTCTTTGGCTGGCAAGAGATCTGGGGTTCAGAGAAGTATGGGCTATACATTCTGTTTGGAATATAGGCCTGGGCAAGATGGGATAACTTTCTTGGAGGATAAGGACACACAACGGACCCTAACAGAGGTCTCTCAGGGATGGACAAGTTGTAGGCTAGAATCCTCTCTATGACAGTCCTCGTCTCTATAGGGAGATTTGCTGCTTGAGGAATAGAGTGATAATTGGACAATTTGGCTAACAAGAAGCTATGGGGATTGAGTCCCAGAGGCCCCAGAAACCGTAAATATTCCCCTCGTGCCCCCTGTCTTGCCCTCCTCCTATCTCTCCTGTCCCAGGCCAGGAGGGAATCCACTTACGCCTTTCTGCCCAAGTTTTCATGTCTGGTGTTGCCTCCCTCTGTCTTTCTTTGGGGTCAGGGCTGCTGACTTGCTCATCCTCCCTGCCCAGGGCAGAGAAAGTTAAGCCTGTCCCTTCGTGATGCTGTCTTAATCTTCCTGAGTCAGAACAGCCTGGTAAGTGCCCCTGGAGAACAAAGGCAGAGAGGTAAGGGTAGGCAGCCTGTCCATCTTCAGACGGGCCAGAGAGATTTGGATCTGTCCATGCTAGAGAGCCCTATCCCTTTCATACTCCACTTCCTACTCTGTCCAGGGCAGCCCTAAGCCCAGCCCAGCCCAGCCCAATATTCAGCCTAGCTTCAGCCAGTAAGTTAACAAGCATGTAATTATGTGCCAGTCACTATGAAAAGTTCGGGGGGTGGGGTGGGGGACAAAAACAAGCAAAAACATGGTCTTCACTCTCTAAAAAGTCCCATTCTTATGGGGAGACATTTAAATAACTGCATATGTACAAGATATGTACAATGTAAATGGAAGAGCATCTCAGAGCTAAGGTTTAAGCCAGTCTAGGGTCCAGTCTGGAGCTGTTCATTCCAGTCTGGATCAGCTGGAATTCTAGCCAGCTCAGCCCAGTCTGGTCCTGCTGCTCCAATCATTTCCTGTACCTAGGTAAGCACAGACAACAATCATTAACAGCTAGTGTTTAGGTAAAGGATAGCCCTGGGAGACCTGGCTTCTCCTCCATGCTTGTCTGCTCCAGTGCTGTGTGACCTCTGACAAGTAATTTCAGAGCTTGTTTCTGTGTCTATGAGTCTGGCTGTGTGTCTACGCGAGTAGAGATTCTGGGTTTCTGTGTGTTTCTCCGAATGTTTGGTTATGGAGCTGTATATGATTCTAAGATCTATGTATCTAGGCCCAGTCTGTCTCCTACATTACCAAATGTCTAGCAGCTCAAACTCTGCACGTCCCAAACAGAACTCACTATCTTTCCCCCCAAACACACCCTCTTTCCAACCTCCCAATCTCTGCAGTGGGCACCACCATCCAGCTAGTCTCCAAGATTTGTGACCTTGGAGTCATCATTGACTCTCCACTCTCCTGAACTCCATATATCAAATTGCTCGTCCAGTCTGGCCATTTCTGTCTCTACATCTCTCCCACGCGTCCTTTTTTCTCTATTTACACGACTACCACCTTCGTTGAAGTCCTCATCACTTCTTGTCTCAACTATACTGCAGTAGCCTCTTCATTGGTCTTTCTGCTGTCAGCCTCTCACCCCTCCCACACATCTCCTACAAAGCTGCTGAAATGATTTTGCTAAAGCACTGGTCTGACTGTAGTACTCCGCTTTTCAATAAATTTCAGTGACTTCTAGGGTCAAATAACTTCTTTCTTGTTATTTACAACCCTTTATAACCTGGCTCCAGCCCACATTTCTAGTCTTATACATTTCTCTCCTTCATGCAGTCTATGGTCCAGTTAAACTGGTTGTTTTGCTCTTCCTTCTACCCGACACTCCATCTCCCACCTTTGGGCATATTTCCAAGCTCTTCCCTACGTGCAGAATGTACTCCCTCCTCATCCCTGATTCTTAGAATCCCTAGTTTTATTCAAAGCTCAGCCATAGTGCCACCTTCCACTTGAAGCCTTTTCTGATTGTCCCTCCTGTCAAATTTTTTTTTCTTGTATATATTTTGTATGTTTCTGTAGAGCTAAAAGTCTCCCTACTAGAATGGAACATTCTAGCTAGATGGCCCAGTGGATAAGTGCTGGTCTGGATTTAGGAAGACTCATTTTCCTGAGTTCAAATCTGGCCTCAGACACTTACTAGCTGTGTGACCCTGGGTAAGTCACCTTATACTGTTTGCCTCAGTTTCCTCATCTGTAAAATGAATTGGAAAAGGAAATAGCAAACCACTCCAGTATCTTTGCGAAGAAAACCCCAAAGGGGATCATGAACACAACTGAAACAACTCAACAGTAACAACGAAGGACTCCTTGAGGACAGAGACTGAATCTTTTTTGTCTTTGTATGCCTAGCACCTGTGCCCAGAACATTTAATAAATGCTTGTTGATTGATTGTGTGCCTGGGTATGGGAGTCTGTGAGTGTCTGTGTGTTTTGGCTGTGGGTTTGTGTGCATCTGTATGGATCTAATGAGGTGTGTGGGATCACTGTGTCTGGCTTGTACATGAGCTATTGGGTATGCCTCCTCTCTCCTACCTCAGCTGCAAGAGAAGCAGACTGTGCAGGCTTGTACATGTGCTATTTGCAGAAAGTACCATGCTAGGAGAAAAGCTAGCCCTTTGGATCACAGAGTCAAGATACAAAGAGAAATTGAAGGAATAACACTAGGGTGAATTGAATAAGATTAAATTTAATAGGGACGAATGTAAAGTCTTATGTGGGTTCAAAAATTAAATTCATACATACAAGTTGGGGAAGGTATTACTAGTTAGCAAAAAATTCTGGGGTTTTTTAGTGTATTGTAGACTAAATACCAATCACCAATGTGATGCAGAAACCCAGAAAACAAATGCAATTTTAGGATGCATTAAGAAGGGCATGCTACCTGAGAATAAGGAGGTGATAGTTCTGCTTTGTCAGACCCACATTTGGAGCAGTATCATCGGGACAAGATTTTTTAGGAAGAACATTGATAAGCTGGAGAATATATAAAGGAAGGCAATTAGAATAGGGAAGGTCTTTGGATTTCATGCCATATGAAGAATCATTGAAGAATCCAAAGGAAAGAAGACTCAAGGGGGATATGGAAGCTGCCTTCAAGTATTTGAATGGCAGTCATGTAGAAGATGGGTTAGAGCTTTTCTCTTTGGCTTGAGAGACCAGAACTAGGGGCAATGGAGTGGGGATGGGGAGCTATAAAGAGGCAGATTTAGGCTGGACATCAGGAAAATCTTCCTGACAATTAGAGCTACCTCAAGTGGACTGGGCTGCTATGGAAAGTTGTGGGTTACATATTTCTAGGAATGGCTAGATGACCTCTAATGTTCATGTGTTGACTTTGGCAGTGGGTCTGTGTGGATTGGCAGTTGGATGTGTTGAGGGAGCATTAGGATTATATTTAGATGCCATGGAAAACCAAATTTGGCTCTCCCAGAGTGAGGACTGGACATTGGTCCTGGACCTCTGCTTCTCTTGCAGCTGAGGTAGAAGAGATGAGGTACACCCGAGACTTTCCTTTGTCAAGTTCCCAGAAATATTAGAAATACCAAACCAACATGGACTGGGGAAAAAACCTAGCTCTCCCTTTGGAACTGGCTTTTGACTATGACACAGTTACTCCAAAGGATTGATTACAAGCTTTTCTTTCTTTGGTTCCCTTAGGAGGAAGAGGAACAGAATTTCTTTGGTTTCATCATCCTGACCACCTAGGGAAAATTTCCAGCTAATTGTCCTGGTCAATTGCAGGAGTGTTTAATTCATTGCGACTCAGCAAGGGAAGAGGCACAGGGTAGTGGGGAGACCCTTTGTTGGGGGAGGCAGGAGACTTGGTTTCTGATCTTGGCTCCACTTCTGGCTCCTGATGGGAGCTTGGGCAAAACATTCTGACATATATTTTGTCATATGTATCAGGGTCCTTTCAGCTCTGACATTCTCCATCCTAAGATCCCTTTCTACTCTGATATTCTATGTCCTAAAGTCCCTGCCAGCTCTGACAATCTATTTTCTATGTTCCTTTTCACCTGTGACATTCCACCTTCCAAGGGCCTCTCAGGCTCTGACATCTTGTGTTCAGTGTTTTAAGTATTTACTGAGGACCTTCTGAGCATTGGTCCCCATGCTCGAAGGTGTGGCAATGAGACTAATGAAGACATGGGTCTTACATATAAAGAACACGTGATAGTGACCAGACACATGTTCCCAAAATTATGGCAACCAATGCAAGTATCAAATGCCAAATAAGTAGCACAGAAACGAGTGTGCCAGGGTCTGTGTCAAACTCATTTGACATGACTGATCCGGGTAAACTGTTTCCCCAAAGGATGCTTGAAAAAAGTAGCAGAACTTTTCAAGGTTTACCCTTCCCCCCAATTACTGGCTCTTCCTGCTGATTTGTATGGAATAAGTGTTAGAGGCAGCAGAAACCTAGAATGCAAGTCTTTTGCTTTTGAAGTTTTGGATTCTAAATGAAGGGAATTGAAGTTTTCATCTCTGTGGCCTCCTCAGGGAACAGAGGCAAGAATCCTGGACTCATCATCACAAGACCTGTATTTACATCATGCTTCTGCTGTTTTCCACTGGTGTGACTTTGGGCAAGTCACTGTAGCCCAATGGGTCTCAGTTCCCTCATGTGTAAAATGTAAAATGGTGGAATTAGACTAGATGCACTCTGAGATTCCTTCTAGCTTTAGATCTATGTTATTATGTTGCTAAAGGTTGGAATTTTAGAAAAAGAAGGAGGATATGGGGAATGAGCAGGTAGATAAGAAAATGGTGTCAATAATAATGTAGGTAAGTGTAAATATTATCCCCATTTTGCAGATGTAGGAAAAGGCTCAAAGAGGTTATTTACTTGTCCAGGATCCCACAGCTAGTAAATATTGGAGACAGGATCTGAGCTACAATTTACAGTATTAGAGGGATGAGATTTTGGGCAATGGATGGAAAGGATTTTACCAGAGTAGGGAAAAATGTATTTGGCTTTAATGTCAACATCTTGATCAACGAAAGAAAACAGATAAAGCAGCCCAGATAAAACTGTAACATGAGTGACAACGCAGGACAAAAGGCGAGATGTTGAAAGAAGAATTCTAGTGGAAGTGATAGAATGATAGAACGTGCTGGAAGGGAACTTAGAAGGCCACTGAGTTCAATTGTTTCATTTTTCAGATCAGGAAACTATGGCACAGACAAGCTAAGTGACGTGTCCAGGGTTACGCAGCTAAGAAGTGTCAGAGCCAGGATCTGAATCCAAGTCTTCTTGATCCTAGGTCTAATGCCTCTAGTCTAGTGTCTTATACATTACAGTTGTACAGGAGTTCACAGGATGAAGTCAATAGGAAGGAGGTAAGGATTAAAAAATATGCTGGAAGGTTAGAATGATGGATTGAAACTCACTATAACACAGAAAGAGATTTTATCTGGTCCAAATGCATTTTATAAATGAGAATCTAATAAGATGAAATTTAATGGAGATAAAAATAAAATTGTATGCTGTCACATGAATAAATGAGAATCTAATAAGATGAAATTTAATGGAGATAAAAATAAAATTGTATGCCGTCACATGAAGATGTAGAATATAAACTCCCTGAGGGCAGGAACTTTTAATTTTTGTCCTTATTTCCTCAACATCTATTGCAATGCTTAGCGTATAGTATGCACTCAGCATAAACTTGTCGACTTAAATTGATTTGAGGACCGGTTGAAGGAATTGAGCAAGTTTAGCCCGGAGAAGAGGAGATATTAGGGGAAACATGATCGTTATCTTCAAGTATCTGAAGGACTGGTAGGTGGATGAGGGATTGGGCTTGTTTTGCTTGGTCCCAGGAAGCAGAGCTGGAAGTAATGGGTAGTACATGTAGAGGAATGGATTTCAACTCAGTCTAAGGAAGAACTTTCTATTACAGGTGTCTAAAAAGTAGCAGTGTGCTGCTTCAGGAAGTAGTGAGATTTGTTGGTTGTTGGAATTTGAATGATTGTCAGAGATTGAATTTGGGGAGAGGAAATTTGGGATACTTGAAAAATTGAAGGACAATAAGGAAATGGACTACAATCACCTATTAAGCTGTTCCTCATAAAAGATACTCCGTCTCTTGTCTCTATGTTTCTGCACTGGCTGTTAGCTATTTCTGGAATGATCTCACTCTTCACCTCCATATCTTGCCTTTTCTGATTTCCTTAAAGACACCTCAAATTCCACCTTCTTTTTTTTTCTTTTTTTTTCCCAGGTTTTTATTTTTATTTATTTATTTATTTATTTATTTTTACTTTTTTTTTTAATTAATTTTTTTTATTTTTAGTTTACAACACACGGTTCTACGTAATTTTGAGATCCAGATTTTCTCCCCTCCCTCCCCAAGACGTCATGGAATCCAAATTCCACCTTCTGAATAAGGCTTTTTCTCATTTCTTCAACTGCCCATGTCTTCCTCTCTGAGATTACCTTTCATCTACTCTCTACTACCTTGCAGGAACCTAGCTGATTACATGTTTTTCCCCTAGTAGAATGTAACCTCTTTGAGGACAGGGGAAATAATTTTGTTATTCTTTATGTCCTGGATACTTAGAGCAAAGTGCCCTGTGCAGAGTAAGCCCTTAATAAATGCTTGTTAACTGACTGACTGAAGATAATAGAGAAGACCTAGAGATGAAGGAGGAGGAGCAGGAAGACATGAAGAGAAGGAAAAGAAGGTTGTCAGAAGGAAAAAGAAAAGTAGGAATAGAAAGAGGAGAACTCAAATTGAAGGAGAAGAGGAAGGAAAAAGATTCATAAAGGAGGAGGAGAAGTAGGAGATGGGCTCACAGAGAAGGGTAAACAGTTGGCTAGACAAGGTAAGCAATTGATGAGAGAAAGGAAAGGAAGTTGGGGATAGTTGTCAACATGTTAACAAAGGGCTAATGAGGTGAAGAGAGTGACTACTCTTGAGTCAAAGGTGTCTGGAAGTAGTTTGCTACAACAACTTTTAGGTGATATACTATTTGCTGGCTAGTCATCCTCCTAGAAGAGAAGAAAAAGGGGTTGGAAGAATGCCTCCCTACTTCTCAGGATATCAAGGAGAAAAGCATTTCTGCAAAAAAGTGAAGAAAACCTTCAATGTGAAAAAAAGAAGAAAAAGGATCTGAATGTACAGAGAGATTATTGATTTTGGAATGAGGTTAGAGTCAGTCAACCAGTAAACATGCTATTAAGTGCTTGCTATGTGCCAGGCACAATGGAAAAAGGGTGAAAGAATGTGACACACGGGAGAAAGGGAAGAAGGATTACTGAACTTGGAGCTGGCAAACAATTATGAGGCTCTTCCAAGGGCAGAGGGAGCTGGACACTCTGAAGATGAAGCAGCTTCATGTGTTCTAAAGAAGGATGCTGTGGATTCACAGGGGCTGTCAGGATTGAGATCATCTAGTAAGAGTGAGAAGAAGAACCAAATAGCGGTGGTGTTTGGTGACTCACCGCTGAATGCTCCTGAGGCAGTCATCTGTGAAGCCGAGAATAGCCACAAAGAGTTTTACTGCCTTTTTGGATCCATGTATCCAGAACATGACAAAGAACCTACCATGATGTTGAACTAGATAGCTATTACTCACCTCTTGTGATTCATGTGGGCGTAAATGAGATGACCAGAGGAAATCCAGATGGCATTGCTAAGGATTTGAAAGTCTTGGGTATTTTAGGAGCCATCACTGCTGCCCAGTGAGGGTGAGGACTTCAGAAGAGAAAGTTAGTTTTGGGAAATGAATATTTGGCTAGGAAAAAAGAGATATCTGAGAATCATTTTTGGATTCTTAGACTATGGAGTAAAACATAGTAAATGATGAGTCCTTGGTGGAGTGTACCTAACAAAGCTGGTAAGGATGTATTTGCCTGGAGTCTTGAAAATGTAATCAAAATTTAAATTGCAAATGGAGGGAGATTCTGGAATATGTGGGACATTGAATTTCCATGAAATTATATAAGTTCAAACTATTTACATTGTTTAATGGATCATTGTCTACTGGGAAAGAAGAGTCATAAAATCTTAGAGTCCTAGAATTTTAGGGCCAAAAGGGCTTTTGAGAAACTTTGAGTATTATGGAACACAGCCCAAGAACTCTGTCTTTGGTTCTGTTTTTTTTAATCTTATAATTATTTGTTGTTTACTCAGTTACCTAAGAGTTCTCCAGTTCCTTCAACATGGTTTCGAGTCTCCTTTCTAGGGACTTGTGCTGGTTTGTGAAAACTGACTGTTAAAATTTCAGTGTGAAAATTTGCATCTTGGAAAGAGGCAGATACTACAATTCAAGGACAGTTAGGTGGCACAAGGGATAGAGTGCCAGGCCTGGAATCAGACTCATCTTCTTGAGTTCAAATACAGCCTCAGACACTCATTAGCTGTGCGACCCTGGGCACTTAACCCTGCTTGCTTTAGTTTCTTCATCTGTAAAATGAGCTGGAGAAGGAAACGGTAAACCACTTCAGTATTTTTGCAAAAAAACAAAAACAAAAAAACCCCCAAACACTGAACAAACCCTAAATGGGGTCACTAAGAGTGGGACATGACTGAAAAATGACTGAACAACAGAAAATAATTAGAGCTGATTTATTGTTTTCTTGGTCATCGAGGTTTGAAAAAGTGATGGAGAGAATATTAATAACTCAAATTAAACTTAAAATTGTGTCCTGACTACATTTTTACTTATACAGTCAATTGTTAAACATTCACTACTACTGGTAGTCCTTCTGGATTCATTCCAGTTTATCACTGTCATTCCCAAAATGTAGCCCGATAGTGGAACATAATATTCCAGATGGAGTCTAATCGTGAAGACAGAGATCATGTCCCACCTGAGTCATTTATTCTCCTGTTCCCTCTAGCAGTTCTCATGTTGTATGAACTTAATTGCCATCACCTTCCAGGATTCACTCCTGTAGCTTATCAATGGAGGAAAACATTGAAAATTTGTTAAATCTGTAAATAACACAAAATTGAGAATGAAAGATAATCTCTTAGGTGGCAGAATCAAGATTCTAAAAGAGCTTCATTGACTGGAGTGATGGGCTGAATCCAATAAAATTAAATTTGCCAAAAATAAATGCCAAATCCAGTAGTTAAATTAAAAAGTTATATATCTCAAGGGCAGAGAGTGTTGGCTTGACAAAAAGTCATGTGAAAAAAACCTTTATTAGCCAGCAGTGTAGTTCTGAAGGTACTCAGGAAAACTAAGTTGCTCTTTAGTTTTATTAATAGATACTTAGTGTTTTCATCATTGAGACAATTGTTTCCTCGCTCTGTTCCAGACTATATCTGGAGTACTATGTTCTATTCTTGGATTACATTTTGGGAATGAAATTGACAAGTTGCAGTGAATTCAGAAAAAGTGTGCCAGTATGGGATGGGGAATAGCTGGGTTAAAGGAACTGGAGAAGTCTTGGAAGGTGGGAAACACAAGAAGTGTCTACAGATATCTGAAAGACTCATGGAATGGAATGTGGGGGTGGGAAGATTCACTTTTATTGGTTGCAGAAAACAGAACTAGGATTAATCTGAGGAACTAATATCTTAGTTCAGTGGGGAAAAGGGATAGAGACTGAACTTGAGATTTCATTGGTAAAGGGAATTCCCAGGTGAGGAAACACCTATCAGAGTAGGTGGATATCTTCTCCACAATTTATAGTCTTAGAGAGTTATCTAAAGGAAAAACTAAATGACACCTCCAGGGTCATACAGTTAGGCTATGTCAGAGGGTGGGTTTGAACTCAAGTCTTCCAGACTGCAAGGCCATTTTGCTATCTATCCACTACTCTGTAGCTGCCTCTTATCTCTTAGTTTAACAGAAGGAAAAACAATCTTTCCAACAAACAGATTTTTCTTTCAAAGAACTAGATTTTCGGTGGGGAAATTCTTCTAGGACCTCTCCCAAATATACAATTTTAGGATATTTTGATTTCTTTCCCTTTCCATGCCTACGTAGCTGCTAACATAGTTCCATATTGGGTGGTTGTTATCTTTTATTCTCGAATAGGAGCAAAATGACATCACTATGCTGGAGTCAAGTTTCAGCGTGTCCAGCTGTAGCTGATCAGACCAATACAAGCTCGGAATGCTCTACCACGGGTTAGGCACAAATAGTCTATGTGAAGATTTGGAGTGGATTCTATAAATTTGGGCATCTTACACTTCTTCTGAGCTGTTTCAATTGTGCTTTGATCATAGAGCACAGCACCTTCTCTGATGTGGGTATGCCATGCTGAGCAATCCTGTGCCAGTGTCTCCCATGTCACACAATCAATTCCAAAGTTCTTAAGAGAAACTTGAGAGTGTCCTTGCATTGCTTCTTCTGACCACCTTGTGAGCACTTGCCCTGTGTGAATTCTCCATAAAATAGTCTTTTTGGCAAGCATACATTTGGCATTTGAACAATGCAGCCAGCCTATCAGAGTTGCACTCTCTGAAGCAGAGTTTCAATGCTTGGCAGTTTAGTTCGAGAAAGGACCTCAGTGTCTGGTATCTGATCCTGACAAGTGATCTCCAGAATCTTCCTAACACAATTCAGATGGAAGCAATTTAGTTTTCTGGCATGGCGCTGGTAGACTGTCCAGATTTCACAGGCATATATATAGTGAGGTCAGTACAATGGCTCTTGTGGAAAATATTATACTATTTTATATCATTTTTGTAATTTCAATAAGACTCAGGGCCTGAACTACTTAACCAAAAGAAAAGCCTGATCCTAACAGTCTCTTTGTTCTCTGAGTAAGCTCAGAGATATCTCTATCTTATATCAACAAAATCCAGATGGAGTATTCCTTGCTCTGTCCATGGCCATTAAGGGTGAAAACCTTGACCCCAGACACTATTTTGAATTATGTGACTTTTCCTTATCTTAATATTTTATGGGCATATATTATGTTGTGGAATGTTAATGGCCAATTAAACACAGAGATCCTGGGGTTGCAAATCCAATTGACACTTTGACAACTATCTAATTTGTTGTATTTACAATCTATTCCATTAAGGAAAATCCTCTTCTTGTATCATGGTTAAACATACATGGGGGTCATAAAAATGAGGTCATACAGGCTTGCTAGCTCTGCTAAAATAACGTATATAAGTTTTCTCATTGCTTTGTTCAGGCAGCCAGAGTTTATACTCTGACTCCTTGTACGTACAAGTAAGCTAGCTCCGCTATGCTTTAAGGGAAAATAATAAACAACATGGATTTTTCTATCACCGAGCTCTGTTGTTTCCTTCAACCAAATTTTCAGGTTTAACACTCTGTAGACCTTCAGTTTGGTAGTCAGCCTCTAGTACCTCCTCTCTCCTACACTTTCCTTTGGAACCTCCCAAACACTGAGCTAGCTCTGGCAATGCTTGCGTCATTCTTATTATCAATGTATATATCCCTGGAAAGCACACTACCAAGATAAGTGAACTTATCCACCACGTTCAAAACTTCTCCATTTGCTGTAACTGAAGGTTCCATGTATGGATGGTGTGGTGGTAGCTGATGGAGAACCTGTGTTTTCTTGGTGTTAATTGTTAGGCCAAAATTAGCACAAGCAGCAGAGACCAGATCCATACTTTGCTGACTCTTAGTTTCAGAGGCTACGTTGAGTGCACAATCATCTGCAAACAGAAAATGCTAACTAAGAGGCTGCTAACACAAAGCCTCTTAAATCCCCTAATTCCTGGACAGCAAATCAACCAAAAGGTAAAGTTTGCTTCAGAGTCTGAGTGAGTGTGGTTGCTACCTTCCTGGGTATAATGCTGATTAATAATAGAATTCTGAAATTATAGAATCTTAAAATCACAGAATCTCAGTCCGAAGGAATTTCAAAGGATTTCTAATTCAATCAATACCTGAATTATGAATGCCTTTCATAGCATCCCAGACATATTGGCTATCCATTCTCTGAATACTTCCAGCAAGGAAGAGCTCATAATCTCTCATGATTAAGAGCTCTATTTCTTGTTTGTTTTTTTGGAGGGGGGAAGGCAGGGCAATTGGGGTTAAGTGACTTGCCCCAGGTCCCACAACTAGAAAGTGTGTCAAGTGTCTGAGGCCAGATTTAAACTCAGGTCCTCCTGACTCCAGGGCTCGTGCTCTACTCACTGCGCCACCTAGTTGGCCCAATTAAGAGCTCTTGAGCTAAGATGAGGCTCTTTGTAGCTTTCTTCCACTGGTCTTGTGACCTCCTAGAGGTGGAAAGATGTGACTTCTCCCAAGAAGAAAGAGGTAACTTCAGAAATCAAGTGAACACAGGGCTGAATGTGTTAAGATACTGTTTTATAAGGATAAATAAAGTTCTGCATTTGGGTTCAATGTATTCACTGCAAAGTACAGCAACAGTTCATGTGAAAAAGGCCTGGGGGTTTTAGTGGACCACAAGCTCAATATAAGCAGATTGTATGAAATATCAGCTAAAAATACTAATAGAACTGAGATTGCATTCACAAAGGTCCAGTTATACCCACTTGTGTATACCTAGTACAATTTCTTACCCCATGCTACAGTCATCCTCCTGTTGCTTGAAGGCTTCTAATGATGGAGTTATAATCCACTCTTTCTTTCCCCAGATACATGGAACTAGGGAATAAAACAAATGCTCAAGAATTCTTCCTCCTGGGACTTTCAGATAAGCCGGAGCAGCAGCCTCTCCTCTTTGCAATATTCCTGTGCATGTACCTTGTCACTGTGACTGGGAACCTGCTGATCATCCTGGCCATTGGCTCTGATTCACACCTCCACACTCCTATGTACTTCTTCCTCGCCAACCTCTCCTTTGTCGACCTTTGTCTGGCCACTAACACTGTCCCAAAGATGTTGGTAAATATTCAGTACAGGACGAAGTCCATCTCATATATCTGCTGCCTGACACAGATGTATTTTTTCCACTTTTTTGGAATCATGGACAGTGTCTTGATCGCTGTGATGGCCTATGACCGTTTTGTGGCCATCTGTCATCCACTGCACTACACAACAGTCATGAGTCCACGTCTCTGTGGGCTGCTGGTGGGTGGGCCCTGGGCTTTTTCCAGCTTGATTTCCATGGCACATACCCTCCTGATGTCTCGTTTGTACTTCTGTGCCAGCACTGAGCTTCCTCACTTCTTCTGTGACCTCACACCACTGCTCCGGCTGTCCTGCTCTGACACCACAGCAAACAAGATCTTGGTGCTCATTGTGGGTGGGATGGTGATCGTCACACCCTTCCTCTGCATCCTTGCTTCTTATGCCCGAATTGTTGTGGCTATTCTAAAGGTCCCTTCTGCAGGGGGCAGGAAGAAAGCCTTCTCCACCTGTGGCTCCCACCTCTCCGTAGTGGCACTCTTCTATGGGACCACCATTGGGGTCTACCTCAGCCCCTCTTCTATTCACACAGCTGTGAAGGATAAAGCTTCTGCTGTGATGTACACAGTGGTCACGCCCATGCTGAACCCCTTCATCTATAGCTTGCGTAGCCGAGATCTGAAGGGGGCTTTGAAAAAGCTTGTCAATAGGAAAATTGCCTCATCTCCCTGACATCTTTCGGACTTTCCATGCTGGTTTCTCTGGAGAAGTAGGATCTAGTGATGAAAACTTGGGCTGGATGCAGAGACTTCTGAATTGGGAGCATGGATATTTTGGGGTAATAGTTTTAGAACTCAGATTCCCAACCTCAGGGAATTTCTGCAACCCCAATCCAGGTATAGCAAAGGCCCCTACAGGCCTAGAACAATGTACTGGATCCAATTTTCTTTAGTCTAACCCAGAACTGAGTAACTTTGTTCCATAGCTGGGAGAAGGGAGTTGCCAGACCGTGCAACTCATGCTTTCTAACCATGACCTGGTCCCTCAGCAAGCCACTGAGGTGTATATGTTGTTCCCCATGGATTCTGAGGATGATGCTAAGGGAACATAAGAATTGGTCATAGGATGCTTTTAATGTACCAAGACATAAGTATGGAGACAATAATCCTCCTTGCCCTGAGTTGGCCATTATCCACGTTCTCATTCTGTTATCTAGGCTGGGTTTTCTTGGGAAAGGAGGATGAGGATGTAGAGTTGTATAAGGAGATATGAAATTAAGTGAGTAAAGATAAGGTTGGGTGACAGGAGACTGGGATACAGGAAGTGGGATGTCAGGTGAAGTTGGATGAGGTGTGATGAGGATGCATAAAGCTTGGTGAGATTGGGTAAGATGGAATGAGGCTGGGTGAGGATGTGTAAGGAGAGGGGAGTTTGGGAGAGGAATGGTGAAGAAGGGAGGAAGGAAGAGATGGGATGAATTTGAAGGAAGTAAGGTAAAACTGGGTGAAACAGGTTATGGTGAGAGATGTTGAAGAAGTAGGATGAGAGGGGAGAAGGGAAGAGAATAGACATTTATGTAGTACCTACTGTGTGCCAGGGACCATGCTAATTGATTTTTATAAATATCTGATTTCATAACTGAGAGAAGGATGTAGGTGAAATTGGGTTAGGTGTAGGAATATGGGTAAGGAAGGTAAAAGCAGTGGGGTGAACATTAGTAACGTTGGATGAAATTTGGAGGCTAGGTGAGACTGGATGCAGTGATTGAAGAGTTGATGGGAGAAGGATGAAAGATGATAGAGGTGTCATGAGTTGGGTAAAGAGAAGTGAGGCAGGATGAGGGGGAAAATTTTTTTGAGAGACTGCTTAAAGTGGAATGAGGTATGAAGCAAGGTAAGGTTAAATGAGACAGAGGGAGATTAGGGAAAGAAAAGCAAGGGGAAGGAAAGTGGAGAAAGGAGAATGGGTAAAGAGTGATGTGATTGGGTGAGGCAGAGAAAGGTTGGGTATGGATAGATGAGGAGATGGAGGGGAAGGAATGAGTGAGTGGATGAGAAGGGGTGAGATAGGAGGAAGATGACTGAGATGGGTGAAGGTTGGATGGGAATGGATAATGCAGGGTGAGGCTGGGGGGAGGTAAGGCAAGAGAAGGAGAGAGGTAAATAAATTTTTCCTCAGTTCTTGGAAGCTGTTCCAAAGGGAAAAATGATACTCACTATGGCTTTTTTCTATTTAGGCCTATATTTCTATCCATTTGCTTGATGAAGAGTGGGTTTGGGTGAGATCTTGCAACACAAAGGAGTGAGGTGTAGGTAGGATGAATCTGGACCTCTATTTCTCTAATAGCCTATTGGTTCATTTACTTCCTGTCATTACCCACCAAGGCTTCTTCTTGACTCTCTGCCCCACTGGACTCTGCATAACCCTACATATGGCCTACAATCAATATGGAGTCTCATATGGGGGATTTGTTTATCCCTAGGTATCCCTGCATGTCTCTGTTCTTAGGGTTTGAAGGTGTCTCAGCTCATCTAGTCCAACCTCCTGACCAATACAGGATTTACCTTTGCAATACTGCTGACAAGTGGTTATCTAGCCTACTCTTTTACACCTCCAGTGACAGGAAACTCACTACTTTTAAAGACTTAAATTTCTGAGTGAAAGAGTTCCAACAGAGAGCTGGAACCTAGGTAACACATTGGATAGAGCACTGGGCTTGGAGTCAGGAATACCTGAGTTTAAATCTGGCCTCAGATACTTACTAACTGCAAGTCACTTAATCTCTGTTTACCTCAGTTTCTTTATCTGTAAAATGGAGATAATAATAGAACCTACTTCCCGGGATTATTTTGAGGATCAAATGAGCTAATTGTAAAGTACTTAGTATAGTGCCTGGCACATGTAGTAAGCACTATATAAATGTTAGCTATCAACATCATCATCATCATCATCATCATCATCATCATCATCATCATCCTTATCATTCCATTTACCAATTGTGGAATGGCTCTTATTATTATAAATTTGAATCAATTCTCTGTAGATCTTAGAAACGAGACTTTATCAGATAAGCTTGCTGCGAATGTTCCCCCCACCCCCTACCATTTACCTAATTTCCTTTTATTCCTAGCTGAGTTAACTTTGTTTGTGCAAATACTTTTACATTTTGCTTAATCAAAATGGTCAGTTTTGCTTCTTGTTCCCCTCTATATCTCATTTGGTCTTGACCTCTTCTCCTTCGTATATTTAACAGGTAATTTCTTCCTTGCTTCTCTAATATTGTTTGTGATGTCACCCTTTTTGTCTAAGTCGTGTATCCGTTTGGAACTTATCTTGGTATATGGTATGAGATATTGGTCTATGCCTAGTTTCTGCCAGACTGCTTTCTAGTTTTTCCAACAGTTTTTGTTTAATAGTGAATGATTTTCCTGATACCTTGGATCTCTGTGTTTATCAAACACTAGGCAACTATACTCATTTGCTTTTGTATATTGTATATCCAATCTGATCAAGCTTTCTATTTCTTACTTAGTACCAAATTGTTTTGATGATCACAACTTTTTAATATAATTTGAATCTGGTAGTGCTAACCCTTCTTTGTCCCTTCTTTTTTCATTTATTCCCTTGATATTATTGATCTTTTCTTTTCCCAGACAAATTTTATTATTATTTTTCTACTTTTATAAAGCAATCCTTTGGTAGTTTGATTGGTACAACACTGAATAAGCAAATTAACTAAGGTAGCATTGTCATTTTTCTTATATTGGCTCAACCTTCCCATAAATAATTAATGTTTCCCCAGCTGTTTAGATTTGCCTTTACTGAAGAATCGTGTGTAATTTTGTTTATATAGTATGTGTGTATGTGTATGTTTTGGCAAGTAGATTGCTAAGTATTTTATACTTTCTGGAGTTATTTTAAATGGAATTTCCCTTTCTATTTTATCTTTCTGGATTTTATTGGCAATATAGAGAAATTCTGATGATTTATCTGGATTTGTTTTATGTCCTGCAACTTTGTTGAAATTATTACATGTTTTGATTGTTTTTTGGTTGATGTTTTAAGCTTCTTTAAGTAAACCATCAAACCATTTGCGGAATGTGATAATTTTACTTCTTCATTGCTTATGCTTATTCCTTTAATTTATTTTTATTATCTTATTTTTTTTAATTTGTGGTTTTCTAAATCAAACAGGGATTCATTTTTATTTGAGTTGGACACCACTGGTATATAGTAATAAATTTTTTGAAGTGTAAGTATAGGATGGTCACAGAACTCATAAGTGATCTATATAGCTGAATCTACCATGTTCATTCTCACCAGAAATGAGAATGAGTTCGAGCACCTAGTAACTTATTTCAGTTGGTTTATCTCTCTAGAATGGTTAGATTTCTTTTTTTTAAAAAATTATTTAATATATTTAGTTTTCAGCATTGATTTTCACAAGAGTTTGAATTACAAATTTTCTCCCCATTTCTACCCTCCCCCCACTCCAAGATGGCATATATTCTGGTTGCCTTGTTCCCCAGTCAGCCCTCTCTTCTGTCACCCCACTCCCCTCCCATTCCCTTTTCCCTTCCTTTCTTGTAGGGCAAGATAAATTTCTATGCCCCATTGCCTGTGTATCTTATTTTCTAGTTGCATGCAAAAACTTTTTTTTCTTGTTTTTGAGCATCTGTTTTTAAAACTTTGAGTTCCAAATTCTCTCCCCTCTTCCCTTCCCACCCACCCTCCCTAAGAACTCAAGCAATTCAACATAGGCCACATGTGTATCATTATGTATAACCCTTCCACAATACTCATGTTGTGAAAGACTAACTATATTTTGCTCCTTCCTAACCTATCCCCCTTTATTGAATTTTCTCCCTTGACCCTTTCCCCTTTCCAAAGTGTTTGTTTTTCATTACCTCTGCCCCCATCTGCCCTCCCTTCTATCAACCCCCCCTTTTTATCTTCTTCCTTCTTCTTTCCTGTGGGGTAAGATACCCAATTGAGTATGTATGGTATTTCCTCCTCAGGTCAAATCTGGTGAGAGCAAGATTCACTCATTCCCCCCTCACCAGCCTTCTCTTCTCTTCCTAAAGAACTGCATTTTCTTGCCACTTTTATTCGAGATAATTTACCCCATTCTATCTCTCCCTATCTCCCTCTCTCAATATATTCCTCTCTCATCCCTTAATTTGATTTTATTTCTTTTCGATATCTTCCCATCTTCAACTCACCCTGTGGCCCCCCCCACCTCTCTCTCTCTCTCATATATATATATATACATATATATGTATATATATATATATGTATATTCCCTTCAGCTACCCTAATACTAAGGTCTCATGAATCATACACATCATCTTTCCATGTAGGAATGTAAACAAAACAGTTCAACTTTAGTAAGTCCCTTGCAATTTCTTTTTCTTGTTCTTTTTCTTGATTACCTTTTCATGCTTCTCTTGATTCTTGTGTTTGAAAGTCAAATTTTCTATTCAGCTCTGGTCTTTTCACTGAGAAAGCTTGAAAGTCCTCTATTTTATTGAAAGTCCATATTTTGCCTTGGAGCATGATACTCAGTTTTGCTGGGTAGGTGATTCTTGGTTTTAATCCTAGCTCCATTGACCTCCAGAATATTGTATTCCAAGCTCTTCGATCTCTTAATGTAGAAGCTGCCAGATCTTGGGTTATTCTGATTGTGTTTCCACAATACTCAAATTGTTTCTTTCTGGCTGCTTGCAGTATTTTCTCCTTGATTTGGGAGCTCTGGAATTTGGTGACAACATTCCTAGGAGATTTCTTTTTGGGATCTATTTGAGGAGGCAATTGATAGATTCTTTCAATTTCTATTTTGCCTTGTGGCTCTAGAATATCAGGGCAGTTCTCCTTGATAATTTCTTGAAAGATGATATCTAGGCTCTTTTTTTGATCATGGCTTTCAGGTAGTCCAATAATTTTAAAATTATCACTCCTGGATCTATTTTCCAGGTCAGTGGTTTTTCCAATGAGATATTTCACATTGTCTTCCATTTTTTCATTCCTTTGCTTCTGTTTTATAATATCTTGATTTCTCATAAAGTCACTAGCTTCCACTTGCTCCAATCTAATTTTTAAGGTAGTATTTTCTTCAGTGATCTTTTGGACCTCCTTTTCCATTTGGCTAATTCTGCATTTCAAGGCATTCTTCTCCTCATTGGCTTTTTGAAGCTCTTTTGCCATTTGAGTTAGTCTATTTTTTTAAGTTGTTGTTTTCTTCAGTGTCTTTTTCAGTATTTTTTTGGGTCTCCTTTAGCAAGTCATCGACTTGTTTTTCATGGTTTTCTCACATCCTTCTCATTTCTCTTCCCAATTTTTCCTCTACTTCTCTAACTTGCTTTTCCAAATCCTTTTTGAGCTCTTCCATGGCCTGGGACCAGTTCATGTTTTTCTTGGAGGCTTTTGACTTTGTTAACTTCTTCTGTCTGTATGTTTTGGTCTTCTTTGTCACCAAAGAAAGAATCCAAAGTCTGAGACTGAATCTGGGTGTGTTTTTGCTGCCTGGCCATATTCCCAGCCAACCAACTGGACCCTTGAGTTTTTCAGCAGGGTATGACTGCTTGTAGAGTTTAGAGAACTATGTTCAAAGCTTGGGGCGATGCGCCAGCTCTGCCACACCAGCACTCCTCCTTCCCCAAGAACCCCCCAACCTGGACTGGACTTAGATCTTCATCAGGCTCTTCACTCCTGCTCTGATCCGCCACTTAATTCCTCCCACCAGGTGGACCTGGGGCCGGAAGCAACTACAGCTGTAGTTCTGTAGCTGCCCCACCTCTGCTGCCCCCAGGGCAGTAGCCAAACCATGAACTCCTTCCACTCTGGCAGCTTTTCTCACTAACCTTCTCTGTTGTCTTTGGTGTTTGTGGGTTGAGAAGTCTGGTAACTGCTGCAGCTCACTCATTCAGGGCGCTAGGGCACGCTCCGCCCAGCTCCTGGTCTGGTTGGTCTGTGCCGCTCACTCTGGGCTCTGCTCCACTCCGCTCCGCTCTGCTCCCAGCTCCATGCACAATAGACCTCACCCAGAGACCATCCAGGCTGTCCTGGGCTGGAGCCCTGCTTCCCTCTGCTGTTTTGTGGGTTCTGCAGTTCTAGAATTGGTTCAGAGCCATTTTTATAGGTTTTTGGAGGGACTTGGCGGGGAGCTCACGCTAGTCCCTGCTTTCCAGCTGCCATCTTGGCTCTGCCCCCCAAATGGTTAGATTTCTACCAGACTTTCTGATGCTTCTAATAACCATTTCTGAAAGGATTGTTCATTATTTGTGTCTTGTGAATCACTCTGTTTTGTGTCTTCAGCAACAAATGAAATTGCAACAACATCTAGGTTCAGCCCGGGAGCTCAGAGCAAGGGCTGGCCCAGAGTCATGTGCCAACACTGCTGTGAGTAAGAGAGCTCCCTTTTTCTTATCTTGTTGTTACAGCTATTATTCTTAGCAGTATATTGAATAACAATGATGATAATGGATATCCTTGCTTTATCCCTGATCTTACTGGAAAGGCCTCTAGTTTATCCACATTACAGATAATGCTGGCTCTTTGTTTTAAATAGATACTACTTATTATATTAACAAAAGATTAATTTATTCTTATGCTTTTGTTTTTTTTAAATAAGAATGGATGCTGTACCTTGTCAAAAGCCTCTTCTGCATCTATTAATATAATCATATGATTTTTTTGTTTTTACTATTAATATGGTTGATTATTTTTATAGTTTTCCTATTATTAAAACAATTCTGCATTCCTGGTGTAAAACCAGCCTGGTCATAGTGTGTAATCTTTGTGCTATGTTGCTGAAATTTCCTTCCTAAAATTTTATTTAAAAATTTTACTTCAATACTCATTAGGAATTGTGGTCTATAATTTTCTTTTTTTTAAAGCAAAGAGAAAATTTTCTCTTTGCTTTAGTTATCAAGACCATATTTGTCTCAGAAGGAATTGGGCAGGATCCCTTCTTTTTGTATTTTCTCAAATAGTTGCTGCACTAATTGAATTAATTATTTTTAAATGCTTGATTGAATTTGCTTATAAACCCATCTGTTCCTAATTTATTTTTCTTTGGGAGTTTATTTGTAACACTACATTTCTTTTTCTAAGATAAGGTTATTTAAAGGTCGTATTTCCACATCTGCTAATCTTGGCATTTTATATATTTGTAAATTTCATCCATTTAATTTAGATTGTCAATTTCATTGGTGTGCAATTTGGCAAAGTAGCTCCTAATAATTTCTTTATTTCTTCTTTCTTGGTTGTGAATTCATCTTTTTCATTTTTGATACTAATAAGTTGGTTTTCTTCTTTTTTAAAAATCAAATTAGCTATTGATTCATCAATTTTGTTGTTTTTTTTAGAAAGTTCCTTGCTTTATTTATTAATTCTATTGTTTGCTTTTCATATTTTTAATTTCTTCTTTAATATTTGGTGTTTCTATTTTGGTGTTCAATTGAGGATTTTAGATTTGTTCATTTTCTAGGTTTTTTTTTAGTTACATACTCAATTAATTTATTTTCTTTTTTCTACTTTACTGATAAAAGTATTTAGACAAAAAATTTCCCATATGTAGTGCTTTGACTGCCTCCCTGGAATTTTGGTATGTTGTCTCATTGTTGTCATTAAATTTAAAGAAATTATTAATTGTTTCTATAATTTGTTCATTGATACCCTTTCTTTATGATTAAATTATTTACTCTCTAATAATTTTTAAATATTTGCTTCAAGGCTCCTTTGTTGAATATAATTTTTATTGTATTATGGTCTGCAAATGATGCATTTGATATTTCTGCTTTTCTTCATTTTTTAAAGATTAATTTATTTTGTTTTCAGCATTCATTTCCACGAGATTTTGAGTTACAAATTTTCTCCCCACCTCTCCCCTCCCCCTCCCCCAAGATAGTATATATTCTGATTGCCCCTTTCCCTAGTCTGCCCTCCCTTCTATCACCCCACTACTCTCCCACCTTATCTTCTTGTAGGGCAAGATAGATTTCAATATCTCATTGCCTGTAGATCTTATTTCCCAGTTGCATGCAAAACAATTTTTAACATTTGTTTTTAGAACTTTGAATTCCAAATTCTCTCCCCTCTTCTCTCCCCACCCACCCTCCTTGAGAAGGCAAGCAATTCAATATAGGTTATACATGTGTCATTATGCAAAACACTTCCAATGACTATTCCAAAATAGTCATGTTGTGAAAGACTAACTATTTCCCTCCATCCTATCCTGTCCTTCATTTATTCAATTTTCTACTTTGATCCTGTCCTTTTTCAAAAGTGTTTGCTTCTGACTACCCCCTCCCCCAATCTGTCTTCCCTTCTATCATCCTCCCCCTCTTTTCTTCATTTGCTTGAGAATTTTCATGGACTAATAAGTGGTCAACTTTTGTGAAGGTGCCATGCACAACTTAGAAATATGTATGCTCCTTTATATTCCCATTCAGTATTCTCCAGAGGTCTAGCACATATAACTTTTCTAAAATTTTTCTCTAGTCCTTCATTTGTTTTTGTTTGTTTGTTTAGATTTATCTAGGTTTATAGGTAAATTGAGAACCCCAACTTTTCTATTTTTCCCTGTAACTCAATGTTTCCTTTATGAATTAAATGCTATGCCATTTGATACATATATGTTTAGTAATGATAGTAATTCATTGTCTATGGTACCTTTGAGCAAATACAAATTCTTTTATCTCTTTTAGTTAGATCTATTTTTTTTTTGCTGTTGCTTTGTGTGAAGAAGGAAACAAAAATTTATTAAGTGCCTACTATGTCCCAAGCATTGTGCTAAGGGCTTTGCAAATGTTATTTCATTTGATCCTCACCACAACACTGAGAGGTAGGTACTATTTTTATCCCCATTTTACAGGTGGGGAAGCAGCCAGAGGTTAAATGACTTGCCTATGGTCTTACCAGAAAGTAAATTCTGAGGTTGAATTTGAATTTGCATCTTTTTGTTTCCCGGTCTAGCCAACCATCTAGTTTGTCATATAACTGTCTTTAGATGTCTGATATAATAATTGCTATCCATGCCTTTTTTATTTCGCCTGAAGCATAACTTTTGCTCCAGCCCCTTAACTCTGTCTGCATATTTGTTTCAAGTATGTTTCTTTTAAATAATATATTGTTGAATTCTGATTTCTAATCTGTTCTATTCTCATCTTGCATTTTATTGGTGAGTCAATTCCATTTATATGCATAATTGTGACAATTAATTGTGTGTTTTCCTCTGTCTTGTTCTCTTATACTTTTCCTTCTTGTTTTGCCACCCCTCTTTAAGAGTGTATTTTGTTTCAGACTAATCCTTCCCTTAATCTTCCTTCCTTCTTATTCCCCCTTTCACATACCTGCTTCAACTCCTTTTTCCTTTTTGAGTGAGGTGCATTTTTGTACTCACCTATGTCAGCTGTATTTTCTCCTTTGACTAGTTCAGATGAGAATGTGACTCAATTGCTGCATACTCCCTCCACTCTTTGTTACACAGATTTCCAGTTGTACGATCTAATTTATGTGAGATGATTTTCACTATCCTTTTTCTCTCTTCTCCCCTCCCAGTATATTCCTCTCTCCCACCATTCTAATCTTCTTTTAAGAGCATCAAGACATAACAGAACCATTCCCAGGTCTTGTGTTTAGTTAGATATTCTCCATGCTCCCTTATGAGGATAGAGTTCAGAGGGGTAACGTGTGTCATCTCTTCATATTAAAATGTAAGCAGTTTATCCTTCTTTAGTCCCTTATGATTGTTCATTCATGTTTACCTTTTTATGTTTCTCTTGATTATGATATTTTCACTTCAAAATTTCTATGCAGTTCTGCTAATTTCATCAGGAATGTTTATAAGTCTTCTATTTCATTAAAGATTTATCTTTTCCGTAACAGGATTATAATTAGTTTTTTTCTGGGTAAGTTAGTCTTGATTGTGTGCCTCTATCCTATGCTGTCTTGAATATGTTCCAAGCTCTCTGCTCTTTTATGGCAAGGCCTGCTAAATATTGCACGAACTTGACTATGGCTTTTTGGTATTTGAATTCTTCCTGACTGCTTGCAGTATTTTCCTCTTTGACTTGGAAGGTCTCGATTTTGACTAAAATGTTCTGTGAGTTTCATTTGGGGGTTTCATTCAGGAAATGACTAGTGGAGCCTTTCTATTTCTACTTTTTCCTTCTGGTTCTAAGAGATCTAGACAGTTTTGTTTTATGATTACTTGAAATATGATGTCTAGACCATATTTTTAGTCATTGCTTCTAGATAGTCCAGTGGTTCTTAAATTATGTCCCCTCAATCTGTTTCCTATGTCAGTTGTTTTTTGCTATGAAATTTTCTTCTATTTTTTCAGTTTTCAGCTTAGTTTGAACATTTTTTCATTTTCTTATGAATCATTTGCTTCTACTTGTCTGTTTTTGGCTTTTGGGACAAGAACTCACTATGACAAAAACTGCTGGGAAAACTAGAAAACAGTATGGTAGAGACTAGGTATAGACCAACATCTTATACCATATACCAGGGCTGTCCAAGGCCCACAGTGTGATTTATGTGACCCACCTACAGGCATAGAAGTTTACATAAATGCTTTAGTAAACAAAGCTGAGCTACCCCAGAGCTCTCACTAAAATAGCAAATCAAAATATATTGTCTATTGTTTCAACAAAAACCTAAGGTTGGACAGCCCTGCCATATATTATGGTATATTTCTTCCATTTTCCATCTATCACTCTCACTTGTTTTAAAAAATTATTTTTGGCCTTTTTTTTTTTTTAGAAATGTTTGCTTTGTCTCTTCCGGGGATTCTGGTTGGACTCATACTCAAGCTGTGTTTCTCTTTGAGACTTTTCCTATAGAGGTTTTGACATAATTTTCCTCTTCTGGGTTTGTGTTTTTGGCCTTCTCATCACCACAGTAGCTTTATATGGTGGTATTCCTTATCTATTTGCTCATTTTTCCAGTCTTAGATGACTAATTCTTGACTTAGGACTTTATGTTTGGGCCAGGCTCTGTCCACTTGTAGGGAAAATGTCTAGACTGGCCTCTTGGGTCCTTTCACTGCTTTTTTATGGGTATTGAGTGCTGTGTTATTCTAGGATCTCATTGACAGCTCAGGTGGGGCCCTGAAAGCTTTCAGTTTTACCAAACGGGTCTGATCTGGGTCAAAATCTGCTCACTGTCTCTGATGTGAGTTTGGGACTGTGTGATGCTTCTGTGGTCCTATTCCTGGTTGGAAGTTCCAGTAGACTATCAGTCAACTGGGAAGCTCAGAGGGTTCAGAATGACAGAAATTTGGGCTCCTCTTTGGTCTGGGATTCCCTTCCTGGTTAAAATTTTTTTACATGTAATTGGGGAAAAATAAAATAATAAATAAAAAAGGAGCATACCATTCAGATCATTCTTTCTTCACATTATATTGGCAAGTACAGCCATGAGCATTGACCTGCTATTTAAGTTGTTCTTTATTTCTTAAAAGGAACACTTCAGAATGGAATCTAAAAAAGGCTTTTGTGTGCTTTGGGGGACAAGAATATGCATTTATTAAGTGCCTACTGTGTGCCATACACTGAGCTAAGGGCTCACAATAACCCTGGGAGATAAGTGTTATCATTATCCCCATTTTATAGGTGAGGAAGCTGAAGCAGATTGAGGTTAAACACATGCCCAGGCTCACATAGTTTAGGTCACATTTGAATTCAGGTCTTCCTGACTCCAAATCCAGTGTTCTATCCACTGTACCACTTAGCTGCTTCTAGCTATCTAAGATCATGATTGCTACTTCTGCTTGTTTTATTTCATCTGAAGCATAATAACTTCTGCTCCAGCCTCTTATTTTAACTCTGTGTGTGACTTTTTGTTTGCAGTATGTTTTTTTTCTTAAATGCTTACGTTAGATTCTGTTTTCTAATCCATCCGACTCTCCACTTCCATGTCATGGATGAGTTCATTCCATTTGCATTTTTAAGATATTCAGAGACTCTGTTTTCCAGAGCTAAGGCCCAGCAAGCAAGCTGTGCCCTGAGCTTGGCACAACAACAGTCCTTTGTGCCAACCCTCTGGATGGTCTCAGCCCCAGAAAAAGCCTAGAATTGTTTCACACCAGCACTGAATGGTCTCTGAACTTGGACAAGCACATGCAGTACCCATGTTCTGGTCATGAAGTCCTGCTCTGAATCAAATTTGCCCCATCATTGCTGTTACCCCTCATAGCCAGACAGAATACTCAGAGATGAGAAATGGAATGCTTTGCTTATGGAACAGCCAGGAGGCCTGTGTCACTGGCTTGAAGAATATCTGTTGGGGAGTAAGGTATAAGAAGATTGGAAAGGTATGAGGGGGCCAGGTCATAAAGGAATTTGACTTTCAAGCACAGCATTTGCCTGTAGGCAACAAGAAGCCACTAGAGTTTATTTAGTGGGGGCTGTGTATGTGGTATGATTGGATGGAGTTTTAGGAAAATCACTTTAGTGGCTGAATGGAGAATGGATTGGATTGGCACAAGATGTTAATAAGCCAGTATTATGCTATAATCTGTTCAGAAAGAACCTAGATAAAAATCGACACAGACACTTGCCTTGTACAGATGATATATTACTTAAGGGACATGATAAACAAGAGATATTAGAAGTTACATAGAACTTCTAATGCTAAGATTATTGAAGGATTAACTAAAAGAAGATATTAACATGGGCCAAAATCATCCCCAATAAACGTGTTGGAACTGCCACTACTCAGTCAGTGCTGAAGTGGAAATGACTTATAATCAAGAGAGCCAATGCAGGGGAAACAGATGTGCCACCTTCCTGAGGAAATAGCCCCTCTACTTTGCATCTGCTGCTCTGCTAGAGAACGAGATGCACTCCCAGGATAAGCTCATCACTTCTAATTTTTATTGACACCTCTATCAGCCTCCATCCTCCTTTGAAGGTAGGGCTTGAGGGTGGGGCTTAAAACTCCTCCCAATGCCTTCCTTAATTTTGCATCTGCTGCTCTACCTAGCTTCAACTTCATGGAATGAGACACCCCCTGCTATCTGTGCTGTCTCCCCCCAATAGACTGTAAGCTTCTCAAAGTCAGGGGTTATCTTTCTTTTTATTGATTATATTTGCAGCACTTAGCACAGTACCTGGCACATAGTAGGTGCTTAGTAAATGTTTATTTTATTGGATTGGAAATAAACAGGAGCTGCTACCATTTGCTGCTATCTCCTCCTTTACTCCTGTCTCATATGAAGAGGTGGCCTTACTCCTTGCTGAGGCTAATACCTCTACCGACTTTTTTCAAGTCCCAGCTAAAATCCTACCTTTTATGTTTCCCAGTCACCCTTACTGCTAATGTCTTCCTTCTGCTAATTATATCCTATTTATCCTGTATATTTCTTGTTTGTACATAATTTTATATATTTGCTATTTGTATATTTTGTATATTTTTGTGTTATACTTATTTGTATAATTTGTATATTTGTATACTATTTGTATATTTTGTATATTTGTTTGCATATTGCAATCCCATTCCATCCCATCTCTTCCAGTTTATTGCTCCTGTTAACATCAATAGTTTTGGATTTATCTTAAATCTCTCCTTGTCTACTGGCTCCTTCATTATTGCCTAATAACATGAGTATGCCTCCTTCATCCTCAAAGAGCTATCACTTGATCCTTCCATCTCTTCTAACTCTTGTCCCATCTTTTTTATGCCCTTTGTGGCTAAAGTGTCAAAGGTCATCTACAATAGGTGCCTCCACTTTCTTTCCTCTCATTCTCTAGAGTAACTTTTGACCTCATGATTCAAATGAAATGGTTTTCTGCAAAGTTACCATGATTTCTTAATTGTCAGATCAAATGGTCTAGTCTCAGTTCTCATTCTTCTTGACTTCTCTGCAGTGTTCTTAATGCTGTTGACCTCACTCTTCTCCTTGCTTGATAGTCTCTTCTTTCTATGTTTCTGTGACATTTTATCCAGGTTTTCCTCCTGCCTATCAAATCATGCCTTTTCAGTCTCCCTTTGATGGATCTCCATCCAGGTGTCCTCCAAGTTTCTGTCCTGGGTCCTCTTCTCTTCTCCCTCTATATTATTTTGATTGGTGATCTCATTAGCTCCCATGGATTTAATTATCATTTCTGTGTTGAAGATTCTCAAATCTACTTTTCTGGACTTAACTTCTCTGCTGACTTAGAGTTGGATCTCTAACTGCCTATTAGACATCTCAAAGTGGATGTCCCATGGACATCTTAAATTCAACATGTCTAAAACTGAACTCATTATCTTTTTCCCTAAACCCTCCCCTCTTCCTAACTTTCCTATTACTTTTGAGGGAACTATCATCCTCCTACTTGCTCAAGCTTGCAATCTAGGTGTCATTCTTGGCTCCTCATTATCTCTCCCCCCTTCTCCCATATCCAATCTGTTGCCAAGGCCTGTTGGTTTTCCTTTTACAACGTCTCTTGAGTCTACCCAATTTTCTCCTCTGACTGCCACTACTTTGGGGCAGGCTCTCATCACCTCATGTCTGGACTATCTCGGTAGTCTGCTGGTTGGTCTGCCTATCACATGTGTCTCCACTCCAGTCCATCCTTTATTCCTGGCAAAGTGATTTGCCCAAAGGGTAGGTCCAACCATATGACCACTGTCTACTCAATAAGCTCTAGTGTTTCCTATCATCTCCAGGATCAATTCCTGTGTTTGGCATTCAAGGCTTTTTATAACCTACTCCTTACCTTTGCAGAATTCTTACATCTTACATTGCTCTCCTTCTTCTCCCTCCCCATTCCTCCTGAAATACTCTGATCCATGGATGCTGGCCTTCTTGCTTCTCCCTTAACAAAACACTGTGTCTTGATTCGGGACATTTTCACTGACTGTTCCTCATGCCTGCAATGATTTCCTTCCTCTTCTCTTGGCTTCCCTGGCTTTTTTCAAGTCCCAGATAAAATGCTACCTTGCACATGGAGACTTTCCCAGTCATTCTTACTGCTGATGCCTTCCTTCTGCTAATTATATCCTATTTATCCCATATATTTCTTGTTTGTACATAACTGTTTGCATATTGTCTCCACCAGTAGAGTATGAGCTCCTTGAGAGCAAAGACTATCTTTTACTTTTCTTTGAATCCTCAGTGCTTAGCACAGTGTCTTGCACATAGCAGGTAATTAATAAATGCTTATCAACTGACTGACTGAGATGGAAACTCTTCATGAGTGATGGCAACATGTGCTATAACTGACCTGAATTTACTCAAGAAGTGTCTAAG
The DNA here is from genome assembly GCF_011100635.1 of Trichosurus vulpecula. Lineage (NCBI taxonomy): Eukaryota > Metazoa > Chordata > Mammalia > Diprotodontia > Phalangeridae > Trichosurus > Trichosurus vulpecula. The sequence goes on along the minus strand of NC_050573.1, from coordinate 53,004,603 downwards.
AAGTTTGAGATCACAGAATAACAGAAGGAGGCAATATGGGCAGTAAGACTTCTCTGGAGTTGGGTGGAATAAGGTATTGTCTACAAGCCAGGAGACTGAAGCCCATTCCAGTGTTCTTCACTATTTCCTTGGGGCAGGAGGCTATGAAGCCTAGAGTGATGAATGGAAGTCAACAAGATGAAGTTTACTAAAGGTTAATGGAAAATACTGCACTGAGGTTCAAACAATCAATGACACAAGTGAAGGATAGCTGAAATATGATTGGGTAGCAGTTCATGTGATAAAGACCTGGGGGTTTTAGAGGATGGCAAGGTCTTTATGAGTCAAGAGTGTGATGTAGTACATTAAAAGGGTAATAAAATCTTAGCCTGCTTTAACAGGATTAAAGTAAACAGGTCAAAGGAAGCCAAATCTCCACTGAACTCTGTGTACTCAGACCATGAGTGCTATATTGTGTATTGTTTTTGGTGTCACGTTTTAAAAATGACACTTGAGAAACTGTGGCAAACCAAAGGAGGGCAGCCAAGGAGATAACAAATCAATCAATGAAGAAGTATTTAAGAAACTGCCTATGTACTAGTAACTATGCTAGGTGCTGGGGATACACATATGAGGAATGAAATGATTCTTACTTGTAAGATGCTTATATTGAGTATATGAATAGAGAGTAGGGCACAAAATGGCAGAAGTGGCGGCCTTCCTGTTCCCTCCAATGGCCAGACTGTGTTTGGAATACTGTATTCTACTCTGGACATCATGGTTTAGGAATGATATTGACAAAACGGATGGAATCCGGAGGAGAGTGACTGGGAAAGCAAAGAGATTCAAAAGTGTCTGATAAGTGTATCAGTTGAAGAAGCTATGGATGTTAATCCTAGAGGAGAGAAAACTCAGCAGGGGACCCAATCCTCATCTTCAGGCATTAGTCATCATGTGAAAAAATGATTGAACTAGAGATCATAACTAGAAGAAATGGTGACAAATAGTGAGTACCATAATTTTTCAGTTCAATATAGTGAAGAACTTTTAAACATTAAGAGCTGTCCAATAAGGTATCCATTTCTAGTCAGTGGAGATCTCTGAGGAGCTGTACATTGTAGAGGGGATTTTTCCATTGGAAAGGAGCTTTGACCAGATGCTTTCTGAGGTCTCATCCAGCTCTGGGATTCTATGATACTAAATGACAGAGATGCAGATGTTCGTTCAATATAAAGATGGACTTTCTAATAATTAGAGCTTTCAAATTAAGGCTACTTTTTGTGGTACTGACATATCTCTCAATAGAAGTATTCAAGTGGAAGCTAGATGAATATCTGTCAGAGAACTGGTAGAAGGGACCCTTTCCTAGGTGGAGGGTCTAGTTTACATGTCTCCTAATGTTCTTTTCTGCTCTGACATTCTCTGGTCCAATGGGTTTCTTATGATCAAGAATAAGATGGTCATTGCCAGTTCTCCATACTAATTTCACTTCCTTCAGCAGCAGAAGGGAAGATCTGTCATTGTGACTTTCATTGTGTCTCCTTAATGTTCCCCTACTGAGATCAACAGCCACCCCTCTGTCCCCAAGGACCCTTGGGATGTATGGTCAAGAGACTTTGGCTTGAGAAGAATAGGTCTTAAATGCTGTTTGAAATATAGACCTGGAGAAGATTGAGTAATTCTTTGAGGCCTCTTAGGAATGGGCAAGTTGTAGGCTAGTCTCTTCTCCACCATGGTCCCTGTCCCTGTAGGGAGATGAGTTACTCAAGGAATAGAGCAATAATTGGGCAATTTGGCTAACAAATAGCTATGGGAATTGAGCCCTTGGAGGCTCCAGAAAGTATAAATATTCCCCTTCGTCCCAATGTTCTGCCCTTCTCCCACTCCCATCATTTCTCCTATCCCAGGCCAGGAGGGAAGCCACATGTACCTTCCTGCCTACATTCCATGTCTGGTTTTGCCTCCCTGTCTTTTCTTGGGGACAGGGCTGATGGCTTCTTCATCCCCTGTACCCAGGGCAGAGAATGTCGAGCCTGTCCCTCTGTGATGCTGTTTAAATCTTGCTGAGCCACAATAGCCTGGTAAGTGCTGTCAGAGAAGAAAGGCAGAAAGATGAAGGCAAGCAGTCTGTCCATCCTCTGATAGGTCAGGGGGATTCTGGTCTGTCTGTCTATGTTAGGGCCAATGCCCTTCATGCACCACCTCCTACTCAGTCCGTGGCAGCCCTAAGCCCAGCCTAGTCCAACATTCAGCCTAACTTAGTTCTTAGAACTTCAGCCAGTTAGTCAACAAGCACTTAATTAAGTGCCAAGCATAATGATAAGTGCTGGGGATACAAAAAAAAGCAAAAATATGGTCTTCACTCTCTAGAAAGTCACATTCTCATGGGGGAAACACATCTAAATAACTGTATACATACAAGATATGTACAGTATAAATGGAAGGGAATCTCAGAGTGAAGGCTTAAGCCTGGATAATCTGGGGTTCAGTCTGAGGCTGCTTCTTTCAGCCTGGGTCAAGTTAGAATCTTAGCCAGGCCAGCCCAGGGTCCAGTCTGGTCCTGCTGCCCCAATCATCTGTGCCTAGGAAAAAACAAAAAACCCAACATCTCACCCTGTTTCTAGAGGGAATGCTTCTAGCTCCAAGAACCATGGGGTCTAGAATGGGAGTATGCTCTTAGCCCATATCAATTCTCTCATGGAATCCAGGGCTGTGAGAGTCCCTGGGTGCTGAACTCTTGGGCCCAAATTGCACTCAAGAGAAACTTCTCTTGGTTGTGCATTGAGGTAGGGGGTGGTAGGGAAAGATGCTGTCCTTTAATGGTAGAGATTGGGGTTGCCTCACCTGAGTTGAAAAAAGGACAAGACGGTCTGGAGGTGAAGGACTGAGAGATTTGGGCTAGATGAGCACATGTGGGTAGATTCCTAGCAATCCCAGAAAGTAGAAAGTAGAAAAAGTGTGGAGTCATAGAGAGGCACAGGATTCATGATAGAGGATAAGTGTTCTGCTCAGGAGTGTGCTGGTAAATGTTTAACAGCCGGTTCTCCAAAAGTGTGCTCGTGATTCACTTTTAAGTTTAATTTGTATCACCAACATTTTATCCATCGCAATCTTAAGTTGACTATCAACAGAACAAACCGAGCCACGACTTGCAGCATTTGCTGGGTTTTGATACATAAATGCTCACACTGCAGATTTAATAATCAATTCTTAGTAGCTATTTGTGCTTGCTCTGGGATGCTCCTGGTTCTGATGGTCTGGGAAAGGGCCACAATAAATTCATAGGATCATAAGATTTGGAAGCAGAGGCAACCTTGGGGGGCCTAGGATCACAGGATCATGGATTTAGGGCTGGAAGGGATCTCAGAATCCATCAGATCTCTCACTTTACATATGAGGAAAGTGGGCCATAGAGAGGTTAAGTCACTAAGGGCTAATGAGGTGGGATTTGAACCCAGGTCTTTCTGACTGTGTGTTCCATATTTTATCCATCACGCCAAATTGCTTCTCATCATGCGCAAGCCCGTGGTCTTCCAGGTAAAGAATCTGAGGTCCAAAAGGGATAAAGAATTTGCCTAACACCACAGAGGCAGTCAGTGGGAGAGCCCAAATGGCAATTGAATTTGATTGAACGACAACTGAAAAGCTTTTCTCACTATACCTCACTGCTTCCTGGCCTAGGCTACTCCATTCCAGGCCATCTGATGTTAGGTCTGGGGCCCCTTACCTGGTTATTTGAGTTCTACTTCCCTTTTCTCTTAGTCTGACTTAAGCTCAATCTTCCTTGACTATGCAATAAGTCTAGCATCCTGCTGCTCACAGGTTCTCAGTTGGCATCTCAGAGATCAGGTAGTTTGACTCATTAATTTTATAGATGGATAAACTGAGGTACAGGGAAGAGAATGAACTTGCTTAACTACACAGGTAGTGAGTGAGCAAAGCCTAAAATTCTATGCCTTATTACTCTAGGGAGTCTTTATATAACCACACGTTGACAATCATCCCTGGCACCTAAGATTTTCCTTTTTCTCTTTGGTCCCATTTGGGTGCATTTTAATTTTATTTCTTTTTCATCCAGGGCAATTTGTTCTTTCCTGGAAAAGCCAGAGAGTCTTTGCTAGTGGGCTCACAAGGTCATTAATAGCTAGTGTTTAGGTAAAAGACTGAGTGCTGGGAGACCTGTCATCTGATGCATCCTCCTCTGCTCATGTGCTGGGTGGCCACAGTATATGTGTCCGTGAGCCTGACTGTGTGTATCTGTGAGCCTGACTGTGTGTATCTGTGAGTCTGACTGTGTGTATCTGTGAGCCTGACTGTGTGTATCTGTGAGTCTGACTGGTACGCCTGTGTGTGTCTCTGAGTGCTTGGTTATGGAGCTGTATATGATTCTGAGATCTATCTAGTACCTAGTCCCAGCCTCTCTCCTGAGCCCTATTACCAACTGACTAACAGCTAATGCTATGTGTTCAAAAAAGAACTCATGATCTCTTCCTTCAAACACAAGCCTTTCCCTACCACTCTATCATTGTAGTAGGTGCCACCATACTTCTAGTCTTCCAGGTTTGTAACCTTGGAGTCATTATTAGTGCGTGGGTGAGGAACCTGTGCCTCGAGGCCACATGTGGCCCTCTAGGTCCTCAAGTGCAGCCCTTTGATGGTCACACTTGAGGACCTAGAGGCCATATGTGGCCTCGAGGTCACACGTTCCCCACCCCTGATCTAGTCTCTTAAGCTCCACATAGCAAAATGCTCATCAAATCTGTCCATTTCGATTTCCACATTTCTCACAAATGTCCCCTTCCCTCTCCTCATGTAACCCTCACCCTGGTTCAGGCCTTCAACACTTCTTGCTTATACTGTCCTGCCTCTTAATTGGTCTCCCTGCTTTCAGCCTCTCTTCCACATAGCATCTGCCGCAAAGCTGCCAAAATGATTTTTGCTAAAGCATCGGTCTGACCGTGTTACTCCCCTTTTCAATGTGTTTCAGGAACTTCCTATTACTTCAGGGGTCAAATATAAAATTTTATTTTTGTCGTTTACATTCCTTTACAATTTGGCTCCAATCTGCATTTCTTTTGTTGTTCAGTTGTTTCAGTCATGTCTGACTCTTTCTGACCCCATTTGGGGTTTTCTTGGCAAAGATACTGGACTGGTTCACTATTTCTTTCTCTAGTTCATTTTACAGGTAAGGAACTGAGGCAAATAGGGTTTAGTGACTTGCCCAGGGTCACACAGCTAGTAAGTATTTGAGGCCAGATTTGAACTCAGGAAGATGAGTCTTCCTGATTCCAAGCTCAGAGCTCTACCCGCTGTACCACCTAGCTGCCCATTTTGATTTCTAATCTGCATATTTAGTTTTGTGAATTTCTCTCCTTCATGCAGCTAGACGCACCTAGTTGGTTCAGTGGATAGAGTGCTGGCCCTGGAGTCAGATAAGCCTTAAATTCAGTCTCAGATACTTATTAATTGTGGTACTCTTGGCAAGTCATTTAACTTGTTTGCCTCAGTTTCCTCATCTGTAAAATGAGGATAATAACATAATAATAATAACCCCAGGTTGTTGTTATGAACAAATTAGATAACATTTGTAAAGCACTTAGTGTAGTGACTGGTACACAGTATGTGCTTAGTCAATGCTTGTTCCATTTCCCTTAGCCTCTCATGCAATCTCTGGTCCAACCAAACTAGATGTCTTTCTGTTCTTCACCTGTGACATTCCATTTTGCATACTCCTAGACTGTCCCCATGCCTAGAATTCACTCCTTCACCTATTCTTAGAATCCTTGGTTTCATTCAACACTCAACCCAATTTCCACCTTCTACATGGAACACTTCCTGATAGTGCCTCCCTCCAGAAAATGACCATGTATTTATTTTGTATATTTCTATATTTGCACATGTTGTTTCTCTGATAGAAGGTAAGCTCATTGGATGTAGAGACAGATTAATTTTTGTCTTTGTATTCCCAGTGCTTGGTACAGTGTAGATCAGTCATAGTAGGTACTTAATAAATGCTTGTTAATTGATATATGTCTCATTTTGGGGGCACTGCGAGTATCTGTACAGTCTGCCTATGGGTTTGTTTATGTCTGCATGGATCTAGTGATATGTGTAACTCTGTGTGGGGCTGCTGCGTCTGGCTCTGGGTCTGGCTGTGCAGGTTTGTACATGTGCCTTTTGCAGATGGCATAGCTTTTCAGGAGAAAAGCTAGCACTTTGGATGAAAAACTCAGAATACAAAGGGAAATCGAAGGACTAGGATGAATTGAATAAGATCAAATTTAAAATCTTATATAAGTTCAAAAACTAAGTTCATACAAACAAGTTGGTAAGGCATTACTAGCTAGCAAAAAATTCTAGGGTTTTAGTGGATTGTAAACAAAATACAAATCAGGTATGTGATGCAGAAGCACAGAAAGTAAATGCAATTTTAGGATGCATTAAGAGGGCCACGTTAGCTAGGAATAAGGAGGTGATTGTCCTGCCTTGTCCAACCACATTTGGAGCAATGTTATGAGCATCAGATTTTTAGGAAGGACATTGATAAGCTGGAGAGTGTCCAGAGGAAGGCAACAGATCCTTGAGTTCATGCCATGTGGAGTCATTGAAAACCCCAAAGAAGAATGAAGGGGGATGTGGTAGCTGCCTGCTAGTATTTGAATGGTAGTCATGTGGAAGATGGGTTAGAGTTTTTCTGTTTGGCTTGAGAGAGCAGAACCAGGGGCAATAGGATGGGGATGGGGAGTTATAAGGAGGCAGATTCAGGCTGGATGTCAGGAAAAACCCTCCTAACATTTAGAGCTAACCCAAGTGGACGAGGCTTCTAGGGAAAGTTGTGGGTTCCATATTTGTAGACATTTTCAAGGAAAGACTAGATGACCCCTGCTGTCATATGTGGACTTTGGCAGTGAGTCTGTGTGGACTGGCAGTTGGATGTGTTGAGGGAACATTAGAATTATGTTTAGATGCCATGGAAACCAAATCTGGCTCCCTGATGCTAAATCAGTGAGTACTGGCCATTGGTCCTGTACCTCCACTGCTCTTGCAGCTGGGGTAGGGGAGATAAGGCATACCCAGGAGAATTCCTCCTGCTAAGCTCCCAGGACTATTAGAAATGCCAAACCAACACAGATTGGCACGGGGGAATTTTCTTTCTCTTTGGAATTGGGTTTTGGCTATGGTACAGTTACTCCAAAGGAGTAATTACAAGAATTTCTTTCTTTGGCTCCCTCGGGAGGAAGAGGAGCCGAGCCTCTTTGATTTCATCTTTTCTTTTCCCATTTTTCTTGCTTGCTTTAAAAACTTTTACTTATTTAATTTTTAATTTATGGAATAAAACAAGCACTTCTGTAACATAGTACAATAAAAAGATGATTGCAAATGAAACTGCAAATCTATTATATACAACTTGTTATTCTTTTAAAATATATAATAAAGTTATCACGTACATTTCTTTTTTTCCCTTTTTTTCCCCACCCCGACCCACTCAACAGACGGCTACCATTAGACACAGATATATATGTATAAGTAAAATCATTCTATACATCCTTCTATTTATCAGTTCTTTCTCTGGACACAGTGTCTTCTTTCATATGCTCTTTGTAACTAATTTGGGTATTATAATAGTCAAAATGACTTATTTGCCTGAAGTTGTTTTTAAAACAACTTTGCTGTTATTATGTACAACATCCTCTTGGTTATGGTCATTTCACTCTTTATTTTGTCATGTAAATCCATGGTTTTATAAGATCATTGAGCTCACCATTTCTTATAGCACAGTAGTATTCCATCACAATTATATACCACGACTTGTTCGGCCATTCCCCAATTGATGGACATCCCTGCAATTTTCAGTTCTTTGCCACCACAAAGAGAGCTGCTATAAATATTATAGAACACATAGGTTGTTTTCCTTTTTCCCTAATCATCTTTGGAAATGGACCTCATAGTGGTATTGCTAGGTCAAAGGGTATAGGCAGTTTGGGGCATAATTCCAGATTGCTCTCTAAAATGATTGGATCAGTCTGTAATTCCACCAACAATGAATTAGTCTCCCAATTTTTCCACGTCCCTTCTAGCATTTGTCACTTTCCCCTTCAATCATTTTAGCTGATCTGATAGGTGTAAAATGATATCTCAAGTTCTTATAAATTTGGATGACTATTAGAGATCGAATTTGGGGAGGGGAAATTTGGGACAACTTGAGAAATCGAAGGACAATAAGGAGACAGATACAGTGGCCTCTTGGCTATTCCCCACAAAGGATACTCCATATTTTAGATACAAGACAGTTATCTGAGAAACGTCTATAACCTCCCCTTCCGCCCTGTTTTCTGCTTTCCTTTCGATCTTGGCTATATTTGTTTTATTTGTATAGAATCTTTAAATTTTAATGTGATTAATGTAATTATCCATTTTATACCTCACTTTGCTCTCTACCCCTTGTTTATCCATAAATTGTTTACCTATGCATAAGTCTGATAGGCAATATGTTCTATGGTCTTCAAATTTTCTTGTAATATATTTCTTTATATCTAGGTCATAAATCCATTTTGATCCTAACTTGATAAATGGTGTAAGATATTGTCTATGCCCAATTTCTGCCATATAGCTTTCCAGTTTTCCCAACTTTTTTTTAATAAAATAATGAATTCTTATCCCCGAATCTCAAGTCTTTACGCTTGTTAAATACAAGGTAAGCATGAAGGAGCAATCACAGGGGACTAAGTGAGGATAAACTGCTTATATTTTAATATGGGGAGATGGTACATATGTCCCTGATGAACTTTATCATCATTAGGAGTCATAGAGGGGATCTAAATAGACAGAAGACCTGGGAAGGATTCTGTTATGGCTTGATGGTCTTAGAAGAAGAATGGAAAAGGAGCAGAAGAAAAGGAAAAGGAGAGGTGAGTTAGGGAAAATTGTTTCACAGATTTGGGGGAGGAGAGTAGAAATTTATACAAACAAGGAGGAAGGGGTGGGGGAAGCAGCTGACATTTGCACCTCACTCTCATCTGAACTGGAGGTAAGAATACTTGGGTAGAGAAATGCATTTCATTCAAACAGGGAAATTGGAGGAAAAGGGAAGAAGTATGAAGAGGGAGGGGAGATTAAGAGAAGGATTGGTCTTATACAAAACAAATTCTAAATATGGATGTACAAAAACATTAATAGCTCTTTTTGATGTGGCAAAGAATTGGAAACTGTGGGGGTATCCATCTTGGGAAATAGTTTAACCAGTTACAGCATATAAATGTGATGGAATACTATTGGGCTCTAAGAAATGATGAAGGGGATATTTTCAGAGAAACATGGGAAGACTTGCATGTATGAACTGCTTCAGAGTGAAATCAGCAGACTAAATGGAAAATCTATACAATGATGAAAATATTATAAAGAAAAACAACTTTGAAAAACTTAGGAACTCTGATTAGCATCATCATCAGCCATGATTACAGAGAACTAATGGGGAAACATGTTACCCACCTCCTGATAGAGAGATGAAAGACTCATAGTGCCAAAGGAGACATTTTTTTTTGGGGGGGGGATATGTTCACTGTGTAAATTTGGCTTGTTTGACTAAACATGTTTATAACAGGTTTTTTCCGCTTTCTTTGCAACTGGGAGGAGACTGGGAGTCAGAGAAACAGATTTTTGTTTATTGAAAAAAAAAACACCTCAAAATTTAATTAAAAAAAGACATCCATTGAGTCCAACTGCTTCATTTTACAGATCAGGACTCTGAGGCACAGACAAGTAAATGATGTATCCAGGGTCATACAACTAATTCAGGCCTGCTTGATTCCAAATCTAGTGCCCCATTCACTGTACCTTTACAGATGTCTATTAATTCACAGAATGAAGTCAGTGGGAAGAGGGTGATAATTAAAGAAGATGACAAAAAGCTAGAACAATAGCCTGAAACTTACACAGAAAGAGAACTTATAAATCATCTGGTCCAAATTCACTTTATAGATAAGGATCAAATAAGATGAAATTCAATGGAAACAGAATGAAATTGCGTATTACCGCATGAGGACATAGAACGAAGCTCTCTGAGATCGGGGACTGTTTAATTTTTGTCATTATTTACCCAACATGTATTGCAGTGCTCAGCACGTAGTACATACTCAGTAAATGCTTGTTGAATTGGATTGAGAACTGGTTGAAGGAACTAGACACATCTATTCTGGAGAAGAGGAGATCCCGGGTAACCATCATAGCTTCACAAACAGGATCTCATTTGATCCCGGGAGGCAGGGGGCTATTATTACCCCTATTTTACAGTTGAGGAAACTGAGGCAAACATCATTAAGTGATTTGCCCAGGGTCACACAGCTGGTAAATGTCTGAAGCCAGATTTGAACTTGGGTCTTCCTGACTCCAAGCACAGTGTTCTATCTTTTGTGCTACTCAGCTGCTCCAAGTATCTGAAGGATGGCTCTGTGGAAGAGGGCTAAGGTTTGTTTGTAAATCCAATTAGGACTGGATTTGTTCTGCTTGACCCTAGAAGGTAGAAATAGATAGTGGTAAGTATAAGCAGATTTCAACTCAATTTAAGGAAGAACTTTCTAACAATTAGGAGTGTCCAAAAGTGGAGATGTGCTGCTTCAGGAGACAGTGGAAGGCTTCAGAATTTGAAGGACTATTAGAGATTGAATTTGGGGAGGGGAAATTTGGGACGACTTGAGAAACTTGAGGACAATAAGGAGACAGATGCAGTGGCCTACTGGCTATTCCCCACAAAGGATACTCCATCTCTGGTCTCTGTCTTTGCCTTGGCTGCCCCTAGCTCCTAGGATGGTCTCTCTCTTTACCTCCATGTCTTGGCTTTCCTAGCTTCCTTAAAGGCTCAGCTCAAATCCTGCCTCCTGGAGGAGGCCTTTCCTGATATCCCTAGCTACCTGTGATTTCTTTTCTGAGATGCTCTTCCTTTCACACACACACACACACATATACATACATATATATATATATATATATATATATATATATATATATATAGTATATATTTTGTATGTACCTTCTTGTTTACATGGAGTTTCCATTGGAATGTGAATTCCTAGAGGGCAGAGACAGTAATTTTGCCATTCTTTGTGTCCCAGGCATTTGGCAAAGTGCCTGGCACATAATAAGTACTTAATAAATGTTTATTGACTGCCTGACTTGAGATAAAAAAGAAGACCTAGAGATGAAAGAGAAGGGTGTGAAGTGAAGGAGGACTTTTGTAGAAGGGCATGAAGAGGAAGAAAAGGACATCAGGAAGAGAAAGAGGAGGAAGAGAGAAAGAGTTCAAGTTGAAGGAGAAGAAAAAGTGGGGAAACTCATAAAGGAGTAGAGGGGGTGAAATAGGAGATGAACTCAAAAAGAAGGTGAAAATAGTTGGCAAGACAAAGTAAGAAATTAATAAGAGAAGGGAAAAAAGTTGGTGGGTCGCTGTCAAGGTTCTAACAAAGGGCTAATGAAATTAAGAGAGTGACAAAGATGTTCACAAGTAATTTGCCACAACACCTTTGGGTGATATGCCAACAAGAATGAAAAGGACTGAGTATCTGATTTTCATAAAGTATGAGAAGTAGGCAGAATTTTGCAGTGGTCTTCACTCCATGTGCCATCTTTGTATTTTTGCCACGATCAAGTGACTGCTCTCTATTTTCAATGTGCTGGCTGGCCTCCTTCCTAGAATAGAAGAAAAAGAGGCTGGAGGAATGCCTCTTTACTCCTCAAGATATTAGGGACAGTGATGTGTCCCTTTTTAAAAAATGAAGAAAATCTTCACTTTTTTTAAAAAAGAAGAAACATGATCTGAACAGGTAAAGAAAAATCCTGATATGGCCAGGAGGTTAGAGTCAGTCAACAAACATGTATAAAGGGCCTGCTATGTGCCAGTCACTGTGGTAAAAGGGTGGAAGAACATGACACCCAAGAGAAAAGGAAGAAGGATTGCTGAACTTGGGGCTGGCAAACAAATATGAGGCTCTTGCCAAGACAGAGGGAGCTGGAGCCCTTGAAGAGGAAGCAGCTGCTTGTGCTCCAAGGAACCATGCTGTGGATTCACAGGGGCTGTCAAGATTGACAACATCTAGTAAGAGTAAGAAGAAGATATCATGATGATGGCAGCCATTTAGACAAGGGCTGGAGGTCTCTTTGCCAAAAGGAGAGCAGTTCACAATTTTTCCATTTTTCTGAATGTCATTTTCATTCTTCAAAATGTAGACAAACCAACAAGGGGAAATTCTGTTCTGGATGTGATTCTTCCCAACACAGAGAAACTAGTTGCTGGGTTGGAAATGATAGGAATCTAGGGGAGAAATAACTATTTTATCTCAGAATTTTGGAGAGAGGGGAATTAAGATGGGCACAGTTTGACTTGTGTCCTAGTTTTTAGGGTTCAGACAATGGCTAGGTCTCACGGACTAAAATTACAGAGAAAATCAGCCCGGGGGGAATGGAAAGCTTTCAAGACTTAAATTCTGAAGACACAGAGGAAAACAATTTTAATGATGGAAAAGGAGGAATTGTCTAAAAAATTACCCAACGTATATGCACAAAGCACTTGGCCAACTTAAGTTTTAAAGAGTCAGGTACTCTTGGGTGTTGTGGTACTCATCTGTATTCCCTGTTTTTGAGGAGGCTGAGGCTGCTGGACCATTTGAACTTGGAACTTCTGAATTGTAGTGGACTAAAGCCAATTGGGGGTCAGCTCTAAGTTCAGTAGCAATATAATGAACCCTTGGGAGTCTGTGGTGGTGGTGGGGAGCACCAGGCTGCCTAAGGAAGAATGACCTGGCTCAGGTCCTAAACACAGCTGATCAAAGTTTTCATGCTGATGAGCAGTGGGATTGATCCTGAGTGGCTGTTGCCCTTCTGGCCTGTGCTAGATAAGAAGACATATTCTCCAAACTAAAAGTCATGTTCAGAAGATGGGAACAAGGACAGATGATGAAGGACAAATTCCTACAGTGTGGTAGAAATGCTAAATTCCAGAATGATCTAGGTAGGCAGGTAAAACGCAGGCCAACAGAAAGTGTTTTAAAAAATACCTATACTGGAGAAAAAAGACAGATCAAAGATGTGATAGGTGCACTGTTGGGAGTGGATGGGACAATGATAAATGACAGAAGGGAGAACACAAGAGCTGTTCAAGTATTATTTAGCTTTTCTTTTCTCTGCCGACTAAAATTTTTTTTTTGGATTAGAATGTAGAGGACAAAAATGGATTAATAAGGAATAGGTAACCGATATAAGTAAGCAGATAGCAGGACAGCACAAAGCTTTGCTTGATGACTTAAAGGGAGAAGGCTCAGATTAACCAACTTCACAAATAGTGAAAAAAAATCCCCGGTAAATTGTAGTATTGAGTCATTTTTAGTGCTCCTTGGAAGATTATAGTGAAAATGGGTGATTGCCATACTCCACAGAATTGGGGTGGGGCAAATGGTCTCTTGGTTTCCAAAAAAGGGAGAACCAAGTCTGTAAACTATAGGCTAGTGAACTTGACTTTGATTGTTGGCAAAAAAGAAAACATTGTATTAAAGGGATGGCCAGTGAACATCCAGAAAAGGAATCTGTGATCACAAAAAGCCATTGTAGCTTTAACAAGTCATGGCAGAGCCTTCTTTCTTTTTTTTTTCCCCATAGGGTTACTAGATCAGTAGATACGCAGAATACTGCAGATACAGTTTACTTAGACTTTGGCATTTGATACAGTCTCTCTTGTTTTTCTTATAGACAAATAAGGAAGAATGTAGGCCAAATTATATTACAACTAGGAGGATTTGGAAGCAAAGGAATGGTTGGATCCCAAGTTACCCATTAATGACTCAATGTTACCTTGGAAGGAGATCTCTAGTGGAGTGTCCTAGGGACTTAGGCTTGTCCCTGTCCCGTTTCACCTTTTTATAATAGGGATGTACAAAGACATAGAGAGTATCTTAAAAAAATTGCTCGTGACACAAATCAAATTAACACATTGGATGATGCACTTGGGGTTCTAAAAGATATTGACAGGCTAAAACACTGGGACAAATGAACCAGATGAAATTTTTTTTTTAAATAAATTTCTTTATTTATTTTTAGTTTACCACACACGGTTCTACATAGTTTTGAGTTCCAGTTTTTCTCCCCTCCCTCCCCCCTCTCTCCCCAAGATGGCATGAAGTATCATATAACTGTCATGTATAACTTCGCATTGAATTAATTTATGCACTAGTCAAGTCGTGGAGAAGAATTTTGACCAATGGAATGAATCATGAGAAAGAAGAAACAGAACCAAAAAAAAAAACAAAAAAAACCCAAAACAAAACAAAAGAGAAGCAGAAAAGGCGAGCATGTAGTGTGCCTCAGTCTGTATTCAAACTTCGCAGTTCTTTGTCTCGATGAAGATAGCATTCTCCATCGTGAGTCCCCTGGAGTTGTCCTTGCCCCTTAGGTTGCTGAGAAAAGCGCAGTATGTCAGGGTTGGTCCTCATGGAATCCATATATCTGTGGCTGTGCACAACGTTCTCCTGGCTCTGCTCCGCTCACTCAGCATTATGTCGTGTAGGTTTTTCCAGGTTGTTATGAAGTCTGCATCATCCCCATTTCTTATGGCACAATAGTATTCCATCACCTTCATATACCACAGCTTGTTCAGCCATTCCCCAATTGATGGGCATCCCTGTGATTTCCAATTCTTGGCTACCACAAAGAGAGCTGCTATAAATATTCTTGTACATATGTTTCCTTTTCCCGCTTGCGTGATTTCTTTGGGATACAACCCTAGAAGTGGTATTGCTGGGTCAAAGGGTATGAACATTTCTATAGCCCTTTGGGCATAGTTCCAAACCACCCTCCAAAATGGCTGGATCAGCTCACAACTCCACCAGCAATGCAACAATGTTCCAATTTCCCCACATCCTTTCCAGCATTTATCATTCTCCTGATTTGTTATTTTAGCCAATCTGACAGGAGAGATGTGGTATCTAAGAGTTGTTTTGATTTGCATTTCTCTAATCAGTAGCGATCCAGAGCATTTTTTCATATGCCTGTAGATAGCTTTAATTTCTTCCTCTGAAAACTGCCTGTTCATATCCTTTGACCATTTCTCAATTGGGGAATGGCTTGTATTCCTATATATTTGGCTCAGCTCCCTGTATATTTTAGAGATGAGGCCTTTATCAGAGATACTAGTTGCAAAGATTTTCTCCCAATTTTCTGCTTCCCTCATAATTCTTGTTGCATTGGCTTTTTTTGTACAAAAACATTTCAATTTGACATAATCAAAATTATCCATTTTGCATTTTGTAATGCTCTCTATCTCTTGTTGGGTCATGAATTCTTTACTTTTCCACAAATCTGATAAGTAAACTATTCCTTGCTTTCCCAAATTACTTAGAGTATCAACTTTTACTCCTAAATCATGAACCCATTTTGACTTTATTTTGGTATATGGTGTAAGATATTGGTCTATGCCCAGTTTTTGCCCTACCATTTTCCAAACCAGATGAAATTTAATAGGCATAAATGTAAAGTCTTACATTTGGGCTAAAAAAATGGACTTCCCAAGAACAGTTTGGCTAAAGAGGAATTCTGAAAAGAAAAAAAAACATTTTAGTGGTCTGAATATGAATTTAGTGAAATACAAAATATGAAACAGAGTGATATGGTGGCTAAGACAACTATTGCAATGCAAGCTAGTGTCTAAACTAGTGACAGTGCCCCTCAGATCACATCCAGAATACTGTGTTTAGTACTCTGTAACTTCTTCCCATTGGTCTTAGTTGTGAGTTCTTAAAGGTGAAAGGGATCTCAGAGATTATCTGAAAACAGGGCTGATTGTGATACAATTTTGTAGGGATTCAACAATCTCACGGTTTTGCATTTGAGTGCAAAGCATTAATTACAAAGTACAGCAAGGGGGAAGTGTAGCAGACATAGTTCATGTGAAAAAGGTCTGGGCTGTTTAGAGAACCCAAAGCTAAATATGAGTGTAATGTATGAAATATCAGCTCAAAATGCTCATGGAAACTGAGGTTACATTCACAGAGACAAAATTTCCAGCTAAAGCCCATTCGTGTGTATCTAATACAACTTATTACCTACTGCTACAGTCCCCTTGATGGCAGTCATTCTCCTGTTGCTTGAAGGCTCCTAGTGATGGAATTATAATCCACCCTTTCTTTCTCCAGATACATGGAACTAGGGAATAAAACAAATGCTGAAGAATTCTTCCTCCTGGGACTTTCAGACAAGCCTGAACAGCAGCCTCTCCTCTTTGCAATATTCCTGTGCATGTACCTCATCATTCTGACGGGGAACCTGCTGATCATCCTGGCCATTGGTTCTGATTCACACCTCCACACTCCTATGTACTTCTTCCTCTCCAACCTCTCCTTTGTTGACCTCTGTCTGGCCACTAATACCATCCCAAAGATGTTGGCAAACATTCAGTCCAAGAGTAAGTCCATCTCCTATGTTTGTTGCCTGACACAGATGTACTTTTTCCATTTTTTTGGAATTGTAGACAGCATCTTGATCACTGTGATGGCCTATGACCGCTTTGTGGCCATCTGTCATCCACTGCACTACACAACAATCATGAGCCCACGTGTCTGTGGTTTGATGGTAGGTTTGCCCTGGGCTTTCTCCGTTGTGATTTCTCTGGCACACACCCTCCTCGTGTCTCGCTTGAACTTCTGTGCCAGTACTGAGCTCCCTCATTTCTTCTGTGACCTCACACCACTGCTCCGGCTGTCCTGCTCTGACACTACAGTCAACAAGGTCTTGGTACTCATTGTGGGTGGGTTGGTGATCGTCACACCCTTCCTCTGCCTCCTTGCTTCCTATGCCCGAATTGTCGTGGCTATTCTAAAGGTCCCTTCTGCAGGGGGCAGGAAGAAAGCTTTCTCCACTTGCAGCTCCCACCTCTCTGTAGTGGCACTTCTTTATGGGACCACCATTGGGGTGTACCTCAGCCCCTCCTCTATCTGCACAACTGTGAAGGATAAAGCTTCTGCTGTGATGTACACAGTAGTCACGCCCATGCTGAACCCCTTCATCTACAGCCTGCGCAACAGAGATCTGAAGGGGGCTCTGAAAAAACTTATCCACAGAAAAGTTGTCTCTTCTCCTTGAGCTTTCTCTTGGACTTCCCATGCTAATTGCTCTGGAGGATTGGGGTTAAGTTATGGAAACTTGGGCTGGATGGAAGGACTGTTGGGTTGGGAAAATGGATATTTTGGGGTAATAGTTTTAGAACTCAGATTCCCCACCCCCAGCAAAGGCCCCTATAGACCTGGAACAATTTGCCAGATCTATTTTCTTTTAGTCTAACCCATAATTGAGTTGCTCTGTTTCATAGTTGGGGGTCATAGCTTGTGCTGCTCTTACTTGCCAAACATGACCAGGTCCCTCAGCAAGCAAGCCAAGAACACATATGCTTAATAGATTCTGAGGATGAAGTTAAAGGAACACGAAGAGAGGGCAATAATATGTTTTCATTGTGCCAAAACATATGAATGGGGATGGAACCCTCCCTGCCCATCATCAAGGCTTGGGTTTTCTTGGGAAAGGGATGATGATGATGTGGGGTTAAGTCATGTGAGTAGACACGAGATTGAGAGAGGAATGACAAGACTGGGTGCTGGGTAAAGTGGGATGTCAGATAAAGTTGAGTGAGGTGTGATGAGGAAGGGGTGGGTGTGATAAGGAGTAGTTAAACTTGGTGATATTGGGTAAGGTGGGATAAATCTGGGTGAATATGTGCAAGGAGAAGGAAATTTGGAAGAAGAATAGTAAAGAAGGGGGAAAGGTGAAGGAGGGATGAATTTGAGGGAAGTAGGATAATCCTGGGTAAGGCGGATTGAGGTCTGAGGAGAGTGACGAGAAGGGGAAACATGCTGGAAGGATGCCGGTAACATTAGCATAGGTAGGTGATGAGGGAGAATGGAATGAGGTAAAGATGAGGAAGATTGCATGAGGTTGGGTATGGTAGACTGAAGCTGAGTGACACTGGATGAAGTTGTTCAAGGATGGAGGGGTTGAATGAAGAAAATTGAAGGTGAGAAGGGCATGGAGATGGCATGAATTTGGCGGGACATGAGACAGGGTGAGGGAGAATAAAGTTTTGATTGGCTGGCGAAGATGGTGTGAGGCTGAATGAAGCAGGGCAAGACTGGATGACCCAGAGTGAGGTTGGGGAAGGGAAGCAAATGGAAGAAAAGCAGAGGAAGGAGAAGAGGTGAGGTGAGGTTAGGTGAAGTTGGGCAAGGAAGTGTGCATCTGGGGGTTAAAATGGGTGAATGGATGAGAAAGGTTGAGATATTGGGAGGCTGGTTGAAAGAGGTGAAGGCTGGATGCAGGGTGAGCCTGGGCAAGGCTGCGTGAGGGAAGGGAAGGAGGGAGATGGCCAATTCTTTCTACGAGCTCATAGAAACTGATCCAGAGGAAAAGATAGTACTCACTCTGGTTTTCCTCTGTCTGGGCTTGTTGGTCCAGAAGTTGAAGAGGACTGGGTAAGATTATATGAGAGAGAGAGAGAGTCTGGACCTATCTTTCTCTAATGGCCTATCGGCCAATTCACTCTCTGTCACTGCCCACCAAAGTGTCTTCCCAACTTCCTGCTTCACTGGACTCTGCAAAGGACTACATATTCCCCACAATCAAAATGGGTCCAACCTGAGATCTAGCCTTCTTTATTCTGAGGTATCACTGCAAGTTCCTGTCTTCCTCTGAGATTGTTGGTTCTCAGAGCTAGAAGCGGCCTCATGGGTCATCTGGTTTAACCTCCTGACCAACACAAGTTTTCCCTTGATGATACCCCCAGCCTGTTCTTGAACATCTCTGGTTACTGGGAATTTACTACTTTTAAAGACATGTATTGCTGAGTCAGCATTATTGTGGTTCTACCATATAGCTGGCCTTCACAGCCAGGAAAACCTGGGTTCAAGTCCTGCCTCTGACATACAATGGCCATGTTACCCTGGGTAAATCACCATAAAAGGGGCTAATATTATGTATTTGCATGACCTACTTCCCAGGATTGTTTTAAGGAAATCACCTTGTAAATAATTTTTGCTGTTGTTTAATCGTTTCAGTTGTGTCCAGCTCTTTGTAACGGCATTTGTGGTTTTCTTGGCAAAGATACTGGAGTGGTTTGCCATTTCTTTCTCCAGCTGATTTTACAACTGAGGAAACTGAGGCAAATCAGGTTAAGTGACTAGCCCAGGGTCATGCAGCTAGTGTCTGAGGCCAGATTTGAACTCAGAAATATGAATCTTCTTGACTTCAGGCTTGGCACTCAATCCACTGTGCCACCTTGCTGCCCGAATAAATAATATGAAAAATATTGTTTGTAAATAATATGAACTATTAACTATAATATGAACTAAAACTCCTCCCCAGGATTCTCTAGCAGAGCTAGAGTCCTGTCAGTTTGGAATCTTTTGACTTTTGCAATGCAATGCAGTTTTCTCTTAGAAAACAGGTGTATATTTACCAAATATGTTGTTTTGAAATATACAGTGACTCTTTTGGGTGAATTCGATCTCGCACCAAATATGTTCATTTGCCCAATAATTTCTTTACATGGGGAATTTATCTTTACCCCTTCCCCCTCAACAATCTTTGATAGCATACTGGAGGCACAGGCAAAAAGGAATCAGAATTCTGTTGGAGATTGGGACAGATGGTCTGGAAACTCTCTTTTCTAGCCTTAGACCCGGCCTGGATTGAAGTTACAGAAACTTCCAAAGAACCAGCACAGAAAACTGTGTAGGTGATCCTTTCTCACCCTTTCACTGCTCCGAAGTGGAGTGTAGCTTCATGGGAAGGGCATTCATTGGCTATGAGTAAGAAATTCTGGATTAAAATGCTCAAAGTATATGAACAGGCAGTTTTCAGAGGAAGAAATTAAAGATGTCTATAGGCATAAGAAAAAATGCTCGAAATCACTATTGATTAGAGAAATACAAATCAAAACAACTCTTAGGTACCACATCTCTCCTGTCAGATTGGCTAAAATGACAAAACAGGAAAATGATAGATGCTGGAGAGGATGTGGGAAAATTGGAACGTTGTTACATTGCTGGTGGAGTTGTGAACTGATCCAGCCATTCTGGAGAGCAGTTTAGAACTATGCCCAAAGGGCTATAAAAATGTTCATACCCTTTGACCCAGCAATACCACTTCTAGGGTTGTATCCCAAAGAGATCACACAAGTGGGAAAAGGACCCATATGTATAAAAATATTTATAGCAAGCTCTTTTTGTAGTAGCAAAGAATTGGAAATCAAGGGGATGCCCATCAACTGGGGAATGGCTGAACAAGTTGTGGTATATGAAGGTAATGGAATACTATTGTGCTATAAGAAATGGAGATGATACAGACTTCATAATAACCTGGAAAAACCTACACGATATAATGCTGAGCGAACAGAGCAGAACCAGGAGAACATTATACACAACCACAGATATATGGATTCTGTGATGACTAACCCTGATAGACTTTGCTCTTCTCAGCAATACAAGGTGCAAAGACAACTTCAAAGGACTCACGATGGAGAGAGCTATCTACATCCAGAGAAAGAACTATGGAGTCTGAACGCAGATTGAGGCTCACTGTTTGCTCTCCATTTTTTCCCCTTGGTTTTTCATTCTTCTTTTTTTTTTTGTTTTGTTTCTTTTTTCTCATGATTCATTCCATTGGTCATAATTCTTCTTTACAACTTGACTATTGTGTAAATAAGTTCAATGTGAAGTTATATGTAAAAGATATATTGGATTCCATGCCGCCTTGGGGAGGAAGTGGGGTGGGGGGGGGGAAGAAAATCTGGAACTCAAAATCATATTGAACTGAGTGTTGTAAACTAAAAATAAAAAATCTTAAAGTTTGAAAAAAAAAGAAATCCTGGATTGGAGCTCTAGCTCTGATGTTTAGTAATGTTTGACTTTGGCCAAATATTTTCCCATAGCTGGGCTCAGTTTCCTCATCCGTCAAATGAGATATGTTGGACTAAAGTAAATCTCCTTGGATCACTTTGCGTATCTCATAGGAGCATAGACTTAGAGCTGGAAGAACCTACAGAGACCATCGACTCCAATCCCTCTGTTTTATCAGATAAGGAAACTCTAGTTCAGAGGTTACATGACTTGCCCAAGGCAACAAGGGGTGTATATAGGTGGCAGATCTGGGATTCAAACCCATGTCCTCTGACTGCTTCCAGTGTTCTTTCTGCTGTGCCACGCCACCTGTGGCCCTTTGTACCCATTTTGCTCTACCCTGTCTTCTACTCATCTGTCTACATGTCATATGCTCCTTATTAAAATGTGAGCCCCACTGAGGACAGGGACCATGTTATTTTTCATCTCTCTATTTCCAGCACAAGGTCTTGAACAGAGTAGGTACCCAACAGAATTTATGAATGTAATGGAAAGATCTCTAAAGTAATTTCCAACTGGAATACTTAGTGACTGGGTGGTAATTATTTCTTATGCCTTGAGGAGTTAAGAGAGTGGGGGAGACAAGTGGTTAGAGAGAAAGGTAGAGGAAGAGGAAAAGAAATTATTTTATTTTTGTATTCTTATTAAACTTATAGGTGTCCCTTACTGTTCTCTCCAGTGATGAGTTGGTTAATAGATTCTCCCCTAAAAGGTTAGGGTGACCCGAGGGGAATGAGAGAGTGAAGGGGGTAGTATGGATCATATGGAGGACAATAGTGGGATGGGGAAAGCAGAGGCAAGATTCAGTGAATTGGGGAGTATACCTCAAAGACCGTGCTCCTCATTTTTCCTGCCCTCACATGGGGGCCATTCTAGATGGCTTATCTAACCTCACTGCTCCATTTGTTGTTCAGTTGTTTCACTCCACTTGGGGTTTCTCCGGCAAAGATACTGGAATGTTTTGCCATTTTATTCTCCAGCTCATTTTACAGATGAGGAAATTGAGTGAATTGCCCAGGTCACACAGCTAGTAAGTGTCTGAGGCCACATTTGAAATCAGGAAGAAGAGTCTTTCTGACTCTAGGTCCAACGCTCTATCCACTGAGCCATCTAGTCGCCCATAACTACTGCACAGATTAGCAATAATCTTTGCAAAGTTCCCAACTAAAGGCCCTCTTTGTTTGAAAACCTCCAGGAATGCTGATCTCCCTATCTCAGAGGGGACCATTTTGATTATTAAGATATTTTACCTTATAATGAGCTAAAATCTACCTCTTCTGGACTCTTGTCACTTTATTCTAGGTCTCCCCTCTGGGACTCAGCAGATTGAATTAATCTGCCTTCCATGTCACAATCCTTCAAATAGTTGAAGAAAGAGGTCATAGCTTTCCTAAGTCTTATCTTCTGGCTAAATATCTCCAGCTTCTTCTGTTGAACTTTCGATGATGTGGTTTTGAATACCATCCCTATACTGGCTGTCCTCCTCTGCCTTCATTCTAGTTTGTCAATGTCTGTCCTAAAACATGGGATCTGAGAACTGAACACCCCTCTTCAGATATTCTCCGACCACGGAAAGACTACAGTATATTTATCATTCGAAGCACTTCCATCATTATTCTCCTTAGCTTTGTGGGAATACTGACTCTCTAGAGCAGGGGTGGGGAACCTGCAACCTCGAGGCCACATGTGGCCCTCTAGGTCCTCAAGTGTGGCCTTCTGACTGAGTTCAAGTTTTATGGAACAAATCCTTCGATTAAGGGGATTGGTTCTGTGAAGTTTGGATCAGTCAAAGGGCCACACTTGAGGACCTAGAGGGCCACGTGGCCTTGAGGCTATAGGTTACCCACTCCTGCTACAGGGAAGAGATTCTTAGAATCTCAGAGAAGTATTGCCTTACTCTTCCAGGACAGTTTTTGTAACTCAGATATCATTCTTTTTTCTCTTCTCTTTAATAGTTTCTTTTTCCAACTTTTTGTAAAAACAATTTTAAGCTTCATTTAAAAAAAATTTTTAAATTCCCTCCCCCTTTATTAAGAATATAAGCAATTTGATAAAAGTTATATATGTAGAGTCATGCAAAACATATTTCCATATTAGTCATGTTGTGAAAGAGAACACGGCAAAAAACTAAGATGAATAAAGTAAAAAAATCTGCTTTGCTTTGTACTCAGGTTCCATCAGTTCTCTCTCTGGAAGTAGACAGCATTTTTCATCCTCCATCCTTCATCCTTTTTTCCTTCAGAATGATCTTGTGTCTTTCTATTTCTGAGAAGAGCTAAGTCATTTGTGATCCATTTCACATCAACTTCTCATTGTCTCTGAGTAATTCTCCCAAGGTCCATGTTTTCTGATCTATCATCCCCATCTGGTCCTTGTGTAGGGACTGGGGTTATTCTTCTTATCTACTGTAATTTTGGACAAGAAGGGGAGAGTTTTGCAACATTGCTGGTATCAGTCAGCAATGACTGAAGGCCCAGCAGTTTTGGACCTTTCATACTTATAAGGTTTCCTCCAAGGTTGGACACCTCATCTCAGCATTGCTATTCTGTTACCCATAGCTCAGAGAAAGAACACAAAATGGAAGATGTAGCTAAGGGTCCAAGGCCCAGGCTCAGGCTCCCCTGATTCCAGATCTGTGTTGCAGCTGCCATGGATAACAGCTGCTATATTTCACAGGCTGGAGAAGGGCAGCTCCTCTGCCAATCCCTCATGAAAAGTTCAGGTAATGAGTGATACTTGTTCCACATTCTGAAAAGGTGAAGGGAGAGAGCACTCAGAAACCATCTTTGCTTTGAAACGAATGTAGCACCCTGCTCCTCTGCTGCTTTCATGGATGAAGGTGGGAAGGGAATACAAATCACAAATCCTTTCAGTGTTGAGTAGTGGTAGCCTGGAACCAGTGTGTACAACTCATGAGAGCTGATTGTTAAGTTTTCAATAAGTTTATGACTTGGAAATAAGTAAACACTTGGAAATGAGGCTTGATTTATTGATTTGTTGATTATTGAGACTTAAGAAAGTGATGGAGAAAATAATAATGTAGAATAAACTTGAAAGCATGTCATGTCCATATGTTTATTTTGGGGAAGCTGGTTGTTAAATGTTTGCTAGCATACCCCAAAACACACATGGTGTTAAGCCACATGTTTCCTCAGAAGTGGTCAGGGCACAGGCTTGGCATTCCATGGAGGGAGCTCTAGCCAGAGCAGTCCAAGAGGACTGAGGTTTATTTCCCATTACACAGGCATTGGCTTTTCAAAGAGTGAGCACTATGAGTCAACACAAACCCTGAACCAATCAGAGGAAAGCCCCGAAGAGTGGCCCAATAGAGATCAAATACTACAACCTGACCAATTATAGATGATCTCAGCTGGGCCTTAATGTTTGCCAGGTCTCATGACTTTAATTGTTGCCTCTTTGCAAATGACTCTGAGGACAATATATCAGATCTTTGTCTCTCTCCTGAATTTCAGTTACACATGTCAAATGGAAGGCAAGGTCTGTTTCCCTTTTGTCTTTGTATCTCCAGTGCCTGGCAGATATTAGTAGATTAATAAATTGTTTATTGACCTCCACTTATATGCCTGATAAGCATCTCAAACTCAATGAGACCAAAATGGAACTCACTGTCTTCTCCCCTATATGCCCTTACCCACTCTCCCAAACTTCCTTATTTCTGTCAAAGGTACCACTAAACCTTCCATTTCATCAGGTTTACAACCTTGGAGCCATTCTTAATCCCCCTACCCCTATCCTGCTATCCAATCAGTTGCCAAGTCTTGACAATTCTATCTCTACAACATTTCTCCCATTCTTATTTTTCTTTTCACTTATAAGGCTACCATAGGAGTCTAGGCCCTTATCACCTCCTGCCTGGATTCTTACTGATTTCCCTTCTTCCAATCCATCATCCACACAGCTAAAACAAATGTCTACTGGGTCACTTCCTTAATTAAGGAACTCCAGGGGCTTCCTATTACCTCTAGGGTAAGATACAAACGCTTGGACACTTTATTTAAAATGATGGTTGATCTGGCTCCAGTCTCCCTTTCCAGACTTATTTTCATGACCTCCCCTTCATGCACTTGACATTTCAGTCAAACTGACCTGTTGTTGCTTCCCCTATTTGGCAGTCCATCTCTCACTTCTGAGCCTTGAAAAAGGTTATTTTCCATACCTGGAACATGTTCCTTCATCATCTCCACCCCTTTAGAATCCTAAACATCATTTCAGGCTCAGATTAGGTGTCACTTCCTACCAGAAGCCTAACCTCATCTTCTTGGTCATTAGCACTCTCCATCTCCTCACACTGGTCTGATCTTCTTATCTGTGTAAATGTCCCAACCCTGTCCCATCTCACCCCCAAATAGAAGCATCTTGAGAGTAGGGACTATACGTTTTTGTTTTGTTTTTGCATCCCTAGTGTCCAGTACAGGGCTTTGAGCAAAGTGCATTCTTAAATGCTTTTTGCATTGAATTTTTCCATTGGTCAAGTATAAAAGGGAATGTAGACACTCTAACATATGAAGAGTGTAAACGCAAGAAAAAACAATTAAAAGGAGATAAGAAGTAAGATAAAAATGAGTGGGATTGAATGGAGGAGAGAGGATGACAAGGGACAGCAGTGAGGAGGTAGGATCTCCACACCGCCTAATGAGCAGTGTGTGTGTGTGTGTGTGTGTGTGTGTGTGTGTGTGTGTGTGTGTGTGTGTGTTTTGAGAATAGGGTACAACCAGAAGCAGCACATCTCTTTGGAGGGAGCAAACCGTCAGGGACTTCTCAACAGGGTCAGACTTGCCTGAGCTGTCCCAGGAGCAGAAGCAGGAATGGGTAGGAGGAAATGTTTCTTTGCCAGGAGTGAGATGTCAGTCCAAGAGACTGGTGAATAGTCATTCCCTGGCCCGGGCATATTGGCCACTCTGAAGATGGGCCACAGATGTAGCTAGGTTTAGGGGATTAAACAAATATTAGAACCTTTTGGGACCACTCTGAAGATCTATGGGAGAAGTCAATATGTAGCCCTGGGATTGGAGCATCTCTTCCCCTTGCCCAAGTCTCTCACCCAATTTCCTCATAGGATCAACTTGGCAAACACTTATTAAGTCAACAATATTTATTAAATACCTACTATGTGCCAGGTACTAAGCTAAGTTCTGGAGATACAAAAAGGCAACAAACAGCCCCTGCTCTCAAGGAGCTCATAGTCTGATAGGGGAGATAACATAAAACAAGTAGATACAAACAAGCTAAATGGAGCATAAATTGTGGGTGGTCTCAGAGCGAAGGACCTGAGGTTAAGGAGGACTAAGAATGGCTTCATGGAGAAGGTGGAACTTCAGCTGAGACTTGAAGGAAGTCACAGAGGCCAGGAGGTGGAGATCAGGAGGGAGATCATTGCAGGCTTGGGGGACAGCCAGTGAAGATGCTCAGTCAGAACATGGAGTCTCTGGTGAGAGAAACGGCAAGATGGCCAATGTCACTGGAAAGCAGAATGTGGGGGCTGAGTCCTTTACCTAAGAAGACTGGAAAAGTAGGAAGGGGCCAGGTTAGGAAGAGCCTTGAAAATAAAATAGAAGATTTTCTATTTGATCCTGGAGGTAACAGAGAGTCCCTAGACCTGACTGGATGGTCGCGAGCAGGACATAGTCAGACCTGCCCTTTAGGAAGATTGCTGTGGCATCTGAGCTGGAGGATGGGCAAGGGTGGGGAGAGACTTGAGAGAGGCAGGCCCATAAGCAAGTTATTGTAATAGTCCAAGCATAAAGTGATGAGGCCTTGCACCAGGGTGGTGGTGGTGTCAGAAGAGAGAAGGGAGCATCTATGAGAGATGTTTTGGATTTAGAAATGGCAGGACTGGACTTGGCAACTAAATGGGGGTGAGAGAGATTGAGCCTGGGTGAGTGTGAAGAGGGTGATGCCCTAGACAGTAATAAGGAAGTTAGGAAGAGGGGAGGGCTTGGCAGGAAAAGATAATTACCAATCGCCTATTGGACATGTTAAAATGGATGTCTCATAGACATCTTAATCTTAAAATGTCCACTAGGTAGTTGGAGATATGAATGGTAGAGATGTGGTCCAGAGAGAGGTTAGGGCTGGACAAATAGATCCATTTACATGAAGATGATTATTGAATCCATGGGAACTCATGCATTACCAAATAAAATAACACAGGGGGAGAAGAGAGCCCAGGATGGAACTTGGGTGGGTAGAGTGGGGCACACAAGCTAGCCAGCAAACCCAGCAAAGGAAACTGAAAAAGATTGGTTTTATAGGTAAGAGGAGAACCAGGAGAAAGTAGTGTCATCTCCCTCCCTCTCTTTCTTCCTCCTATCCCCACCACACACATTCTCTCTGTCTCTCTCTCTGCCTCTCTGTCTCTCTCTGTTTACCTCTGTCTGTCTCTGTCTCTGTCCCTTTCTCTTTCTCTGTCTCTGTCTCTATCTCTCTGTCTGTCTCTGTCTCTCCCTCCCTCTCTCCCTCTCTCTCCCTCTCCCTCCCTCTCCCTTCTTCCCCCTCCCTCTCCCTCTCCCTCTCTCCCTCTCCCTCTCTCCCCCTCCCCCTCCCCCTCCCTCTCCCTCCCTCTCCCTTCTTCTCCCTCACTCTCCCAATCCCTCCCTCTCCCTCTCCCTCCCCCCTCTCCCTCCCTCCCTCCCTCCCTCCTTTCTTCCTGAGGTTGCTTCTAACTGGTTGAACCATCCCACTACTTTCTTAGAGGACTCAAGAGGCTGCAGTCCTTCAGGAAGACACACGAGGGCAGCAGACACATAGAAGTGGCAGCCTAACATGTCCAGGCAGGCACAGGAAGGCTGCCCCATAAAGTCCAGCTAGGCTGGGAAGGGGCAAAGTGACTCGTGATGCCCAGCCCTTTCCCATTTCCTTAGGAACTCCTGCTCGTGGTCTCATTGTAGTCTGTCTACTATAGGCAAAAACAGAACAGAGTCCAGGACAAGCAGTGGAGCAGGGACAGGGAGGGAGGGTCCCCACTGCAGTCTGTGTGCCCTGAGCGTCCACAAATGGACACTAGTCTGGGGGATCGACTGTCTGGGGGGCTCTGCTTTCCACATAGCAGGTTCACAACAATGGTTTTAAATTCAATTTCAATTAATTAAACGTCTGCTGAGTTCAGAGCACTGAGCTAGGCACTTTTGTGGGCAAGGGGGGGAATACAAAGTTTAGCTCCACTCCTTCCCCTGGGAGCTCACAGTCTTATGAGGGAGTGAGAGACAACACAGGTGAGTAAGACAGACAATAATGCAGTGACCTTTCTGCAGTGTGGTAATGCAAGTGGAGAGAGCGCTGGGCCTGGAGTCAGGAAGTTCTGAATTCAGATTCAGTCTCAGACACTTACTGGCTGTGTGACTCTGGCCAAGTCATTTACACTCTTACTCATTTTCCACAATTATGAAATGGGAATGATTTCAGTTTATATAACCTTGAGGGTTATTGTAGCATCAAATGAGATAATATTTGTAGTGTAGTGCTTGGCACAAAATAGACTCTTAATAAACGCTAGTTTCCTTCCTCCCTTCCTTCCTCCCTCCCTCCCTTCCTCCCTCCCTTCCTCCATTCCTTCCTTCCTTCCTCCCTCCTTCCCTCTCATCTTTCCTTCCTTCCTTCCTTCTCTCCTCCCTCTCTCCCATCTTTCCTTCTTTCCTTCCTTCCTTCTTTCCTTCCTTCTTCCCTTCCTTCCTCCCTTCCTTCCTTCCTTCCTACCTTCCTTCCTTCCTTCGTTCCTTCCTTCCTCCGTTCCTTCCTTCCTCCCTTCCTTCCTTCCTCCCTTCCTTCCTTCCTCCCTCCCTTCCTTCCTTCCTTCCTTCCTCCCTTCCTTCCTTCCTTCCTTCCTTCGTTCCTTCCTTCCTCCCTTCCTCCCTTCCTTCCTTGCTCCCTCCCTCCCTTTCTCCTTTCCTTCCTCCCTCCCTTCCTCCCTTCCTTCCTTCCTCCCTTCTTTCCTTCCTTCGTCACTCCCTTCCTCCTTCCTTCCTTCCTTCCTTCCTTCCTTCCTCCCTCCCTTCCTTCCTTCCTCCCTCCCTCCCTTCCTTCCTCCCTTCCTCCCTTCCTTCCTTCCTTCCTTCCTTCCTTCCTTCCTTCCTTCCTTCCTTCCTGCCTTCCTTCCTTCCTTCCTTCCTTTCTTCTTTCCTTCCTTCCTTTCTTCCTTCCTTCTCTCCTCCCTCCTTCCTTCCTGGTTTATAATTCTTTGAGGTTGATAGTGTCAATTATTACCCCCATTTTACAGATGAGGAAGCTAAGGGCCAGAGTGGTGAGGTGATTTTGCCTAGTAAGGAAGTGTCAGAGTCAGGATTTGAACCCAGGTCCTAGGACACTCAATCTAGTGCCCTACTTGCATTCTAGAAGAACAAAAAAAAAGAATGAGATGAGGTTCAGAGGCAGAAAGGACATTGGCAACTGGGAAGATAAGGAGAGGCTTCCTGGAGGAGGGGATGTCTCTGGGCCTTGAAGGATGAGTCGCATGTCTAGGCATAAGGAATTCCCTAAGTGGAGGCTCAGGAAACAGGAGGCCGGTGACAGTGGTTGGGATGGGGTCAGAAGTAGAGAGTGAAAGTGGAAAATACTGCAAAAGTCTGGTGGCACCACATTGTGAGGAGACTTAGGAATAGGCTTTGTTGTTGTTCTGTAATTTCAGTCACGTCTGATTGTTCGTAACTCCATCTGGGGTTTTCTTGGCAGATACTGGAGTGATTTGCCACTTCCTTCTCCAGCTTATTTTCCAGATGAGGATACTGAGGTAAACAGGCTTAAGTGACTTGCCCAGGGTCACCCAGCTAGGAAGTATCCAAGGCTAGATTTGAACTCAGGTTTTCCTGACTCCAGGCTGGGCACTCTATGGACTGGGCCACCTAGCAGCCCAAAGACTGGGTAGAGGAGTTCAAACTGGACTTGAAGGGTTTTGAATAGGGAAGCAATTATATCACAGAATCTCAGAGTTAGAAAGAATCCCAGAATCATCCTGACTAGTTTATACTTGACTGAATAGGAATCCTCTCTGCAGTACTCCCAATGAATGGTCATCCAGCCTCTGTTAGAATATCCTTGGAATGGGTCTAAGGAAGATGAACTCGGCATTGGGTGAATGGATGAACCGGAGGGGAGGAGAGGGCAAGAGTAGGGAGATGACTGGCAGAGCTTCCACCTGGGCTGTACCATCCAGAGGACCCAGGTGTGTTCACAGAATCTGAGTCCATGAAGAGAAACCAATGTACCCTGGAGTGGGTCCAGAATTGAACCCTTTTGCTTCTCAGGTAATGGAGGGGATGTTGGACTCAGTCAGAAGACCTGGATTTGAATGCTTGATTCTTGTGGACAAGGAGGCACCTCAAGTCCAGAGCTAACCTGTCCCAAAGCCCAGGACTTAAGAATGTGAAAAGGCTAACGCTATTCTGGTCATGGAACTTGGTGCTTCTAGGGAGAAACTGAGGCCCATCTATATCCTGGGAAAGCCGGGGATTGCTGCAATAGACCCATTCAAACTTACATTCACTCATTAATAAACAATTCATTGATCAGGGTCATTCATTCATTTATGGTTCAGTGATGGTCTGCTCTGAGGCAGCCTGGCGATGTAGTGTTAAGAGTTCTGAATGTAAAATCCTGGCTCTGACACTTACTTGCTGTGTGAGGGAGCCACTTACCCTCCCTAAAACTCAGTTTCCTCATTTATAAAACAGAGAAAATGATACTTAATACTCGCATTGCATCATAGGATGTGTGCGTGTGTGCGTGACTAGCCCTTTGTTAACTTTAAAGTTCTATAGAAAGGCGAGCAATTACTATAATTCCTTTGGGCAAGGCTTTATGGGAGATCAGGGTGGGTGGGGGCTGTGGTCACTATGGGCCTGGGCTTCTGAGAACTAGAAGAAGGTGGGCCAGGGGACACCCAGAAGAAGAGGATACAGAAAGAGGGAAGTGAAGCTTCTAAGAACATGGGATCATAGATTGAGAGCTGGGCAGGACCCTAGGGTTCACCTATCCAAGCCCTTCATCTTACAGATCAGTTTACCAAGGCCCAGGAATTGACTAAGGGACCTGCTCTGGGTTACACATGGAATCTGGTAGAGCCAGGATTGATCTCAGGCCCTCTGACTTCCAGCCCTGCCCTGTTTGTTGTGCCCCAGGATGAGACAAATGTAGCCCTAGGAGGAGGCCATGTGAGGCCAGGCCCTCTTCTGGTTGGCTGGGGGAGCCTTGCATTAGGGATATAGGAAGCTGGTAGCATTGAGAACATGGTCGAAGCTAGACCAGACAGAAGCATGGATGGCCCCCAATATGAGAGGTATAGACAAAGCACTGTTGGGAGGAAGGGCAGAGATTTCTATTAGGGGGGCAGAGATGGGGCAAAGCTGGTGTTTTGTGCCTGCAGGAACCTCCCTGTGGGGATCTTCCTTTGCCAAGGGATATCAGCACCTTCTTAAGAATTTAGAATCTTGGGGAGTTGCCAGGGGTAGTGGTGGTAAAATGACCTACTTAGGGTCACATTATCACTCTGTGTCAAAGGTGGGACTTGAACCCAGGCTCTCTGACTCTCTGGCCAGTCCTTTTTCCACTGAGCCACACAGTCTTTTATAACTTCCTATCATACTTCTTTTATTCAGGATGTCCACAAAGTCTTCATGCAGCTTTAGGCTTTAA
Organism: Trichosurus vulpecula; assembly: GCF_011100635.1. NCBI lineage: Eukaryota > Metazoa > Chordata > Mammalia > Diprotodontia > Phalangeridae > Trichosurus > Trichosurus vulpecula. The sequence goes on along the minus strand of NC_050573.1, from coordinate 52,973,059 downwards.
TAACAACACTTTAAAAGCTGTAAGGCTTAAGGACATAAAACAGCTCTAAGACTTTTGGGGGACTGTATAAAGCTCTGGTTGGACTATTCTAGAGAGATATAATGGGCAGCTAGGTGGTGCAGTGGATGGAGCACTATTCTTGGAGTCAGGAAGACTCATCTTTCTGAATTTAAATCCTTGGACCCTTACCAGCTAGGTGACCCAGGGCAAGTCACTTAAGCCTGTTTGCTTTAGTTTCCTCATGGCAAACCACTCCAGCATCTTTGCCAAGAAAAAAATGGGGTCACCAATAGTTGGACACAACTGAAATGACCGAATTATAACAGTTAGCCCTATTTTATAGATAGGAAACTGAGGATCAGAGCAGAGATGTGAAGTGACTTACCCAGGGTCATGCAAAGGCGCCTGAGTTGGTTGTTCTTGATACCAAGTCCTACACTCTGTCCACTGTCCTACCTAAGTATGCATAAGGGCCATGTGGCTTGGCTGACATGCTCTTGGGGAGCATTCCCGTTGGCCCTTCTTTTATTCTGTCCACAGTGCTTGGCACACACTAGGTGCTAGATAAATGTTTATTCCCTTCCCCCTTCTATCCTCAACAGCTATGTACCCATTTGTCACATGAGAAAAACTGAGGTTTAGAGAGGAAGAATGACTTACCTATAGTCACCCTGCTAAGTACCAGAGCAGGTGTGGCTGGCCAGATGGGTTACATCGACCCTGAATCTGGCCTTGTCCTTGTCCTACGTTCATCGTGTTCTCTGGGGAATTAACCTTTCAGCTACTGCCTTCCTTCTACGTTTGGAGAGAAGAATTTCTAGCACAATTTCCCCTCCTTTGCCCCTCCCCCCAGTTCTCCGCCTCCCACCCCAACCAGCCCTGTGTTTCTTTGGTCACACGGTGGATTTACCTCTCCTATGGATGGAGGCCAAGAGACGACAATGGAGCTTATTCTCAGAGGAACAATGAAGGCAGCTCAGTTACTAATTCTGTGTCTGAGAAGGGTTTTGGCATTCTTAGGGAGCAGGGACAGAGGCAGGCTCCCCTTCCCTCTGCATGAGGAGCCTACCACCCACTAATGATCCCTTGGTTATCTAGCACACTGAAAATCTCAATACCTCTTCAATGAACCTTTCTTTTTGGGGGGTGGGTGGGGAGGTGAGGTAGAGTATGTCTGTGATTTAATTAGTATGGGGAATCCTGGTGTGGAAACCCTTTTACCAATAGCAGATGGGCAATACCTCTGAACCCTGTGGTGTCAGAGACTTGTGTGAGGCCCCAGGAGCTCAAGTGACTAGTTAGTCTAAGGTCTCACTGTTGGTATGAGTATAACCTAGGTCTTTCCGACTCCAAAGCCAATTCTTGATCCAATATGTCATGGTGACAGAGTGATGAGTATCTAGGTATTGGCCTTGGCATCTTCCCTAAATTGATTTTGAATCTTGGGTGGGATCTTATTGAATAAATCATATAATTATCTACATTTATGTCTTACCCCCGACAAGACTGTAAGTTCTATGAGGATGAGGGCCTAAATTTAAAAAATTTATATCCCCTAAACTTTTTCTCTCCCCCAAGGCCTAATACTCTATTTTGAACATTGTGGATGCTAAATAAATATTTTTGTATGAATGAGTGACATTAAGGTTGATGTGCTGGGGAAGAGGGAGAGGTTATTTCAAAAGAGAAGAATGAATAGGATGGTACGAATTCCAATGGAATGATTCTTTAATGGTGGAAATTTAGGTACTACAATTGATAGAAAATGTCAGTCTGTACTTTTATTTGTAGTATCATAGACTTAGAATTGGAAGGAACATTGGAGGTCATTCAATCCAACCCCCTTAATTGACAGATGAGAAATCAGGGTCACATGGCTAGAAATTGACTGGGGCAGGATTTGAACTGGTCTTCCTGACACCACATCTACGTCATGTGGCTGTCACCTAATCCATGTAAATCAAGAACAGATTATGTTTTCTTTTGTCTGAGATTTTGAGTTTTTAGCCCATGAAAACCTCCAAAGGTCTATTTCACATGAATGTTTATCTATCCAAAGTCTCTCTGTCCTTTATGTTTGACATTGACTTTTTGAAGCCAAGTGTTTAATAGATTCTATCTTATTAGATTTGACTTATTTTAGCCTGATGACATCTTTTGGGATCAGGAATCTCTCATCCCATTGGTTATCTATTCCTCACAGCTTTGTGTCCTCTGCTGACTTGATAAATCTTCATCCAAATAACTGATAAAGATGTTGAGTGACTCTAGGCTAAAGATAGATCCTTGGGGCATACCTTTTGAGATCTCCTTCTAGATGAACTCAATTCATTAATCAACACTTTTGAAATCTGGTATTTCACCCATTTGTGATCCCACCTAACTGTCCTTCCCTCAGGATGGCTTGAGATATGTTGTCAAACTTTTTTTGAAATCCAGAAATCCTACACATACTGAGGCAATGCAGTTTAGTGGAAACAGCATTGGACACCAAGTCAGAAGATTTGGGTTTAAGTCTCATCTAAGAAAACAAACTTGAGTTTCTAAAGAGAAGAGCTCTCATAGTGACTCCAAGTCAACTCTCAAGTCAACTTCTCTTCCAGGGAACTATCCAGGGTCCTGGCCAACATATATTTAAAACTTCCTCAGACTTTATGGTCTAGAGCCATTTGTTTCTGGCCCTATTCCCACTGCTCCTGCTTGCCTGGAAGTTCATCATCCAGTCTGACAGATTGGTTAAAGAAAAAAGAAGCAGGTCCATGTAACTAGGACACAGACTTGACCATGAAAAGGTTGGGCACTACCTATCCTTTTCTCCAATAGATGGCCAAGGAAAATAAGTCAATGGGCCAAGAGAAAGCCAATGAGGCATGGGAAAAAGTGAAGAATGCCTTTCTAAGCCCAGCCCAGAAAGTATGGATTCTTCCAGCCTAGCAGGGGATTAGGCTTCCCATGCAGAGAACACTTGATATCCCCAGGTATGAACTCAACCCTTGGCTTGCTGTTTGCCAGGCCAGGCTCTTTCCGCCTTGGGGAAGGAGGGGCAGAATATGTCCAGGAGTGAAGACTGGAAACCAGTGAGGGGAACTGGTGTGGCTGACGTGGGCTCAAGGCAGAGACCATTAGCCCCACTAGGTCCCAGGAAGAAGCAGCTGGGACATTTTCCTAATGCAGTGAATGGACTGGACAGAGCATCTGTCCAGAAGCCACCAGTGGCTCTTGGTGCTCATTTTGCTAGGATGCCTTCTCTCAGGTAAGGGCCTGTCTTTCTCCTGGGATGGGGGAAAGGAGAGCTGGCTATATCTTTGTGCCCAGGGCAGGGGCAAGTCATAGCACAGCTTCCTGGTCAATGAGATGCCCTCTGTACAGGAGTGAGGAAATGTGACCATGTCTATCTTGCATGGAGTGGAGTAAGGTGAATACTATCTGGAGGCTATTTGAAAGGGTTCTGGTCTGTGAGGTCAGAGAATAGAGTAATGGAGGGTAGAATGTTAGAACTGGAAAGGATCTTACAACATAGAATAAGAGTTTAGATGGCCCTTCGAATATGGGTCATCAGATCTGGGAAGGGTCTTAGAACATAGCCTTTAAAAGTTTGGATGACCCTTAGAAGATGGAATGTCAAATCTGGTTAGGGGCTTAGAATATAAAATATCAAAGCTGTAAGGGACCTTAAAATGTGGAATGTCATAGAACTAACCGGTTATCAACAAATATTTATTGAGCACTTAGGATGGCTTGAGACACTGTGCTGGGTTCTGGTAATACAGTGACAAAAGCAGCAGAGTCTCTACCTTCAAGAAATTTGCATTGGGAGAATTCAAAAAGTACACAAATAAGTAAAAGATGATATATATGAAATAAGCACAGAGTATCTTTGCGGGAAGAGGTTGGAAATAATTGCAGGAATCAAGGAAGGTTCTCAGAAGGAGATGGCATTTGAGTTGACCCTTGAAGGGGGAGTAAGGGTTGCCCGAGGCAGAGGTGAGGAGGCAGGGCACCTTTGGTCTGGGGGACAGCCTGTACAAAGGAATGTCACATACTATGGATGTCAAATGGTCAATTTTTGTTGGAACATAGAGAGCATGAGAAATTTGTAATCAGTTTAGAAAGACAAGCTGGGACGAGATTGCAGTGGGCTTTAAACAGAAAATAGAGAAAATCATATTTTACCCCAGAGGCACTACTAAAGCTTCTCAAACAGACGAATGGCATATGCTTTAGGAATATCTCTGGCAGCTATGTGGAAGATGGATTGGGGAGGTGAGAGACTGGAGGCAGGGAGACAAGTTAGGAGGTGATTAGAATAGTCCAGCTGAGAGGTGATAAGTGCCTGAACTAGGGTACTTGTGGTAGGAATGTTGTGTGAATAAGTCTTTCAATAAGACTTGAAAACTGATTGGTCGGGGGTAGTGAGTGGGAGTATTGAGTACAGGATGACTCTTAGGGTGTAAAGTGAAATGGAAGTATGATGGTGCCCTGGACAGAAAGGGAAAAGTTAGAAGAAAAGGTATTCTTAGGGAAAAAGATAAGCAGTTTCATTTTGGACATGTTGAATTTGAGGCGGGGGAGCTATAGATGGCTTCAGGAGAGAAGAGAGGTACCCTCCAATGAGAGATCAAGGCCATGGAGTTAGAGGTGGTTATGGATACCTTCCAGATTATTTTGGAAATAAAGATGATGAGAATTATGCTGTGGAAAATATGCTATTTAGATTCCAATAGTCAATCAGGAAAGAATAGAAAGACTGGTACACAGTATTGAAGGGCTGTTGAAAAAAAGGGATAACTTAAATTTCTACTGGTTCAGCCAGCATCATAGTGGGACTTCCTTTAGTGACATTGAGTTGAATATGAGCAGGGACAGAGAGAGCAGATCGTGGGAGCAATCCAGGATTGGAGTTTGAAAAGGGATGTGGCAAAAGGGTAAGGGAACAAGGAATTCAAGGGTAGAGGGCACTGTAAAATTGAACTGTAGGGTCAAGATTTTGAAGTGAGGCTTGTGATGTCAGTTTAGGAATGATGGTCTGGGAAAGCAGGGAAGGTGGTGGAGTGATTGGGACTTGCAGTGAGGTTAGGTGCAGGGGTGGATGTAACAATGTTGCTTGCAGCTGCCAATAACACTAGCACACAGGAGGGCTGGTAGCACAGGTTCTTTGATCTGCTTTTCTAAGGAAAGCAACTTTAAAGAGTTAACAATCTTACTTTAATTAAACATACATATATCATTCATTTAGTTCAGGGGAAAAAGTCAGCACCCTGAACTTCAGAGCAAATACAAACAGAAATTACAAACAGAGAAAATAACACAAATCAACAGACAGGCTTCTGTCTGACCATAACAATATATACATAGTTACCAGAGAGAGTAGTACCAACATCTGGGTTTTCAAAGCCAGGGGGCTTCTTAATGGCTACCCAGAGTCTCCTTTTGTCAAATCACATGACACTCTTCCATGAGGATACCTTTGCTTCCTGAAGCAAAATGCTAACCTTAGACTATATATACACTTCTTCAGGATCAGAGGGCGCCACAATCATGTGAATCAAACTCATGTGACTTAGGCTTTCTTGTAACTTAAGCAGGTCATCAAAGATTCTTGATTGAAACAAAGGTAAGACTCAATCAAAGGCACTTGATTGCCTTAGCGCTGAGAAGCATTCCAAAAGAAAAAAAAACAGCAAAAAGTCCCACTTTGCTTGCCATTACAGTGGGGAACTTGTGGCTTTGAGGCCACACATGGCCCTCTAGGCCCTAAAGTGTGGCCCTTTGACTGAATCCAAGGGCCACATTTGAGGGCCTAGAGGGGCACATATGGCCTCGAGGCCACAGGTTCTCCACTACCCAAGACATAGGGAGAGTTGGAAGGATAGGAGATAATGGCCAGCAGAGAAATTTCAGTTATAGATTTCAGAGGAATATCTGTGGGTGATGATGAGATCAAGTGATTGGCTATCCCTTTGTGTCTGAGGTAGCATGAAGGGAAAGGTGACTGGAAATGGGGAGGTTGGTGAACTAAGAAGCAAGGGTGTTTGAAAGGACATCAACATGAAAATGGAAGTCCAGAAGAATGAGAGCTGGGTTCTGAATGGAGAACATTGTGACTCCTTCAGAAAGGAGTAAGATTTACCTTGGGGTGGTGGGGGTGGTAGAGAGAACAGCCATAAGGAGCTGGATAGGGAGATTTGTCTGGGTGCAATGAACCTCAAGGGAGGAGAAGTTGCTGAGTGACAGTGGTAGAGGGAGCGTCTGGAAGTGGCAGTGAGTAACAAGAAGCACACATACTCCTCCTCCTAGCTCAGTATAAAAGGGGAGATGAGAGAAAATGTAGCCAGTATTGGCTAGGAAGGCCAGGGATGCAGTGACTTTTGGGAGAAGCCAGGTTTCTGTGATGGTAAAGAGATGGAAAGGAGTATGAGAAATATGGTTATGATAATCAGGGAAATTTGTGAAAAAAAAACAAACAGAATAGAGATTCCATATGGCACAGTGGAGAGAGAGGCTAGAGAGGGATCGAGGCACAGGAAGGGTAGGGCTGATATAGATGAGTATGAGGAATACCAAAAGGGAGCTTCCACCTATGGAGCCATCTTAATACAGACTTAGGAAGGTTTGGATTTTCAGAGTCCTAGGATAACAACAACAACAACAAACATGGATCTCACAACAAGACAATAAAACAATTCAACCATACTAAGTAGAGATACTCACAAAGTCAGGGCCAGTGAGAGAGAATGATGGAAACAAGCCAGCTCTGCCAGGTGTTGGGAGGAGGCACTAGGTACTCCACTGGGATCCTGAAGGGAATGAAGGCACACTCTCTAACTAAAGTTAGATGGGTCTTTATAGAGTTCTTATCTGGGTGTAGTAGCATTAGGCATTGGGGAAAGGGACTGATGACCCTGGACTTGGGGACTGGTGTTGATTCATTCTGATGGGGAAAGACTTCTGGGAAATTGATGGCTAGTTGATATTCAACCTCCCTACCTTGGGAAAAGGGGCTTTTGACTGTTACTGTTTGTCTAGTGTGACTAGTGTGACTCAGTGTCCCTTTCAGGGGTTTTTAGCTTCCCCAGAGTTTCTTTGTTTAGTGGGGTAGCAGAGCTACTGAGGTCACTATAGTAGCCTGTGACTCTTCAAAAGGGTTGCCTTCCCTTGCCCCCTCCCTCTTTTGCTTTCTCTTTGTACCACATGCTATAATTTAGCCATTCCTAGGGAAGTCCTGGTGGACTGGTCTACTTAGTTCTGCTCCAGGGGTCCAAACTCCCTTTTCCCAGAATCTCTATTCCAGCCTTCATAGTACACTTGTATGTTGGACACAATGGCCACCTGATCTCAAGGGTTCCCTTTTGGCTTCCTCCAAACTTTTAAAATACTTAGAACCACATTTACCCAGACAGTCCTAGGCCTTTATCTTGCTGTTCTTGTTTGTTGTTGTGTGTCCTTTGTTCTCAAACAGGATTATGATGTCAGGAAGGTGATCCCATGACTTGCAAGTGAATTGGATTTAAGTGAGGCAGGACTGTGCAAAGTCACCAGCCTCACTTTCTCCTCCTTAGCCACTGGGTCCAATGGCCAGATATAGATCAGGACAACTGGAGATGGCCCTGGTGCAGTAAAAGACCTTGGCCTTTTCAAGCTGAGGTCTTCCCCAGGTCTCAGTTGATTGAGACAATCGCCTTTCTCTTATGTATTTCCTCAAAGGCACAATCACTTTTTATTTTGCCAAGGTGGACATTTGTTTATCTGTAGATGGGGGCTGCTAGTTAGCTTTGTGGCCAGAGCACCAGGCCTGGAGTTAGGAAAACCCAAGTTCAAATCCAGCCTCAGATACTTAATAGCTGTGTGACCTTGGGCAAATCACTTCACATCTGTTGCCTCAGTTGCCCCATCTGTAACATGAGGATAATAACAGCACCTACCTCCCAAGGTTGTCATGAGGATCAAATTAGACAATAACTGTAAAGTGCTTAGCACGGTGCCTGGCACATAGGAAGAATTATCATTATTACATACAGTATGGATGTTTCTGTGTGTTCTTATGTATTTGCATGAGTCTGGTTGCATACATGTTACCATGGAGTGAAGATCTGGGAAGCAAAGGGAGGTCCTGAATACAAGGTGAAAATCCAGGGGCAGAGCCATAGAGCATAGCCTAAGCAGCCTGCATCTAGAGAAAGTCAACTGCCTGGAGGAGGCAGAGAGTTAAGGGGAGCAGTGAGTCCAAGGAGAAGCTATCTTGACACACAAGGCCCCCAGAGCTCACTCTGATCTCTCTAGGTCTGGACAGAATGAAAAAGACCTGGGCTTCTGTCTTTGGGGTGAAGTCCAAGCCCAGGGTCATCCAGAAGAGATGGGGAACAGGAAGTACCTCTCCATTTCTCAGCCACATCTGGGTATCTGTATATTTGTTTATGTGTGTGTGTGTATCAGTGCCTAGGAATGCATCTGCCCTACATGGCTGGACAGAGTACTAGACTTGGAGTCAGGAGATCTGAGTTCCAATCCTGGTTCTGACCACCTACTTCTATGTGACCCTCTGGACCTCTATTTCTTCATCTCTAAAAAAATTGGACTAGATGACATCTAGGATCCCTTTCTGTTCTAAACTAGGATTCTATGGCCCTATTTCTGTGTGTTTGCCCATGTTCATCCATGTGTTTGGTGTGTCAGATTTCATGGAGGATATGTGTGTATTTCTGAATGTGACTGTGGCTAGGTGGTTATCTGTGTGGCTGTAGGTTGGAGGGGGAGAGTTCCTATTAGAGTATTGGTGGGGGGGGAAGAGAATGGGGTTTGGAGTGGTGCCTCTGGGTGTGGATAATTCCCCACATGGGTGCCTCTGAGATAATATTTGTAAAGTGCTTAGCACAGTGCCTGGCACACAGTAGGCACTTAATAAATGCTTATTCCTCTTCTCCCTCCCCTCTCTTCCCTCTGGATATAGGTGAGGAGCTGACATTGCATTTTTAGGTTCTGCTGGTGTAACCAGTTCCTAAAGACTAGAAGACAGCACCCAGGGGACTCTCACCCTCCTGCTGTCCCCACCAGTGACTGAGTGTGACTAATTATTTCTTGCTGGGTGTCTCCTGGGAAGTGTGATCGCTGCTGACCCAGAGAGGTCCCTGGGCCACACTTGTGGAGGGAGTTTCATATACCTTGTAGCCAGCCATCCAGAAACACAATTGTGGTTTGTTCTTAGCTTTACTCTTTTTCTCTATTCTGTGCTCATAAATTTCTTCCTACTCACTCTTGTGACTAAAGGCCCCAGGGCTTGCGACTAGAGAGATCCACCCCACTGAGGAATTTCGGGGGGGTGGGTAGGGTGAGGGGGTGGTTGAGAGGTGCAATGAGGAGGAGAGACAGCAGTCAAACCTGTGCTCTGGCTTGGGGCTGTGCAATGTAGCAGAAAGAACACTGGCCTCATGGGCTTGTGGGCTGGAGACTAGGGTTAGAATTTCAGTGGGACCTCGGGCAAGCCCTTTGCCTTCTCTGAGATTTGGTTTCCTCAGCTGAAAATGATAAAAAAAAAATCCTTGCACTAACTCCCAGGGTAGTGGGAAAGGAAAGGGCTTTTTAAGATTTCTTTCCTCTGTGCTCTGGAGTCTCTGCACTTCACCATCATTGCAGTTATGCCTTCTTCCCCTGAATCCTCCCTCCGAAACTGGAGGCTGCCTCACCCTAGAACAGCCTTCTACCCTGAGGCCCAATTCTCTCATTGGTGGGCCCTTCCAGGAAGTTCCTCTTTGAGGAAGGGCCCCAGGCCAACCATCCCCAATCTTTTCCCATCTCTTTCAAGTACCACTATGCTGTGGAGGGGATTCTATGTTCAGATATGGGTGGGAATGGATGGCTGATAAGATCCAACTCCGACATCTGACTCTGAGATTCTCACAGAATTCTGTGAACTGGGAATTGTCTTTGTTTCGAGAAATAGTAATCAATGGATGATAGGACCATGGACACTGAGATGCAGTGTGGCCTCACATGGTGGAGAGAGTGTTGGGTGGCTCACATCCCACCTCTGAAACAGACTGACTTGTGACTGTGACTAAGCCATCCAACCTCTAAGGGCCTCAGTCAATTCCTAGGACTTCTCTCCTAAGCCACAGGCAGGTTGCAAACACAATTTCCTCTGCATTCCATTGGATTTGAGATTTAATTAATGTAGGTGCTCCTTCCAATGATGCAAAACTTATCTATACCAGATCATCCTATGGACTCTTGTCCATGCCCTCCCACAACCCTCAATCTGATGACATCACAAGTCCTTCATATTGTTTCAAATAGTATAGGCACAAAGTAATTTTCATACCAGTACTTTGCACCTAGCTAATTTTTATAAAGTGCTTTAAAGGCTTCCTCTTTCTTTTTCCAAATCAAAAAAGCTAATGGTTTATCTCGCTAATTTAAAAAAAAGACCTTTGTTTTATTTATTAATTCAATAGTTTACTTTTAAAATTTAATTGGAATTTTCAATTTGCTGGTTTTCTAGTTTAAAAAAAATGCTTCCTGCCCCATCTGCACCAAGTGTTCCATGAGAAGTGACCACCTGACCAAGCATGCCTGCTGTCACCCCACCTTCCACCCTAGCATGATCAAACATCAGGCATCCTGCAGTGTCTCCCCCAGAGACTCTCTGGCCTCTACCCCCTGCAGCCTGGCGGGCAGCCCAAGCCCCAGCCTCAGTCAAGCACCCAGCCCTGCTGCCTTCGTCTAGGGGAAAGGGTCTAGGAAGCTGCTACCACTGCTCCTTGTTCTTCTAATATCTCCCCTCACCCCACCTTGGGCCTCCCTGAAGAGCCATCTCCCTTGGGACCTTCTGCCTCTTCTGAAGCTGGCTGCCTCACCAGATGGAGGAGGCCCTCCCTGTGCCTCTTTCCTTCCCCCTGGGGCCACGTGATTTTATATTTTTAACCACTGTGCTGATGGTAGAGTGGGAGGGTGGGTGTATCGGACCACTAGGGGCTGGGGACAGAGAATAGCACCAGCATTTGCCTGGGAGCTGGGGAAGCTGGGGTTGCTCCCAGCACCCACCCTCTCTGGGTCTCTGCCATCCATTTGGGCCACCTTTGCCCCAGGGATTCCCGGGGTGGGTGAAGGGGAACTCCAGTTGTCAGCTGGTTTTTCTGCATCTTTAAGAGAAGGACTTCTTCCTTGCTTCCCTTTGGAGGGAAAGGGCTCTGGGATTGAGATTTTAGGGTCAGAATTCTTGGACCTCTGTGGATATTCTTTGTTTTCTCTTTTTAAACCTGTGGAGGCTCCATGGACTCTCCCCAAAGGTGAGCCCCCAAGCAGAGCACACATCCCAGGTTGGGGGGGAGGGCAGAGGGGCACCCCCTCCATGACCGGGCCTTGCAGGCAGCTGGCAACATTGGAGACAGAAAATAATGCTTTCTATTTCTGTACATCGTGATGATGATGATTATTACAGATAATTTTTTAAAATTGAAAAAAATTCTTCACAATTTGTTGATCTGTTCTTTCTCTCTTTGGTTGATAAAAGTGTTTAGAGACATTAATGTAAAGTGCTCTGAGCTTGCCAAGTTCCTTATGCATGTTATTGCATTTGATCCTTACAACAACCTTGGGAGGTAGGTGATGTTATTCCCATTTTACAGATGAGGAAACTGAGGCAAACAGAGGTTGAGTAAGGTGGTCAGGGTCACCCAGCTAATAAGTGTTTGAGGCAGGATTAGAGGTTGTGTCTTCCTGACTCCAAGTCCAGTGTTTTATCCACTCTACCACTCAGTTGCCTGCCTATCAGAATGATATAAATATGTATTATTATCCTTAATTATGAGAAGTGGCATAGCCCATCAGTATGCACGATCAGGAAACTAGGTGGGTTATTTATGTATTCAGAATAAGGGAAAACTGTTGGATAGTTCACATATTGCCCTGGTAGTCCCAAAATATGAAAAGATCCAGGGGGAGGCTTCAGGCCCATTGGATGGATATAGGAAGACACAGAGAAGAAACACTGGGCGTAAAAAGGTATAGATAGGTTGTGATTTGCTGCAACTGAGGGAGTAGCTAATCTCAAGGAGGTCATGGGTGCGTGGAAGCATTATTTTTTGCCATTGGTATTATTAGCATTCTGCTGGGGTTACAGTATACCAGGAAGACTTGGACTATGTCTCTGAAGAATGAAGAATGAGTATCCCAAAGAGGGTGGGTAAAGGGTGGGCATGAGCAGGCTGTAATAGTAATCAGGGAGGAGCTCTGATGAGGAACTGGAGTGAAAGAGGTAATCACCAAAGGGGAAAGCAGGTGGGCTGGTCATGTGCTGAGGGATGACAGGTGGACAGCCCCAGGATCACACACACTGCAAGTGTCTGAGGCTGGGTTTGAACTTAGTTCTTCCTGATTCCAGGTACAGAGATCTATCCATTGTGCCACCTAGATGCCTCTAAAAAGAGAAGGACATGAAGGAGGAGGAAGGAGAGGACAAGGAGGAAAAAAAGAGGAGATGGAGGAGGGAGAGAACGGAAAAAGAAGAAGGAAGGAAAGGAAAGGAAAGAGAGGAAGAGAAAGTTTCCTTATCCGTTTTTAGTTTCAAGGCTTACCCTCAGCTAAATATTGAACTAAGCAAGGTTTGCCCTTGGTTGGTCTATCCCCTTCTCCCTTTCCTCATTTCTTGTCCCATCTTCGTCCTCAGACCATTAGTCTTTTAAAACTCCCACCTCCTTGAGCCTGGTCTTCTCCTAAAGGAAAGCAAAGTAAAAATTCTATCATTCCAGGGCAGCTACCATAAGCCAGAGCTAAGGAAAGTTTAGAGGTGTGATAGAGCTAATTTGTAATTAATAAAGCTGACATTTGTCTATTTTTCAGGTTGACAAAGCATTCTCTTTGTGTTATCTTTGCTTCTGTCTTGAGACCCCTAATCTTGTTCTTCATCTTCATCAGGGCCCCCAAAACCTTGACCCTTCAGTTGTTTCCCAATCCATCACCCTGCTCTGGCCACATTCTCAATCCTTTCCCCATCTTGACCTCTTAGTGACCCAATTCAGTTCTTCGTTGTCTTCTCCTTTGAGTTCCTAGCTCCTTTATTCCATCAAAGACCTTATACTCACAAGCCCCATCCTTGGATTATTCCCACTATGCTTTACATCTAGTCATGTGTTGCTGAATAAAATTGAGGAAAAATGTGAAACCATATTGACTAGGTCTGCTACAAATTTGTTATGTAATCTCAACTGTGTTCAATCCTTTATATACCTCCCCAATCAACTTACTATCCTACTCACCCCAGCGGCTTTTTCAAACCTCATCTCAAGTTTCTCCTGGCTCCCCCTCTTCCTTAACTCTCTTAACTGAGAACCGTGTTTTCCTGCCTCCCTGGGCTCTATTCCTGACTCTCCAGATTTCTTTCTCTACTGAGCTCCTTCTCACCCTGGAAGATTCCCTCCATCCGCATGGCTTTCTCAGTCTAGAATATTCCTCTGCCCCAGTGACTCCTTTCTCTGATTGGTTGCTTCTTCTCATTTTAAGGAAGGGCATCTAGTTAGCCATGTTTATTCCTTGATTACTCTCCAGGCTCCTCTCCTGACTCTCTAGACTTCTTTCCCCATCCTTCTTCTCCTTCCTCCCACCTGCTTTCCTTGCTTTGCAGCTCCTTTTAGGTTCTCTTTCCCCATTAGAATATAAGCTCCTTGAGGGAAGGTACTATCTATTTGCCTGGCACATTGTGAGAGCTTAATAAATACTGCTCCTTGTTTCTGTTGCCTCATATTTCATGGAAAAATTTGAGGCCATTTGGCCAAGAGCTCCTTCTCTCCTCTTCTCATCTGACATCACTCAGAAGCCTTCTGCCACTATTTCCTCCTTCACCTCTGTCTTACATGAAGAAATGACCCTTCTTGCCAACACAAACTCTTCCACATGCACAAGTGATCCCATTCCATCCCATCTTCTCTAGAAGACTGTCTTCTCCATCATTCCTATTCTGTCACTTCTCTTCAATCTCTCTTTGTCTATTGGCTATTTCCCTATTGCCTACAAAAATGCCGATGCCTTTGCCATTCTGAGAAAACCCTCATTTGCTCTGCCTATCCCTGCTAGCTACAGCTACCACCTTATATCTCTTCTCCCTTTATGGCTGAACTCCTTGAGGAGGATGTCTCTAATGGATACCTTCACTTCCTTTCTTGTCATTCTCTTAGCTCTGTGCAGTCTGGCTTCCAACTTGATCATAAAACTAAACCATCTTCTCCATAAATACCAATAATCTCTTAATTGCCAAATTGAATGGCCTTTTCTCAATCCATAGGCTTCCTTGGCAGCCTTTTTACCTTGATATCACCTTCTTCTCTCTGATAGTCTCTTTTGTCTCTAGGGTTTTCATGGCATTGCTCTCTCCTGGTTCTCCTCCTACCTTTCTGACTGATCCTTCTCAGTCTCCTTTGCTAGATCTTCATCCAGGTCATACCCACTTACTGTGGGTGTCCCCAACACTCTGTCCTGGACTCTCTTTTCTTCTCCCTTTATATTATTTCATTTGGTGATCTCATACTCTCGCATGGAACCCATTATTATCTCTCTGCAAATGATTCGCAGTTCTATTTGTCCAGCTTGAACCTCTTTTCTGATCATCTGTCTTGTTGTCAGCAACTGTTGATTGGAAATTTTGAACTGGTTGTCCCCCAGATATCTCAAGTCAAACCAATGATCCCTTCCCCCCAAACCCTCCTCTCTTCCTAACTTCCCTAGGAGTGTTGTGGGTACCACCATTCTCTCAGTTACCCAGGCTCACAACCTAGGTGTCATCTTCCACTCCTCATTCTCTCTCACCCCCTGCCCCATGTCCAGTCTGTTGCTATATCCTGTTGATGATTACTTCATGACTTTTCTTGCTTCTGTTCCCTCCTTTCCTCTGACACTGCCCTCATCATCTCAAGCCAGAACTATTGGAAGAGCCTGTTGACTGGTCTCCTTGTCTCAAGTCTCTCCCTTCTCCTTAGCTATTGCAGTGATCTTGCTAAAATGCACACTACTTCTCCACTTGGTAAACTCCAGGGACCCTGCATCACCTCCAGGATGAGGTAGAACATCCTCTGCTTGGCATTCCAAGCCCTTCACCACATGGCCCCTGGCTACCTTTCCAGTCTTCTTCCTCCTTACTCATCCTCACATGCTCTTGATCTTGTAACACTGGCGTCCTTAGGGTTCCTCCAACAGGACATTCCATCTGCTAATTCCATGCCTTTTCACTAGTCACCCCCCACACCTGGGATGATCGCTTTCTCTTCTTTGCCTCTTAGCTTTCTTGGCTTCCTTCAAGTCTCTGCTAAAATCTCACTTTCTACAAGAAATCTTTCCTGGTCCTGCTACATGCCAGTGTCCCCTCTCCCCAAGATGACCTCCAGTTTATCCTGTCTGTATTTTGTTTACACTGAGCTCTTTGTATGTTGTCCCCTGTTTAGACTGTGAGCTTCTTGACTGTTTTTGCTTTTCTTTGTTTCTTATCTCATGATGTACTGTGAGCACATAGAGGCAAAAACAGTCCCTGCCCTCTAGGGCATAGAGTGGCTGGTACTCAGTAGACACTTAATAAATGCTTGTTTACTTGATTTGGCTATCTCATTGGAGCCTTGAAACAAGTCCCTGAAGAAGATCCTACAGGCATTATCACCCCCATTTTGCTGAAGAGCAAACTAAGGGTGAGAAAGGTTACCTGCACATTGTCATGTTGGAGTAGGGCAGATCTCATCTGACTCCCAAGCCCTGAGCTCTTTCCCCTGCACTCCAGATGCCTCTTATAAAGTCCTGGTTGGCTTACAGACCCTGAGAAAGGCAGAGTGGTGCAGGAGGAGGAGAAGGGCTGGATTTTGAGTTCCAAGGACCCGAGTTTGAATCTTAGCTCTTCAACTTATTAATTGTGTGACCCTGGGCAAGTCACTTAATCTCTCTGGGTTTTGGATTCCTCATCTATAAAAATGAGGGACCAGATGACCTTAGAGGTCCCCTTTAGCCCCATATCTCTGATCGTTTGCTATTAGTGTGGTGATGTAGGAAGAACGCTGCACTGGAATCAAACGTCCTTCTGGCTGCTTTGTGGGGTGTTGGATAGGTAACTTACTTCTCTGGGCCTCAGTTTCCTGTTCTGTAAAATGAAGAGGGTGGGCTAAATGGCCTCTTCCAGCTCCAGAGCTGTGATTCTATGTCCTCCGAGGCCCCTTCTAGCCTTGGATCTAGGGATAAAAGGAACCTTTGGGAGCACCTAGTCCAACTGTTTCACTTCAGAAAGAAGAAAACTGAGGCCCAGACAGATGAAGTGACTTACCCCAAATCACACAGTGGGTGACAGATGGGAATTGGAATTCGGATCCTCTAGCTCCAAATTGGTTACTTTCCTGGGCGTGCCATATTACCTCCTTTTTCCTTACTTATTTTTTTAAAGTGGAGTTGTCTTACAGTAGTGCAAATTTTCATGATTGGCAAAACCAAAGGTATCTCTTCTTTGTCTCCTTTCTCAGGAGTTGCTGCACACACAGGAGTCACAGCCCTGCCGAATACGAGGAGAGGAATGTCAGGGCCCATCCCAGAAGTTCTGGATCCTAGCCATGTGCACATGTTGGGATCCACAGCCAAGGGACAGTTGCCTGCCCTGCCCACTGAGCCAGAGGGCCCCCTCCCTCTGAGCAGGGTCCAGGGCCCATCCAGAACTGCAGAGGCCGGACTTCTACAGGCAGATCCCCAGATTCCCGTCAGGAGAAATGAGCACTTCCTTGGTGAAGCTGCCATGGAGACTAACTCCTTTTCTGATGCTGAGCCAGGGGTCTCATCCTTTGGTTATACTGGGACAAAGAATACCTCTCTTAGCAACACCAAGAAAGAAAAACCCTTCTTTGTCAGTTCAATGGTAGAAGACCAGTACTTAGATGATGCCAGGAGGCAAACAGGAAGCGTCACACCAGCATCCCTGCCCTGGACTTTGGCGCAGTCAGGCCCAGTGGGCTCCTTGAGTACCAGCCTCCAGGTCCTAGGTTCCAGATCTCAGGGCCAGAACCATAGACCCACGGGATCCCAGGAGCATGAAGGGCCTCTGACAACCCCCATATCTGCAGCTCAGCAGAGAACAGAGGGTAAGTATTTGGATATTTGGAAAAGGTTGCCTTTGTATTGTTTACCATGGAATAGTGGAAAAGAAGACTAGACCAGGGGTCAGAAGAACCCTGTGTGAATATTGTTACTGCTGGTAACTAGCTGTAAGCTTTGACTAAGTCACTTTACTTCTCTGAGACTCAGTTTCTCCATCTGAGTAATGGAAACCATAAGCTGTGTATTGTTGGCTTTCGAGGTTGTTGTGATACATAATGGTTTGTCACCCCAAAAGTGCCATAGGAATGGGGGCTATTTCAGTTTGGAGGATAAACACCAACCGTGTGTCCCTCTACCCTCCAATCAGCTGCTCCTTCCCAAGCATTAGACACTTCAGCCTGAACATCTTCTGCATACGGTCTGCCCCAGTTTTTCTCCAGTGTCTTTCCTTTTGAGATTACTTCTTCCATCTCCTCTGGGTATATCTTGTATGTACTTGTTTACATATTGTCTCTCCCATTAGAATGTGAGCTCCTTGAGGGCAGAAACCATGCTTTGGCCTTTCTATCCACAATACTTGGCATGGTGTCTGGCACAGATCAAGTATATAACAAATGCTTGTTGACTGACCAGTAAACCAGCCACCTTTCATGGCAAGTATTCCAGGTTTTCCACTCTGCCTCCCTCCATACAGGTCCATCCATCTAATTGGAGCTGGGGAGGGGGTGGGGTTCCCTGGCCTCAACGTCTTAGAGGGTTGAGTACCCAAGCTCTAATTCTGTTGGTATCTCCCTTGGGATAGGGGCAAACCCAGGAAGCCTGGAACACATGGTCATTTCTATGAGAGTCTGAGAGGATGGAGAAGCATGGCTGGGGAAACGAGGGATGTGAGGAGTTCAGATTTAGAGTTAGGTGGGATTTTAAAGATTACTCAGTCTACCCCCCTCATTCTGAGGATGAAGAAACTGAATGCGGGAGAAGTGACATGGCTGGTAGACAGCAGATCCAGGATTTGAACCCAGGTTGTCTATCTTTGAGTCTACCACTGAAGTGTGTTTTATCATCAGTCTTCTGGAACCAAGATGTTTTTGCATCATTCTGAATTCTGATTTTTGTAATGTTTCGATTTCCTAGACTGGTAGTCAAATCAAATCATTTGATTTATGTGTCTGGTAGTCACCTGGTTCTACCTGTTTCACTTTGCATCATTTCAAGTAATTCTCGTGTTTCTCTGAACTCTACCCTTATGTTATCAACAAACAGATGTCATTGACAGGTATGCTGCCAAAGCTCTCTATTTCTGTAATCCCAGGGCTCTTTTTGGATTAGGCTGGCTTAGAGGGATCCCTCCCTTTTTCCTCAGGGACCCCAGGGACTGGTTAACTCAATTGAACAAATATTTCTTAAGCATTCACTGTGTGTAGTGGGTGCTTTCACTCCAGGAAAGTCTCCTGCCAAAGCCTTATCATATCATGGAGGTGACCTTGGCTTCTCAAAGGCTATGCAAATGCAGCGTCTGCTTGGGAAGACCCTGCCAATCTGGAAAGGCTTCACATATGAATCTGGCATTGGCTTTGCATCCATCATCTGAGGACCAGCCTCATGAAATCCAGAGATTCTCATCACTTGACTGATGCAGGATGATGCATTGGTCAGCCACAGTGACTCTGATGATCATTTACTAAGTCATAGAGAGATTGAGATGGGCTTTTTTGGACACCAAAAGAAATCACAGATTACTGAAATATGCATGATACATTCTGTGAGACACTGGGATACAAAGTTGGAAACAAAAGAATCCCTGACCTCAATGACTTTATATCCTGCTGGGGCAGGGGGACATGACTAGGGATATACAATACAAAACAAAAATTATAGGGGGCCAGAGAAGAGCTAGAATGGAGGGCTCTAGGAATATCTAAGGAGGGCTGGAGGCTAATGGCTGGAGAAGGGGTACATCAGGGGAGGCTTCATGGAGGAGGTGATCCCTGAGCTGAGTCTTGAAGTATAATTTGGAATCTGAAAGGTATTGATGATAAAGGAGTGCATTTCATGCATGGGAGTTGGTTTGTTCCTCTATCCTTCAAAGGCTGCCCTGTGCTCCCAACCAGACACCCCTTGTTTTTCATCCTACATGGGAAACACAGATCTGGGTACAAAGAAATCATCCTCTCCTGGCTCCAGAGGTTCACATTGTCCTGGGAATTTTCTTTTTTAAAAATAAAACAAAATTCATTAATGAACAAAAATCTATTTCTCTCTCTCCCAACTCCTCCCCTCTCCCCACATTGGAAAACAAAAACAAAAATAAAAACCTTGTAACAAGCATGCATAGTCAAGCAAAACACATTCCTACACTGGCTCAGTGTCAGGAGGTGGACAATAAGCTTCATCATTGGTCCTGTAGAATTATGGTTAGAGTTGATCGGAGTTCTCGACACTTTTGAAGTTGTTTATTTTTTCAATGTTGTCCTTGTATAAATTGTTTTCCTGGTTCTGCTCCTTTTACCCTGTATCAGTTCATTTAAGTCTTCTCCTCAGAGTTTTCTTGGGGTTTCTCTCCTTGCCTTGACAGTTAGTCTGATCCTGTGTTCCTGTTCCTGGGAAAGAGCAATGTGCTCCCAGTTTCCCTTGCCTCAGGATCCTAGCACATTTATCTGCCTGAGCCCTTGCATTAATTTTAGGAGACACTCAATGTTCTTTCTGTCTGTTCCTCAGCTCTAAGAAACATCCCCAGGAAATCAGTTGGGGGTGGGGGTGGGGTGGGGTGAAGTGCAGAAAGATTATAGGACATAGGTAGAGTAAAAACCAATGAGTCAACAAACGTATTTTAGGTGCTTCCCACATGCCAGGCACTGTGCTCAGTGCTAGGGATAGAAAGAATGGCAAAAACATATTCCCTTCCCTTAAGGAGCTCACATTCTAATGGGAGAGACAGCATCAAATAACTGTACATACAAGTTACAAACATAATACGCACATACACATATACACACAGAAAACACAGAAAACACACACTGTGGAAATGGAAGGTAATCTCAGGGGGAGGCACAATCATTGAGGGTAGGAAAAGCCTCTTACAGAAGGTGGGATTTGAGTTGAGGCTTGAAGGAAGCCCAAGTCTGTATGATTGGAGAGAGGCAATCATTCACCAAACATCTATTAAGTGCCTCCATGTTCCTGTCACTACAAGGGGAAGGCTTTGTGCAAGAGGTGGCACTTGAGCTATATCTTGAAGGAAGTTAGAGATTCCAAGGGCCAGAGATGAGCAGGAAGGGCATTCTAGTTAAGGGACATAGCCTGGGCAAAGGCTACCCACTTCTATGATGGGTAATCAAATTTTGTACATGGGATAATACTGTCAGGCTGCTTTGTCTAGAATGGAGTGTGTGGGAAAGAGAGTAACATGAAACAAAACTGGAGATGTAGGAGTGAGTCAGGTGGTTGGAAGACCCTGTATAGGCATTGGGACCTGAGCTGTATATTGGAGGAAGCTAGAGATCCCAAAAGCTAGAGGTGGTGAGGAAAGTCAGCCTGAGGATTTTATATTTTTCTACTTGAAGGAATATCCATTTATTAAGTACCTACTATAAACTAGGCACTGTGCTAAGTGCTTTATAAATATTATCTCACTTGAACCTCACAGCAACCCTAGGAGATAGGTGTTATTATTCTCCCCATTTTACACATTAGAATATTAAGGCAGACCAAGGCTTGGAGATTTACCCAGGATCACACAGCTAGTAAGTGTCTGAGGTTGGATTTGAACTCAGATTTTCCTGACTCCAAGCCAAGAGCTCTATCCCCTGCACTACCAAGCTGTCTAGTGAGACAATAGGAAGTCACGAAATGATTTTGGGTAAGGGGTTGACATTATCAGATTTCAATTTTAGGAATATAAGGGGAGGATGGATCAGAAAGGAGGGTGACCATTCAGGAGGCTGCTCTAATAATCTAGGCAAGAGGTTATGGGAGCCTGAACTAGGGTGCGAATAGAGAGGTAAAATTGTTGAGGTAAAATCATTAAGACTTGGCAACTGACTGGGTAGAATAATAATGGCTGGTATTTACATAACGCTCTAAGATTTGGCAAGCTGAGGGGCAAGGGATAAGGAAGAGTGAAGGATGAATCCCAGGTTGCAAATCTGGCTGATGAGAAGCACGGTGATGCCCTCAACAGGAAGGGAAGTTTGGTTGAGTTAAGTCTAAAACGAGTTTTGCTTTAGACATGTTGAGTTTGAGATGCTTATAGGACACTCAGGTGGAACTGTACAGGAAGCAGTTCAAAATATGGGACTGGAATTTAGGAGATTTAAAAAAAAACCCCTATGCACATAAGGGACTAAATCCTCCTTCGTCTTTGAATGGGAGCCAGTAGTTGTGTTGCTTGTCTTGGAATCAGGGAAGAGGTTGTGGTAAGTTGGAAGAGCTGTAATACAGCTGTTATCATTTTACCAGCAAACTATCTCCTATGCGATGCATTTACTGCAGCAAAATGGCTGTAGCAATTGAGGAGCGCTTCACAAACACATTCCTTTGAGCTGAATTTTTGTCAACGTCAATACGGATGACTCCTCCTTGTTGTTTTCTGTTGTTCAGTTGTTTTCAGTTTCTTCTGATTCTTCGTGACCCCATTTGGGGTTTTCTTGACAAAGATACTGGAGAGGTTTGCCATTTTATTCTCTAGCTCATTTTGCAGATGAGGAAACTGAGGCAAATAGGGTTAAGTGATTGGCCCAGGGTCACACAGCTAATAAATGTCTGAGGCCAGATTTGATCTCAGGAAAATGAGTCTTCCTGACTCCAGGCCTGGCACTCTAGCTGCCCCTCTTGTTTATTATATTCTTTAATTATGTCATCTTTAATCTCTGTATCCCAGTCAAGTTCATCTTTTATTTGAGGGTTACACATATTGGAAAGCATATGTCTATGTCTATGTACATGTAAATGTATACTCTCCCTTTCTCTGTCTCTGTCTCTATTTGTTTCTGTCTGTTTCTCTCTCTCTCCCCATGGTGCACAGATCTATGAGACATTAGCAGAATGACCATAATTGAAGCCATGAGACCCAAGATCTCTAAGTGAGATAGCATAGATTCAGATGGGTGTGATGGATATGACAGAGCCTTTGGAGATACTCCCACTTAGTGAGCAGGAAAAGGATGATGGGGTTTTGAACTATGCAGTAGAAGAGAAGAGGGAGCTCATGAAGGATGGCCTCGATAAAGTGGGAGATGAAATCTTCTGCTGAGAGGAAAGGGAGGTGATAGTAGGAGGTATGAGAAAAGAGAAGATAATGTAGTACAGTGGCTGCAGAGTGTGATAGGGAAGAATAAGAGGATTACTATGTAGTGAGGAGGTTAGACAAATTTGGCTGAGGCAGGGACTTCTAGGTGCCTTAGTGGATAGAAAATTGGATCAAGACTTAGGAAGAACTGAGTTCAAATCTGGCCTCAGATACTTACCGGTTTTGTGAGCCTGGGCGAGTCACTTAACCTCTGTTCTGTGTCCCTCGGTTTCCTCATTTGTAAAATGGGGATAATAGTAGTACCTACCTCCTGGGTTTGTTATGAGGATAAGATGAGATATTTGTAAAGTTCTTTACAAATCTTACAATGCTAGCTTTATGTAAATATACATTCATAAACAAACATATACACAGAGAGAGAGAGAGATAAATGCTAGCTATTACAAATTGGTGGAATCCAGTCTACATGGTTATGTGACTTTCTTCAGCAATTTTCAGTAGCAAATGAATAGGAATTGAGAAGGTGGAAGGTGGAGAAAAGCCAGGTTTGGGGTCCGGCAAGGTGTGGCTGATGGCCAGATAAGGAGACAGGGGATGTTTAAGTGGTTTCAGGGTAATAGGGTTGAGACTGTGAAGCAAAAGAAGTGAGACCAGAGCAGAGGTGATAGACTGGGTGAACAAGATGGCAGAGAGGGACTGGAGCTCATGGCAAGAAGGAAGAATAGGTTTAGGAGGACCAGAGGGAGGCAGAGGGCAAGACTGAGTGATCAGAGGTTGTGGTAGAGAGGAGAATTTTGGAGATCTGGATCATGGTGGTAGATGCATTATTAGAAGTCATTGTCACACCAAGGGTATGACCATCCCCAAGTATGGCTGCAGGGGAGTGAAGGAGGAGGTTATTAGGAAGGTGATGATCTCAGAGTCCAGGGTGTTTGAGGGGACTCTGAAATATTAATTGGAATCCTTGGGTATTAAGGTAAGGGTTAGAATCAAAAGGATGCCTGTAATTCCAGTACTGACTGCCTTGAGAAAGGAGGAAAAATTCCTGAGCTTAGAGCACCAGACCAAGGAGGTCCCCCCTCCACCAGCTTATTGAGATGTGTTGTTGTTGTGTTTGTCTTTTGTTTTTGAAGAGGACCATGACATCAGGAAAATGATGACATGACTTGTAGTTGACTTTGATTTGAGTGAGGCAAGACTGTGCAAGGTCACCAGCCTCACTTTCTCCTCCAGAGCCATTTGGGTCCAGTGGCCCCTTTCAGGCTCAGGCCTTTTAGATTGAGATGGGTAAATGTGAGCCAGAAGCAGAGGCAGGTGGCCTGAGTGGACCATGACCAGGAGGCGAGAACCAGTAGAGAGGAAAGCCTCTTTGGATGTACAAGTAACTTGTGGTGACCAGTATCTGTTGCCTCACACACAAGAGGAAAAGGAGACTTTGGGCTGTCACACCAGTTTCTGTGACCTTAACTGTTATAATCCCTCACCTGGGAGTTTTTTTGTTTGTTTTTTTAGCAAATGAATTTCCTGGTCGTTTCTCTTTCTCAGCTTTGGGAGATTGGAGAAAAGGAAAGTGAACTCCTACTTGAGTTTTGCCCTGGGGGTTGGATACCAACTGGGGAGTGTCTGGAGCATATCCCATTTTTTGATACAAGTGGCTAATGCTTCTTCATTTTATCATGCTTTTTGCTAATCTAATTAAACTGTTTGTTTAACTTAAAAAAAAAAGAGAGAGAGAAAAGAGAATGATCCAAATGCTGGCTCCAGCCTCTTGATGGCTGCAACAAGGAATGGGGAGAACCCCAAAGTCAGCAAGCATTTAGCATACACTTATGATGTGCCAGGCACTGTGCTAAGTGCTGGGGATGTAAAGAGAGGCTAATGGAGCTCACACTGCTGAGTGATGGGGGCAAAGGGACAATTGGGAAGTGGGAGTGAGGAGCCCACTGACTCCCTTTTCTGACCCAGTATTCCCCAGGGAATAAGAGAAGGAGCCACCTGGCATGGGTGGCTAGAACATACATATGCACATACAATTAGTTTTCCCCTGTTAGAGGGAGAACATGCCTAGCACATGCCAGTACTAGCGCTTTCCACATAGTTGGTGTTTAATAAATTTCTCATGTGCTCGTAAGATTGACTAGTAAGATTGAGATTAACTGCTATATTTATACATAGGCCCAGAGGTTTGTCTGATTCAGTCATTCCTAACACTGTGTGAATAAGTCCTTGATCACTCTGTACTGAATCCTTACAGAGTGATCAAGGACTTATTCACACAGTGTTAGGAAAATTCCTTAACATCCAGTTTAGACTATTAATTGATTGACCCAAATGAGGTGTAAGGATCTTCTTTGGTCCTTTTCGCACTGATAAAGAAACTGAGATTAAATAAGTCATGGATCCATGTCTTCTTTAATGTCCATTTCCACTGATAAAGCCATATCTGCTTCTGATGTTGAACCATTTGATAGTGCCTACGAGTTTGGTGGTGAGAATTTTCTCTTTTTGGGTATTCTGTCCCTGTGGCTGGGGGTAGTGCAGTGTGCCATTCCTGGAAAAAGCAGTTGCCGGGTCACTTCTCCACGGAGATTGTTTCCCTGGAAAATGGAGTCCAGCCCGGTCATTATAATTTCACAACGTAACCCTAGTACCACCTTTTGATGTTGCTTCTGTGCTGAGATGAAATGCTTGGGTAGGCAGGTAGATTGCTACAGCAGCATTGAATAACAATTGTTTTTATTATTGTTTTCGGAGAACATTTCTAAGAGAGGGTATAGAAATTCATTCATTCATTCATTCATTCATGCACACAACAAACACTTATTAAAGACCAACCAGGAGCCGTCACCTTTGGCTGCTCTGGGAGAGATGGAAAGATTAGATAAAACAGTCTTTTCGCTTAGGGACTCTGATCTAAGGATAAGATACTATTCAAAGTAGATTTTAAGAGCTAAGACTGGTCTGTTAAGGAGCAACATAATGAATTCTCTTTTGTTTTGTGCTTGACATTTTTGCTATGTATGACTCTTGCATGAAACACAGGACCACATTATAAGAGTTGGTTTTCTTCAATGTCTTCTTCCTTCCTTTAATTGCAACTAAGACTTCACTGCTATCAATAGCCCAAGGACCTATGATCCCCTTCTTTATCTTGTCTCACAAAAGACACATGGTCTTCCCTTTTTAGTGCAGCTAGATTTACTGACAAGAACACTTTCCTACTCTGTCTCCTATAACTAATGAGACACATTCACCTTAACCAGCGTGTTGTTTTTTTCTTTATATAACCAATGATAGTGACTGTGATGAGCAGCCATTTTTTTTCTCTGTCTCACATCACGTGTAAGTATTACTTCCCTAATCTGTACGGGACACACATGTCCATCAACTGCCCGGGGGAATGTGTCTCACACCAAGTGAATAAAAACTGCAATGTCCCTGTTTCTGGCTCATGCTGGCCTATTGGTAGTGGCTAGTCAAACTGACCAAAAGAAAATTCATGCAACACTGATATTAGAAACCTCAATACAGAATTGCGAAGGCCTTTGGAGCTCATTTATTCCCACCCTCCCCTTCATTTTACATATAAGGAAAAAGTGGAGAGAAAAGGGACTTGTCTCTTGGTAAGTAGCAGTGCTGGAATTTAAACTAGGAAAATAACAGCCGACTTCTATAAAGAGATTTAAGATTTGCAAACCTCTTTGTATACCTTATTTCACTTAAGAGTTACAATAACTTTTGAGGCAGGTACGGTAGGTATGATTACTCCATTTTACATGTAGCATTCCCTCTGGACCTATTCCCCTAATTGGGGATATCTATAATTACACAAATTATGATGCAATAGGGAGTGAGATAAGCACAAAGGAGAGATCTAAATGATGAAGTATGAGAAATGTAAAGAGGAGATGGTTTTTAGTTGGCAGATTAGGGAAGGGATTTATGGTGGCTTTAATATGCCCTTTCCCTTCCCTTTATAATATACATGCTTAAGCATGGCACTGTGGAAAGAGCTCTGGTTCCAGAGTCAGAAGACCTGGGTTCAAATACCTCGGCTGACCTTAGCCATGAGAGGAGTTTGACTTGATAAACCCTGAGGCTCCTTCCAGATTTAGATCTACAGTACTCCATTGGTACTTATGCTAGTTTTAGAGGAGGCATTGGTATAGTGGAATCAGGAAGACCAGAATTCAAACCTTCCTTAGATATTCATTAGCTGTGAGACCCTGGGCAAATCACTTTATTTATCTGAGCCCCAAGTGTCCTTATCCATAAAGTAAGGATAGCAATAGCACCTATACCTTCCAGGTTTGTCATGAGGATTGCATGAGGTGATGTACATAAAGCACCATAGACACACACACACACACACACACACACACACACACACACACACAGATTTTTTTTTTAAGCCAGGAACTACCTGAGTTGTGTATGGCATGGCAGTTTGGCTGGGTAGAGACAGTCCCAGGAGTTAGGAGAACTAGCATCTAGCTGTGGCCTTGCCACTGGCTGGTTCCCTGTGTATGGGACTCTGGACAAACCCTTTCCCTTATCTCATCCTCAGTTTCCTCCTTTGTAAAATGAAAGAGTTGGATTAGATGTTCTTCTAGCTCTGCTATTCTGTATTTTAGGATCAATTCTAGTTGACACTTTATATTCTATATTGTAAGACTCTTTTCAGCTGTTACATTCTTTGTCGTAAGGACCCTCTCTAATCTGATATTCTGTGTTCTAAGGGCCCTCCCAGCTCTGACATTCTGTGTTCTAAGGCCCCTCCCAGCTCTGACATCCTGTGTGCTAAGGGCCCTCCCAGCTTTGACATTCTGTGTCCCAAGGTCCCTCCCAGCTCTGATATCCTTTGTTCTAAGGACCTCCCAGCTCTGACATTCTGGGTTCTTTGATTCAAGGGCCCTCCCAGGTCTGACATTCCATTTTTCAATTGTTCATTTCTGTTGTTTGAAAGTACCTTCTAGCTCTGACATCCTGTAGTTCTATGAAATTCCTTTCCAGTGACTACAATTTTAGAGTCCGTTATTCAGGACACTTGTTTTCCTGGTACTAAGGTGCCTGGGAAATGAGTGAGTCATTGGAGGATTGGCTAGCGAGGTTGGACTGTGGCCAGCCAGAACTGGTATGATTTGTAGTCCATTCCATCTCAGTCAGGGAGATGATGTCTTAGGCAAATTTCCACAAATTTCCTCTTTTATTTCATGCTGATTCTTCTAGTCTGATCCCATCCAAGAAGCATTTATTAAGCATCCACTGTATTCAGGACCTTATGCTAGGTGCTGGGGGGTATAATCAAAACAAATCTAGGTTCTCTCCTCAAGGAACTTACATGGATAGGGGCGAGTGGGTGAGGTCATATCATATAAACAAGTAATATATACATGATAATCTGAGGAGGGAGAAAGAAATGATGCCTAGAGGGACCAGGAAGTCTTCCTGTAGAAAGGGGCACAGAAGCTGAGCCTTGAAGGAAGCAGAAGATTCTAAGATATGTGATTGAGGAGGGAGACCAGTTTTGTTTGCTTCTATTTTAGAGGACCTTATCTGTGCTTGTCTCTTGTTCTGGGGGTGCCCTCATATGCTGAGCAAAGAGACAACAGTTTCCATTATCTCCTGCCTCCCCTCTCCCTCATTCTCATATAGCTCGCTTCTATTTCCTACCCTCATAGTGCCAGCTCCCCATAGGATATAAAATGGTAGCACTGGAATGCTGTGCCAAGAACCCCAGAGTAGGATACAGAAAACCTACCTTCAAACTCTTTGGGGATGGTTTTTTTACCATAGATTGTCTTTTATTCATTCATTCATTTTTAATTTATTTATAATCCTATCCATTCATTCATTTATTCATTTGTGTGTTTATTCTCTCTTTCATGGGCAGATTTAATCATTTCTTGGGTCCTTATCAGGTTCTGTGAAACTTGATAAACTAAACTCAAATTCAGTGAGATCAGTGGTTTTCTCCAAATCCAAAAGGAGGTTTCTTGGGTGTCTTCACAGTCACTTTAAACAGAATCCCAGAAACGACAAACCAGGAAAAGCCCCAGATGAGCATTTAACAAGTTAAGTCTCGTTATTAAGTGATTACATTCGGGAATGAAAAGTAAAGGAACTATTGAAACCCAAGGTCAAGGTAAGCAAAGTCTAGGCAGGTTCCCCACCCCTGGCTAGGGACTTAGTGTCTTTCAAATAAGGATGCTGCAAAGACAAGCCCCAGACCTGAAGGAGTCAAGAGTTAAGAACTGCCATTTTTTTCCCCATGTAGTTTGCATTTCTCAAATGACCACGTGCTTTTAAGGTGCTTGGTCTGCTGTATATTTTTCCCTTGATCGGTAGGAAGAGGTCTCTGTTCCTCTTGGATGCCATTTTGCCACCAATCAGTAGCCATTGTGGTCACTGGGGGTAAGGACAAAGGATGTGGGAAGAATTTTCTGTCTAATGCAGTTGGCTCTTGTCTATCAAAATCATAACTCATCTCTCTCTCCCTTTCAAAAGTATATGTAATTAGTGTAATGATATATATTTGACATGTCAAATAGCAATAAAGGACAATTTTCTAGGAATTTCATTCAAGAAAACAGAAGACCATATTGTCAAGAAATTAGAATGGCTTTGTATCCCACTGGGGAAAATAACTTCACAATCAAAGGGACAGGGAGAGAAAGCTCAAGCTTGAATTTGGACAGTAAAGTAAAGGCTTTAGAGTGTCCATGACTCACAGGGCAGAATCTAGGCACCCATCAAACTTGAAGCATGTGATGCTGTTACCCCCTCACACAAGGAAGTGAGTGCAGTAAAGCCATTGTCCTGGGCCAGGGTCATCGAGATCTCTGGAATGCAACTAAAACAGTCTTCAGGAGAAAAACTATTTCTCTGACACTAGTTGGAGTTTTCTGTGGTCTGCTGACCTGGGCATGATGCCTTCTGCTCTTCATGAGACAATATCTCCAACTTAGCATTGGTGTCCATTTGCTTGGGGACACTTACTGAAGTACTGTGTGCTCTTTTCTTTTGGTTGAGTTGTTTCAGTTGTGACTGACTCTCCATGACCTCATTTGGGGTTTTCTTGGCAAAGATACTGGAACAGTTTGCCATTTCCTTCTCCAGCTCATTTTACAGATCAGGAACTGAGGCAAACAGGGTGAAGTCATTGTGAATATAGGACTTTTTTGTTTGTTTTTGGTCCAGAACTGATATTTCCTTAATGTAGACAACTTGGGATGGAGAAATTTTTTCTCCCCAGGTAAAGGGGCAACTTTTCTGTACCTTGCCTGGTCTTAGGGAGTTACTTGGGGGCACTTGTAAGTTAAAGTGACTTCCCCATAACCACCTAGCCAGAATCCATTAGAGTTTCAAGACTTGAACTGAGATCTTCTTAACTACAAGTTTGGCCTTGGTCTATACACTATTCCATGTTGCCATTTGAATTTAGGACAGGAATGATACTAGCTGACATATTTATAGTTTGATTCACCTACAATATATCTTTGGAGTCTTATGATGACCTAGTCAGGGTACTGGTCTTGGAATCCGTATCTTAGAGACGAAGCAAGTGACGAAGCTTAGGTAGCTTGCCTCTGGCCCCAGAACTAGTACATGTTGGAGGCTGGATTCAATCTTAGCTCTTGGGGCCTCCAAGTCTGGCACATGCAGGTGCTTAAAATGTTACAATAGAAACTGATTTTTTCATCAAAACCAACACAAATGTTTGTGAGTCACCCCGTCTATCCATCAGGTAAGAGCACTGCTTCTTTCTGGAGGAAATTCAAGCCTAGACCTGGGATTACGCTACATATACAAACAGCCTTAGCAGGAAACTGGAGAGCAATTGATTCACTGAACAAAAACAAAGGACTATGTGACATTCAACAAGAAGAGATTATTTCTGACTGAGGGGAGGCAGAGAGGGAGAGCACAGAAGGAAAGCTTCCTGGAAGAGGGGATATTTAACTGGCCCTTGAAGGACAGGATGGATTTGAACGGGCAGGGGTAGAGGTTGGGAGGTCAGAGTGGGAAAGGGTGGGGTATATTTGAGGGAAAACAGACATCCATTTGACTGGAATGTAGATGCCTAAGCAGAGAATTGTATGATATCAGACTGTGGGGGAAGGGTTATACCAGGTTACAGAGGGCCTGGAGGGCAGGGCAAAGGAGTATGGACCTTACGTAGTACGAATATTCATTTAGAGTGGCAAGGTCCACCGCTTCATTTTAGAGATGGGAAAATTGAGGCCCAGAGAGATTCATAGATTGATTCGCTGGAGCTTGAAGGGGGCCTTAGAGTAACGATAATAATAATTATGATGACTAGCATTTATATAGGGTTTTAATGTTTGCAATGCACTTTACAAGCACTGTCTCATTTTATCCTTACAGCAACCATGGGAGGTAGGTGTTGTTATCCTAGCAGATGAGGAAACTGAGGCAAATGTAGGTTAGGCATCTGCCCTGTGGTCACACTAGAAAGTATCTAAGGCTGGATTTGAACTCAGGTCATCCTGAATCTAGGTCCAGAGCTCTATCCACCACACCAGCTAGCTGCTTAAAAGTTATGGAGTGTAACCCCTCAGTTTACAAATGAGGAGACTGCAGCACTGAGAGGTTTAGATGAATTGTCCCGAGTTACACGGTTCTTGAGATGGGAATTGAATGATAATTAATAATAATAATAAAGCACTTTCAATTTTGCAGAGCACTTTATCTCATTTGCGCTATTATCATCTCATTTGGTCCTCATTACAACTCTGTAAGTTAGGTGCTGTCATCATTCTCATTCCATAGAGGAGGAAACCAAAGCACTGAAAGATTGAAAGCGAACGGAAAGTTTAGCTTGCTCAGGGTCACACTGTTGGTGCAACCCGTCTGAGGCAAGATTTGAACCCATCTTGTTATGACTCCAAGTTCAATCCTCTATCTACCATGCCAAATTGTTGCCAGAAGGGAGCTGTTGAAGGATTTTGAGCAGAGGAATGATGACCAGATTTAATAAATATTTATTGTTTTTGGGTCGTTTCAGTCGTGTTTGACTCTTCATCAAAACGGGGTTTTCATCATTTTGGGGTTTTCTTGGCAGAGCTTTTGGAATGGTTTGCCATTTCCTTCTCCAGTTCATTTTGCAGATGAGGAAACTGAGGCAAACAGGGTGAAGTGATTTGCTTAGGGTCACACGGGTAGTCCCTGTCTGAGGCTGAATTTGAACTCAGGAAGATGAATGTTCCTGACTCGGGGCCCAGCGCTCTGTGCACTGTGCCACTTTGCTGACATAATAGCTGTCTTCAAGTACTAGAAGGGCTGTCATGTGGAAAAGGGATTAGCTTTTCTCTGCTTGGCCCCAGAGGACAACTGGTAGAAGTTGGAAGAGGTAGATTCAGGGACAACTTCCTAGTGATGAGACTTGTCCTGAAGTGGAAGGGAAACCCTTGGGAAATGGTAGGTTGTGCTTCCTTGGATACCTTCAGGCAGAAGCTAGATGATTACTGGCATATTGGGCACATGAATTGTGGGGCTAGTGGTACATTAGATAGAGGGCTGGGCCTGGAGTCAGAAAGACCTGAGTTCAAATCCAGCCTCAGACACTAGCTGTGAGACCTTGGATAAGTCACTTATCCCTGTTTGTCTCAGTTTCCTCATCTGTAATATGATCTGGAGAAGGAAATGGCAAACCATTCCAAAAGCTCTGCCAAGAAAACTCCAAATGGGGTCATGAAGAATCAGACACAACTGAAATGAATGAACAACAACATAGTGGGGATCCCTTTGGTTTACGTTGGGGTGCCTCTCTGCTCTCAAATTCTGTGATTCTTAAAGGAGGGAATGCTCACCAGGAATGAGGGATGGCTTATGTAAATCCACAGAGGCAAGAGATTTCTGTGTACCTCCAGTGCCTAGGACCGTGCTCAGTAAGTGCTTGCTGATTGAGTGATTGTTTAGGAAGATTCCAGGGATCACATACTGATAGGCATAAGCTGGCGAGTGTCCAGAGGAAGGCAACCAGGATGCTGAGGAGGTCTTGAGACCATATCATAGAAGGAGTAGTTAAGCAAATAGAGGATGTTTAGCTTTGAGAACAAGTGATCTGAAGGAGGGACATGCAAGCTGTCTTCAAATATTTAAAAGGTTGTCTTATCAAAAGATTAGTCTTGTTTTGCTTGGTCTTGGAGGGCAGAAGGAATGGGTCACAGTTACAGAGAGGCAGATTTAGTTATGTGGCCCAGTGAACAGAGTGCTGGACTTGGGGCCAGGAAGACCTGAGTTCAAATGTGGTTTCAGACACTTACTAGCTGTGTGACTCTGGGCAAGTCACTTATTTCCTTGTTTTGTGTACAATGGGGATGATAATACTGTCTACCCCTCAGCATTGCTATGAGTGTAAAATGAGATAATGTTTGTAAATCATTTTGCAAACCTTAGAGTGCTATATAAATGCCAGCTATTATGATAAATAACAATTTTCTAAAAATTAGAGCTCTCCCAAAGTAGAATGAGCTGCCTTGGGAAGTAATGGGTTCTCCCTCCTTGGAGGTCTTTGATTGAAGGCTGAATGACCACTTGTCAGGTTTGGTTTAGAGGGTCATTCAGCTATGGTTTGGACCAGTTGACCTCTGAGGCCTGTGATTGTATAAATCTCACATGGATTTGACTGGGGAGTGAGGTTGGAGAGGAAAAGACCCTTTTATAATAGCTATAATAGGCTTTTATAACAATTTATAATTTTCATAATCTATAATTGTATAATTTAATTTAAAAATGATTAATTATAAACTTTTAAATTTAGTAAAATAATTTAGTGAAATTTAACAATGTAAATAAAATAATAATAAATTTGATAAATAAAATAATAAATAAGTTAAAAATAAGAACAAATAAATAAATAAAATAAGAATAAAAAATTAAAAATTAAATAAAATAATTTAACAGAATTTTATAATTTTAAATTTTATAATTAGAATTTTTAAATGTATAATTTCATGATTTTATAATTTTAAAATAATTTATAGTTTATCAGCTTTTATAATAATTTAGATAGATGGTAACAAAGGCTAGTATAGGATGTGGCAGTGAGACTAGAGAGGAGGAGAGAGAAGAAGACATATTTTGGAGGCCAAATTAGCAAGATCCAGGAAATGTTGGTTTCCTCAAAGTCTTAGGTTGGGAGATGGAAAATAATTTAGACGTCATCTAGTTCAGAGGTATCAAACACATGGTGAAAACTGGTCCTACACAGCTGAGAGTGGTGCAAGCCAGAATAAAATATAATAGGGAAATATTTAACAAAATAAAAATACAATAAAACATAGAAAATGTTAATTTGTGGCTTTTTAGGGCAATGTGCATCCATCTGGCAGGGATTGTTATGGATGGTTTAGTGGCCCTGTTTTTATTTGAATTTGATACCACCCATCTAGTTCAAACCCCTTACTTTACAGATATGGAAACTGGAATCCAGTTCACTGACTTGCTATAACAGCAACCACACTGGCACACCCAGGACAGCTGCTAGCACAGGTTCTTAGACCTGCTTTACTAGGGAAGTTAGTTGTTTCAGGGGTCAACAATCTTCTTTAATTACATAAAATACAAGCAGAGGAAATACAGAGAAGAGAAATAAAGACCAAACAGACAGGGCTCTACTGCCTGAATCAAAGCAAAACTGCTATATACTTTACATCCACCACTGAATCGAGAGAGCCTTTACCTCTGAGCAGCCAGGGAGCTCTGAACATACAGCCACTCAGAGTCTCGACCAGGGAATCACAAGATCCTTCTTGTAAGCAATCCCCCCAAAGCAAAAGCTCACCTTTCAGAATATATACTCTTTCGGCTAATAGGCTCAGAGCCAGAACTCTCCTGACTCAGTGCCTAATTAGAAATTAGCAAAAGGTGTGTAAGCCTTCCTACAAGCAAGCAAGCTTCTCTTAATGGGCTTCACATGAGGCCTATTGATGGGCCAGGAAGATCTTATTCCCCATTAACCTTACACTTGCTCAAGGTCACACAGAAAGGAAGCAACAGCTAGGATTTGAGGGGTGGGAGAAGGAAAAGTCAATGCTAATGATTGGAGTTGGTGCCAATGACAGAGATTTGGACACAGACTGCTGGTAGAAATCAAGTGATCAGGAAAATGTCCAGGCATGCATGAATCTTTGGTTTCCCAGTTGAGAAGGTCATCAGCACTGCCTTATGCGTCTTGGTTGTGGTGACAACAATGTGTTATTAATGTGTATGTTGGGTGAGGTTGAGGCAGAGGGGGAATTTACTGGTGACTCAATGTCTGAGTTTGCTTTGAGCTGGTCCAGGAAATGTGGATAACCCCAAAACAGCCCTTGGCACGGTGGGCAATGGGTGACATTGTGTCCACATCCCACTTGTCCTTCAGAGACTTAGCTAGCTCTCCCAATACTGCTCCTGCTGAGGTAACCCTTGATCACATGCTATAGTGGGTACAGAGATAAATAAAATTTGCTCTCTGCCCTATGGAAAATGCAAATAAATGTACTTTAAGCAAGGATCCTTTCTCTTTTGCTGTTCATCCTTGCAAACAGTCTCTCCTCCAAGATGCCTGGGCCCTTGCTGACCTAGTGGCGGGGACATTCTCCTCATGCTTGTCAGGTATTAAAGAACACTCTCCAGACACACCCCAACTTGCCTCTCGGGCAGGGCCAGACCAGGAGGGACTCCCTGGGCCTCTCTGAAGCAGGAAGGCAGTCTGTTTCAGAGAGGGGAAGATGGGTTGGATCCTCCCCACCTTGGGCCTCAATTTCACAAGGGACTAAGGTGATCATAGCATTTGAAGGGACCCCAGAAGCCACCTACCTCACAGGAGTGTGCAGAGACTCAAATGCTCAGCGAACCATAAAGTGATACAAGAATGCCAGTGATTAGCTTCATCATATCCTTCATTGTCCAACCACCTCATGTTACAGCTGATGAAAATGAAACTCTGAGGGATGATAGGATTTACTTAAGGCTGCACAGATAGTGGGGCTCACATGCTTCAGAAGAAGAATTTGAATTGGCTTTCAGGAGTGGGATTTAAATACTAATTAAAGAGCTTTAAGGTTTACAGATTGTTTTGATCCTTATACCACCCTGTGCGGTTATTACTCTGTTACCTGCCAAAAAAGGGGGCCATTTCCAATTATCCTGATATCTTGCCACTGGGCACAGATGGCTCCAGAGGAGAAGTGAAGCTGGTGACTTTGCACAGCCCTTCCTCATTTTAATCCAATTCGCTTGCAAGTCATGGCATCACCTCCCTGATGTCATGGTCCTCTTTGAGAATGAAGGACAAACAACAAGCTTGTTACATAGATGGTGGAGATGAAGCTGGGAGTGATTAAATGATTGGCCCAGGGTCACTTAAAAGCCAAAGTCTGAGGTAAGATTTGAATTCAGTCTAGTCAATAAACATTTTTTAAGCCCCTGCTATATGCCAGTGGATAGAGTTCTAGGCTTAGAATCAGGAAGACTCACCTTCCTGAGTTCAAATTTAGCCTTAGACATTTACTAGCTCTGTGACCCTGGACAAGTCATTTAACCCTGTTTGCCTCAGCTTCCTCATTTGTAAAATGAGCTGGAGAAAGAAATGTCAAACCATTCCATTATTTCTGGGAAAAAACAGTTCTTGCCCTCAGGGAGGTTAGAATTTAATGGAGGAGATGACATGTAAACAACTGTGTACAAACAAGCTATACATGGGATAAATGAGAGATTACCAACAGAGGGATGGGGAAAGACTTTCTGTAGAAGATAGGATTTTAGCTGGGACTTGAAAGAAACCAGGGAGGCCAGGACTTCTTGATTTGAAGTCCAGTGCTCTATCCACTGGGTAAAACAGCAGCTCTAAATTAAAAATAGAAAGAATGTTTGAGGTAATTCAATCCAATCCCTCATTTTACAGGTGAGGGAACTGAAAAGCTAGAGTTTGTGACTTGTCCTAGATCACACAGTTGTTAAGTAACAGAGATGGAATTTGAACTCAGATCCTCTGACTCTTTTTTTTTCTTTTTTGGAGGCATTCTGAGTTGTGACTTGCCCAGGGTCACATAGCTAGTGTCTGAGGCCAGATTTGAACTCAGGTCCTCCTGACTCCAGGGCCAGTGCTCTAACCACTGCAGCACCTAGCTGCACCTGGTCCTCTGACTCTTCAATCCAGTGCCCTTACCCACTGTCAACAAAATGTTAATTAAAGTCCAAGCAAAACAAAGATTCAATAAATGTCTGCTATACTAAAGTCCTATCTGTGCTCAGTGTCGGGATTAGAATGATAAAGGTGATGCAGGCTGGACTAGTAAGGAGCCCACAACCCAAGGGGGAGAAGACCAGGAGAGATGCAGCTTATAACAGGGGAAAGTGTGTCATCTCTGGAATCAGAGGAGCTGAGTTCAAATCCTACCTCTTGACAGGCACTGGGTAGGACCCTTGTAGCTATAATAATTATAATAATTAGTAGAATTCATAGGATTTATATAGGGCTTTAAGGTTTGCAAAATACATGTGTTTTCTCTTTTGATCTTCACAACCATCCTGGGAGGTAGATACTATTATTAACCCCATAATACATTTACAGATGATGAAACTGAAACAAATGGTGGTTAAGTGACTTGCCTAAAGTCATAAAGCTAATAAATGTCTGAGGTAGGATTAAAACTCTGGCCTTTCTGACTCCAAGTTCAGTGCTCTATCCACTGCTCTACCCAGCTTGGTATTCATCATCTTACATATATGAATAACTATGACATAAAGGAGAAAGAGAGCAAGATGTCAGGAGGGGTAGGTCCTGGCAAAGTGTGATGTGAGAAGACTGAAATGACAAGATTCCTTTTACTTGATGGGGGGAGGTGCCCCCTGGACTGAGCCTTGAAGGAAGAGGGAGGCTTACCCAGCTGGAGAAAGGGTGGGAGCCCTTATTGTTATACCAAGAGCTAGTGAGACACGCCACAGAGCATAAGTTTTAAATGGAGAATTTATTAGCCAGCGACCATTCGGGGTTCCACCCAAATCAGAATGGCCCCAAGTTGGGGTGAAGAAATAGTATTTATAGAAAATACAGGGTACAGTGGTTAATTATCTCTTGAAATTTACAGGCCAGGTCACAGGGTGGTCCCGGGGAACAGGAACAAAGGTCCTGACAGATCAAAAAATTCTGACAGGTTATCGTTAGGTGGGATAATCTTATCTATTGACATTCCTTGGTGGAGTTACAGAACCCCAGGGAAATTTGCTAAATGCCAAAAGGTCTGAGTCCATTCTTTATTATGCAAACTGGGGTTTTCTCAGGGGTCTCCTTAGCAATAACTGATTTTTCCAGTACCACATTATAAGGGATGGGGATCAGTACAAGCAAAAACCAACAGAGGAGAGAGCAGACTAGAAAGTACTTGAGTTCAATTGAGGTTATCAAGTGTCATGTTCCAAGATTTCCTTTCCTTTATGGTACTTGCTGCAACATCATGTGTGATTCAAATCAACTTTTAAAAGTTGAGGTCAAGTTGTGGGCCTTGAATGTCAGGATCTGGACTTTATATCTCCTTTGGCAAGCAATGAAATATTAAAAATTCCAACCTCCCCTTGGCCCTGGTACCAAAGTTAGACTCTACTCACATTTCCCTCTTCTCATTCTCTGTTGGACTTCCTACAATCATGATCTGTGCTGAAGATCTTCATTTCCTCAGGTTCTATAATTTACCTATAATTTGCTTTTTTTCTGCCTTCCTCTCTCCCTCTATATTGAAATGGTTCTCACCAACAGAGCCATAACTATTGATTTTGGTGCCCAGGGCAAGCAGCAGGAAATATTTTGTCAAGCCAAATTAAAAAAAAAATCTCTACACCCTTGTAACAACAATGTTACTTGCAGCTGCTGTGGGGGTGTAAGACCAATAACACCAGAACACAGGAGGGCTGCTAGCACAGATTCTTTTATTTTCTTTTCTAAAGGAAAGCAACTCAAAAAGAGTCAACAATTTTACTTTAATCAAACATATATATGTATGTCTATCTATCTATCTATTCACTTAGTTCAGGAGAAAAATCAGCACCCTGAACTTCAGAGAAAATACAAACAAATTACAAGCAAAAATTACATAAACAGAGCAAATACAAACAGCAAAGACCAACAGACAGGGCTTCCAACTGTCTGACCAAAAGCAGTACATACATAGTTACCAGAGAGAGAAGCACCAACATCTGAGTTTTTCAAAGCTGGGGGACTCCTTAACGGCTGCCCAGAGTCTCATCTGGCCATATTACATGAATACTCTTCCCATGAGTGAGCTCCAAAGCAAAATGCTAACCTCAGAGTATATATACACTTCTTCAGGGTCAGAGGACATCACAACCCTCATGACCCAGACTTATGTGATTCAAATTCACATGATTTAACTTCCATGTGACTTAAGCAGGTCATCAAAGACTCTTGATTCAATCAAAAGCAAGACTCAATCAAAGGCATTTGATTGCCTTAGGGCTGAGGAGGACTCTAAAAGAAAAAACAGCAAGGGGGTGGAGCCAAGATGGTGCCAGAAAAGCAGAGACTTGCTTAAGCTCCCCCCAAAATCCCTCCTAACACCTGTAAAAAATGGCTCTGAACAAATTCTAGAGCTGCAGAACCCACGAAATAGCAGAGGGAAACAGATCTCCAGCCCACAAGATCCTGGATGGTCACTGGGAAGGATCTATAGCATGGTGCTGACAGCGGAGGGCAGTCCAGTGTGGGGTTGTGCTGGGACAGACCAGACCCGGAGTCAGCCAGCCGGAAGAGGCCTTGGGACCATGAAACAGTGAGCTGTGGCAGTTACCAGACTTCTCAAACCACAAACGCCAAAGAGCAGGTTACGGGGAAACTGCGGATTGAGTTCAGAGTGGTCAGGCTACCAGCCCTGGGGGTGGCAGAGGTGGTGCAGCAGTGGTGGTAGCAGCAGCAGGAAGCTCCTGAGGCTGCATCCAGAGTGCCAGCATCAGCGGCTTCCCCAGTCCCTGGCTCACACAGTGGGAGGAATCTAGGAGCAGATCAGAGCGGGAATGCAAGGAGTGTTTTGTGGGCACAAAGGCATATTATCTTGCTGTGCCCTGCTTGGATCTGAATTGCTGTCCTGGCTGGCAGTTCTTGGGGGAAGAGGAGTGCTGCTGTGACAGAGCCTGGGGTGATGGTGAAGTAGAAGTAGCTCTGAAAACAGTAGTACTTGGACCGTAAAGCTTGGGACAAAGTACTCTCTACTCTACAAGCAGTCATATCCTGACAAAAAGCTCACGGGTCAAGTAGTTGGCTGGGAACATGAACAGACAGCTAAAACAAATTCAGATTCAAACACAAACTCTAGATTCCTTTTTTGGTGACAAAGAAGATCAAATCATACAGCCAGAAGAAGTCAGCAAAGTCAAAGAGTCTACATCAAAAGCCTCCAAGAAAGATATGAATTGGACTCAGGCCATGGAAGAGCTCAAAAAGCATATGGAAGAGCAAGTAAGACAAGTAGAGGAAAAATTGGGAAGGGAAATGAGAATGATGTGAGAAAACCATGAAAAACAAGTCAATGACTTGCTAAAGGAGACCCCCAAAATGCTGAAGAAAATAACATCTTAAAGAATAGACTAACCCAAATGGCAAAATAGCTCCAAAAAGCCAATGAGGAGAAGAATGCCTTGAAAGGCAGAATTAGCCAAATGGAGAAGGAGGTCCAAAAGACCATTGAAGAAAATACCACCTTAAAAATTAGATTGGAGCACGTGGAAGCTAGTGACTTTATGAGAAATCAAGATATTATAAAACAGAACCAAAGGAATGAAAAAATGGAAGACAATGTGAAATATCTCATTGGAAAAACCACTGACCTGGAAAATAGATCCAGGAGAGATAATTTAAAAATTATTGGACTACCTGAAAGCCATGATCAAAAAAGAGCCTAGATATCATCTTTCAAGAAATTATCAAGGAAGACTGCCCTGATATTCTAGAGCCAGAGGGTAAAATAGAAATTGAAAGAATCCACCAATCGCCTCCTGAAAAAGATCCCAACAAGAAAACTCCTAGGAATATTGTCACCAAATTCTAGAGTTTCCAGGTCAAGGGGAAAATACTGCAAGCAGACAGAAAGAAACAATTTGAATGTTGTGGAAACAAGCAGAATAACACAAGATCTAGCAGCTTTTACGTTAAGGGATCGAAGGGCTTGGAATATGATATTCTGGAGGTCAAAGGAGCTAGGATTAAAACCAAGAATCACCTACCCAACAAAACTGAATATAATGCTCCAAGGCAAAATATGGATTTTCAATAAAATAGAGGACTTTCAAGCTTTCTTAATGAAAAGACCAGAGTGGAATAGAAAATTTGACTTTCAAATACAAGAATCAAGGGAAACATGAAAAAGTAAACAAGAAAGAGAAATCATAAGGGACTTACTAAAGTTGATCTGTTATGTTTACATTTCTACATGGAAAGATGATGTGTGTAATTCAGGAGACCTTTCTCAGTATTAGGGGAGTTGAAGAGAATACAGACAGAGGGCACAGGATGAGTTGAATATGAAAGGATGATATCTAAAAAAATGAAATAAATTTAAGTGGTGAGAGAGGAATATATTGGAGAGGGAGAAAGGGAGAGATAGAATGGGGTAAATTATCCCACATAAAAGTGGCAAGAAAAAGCAGTTTTGTTGGAAGGGAAGAGGGGGCAGGTGACGGGGAATGAGCAAATCTTACTCTCATTGGATTCAACTTGAGGTGGGAATAACATACATATTCAATTGGGTATCTTATTCCACAGGAAAGTAAGGCGAAGGGGATAAACAAGTGGAGATGATAAAAGGGAGGGCAGATACAGGGAGGAGGTAATCAAAAGCAAACACATTTGAAAAGGGACAGGGTCAAGTGAGAAAATTGAATAAAGGGGGGACAGGATAGGATGCAAGGAAATATAGTTAGCCTTTCACAACATGAGCATTGTGGAAGTGTTTTGCATAATGATACATGTGTGATCTATGTTGAATTGCTTGCCTTCCTAGGGAAGGTGGGTGGGAAGGGAAGAGGGAAGAGAATTTGGAACTCAAAGTTTTAAAAGCAGATGCTTAAAATTAAAAAAATTTTTTTTTGCATGCATCTGGGAAACAAGATACATAGGGAATGGGGCATAGAAATCTATCCTGCCCTACAAGAAAGTAAGGGGAAAGGAGACGGGGGGGGGAATGGGGTGAAAGAAGGGAGTGCTGACTGAGGAACGAGGCAATCAGAATATATCTTTGAATGGGGGGGAGGGTAGAAATGGGGAGAAATTTTTTTTTAAATTTTTATTTTTAGTTT
Source organism: Trichosurus vulpecula (assembly GCF_011100635.1). Lineage (NCBI taxonomy): Eukaryota > Metazoa > Chordata > Mammalia > Diprotodontia > Phalangeridae > Trichosurus > Trichosurus vulpecula. The sequence continues at coordinate 52,931,457 of NC_050573.1, read as the reverse complement.
ACAACATTTGGTTCTATGTAATTTTGAGTTCCAGATTTTCTTTCCTGCCTTCCCCCCCCTCCCTCCCCTAGGTGACATGGAATCCCATATAGCTTCCATGTATAACTTCGCATTGAATTAATTTACACACTAGTGTAAATCAATGAAATGAGTCATGTGAGAGAAGAAACAGGACCAAAAAAAAAAACCTACCCAAAAACAAAAACAAAAGAGAGAAAAGGAAACAAAATGGGGAGGGGGGGAAAGGCCATCATGAAGTGTGCCTCAATCTGCACTCATACTTCATAGTTCTTCATAGTTCTTTCTCTTGATGTAGATAGCATTCTCCATCGTGAGTCCTTTGGAGTTGTCTTTGTACCTTGTGTTGCTGAGAAGAGCGAAGTCTGTCAGGGTTGGTCCTCACAGAATCCATATATCTATGGTTGTGTATAATGTTCTCCTGGCTCTGCTCCGCTCACTCAGCATTATGTCGTGTAGGTTTTTCCAGGTTGTTATGAAGTCTGTATCATCCCCATTTCTTATGGCACAATAGTATTCCATTACCTTCATATACCACAGCTTGTTCAGCCATTCCCCAATTGATGGAAATCCCTTTGATTTCCAATTCTTAGCTACCACAAAAAGAGCCGCTATAAATATTTTTGTACATATGGGTCCTTTTCCTGCTTGTGTGATTTCTTTGGGATACAACCCTAGAAGTGGTACTGCTGGGTCAAAGGGTATGAACATTTTTATAGCCTTTTGGGCATAGTTCCAAATTACGCTCCAAAATGGCTGGATCATCTCACAATTCCACCAGCAATGTAACAATGTTCCAATTTTCCCACATCCTCTCCGGCATTTATCATTTTCCTATTTTGTTATTTTAGCCAATCTGACAGGAGAGATGTGGTATCTAAGAGTTGTTTTGATTTGCATTTCTCTAATCAGTAGTGATTTAGAGCATTTTTTCATATGCCTATAGATATCTTTAATTTCTTCCTCTGAAAACTTCCTGTTCATATCCTTTAACCATTTCTCAATTGGGGAGTGGCTTGTATTCCTACATATTTGGCTCAGTTCCCTGTATATTTTAGAAAATAGGCCTTTATCAGATACACTAGTTGTAAAGATTTTCGGGGAGAAAATTTGTAACTCAAAATCTTGTGGAAATCAGTGTTAAAACTAAAATATTAAATAAAATATATAGAGAAAAAAAAAGAAAAAAAAACAGCAAAAAGTCCCACTTTGCTTGCTCTTACTCCCCTCAACTCATCTTTTTCTAGCTTTCCTCCCTTTTTCACTCAAAGTTCTTAAAAAGGTGTATATAGTCATTGCCTCCACTTCCTCTCTTTTTTACTCCTCAACTCATTGCAGTCTGGCTTCTTGACTTGCCACTCAGCTGGACCTGTTCCCCCTGCCCAAGTTTCTAATTCTTTCTTAAAATCCAAATCTGACTTTTTTCTCAGTCCTTGTCCTTCTTGACCTATCTGCTGCATTTGAGACTTCTTTCTAGATACTCTGTGATTTTTTATGACACTGCTCTCCCCTGGTTGTCCTCTTACCTGTCTACTCACTCTTCTGTTGTCCCTTTTGCTGGTCCAGCATCCCCGCCCTTCCCCCTAACTCAGGGTGCTCCCCATGGGTCTTTCCTGGACTCCCTATTCTTTTCCCTATGTGCTCTTTCTCTTAGTGACCACATCAACTTCCATTGATCTAACAACCATTTTTATGCACAGGACTTAACGGTCAGTCTCTCCCTGAGCTACAACCTCACATCACTAATTGCCTTTTGGACATTTCAAACTGAATATCCCAGAGACTTCTCAAACTCACCATGTCCAAAACAGAACTCAGCTTTTCCCCCAAACTCATCACCCCTCCTCCAAATTTTCCTATTTCTATTGAAAACGCCAGTTTCATAACCTTCATATTATCCTCAATTCACTTGCCCTCTCCTCCTATATCCAATCAGTTGCCAGATCTTGCTGTTTCTACCTCTATGATATTTTTCGCATTCGGCCTCTTCCAATCTCACATCTACCATCTAAATTCACTCCCTAATCACCTTTCATCTTCATTGCTACAACAGCCTCCTAATTGGGGTAGCTGATGTGTTGGCAATCAAAATGGGCTCTTAGCACTCAGTTCAACCAAGTGCCCTTGAAGAGTTTGTCCTTTGTTTCCTTGATTAGATTGGGAGTCCTTGGTGACCTCCTTGCCTCATGGGTTTGAGTGGCATGTTTGGGACATCAGAGGCTTTTAGTCCACATGGGTTTAAGTTGCCTCTTTGTGATGATTTCAGGTCATGTGGGTATGACGCATGTGTGACTCAGCCTTGACCCTGAAAAAGATATAAAACCAGAGGTTGACTTTCTCTTTCTCGGAGCTCTTACCCACAGCCATGGTGGTGTGCGTGACTCTGGGCCAGCCCTTGTTATAAGCTCCCAGGCTGAACTTAGATGTTGGTAACTATGATTTGTATTTGGTCTGTCTGTCGATGTTGGTAATTTGTTTGTATTTTGCTCTGAAGTTAAGGGTGCAGGCTTTTCCCCCTGAACTAAGTGAATGGTATTTGTATGCTGGACTAAAGTAAGCTTGTTAACCCCTTAACATTGCTTTCCTTAGTAAAGCGGATCAAAAGAACCTATGCCGGCAATGTTCTTGTTGTTGGGCTTATGTTGGCTTTTCACCCCCACAGCAGCTGCTAGCCAGATTGTTGAAACAGCTGCCTAAAATCTCTCTCCATTTCAGTCTCTCCCCCACACTGTTTCCAAAGTTATTTCTTAAGCACAGAATTGATTATGTTATTTGCCGATTCAGTAAATGCCAAGGGCTTCCTTTTGCTTCTAGAATCAAATAGGAGCTCCTCTGTTTCACTTTTAAACTACCTCATACCCTCTCTTTCAAGCCTTGTTATATATCACCCCCTTTTCTGCAGACCTCAGTCCAGTTAAATTGGTTTGTCTATTCCTTACGCCTAACAGTTCATCTCCTATCTCTGTTTTGCACTGAGATCCCTTTTGCCTGAGATGTACTTCTTCCTCACCTCCATTTAACAGGCACCCTCTCTTCCTTTAAGATGCATGAGCTGAGATTCCTGTGCCATCTTGTATGTGAAGCCTTTTCTGATTCTCTTAATTCCTAGTACTCTCACTACTTCAAATTATGTTATATTTAACCACTTTGTACTTATTCATATTTATTTAGTATATATATATATCCTGATGAGCCTTGCTGTCACCCCCATCTGAATGTCAGTGCTTTGTAGGCAGGGATTATTTGATTCATTATCTCCTTATCACCCAACGCAATATCTGGCCCATATTAGATACTTAGTGTAAGGTTGTTGATGGATGATTCTTGGTTATAAGCCTTTTTTATGTTTTGTCTTTCGGTATATCATGTTCCAAGATTTCCTTTCCTTTATACTACTTGTTGCAACATCATGTGTATTTAAATAAACTTTTAAAGCCAACTTTGATTGATATAGGGCACAAAGCTACATAACACAGAATCATGTATAAGGTATTGCATCTGAAGTCAGAAAACCCTGATTCAGATCCCACCTCAGAGGCTTACTAGCTGCGTGACCTGGGATGAGTCACTTAACCTGTCTGTACCTCAGTTTTCTAATCTGTAACTCAATGGCCTCTCAGGTCCATTCCAGCTCTAAATCTCTGATCCTTTTGCTACAGATAGAAAGAATGAAGTCAAAGGGAGTATTAAGTTTAGAGGAAAAGTTAATGACTATGGCATGTGGGGTTGAAAGTGTTGGTGAGACATTACCATGTGAACATAAGCTCTTTGAGGGCAGAGCCTGTTTCACTTTTATCGTTGTAACTAGCACTTAGTGGCATCCAGCACATAGTAAGCACTTAATAAATGCTTGGGGATTGATTGATTGGGATGTTCTGAAGGCACTTGGGGATTTGAGTTTGGAGCTTAAAAGTGAAGTCAGGGCTGGAGGTCAAGACTGGAGAGTGATCAATAGAGAAATGACAGTAGGTACTTAATAAATGAATTCAGAAGCGAATAGAGTCATCTGACAAGTTGGAAAGAGGATGAGAAGCAGTGATGGAGACCAAGAAGAAGTCATCAAAGAGTTAGAAAGAAAACCAAGAAAGTATGGCAGCTGGCTGGTTGATCGCTGGAAAGGGATGCTACAGAGGGGATTGTTGGTCAAGCATAGGTTGGACTAGATAGCCTTGGAGGTTCCTCCCAAGTCCAAGATTCTACGACTCTGAGCTTGTAATCCGTGACCATTTTCAGACAGAGCTTCTGTCTAGCTATACCCGTCCCATTTTGTACTTGTGAAATTGATGTTTTGAACCCAAGGAAAAGCACTTTACATTTGATTCAGACCCATGATTTTGTGTAGGAAACTTCCAGTGAGGAAATTCCCTTCACTAATGCAGATCTGTAATTATTTTGCAACTTCGAGTCTTAGGAAAGTTACCTGGGGACTATATGTCAGAAGCATGCCTTTCTGCTTCTCAAATTTAGTTAACTTCACATTAGAGGCAGCCAAATGGTCCAGTGGTTAGAGTCCTGGGCCTTGAGTCAGGAAAACCTGAGCTCAAATCTGATCAAATTTCTCTGCCTCAGTTTTCTTATTTGAAATATGGGAATAACAGTACTACTTGCCTTCCAAAGTTGTCGTGAGGATAAAAAGAGATAGTATTTGTAAAGCACTTAACACAGTGCTCAGCACATAGTAGATGTTTAATAAACGTTTGTTAAAAAATTGCCAGATTTGGCCCAGTATTCTGGCCTGTTGAGAACTTTTTGGATACCAATTCTATCATTCAAAGTATGTCTCTGTGTTACTTAAGTATGTTATCTATACCTTTATCCAAGTCATTGATAAGGTCATCCAATAGCACAAGGCCAAGGACAGAGCCCTGAGGTACTCCACCAGAGGACTCATTAGTGCCACCTCTTTGTACTGCCATCTTGAACTGCTGGGAGGGAGCGTGCCACAGTGACAGAAGCTCAGTCAAAGAGGAAAAAAAAAAACCTGAAAATAAGAGCGTGGGATTGCTTCAGCTCTCCTCCCCCCCCCCCGCCCCCCCCTACCCCCCTCACTTCAGCAAGCAGCTCTGTATTGTCCGCTGGGGCACAGCACCAACTAGGCTGTGAGGTGTTGGGGAGGAGGGGAGATAAGTATCAGGAAACACAGTCCCTTTTCTAGGTGGTTACAGTATAACTGAAGAGGCAGAATTTATCCACTCATCTGAAATAGCCTGGGCCAATTGAGTGCAGGGTGTGGGCAGCTGTGCTCAGCCTACCCACCAGTGCGAGCAGGGTCTGGGAGAGGGATGGGTCCTGGGGCTGATCCGGGAGGGCTTCCTAAAGGAGGTGAGCTTTGAGTCTCATTTTTATCTTATTATTTATCCATGAATGTGGACTTCAACTTTGAATGATAAATAAGTGTCCAAACTTCCCGGAGGATCTCTGGAAAGACAATAACTGCTCAGGAGAAGTTGCTTAGGTGAAGAAGACATGGAGGAAGTGTTGGCACCTATACCGATTAACCAGGGTGTGTGTGTGTGAGGGGGTCCCACCCTGTGAAATTGATACTTTCTTCAACGCATTGAACTAATACCCAGTGGATATTGATTGTCGCTGATTTGAATGGCAGTGACTTGTTAAAAAGGAGAAGTGTAAACTAGAAGAGAGAAGGGAGGAGAACTTACTAAGTTTGAGCACTGGCCTAAACACAAGCATAGAAACAGGCAACATCCACTGGCCTAGGCATGGTGGAATGATCATCTTTGGGGAGGTCAAAATAATGAGATGGGAAATGAGGAGGAGATACCAGGCTGAGGAATGCATGCTTGGGCTGTGGGCATGTCCCCTCCCCCTCTCTGGGCTTCAGTATCCTTTTCTGTAAAATGAAGGGGTTTAGGCTTGGTGATCTCTGAGACCCTCTCCAATACTTCATTCTGGGATGCTATAATCATTGGTGAGTTCATTACTGTGTGAGCAAAGGAGGAATGTAGCTATGGCTGTTGTGTTTGTCCTTCGTTTTTGAAGAGGACCGTGACATCAGGGAGATGATGACATGACTTGCAGTTGACTTTGATGTGAGTGAGGGAGGGCTGTGCAAGGTCACCGGCCTCACTTTCTCCTCCAGAGCCGTCTGGGTCCAGGGGCCTCATATGCATCAGGATGACTGGAGAGTGGTCTAAGATGCAATGGGAGAGCCTGGCCCTTTCACACTAAGGCTTTTTCAGGTTCTCACTTTGAGTGAGGTAAAGCCTACTCAGTGAGTAGGCCTGTTTAAGAAGTGAGTCAAGGGATGGTCCCTTTAATTAGGAAAAAAAGATTTAGAAAAAAATCAAGCTGGGAGGGGAAGACCCTCAGGGTTGCTGTTCCAAAGAGAAACAGTTACCATTGACATTCACTCTGAGCCAGGGCGGCCCAAATTATAGCCATTAAGTGGAGTCAGGGCAGGGACTTATTGTGGTCCAATATATGAGCTTTAGAGTAAAATGGGTCAGAAAAAAGAAAGAAAGGAAGAAAGAAAGCATGAAAGAAAGAAAGAAAGAGAAGGAAAGAAAGGAAGGAAAGAAGGAAGGAAGGAAGAAGAGCAGGAAAGAAGAAAGAAAGGAAAAAAGAAATAAAGAAAGGAAAGAAGGAAGGAAGGAAAGAAGAAAGAAGGAAAGAGAAGGAAAGGAAGGAAAGAAGGAAGAAAGGGAAAGGAAGGAAGAAAGAAAGGAAGAAAGGAAGGAAGGAAGAAAGAAAGAGAAAGGAAGAAAGGAAGGGAAGAAAGGAAAGAAAGAAGGAAGGAAGAAAGAAAGGAAGAAAGGAAGGAAGGAAAGAAGAAGAAAGAGAAAGGAAGAAAGGGAGGCTTTGGGGAAATGGGCATCCAGCCAGGAGAGATTGGAGTAGAGAGGCTGGCAGGGAGGTTGTTACAATAACATAGGCAAGAGGGAATGATTCCATTATTTTCTCACACACCCCCTCCCCAGATTGGCAGCTTCTCCATGCTCTTAGAAGCATGTATACCTGGTTGTCACTAGGAGACAAGAGTTTGAAGGTTAAACATAGACTTAAGAGATCTGAGGTCATCTAGGCTACCCTCACCCATTTTACAGACTGAATCACTGAGGCTCAAAGAGATTAAGAGGCTTGTCTGAAGTCACACAAATTGTGATTGAGCCAGGATGAGAAAGAGTGAAGTAGGCTGTGGCCTGCTTGGGGGTCCCTCAAAGTGCCAGGGGTTTCAGGGGACTCTCCTTTTAGTGACTGAGATTCCCTCCCCCATGGCTTGGCCCAGCCTGGCCCTGCCTGGAGCCCCGGTCGGACAAGGCAGCACCACTAAGCAGGAGGAGTCCGCCAAACTAAGCCAGCAAGGGAGAAGGTAGAAGTGGGAGGGATCAGTGGAAGCTGAGCCCCAGACCTGGCCAGCTCAGAGGGTCTGGTGTTCTTGGTTCCCATCATCCACACCGCCCCCCCCCCCACCCCCCGCCCCACCTCGCCTTGCCCAGCTCCCCCAGGTGGGTGTGGTGGAGCACTTTACTCCTCCATCCTGGGGGCTGGCCAGATGGATAAATCAGCACCAGCCACCCTGCTGGCCAGGATGTGTTGTTCCCCTTCTGGGGAATGCAGGCCCCCTCCCACTCCACTCCTTCACATTCTTCAGCTCCCTCGGAGCCAGTCTCAGCCCCTCACATACTTGCTTCCCCTTTTTGCCCCTCCCTGAGGTAAAGGGAAACCCAGAACCGTGGCTTGGCCCAGCCTGGCCCTGCCTGGAGCCCTAGTCTGACAGGGTAGGACCACCAAGCAGGAGGGCTTAGTCAAACTAACCCAGCCAAGAGGTAGAAGAGTGGGGAATGAGGGGAGGTAGTGGTCTCTTCATGAGAGTGGTGGGATTCACCTCCTCTATTCAAGATCAGAACCAAGCTGAACATCAGAAATGCTGCTGCCTCTAATGTTTTCCCAAAGCAACTTTTGGGAGTGGACCTGGAAGCCTGGCCTGGTCAGTTTGGTCTTCTAAACTACACTTATTAGGGACCATCAAGATGGATTAATTAGCCAGTCTTAGAAAGAGACCAAAGACAGAAGAGTGACTTCTGAGCAACCAGTTGAAGCCTCCATCTTTGCTTCCCCACTCCTTGCGGAGTGGGTGGTTATCCATCTGCACAGAGGCAGGCAGGCGGGGCTGGATGCATACCCTGTGGTCCTGCCCTCCCATTAGTCACTGGCCTGTCCCCACCGCCCAAGGTGCCAAATAATGCTGGGTGACCTTTTCCAATTGCCAACTTCTTCCTCTTCTTCAGAGGGCAGGCCCTCCTCTCCCTTTGTGAAGCCTCGCAAGGTGTGTCACCTCTCTCATTTACTCCACCAGACCCAAGGCTGGGAGGGTTCACTGTCAGCCTCTCCTTTGGGGTGTGAAGAGCAAGGAGTCACTGCCTGCCTGGCTGGACCAGGCTGCTGCTGCTACTGCTGCTGCTGCTGCTGCTTCAGGGCTCGGCTAGCCCGGGCACTAGGATGGAATGGAGGAGTCACTTATTCCCGAGGCATCCACTGGTTCTGACTGTATTTTTCATACTTACCTGTGGGGCAGGTAAGTTTACCTCCGTGTGGGGGCCCAGGGAAAGACACACTTATTTGAGTGGCCAGGGGCAATTTCATTGCACTCTCTGGGCCTCAGGGGCCTCATTTGAAAAACCAGGGAGTTAGACCAGATGATCCTGGGGGTCCCTTCTAGGAGCTTTTGGGATCCTAGGCCATTTTGAGAGCTTCCCTATATAAAATGATGACTGAGTCAGTTTCCAGATCTGGGGTGGGGTGGGGAGGGAAGGGAATAAGGCTTCCTCTAGGAGAGGTGAATATGGACAGGTAGGTGGGTGGAGGAGGAACCAGACCCCTTACTGCCAGCTGCCAGCATATGATAGGGACCTCTCAGCAAATGTTTCAGTGCTAAGGATCTCACAAGTGGCCCTCATTGGAGATATTTTGCTGGCCGGCTGGAGGTAGCCTTGGCAGAACTCATGAATGGGACAAGAGACTTATAGAAACATACAGAACCCTAGTTAGATTTTGAATGTGGAGGTTCATCCAGGCAGGTGCTGTGGCAGCTTTCTGGGAATCGGCCTTTTTGATGGGAGGTTCCCACTCATGTTGGGGTTTCATGCATTGTGCGGGACTGTTTTCCAGTGATGCCCACCCCCCAAAGACTCTCTGCTGGCACTGGATCTTCCTAAGGATACTCTGTCCCTTTGGATCCTTCTGTTCTCCTTGTAGAAATGGAAACCAGTTTCAAAAGATGAGGCTGTGAGGACTTCTCATGGGTCACTTGTAATTTTTTTTGTAATTATAAGTAATAATGACTGTTATCATGATCGTTATTATTAATGACAATTTAATGGATAGAAAACTGGCCTAAGGGTCATGAAGACCTTGGTGCAAGTCTTATCTCTGATGTACACTGAGTGTGTGACCCTGGGTAAGTCACTCAGCCTCTTGGAGTCCTCCCCCTCCCTTCTGCCCAGCTCTCTAAGAGTTATTACAGAAGATTTGCACATATACCTTGTTAGAAGGAGGTTCTTCACCCTGAGTCCTCCATAGTAATGTAATCACATCTGGACAAAAGCATATGATAATTGCACAACAAATATTGACCCAACAGTAAATTCCATTTCTGTGACATTTTGGAGGTTCCAAAACACTGTTCCCATAACAGTCCTCTGAGGTAGGTAGGTAAGTATTATCGATATCTCCCCTGCCTCTATTTGACAGATGAGGAAACTGAGGCTGAGAGAAGGGAATGACTTGCTCAAGTCTACATAGCTAGTAGGGAGATCAAAGAATCAGAGTATAGTCTTTCAAGCCTGGAAGACTTGACAAAGAATAGGGTGACACAAGTGGCCTCCTCTGGGGGCGGGCTCTCCATTCAAAGGGGTTTCTTGGGGGTTTTGTGATACTGGCATGGCAATCTAAGAAGAGAGATGGGGAAATCCTGAACCATCATCTTCAGGGAGGGACTGTGGTGTCCTAGCTTGTGGTCTCTGGGCAGGCTAGGGGGACATGGAGTGGTGGGAGTGGAGGAGAGAGGCAGGGGAGTGTGTGGAGATAAAGGTCTCCCCGATGGATGGGTTGGGGTCAGGGTTGAGTTAGAGTATCTGTTCCTGATACTTTGCCCAACTGCTATTGGGGTGGGGACTCCCAGCGGTGACCTCACTCTCATGGACAGAGGGAAGCAAACCATGTACGGTCTGCCTTCATTGAGTATTGGGTGTCCCCCTTGTGGGATACTTGAGTATATTTGGAGTTGGAAAACCTGTGCTGGAATCCAAGCTCCCGCAATTCCAGCCCATGTGGCCTTACACAAATCATTTCTTTCTGGATCTCATTTTCCTTGTCTATAAAAAGCAGGGAGGGCCGTGTAGGGGGACTGACTTTTAAGGTCCCTTCCAGATTTAAATCCCATAAATCTTCAGGACTAGAGGCTTCTGTTCTTTGTTTTTTGTTTGTTTAGTCCCTTTTCAGCTTCCATTATTAGAAGAGACTTGTGTAGCTTCTTCTGTGTTCTAAGCCCCCTCAGGGCCTGGGACCTTTGAAGTGACGCTCAGTTAATCTAGCATGTTGGGGTCATAGTTTACTGAGTTCTTGATTCCAGTGCCAGGGTTTTTATACCTTATGGCAATATGTGGGCAGGACTTTTGCTTCTGAGTGTTGGTTCATCAGGTAGTGGGGTGACTGGAAGGGCTTCCCATCTGGGCTAATGGAGTCTATCCCCCCACCACCCCTCTCAGGACCAGGCCTAATTGGGGGAGGGGAACAGAGAGTGAGTCACACTTCAATGGCTTGCAGAGCTGGGCAAATAGGTGCAGGATTTGTGGTCAAAGAGCTTTGTATGTGGAGTATAATACCCTGAATAGTAGGCAAATTTGCACAGACTATATACATTACTTATGTCAGGGAAGTATCGGGGGAGCTGTCCCTGAATCAGGTTGCCACAACAGAGACAGGTTTGCCTCTCCATTCCCCGGTGGAGTCTTTACCCAAAGGTTTCATTTAGAGTCAAATAGGCCGTTGGATGTTGTATAGAGCTAGGCTCCTCACACTGGACAATGGAGACCCCCCTGGGGTTAATAGCACTGGGCACCAGGCAGACACATTTAAGGCTATTCAGCCAGGACACTGGGAAGACCCCCGTCTAGACTATTTCCATTGGCCACAGGGTGGACCACCCCTGCTCCACTCATGTTGGACAATGGGTGGACATCTACTCACATTGGGCACTTAGCAGACACCTGCTAAGACTATTCATCCTGGACACGGGGCAGGTCACCAGCGACTATTCACACTGGACATTGGACAGGTACCTCCCCCCACCCTGCCCTGACTTTTCACACTGGCTACCACATCACTCACACCTCACTCACATTGGACAATAGGCAGACAACTACTGGACACAGGGCAGGCACTTCAGAATTATTCATGTTGGGCAACGGGTTAGATGCTTCACCTCCCCATACATCTCATCATCACCATCACCATCACTATTAGTACCACTCTCACTGAACATTAGGCAAATCATCTGGGGGCTGTTCATACCAGACACAGGATTGTTCACAGTGGGAATTGTGCAGACACCTCAAAGCTATTGACATTGTGTTGGGTAGACTCCCATGGGGCCTGTTAACAATGAACACTGGGAAGATCTTTGATGTCTATTCACCCTGGGCTTTGGGTGGGTCACCACTGGGTCAATTTGTACTGAAAATTAGAAGTTCCCTCTATCATAATTCTGTACTCTGGATACTGGACAGGCATTCTTGGAACTATTCACATTGTGTAGACCCTTGAGTTATCCACACTCCCCTTTGCTATTCACACTGGACATTGGGCAAGCGTCCCTAGGGATAGTCACTCTGGATAATGGCAGACTCTTCATTTTTTCACACTGGCCAATGGGCAGACACTACTAAGGAACGATCCCCGCTGGGGTAGTCACATCAGGCGTTGGCCACCAGGGCCATTTAGATTGTCCTGTCCACCTGGGTTTCTGAGAGTGCTTTAAGATAATCAGAATTTGAGATTCTTGAAGCTCGGCTTGATGACCTGAGTGAGGTCATCTTTAGAGGGTACCTCTGATTTGTGGAAACATTCCCCTTAGAGTCCCTTCTTTTTTGACCCCCTGCCTTTACACGTAGAATCAGAGACCCAAGTCCTGTCCTGTCAGGGCACTCAGTGCTTGGAAAGAACATTTAAGGATGTGTTCAAGGTGTTTGGGAGTGTCTGGGGACATCAGAGGAATCCTGGAAGAGGGAACCATCAAAGGGATGGTGGTCGGCCAACAGAGAGGCAAGGGAAAGGGGGTAGGAGAAGGGGAAATTCAAGGGGAGGGAGCCATTAGCCTGGGATGGGTTTTATCTCAGCCCTCAGCTAGAGAGAAGAGTTTCAGTTTACTTTTCTCTTTATTCATTATAACTCCAGGAAGAAAAAGACTGTTTGCTCAGGACTTCTTGATCCTTTGTAAACAAGGACGCTGCTCTTTTACGCCCTCAGCCTCTGTTCTGATCAGGAAATTGTTGCCTTAATTGATAGGGTGCTGGCTGATGTGTGAAAAAGTGTTGCCTTTCACTCCTCATCTGTCACCCTGGTCACAAAGTTGCACCTGGGCAGGGCAAAGGCTCCTCCCTGACCACTGGCTTCCCTTGGCACATCTTACCCGAGAGGGAGAGGCCCAGAGAAATCCAATCACAATCGTTCCTCCATTCAGGGTCCCTGCCATAATTATTTTCTGCTTCTTCTACTTTCTAGTGGCTTTCTCTCCTTCCTAGTTTCCCAAGTGAGTTGTTGGGTCTCAGGGAGCTGAAAAACAGAGGGGACATGAACGTATAATTAATTCCCAATTTAATCTTATTATTGGCTTGTAGAGAGTAGAGGGGAATGGGGAGATTTCTGTTCACACTGCCCCTTTCTCATCCCATCCCTTGTGTTCCCTGCCCATCATTGAAAGTTATTTAACTGCTCTGGGTCTCAGTTTCCTCACCTGTAAAATGAAGATTTTGGATTAGTTTGATCTCTAAGGTCCCTTCCAACTAAAAATCAATGATCCCTTCAATCAATCAATCAGTTAGCAAGCATTTTAAAAATACCTTCTTACTATGTGCCAGGCACTAATGACACCAAGGCAAAAAATGAAACAAGTCTGTTTCCTCAAAGAGCTTACATTCTATCCAGTGAGGCAATATGTCCTCTACATGTTAGAAACTACAAAATATTTTCAAATTAATGTGAGGTAATTTTTTTGTGGGGAGCCAATCAGGGAATGGGGGGGGGAACCAAAAGAGGCTTCATGTAGAAGCTAAATCTAATTGAATTTTTGGGGAAATAGAGAATTCTAAGAGGTGAAGGGAGGAGGGAGTGAATTCCAGACACATCCTGCATAATCATCACCATCATCATCTTCATCTTCATCATCATCATCGCTGGCATTTATATAGCATTTTAAGGTTTTAAAAGTGCTTTACAAATACTATCTCATTTGTTACTTGCAGCTGCCCCAGGAGGTAGGTGCTAGTATTATCTGCATTTTACAGATGAGGAAACTGAGGCAGATAGAAGTCAAGCAAATTTCCCCAGGTGACACAGCTTGTAAGTGTCTGAGGTTGGATCTGAACTCAGGTCTTCCTGACTTCAGACCTAGCATTCTAGCCACTGAACTACCCAGCAGCCTCTATCCTTCCTAAGCCCTCTCCTCTTCCCTGTATTCTTTCTTCCCATATCTCTGAGAGGCAAGGTGGTATAGTAAAGAGTTCAGGATTTGGACTTAGGAACCTGGCTACATATCCTGACTTGGTTACTTCCTGGGATAATGACTAGATGTAAATTATTTTACCTCTCTAAGCCTCAGTTTCTTCATCTGGAAAATGGGCTTACAACCCCCACCCTCATGGGCCTGCTGTGGGGGAAGTGCTTCGTAAACCTCAAAGCCCTAGATAAATATGGATTGTTATTAATATTATCCCTGGGTCTCCTCTCTCTGTCTCTCTGTCTCTGTCTCTGTCTCTCTGTCTCTGTCTCTCTGTCTCTGTCTCTGTCTCTCTCTCTCTCTCTCTCTCTCTCTCTCTCTCTCCACTTCCTTGTCATCCTCACATCCTCTCTCCCTCTCTGCATGATAAAGGATCATCTCCAGTTAGGTGGTATGGGAGTGAGGTAAGTCCTTATGGCAGAGATGGCCTTTGATTAGAGCCTTGAAGGATAGGAATGGTAGAAGGAGGAGGAGGTAAGGTAAAAAAGAGCTCCAGGAGTAGGGGACCCGAATGATCCCAGGGCCAGAGATGGGAAAGCCCAGGAAGCCCTAGGGGCATGGCAGGTACTTTGGAGTGTGTTTATAGAAGGCCTTGAACACCCAGCTGAGGAGTGGAAATTTTACTTGGTAGGGTTTCAAGAGGCAAGATTCAAACCCAGATCCCCTCACTCCAAATATATCATCACTCTTTCCATCACCCTCATGGCCCATCTCACATTTTTTAGTCCCTCTATTAACTGATCCTCAGTTTCCTCATGGGGCAATAAAATGAGATAGTCAATGGACAACATCTTTGCAGACCCCCAAGTGCCCTAGGTCCAATAACTGTTATTTCTCTTCTTTCAGCTTTGAGCCAGAGCACATCTACCAGATGAGATCATATCCATGGCCTGGAGTCAGGAAGACTCATCTTCCTGAGTTCAAATCTGACCTCAGACACATATTAGCTGTGTGACCCTGGGCAAGTTACTTCACCGTTTGCCTCAGTTTCCTCATCTGTAAAATGAGCTGGAGAAGGAAATGGCAAACCACTCCAGTATCTCTGCCAAGAAAACCCCAGATGGTGTCACAAAGAGGCAGATGTGACTGAAATGACCTCTTTCCATGCCTTCATACTTCTAAACTTCCTTTCAGCTCTAAATCCTATAATCCCATGATATAGACCTGGACACGAGATAAGCATGGCATACGGGGTATAAAATGATGAGATTCCAAAGAGCCCCAAGAATGCTTGAGGATAGAGGCATCTGCTTTCTTTCCCACATGGGGGAAGGTGGTGACTGATGGGGAGGACACATTGCGGGGGCTTCTTTCTTCCTGACCCTGCTCTTTGGCACTCAAAGGAGGCTGAGTTAGGACTGGAATTGGCATGGGGAACTTGACACCTCTGTTCATTGAAAAGTCACGGTTTCCTTCTCCCTAATGGGGCTCAGATGTCCTTGCTGCCCTGGAGCTGCGACTGGGGTGAAGCCCCTCCCATTATGTCAACATTGTGGTCTAGGTTGGGTGCTGGCTTGGCTCACAGATGAGGGATAATGCCCTGCTATGCATGTTTCCTCTCCAACCCCTCAGGCCTCTTCACTGACTCAGGGTGGAGCTGAGCATTGGACTGGTATCTCCACATACCTGTGTTTCAGATCTTTTCTTTCTCTCCTTGTCTGGGGCTGAACCTAGGTCTTCATATCTTTGAAAGGGAACAGACTTAAAACCAAGGTACACTGGGTCCTGTCCACTGTCTTCTTCATCAAAAAGCCCATTAAGATTCTCTTCCTCTTTCTCTTGAACCAGAAAATTGTAAACTTCTGTTATCATGCAAACACTGTGCTTTCTCTAGCCTTCTATGGTTCTCTAGCCCCCTTGGAGCCCTCTTTGATTGGAGGATCCAAAGAGCTCTGGATTCGTGGTCATAGAACCTGGGTTCAAAAGCTAGATTTTATGCTTACCACCTTGGCAATCAGCCTCTTTGGGCCTCGGATTACTTAACTGTAAAATAAGAGGGTTGGACCATAAAGGTGCTCCTTTACCAGATCTTCTGACTACAAACCCAATTGGATCAAACCTTAAAGCACTGTAATTATAGGATTATTATTTTTTCTCATTTAATTTTTAATAATTGAATTTCAATGTAAACAAATTTTTTTAACATTCATTTTATTTTTTCCACCTAATGATATTTTATTTTTTCCAATTACATGTAAAGATAGTTTTCAACACTCACTTTTATAAGATTTCAAGTTCCCAATTTTTCTCCCTCCCCAAGACAACAAGCATCTGATATAGGCTATACATGTACAATCACATGAATCACATTTCCACATTAGTCTAACACTCATTTAAACTTTTTTTGAGTTTCATATTCTTTCCTTCCCTCCCTCCCCTACCCCCTCTTTAAGAAGGCAAGCAATTTGATATAGATTATATATGTGCAGTCACACAAAACATATCTCCATATTAGTCATGCTGCAAAAGAATATGCAGACCAAAACCCCAAAAATTATAAAGTAAAAAAAGTTTATTTTGATCTGTATTCAGATTCCATCAGTTCTTCCTCTGGAAGTGGATAGCATTTTTCATCATAAGTCCTTCCTTATTGTCTTGAATGGTTGTATTGCTTGAGAATAGCTAAGTCATTCACAGTTAATCATTGTACTGATTGCTGTTACTGCGTACAATGTTCTCCTGGTTCTGCTCACTTTACTTTGCATTAGTTTGTGTAAGACTTTCTAGGTTTCTCTGAAACCACCCTTCTCCTCCTTTCTTATAGGACAATAGTATTCAATCACAATCATATATCACCACTTGTAGAGCTATCCCTCAATTGATGGGTATCTCCTTAACTTCCAATTCTTTGCAATCACAAAAAGAGCTATGATAAATATTTTTTGTGCACATTGGTCCTTTTCCTTCTTTTTTGATCTCTTTGGGGGTACAGACCTAGCAGTGGTATTGTTAGGTCAAAGGATATGCAGTTTTCTAGACCTTTGGGCATAGTTCCAAATTGTTCTCCAGAACGGCTGGATCAGTTCACAATCCCATCAATGGTATATTAATGTCCCAGTCTTACCACATTTGTCATTTTTCTTTTCTGTCATATTCGCCAATCTGTCAGGCATGAGGTGGCACTCAGAGTTACTTGAATTCACATTTCTCTAATCAATAGTAATTTAGAGCATTTTTGCATATGACTATAGATAGCTTTGATTTCCTCTTCTGAAAACTGCCTGTTCATATCCTTTGACCATTTATCAATCAGGGAATGATTTGTATTCTTATCAGTTTGACTCAGTTCCCTTCATAAGAGAAATTTGCTGTAATCTTGACCACATTGGTTTTGTTTGCGCAAACCCTTTTTAATGTGATGTAATTGAAATTCTCCATTTTACACCCTGTAATGCTCTCTATCTCTTGTTGGATCATAATTTTTTTTCTTATCCATAAATCTGGCAGGTAAAATATTCCATGATCTCTTGTGATGTCACACTATGGGATTATTATAACGGAAGACAGGACTAGAAGGGGAAAAATGTTGACTATGTGCAATTGACTCTCAGTACACAGAAGCTCAGGGAAGGGAGAGCTTGTCATGGGCCAGGGTAATCAAGGAGCTGGGATTTGAAGGAAAGTGGAAGGGGAGGCAAAGATTGTTCCAGGAGGAGAGCTCATAGGCTTTCAGGACATTGGAAGTTGGAAAGAGCCTTAGTTATTATTGAGTCTACTATTGTAGAGGGTAGAATGAGGCCCAGAGATGGGAGCAGGACTTCACCAAGGTCACATAGTCAATGGTGTTGAATGAGTACAACTTGAAGGTCTAGAGGCAAGAATGTATATGAATATACTGGATGTAAGAAATTACAGGAGTGAGAAGAGGTGCCTAACCCAGACTGAAGGTTCCTAGGAGCATTAATTTAGATCTAGGAGGGACTTCAGGGGCCCCTTACTACATTAGGAGGTAATCTAGTCCTACCCCCTCAATTTATTTTATCTCAAAGTGAAATGAAATTGAAAAAAATTAATGAAATTAATGAAACTTTATTTTCTCCCTCTACCCCCTTTTCTTCCATTGGGAAAAAAAGAAAGAGTCCTTTGAATAAATGCATATAGCCAAGTAAAAAATTTTCCCAAAATGGCCATCTTCAAAAAATATCTGCGCCTCAATTTGCACCTTGACTCCATCACCTTTTGGTCAAGAGGTAGATAGCATGTTCCTCATTTTACAGATGAAAAAAGTGGGGTAAACTGAATAGTAAATGCCAGAGTAAGGTCTGAAACCACATCTACCTGCTTCCAGATCCAGTACTCTATGACAGAAAAGGGTGGGGTCAAAGTGTGTGTGTGTGTGTGTGTGTGTGTGTGTGTGTGTGTGTGTGTCCGATACAGGGCTGAGAAGTCTGAACACTCTCCTTAGGCAAAGGGAGTCACTCACCGACGGTTGCTGAGCAACAGAGGAGGGTTAAGAGGATGCAGATCGGGATCTTAGAAAGATAAAGGAGACCTAAGTCAAGAACTTCAAGACGTTGAGCAGTCTATGTAGGGCATAAATACCAGGCACTTTGTAGAAAAGACTCCAAGTGACATTTTTAGCTGGGGGAAGGGAGCAGAGGGAAGTAGGGCTGTTTGTGACATATTAGACACCCCACTCCGAACTGACCTTCCAATCATTGGACCTCTTTAGCACCCTGAAAAGCCTCAGACAGGAGAGACCAAAGTTCCAGTCTTTTCCTTGATTACTATGTGACTCTAGGCAAGCCATTTAAACTTTCTAAACCTCAGTTTCCCCAGCTGTAAAATGGAGATAATACCAGTCGTACCTGGCTCCCAGGATTATTATGAGGCTGAAATGAGATAATGTATGCAAAAGGCTTTGTGATCTTAGAAGCACCATATTGAAGCCATCAGTTTCTATTATCATCACCACCACCCACCGGCTCTGCAGACACCATAGGAGCATAGCACAGGACAAGGAATTATGTCTTGCATCGGAATGAGCTGGGACTTTTGTATCCCACCTTATATCCCCAATCCCTGAATCAGGGATCCTTAATCTGAGGTACATGAACTTTCATAATTATGTTTTGATAACTGTATTTCAATATTAGCCAGCTAGGTGGTACAGTGGGTAGAGTGCCAGGCCTGGAGTCAGGAAGATTCATCTTCCTGAATTCAAATCCAGCCTCAGACACTTACTAGTTGTGTGACCCTGGGCAAGTCACTTCACCCTGTTTGCCTCAATTTCTCTGACTGTAAAATGAGCTGGAGAAGGAAATGGCAAACCATTACAGTATCTTTACCAAGATCCCAATGGGATCACAAAGAGTAGCATATGAATGAAATTGAGCAAGAACCAAAAAATTTCAATAGAATTGGTTTCCTTTGCAATCCTATTTTGCTTTATACATTTAAAAGCCTTCTGAGGAGTCTGTGGGCTTCCCCAGGCTGACAGAGGGGTGTGTGACACAAAAAAGTTAAGAATCCCTGGACTAAAAAATCTCTAAGGCCCCTGCCAGGTCTAAATCTAGTGACTCTTTGTGTTTATGATCTAGGAGTCAATGGGCATCAGAATTTAGGGGGAACATCGATATGCTGTGAGCATAAAGGGGGAGAGTAGCCAAGAGGGTGAAGAGCCTCTAGTCCATGCCGTGTGAGGGTTGGTTGAAAGTGGTAGGAATGTTCGGCCTAAAGAGAGGAATCTGGTGGGAGATGGCTATCTTCAAGGACTCATAAGGTTGTCATGTGGAAGAGGAATTTGGGGGTACTCTGCTTGACCCCAGAGAGCAGAACCAGAAGCAGCGGAGTAGAAGGGGTGTCAGATCTCGCCATCTATAGGAAGCCCTTCCTGAACCTTCTTAATTCCGCTGCCGCCTTTCTCTTAATTCTCTCCAGTTTATCCTGTCTCTATTCTGCTTGTATGTAATTGTTTCCTCGTTGTCCGTCCCCCCCACTAGACTGGGAGCTCCTTGAAGGTAGAGCAGGGACAGTCTTTGCCTTTCTTTGTATCTCCAACACATACAATGCCTGGCATATAGTAGGTATTTAATCAGTGCTTATTGACTGACTTACTGACAAAATGACAAAGTGGCAGATTTAGTCTAGATGTCAGGAGAAACTTGCTAACAGTGAGAGCTGCCCTAAAGTGGAATGGGCTACTTCAGGAAGAGGGGGTGTGCTTCCTTTGGGGGTCTTTGGGCAGAGGCTGGATGGCCACTTATTCTGCAGGTTGTAATGAGGACTCTTTTTAGAGGGAGCTTAAAGTCAGTGACCCCCGGATTCCCTTCCAACTCAGAGATTCTGTCATTCTGGAGAAAGGCTCAGGGAGATGGATTTTAGCTTGGTATTAGAAAAGACTTTCTAACAACCCAACAGTTCTTCCTCTTCTCCTGGTGGAAAATAAAACAAATCTTTAAGTCTTTACTGAAAGAGGAGGCAGTTGTGGTGTAATGGGGGGGTCACACACACACACAGAGACAGAGAGAGAGACAGAGAGAGATAGAAACAGAAACAGAGACAGAGACAGAGAGATGGAAACAGAGAGACAAACAGAAACAGAGACAGACAGAGACAGAGAGAAAGAAGAGAAGAGAGAAGAGGAGAGAGTGGGAAAGAAGGGCGATGTGATGTAATGGGGAGGGGGGAGAGAGAGAAGGAGACAAGAGGAGAGGGGAATATGGAGAAAGGAAGGGAGAAAGGAAGGAATGTGGAGAGAGAGGAGAGAGAAGAAGAGGAAGAGGAAGAGGAAGAAGAAGAAGAAGAAGAAGAGGAGGAGGAGGAGGAAGAAGAAGAAGAAAAGAGAGGAGAGAAAGGAGAGAGAAGGGGAGAGGGGGATAGGGAGGAAGGGTGGGAGACAGGGAGAAGGGAAGGGATGGGGAGAGATCAATAACCAGGGCAGGGTGAATGGGGCCTTGGAACAGACACTGACATCTACAAGGGACTGGGATGCTTCTTCCTTGAGGTACTCCTCTAGCCTGCTGCTCTGCTCCCTTGCTTAGATTCCCAGGTTGTCGAAGTGACATTCTTCTGGGGTCCCGCTATGTCCACCATCCCCATTCTCCACCTAAGGATTGGGAGTTGACTATTGGTACTATTTCTGGGGTATGGCCTGGGCTCTCTAGGGGACATTCTACCCCCTTTCCCAGTGTATCTAAGCCTGGAACAGACTCTCCTTGGAAATAGGATCAGGGTCAGGGTAGGCTGATTTTGTCCAGAGTTAATGTCACAGCACTGGTTAGGAATGAGGAGTTGCCAGGGGGGACAAGAAATGATATATTTTCCCATCCACTCTAACCACCTCAACCTCCACAGATGTGAACAACTGCCTTGTGGCCACTGGGACAAGCAGGGTTGGCTCAGAGACTACAGTGGGAACAAAATTCCCCTCTACATCTTCTTCCACCACATCCCGCCTTGAGCACCAAAGTCTAGACTCTGGTTGGAGCCAGGCTACTCCCCCAAATGTTTCTTCAACTAAACCTCTGGATCTGGGCTCATCAGGTGCACCTGTCACCTCATCTCCTGTAGCGACCAGCCCAAACTCAACAGCTTCTATGTCCATGGAGCCACCAACATCTTTATCAGATGGCCCTATGAAGACTGACCAGACATCCCCATTGTCCCCTTCCACTTCCAAGGTTCCAGGCACTGGGATGAGTTTATCTTCTACTCCAGCCCCAAGATGGTGGGAGAGCTCATCATCTCTGGGTACCATGTCCAGTAGAGTGGTCCCCAGCATTTCCCCTATCACATCCTCTTCTCCCCCCAAGGGCTCTAGGACTGATGTCACAACACCTGGCAGAGTGACAGACACAGACCTTTTTTGGTCTACTCCCTTAACTACAACTTCAAAGAAGGCAGGTACCACCAGCCTAGCTGCCTCAATTCCCTCTAGGCTGCATGAGCTCACAACCTTGGCAATGGGATCTGTGGCAGAGAGTGTACCCAGCCCCATAGTCACTTCAATCCCCCCTTCATCAAGGACCTCAGCTTCTGTCAGCACTGATCTGCAGGCAGAGATGAATGTGGTTACCTTTGCAGGTGGCTCTCCTTCCCAGGGAAGGGGCTCTCCCTCCCTAGAGCCTACTACATTTCAGGAGTTTTTGTCTTCTCCTGGAATGTCCACTGGAACAGAAATCCATGGAATTGCCCATATGTCTTTGGGCCAAAGCTCATCTGCCTTTCCAACTTTTACTGTTCCTGCATCCTGGACAAACACAGCATCCCCGGATGCTACTCCATCTCAGGGGTCCACTGGGACAATCAGCATCACTTCAGAATTAGAGACAGACACTGCAGAAACACCCACACAATCTGTCTTTACCTCTGTGGCTGACAACCATCTGATATCAGCATCTCTCATGCAAGAGACCACGGTGAGAGTGGACAGCACCCCAAAGAAAGAGGCAGACCCCGATTCCACTCCTTCTAACTCTCTCCTGTTGACAAGTAAGATTCTGAACTTCCCTTTAGGGGATCACATTGGGGGCCATGGAAAGAAGGGCTGAGATGCAGCCTTGGAGCAAGAGGACTCTTTTTCCTTGGCTTGTTCTACTGAGGGCCCGTATTTGGGGCCACGTCTGCTGGACCCAAGTGGGCCCTCTGGTCGCCCTGCACACTTAGCGGGAGTGTGGGTTTGTGGCAAAATTAACTTTTCCTTACTGTTGGCAGGAACTGGTGGCTGTAATGAGTGGGTCTGTGGTAAGTGTCATGTTGTACAACAGGAAAAAGGGTTTTGGTGGTGGAGTTACCTGGAACCAGGGAGATCGAGGGATGGAGGGATGGAAGGAGTTCTAATTATGTGCTGTTGTTTGGAATCAGGACCTACAGAAACAGTTTTCCTTTGTGTCCTTCATGACTGAGCTCTCGGTCCTTCTGACATCTTTTCCTTTAGGTAACAAAGCTGGTATGGTGCCTCTCTCGAGAACTAGTGTCCAGGCAGCTCTGACAAGTAACCTTCTGGCAGCAGTGTCCACAGCTATCCTCACAAGTAAGTAGAAGCATCCTTTTTGAGGGAGCAGTTTGGTGCAGTGGATGGAGTGCTGAGCCTGGAGTCAGGAAGACCTGAGTTCAAATTCGGCCTCAGATACTTACCAGCTGTATAACTTTGGGAAAGTCGCTTAAACTCTGCCTACCTTATTTTTCTCATCTGTAAAATGGGGATAATAAAACCACTTATCTCCCAGGGTTGTTGTGAGGATCAAATGAGAAAATAATCATAAAGCATTTGGCATGTACAGGGTGTGCCTAAAGTCTGGACGCACAGGCAAAAATGCATATTTTCAAGAAATGAAATGAATGAAATTTTCAACAACATTTTATTTAATTGGAATATTAACAAATAACATCTTCAATATGATTTTCATTATTTGTGATGCAAAGGTTGATGCGCTTTGCAAGATTTATGTGAACTCGGTGCAACAACTCCACATTGCTGTCAATTTTAGTACATTCACTCTTCATGGGTTCGATCAAGTGTGTTGCATCTGTGATTTTCATTGAGTATACCTTCTCCTTCAGCATACCCCAGAAAGAGGAGTCAAGGGGCGGGGATAAGGTCTGTTAATATTCCAATTAAATAAAATGTGGTTGAAAATTTCATTCATTTCCTTTCTTGAAACTATTCATTTTTACCTATGTGTCCAGACTTCAGGGACACCCTGTAGTAGGTCCTTAATAAATACTTCTCTCCCCCAATGAAAATTGCTTTTTCTCTGAAGCCGATGACAGCTACAGCCATGCCTTGTGAGCAATTGGTCTCACCTAGGTTCCTGTTTTCTGCTTTTTGGTGGTGATATACTGATTTATTGCTTTGTTGTTGTAGTTCAGTCATTTCGGTCTTGTCTGACTTTCTGTGACCCCATTTGGGGTTTTCTTGGCAAAGATACTGGAGTGGTTTGCCATTCCCTTCTCTACTTCATTTTACAGATGAGGAAACTGAGGCAAACAGGGGTAAGTGACTTGCCCAGGATCATGCAGCTAATAAGTGTCTATGGCCAAATTTGAACTCAGGAAGTTGTCTTCCTGACTCCAGGCCCAGCGCTCTGTGCACTATGGCACCACCTGGTGGACCCTATTTATTGCTAGAGGCAGAAAAGAAGTCTCTGAAGGGAAAGTTTGACATCAGACTGTGGACCAGCCACTGGCAGGAGGAGATTTTTCCTCCCACCCTGGCTTCTTCCCTTTGGAGCATATTATGTGTCCCAAAGGAGAAATGGGATCTTGGAGACTAATTTAGTTTAACCCCTCCTCATTTTATAGATGAAAATATTCAAGTTGAAATGAATAAAATGATTTGTGAGTCACACATCTAGTTAAGTGCCTGGCACAATAGTAAGCACTTAATAAATACTTTTTTTCCCTAATAAATGCTTTAAGTGTCAAAAGCCTAATTCAAACCCAAGTCTTCCCAACAGTCTGGCTTGCAGAAGTGTCAAATTCATAGCTTACTCCCCAGTGTGGGCAGAACCAGATTGAAATGTAATTGGGAAATAGTTAACAAAATAAACAAAAACACAATATGACATAGATAATGTTAATTTGTAATTTTCTAAGTCAAAGTGTCACCTGCAGGGGTCCATTTCTATTTGAGATTGATACCACTGCTGCTATAACATGTTCCCTCCCTTACCAGGTCAAATGAAGTGAGTTGCCCCAAAGCACCAAACTAAAAGTCAGGACTTGAACCCAAGTCTTCTGATACAGGGCTAGTATCAATGTATTACAGGAGATTTGGATATCTCTGAGTAAGAAGTGGTCTAACAGAGAAGAAATGGGGATGATGGTCAGAATAATTTTCCAGGAATGCCACCCCCCCTCCCATATACTGTATAAACCTTCTCTGGTACCCAATCAGTCCATTCTTCTAGTCCCAGGCCTGTCCAGCAGCCATTAGTGGACAGAAGGCTCCATGGCGACATCTCCCATGACCAGAGAATCTTTGGCGTCCCCTAGCTTCCCTGTGATTGGCTCCACGGAGGGAGCTTCTGTTTCAGACATTCCAACAGAGTTGGTTGTCATGGAGACATCTTCTGGCCCTGCTGCCATTAAGTCCACCAGCCACTGCTACAGGCAGTCCAAGGAGCAAGCTGCCAACAGGAACCAACACCCTTCCACCTGAGACGTCACCAGAAGGAGTGACCCAGGGCTCCAGAACTATCTCAGTCTTTCCAATCGCAGCCACACCTCTCAATGGCCCAGGCTTTAGTGTTCTTTTCAAGACCAGTTTCCTCTCCCACACCTTGAGCAGGCTCAACTACTGGTGAGGGTCCCGGCCTAGCACAAACTCCTCAGTCTCCCGTTGATTCTGCCCCTACTGTGTTTCACCTTTAGAGACAGAATTCAGGTACTTTGTCCCTCTGTCCTCCTCTCCTGCACCCTCACTGCCAAAGTCACAGGGGGAGCCCTGCTTTAGACCCCTGGTATACCATGTCCACCTCCAAAGAAAGGACAGACACCCAGGCAGGGACAGAATTTGAATCAGCCATTCAATCTACCACCGCACCAGGCGATATCCCCAAGACTGCTGGTGGGGACACAAGTATAGCCGCATCATCCACTGAAAGGACAAGAGAGAATGTGGCAGGGTCAAGCACTTCCCCTGAGCCCACAGACACACCTGTCATCACTCAGGCATGGCAGCTCAGCTACCTGGGTGCCCCAGCTCCTTCCTCGGAAAAGGACACACTGCCCCTTCTTTTCTGCAGTCACTCCACTATGGTCCCCTCACCCTCTGGCTCAGGTAGCAGCTTTTCTGGTGCTGAGACAAGTGGAGAAGCCTCTCCATCCACTGTTCCCACAACTTCAAATGGAAGATCTAGGTCAGTAGCCTCCATAGACACCACTTCAACCTTCACCAACACTGAGAGCCCATGGCTGAGTCCAAGTTGGTTCTCCACACCCATCCTGACTGATAGGTCAAGCACAGTGGACAATACTCTGAACACAGAGAGCAGCACCATTTCCTCAGGTACTTCTGAGTCTACTGACACCAGCCTTGGCTTGAAAACAAGTCATCCTAAAGGCTTCAGCACAGATTCGATCATCTGCTCAGTTCTATCCCATACCTCCAGTAATGCGTCAGAGGCCAGACTTGGATCACGGGCAGATTCTTCCTCACTACCAACCACAGCAGCAGTTTCCAACATCAGTGGCTCTGTGCCCACAACCAGAGAAAGCACAGTCATTCCAGAGTCCCCTCGCACAGCTGAAGCCGTTGTTCTCACCATGTCTAGGTTAGAAAGCGTAAGCCCTGCCTGGCCACAGGCATCAGGGGTTGCTCTTGTGGCTGAAGAGATGACTTTGGCTGTTCCTAGGACTGAAAGGGCAAGCCTGCCCCCAGAGGCCAAGGTCACTGAGACCTGCCCTGCTTTTCTGTTACAGTCCTGTCCTAAAAGTATAGAAGCAGAGGCTAAGAAAATCATCCCTTTGTCTACTCCCTCTCCTCAAGTTCCAGCATCCCCAGGATGTGCAATGGGAGTCCCAGAGAAATTGGTTGTACCTCCTGGCTCAGCTTCAGTAGAAGCTTCTCCTGATGACATTTCCCCTAGAACAGTCCCAGAGACCAGCACTGCCAATGTCACTGGAACAAGCCCTGGTTCAGTGCTGACACACGTGCCATCTGCCATCAAAGACAGCCTTGATGGACAGACTGGAACAGCGACTCTTCTGCCTCTCACCGTTCACAACGATGTCTCAGGAAATGTGCAAATGGCAGCATCTGCAGATGACACAGAGGGGATTGCAAAAGTGTTGGGTGAATTCTCTCAGTCCAAAATCACACTCCCAGTCAACTTGAGATCCAGCAGCACATCTGAAGGGTCCCTGGATAACCCCTGGTTTGACATGATATCTCCTTTTGAGTTTATCAATGAAATAGAGGAGGAGAACTCTCTATCTGTCCCTACATCTTCCATGACTGTGAACAATTGGATATCCTTTGTCATAACAAGAGCACGGATAATGGAAGCTGCCTCTCAAATCATGGCTCTGCAAGAGGCCATTAGTCTTGAACAGACAGCTGACTCTGAGGAACCTGGGACCTCAGACCTCACCACCATCAGCTGTAAGTGGTTGAGTCCAAGTATGGCTGCCATAACCATGCTGGTGGATGAAGACAGTACAACATGCAGTGACCCAGATATGGAAATCAGCCCTGGGACCTCTGCCTCCTTAGATACCAGCAACATCCACATGATACATCTTCCTACAGTGTCCAGGACACAGTCCTCTATCTACATGACCAAAGCTTACACCCCAGTTACTACAACAGGGGCTGATCTTGGAGCAGAGAAAGACTCTTCCCCAGTACCAACCACAGCAACAGCTTCTACTACCAGCAGCTCTATGTTCACAACTGGAGAAAGCACAGCCATCCCAGGACCCTCTCCCACAGCTGGAGCTTCAGCTCTTGCTACATCTCTGACACATACTGATCTTTCTTTCCAGCGGCCTCTCATGGCAGCAGCCCCTGTAACCTCATCAGGGGTCATTCATGAAGAAGAGGAGGCAAATGTGGCTATCCCCAAGACTGAAAGTGTAAGTCTGATCCCTAGCACCAAGGTCGCAGGCAGTCATACGTGTCTCATGTCCCTGTCTCACTCTAAACTCTCAAGCACAGGTTCAGAGACTAGTTTGGCCATCCCCAGGACCATTTCTTTGTCTGATATTCCAACATCGTCTGTCCCATGGGATAGTCCAACAACTGTGCAAGCTATGTGGTCCACAGAACAGCAAGGGGGTATGGAGACAAGGTTTGATGACTTCTCTGAGCTCCCAGAAATGCCCCCCATCACACGCCTGCACTCTGGCTCCCCGGTATATCAGACTACTTCTTGGTCTGAGAGGATGGCCTCTTTTAACCTCCCCACTATCAGAGAAGAGGTGAACTTCTCTTCATCTGTCTCATCATCCTCAAAGTCCTCAGATAGCTCAATGGCCATTATCCTAACTGGAGAAGAGATGGAGGAAGCTGCCTGTCCATCTTTTGGGCCACCAGAGATCATGAGTCATGAACAGACAACCAGCTCTAGGGGATCTGTGGCCACTGCTATGGGCCGCAGATGGTCAAGTTCTAGCTTGCCATCCACAAGTGCTCTGGTGCCCCAGGGAAGGAGTACCAGTGGTGTTCCAACCTCAGAGACCAGAAAAGATTTTTCCAGCACCTCTGAGTCTATCGATAGCAGCCTTGGCCTCAAGTCAAGTCGATCCACATGGTTCAAACCAGACTCAATCGTCTACACGGCTCAAGACCACACCCCAAGTTCTGTATTAGGGGCTGGTCTTGGAGCAGAGACAGAGTCTTTGCTGGTACCAGCCACAGCAGTATCTTCCATCGCCAAGGGTTCTGTGCCCATCCCTGGAGAAAGCACAGCCACCTCAAGGTCCTCTAATGCCACTGAAGTTACAACCCTCACCACGTCTGGGACAGGATCCAGCTTTTCTTTGAAGCGGCACCTCACTTCATCAGCTTCGATAGCCTTCTTGGGGGACATGCTCAGGACAGAGGAGATAGCTTCAGCTCCCATTAGTTCAAGTCTGATCCCCAATGCTAAGGCTGCAGTCATCAGCCCCAGTTCTATGTCCATATCCCATCCTAACCTCCGAAGCGTAGGTGCAGAAGCTGGTACAGCCACCCTCCTGACCACTTCCTCATCTGAAGTTTTAGCATCTTCAGACAGTGAAATGGAAGGACAAGGCCCATTGGCAACACCTGCTGACTCAGCTCTGAGGGAGACTTCTGATGATATTTCACATACAGCCCCAGAGACTCACTCTGCCAAAGTCACAGAAACAAACCCTTCAACACTTGCTGAGGCACATGCCATTTCTTTTGCCACCACAGAGAAGCTGGATGCCCAAGTGAGAACAGAGCCTATCTTAGCTGCCCTGCCTCTTACTTTCCTGAGGGATGCCTCAACTGTGTGGGCAATGCCATGCACAGAACCCATGTCTAGTAGTGAGATGTCTAGTAGTTTCTCTGGGCCAAGTGATGTACCCCATATCACTTCCCTGCACACCAGCTCCAAAGCACATCCAGCCACTTCTTGGTCTGAAAGGAGAGTCTCTTTTAGTCTTCACACTATAAGCGAGGAGATGAACCGCTCCATCCCTATGGGCACCACAACATCCACTTCTGTGGAAGTGGCTTCTCTTGTCACTGTTGTGCCCCTAGAAACTGCCATTCCTGACCAGGCAACTAACTCTGGGAGATCAACCATGGCCACCACTGAAGCTTTCACCATTGGCACCACACAGTCAAGTTCAAATTTGGCCTCCTCAAGTATTGTAGAGACTCAGGAAAGTAGAGTGGGCCATGCTCCATTTTTAGAAGTCAGTACTATTTTCTCTGGGACATCTGACACTATTGACACAAGCACTGACTTCAAGACGAGTCCAGCTAGAGGGGCCATCCCAGACTCAGCTGTGTATAAGACTCTTATGCGTACCATGTCAAGGGCCAGCCTGGGAGCAGAATGTAAGACACTAACCCGTGCCACATCAAAGGCCAGCCTTGGAGCAGAATGTAAGACACTAACCCATACCATGTCAAGGGCCAGCCTTGGAGCAAAGACATATATGTCCTTGGAACCAACCAGAGTAGCAGCTGATGTATCTGTTGCCAGCAGCACTCTGCCTGTTACTGAAGAGAGCACAGTTGTCTCTTGGCCTTCCAGAACAGTAGAAGTCACAGTTGTCCCTGTGACTGTGACTGCTACCAGCCCTACTTGGTCAGAGCCCCTCACTCCATCAGCCTCATCAGAGGTCACTCCTGTGGCCAAGGAGATGAACTCGGATGTCCTTGGGTCTGAAAGTTCAAGTCTGACCCCTACCAGCAAGATGGTGGACATTGTGACTCCTCCTCCTGGGCCCTCCCCAGATCCTGAACTTCCAAGTGCAGGGGCAGAGACTAGCCTAGTTGCCCTCCCAACTGTATCCTCTTCTGAAGCTTCAACATGCTCAGACACTGAGGATGGAGGCCTCAATCCATTAGTTATCCCTCTCCCTTCAACACCTGTAGGGATGCTTTCTTATTGGAGGACCCATGCAGGCTCACAGCCCAATGCCACTAAAGTCCCAGGCAGGGCCTCAGCTTCCTCACTGACCCTGGCCTTACTTACTACCCCAGAAAGGCTGGATGCCAGGATAGGAAGAGAGCCCAGCTCTGAGACCCTGCCTGTCTCTGCTCTGAGTAACCTCCAGAGAGCTGGCACATCTGCAGATCCTCCAGGAGGGAGTAACACATGGTCTAACTCTTTTTTTGAGCTCACAGAGATACCTCATGTCATTCAAAAATTGTACCCCAGCTCTGAGGTTCATCTGGCTACTCCCTGTTTTGAAAGAACCAGCATGACAGATATCTGGCACTATTCCATGTCTGCCCCCACATCCTCCACCATGGTGGATGCCAGGGCTGTCTTTGAAGTACAGAGAAAGGAAACTCTCTCTCCATCCACTGGTTCCATGGAGACCACTGCTTCTGAGCAGGCTACCAGCTCCGCAGAAATTCTGGCCACCACTAGAGGCTTGACCATAGTGAGAACCAGATGGTCCTGTCCAAACCTGACATTAATGAACACCCGAGTGGCTGAGGCCAGTACAGAGGGTAGCACTCTGGACTTACGAAACAGTATAGGTTCCCCTGGGACTTCAACTCAGAGCAGAACTGGCTTCTGGATTAGCACTCCTGAAAGGCAGAGGAAGGGCTCGGTCAGCGACATAAACCTAACCTACACAGCTGCTCGAGAGGCCAGTCTTGCAATGAGGACCCACTCGTCTCTGGCACTGATTACAGCCCTTGATGCCTCCAGCATCAGCAGCTCTGTGGCTAATACTGGAAAGAGTCCTGTCATCTCAAGGTCCCCAACCTCAGTTCTAGTCACCGTGACTACTTCAGGTACTGTCTGCCCTGTGGCACAGAGCCTTATTCCACCAACCCCTTCACTGTCATTGGGAGCTCCTCCCAGGGATGGGGAGCTGGGCTTACCTGCCCCTGGGATGGATAGCTCATGCCTGAGACCTGGGAACCAACTCAAAGAATTTGTTCTGACTGCTCAGGATCC
The DNA here is from genome assembly GCF_011100635.1 of Trichosurus vulpecula. NCBI lineage: Eukaryota > Metazoa > Chordata > Mammalia > Diprotodontia > Phalangeridae > Trichosurus > Trichosurus vulpecula. The sequence continues at coordinate 52,900,659 of NC_050573.1, read as the reverse complement.
TGACTTCCCACATGCAGGAGTGAGAGGGCAGACCAGCATGGCCCATCACCTGACCACATCCTTACTGGAAATTCAGTCCTCCTCAGACAATGTGACCCCCCAGCCAGATTCATCAGCCACACCTTTTAACTCTCTGGCTCCTGGGAGCCCAGAGCTCAGCTCAGCTCTGACAGCCTCATCTGCTCTGGCTATGGCCAGAGGCACCTCGGACGATGACATTGGAGAGAGCCCTACAGTGGCTTTCTCTGCAAATCCCACCCCTGCCACCACCAGTGGATCATCTGTGAACTCTTTCAACCTGACCTCTTCAGTCCTTTCAGGAGATCACCCCACTGGTAGCGATGAGACCAGCAGAGGATCTAGCCCTCCAGAGCAGACACTGACAGCTAGCCTGACACCTGGAGCTGCCTCTGGCTCAAAAGCAGACACCAGCTCGGCGGCCTCTCCTCTCACAATGCCCTCTGGTCTCACGGCATTGGCACAGGAGCAGGTGCCCAAAGGTCTGTAGGGGAGAGCACACCCTCCCTGGACCCAGGCTTAGGGACCAGTCATTCTGTAACTTGGACCTCACCCCTGTAGAAGACCCCATCTTCCATCAGCCTAGATACAGTCAGGGACATGAACCCCCATTTTTTCAGCACCAAGGAGCTCCCCTGCCCTGGTTGTCACCACTTTTGGTGAGTCTGTACCTTCCTCGGGCCCTCCGCAGTCACAGGGATCTGTACCTGGGGGGGGCCTAGTGCCTCTAAGCCCAAATCTAATCTCCTCCTTCAGCCGTCACTGCCCCTGTATCCTGGACAAGTGCAGCCCTCCATGACCCTGTTCCTTCCTTCATGGTAGTGGGGAGTGAGGAGGGGGCTGCAAGGACAGTTAATACTGCTGAACCAGGCAGAGGCAGTGTGGTGTATTGGATAGCGCACTCAACCCAGTGTCAGGAAGACTTGGGTCCAAATCTCACTTCTGATGCTTACTAGCTGTAAGACTATAGGCAAGTCACTTAATGTACCTGAACTTCAGTTTCTTCATCAGTAAAGTGGGGGCGAAAATTACCTGCTTCAGAGGGTTGAGATGATGTGTGTAAAACACGTGGCAAACCCTAAATATCACATAAACACTGCTGTTACAGGTTCAGAAAAGGTTTCATTGGAAACACACAAACTAGTGGATGCTCTTCCGATGGACAAGACACGTGCAGTACAGACAACAGCCTCATCTTCCCTTGAGGCTCTGGCCACAGGGAACAGTGTTCCTGAAGCAGGAACAGATACTACTCTTCCAGCCAATCCCACCATCTTCATAAGTAAGTAGCCACTGTCTGGTGTGGTAGAAAGAGCTTGAGATTTGAGAGTCAGGAAGACTCGAGTTTGAATTCTGCTGCAGATACTTACTGTCTTTGTGATCCTCTACAAGTCACTAAGCCTGCCTCAGTTTCCTGATCTGGAATGCTACCTGTCCTCATAGGGCTGTTGGAATATGACATGTAAAACGCTTTGCCAATCCTGAAGTGTGGCATAAATGCCAGCTATTGTTGGTGTTATTACTATCGGCACCTTCTCTTTTGGGGGGCTGGGGGTGCTGTGCCCTGGGAAGTTAGAGCTGCAGAGGAATACAATTCTCTCCCCCTTCTCAAACTTCTCCCAGCAACCTTGTTTTGGTCCACTTTTTGGCCCTGATTTCAGGATCTTGCCTCTTAGATCTTGGTGGTTACCCAGACTTCTCCCCATATCTGCCCCTCTGCACACCCCTCTGGAGATTAACCTCCTGGTTTTTATACTGAAATGAATCACCCTCTCTTGTCTCCCCCCCTTAAATATGTTTTATTTATACCTTTTTACATTGCTATCATTTCTTCATATAGTCTCCATCCAACAGAGCCCTTTCTTGTAACAAAAAAGGTCAGATAAGCAAAACAAACAGATATATTGACCATGTCTGACAGTATATGCCTCATTCTGCACCTGTAGTCTACCACCTCTCTCTTGAGAGGACAGTTGTTGGTTTCATCAGGCCTTTTAAGTCAAGATTGGACATGGCACTGTCCTGAGTCCTGAGTTACTTGGAGCCCTGTGAATTAAAAAATTTTTTTTTGAGAACTGTATTTCTTTTTTAAATAATATTTTATTTCCTACCCCCAATTCTGTATAAAAACAATTTTTAACATTGAGAAATGTATTTCAATAGAATTGACATGCTTTGTATTCCTATGTATTTGATTTTATGCATTTAAAAATGTGATGCTGAGAAGGGGATGGGATCCATGGGCTTTATCAGACTGACTGCCTGAGGGATCCACAACAACAAAAGAGTTAAGAATCCTGCTTTAAAATACCGTCTTTCCTTTCTTGTTGGTAGAAATGTGATTTTATTTTTTGTTGGGTCTAAGGAAAGTGTAGTATTGCCCAGTCATAGGCTAGAACTTTGAAGATGAAGTTCCCTGGAGCCTGTGAAAGTAATATTACATGTTCTAGGTATATAACTTGCCTTTGGAGTTAGTGCCTGTGGGGGAAGTGGATTTTCCTCCATGACCTTCATGTGTCTGACATGACTGGGCCTGGCATCTTCCCCCTTTCTTTTCCACAGACACTATACCCTCCACAAATACCCCAGGTCATTCGGGCACAGTCAAACCAACAAGTGGCCCTTTGGAACCTGTGACCACCTCCAATCCCCCGGGTAAGTAGAGGTTTTCATTCTGTTGTTAAAATAGGAGGAGCTCACTCTAAAGCTGGAAGAGATTCTCAAGGCCAGCCAGTCCATCATCCTTATTTTACTGATGAAACAACTCAGTGCCAGAGAAGTGAACTGACTGGCTAAAGGCCTGCTTCCTTGCGCTGTCCCCTAGTCACATGATCAAATCAGGACAAGGGCCTTTCTTTCCAGGCTGTCATTTTATCCCTCTGCCCCTTCCCTGTACATGTCCACTTGCCTGGAATTTTATTGGAATGTACAGGTTTGTAAATGATAATAGGCCATATCTCCTCAGAGTCTGGTGCTGTTGAGTAACTTTTTAACACAAACTGGAGTTCACTACCCAATTCCTAAAGATACCACCGCACCTTTCTTTGGGAATCTCCTAGTCAACATTGGAGAACATGGATAGAGTCTGCCCTACTATGGGTTTCTCTCCCATTTTTGATCCCTAGTGGATCATCTTGCTTGGGTCATCTTTGTCCCTCTGTGGGGCAAGGGACTTTCCAAGACCTAGTATGACTATTCTGAATCTTAGTGACTCTTGCAATTCATAGATCAGTGGGACACCTTGAAAAGTAACACGGAGTTCTAAGACTGCTCATAGTATCATAGATCACAGATTTGGAGCTAAAAGAGATCTTAGGGGTTATTGAATCCAACCTCTCACTTTACAGATGAGGAAACTGAGACCCAGAGAGGAGAAAGGGACTTACCCAAGGTAATACAGGTAGCAAGTAGCAGGAGCTGAGTTTGGAACCCACACCTGGGGCACAGACAAGCAAAGATGCTACTCTGTCTACTGCCCCCACTGAGGCCCCAGCTGATCAGGGGGCAACTAACCCAATTTTTGCCACTGGTGAAAAATATAAATGTGACCTCTATGCCCCTCCCCGGTGGCTGAGGCAGGTGGCACTCCACTGTCGGAGACCGGCTTACCATTACCCAGAGACCTCTGACCCTAGTTAGGCCAGAACCAGCCTCATGACAAGTTCTACCAGAAGGTCCAGCTCAGAGTCATCTGCAGATGCGAGGACAGACCTACCTTTTGACATCTCCAGTAAGACAGAGGAGGGGGCTACTCCACAGCTCTCCCCACATCCTCTATATCTGTGGGGTCCCCTGACTGCAGATCCAAAAGGTTTTTGTTTCAGGGTGCCCATGGGACCTTCACTCCAATCCAATCAAACAATTAGCATTTACCATGTACCTACTATGTATATGGCAGGGGGCTGGGAGCTGGAAAGGAGCTTAAATTCTGTTGGGATGATAGAGAGAAGTAACAGAGTTTCAGGGTTTAGTGGGTGTATGCAGAGGCAGCAGCTAGCAGTGAGGAGGAAGGTGTTGCTAACTGAATGATTCTGATCTGCCTCCTAATTCCACCCTTTTGTGCTTCCAACCAATCCACTGCTCCACCACAGGACTGTCCAGCAGGGGCATTGTGGGAGGAGCTATTCCGGCTACAGCTTCTGTAAGCAGTGAACCCCGGGTGCTTTTTTTTTCCAGAGTCTGAAGTGGAGGCGGTGAGTGGGGAGATAGCTCTTGACTCAGCCACTCCTCAGACTACTGACATCCCTGTGTTCACCTCTACAAGCAGTCATGGGTCTGGGGCACCCACAGGAACCACCTCACCTTTGATAGGACTCACCACGTCAGCTGAGACATCTATCCAAGGGAACACAAGACATGAAGACCTTTCTCATGCCCCACTTAAGCCCACTTTTACTCCAGGTTCCAGCATTCTCTTAGAGACTAGCACACTGGAGACAGTTTCCTCTACTCTCTCTGCAGCCACCCCAACAGCAGGCATGACAACTGAGGAGATCCCTTCCATGGTTCCCACACTGTTGCCTACTCCAGTTGATTCCTTGTACACAAAAGTTTTCGGTGGAGAGGCAGGAACAAGCCCTAAAGTCACATGGATACAACCTACTTCAACCCTGATGAAAAGCATGTCTCCAATCCCAGAGAAGCCAAAGGTCCAGGCAAGAACTGAGCTGGGCTCCTCTACCCTGCCTCCCAATGCCCTGAGTAATGTCCCAACAGCTGCTGAAGGAGACACAGGCTCAGTGGTGCAAGTTACAGAACAGACAAATGAAGATATGACAGTGATGACACCTGGCATCTTCTCCAAGCCTGCAGACGCATCACACACCATTCAAAGTCCACATACCAGCTCCTTGGACCCTCCATCTGTTCCCTGGATTGAAAGCATGACCTCTTTGAATGTAGAAAAGACTAGCTACTCCTCGGCTGTCCGCAGGCCCTCCAGCTCATCTGACACCACATCTGGGGCACAGACAAGCAAAGCTGCTGTTCCATCTACTGCTCCCTCTGAAGCCTCAGATGATCAGAGGGCAAGTAGCCCAATTTTTGCCACTGGTGAAAAAACACAGAAAAATATAAATGTGACCTCTGTGCTCCCTCTGGTGGCTGAGGCAGACACAGCAGGCAGCATTCTCTTGTCAGAGACTGGCTTACCATTATTCCCAGGGACCTCTGACCCCAGGGAGGCCAGAACCAGCCCCATGACGAGTTCTACCAGAAGGCCCAGCTCAGAGTCTTCTGCAGATGCGAGGACAGACCTTCCTTTTGGCATCTCTGGTAAGACAGAGGAGAGGGGCTACTCCATAGCTCTCCACACATCTTCTATGTCTGTGGACACATTGACAACTGTTGTCAGCGATGGAACACAAGTGAAAGAAGCTATGTCTCCAACTGCTGCCCCCACAGGGACCACCACTCCTGAACAAGCGACCAGCTTCATGGAACCTGTAGCTGCCACGACAGGAAGCCTGGGGTCTGGGGCACCCACAGGAACCACCTCACCTTTGACAGGACCCACCATGTCAGCTGAGACATCTATCCAAGGGAACACAAGACATGAAGACCTTTCTCATGCCCCACTTAAGCCCATTTTTACTCCAGGTTCCAGCATTCCTTTAGAGACTAGCACACTGGGGACAGTTTCCTCTACTCTCCCTGCAGCCACCCCAACAGCAGGCACGACCACTGAGGAGATCCCTTCCATGGTTCCCACACTGTTGCCTACTCCAGTTGATTCCTTGTACACAAAAGTTTTCGGTGGAGAGGCGGGAACAAGCCCTAAAGTCACATGGATGCAACCTACTTCAACCCTGATGAAAAGCATGTCTCCAGTCCCAGAGAGGCCAAAAGTCCAGGCAAGAACTGAGCTGGGCTCCTCTACCCTGCCTCCCAACACCCTGAGTAATGTCCCAACAGCTGCTGAAGGAGACACAGGCTCAGTGGTGCAAATTACAGAACAGACAAATGAAGATATGACAGTGATGACACCCAGCACCTTCTCCAAGTCTGCAGACACATCACATACCATTCAAAGTCCACATACCAGCTCCTTGGACCCTCCATCCATTCCCTGGACTGAAAGAATGACCTCCTTGAGTGTAGAAAACACTAGCTATTCCACAGCTATCCATAGGCCCGCCAGCTCATCTGATACCACACCTGGGGCACAGACAAGCAAAGCTGCTGCTCCATCTACTGCTCCCACTGAAGCCCTAGCTGAACAGGAGGCAACTAGTTCAAATTTTGCCACCAGTGAAAAAATACTGAAAAGTACAAGTGTATCCTCCATAGCCCCTCTGGTGGTTAAGGAAGGAACAGCAAGCTCAGAGACTGGCTCAGAAGCCACCGATTCCTTCTATACGAAATTTTTTGGAGTAGGGGAGAGTGCCACCCCCAGCAGTATCTGGTCAAGCCCAAGTTTGACCTCCATCAGCACTTCAGTGGTAGAATCCCACGCAACCCTCAGTGCTCCAGACACAGACATGGGCCCGTTTTCCTCTGAGACCTCTATCTCTGTTGACACCAGCAGCCACGTCAGGATTAACCCATCTGGAGAGTCCAGTACAGATTCATACAGAGCTCTCACCCTCACCCGGGTACCAACCACAGCTGCAGCTGAAGCTTCTGTGACTGTAGAGTCAGAGACTGTGATGGTAGAGACATCAGCTCCAGCAGCTTCATTTTTCACTCCTGGGATGCAAGATGTATGGATCTCCTCATCTCTCCCTTTTGAGACCACTGCTAAAGAGGGGAGGATTCCGAGGACAGAGACAGTCACTGCTTCCTCTCCTACTAACCCTATCCTGCTTACAAGTAAGTTCCCACTTTTACTTCTTTTTCCAAGGGACCTGTGTCCTTTGGGAAGTCATGGTGAGCTCTGCCCTAAGAGGTGAGAGAGAAGCCACTGAAAAGGAGAGGCAGATCCTATATTTGGCATCCCTCCCTCAGGATTTCCATTTCAGGCCCCCTTGAAGCCTTGGCTTCAGGGACTCTACCTGTTAGACCTAGCCAGTCACTCCAGCTGTCCCCTGGGGGGGGGGTGGTGAGCACATTGACCTTGCATTCAAATGACCTGCTCCTTGGAGAAGAAGGAATCTTATTTTTATCAGGTCTAAGTTAAGCATGGTATTGTTCAAAGATGAGCTTGGGCTTTGGAGAAAGAGTTCCCAGGAACCGAAAAAAAAGCAAGTGAGAGAATGAGTACCAAGTATACAACTCCTCGGTAGAATAAGAACCAAAGGGCTCAGGATGTTTTCTTCAATGCCTTTCATATGTCAGCTAGGAATTAACCTGAGCCCTGTCCTTGTTCCTTCCTGCAGGTAGCAATGCTGACGTGGTGCCCATCACAAATGCTCCAATCCATGTAACAGCAGGAGGTCCTCAAGCCCCTTCATCCATCATTGGTCCAGTTGGTAAGTGAAAGCCTTTTTCTATCTGTCCGTTGCACTGAGGTCTTGTTGCTATTCTTGGGGGATGGTACATGGACTCATTTTATTTTTTTTATTTTTTTAATTATTAATTAATTAATTTATTTTTAGTTTACCACACACGGTTCTACATAATTTTGAGTTCCAGATTTTCTCCCCTCCCTCCCCAAGATGGCCTGGAATCTCATATAACTACCATGTATAACTTCGCATTGAATTAATTTATATGCTAGTCAAGTTGTGGAGAAGAATTATGACCAATGGAATAAATCATGAGAAAGAAGAGACAGAACCAAAAAAAAAAAAAACCATAGACTCATTTTAGAGACTGAAAAGAAGGCTCTGAGAGAGTAGTTTGGTGTCAGTCTGTTGGGGCTCAGGGAAGTTTAGGTCTCATTGTTTTCTTCCTTCTGTTGGTCTGCACCTGTGGACAGTTTGCTCAGGTCTGTCATCTTCAAGAGAAAAAGGCCTGGTTAGACCCACGATACATGTTCCCCATCACATCGATCAGAGTAGGGAAGATGGGGAATCCTCTTCTGTGGGGCTTCCACGCCATTCCCCATTCTCACCTGTATACTTCAATTGCATCCAGGGCTAGGTGGAAGGAAATAGATATTTGTATTTATGCCTTTCCCTTTCTCATTCTTTTCCTTCTCCTCTCTTTTCCTGTCCTGTCCTGTCCTGTCCTGTCCTCCACTCTTCTCCCCCCACTCAACTCTCCTCCCTTCTTTTTCTCTCTTCCACTCTCCTTTCTAATTGGAGACTGGTGATTTCCAAAAGTATTGGGCTACCTCTTTAAGTGACCTCAATTCTGTTCCTTAGAGCAGGGACTAGACAACACAACACCAAGTGATTTGGAGATGATGAGTTTTAGCTGTTCCTACTGTGGCTGTAGCCTGGAGGTCAGGGGAACTCCAGCTACACATCATACTTTTGGGTCATATTCAGTTCCCTCAAGATTCAGATGGTTTGGGGGATTTCTGGGACTTAGCAGATGGCTCTCTGCATGGGAGTTCAAGTGGACCTCATGTCTGTCACAGATGAGTGGCTGTCTGAGCACAAGGTGGAGTCCTTGGGGTGATCAAACAGCTTATAGCTCCCCAGTCTTGAAGAAGAGCATAAGCTGCAGGGATCTGACAGCATCTGTGCTAAGAAAGGAGCCAAACTTAGGAGAGATAGGGGTAACAAAATGAAGCCCAAGGGTTCCTGAGCCCACCCATGCATATGTACCAACCAACCCCTTCTTCTAGTCGCAGGCCTGTCAGAGAGGAGCACAGTGTCAGGGGGTGCCACAGAGGAAACTCACACAAGCAGAGAATCCCCAGAGCCCACAAAGATCTCGGTGATGGGATCCAGTTCTGTACTCTTAATGTTGGAGACTCCAAGAGAAACAGGCTCCAAAGAGATAGCCTCTGGTTCTGTCTCTAATCTGGCCACAAGCTTTGGCAAGCCAAGTGACTCTTTCCATACAGGCAAATATCTGGCAGAAACAGAAAGCAGTCGAACACTTACTCTGTCTTCATCTGACCCAGTGTCCACTAGCAAAGTCACAGAGATACTGACTATTTCAATTCCAATATACACAATGGCCACCACAACCATGGGGAAAACAGAGGCTCAGGTAGGGACTGAGCCCAGCACATCTGGGCTACATTTTACTACCATGAGCAAGACATTATCTCCTGCAGGAGGAGGCCCAAGCACAATTGTTCCATCCATGGGAGGGAACACAGAGATCAGGACTGAGTACACTGAGCACACAGACACTGTCCACATCACTCTAGGACAGCACACCAATAACAAGTGGACTCTGGAGACTCGTTGGACTGACGGAATGACCTCCTCTGATTCCCCCATTACGAGACAGGAGCGGGGCTCTTCCACCACTCTCCTAGTCCCCTCTGCCTCCTTGGGCACCATGACTCCTGTTACCATGACTGGGGAGCAGAGCACAGATGCTCCATCTCCACCTGCAGCCACAAAGGGGCCCCTGTATCCTGACGATGGGGCTGTGCCCCTGGCTTCTACTGAAGGCTTCCTCCCCACTGTTGGCATAACGTCAAGGCCAGATGTGACCTCCACATCCATGCTCATGGCTGAGCCAACTTCATCAGGTGTCCCCCAAGGCTCGGAGAGCGGCAGGGATCCAGAGGATTCTTCATATTTTGGTGAGACCACAGTTGGCTCAATCACAAGTGCAATCGAAAGGCCCAGCACTGACTCACTTGGGGGTATCACCTTAGGCCATAGCTCAGGCGTTGTAACACCCAGTGTTGGAGCAGAGGCATCCTCCCACCTGGCGACAATGTCCACAACTGAAGCCTCTCCTATTAGCGTCCCTGTGGCTGGCAGTGATGAAGCTCCAACCGGCCCATGGTTGTCTACCCCAACTGAAGCAGCCATGAGTGTGCTAAGCACAGGGTTCAGTTGGCTCTGGACTCCCACCCCAGCCACCCCTGAAGCCTCCTCAGGGAGCCACCCCATGGTGGATGACATGAGTTCAGCTGTCCCGGGGACTGAGGGTCCCAATGTGACTCCTAGCAGCAAAATGACAGATAGCCTACCAACCTCTCCTCCTGCTGCCCAACATGCTGAGAGCGCAAGTTCGGGAGGAGGGGCTAGCCCAGTTGCTTCAATGGCCACCACATCTTTGCCTCTAGGATCAGCGTCTTCAGACACCGGTACTGGAGCACCGGTTTCACCTTCCACGGCTGTTAGCTCCTCCTGGGAGGGGAGTAGAGCCCATGAGGTGTTGTCTACAGGCTCAGAAACCGACTCCCTTCTGTCCTTGACCACTACACCAGTAGAAGGCTCGACCAGAGATGTCCCAGCTAGTGTGACAGGAGGGGGCACCGAAGGCACGTTGAGTCAAGAGCCCAGTACCAGCGTGGGAGAGACCCGAGCCTCCCCAAAGGACACAGCACCCACAGGGGTGAGCCCTATTTCTCAGCGGGTATCCCCTGCTACGGGAACAGAAGCTTCTTTAGGTTTCAGATCTGTGGCTGACACATCAAGTCCTCCAGTCACCGACTTGCCAACAGTGACTGTTAGTGAATCCCCATTGGCCCCTGGCACAGTTGGGGAAGCCAGATCAGCTTCTCCTCTTTTCCCAGTCACGTGGCTCAGCCCTTCATCCATCTCCCCCATGTCCACATCAGAGAACAATGGAGCTTCTTCTCGCAGCACCACTTCCGTGGGACCCACAGAGATCATGACAGACGTCTCAACATCGGGGGCAGCCACCAGTTCAGGGGCTGGTGTGTCCTCCTTCTCAGGGAAGAGCAGAGTGGAAACCGTTTCCAGTTCAGCTGCTGCTGTGGGCACCAGAGTGCCCGGCTTCACCGGCGCAGCTACTGCCGAGGGGGCCCCTGGGACTCCAGAGAAGACCAGCCCCCGGGGCGCACAGCTGGCCACAACATCGGGGAGTGGCCTCACCCTCAGCCCTCCGCTGACGGAAAACTGGGTTTCCATCACCACACATGCTGGCTCGCGGACAACCCCATCCACCTCTGCGAGCAGCCAACCGATGGCCCCAGACACCAGCCTTCCCGGCCTGTTGGACACCACCTCTACCGCGGCCACCAGCCCTGTGTCTGTCCATCCCTCAGAGGCAGGGACCCCTGGCCTTTCAAGACCCACCCCAGACTCCTCTGCCGCGTTCCTCCAATCCCCAGGCAGGACAGGCACTTCTCCCCCTGCCATGGCCCCATCCTCTGGGTCCCTGCTGAAATTTCCCACCACCACTGGGCCACAGAAGAATATAGAAGACAGAACAACCGGGCCATTCACACCATCTTCAGTGGGAATGGAGACCCCATGGACGTCTGCCCCTTCCCGCTCCGGGACCACCCTCCCAGCGGATATCACTTCCCCATCGGGTAGGGTCTTTGGTTCACTCCCTGGTTCTCCCACCTCAGCCCTGTTCCCAAGTGAGCATGATCTTCTTCTTCTTCCCCTGTGGAGGATCCAGTTTGAATGTGGAGGTTGACTCATTTCTGTGTAATGGTGGGAAGCAGGCATGTGCATTTAAGAGGAAGGCGTGCCTTGCCCTGAGAGTTCTTCCTCGGGGCGTCCCTTTTCATCCACTCGAGAGCTCTCACTTCTGTTGGTCGCTGTCCTTCTGTGAGTGAGGCCATGTGGTGGTCCTTGTGGCTGAAATGACCCTTCCCATCCTGCGGGGATAAGTTGCATGTGGTCATTCGGGTTTAGGCAGGATGTAGCTTTGGGCTGTGAAGAGGGGAACCTTTCAGAGAGCATTTCGAAGGGAAGGCATGACCAAGGAGAAAAGATGATCTGGACGAGTCTTTAGGAGACCTTAAATCTTCCCATGCTGCCTCGTATCTGGGAGGTCTCTGCCTTGCCTAGAGTCAGGGCAAAAGGAATGCTCGTTGACCGATGCATTGACTGACATGCCGTCTTTACAGGCATCAGCGAGAGCCTCGGTGCCGGCACCCACGTCGCAGACGTAACCTCACAAGAAGGTACCAGAACTCCAACCAGTGAGCCTCCAGCGCCCACGACGACTGTCAGTGCTTCAGGTCAGTATAGAGGCACGCGGGCGTCTGCTTGCCCTGGGGAACAATTTGTTCATCAGGGCTCAGTTTGTCGCCGGGGTCCGTTCTCCAGCTCATGGGTATCTGTGGTACTTTGCTTGGGTCTTGGTGCTGTTCCTCATTTTCAATTTCCGGGGACATTTTCATTCTGTCTTCCTTGCTTTCCCTATGAGAAGTCTTTCCCCCCTTCCCTAATGCTTCCCGATTGAAAGCCGGGACTGCTTTGGCGTTGGGGAATGGTGGGGAAGGATAGGTTTTTCCATTGCTTGTCGAATGGTGCGTTTGAGGAAGGTGCACAGGGGTAAGATGATGCCAGGTGCCAGGCTACACAGGAAGGGGCAGTGGAAGGGCATCGGAGGGGGTGGTCAGCGCACCTGAGAGCATATCGAAGAGGACTGGGGGCAACAGTAGATTTCCAGTGTAAGCCCTGTCCCAAGTGGCGTGTGGCAGCATCCGAGTCGAGCTCAGGCTCCCAGTCTGTGGCAGGGAGCTTTGAGGGAAGACAGTGCTTGTCCTGGAGGAGGTGGCCTAGTGAGCTTTGGAGAGAGAGTGAGTAGGGGAGTTTGGAGAGGGGATTGTCATCCCAAAAGAAGGAAGAGCCTTACAGAGAGGAGATGAGGGGGACCGTGAGGGCGATTCCCATGCACCCCAGCAGACATTTCCACGTGTGCCAACCAATCGCCTCTTTTAGACACAGGACTGCCCAGCAGGAGCCCAACGGCAGCAGGTACCAGGGATCTGTCCCCTGCAAGCAGAGAGCCCACGGAGCCCACCAGCCTGCCTGTGGTTGCATCCAGCGTGGGAACCTCCACTTTCAGGACAGCAGCAGTGACTGTCCCCTTACATACAGCTCCTGGTTCAGCCTCTGCTCGGTCCACCAGCCTTGCTGTGGGCTCCGCTTTGGGGAGCCAAACTTTGGAGAGCCCCGTGATGACCATGTCCTCTCTGGCAGGAGTCCCCACTTCGACCGAGTCTTCTGCTGGCATGACCACGGGCACTGGCTCCCTCCCACTTGCTTCTACTTCAGTTGAGCTCCAGGGTGTCCCAGGCTCCAGGGCTCCCTTAGACACCAGCCCACAAGGGACAATTTCCTCCCTTCTCCCCGCGGCCACACCCAGTGCAGCGACCACAGCACGGGGGGAGCCTGACACCACAAAGCGTGCAGAGACTCCTGCAGGTGACTCCTTCCATTCTACTGTTTCTGCTCCAGAGCAAGCAGGCAGCCAGACACTTGCTCTGCCTTCATCTGACCCAGTCACCAATACCAAGGTCACAGAGATACTCCCCGTTTCCACCACAACCACCAGAGTGGCTTCCAGCATCCCAGGGATGCCTGAGGCCCAGACAGGCACTGAGCCCAGCTCATCTGGGCTGCCTTTTACTACCATGAGCAAGACTACTTTATCTTCTGTAGGAGGAGGCCCAAGCACAGCTGTTCCATCCATGGGAGGGAACACAGAGATCAGGACTGTGTCCAGCAGCATCTCTGAGCCCAGAGACACTGCCCACATCACTCCAGGACAGCCTACCAGTAACAAGGGGACTCTGGAGACTCGTTGGACTGACGGAATGACCTCCTCTGATTCCCCCATTACGAGACAGGAGCGGGGCTCTTCCACCACTCTCCTAGTCCCCTCTGCCTCCTTGGGCACCATGACTCCTGTTACCATGACTGGGGAGCAGAGCACAGATGCTCCATCTCCACCTGCAGCCACAAAGGGGCCCCTGTATCCTGACGATGGGGCTGTGCCCCTGGCTTCTACTGAAGGCTTCCTCCCCACTGTTGGCATAACGTCAAGGCCAGATGTGACCTCCACATCCATGCTCATGGCTGAGCCAACTTCATCAGGTGTCCCCCAAGGCTCGGAGAGCGGCAGGGATCCAGAGGATTCTTCATATTTTGGTGAGACCACAGTTGGCTCAATCACAAGTGCAATCGAAAGGCCCAGCACTGACTCACTTGGGGGTATCACCTTAGGCCATAGCTCAGGCGTTGTAACACCCAGTGTTGGAGCAGAGGCATCCTCCCACCTGGCGACAATGTCCACAACTGAAGCCTCTCCTATTAGCGTCCCTGTGGCTGGCAGTGATGAAGCTCCAACCGGCCCATGGTTGTCTACCCCAACTGAAGCAGCCATGAGTGTGCTAAGCACAGGGTTCAGTTGGCTCTGGACTCCCACCCCAGCCACCCCTGAAGCCTCCTCAGGGAGCCACCCCATGGTGGATGACATGAGTTCAGCTGTCCCGGGGACTGAGGGTCCCAATGTGACTCCTAGCAGCAAAATGACAGATAGCCTACCAACCTCTCCTCCTGCTGCCCAACATGCTGAGAGCGCAAGTTCGGGAGGAGGGGCTAGCCCAGTTGCTTCAATGGCCACCACATCTTTGCCTCTAGGATCAGCGTCTTCAGACACCGGTACTGGAGCACCGGTTTCACCTTCCACGGCTGTTAGCTCCTCCTGGGAGGGGAGTAGAGCCCATGAGGTGTTGTCTACAGGCTCAGAAACCGACTCCCTTCTGTCCTTGACCACTACACCAGTAGAAGGCTCGACCAGAGATGTCCCAGCTAGTGTGACAGGAGGGGGCACCGAAGGCACGTTGAGTCAAGAGCCCAGTACCAGCGTGGGAGAGACCCGAGCCTCCCCAAAGGACACAGCACCCACAGGGGTGAGCCCTATTTCTCAGCGGGTATCCCCTGCTACGGGAACAGAAGCTTCTTTAGGTTTCAGATCTGTGGCTGACACATCAAGTCCTCCAGTCACCGACTTGCCAACAGTGACTGTTAGTGAATCCCCATTGGCCCCTGGCACAGTTGGGGAAGCCAGATCAGCTTCTCCTCTTTTCCCAGTCACGTGGCTCAGCCCTTCATCCATCTCCCCCATGTCCACATCAGAGAACAATGGAGCTTCTTCTCGCAGCACCACTTCCGTGGGACCCACAGAGATCATGACAGACGTCTCAACATCGGGGGCAGCCACCAGTTCAGGGGCTGGTGTGTCCTCCTTCTCAGGGAAGAGCAGAGTGGAAACCGTTTCCAGTTCAGCTGCTGCTGTGGGCACCAGAGTGCCCGGCTTCACCGGCGCAGCTACTGCCGAGGGGGCCCCTGGGACTCCAGAGAAGACCAGCCCCCGGGGCGCACAGCTGGCCACAACATCGGGGAGTGGCCTCACCCTCAGCCCTCCGCTGACGGAAAACTGGGTTTCCATCACCACACATGCTGGCTCGCGGACAACCTCATCCACCTCTGCGAGCAGCCAACCGATGGCCCCAGACACCAGCCTTCCCGGCCTGTTGGACACCACCTCTACCGCGGCCACCAGCCCTGTGTCTGTCCATCCCTCAGAGGCAGGGACCCCTGGCCTTTCAAGACCCACCCCAGACTCCTCTGCCGCGTTCCTCCAATCCCCAGGCAGGACAGGCACTTCTCCCCCTGCCATGGCCCCATCCTCTGGGTCCCTGCTGAAATTTCCCACCACCACTGGGCCACAGAAGAATATAGAAGACAGAACAACCGGGCCATTCACACCATCTTCAGTGGGAATGGAGACCCCATGGACGTCTGCCCCTTCCCGCTCCGGGACCACCCTCCCAGCGGATATCACTTCCCCATCGGGTAGGGTCTTTGGTTCACTCCCTGGTTCTCCCACCTCAGCCCTGTTCCCAAGTGAGCATGATCTTCTTCTTCTTCCCCTGTGGAGGATCCAGTTTGAATGTGGAGGTTGACTCATTTCTGTGTAATGGTGGGAAGCAGGCATGTGCATTTAAGAGGAAGGCGTGCCTTGCCCTGAGAGTTCTTCCTCGGGGCGTCCCTTTTCATCCACTCGAGAGCTCTCACTTCTGTTGGTCGCTGTCCTTCTGTGAGTGAGGCCATGTGGTGGTCCTTGTGGCTGAAATGACCCTTCCCATCCTGCGGGGATAAGTTGCATGTGGTCATTCGGGTTTAGGCAGGATGTAGCTTTGGGCTGTGAAGAGGGGAACCTTTCAGAGAGCATTTCGAAGGGAAGGCATGACCAAGGAGAAAAGATGATCTGGACGAGTCTTTAGGAGACCTTAAATCTTCCCATGCTGCCTCGTATCTGGGAGGTCTCTGCCTTGCCTAGAGTCAGGGCAAAAGGAATGCTCGTTGACCGATGCATTGACTGACATGCCGTCTTTACAGGCATCAGCGAGAGCCTCGGTGCCGGCACCCACGTCGCAGACGTAACCTCACAAGAAGGTACCAGAACTCCAACCAGTGAGCCTCCAGCGCCCACGACGACTGTCAGTGCTTCAGGTCAGTATAGAGGCACGCGGGCGTCTGCTTGCCCTGGGGAACAATTTGTTCATCAGGGCTCAGTTTGTCGCCGGGGTCCGTTCTCCAGCTCATGGGTATCTGTGGTACTTTGCTTGGGTCTTGGTGCTGTTCCTCATTTTCAATTTCCGGGGACATTTTCATTCTGTCTTCCTTGCTTTCCCTATGAGAAGTCTTTCCCCCCTTCCCTAATGCTTCCCGATTGAAAGCCGGGACTGCTTTGGCGTTGGGGAATGGTGGGGAAGGATAGGTTTTTCCATTGCTTGTCGAATGGTGCGTTTGAGGAAGGTGCACAGGGGTAAGATGATGCCAGGTGCCAGGCTACACAGGAAGGGGCAGTGGAAGGGCATCGGAGGGGGTGGTCAGCGCACCTGAGAGCATATCGAAGAGGACTGGGGGCAACAGTAGATTTCCAGTGTAAGCCCTGTCCCAAGTGGCGTGTGGCAGCATCCGAGTCGAGCTCAGGCTCCCAGTCTGTGGCAGGGAGCTTTGAGGGAAGACAGTGCTTGTCCTGGAGGAGGTGGCCTAGTGAGCTTTGGAGAGAGAGTGAGTAGGGGAGTTTGGAGAGGGGATTGTCATCCCAAAAGAAGGAAGAGCCTTACAGAGAGGAGATGAGGGGGACCGTGAGGGCGATTCCCATGCACCCCAGCAGACATTTCCACGTGTGCCAACCAATCGCCTCTTTTAGACACAGGACTGCCCAGCAGGAGCCCAACGGCAGCAGGTACCAGGGATCTGTCCCCTGCAAGCAGAGAGCCCACGGAGCCCACCAGCCTGCCTGTGGTTGCATCCAGCGTGGGAACCTCCACTTTCAGGACAGCAGCAGTGACTGTCCCCTTACATACAGCTCCTGGTTCAGCCTCTGCTCGGTCCACCAGCCTTGCTGTGGGCTCCGCTTTGGGGAGCCAAACTTTGGAGAGCCCCGTGATGACCATGTCCTCTCTGGCAGGAGTCCCCACTTCGACCGAGTCTTCTGCTGGTATGACCACAGGCACTGTCTCCCTCCCACTTGCTTCTACTTCTGTTAATCTCTATGTTGTCCGAGGCTCCAGGGGTCCTTTAGATGCCATCTCATAAGGGACTATTTCCTCCATGTCCGTAAGGAGACAGTACACTGGACCCAGTCATCTCCCTGTGGTTGCATCCACCATGGCATGTTCACTTTGCGGCACCTGATGTGAATTCCCCATTACACCTTTCTTCTTTCTCTGCCTCTGCTTTGTGTCCCACCTCTTTTGTGAAGGTCATTGTAGAGAGCAAAAATGTAGAGACAACAGTGATCACCATTCCTTCTCTGGAAGGAGCCTCCATTTCCACTCAATCTTTTTCTCAAATCGTTCTGGCTGCTGGCTCCCTCCCAATCGCCCCTACTTCGTGTGATGTCTTGGCAGTTCCAGGAGCTAATGCTCCCTGTGATTCCAGCCTTTAAGGGACAGTTTCCTCTTTTTTTCATTATGGCTACCGTTAGTATACCCACAACAAGGTGGTAGGCATACACCCCAAAGCATGCAGGACTACTCCAGGTGTTTCTTTCCATAATAGGATCTCCCTGTCAGGGCCACCAAGCAGCTACATATTTTCTCTGCCTTCATCTGATTCAGTTTCCACTAAGAAAGTCCCTGAAATCATCCACATTTTTATCAGTACCCCTATAGTGGCTCCACCATTTCAGAGAAGCCAGAGGCCCCAACATCGACTGATGCCAGGTCTGCTGGGCTGCCTTTCACTAGTTTGAGCAAAACCTTGTCCTCTGAGAAAGGAGGATCAACCAGAGTCATGACATCCATGGACGGGAGTCCAGGATCCAAGGTTGTGTCTGCCACCCTCCCTTTGCCCACAGGGATTTCTGAAAGTCCTATCACTTCAGGAGTGCACAAACATTCCATAGGGACACTGGAGTGTTCCTGTATAGGGAGAAAGACTTCCCTATTCCACCACTCTCCTAGCCACCTCTGCTTCCCTGGGCCCCATGACGGGAGAGCAGAGGACACATGCTGCCTTCCTCTCCTCTGTGGAGACCCAAGATCCTGAGGACAGGGTCAGTTGCCTGGCTCCTATTGAAAGTTTACTCTCCAATATGGTCCCACAGACCACCCCAGGTGTGGCCTCCACTGCCTTTTTCGTGGCTAAACCAAGTTCAATAGGCAGCACTGTGGGCTGTGAGAACCGCTCAGATTCATATGGCTTCTTGATCTCCGCAGAGACCACAGCTGTGCAGGTCACAGGTCTAACCATGGGTTCCAGCACTGACTGTCCTATGGACAGTACCTTACATAGCTCAGGTGTTCCAGCAACCAGTGTTGGGCCAGAGGCCTCTTCCCTCCTGGAGCCCACGACTGTAGCTGAAGCCTTCTCTAATAGTGTCCCTGTGGCTGGGCATGGGTGAAAATCCGAGTATCTCTTGGTTTTCTGCACCAGCTGAGGCCATGAATTTGTTAAGTACTGGTTTGAATTGCTTTCGGATGGTCACTTCAGCTGCCCCAGAAGCCTCTTGTTGGAAAATCCCCATGTCTCAGGATGTGAACCCTGCTGTCTCAGCTGTGGAAACTACAGTGAAAGGTATCACTTCAACTCTGTTAGGTGAAAAAGTGAAAGGAGGTTAACTGAATCAGCCAGCACCAGTTTGGGAGAGATTCCAGCTTTCTCTAAGGATAGAGTACCCATAGACACAAGCCCTGCATCCCCATAGACTCCCTTGCCAACAGGTTTAGCAGCCAATACTGACTCAGTTTTAGCTCCACTTCCTGCGACACCAGGTTTCTCCTTCACAAACCTTCCAATAATATCTGATACAGAATCTCTATCAAGTTCACCTTCTGGGACAGAAGATCCCTCAGTTACCAATCTGACACTGCCTAACACCTCATCTCCACCCCTTCTTCCCACAATTGTAGAGGCCAAGCCAGCATCCCTTGTGACCATAGGACTGTTGGAGAGCCCTTCATCTGTTAGCACCCTATCTGCCATAGAGAACACTAGCCTATCTCCCTTCAAAACCTCTTCTTCCTCTGGGAGCCTCCTGACAGATGTCATAACTCTTGGTCCAGCCACAAGCTCAGACACATTTCTATCCCCTCCACTGAAGGAGAACACTGTGGAATGTCATGCAAGCTTGGTTCCTTCTGCTCCTCTCTGTCTTGTCATCTTCAAGAAGTAGAACCTCTGGGGGGTAGAGGGGCAAGTATACCTGTCCTTGACTTAGGCACAGCATCAGGGACCAGCCTCACCATGACTTTGACTAATTCCCTGACAGACCACATCTCCTATCGTCATGAATATTCCATTAGAAATAAATTCAGCTAGTCCTACAGGCACTGACCAGTGGCAGCAGAAATCAGCATTCCTACCCTCCCTGATACCACCTTGAGTTCATTTGTCCCTTCCTTTGGGCCTTCCACAGAAGCAGGGCCCCCCATACAGTACCATGTGCTTACAAACCAAAGCCAAGACCTCTCTCCTTTCTCCACCAAATCTATATCCGAAAGAAGTAAGAGATTCCTTTGAATTACTCATTCCCACCAATTTTTAGTGCCACCACTTAATCAGAGGGGAGCACAGAAGAATCTATGACTCAAGCACCTTTAGGTGGCACTCAGACACTCTAGACATTTATCTACCTCTAATCCCCAGGGGCCACATCAACAGTGGGCATCACTACTGAGGTGATGCCAGTTTCTTCCCCATGTCCTGCTCCTGCCACCTCTTCTGTGTTCACAAGTACACATCGGCTCTTGTCTCCTCTTCTGGGGACCTCATTAGGCCATGGGAGGTGGGAACCAACTCTGCCATGAAATGAGAAAGAACCATGTCTATGAAAGGCACTTTTTTGACAGTTGCCTTTCAGGGTCTTTATTTAGGGCCCCCAAGGGCTCTAACTTCAGGGCTGTGTTTGATAGACTCTGGTCATCAGTCACTCCAGTCCCTCTGCATACGATGGTAGCCTTGAGGTCCTTGGTGCTGAAATTAGCCCTTTCCTTTTTATTGACTGACATTATTACTGGGCAAGTGATAAATACTTATTTTATAAGATATGTCTTTGGAAGGGATATTCCCAGGAGCCAGACTAAGTAAGTGCTTTATCATTGAAAACTCTTTGGTAAATATCAGTTATCACCATATCAGGAACAGGAAGGAGAAGAGGAAGAGGAAGGGGAAGGGGAAGGGGAAGGGTGAAGGGAAAGGGAACGGGAAGGAAAAAGCTTTCATATAGTGCCTCTTCTGTGCCAAGAACTATGCTAAGCGCTTTTTACAAATACCATCATTTTATCCTCACAGCCACTCTGTGAGGTAAAGGCTGTTATTATCCCCATGTTTTGGTGTAGGAAACTAAGGCAAATAGAATTTAAGTGACTTGTATAGGGTCACACAATTAGTAAGTGTCTGAGGTTGGATTTGAACTCAGTTCCTCTTGACCCCAGGCCCAGAATTCTGTTCACTACCCCACCTAACTGCCTCTGAAGGTTGACAGGAAGCACATGGTGCATGTGTTAGCTGAAGAGTTTGGACCTTCACCTACAGTGCATTTCCTTTATAGCCTTTAGTCTTCTGATTGATCCCTGGGGGTCCCTCCCTCTCCTTTCATTCAGGAATCAATAAGAGTCTGGCACCTACCAGGAGTATTCCTCCTTCAGTATCCCCTGCAGTCACCCCAGGATCAGACAGCAGTCCTCTGCTGTCCACGCCCACCATCAGCACTGCAGGTAAGTAGAAATCTTCTTTTTCACTTTCCTAGCTGGATGGGCATTCAGTCCACCTGGAACTTTTCTTTCCATTCTCTAGGGTAAAAACCATTTCTTAGAGATTTACAGAACTGTGTCTTTGGCTAGGTATTTCTCAAGCCATTATTTCTAGCAGCTTAATTCTCATTTCTTGGGCTGTTATATATTGTATCCATAGTTGCTTTTCACTCCTGTTAAATCCTGATAGAATGTAACCTTGTTGAGGGCAGGCACTGTCATTTTCATCTTTGTATTTCCAGTGCCTTGTATGGTACCTGCTCCATAGCAAGTCTTTGGGTGCTTCTTGGGTGAACATTCTAAACATCCACATTTTCCCTCTGTGAAGACAGACTTTGTCTATTGATTAGCCCTGGGTCCTGGGCGTTGGAAGCATCTCAGGGGCCCTCCTAAGACTGTTGGCAGCCTCCTTTGGAAGTAGGTGCCTTCTCTCCCTGTGGGATAATTGAAGTAAATTTGAATGTCCTGCCTAGTTGACACTGAAAGCCAGAAATGGAGAGCTGTGGGGTGGGATGAGGTAGAATCAACACTTCGGGAGAGGGCTATTCCCTATTTCTAGATCTGGCAAGGAGGGAGAACAGGGGGCTCTGACGAGGGGCAGAGGAAGGAGGAAAGAGAAGGTGATAGAAAACCACTGACCTTGAGGCCCAAAGCCATGTCCTGTCACTCTGTTGTGGAATGAAGGGTACTAGCAGGGTGTGCCCCCATCTTGATACCCTCCACTGCTTCTGACATGACTGAGTCCCGGGTCCTTCCTTCATCCTCTTCTTTAGGCATAGATGATAGTGTGGCAACTGTCACCCATATTCCAGACCAGGGAGCATCTGAGGGCCCATGGGCACCAACAAGTGATTCTCAGGTACCCAGTTCCTCTGTCAGTCCCACGGGAAAGTAGAAGCCTTCTTTATGCTGCTTCTCCTGGGTAGGGATACATTCTCCATCTCCATTCCTTATCTTTGGAGACAGCTGGCATATACAGGGCATTCCCAAAATCTTAGTGCACTAAGAGGTTAAATTAGGTTAACTGAACCACCCAGCACCAGACCTCCAAGGACAAAGCACCCACAGGGACAAGCCATGTATCCCAGAAGTTAACTTGACCAGGGGTACAGAAGCTAATGCTAAATCAGGTTTGACCTCTAGAACCACTAGGTTAACTGAACCATCCAGCACAAAGACTTTTGGGGATGTCCTGTGTGCCCACATGTGTATGTGTGTTTAAAACTTGAAGATTTTTAAAGTATTTTACATATGTGTCCTATGTGATCCTTACAACAACCCTGTGAGAGGTAGGTTCTGTTATTAACCCTATTTTTCAGATAAGGAGAGCATGACTGACAGCTTAGGTGTCTTATCCAGGGTCGCACAGATAGTAAGAGTCTGATGTAGGATTCGAACTCAGTTCTTCCTGACACACCTCCTTATATTCTCTTCTC
This sequence comes from Trichosurus vulpecula, assembly GCF_011100635.1. NCBI lineage: Eukaryota > Metazoa > Chordata > Mammalia > Diprotodontia > Phalangeridae > Trichosurus > Trichosurus vulpecula. The sequence goes on along the minus strand of NC_050573.1, from coordinate 52,878,201 downwards.
TCTAGGATTTTCAGGACACCACTTTCTCTTGGTTCTCCTTCCACCTATCTGACTGCTCCTCAATCTTCTTTGTGGTATAATCATTCAGAGCATTCCCTCTAAATAGGTGTCCCTCAGGACTCTGTCCTGGACTCTCTTCTTTTATTTCTCTACTCTACTTCACTTGGTGATCTCAGAAGCTCCCATGGATTTAATGACAATTTCTATGCTGAGGATTCTCAAACCCCTTGTTTTATGGATGAGGGAAACTGAGGTATAAAGGGGAATTGGTTTGACCAATGAAAGTGTTCAAGCCAGCATTTGAACCCAGGTGCAAGTCCTTCTATTTCCCTTTTGCCACATTGCTTCATGGATGAATTCTCTCACCTGGCCTTTTCCTCTCCAGGTGTCTATTTTGGGCTACTTTGGGACCTCGACTTTAGAACTATGTCTGTTAAACCAGTCTAGTCCCTCTTAGGTTACTGCACAGGAGGGTGGTTTTTGTGTTCACCCTGCTTGTTTGTGAAAACTGAATATTACTTGTGGTCTTTAGATAAGCATGGAATTGTCCAGATCTGAGCTGTAGTTTTGAAAGATGGACCTTTCCTGGAGTCAGCATAAGTGAAAATAAGTAACAGAATGCACACAGTGCTAATTAGGCTGTGAAGTTGGACCGTGCAGGTTACCATGCCTTTACTTTCATGTACACCATGAGTCAGACATAACTGATTCTCAGGCCCTCCCCTCATTCCTTCCTGCAGGCAAAGAAGCTGATGTGAAGCCCGTCACACAAATCCCAGACCGAGGAGTGCCAGGAGGCCCTGAAGCTCTGACAAGTAGCCCACCAGAACTCCAAGGCACCCTCAGTCCTACAGGTAAGTAGAAGCCCCCTTTGTTTCCTATACTGGGTGAGCATTCATCCTCCTCTTTGGAGATAATACAGTGACTCACCTCTAGAAACTGAAATGAAGAGGCCTTTGAGAGGTGAGTTTGGCATCATCAGACCCTTATGGCAATAATGGCTTCCTTGGTCTCTTTCCCGGAGCATATCATGGATGACCCCCTCTTCCCACTGGGAAAAATATTTTGGGTTTGACCAAGGTAGGCATCCCCCTGCATCCAACTAGAGCAGGCCAGTCCATGAGACCTTCTATCTGAGCATCTGTTGCATTCTCAGTTTTCACCTATGTTTTGTCTAGAATTCATTTGCATCAAACAAAGATATTGATAAGACTATACCATATCCTTTCAGAATCTCTTTATATTTGGTAAATTTCTTTTTTTTTAGTTTTTTTTTATTTTTAGTTTACAATACTCAGTTCCACAGGTTTTTGTGTTCCAAATTTTCTTCCCCTACCTCCCTTCGCCCCTCTCCCCAAGACGGCAAGGAATCCGATATATGTTCTACATAGACCTTCACATTAAACATATTTACACAATAGTCTAGTTGTAAAGAAGGACTATGATCAATGGACTGAATCATGAGAAAGAAGAAAGAAAACAAAAAAAAAGATATAGAAAAAAAAGAGAGCAGATAGTTTCCTTTAATCCGCATTCAGACTCCATAGTTCTTTATTTGGAGGTAGATAGCTCCTTCCATCATGAGGCCTTTGGGGCTGTCTTTGAATCTTGTGTTGCTGAGAAGAGCCAAGTCTATCAAATTTAGTCTTAGAATCAATATATCTGTGGCTGTGTACAATGTTCTCCTGGTTCTGTTCCTCTCACTCAGCATCATATCATGTAATTCTTTCCAGGTTATGATATGTTGATTTACTTGGAGAATCCTAGAGAATCAAGTAAAAAACTACTTGAAATAATAAACAACTTTATCAAAGCTGCAGAATATAAAATAAACCGACATAAATCCTCAGCATACCTATACATTACTAACAAAGCCCAACAGCAAGAGATAGAAAGAGAAATTCCATTTAAAGTTACTGTAGGCACTATAAAATATTTGGGAGTCCATCTGCCAAGACAAACCCAGGGCCTATATGAACACAATTGTGAAACACTTTTCGTACAAATAAAGTCGGATCTAAACAAATGGAAAAACATCAGTTGTCTGTGGTTAGGCTGAGCTAATATAATAAAAATGACAATTTTACCTAAATTAATTTACTTATTCAGTGCCATACCAATTGAACTACCAAAAAATTATTTTACACAACTGGATAAAATAATAACAAAATTCATCTGGAAGAACAGAATATCAAGGGAATCAATGAAAAGAAATTCTAGGGAAGGTGGCCTAGCCATACCAGATATTAAACTGTACTATAAAGCATCAGTCATCAAAACTAGTTGGTACTGGCTAAGAAAGAGAGTGGTGGATCAGTGGAATAGGTTAGGTATACAAGACACAGTAGTCAATGACTATAGCAATCTAATCTTTGATAAACCCAAAGAATCCAGCTTTTGGGCTAAGAACTCACTATTTCACAAAAACTACTGGGAAAATTGGAAAATGGTATGACAGAAACAGGCATATTACACCGTATACCAAAATAAAGTCAAAGTGGGTTCATGATTTAGGAATAAAGGCTGACATGATAAGCAATTTGGGAGAGCAAGGAATAGTTTACCTGTCAGATTTATGGGAAAGGGAATAATTCATGACTCAAGAAGAGACAGAGAGCACTATAAAATGCAAAATTGTTAATTTCGATTATGTTAAATGGAAAAGTTTTTGTATAAACAAAGCCAATGCAATAAAGATTAGGTGGGAAGCAGAAAACTGGGAGAAAATCTTTACAACTAATGTCTCTGATAAAGGCCTCATATCTAAAATACACAAGGAGCTGAGCCAAATTTATAGGAATACAAGTCATTCCCCAATTGAGAAATGGTCAAAGGATATGAACAGACAGATTTTAGAGGAAGAAATTAAAGACATCTATAGGCATGTGGAAAAGGGCTCTAAATCACTATTGATCAGAGAAATACAAATCAAAACAATTCTTAGAAACCCCATCTCTCCTGTCAGATTGGCTAACATGACCAGATAGGAAAATGATAAGTGCTGGACAGGATGTGGGAAAATTGGAACATTGTTACATTGTTGGTGGAGTTGTGAACAGATCCAGCCATTCTGGAGAGCAATTTGGAACTATGTCGAAAGGGCTATAAAAATGTACATACCCAGCAATACCACTTCTAGGGCTGTATGCTAAAGAGATCACACAAAGGGAAAGGGAACCATATGTACAAAAATATTTATAGCAACTCTTTTTGTGGTAGCAAAGAAGTGGAAATCAAGGGGATGCCCATCATTTGGGGAATGGCTAAACAAGTTGTGGTATATGAATGTAATGGAATACTACTGTGCTATAAGAAATGGGGAAGATTTGGTAAATTTCTAATGAGAACTAGAGGATGGTAGCCAACTGTCAAAGATAATGACCTATTTTGCTTTGGGACCTTGCCTTAACTAAGACTCTATCTAAGCAAACTAACTTCTGGAATTTTGGATGGAATCTGTACCAGCCCAATTTCCTGGCCCATGTTCCTGGATTAGATGTCAGGGGAATTTCAACTAAGAAAGGATACTATTTATGTCCCATAGTAAATGCTTTCCCCCCTCAGTCAATTCATTTTTTCTTCACACATGCATACATTCATTCATTCCCCTATCCCTTGTGAGGTCAGGTGATTCTCAAGATTTAAAAGATGGATCTTGGGATGAAGCAGGTAACCTCTGTGCGAATGTGGGTCCATTCATTGATCAATGTAGTCTCCCCAGAGTAGCAGTCATCATGATCCCCAATGATAGTCTTTGGTTGATGAACTTATTCATCAGGGAAGTGGTGTCTGTGTGAACCATTGAAGGAGAAAGTGAAGTGGTAGGAGTGGTCTCCTCAAGGAGGAATTGAGGATTATTGAGTGAGAAATTGAGGAGAAATGATTGAGTTTTTGGTTACTGAGGAGAAATGAGGATGAACAGCCTCTCTTCCTTCCTTTCCTACATCCTGGCACATGTCCCAACCACAGAATTCCCCAGCAAAGGCACCCAGGCAGGAGGCTTATCTGCCCAAACCTGAGACTCCATGGGGCCCACCACCATCTCTGTGATCAGCTCTGTCAGAGCCTCTTTTTCAAATGCTCAAACAGAGTTAGTTGCCACAGAGACACTTCCTTCTACTCAGTCCATCAGCCACCATGTTTCTACTGGTACAAGTGGCCAACGAATTGAGTCACCCACAGAATCTAACTTTTCTTCAAGAGGAGCCACTTTTGTGCCCAAGACATCTGCAGGAGTGAACATGGGTACCGGTAGCCTCTTGTTCCCCTTGACTTCAGATGAAACCACAGCTACCTCTGTCTCAAGTACTCCATTAAAGATCAGCCTGCCTGGGACACTGTCCTCTCATCTCCCGATGATCACATCTAGAGCACACACAGGTACCATGGAGAGCACCAATATGGGACCAATGTCAAAGTCAATTCCAACAAATGCTCTCTGGACAACTGCCTTGGCTTCAGGGATGGGCACCAGTTCCCCTGCCTCCCTGTACTCCTCACCTTCACCTTTCAGTGCCAAAGAAACAGGAGAAAGCCCTGCATTGACTCCAGTGCAAGCTCAAGTCACTACCCCAGTGAAGCCAGACTCTCAGATACTAAAAGAATCTGACTTGACTGCCTGGCCCATTCCTGCTGTAAGCATCATCTCAACCCCTGCTGGAGGAGACATACATGCATCCTTGGCACCCACAAAAGGAAAAACTGGGCTCATAACAATGTCTGTTTCCTTTGTCGAGAGTACAGATAAACCCTGGGCAACTCCCAAAGAGCAAACACATTCTATGGGACCCTCAACTCTTCCACAGCTAGAGACAATATCTACTGTTGCCCCCCATGATGCAAGACAGGATGTCAACCACTCCACAACTATCCCCTCAACCCCTAGGACTGGAGCCCCGACAAGCCAAACTGCACCTCCTGCCGCTGAACCCACCAAGACCTTGCACATTGAAGGGGTGACCAGTTCAACTGGACCAGTGACTGCCACAGCCACAGTGACAGAAGAGATGTTTTCAGTTCCTCTGAAGCCCAACAGAGACGCTCAAGTGAGCTCACTCCTACCTTCTAGCACCAGCAGTTCTAAGGCTCTCCCTGAACAAAGCACACTCATCTCCCAATCCCCCACCACAGCTAAATCCATGGATCTTACCATCTCTGGGGCAGATATCATCACTACATGGCCACAGACTCTCCATCCTTCAACTTCTGTGGCCTTATCTGGGTCTACTCCCATGACTGAAGCTGTGAGCTTGGCTGCTCCTGGGACAGAAAGTCTCATTGAAAGCAATGAAGTCATAGATATAGCTCCTCTTTCTATGATCACTGACAGTCCTGAGCTTCCATGCACGGTGGCAGAGAGCAGTACAGGTGCCCCACTGACCAGTGCTTCAGCTCTGTCTCCCATATCCTCAGTAGCTGTCACAGGCCCACTGAGCACCTCTGCTGATTCAACTTCCCCGGAGACCATGGCTCATGGTGTCCCACATACAGACACAGAGATGAGCTCAGTGATCACCTTAGCAACGGCCAGCACATTCACAAGCATGGTGATGGGAGAGATGTCATCATCTCCCCCAGAAGATCAGACTCACTCAACCTTGTCTCCCAGTTCCAGTAGCTCCATGGCTTTCCATGGACAAAGCACGGTCATCCCACAGCCCTCTGCTACAGCTGAAGCTGTGAAGCTTACCACCACTAGAACAGATGCCACCACTATTTGGCCACAGATTCTCCCTCCTTCAACTCTAGTAGCCTCATCTGTGGGTACTCACATGGCTGAGGACATGAGCTCAGTTACTCTTGCCACTGATAAAACAAATCTCTCCTTCAGCAGCAAGGTCACAGGCATGGCCCTTCTCTCTCCTGTGACAACACTCAGTCCCGAGCTCCCAAGTACAGTGGCAGAGAGCAGCACAGATGTCCTACTGACCACCACTTCTCCTAAAGCTCCTATATTCTCAGACATTACCAATGCAAGAGCAAGCCAATTGAGTACTTTTGCTAATTCAGCTCCCTTGAGGCCCACAACTCAAGGTGTCCCACATACAGATTCAGAAATGAGCCCCAATCTTCCTCTGACCACCTTAGCCATGGTGACCATAGCTAGCAAGGCACAGCCATGGTAATTGGAGAGGTATCATCAGCTCCTCCAGGATCCAGCCCAGAAGTTCAAGTGCACACAGCCCTGCCTCTTGGCACTAGTTCAGGGGAGATCTCAACAAGCTCTGAGCTCAGGATTCCCAGAGAGACAAGTCCTGCCACCCAGCAGCCAGTTGTGACCACAGTCACCCCCACTAATTTTGGACAAGGGTCACGTTTGGCTGCTGTGACCCTGACTGAGCCATCTGAAACTCAAAGAGCATTGGTTACCAAAGATCCACAGGGAAGTGACACTGAATCCCCATTGTCTCCTACTGAAGGTGAGACCACTGCAACAGGGATCATAACAGTTTCCACTCTGGCGTCTGGACCAGGAAACATCCATGCATCCATGGGCACCATTTCAGGCTCAGAGGCCAACAGAATCTCTTCCACCTTTTCATATTTCTTGGAAAGCCCTAGGACACAAGCTACTAGTCCTGAGAGAGTAACGAGTCCTTATCTTTAGGCTGAAGATAAGACTTGTCCAGGAACTGATGCTCCACTGAAGAATACGGGGGAAATGAGGTGTGGGAGAGTGGGAGATACCTTCAATATAGAAGAAACCCTAGTAAGAAGCAATGGTAATCTGTCCAAATGACTCCAAACTTCCCCCACCAACCCTTAGATACACTTCAACTGATGGCCATGGTCACAGAATTCTCCACCAGAAACACTGTGACATTGGATGATGTGAGTGTATCTGACCTCTAAAGAGACTCAACAGAGTCCACCAGCATCCCCATGACTGGCTCTACTTTGAGATATTCCATTTCAGCTACTCCAATAGAGATAGTCATCATGGAGACAACTCCAGGTACAACCACCACTCAAGCCCCACCTTTTCCCTGTGGCCACTGTTACAGGTGGTCTGAGGCCTGAGACACAAAAGAGAATCATGTACTCTCCCATAGAAGGCATCCGGAGTTACCATGGGCAATGTCAGCCCCATACTTTCCATGACTCCAGTAAAGCCCACAGAAAGCACAAGCTCCAGTGGTCCCTTAAAAATCAGTCCAGCTGGGACAAATTTTCTTCTACAATCCCTGCAGACACACTTGTATCAGAAACATCTTCTAGAGAGAGTTCCACCAGCACCCTGATTCCATGGCCACTCCAGTTGATTCTTCCCATATTACTGTCTGAATTATAGGAATTGAAATCAGCCTCATTTTGCCTCTATCCTCAAGTCCTACAGCCATCAGTGCCATGGAAATTGGACCAAACCCAGATTTGCCTATGAGGCGAACCACCCCAGAGAAGCAGAATGCCTGACCTAGACAGTAGCAGAGCCAAGGTCAGCTGCCCTGTCCTCCATTGCTCCCGGCATCATCCCTATATCTATTAGAAGAGACACAAGCACTTTCTTGGTGTCTACAGAAAGGTCTAAGGAGGGTAAAATAGTGTTTGGCACCTTCCTGGAGATCACAGGATAATCCCAGAATCACACACATGCACTCAATAGGCCCAGGAGTAACTTTTCTGGCTGGATAGGGCCTCCACCTCTTATCTGTCAGCCTCAGTGAAGGGACCAGTTACTCCAGGACTGTCTCTTCACCCTCTGTAGGGAGTATGACTGGAACTCAGGGAAGCCCGCCTGTGACTCTTGTAACTGAGCCCACACCTCCTGAGAGGGGTACTGCCTCTGTTTCACCAGTGACTAAACTCAGCACCAGGGACAGTGGACAGCTCAGCGGCGGTTCTGTCTTCTCCACAAGCACCCGAATGTGGGAAGTCACTGGAGCAGGCAGCACAGTTCTCTCAGAGCCCAGCAAAATTGTATCAGGGATGTCTCTCCTGATGAGCTGACAGTTGGCCTTGTGGCAAGCACTATGGAAGGGTTGAGCTAAATACATGATAAATTGCAGATAATCATCAGAGGAAGGACACTAGAATTAAGAGGGATCAGTTAAGAATTAAGGGGGTCATGCCTCTTAAGATTCCACCTATACATAGCAGGGTGGGATCCTTGTCCAGGAAGGTGGAATCTTAGCAGAGACTTAAAGGAAGTCAGAAAAATAAGGAGGGAAAGAACTCCAGGGACGGGATACAGCCAGTGAAAATGTTCTGAGTTGAGAGGTAGCAAGGCAAGTGAAAGGAAGAGCAAGAAGGCCAGTGTCACTTGGGGAAAGGAGGTGTAAGGTGCAAGAAGATTAGAAAAGAAAAGGTGGGGCAGGTTATGAAGGGCTTTGAATGCTTGAGGTAATAGGAAGCCATTGGAGTTTATTAAATAGGACAATGGCACCTCAGACCTGGGCTTTAGGAAAATCACTTTGGTGGCTGAGTGGAGGATGGACTGGAGTGGGAAGAGTCTTGTGACAGGAAAACCAACCAGCAGGCTACTGCAATAGTGCAGGCATGAGGTGATGAGGGCCTGCCACCAGGATGACGACAGGGTTATAAGAGAGAAAGGGCATACGTGAGACATGTTATGAGAGCAAAATCTATAGACCTTATCAACAGATTGGATATTGGTGGGGGTCAGAGAGTGAGTCCTCAAGAAAGACCTCCTGGGTTGTGAGCCTGGGTGATTGGAAAGATGGTGATACCCTGAACAGCCATAGGGGAAGTTAAGAAGAGGTGAAGGTTTGTGGGGAAAGACAATGAGTTAAGTTTTAGACATGTTGAGTTTAAGATGTTTACAAGATAGCCAGTTCAAGATTTCTAATAGGCAATTATCTAATAGGAGTTGTGAGACTGGAGATCACCAGAAAGGTTAAGGGTAAATGAGTAGATTTGACAATCATCAGTTTAGAGATGATAATGAAATTCACAGGAGCTTATATGATGATGAAATCTCATATAGAAGGAAAAAAGAGGGCCCAACTCAGAGCCCTAATGTACAGCACCCACAGTTAGCATTTATGATTTAGGTGAGAATCCAGCAAGAGAGATGGAGGTGGGAATCAGTTAGGAGGAGAATCAGGGACGTATTGTCATAAAAATCTAAATAGAAGAGAGTATCAATGAAAATAGGGTAATGGGGTCAAAGGCTGCAGAGAGATTAAGAAGAATGATGACTGAGAAAATATCAGTTATTTTTGCAATTAAGAGATAATAATATTAGAGAGGACAATTTCACTTTAATGATGAGGTTGAAAACAAGACTGTGGAGTTAAAAAGAGAGTGAGAGTAAGGGAAGTGGAAACCCCTTTTGTTGATAGCTGTTTCAAGGACTTTGACCACAACAAAGAGGAGAGAAAAGGGTTCTTCTGCACTATCGGGGACAGATGGAAGAAGTGAAAGTTTTTTAGGTTTTCAGTTTTTGTAGATGGGTAGTAGGGAAGCAGTCAGTCGACAAGCAGAGATTGAAGGTAAGTGAGATAGTGAGACAATAGAGGAACACTCATGTGGAGATAATATATTGTCCTTTCTACCCCCCACGATTGTGATATGTGCACTCGTTTGTTCCGGCAGGTAGTGAGGTTGGTGCAGCACCTGTCACACATATCCAAGATCATGGAGCCCCAGGAGGCACGGCAGTACTGAGCAGTGGCCCCCAGACACCTGAATCCACTGCAGGTCCTATGGGTAAGTAAATGCCTCTTTTCTTTCTCTTGTGATTCCTGGGTCCTTATCTCCCAGTTTTGAGACAAGATATGGACTCGTAGTCACAGTCTGAGAACAGAACACTGATGGCGAAGTTTGTAATCAGACTGCAAGACTTGGCAGCATCATCTGCCACATCACCTTCTGCCTTGAAGTATGTTGTGATAACAGCCTGTGGATGAAGAGCTACTAGGGGATTTTGGATATTTCTTGTATTTACTTGCATGTATACATATTATTTGCCCTATTAAAAGTCAGCTACAGGAAGGCAGGGGTCATTTTCATTTTTATCTAGCCATGCCCAGCACCTAGAACAGTAAGTGACGATAAAAGTAGCTGATGCTTAAAATGATTGTTGATTGATTATTTGTGTGACCAGAACAAGTATCCACCAGGCAGTTTGTCTGAGCTTGGGTCCCCATCTCATGTGGAGACAAGATGTCAGGAGAGATCCACCTAAACATTGATCTCTTGTTGTTTAATAATTCTCATGGTGGCCACCCACCCTAGAGCAGAGCTAGGTCATGGTCCCTGGCAGAGTCCTTGTTGTTGAAAGTGCTTATCAGGGAGAAAGTTGAGCATTGGAGAGTTGAGGGGTTGGGGTTTGGTTGTTCCAATGTTGTCAGACAGTACTCCTGGTCTTGGTCTTTGGTCTTCTCTGCTGGCTTGATTCCCCTAGAGAAAATGGTGATAGCCCATATATAGCCCTAGAGAAAACCTCAGAGTTACCCCCAACCACCTTAATCATAGAGGCCAGTATTTGTAGCAATCGAGATGACAAGAGACATCTCTGCAGTTCTTTCAAGACTCAGCACCAAAACTGAAATGAGACCTTCAATTTCTCATAGTACCAGTTTAGGAGAGATTTTAGCAAGTTTTAAGGTTGAGACTTGTGGAGAGAAAAAGCTCTCCATTCAGGTGGCCCATGGTGACCACCTAATTGATGTTGGATCAAGCACAAGTCTGGCTGCTAAGACCCAGGCTGAGCTATCTGAGACTCAAAATCTAGTGATCACTAAAATTTTACAGGAGAGTGACACGGGGTCTTTATTGGCTCTTACTACAGCTAAAACCTATGGAGCAGAGCCCATAACAGCTTTTACTCTGAACCCTGGACTGGGGGAGAACCAGGCTTCCATGGGCACTATCTCAGGCATAGAGACCTTATCATCCCTTCCATTAGAAAACCGCAGGACACATATCACTAGTCCTGACACAGCTCTAACCAAGCACTACGCCAACTGAGAAATCACTGGGGAATAGGCACTAGCTCAGCTGCCTCTGTTTCCACAAAGTTGCCTGAAGTCACTACATCAGCACCAGGGATAGGCACCCAAGGGTCTTCTGAGGGTCCAAGTACACCTACCCTGAAGGCCAACACTATTTCAGCAATTGGATGGCCCTGTGACTCTAAGCTTTCCTTATCAACTTCAAAATGTTTATGTAAATAGTGTCATAGTCAGTTGCCTAGTAACTGTCCCTGCCCAAGCACAAATAAGTTCTACCAGCCTGATTTCATTACCACTTTGGTTGGACTTTCCTTGGACTCACTACCTCTCTACCTCCCTCATGTCCCCAGTCCCATAGTACAGCCCAAGAACCTATGAGTTCTACTTTATTCATAATAAGTAGACTTCTAATTAAGCCTCGCATTAAGGAATATTGATGTGACTTTGGAAAATACGTTTGGTTCAGGGAAATGAGAATTATGTCTGGGTTGAGGATGATGATGATGATGATATGGTTAGTGTTTTAGAGTTTATGGAATTCTTTATGAATATTATCTCATTTTAGCTTCATGGGGAAGTTTAACCTTATCCCCATTTTATAGACAAGGAAACTAAAGCGGACATAGATTATAGTGACCCTCCCAGGGTTGACCGAATTTAGGAAGTATCTGAGGCTATATTTGAATTCAGATCTTCCTGACTCCTGATCCAGTAAGCTTCCCACTCTGCCACAAGAAAATTTCTTTTTGTTGGCATTTCTCTCTTTGGACCTCTATTTTGGGCCATTTTTCGACTTGAGTGGTTGGAACTCTGTTCACTCCCTTGTAGTGAAATCTAGTGGTCCTTGTGCTAAGTTCATTTCTCTCTTTCTTTTTCTGTGGTGAAATGCTGACATTTCCAGTGATTCTAACAAATGTCAGGACTGTCAGGGGAACAGAAAAGTACAATTTGGGATTTTACAGAAAGTACATATGGGGCAACATATTTTTCATAGTGTCTCACAAATCTCAACTTACTGCTCTGTGGATCCATCCTTTCTTTTTTTAGCATTCACTTAAAAATTTTGAGTTCCAAATCCTCTCCCTCCTTCCAGCCTGTTCTCTACCCATTGAGGGGGCAATATGATAACCTATCATACATGTGAAGGTCATGCAAAGCACATTCCTGTATTAGCCATGTTGCAAAAACGCAAGAAAAACAAAGTATGCCTCAATCTGCACAGTTCTCTCTTTGGAGGTAGATAGCATTTTTCATTATGGGTCCTTTGTAATTATCTTGGATTATTTTATTTATCAGAGTAGTTGAGTCTTTCCCAATTTATGATCATTTCAATATTGCTGTTCCTGTATACAGTGTTCTCCTGGTTCTACTCACTTCACTTTGCATCAGTTTTTATAAGTTTTCCAGATATTTCTGAAACTTGTTCATCGTTTCTTATAGCATAATAGGGTTGCTGTTGAGTCATTTTTCAGTGATGTCCAACTCTTCATGACCCCATTTGGGGTTTTCTTGGCAAAGAGTGATTTGCCATTTCCTTCTCCAGCTCATTTTACAGGTGAGAAGCTGAAGCAGACAGGGTTAATTGACTTGGCTATGTCACACAGTTGTGTCTGAGGCTGAGGCCAGATCCAAACTCATTCACATATGCCTATCTGATTCCAAGCCCGGTACTGCACCACAAGTCATATACCACAACTTGTTCAACCATTCCCCAATTGAATCCCCCATTTATTCTTACAGGTGATGAGGCTAGTGTGGTGGCCACCACACACATGCCAAGCCAAGTTGCCACAGGAAGCACTACAGCATTGACAAGTGGTCCCCTGATAACTCTGTATTCTGGAAGTCCCACAAGTAAGTAGATGGCTCATTTCTGCCTTCTCAGGGTTCATCACTCTTAGGCCCTTGTTTTCTGCTCTTTGTAGATGATAGATGGAATTATCTCCATAGTTTGAGAAAGTCAGACCTCAGAAGGGTGTTTTTCATCAAGCTGCACAGAGCTGCCTTCACTGCTTTCTCTCAAGCTGCATATTGTGTTCGTGGAAGTTGTGGAGAAACTGCTAGGGATTTTTGATGTATCAAAGAAAACATAGTGTACATTTCATTTAATCCCAAGCTTAACTACTCCAGTCCCAACCCAGGGCAAGAAAAAACCTCACTCTGTCATCTTTTCATAACACTTACAAGCTGAAGGTTTGAATTATAGGATTATATCACTCGATACCTGATCATAAACATCCTGGGCCCCAGTAAAACTAGAGCTAGATGGAGACAGTGAATTTTAAAAAGCCCATTTTCTATATCAGCAGGTATAGTGTACTGGTACTTGTGTCCATCAGGCAGTCCATCTAAGCCTAGGTTCCCATCCTATTTTGAATGTGGGTGTCGGGCTAGATCCATTTAAACAATGTTCTTACTCCTATTATGAGTCATCTTCAAGGTGGCCAACTCTCCTTAAAGCAGTAGCTGATACTAGTTGCTCGGGGGATGGAAGTGCTTGTCAGAGGTTGGACCCTCATGTTGACTATTGGCGAGGAATGAGAGTGGTGAAGTTGGGTGATAGGCCTAGTAGAGAAGGAGTCCTGTTGACTGTCAGAACACTCTTAGGCATGTCCCAGTCAGGTACTCCAGTCACAAGACTCTCTACCAGGAGCACAGTGGCAAGAAGGACCATAGTTACATCTGACATCACTAGAAAATCATCAGAGCCCACTCGCATCCCCATGACTGGCTCCACCATGAGAGGTTCCATTTCAGGCACTTCGACAGAGACAGTCACCACGGAGACAACACCAGGTATAGCTACAATTCATCCCCCACTTCTCACTGTGGCCACTGTAACAAATGGCCTCAGGCTTGAGCCACATGGGAGAACCCTGCCACAGAAGCGTTAGCTGCACCTGAGACATTTCTCGAAGTCATCATGGGCACTGTTAACAACCCACTCTCCCTGACTCTAGTAGAACCCACAGTCAGGTTACACTCCAGTGTTCCTTTAAAGACCGACTCAGTTGGGAAAACTTCCTATACTTTCCCTACAGACTCAACTGTAGCAGAAACGGCTTATAGGAAGTCTCCAGGCACCTCCTTGACTTTGTGGCCCTATCCAGTTGATTCTTTACATACCACTGTTTCAGCTACAAGGAATGAAATCAGTCCCATTTTGTCACTGTCCTCAAATCCTGCAGCCATAGAAATTAGGCCTATGAGGCAAACCACCCCAGAGAAGCAGGATGCCCAGACAGCAACAGAGCCAGGCTCAGCTGCTCAGCCTGGCTCAACTCTTCCTCCTAGTACCAGAGCAGGAGAAATCCAAAGCAATTCTGAGGCTTTGGCTTCCAGAGAAACCAGCTCAGCTTCCAGGGGGCGTTTGGTGACGACAGTGACCCCTGCCTATGTTGGATCAGGTTCAGTCCTGTCTTCTGTGACCCAGGCTGAGCTATCTGAGACTCAAAGTCATCTATTAATATTAATCATCATCAAAGTCCTACAGGAAGGTGACACAGCATTCCCATTGCCTCCTACTGCAACTGAGGCCTCTGGAGCAGGAAATATAACAGCTTCTATTTTGACCCCAGAACGATGGGAGACCCAGGTTTCCATGGGCACCATGTTAGGCACAGAGGCCAGCAAAACTTTCTTCACCATGCCCTCTCCTTCAGGAAGCCCCAGGACACATGTCACCAGTCCTGAGAGGGCAAGAAGCACTGACCAAGCACTGTCCACTCTGTCAACTGAGAAATTCCTGGAAGTGGAAACAGGTACTAGTTCAGCTGCCTCTGTTTCCATAAAGTTACCTGAAGTCACCCCATCAGCACCAGGGAAAGGTATTGCAAGGGGCTTCCGATAGTCTAAATGCATCTATTCTGGAGGCCAGTACAGCTCCAGCAGTAGGGACCAGTTCTGCTGTGACCTTGACAATGTCAAAGATCACCACTTCCAAAATAGATATGGAAACTGTGTCAAAGTCAGCTGCCTGGGCCACCAGTCCCTCATCACAAGTAGAAAGAAGCAACCCTCAGTCTGGTTGACAACACCTTGGGGAGACCCTCCCTGAAGCCCTTCAGAAGAGTGTGGACCCACAGTCAAGCCCCTGAGTTGTCTCCAAGCCAAAGCCCAAATCTCTTTCCTGTCTTCAAAATTCCAACAACCTGGAAAAGCATAATTCCTTTCAGGAATACTCCTTCTTGAGGGGCAGACCCTAGAACGAGGTCTACCTGATGTAGACCTGAGAGAATTTCAGTGGAAAGACCAACTTTAGTTGTTAACTTGCCTCCAGCCAGAACATGGGCAGTCTGGACATCAGCATTTCCCATCATTCCCATCCCAGTGTACAGAGCCCCAGAGAGCAGCAGTGCCAGGGCAGGGAAAGCCTCTGTTTCCACCCCTGTACCTGCTAGCTCCACCCTGTTCACAAGTAAACAGACTTCTAGGGAATACTCTCCATTCAGAGGGTATTGGTGTGGCCCTGGAAGATATGGGTGGGGAGTCTACTCAGAGGGTGAGATCTTTGGGTAGAAAAGTAGGAGTGTCCTTCCCCTGGCCTTTCCTTCTCGGAGTTCAGGAAAACATCCTTCAAACTTGTAGAGTTGCTTTTGATTCCTCCTTCCATCTGTGTGCCTACTGGCCTTTGTACTGCAGTCTTCTTTTTGGTGACTCCTGAAGGCTTACAGTAGGAACATAGTACAGAAGCAGTAGTAATAAGAGCATTGCATTTGGAGTTCGAGGACCTGAGTTCAAATCCTAGTTCTGCTACTTTCTACATATCCAGTGAGGTTGATCAGGAAGGGCCAGATCAATAAGTATGGAGGTTGGGGGGATGGAGGGGATAAGCCTTTGTTTGGGATTCTGAGTACACATCTATTTAGAAGTTGTGAACATAACTCCAGGTGCACCTTGTTGATAGGATTGAGGACATGTCCAGGGGCAGAACTCTTGTCAATCCAGTGACTTCACCACTGGGCAGATCAATAACAGTTAACATACACATATATGTCCCAATACGTGCCTTGTTATTTTACTTTGCCCTTTACAATTGCTTTTTAAGTCTTACAACAACCCTAGGAGATCTCAGGGGCTATTATTTTTGCTATTTTACCAATAAGGAAACTGAGGTAGTCAGAGGTTAGGTGACTTGCTCAAGTTCACACAACTAGCAAATGTTTGGAGCTGGATTTGAGTCAGTTCTTCTTGAATCCAGTTCCAGAATTCCATCTACTTTACCGGTTAACTGCCCAGACCAGCTGCTTATCTAGAACTTAGCCAGCACTGAATGGTTAAGAGAGATCTATCTGGAGTCACAGAGAGGATTAGAGCCAGGATTCTCACCTAGGTCCTCTGGCTTCAAGTTTAAAATTCTTCCTACTGTAGACCACGTTAATAGAGAGAGTGGGGGAGAGGAAGAAGGTTTTATGTAGATGAAATTGTTGGCTAAATGATGGGCCTAAAATTAATTGCAAAGCGTTATGCAATGTTAGATTTGGAAAAGGGAGCATAGCACAAGAGAAAGAGTGGTGGATTACAATCGGAGGACCTGGCCTCAAATCCAGCTCTGTTACCCCTGTGACTTGGGGCAAGACTCTTTAATTCCATGGGTCTTAGTTTCCTCACCTATAAATGAAGTGAGGGGGCTGGACTAGTCTGTTTCTAAGGCCTCTCCCAGCCCTAAATCTAGTATCCTCCTGGAAAACAAATACATGCCCAAGACTGCCTTCAAATTGGGAAACAGAGAAGAAAACCTCCACATTGAGTTTGCAATGGGAACAATTGAAGGTCTTTTTTTACCATACAAGTTTGATATTGCCTTTTAGAAAAAAGGCTAATTGGGAAATTAACCTCTTGACAGAGTCATGATCACAAATTGATTTAAAAAGTAAAAAAGACAGTGCAGAAGGGTACAAAAATAAAATCATTTGGTTACTAACCTACTAGATTATATAAAAGGTGTACCAAAAATCTTCACCATTTTGAAGCTAAATTATACTAAGACTTTTGGGACACATTTTGTGTGTGTGTGTGTGTGTGTGTGTGTGTGTGTGTGTGTGTGTGTGTGTGTGTGTGTCTGTGTGCATGTCTGTGACTGTGTCTCTGTCACTGTCTCTGTTTGTGTGTCTGTGTTTAGAGAGAGACTGACAGATCAAGAGGAGATAGAGAAATAGGGGGTGGAGGTATCCCAAAACTGTACTAAGACTTTTGGGATGCTATGTATCTGTGTATGAGTACATAATTTATGTATTTTCTTTGTCTGGAGTGTTGATGTTGGTTAGTCTGTCAACAAGCATTTATTAAGTACATACTGCATTCCAGACACTAAGCACTGGTGATAAAAAGACAAGTGAAATAGTCCCTGTCCTTGGGAAGCTTAAAGTCTAATAGGAGACTATAAGCCAACAACTATATAAACAAGCTTTATACAGGATCAATTGGAGAAAATTAACAGCAGGGATGGCTCTAGGGTTAAGGGAGATTGGAAAAAAATTTCCTGTGAAAGTTGGAATTTTCTGGGATTTGAAGAAATCCAAGGAACTCAAAAAGAACAGATAAGGAGGGATAGAATTCTAGGCATGTGAGCCAGTCAGTGAAGATGCAGAGTTGAGAGGTAGAAGAGTTTCTTGTTTAAAGAACAGCAAGGAAGTCAGCATCATTGTAGAGTACCTGGGGGTGAGTAAAGTGTAAGAAAATTGGAAAGGTAAGAGAGGCCAGGCTATAGGAGGCTTTTATGAACCAAATAGAGGATTGCATATTTAATGTTGGAGGTTATAGGGAGCCACTTCAACAATATTGGGAACTTCTGAATGAGGAAGCTCCCTCTACCAATGCAAGTCAGCACCTGTTCTGCTTATGGTCTTAGAGAGCCCTGAGAAGTGAAGAGGCTTGCCCAGGGGCACCAGATATTGGTGCCCCCAACCCCGAGGGGAGCCCCACAGCACCACTATTCATAGATAGGTAGACAGATAGATAGATACAAGAGGAGTAGATAGATGATACAGATTCATAAATGGATGGGTGGATAAACAGATATAAGTAGGTAGATAAATGGATGAATGGATACTAGGTAGATAGATATAGATTGATATATGTAAGTAAGTAGATAAGGTAGATGGGTATGACAGCTAGATAAATAGATAGAAAGATAAATAGATGGATTGATAGAAAAAGTGGATAGATAGGTGGGTAAATCAATAGATGATAGATACTGGTAGATGGATATAGGCTGATAGGTGGATAGATCAGTAGGTAGATGGATGGATGAATGGATAGATGGCTAGCTACCGAGATGTAGGTTGATAGATGGATGAACAGAAATATATATATATATATATATATATATATATATATATATATATATATATATATATATATATATGGTAGATCGATGAATGTATAGTTAGATGAGTGGATATATGTGTATGTTGATGATTATTAAGTTCCCATTAAGTGGAAACGTGCTTTGCATGACTTCATGTGCACAATGTGTACCTTGTTGCTTGCCTTCCCAATGGGTGGGGGAAAGGAGTGGAGAGAGGGAGAATATTTGGAACTGAAAATAAAATGAAAAAGCTCACATTAAAAAAGAAACCTTTTTAAAAAGACATTTCCATTTTTTTTATTCCAGTGACTACAAGAGACCTGGAGTCTTTCACCCTGAACTTTACCATTACCAATCTTTCCTACACATCAGATATGAAAGACCCATCTTCCAGCAAGTTTCATGATGTAGAGAAAGTCCTGAAGCACCTGGTGAGATACCTACTCATTGCCTTTCTTCTTAGCTCTTGTTTTCACCCCAGCCACACACTTCCTCATATTCTTCTTCCTTTGCCAGCTTGATCCCTTGTTCAGGAATGGCAGCCTTGGGTTGTTCTATTCTGGATGTGGGCTGATCATGATGAGGTAAGACCCTTCCCTGAAGAGGTAAGTTGGGAGTATTGAAGTTTCCTGTTCTGGTCTCCCAGGGACATACCTTAGACTTTACATGGGCTAACCTAAAATGTGTCTCCACCATACATTAGTTGTTTTGGTGTTATTTTCTTCCTTTTCAAGATCCCAATTTTATACCTGACCCCCTCACTTCAGTTCAAGTCAATTAGCCTTTATGAAGTGGATACGGAGTGCCAGATATTGTGTTAAGCTCTAGGCGGACAAAGATAGAAATGAAACCATTCCTGTGCCTAAGGAATTTGCATTCTATGGAGGCTGGGCAGGGGAAAAACATATATACAGATACAAAATACATAATATATGGAAAGTATATTAAAAGACAATTTCAAAGCAGGGGGAAGCAGCAACAGTCAAAGAAGTTAGAAAAATCTTCATGTAGGGATATGGTATTTGAGTTAGTTGAATCTTCAAAAGGGAAGTAAAGGATTCCATGAAGTGGGAATGACGAAGAACATTTGAGGTATGGGGAATACCTGTGTTAAGCCATGTAAGTGGGAGGTGGAATATCACGTACAAGGAAGAGGCTATTTTAGCTAGAATGAATAGTTTCTTAAGGATAATGTGAAATATGAGTTAGCACCATATTGTGGAGGGTTTCCAATGGCAGAAGAGTTTGTATTTTACCCTACAGGTAATAGGGAAAGATTAGAGCTTCTTGAGAAGGAAAGATGACATGTCTATTGCTTTTTTTTTAAGAAAAATAATCTTATGCTTTAAAGATTATGATTTAGAGAAAGAAAAGTCTTTAATGGGGATTCCGGTGGTGTTCTCCAGTGGTAGCCAATGTCATGGCTGCTCTGCTCAGTTCCATGTCCTACTGATTGGTAAAGCGAGCTTTCTCAATATCTTTCTTGGTATTCTTAGAACCAAAAACCAACATGTCCTTTTCCAGGCCCATGAAAGATGGAGCAGCTACTGGAATGAATTTGATATGTGTTCGATGGCAAGACCCCAATCACCCTACCTTAGACCGAGAGAAGCTTTACTGGGAGTTAAGCAACCAAACCCATGGCATCACCAAGCTGGGCCCCTACCTCCTTGACAAGGGTAGCCTCTTCCTCAATGGTAAGCAGCCCCACTTTGGAAGGGCACTTCCTCCTTGGCTTGGTTCCTGAATTGCCTCCATTCCCAAGAAATAATCTACCAGTCAAACTACAGTCTCCCTATATTAGGAGCTCTCAATCTGGGTTCCATGAACTTGTTGAAAAGTAATTTGATAATCTCAATATAATTGGTCTCTCTTGTAATCTTTTTTGTTTTATGCATTTGAGAGGTGATTTTGAGAAGGGGTCCATTGGGTTTGTCAGACTGCCCAAGGAGTACATGATACAAAAAATGCTTAAGAATCTGTGCCCCGCTACAGACTCAGTTTTTTTTCATGTAGTTTCCCATATTCCCATCAGCTCGGTGACTTGAAATGTGAAGAGGGACTAAGCGAAGAGAGAGGCACCATGGGGTTAGATTTGGTGCTGATTCTATGCAATCTGGCCCTAGTGATGACCTAGTTTAATAGCCCCATGTGCTTTAGAACCTTCTCATTGATCCCTCTTCATCTTCTTCTCCCTCCTCTCCTCTCCTCTTCTCTTTTCTCCTTTCCTCTTTCTTGTTCTCTTCTCTCTACAGGTTATAATAATAATAAACAGACTCCCACAACCAGCAGTGAGTATTTGTATTTGACTTCCCTCTTATTTCTGGTACCCCTTTTTACCCTGGATAGACTTTGGGAGGAAGGAAGAAAGTGGGGTCAGGGAAGAAAGTTCCTCCCTCCCTTCATCCCTCTAGCTCTTCTTTTACAACGTGAGTAATGTGGAAATATGTTTAACATGATTGTACACATATAACCTATATCAGATTGCTTGCCATCTTGGGGAGTGGGGGACAGTAAGGGGGGAGGGAGAAAGACTTGTAACTCAAAATCTTATAAAAATGAGTGTTGAAAACTATCTTTATGTGTAATTGGAAAAATACTATTTACAAAAAAAGGAAATAGACATAATCCAGAAAAATGAATTTCCTCACTGAATATGTCCAAAAACATATGTCTCATTCTGCATCCTGAGTCCAGCACTTCTCTTTCCAAAAGCAGCATGTTTCCTCATTGGTCTTCTGGAATCCTGATTGGAATGATTGGAGTTCTTAAGTCTTTCTAAGTTATTTGTCTTTACCATGTTATTGTTATTGTACAAATTGTTCTAGTCCTGCTCACTTCACCCTGAATCAGTTCATAGAAGTCTCTCCCAGGTTTTTCTGAAACCACCACTTTGATAATTTCTTATAGCACAACAGGATCCCATCACACTTACATACCTAAATTATTCAGCTATTCACCAACTGATGAATATCCCCTCAATTTCCATTCTTCACTACCTCAGAAAGAGTTGGCACAAATAGTAATAAACAGGGTTAAGTGACTTGCCCAGGGTCACACAGCTAGTAATTGTCTGAGGTACTGGGGAAAGAAGAATGTTGGACTCAGAGTCAGATCAAAATCAAATGACCAATGTTCAATTCTCAGCTCTGACATTTACCATCTGTGTGGCCTGGTACACAGGTGTCACCTGGCACACAGATGTCAGTGTCTTGATTTTCTCATCTATAAAATGGAGGCCACATACCTTGAAGGGTTGTTAGGAGGAAAGTGCTTCACAAACCTCTTAAGTGCTCTTATACATGTGAGTCAATCAGCAAGCATTTATGAATTTCCTATTCTGTACCAGGCGACTCTCCTACATGTTGGGACTGCAGAGACAAAAGTAATATAAATCCTGTCCTTGAGGAGCTTCCATTCTATGGAGGGAAACAACATACATAAATACAAAATGTGTGCAAACAAATTGTGGGGCACTACCAAGTGGGGTGACCAGCAATGATGTTTGAAACAAAGGAAGCCATGGTTCAAGGAAGCAGAAGTGGGGAGTGTGTGTATTCTAGCCTCTCTTGACCTATGGGTACAAGGCTTAGTCATGAATGGTTTTTGTCCTCCCTCCTTCCCACTGCAGCCTGGGGCCCCAGGCTTGAAGCTTTCACTCTGAACTTCACCATCACCAACCTGTTATACACAGAAGACATGGCGCAAATAAACTCCAGAAAATTCCACCTCACTGAGCAGATTCTGCAGCAACTGGTGAGGCTACTTGCTGCCCCCTCCTCCCTCACCTGCACTGTTTGCCTGAGCAAGGTCACTGTCCTGGTAAAGAAGCTTCGATGGCTCCCCAGACGCTTGGCCCCAGCCCCTGCCTAGCTCACACCCCTTCTCTTTGCTTTTCCAGCTCAATCCTTTTTTTAAGAATAGCAGCCTTGGCTCCAGTTATTCCGGGTGCAAGCTGACCTTGCTGAGGTGAGATCCCTGAGAGATCCCATGGTCCCGCCCATGGTTGGGAGGGACCAACATCCTTAATGGACTCTGATTTATGTATAGTCTTGTTATATATAAGGCCACCTCCTTCTGCCTCATTGTCTCCTAAGCTGGGATATCTACAGCCCCATTCACAGCTGAACCATCTTGGTGCACTGATCCCCTTTCCTATTCTCAGACCATGGGGATTAAGAGTCAGAGTGAATTTGAGTAAATAATCTTGTCCAATAAGTTGAAACTCAGCCCAGAAGGGTCATGACTAGTCCAAGGTCATACAGGGAGTCAATAGAAGATTTGTCATCTAAACCAGAGTGTTAGGCCATACATCTAATTCCTGTTTTTCCTCTTTATTCATTCAGCCAAGAGACACTTTTTAAGTGCTTACTGTGGGCAAGGCACTCTAGTAGGTTCTGGGCATATAAAATGAAAAAAAGTCACTCCTTTCCTTCCAAAGAGTTTACATTCTCTGGGAAGGATACCACATCGACACTTGGTGAAGTGGAAAGTTTTCTGCATTTGGGATCAGAGGGTCTGCCACTTGCTGTCTGTGTGACTTCACCCTTGCTGGGCCTTGGTTTCTTCACCTATAAAATAAAGTATTTGGACTAGATTAGATCAAAGGTTCTTTCCAGCTCTAGATCCATGACAAGTAAATAAAAAACAATTTGAGGAGAGAGCATGGGAGGTAACAACTGGAGAAATAAGAAAAGGCAGAGGCAGTCGGTAATGAGGGATCAAAGCTCTGGAAAGACACTAGGACTGAATTTGTAGATCTAAGGATCATCTTTGTACTCATAGGTGGATAATGAATGCCGCAAAGTGGTCATGTTATTCAAGAATACATTATTTGAAAGTTGGAATTATATGTAAAATGTAGTCATTGGTTCCAGCCCAATGGAAATACGAAATGAACATTTGAATCATGCAAATACTTGGTGGGATTCATTATTTGAACTTCCTGTAGAGATGATAGGTGAACCAAAAGGAGCTTATGAAATCACCAATCAAGAGGACTGAAGCCTTGGGAGGCACCAATGCTTTGGGGGTAGGACATGAATCTTGATGGAGTAAAGAAGGATGAGAATAAATGAATGAAAAAAAAGCATCTAAGTGCTTACTGTGTGCCAAACACTGTCCTAGGCTCTGAAAGTATGAATAGAAAAAGCAAGACAGTTTCCACTCTCAAGGAGCTCACACTCTTATCTGGAGGAGGCAAAACATAAACCAAAATTGGGGTTCAGCTCTGGGGCAGATGGCAAAGACCAGAGGTCCTTAGGTTACCTAAGTAGACCGTCATTTCAGGGTCACAAAAGCCGAGAAGGAAAGGGTAGTTAATATGAAAAGTTATAACAAGAACAAGAAAGATGAGGAATAAGAAAATGCCATTGGTTTAACCATGGAGAGAGCAGTTTTCAGTGGAGTGATGAGGTGTCAGAAGTCAGAGTGCAAGGGACTGAGGAGTGAGTGAGTCGGAGGCACTAGAGGTACTGAGCAGAGATGAGCTCAGCTATTTGTCCTTGCTCAAAAGAAATAGGACAGGGTCAGTAAGTTAAAGTTAGTGAACCAAAGTCAAAACTGAAAGGTGTTGGCTAGAACAAAATGAGCAGAGACATACATATCTGCTGTTGTCAACATGAGTTTGCAGAGCATCAGTGGCTTATTCTCAGTATAACTAAATGAGGATTGCTTAAGGGAGGGAGGAAATAAGCATCTGCTATGAGCCACATACTATGCTGTGCACTTTTACAAAGATTATTTCATTTGATCCTCTGAACAACCCTGCAAGAAAGGTACTATTATTGTCCCTATTTTGCAGTTGAGGAAACTGAGGTAGTCAGAGGGTAAGTGACTTAAACTAGTGCCACACAGTAAGTGCCTTACCCTAGGTCAGAACCTAGGTGATCATGATTCTAGGCACAGCCTAGATAAAGATCCACTGGGCTGCCAGTGGTCTCCTAAGGGATCCTTCTCAGGTTGTTTCAAGGACCCTATCAACGTGTCTTTTCCCAGATCTGTGAAAAATGAGACAGCAACTAGGGCAGATGTCACCTGCCTATATCAGAGGGATCCCTCTGGTCCTTCACTGGATAGAGAAGTGGTTTACTGGGAGCTAAGCAACCAGACTGGTGGCCTCACCAGGCTGGGTCCCTTTATCCTGGACAATAACACCCTCTACCTTAATGGTGAGTAACCCCACTCAAGACATGCCCTTTGGCTCATATCCTCAATTTTGTCCCTTTTCAAGAAACAGTCAGCCTGCCCCAAATTCTCCCTCCCTTATCCCCTTCCCACTGGAAGGTAAGCACAGCAGAGAAGCAGGGCATCCAAGGAACCCATATGGGCCACTTACACCAAAGTCTCTCTCTCTCTCTCTCTCTCTCTCTCTCTCTCTCTCTCTCCACCCGCCCCAGGCTACAATCATCAGTCCTCCACCCCAGCAACAAACAGTGAGTATTCAGTCACTTGATTTCTCTATCCACCCACGACCTGGCAGAGGAAACAATTGATCCTCCTCTCCATCCTATTTTACTCTGTACTCTGGAAAGAGAAGGGACAGACAAGGCCAAGGGATGGCCTGTTGTCTCTTAGCATTTTAACCCTCAATTTGCATGGGATTGTTTAGTGACCTAACCCAGCAGAGTCCCTTTCCCCATGCCCCACACTCAAGCATTATCTTCCTGGGACATTCATATAGCTTGATCAAGGTTTACATGCTTGATTTTCCCCCCTTCAGCTCCTATCCTGTCCACATTGACTCCAAAAGTCTCTTTTCCTCCATCACTATTACCCAGTTCCTCAGGTACTAATCATACACATCTCTGTCCTGGCTCCTGTGTAGTCTTAATTGAATAGTTTCTTTGGCAAGCTGACTGTAAGAGGAGAAGATGGAAGTTGTAGAGGAAGGTGGTGGTGGAGGAGGGGAAGGGGGAGTGAGAGAGGTCCTATCACAGATGCATGATTGGAGTCAGGATGGTCAGTTTTCCTTCTTTTTGTGCTGCCTGAAGTACAACCAATCCCTGACCTGTATCTTCTTCCCTTTAATAATAGAACTAGCTCTGACACTTTTATTCCCCTATTTCCTGATGCTGTGGGCCCCAGATCTCTCCTCAAACTTTTGTCTTTCATCACAAGGTCTCTCTCTCTCTCTCTCTCTCTCTCTCTCTCTCTCTCTCTCTCTCTCTCTCTTTCTCTCTCTCTCTTTCTCTCCAGGTTATAATCATCTGTCCTTGGCCTCCACCAAAAACCGTAAGTATTCAGTACTTCAACTTCCCTGCACTTCTGGGGTACCTATTGGGAAGGAAGAAGCTCATTCACTCTACCCTTCATCCCCAACACCGAGCTGAGGGATGGACAGAGAGGAACAGAGAAGGAAGGGTGGGGGGTGGGAATATTGCTATTAAGTTTGAACTTTCCTGTTTCTGCCTCTAGCATCATCATTCTCTCGGTTCCATAAGATTTAGTTCTGGGCCTCATTTCTCCTTGGGCTGACCAAGCTTAGGATTGAGTTGACCCCCCAAAATTCAACTCCCTCATTGAGCTGAGGAAGAAGAGCTTCCTCAATGTCCCAAAGGGCTATTGATGCCCCTCTAAAACTACTGTCATGGCAATATGTTCTAGTGGGTTCCATTGAGACAATGGGATATAATAGAAAGACCTTCCTAAACCTGGAGTCAGGAGATTTTGTTTCAAATCCTGAATCCAGTATGCTTTGTGACCTTTCACAAATCACTTAAACTCTCTGAGCCTCAGTTTCTTTACCTGTCAAGTGGGAGTCATAATGCTTGCTGTGTTTCCAGGTTGCTGTGAGGAAGGGGCTTGGTAAATCTTAGCTTGCCATAGAACTGGTGGTGGTGGTGGTGGTGGTGGTGGTGTGGTGGTGGTGTGGTGGTGGTGGTGGTTGTCACTATTGTTCTCAATCGTGACATTCCCCAAGGTCCATTCCTTGGCTCTTTGTTATTCCAATGGCAAAACTCCCTTGGAATGGTCTTCCAAAATGAGAGCTTCAATTTCCTCTGTGTGCTGAAGATTACAAAAGCGTCATTGGTTTTCACATGGGCTCCACCTCTACATCACAAAGTCCCTCTGTCCATCTTCACATGATCATGTTACTGCTGCCTGAAACAATATTCCCAATTTGAACTCTTCCTGATTCCCTCCCTATCCACCAATTTCTCTATGATTTATGTCACTATTTTCCCCTTCACCTGATCTTTGATCCATCCCTCTGATTCCCTTTTCTCCATTCAGTCACATGGATGCTTCCGAAGAATTACATCTAAGATCTAGCCCTTTCCCATTGCCACTAGCACCATACCATTGTCTGGGTTCTCATAGTCTTACTCCCACATTGCTGCATCAGCTTCTAAACTAGATTTTCTGCCTCTAGGCTTTTCCCACTTCTAACCAATTTGACATATACTCAGTATTTCAGTATTTACAAGCATTTTATTAACACTTACCATATGCAGCAAACACTATTCTAAGTGATGGAAATGCAAAGAAAAAGTGAAAATAATCCCTCCACTCAAGGCACTTATGACAGGAGATACATATGTACATGAAGTTACACAGAAAATATATACAGAGTTTATGAAAAGTAATCTAAGAGGGGACAGCATTAGCCATTGGAGAGGACAAGAAAGACCTCCAAATGAAGGTGACTGAGCACTGAAAAAAGCAAGGGTTATGAGAGGTAGAGATGTGGAAGGATAGCATTCCAGGTGTGTGGATGCTTCCCTCAACTCCCGGTACGTAGGTACAGAGGGAGAAAATATTAATTCACAATTTCAGCTTGATGATGAAGAAAAACATTAAGAGCTGTGATGCTACCTTTTTTCAGTGACTTTAAGGCATAATTTATTTTTGAGTGACTCAGGCCAGAAAAGTTGAAGTTTTTAGACAATGTATTTCACTAATGAGGAGAAACTCATATGTATAAAAGGAGCATCCTTTTCAGCCTTTCTAAGGCTAGTAGATTTTCTCCTTGACACTTGTCTGTTCAAAGATGAAATATTATCTTCATAGTCAAATATTCTCTTTTTAGTCATTTGATGATCTTATAAATGTGAGTATTCCTTCTAACATGGCAGATTTCAACCTATCAATGACTTCTTAACCTGGATAATCATTAGAAGATCTATCCAATGCAGTGGAGGCTCTTCCCTAGATCTTTTAACACTCTGTGTGCATTGAGATTATCTAGCTGCTATCCCCCTCTCTTGCTACATGACTAAACCACCTCCTTAGGCAACTATACACCTACCGGATGATTTATTTTATGCCACATCTTGTGGGTGAGACGTCATGGGCAACATGCTGCATCCTAATCACCTCTACCATAATCTATCCATTGTTGTGTTCCTATGATTTTGTTCCTTCAAAAATTGTATTGTTCCATGATATCATCAGTCCTGTAAGGCAATGGGCTTTTATATCATGGACTAGTTTGGGGTCATTAAAAGTATTACACAATTCCTCAGATGCAACCTAGCCAGCTTCTTCCTCCTGTTTGATCCAGGACACAACTCAATCACCACATGACATTAATACTATCATCTTCTTTAAGCTAAGCTTTTTACCATGTTATGCTGCAGAATAAAACAAACCAAAAATCCCCTACTCTAGGACATGGTTCACTCAAACAGGTTCCTAAAAGCTGCACTCATGTTCAAGATACTTTTTGGGTAAGCATCCTTTCAAAAAGCAATAGCTCATGAACCATAATCCAATGCTTTTTTTCTGCTGCTTCTTTAGTGAATTGTAATTACTTAGTGATGACTTCAGTGCAAGATAGTGGTTACAGCTCTTTGGTAGGCTTGGCCATAGCCGCAGAGCAATTTCAACCTATTTATGAGTCAGATCCACAGCTTCACCTAGTTGGCACAGCAAACAACTTTCAGGACAAGTAGTTCTTTTTTTGGGACTACTTTGCTTGCCCTACAGTGACAACTCCTCTGGTACCACCTGGTATTTGAATTATTTACCCAATAAATTCCTTTTAGCTCCTATCACACCCATAGCTATATGGCCATATAGACTACTGAGATTGACTTAGAAAGATTGGAAGGCATAAGGAGGAGCTGAAGATATTTTCCCAGCTTTCGTACAGTTACAGCCAAATTGCTGCTCTTCCTACATTACAGTGACTCACTCACCATATCAGATTAAAGCCCTTTGGACTGGCTTTCAGGAACTTTCTTTGTCAAGCCCATCTATGTATCTACTCTGTTCAACATTACTCTCCAAAAGGCACTCTTTCAATCAGACTTATCTCCCCTAATTCATTTTTGTAGACTTGAGTAAGTTCCTTCCCCTCCCTGGGCTGTAATTTTATTTTCCTAACTAAGGAAATAAGGTTACTCCCAGCTCTGATAGGTTATGAGATTATGAATCTTTATTGCCCTATGAATATTCCATGCTTGGTTCTGACTCTATGAGGGCATAAAGAGCTATATTATGAGCTCTATGACCACATCTTATCTAAACTTTGTTTTTACTCCAGCATTCACCATAGTCCACATTATTATGTCAAAGATGCATATTGTATCCTTTCTACAAATTAGTTTTAGATATTTGCCTGATGATCAGAGGGGTCAAGTGACATTCAAATGGTCACACAGCTAGTAAAGTGTCAGATGTAAAACTGGTTCTTCCCAATCCCAAGTCCAGTCTTTGATCTAGTACGGCTTCCTGATCCTCTGCTCCATGCACAAGAGGCACTAGACAAATGTTGGCTCAAGTCAAAAACCTGGGTGTCTCTTTCCTTCCCTCACTGTAGCCATGGAACCCAGCGTGAAAACTTTCACCCTGAACTTCACCATCACCAACCTCCGCTATTCAGCAGACATGGGACGTCGGAACTCCGTCAAATTCAATATCACAGACACTGTCATGCAGCATCTGGTGAGACTGCCTGCTTCCAGCCATCCTGCCTATCTGCCCTCATGTCCTGACCATCCACCTGATATGCTCACCTTTTGTTTCTGTTTTTTTCACCAGCTTGGTCTCTTGTTCAGAAATAGCAGCATTGGCTCCCTGTACTCTGGGTGCAAGGTGACTGAACTCAGGTGAGGCTGCCAAGCTGGGGACTTGCAAATGACTCCCCTGGCAAAGTGCTCTGGGTTTGAGCCACAGACTCTAAAGATTTCTTCTCTATACATTGGCTCATAAATTCTGTTTCCTTTAGTTTCACAATACGCAAGTCCAAAGGTATCCCTTCTCCTTTCTCTTCCAACCCTCCAGAGGACATATATTTTGGAGTTTCTATCTAGAGCTAGTTCTATTCTTAACATTCATCCATGCAGCATTTATTTAGCATCAGCTATGTTTTAGGCACAATAGAAGGCACTGGGGATAAAAAAGCACAACAAAAACAAACATCTTCCACTTCTCTAAAAACAGTCCTTGTCCTCAGGGAGCTTACATTCCTTTTGGGGGAAGCAAAGGAGTCATTGTAATCTGAGCACATTTTTGGCTATTCTTGAGTACTTTCTTGGTTCTATTGTCCCTAACTGCATTGGAGTCAGAAGACATGAGTTCAAATTCCAGCTTTAATACATATTAACAATGTGAACTTGGATGAGTAACTTGACCTCCCTTATCTCAGTTTCCTCATCTGTAGAACAGAGAAGATACCACACCATCTTCTTTCTAAAGTGGCTTTAAGGGAGCACTTTGCATTGGCATTACAGAAATGAGAGTTATCATTACTGGTTTTCTTATTTTAAAAATACTTGTAAAAGATTGTATCCCTTCCAGTATTTCCAGGTTTATCAATGGTACTTCCTTTCCTAGGTCTGTGAAGAAAGGATCACAGACAGCCGTGAATGCCATCTGCACCTATCGCCAGTTCTCCAGCAGCACTGGTATGAATACAAAGAAGGTTTTTCATGAGATGAGCAGCCAAACTCATGGCATCCGACAATTGGGGCACTACTCCCTGGACAAGGACAGTCTCTACCTCGATGGTAAGCAGTCTCATAGAAGGAAGGCTTAACCCCTATCCCTGCCTCTGTCTCTTCCCTTCCTCATCTGTTTCAATCTGAAAATTATATTTTTCTTCTGACATTTACACTATGAACAAGGTTCTAATCTCATCCAGAAATTCAGAAGGCAGAAAGACAGACTCTAGAGACCATACCTAAGGAGGCATTTTCTCAGAGCTTTTTGGTTTGCTGTCACCTGATGGCTGTTGTAGAAAGCTGTCCTTGGTCCTGTCTTGTTTAACATTATTACCAATGGCTTGGGAAGAAATGTAGATGGAAGCCAATTACAGATGCCTTGAGACTAGGAGAGAAAAAGTAGTTGATGTGTGTGGTAGAACCAGAATCTAGAAAGTGGAGATAATGTGACAAATTTAACAAGATAAAATTTAATAGGAATAAATGTCAAATTCTACATGAGTGCAGAATAGGGAAGACATTGTTATCTACTATTACAATTTCTGGGAAGATATCCTGGGGATCTTATTGAGCTATAAGCCACTAGTTTTATGTGACAGCCAAATAATCTCTGGCCCAGTGAGCCTATGTGGAAAGAATTCTAATGTGTAGGAGGAATGAGGTAGTAGTCCTGGTTTTTTGTTGTTGTTGTTGTAGTTGTTCATTTAATATTTTATTTTTCACTTATTACTATGTAAAAACAATTTTTAACATTAGTCTTTTTAAAAAAATTTTGAGTTACAAATTCTGTCCTACTCTCCTTTCCCCCATTCGAATTGAGAAGGCAAGCAATTTGATATAGGTTATCCATGTGCAGTCATGCAAAACATGTGTGACACTCTTATTGTCCTTTGGCCTGACCAAGCCAAATTTGTAGTGCCATGTTCAGTCCTGGAACCATGTCCACTATTCGGCAGACGTAAAGTTTGGGAGCTCAGTCAGGTTCAACAGCAGGGACACAGTCATGCAGCATCTGGTGAGATGGTCTCACTTCAGGCATCATTGAGAAGCTAGATTATATGTAGGTTCCATAGGTATAGAATTGTACAAACTTGATAGAAAGTCACTTAAAGTTATGCTCAATTGAAGAAAATTGAAATGTTTAATATAGAGAAGAGATGACTGAAGGGATTGTCCCTGGGCAGATGACACACAATGATTTGCCTTGGCCCCATAATCTAAGAAAGAACTGACTAGCCCTTAGAGCTGTCCCAAAGTGGAAGGATCTGCTTTCGATTGTAGGGCTTGAATTGTCCATGTACCTACAGGTGGCTTCTAGGCAGAGGCTGAATGGTCACTTGTCGTGGTTTTTATAAAGAAAATTCTGCTTCATGTTGAAATTGGATTTGAGACCTTCCATACCCTTTCCACATCTGAGATTCTAGGCAGGGAGTTCGTTCAGGTTTCTGATCTCACCTTGGTTAATCTTTACTCTTGTCATAGTTCCCTCTGGTGGAGGAAAATCCCATCAGATGGCCTCAGTCATCTTAGTGAAAGACTGCAGTGGGAAATGTGCTAGATGTGGAGTTGGGGATCTGGATTCAGATCCTACCCTTGCCACTTATTGCTTGTGTGACCTGTGTGACCAAAGATTAGCTTTTCTTAGTGGATAGGGCACTGGATTGGAGTCAAGAAGGTCTCGTTCAAATCTTACCCTTAGACACTTGCTAGCTTGGTGACCTTGAGCAAATCCTTGTAATAATGATAATTACTTAACGATAATGATAATAATAGCATTTCTACAACACTGAATATGTTATCTCATTTGGTCCTCACAAGAACCCTGCGAGGTAGGTGCTATTACTGTCCTAATTTTCCGTATGAGGAAACTGAGACTGAGAAAGGTTAAGCCCAGCTAGCAAGGGCCTGAAGCAGGATTCAAACTCAGGTCTTCCTGACTCCAGGCCTAGCACCCAGTCCACCATGCTGCTCTTAAAGATAAATCATTTAGCTTCTCTGAGCCTCAGTTTCCTCATCTGGAGAAGGAAGGGGTTGCATGAAAAAGCCTCTGAAGTCCCTTCCAACTCTATATTTAGGATCCTAAACTTCTCATCAAGGCAGGAGAGTAAGGAGAGCAGCTAGTTTGACCATTTCCCTTTTCCTATAGACCAGAGTAGAAAGAGTGCATTAATTCAGGCCCTTAGTTTCTCTTTGTCTCATTCTCATTCTTCCCAAGCTGCAAGCTTCCTATTCTCCCTATCTCATGCCAGAGAGGTAGGGCTCCGCTCCAAGAAGCAGATCTGTCTCCCAAGTGATCAGGTGCAGCAGACTGGATCCTGTTTAACTGGGTCATTCAGTCGGAGCATTCCTTTTTTTTTCTCTTCTGCCATGTTGGGCTCATTACTCTCATTGTCCACCTTTTGGTTTCCAGGTTATAATGAACGTGGTCCAGTGCTACCCAGTGTTGGTAAGTATGTTGACACTCTAATCTCATCATAATCCTTGGCCATCTGGGAACCCTGAACCTTATTCCTTTCTTATTGTTTTTTAAAATTTATTTAATATTTTTAGTTTTCAGCTTTCCACAAGATTTTGACTTACAAATTTTCTCTCCATTTCTACCCTCCCCCCACTCCAAGATGGCATATATTCCGATGGCCCCATTCCCCAGTCAGCCCTCCCTTCTCTCACCCCACTCCCTGCCATCCCCTTTTCCCTCACTTTCTTGTGCGACAAGATAGATTTCTATGCCCCATTGCCTATATATTTTATTTCCCAGTTGCATGCAAAACAACTTTTTTTGAACATCTGCTTTTAAAACTTTGAGTTCAAATTCTTTTCCCTCTTCCCTCCCCACCCTCCCTAAGAAGGCAAGCAATTCAACATATGTCACACATGTATCATTATGTAAAACCCTTCCACAATACTCATGTTGTGAAAGACTAACTATATTTTGCTCCCTCCTATCCAGTCCCCTTTTATTCAATTTTCTCCCTTGACCCTGTCCCTTTTCAAAAGTGTTTGCTTTTGATTACCTCCTCCACCACCTGCCCTCCCTTCTATCATCTCTCCCTTTTGTATCCCCTTCCTCTTTCTTTTCTGTGGGGTAAGATACCCAATTGCGTGTGTATGTTATTGCCTCCTCAAGTAAAATCTGATGAGAGCAAGACTTACTCGTTCCCCCTCACCTGGCCCCTCTTCACTTCCAACAAACTGTGTTTTCTTGCCACTTTTATGTAAGATAATTTACCCCATTCTATCTCTCCCTTTCTCCCTCTCTCTGTATATTCTTCTCTCATTCCTTAATTTGATTCTTAAATGTCATTCCTTCATTCCTTCATATTCAACTCACCCTGTGCCCTCTGTCTATATATATATATATGTATGTGTACATATATGTATATATAAATAGAATATATATATAATATATATTATAATATATAATATATATTATATATATATAATAATATGATATATATATTCCCTTCTGCTACCCTACTACTGAGGTTTCATGAATTACACACATCATCTCTCCATGTAGGAATGTAAACAGAACAGTTCAACTTTAGTAAGTCCCTTATGATTTCTCTTTCTTGTTTACCTTTTCATGCTTCTCTTGATTCTTGTGTTTGAAAGTCAGATTTTCTATTCAGCTCTGGTCTTTTCAACTGAGAAAACTTGAAAGTCCTCTATTTTATTGAAAATCCATATTTTGCCTTGGAGCATTATACTCAGTTTTGCTGAGTAGGTGATTGATTCTTGGTTTTAATCCTAGCTCCATTGACCTCTGGAATATCATATTCTAAGCCCTTCGATCCCTTAATGTAGAAGCTGCTAGATCTTGTGTTATCCCGATTGTGTTTCCACAATACTCAAAGTGTTTCTTTTTGGCTGCTTGCAGTATTTTCTCCTTGATCTGGGAGCTCTGGAATTTGGTGACAATATTCCTAGGAGTTTTCTTTTTGGGATCTTTTTTCAGGAGGTGATCGGTGGATTCTTTCAATTTCTATTTTACCCTTTAGCTCTAGAATATCAGGGCAGTTCTCCTTGATAATTTCTTGAAAGATGATATCTAGGCTCTTTTTTTGATCATGGCTTTCAGGTAGTCCAATAATTTTTAAATTATCTCTCCTGGATCTATTTTCCAGGTCAGTGGTTTTTCCGATGAGATATTTCACGTTGTCTTCCATTTTTTTTCATTCCTTTGGTTCTGCTTTTTAATATCTTGATTTCTCATAAAGTCACTAGCTTCCACTTGCTCCAGTCTAATTTTTAAGGTAGTATTTTCTTCAATGGTCTTTTGGACCTCCTTCCCCGTTTGGCTAATTCTTCCTTTCAAGGCATTCTTCTCCTCATTGGCTTTTTGGAGCTCTTTTGCCATTTGAGTTAGTCTATTTTTAAGGTGTTATTTTCTTCAGTATTTTTTGGGTCTCCTTTAGCAAGTAGTTGACTTGTTTTTCATGGTTTTCTTGCATCACTCTCATTTCTCTTCCCAATTTTTCCTCTACTTCTCTTAATTGCTTTTCCAAATCCTTTTTGAGCTCTTCCATGGCCTGAGCCCAATTCATATTTTTCTTGGGGGCTTTTGATGTAGGCTCTTTGACTTGGTTGACTTCTTCTGTCTGTATGTTTTGGTCTTCTTTGTCACCAAAAAAAGATTCCAAACTCTGAGTCTGAATCTGAGTCCCTTTTTGCTGCCTATTCATGTTCCCAGGCAACTACTTGACCCTTGAGCTTTTCGTGGGGGTTGTACTGCTTGTAGAGTACAGAGTACTTTGTCCCAAGCCTGAGGGGCTGCACTTTTGTTTTTAGAGCTATTTCTGCACAGCTAGCTCTGCCACACCAGTGCTCCTCCTCCCCCAAGAACTGCTAACCTGACCACGACTCAGATCTAAGCAGTCTCTGCACTCCCACTCTGATCTGTCACTTAATTCCTCCTACCAAGTGGGCCTGGGGATGGAAGCAACTGCAGCTGTAGCTCTGTAAGCAGCCTTCAGAGCTGTACCACCTCCACTGCCCCTGGGGTGG
Organism: Trichosurus vulpecula; assembly: GCF_011100635.1. Lineage (NCBI taxonomy): Eukaryota > Metazoa > Chordata > Mammalia > Diprotodontia > Phalangeridae > Trichosurus > Trichosurus vulpecula. The sequence goes on along the minus strand of NC_050573.1, from coordinate 52,843,081 downwards.
TGGCCAACCGCGAACTCCTTTCACTCTGTCCCCACAGTTTTTCCCACTAACCTTCTCTGTTGTCTTTGGTGTTTGTGGGTTGAGAAGTCTGGTAACTGCCACAGCTCACTGATTCAGGGCACGATAGCCTGTTCCTCCAGGCTCCCAGTCTGGTTGGTCCGGGTGTGGCCCACCCTGGGCTTTTCTCTGCTCCGCTCCCAGCTCCGTGTGATAGACCCTTCCCAGTGACCATCCAGGCTGTCCTGGGCTGGAGCCCTGCTTTCCTTTGCTATTTTGTGGGTTCTGTAGCTCTAGAATTTGTTCAGATCCATTTTTATAGGTGTTTGGAGGGACCTGGGGGGGAACTTAAACAAGTCACTGCTTTCCAGCCACCATATTGGCTACCTTATTATTTTCTTGACCCCTGAAGTTGGATCCCAATGCCTCTGGACAAGCTCCTGACCTTGTAGCTAATCCAGGTGTTATGAGAAAGGAATCCAAGAAGTAGATTTAGCAGCTTTTGGGAAGTCATGAGGAAGAAAGACCTCTATCACTGGAGGCCTTTGAATGGAGGCTAAATGAACACTTGTCAGGGATATTGGAGTGTGTGGGTATTCTTCAACTAGATGTGCACTGAGCATCATTTCAGCTCTTATATAATATGATTTGGTGATTCTGTGAAGAAAAGGCTCCTGTCAAGGGAAACAGCACTCGAGATCCTTCCAGTCCTTCTTGCCCTGGAACCATGGCCTCATGTTCCAATATTTCCAGTTGTTCGTTAGAAATTGGGTGGAGATGACTTGTTAGGCTGTCTTCAGAACCAATAAATCACCCAGCAAACATTTATGAAGTTCCATCTATGTATCAGCCATTGAACTAGGTGCTCAGAGTATAGAGTCAAAAAATGAAGTAATCTTTGTGTTGAAGAGGTTTACTTTCTATTGTGGGGGATGCCATGTGTCTATATATGTATGTATGTATACATATGTATACATGTATACACATGCATACACACATATGTATATGTAGAATCAATGTTAAAATTAATTGAAGGTTGTTGGGAAGGTGATAACAGTTGGGGGCCATCAGAAAGGGCTTCTTGTAGAAGATGGTACTTGAGCTGTGTCTTGAAGGAAGAGAGAGGTTCTATGAGGATGAGGCAAAGAGGAGTACATTCCAGGCATGAGATAGGGCCAATTAAAAAGAATGGAGATGAGAGATATAGCAGCCTGTGTGAGGAACAGAGAGGTCAATTTGGCTAGATCGTAGAGTTTGGCAAGGAGAGTGTGGCATCTCGAGGCAGGATAAGGTAGGTCAGGACCAGGTTGTTAAGGGTATAAAAATGGTTCTGGAGTCAGAAGATCTGTGTTCAAATCCTGCCTCCTACAGCTAGTGTTCTCATGAAAGTTTCCCTCAACAGGAATCTGGGCATCCAACAGAGGCATTGGAGCCCATTGACTCAATCATTTGGTGAAGAAGCACATGTTGAGTCCCACCCTTGTGAAAGGTTCTGAGCTCATCCACAGACACCCACAACTGTCCCAAGATCTGTACTTTTAGGTACTCAAAGTCTCTATCAATCAATAATCATTTTTCTTTTATTTTCCAGTTCCACGTCCGGCCACAACAGCAACATCTGATCCTCCCCTGGGGCCCACAAGCCCTAGAGCCTCCAAAGGTAGGAAAGAAGATGATTCTGTGTCCTGGCTGTGGTGTAAAACTCATATAGAAATTATTCCCTGTGGGCTGCATATTGACTTATAAAACCACAAATTAACATTATCCACATTGTACTGTATTTTTATTTATTTTGTTAAATATTTCTCAATTACATTTTCATCTTATTCTACCATACTCAGCAGTTTTGAGATCTCAATGTAGGCTACGAATTTGACACCTCTGTGACCTGCAGAATTCACCTTGAGTCCTACCTGGAAGGTGGAAAAAGAATGTGCTTTTCAAAAGAGGAAACAATACCAGGCCTTTCAAAATCTCCATTGTTCTACGAAATAAGGGAGAGCTAAGATGTTATATCAACTAGAAGTCTTAGGTCACAAAGATCAGAGATTTAGATTCTGAGAATTTAGTCATACAATTAAGCAAAATATTCCCTGTGGGAACTTGGAATGGATCCCTGCATTCCTATTGAAAAGTAAGGAAAGTACAGACTGCCCAAGCAGGAAGCCCCTGGTCTGAGAGACTTTTGCAATGAGGACCCTTCACCCAAGTCCCTGTGACATCCTGGAGTGGGGGACAGATCGCCAACCCAAGTAGCTCAGGATTTCAACTTCACTAGTAACTTTCACCATCATGACCAAAGGGACCTTTACCATTATTGCCCAGATCCAGCAGGGTGAAGAATCTTGAGGTCATATCATGTGAAGGAGCTTCAGTTGCCTAGCTTGAGCACAATCATCAAGGAAGACGCGATCACTGTAGAAATCATCATAAAGACACAAGACATTAAGAATGCTTTAGAAGAGGGCTAGATGCACTCTGAGGGTTTTTCTAGTATTGAGATTCTATGAATAAAATGTCCCAGGTGGGAAAAAATGGGCTGTAGGTTCTTCTGGTCCTTTATGATCCAGAGACATTGTTTCATTCCCTGGGATTCCAGGTCCTCTGTCTGAGACTGCATGGGGGATAACTTAGCAAGTCATCCCCATAGAGTGGTCAGGAGAATTTACTGTGGACCTCAGCTCTTTAAGAATGATGTTCTGAACAACTCATGATGGTGTCCCTTATATCCCAAACACCATTTCTGCTCATAGTGTCACCAGCAGTGCACTTTAGCCATGTCCTTATGGAAGGCTTCTCCTGTGACAACCCAGGGAGTTAAGTCAACTTGACATTCTGGCCCATTTTCATTCTTTCAGTCATTTGTCAAACGCTTATTAGGCATTTCCTACATAAAGGACACAGAATTAATGACCACATAAATATTGGAATGACCCCACATAATTGTAGGCCACAATGGTCTCTCTCATTTTTCAATGTCACTTCTTCTTCTTTATTTTTAATGGCTTCTGGTGCACCCATTTTATCATCATTTACAGCTCTCAAAGAGCCCTCAGGGCCTGGAGTCTCCACAGGTAGAAATTCAGCAACATTAGTCCCCTGGGGGATGTCTACTGGGTCCCAGATGGAAGCTGAGGAGAGAATATGACTATGAAAAAGTAAATTGACTTAAGCCTTAAAATCACATTATTCTAAGAAATACACACCTTCCGAACAAGGGAAAGCCAGTATCATAGAGTTGGGGTAACATCTTGGATAGGGGAGAATGACCTTGGTGTGATGCATATATCAAATCCTTACCCACAAACACACACACACACACACACACACACACACACACACACACACGGACATGAATTGGTGTCAGTTTATTTAACAGCTAATCAAAAAATATGCCCATAGTTCTTTGAATTGATCCCAAGTTTCCCATGCAAAATCCAGATAAAGTGAAGGCCTCAGGCCGCCAAGACAGGAAGCACAGAGCCTGACAAGTTTTGTCAGCAGCAGCCCATTACACAAAGATCTCCTTCCTCCTGTGGTCTCTGAGCACTATCCCACACTGAGTTAAGTCCTACCCAAGGGATTCTGTGACTAAATCAAGTAGATCACTTTTCTCCCAAATCCAATATGAAATTTTCCACAATGTGGTTTTTTCAATGATTTCCATTCTTCATGACTTATCCTCAGCTCCTTCAAGAACCTCCTTCCCTCCAGACACCTTGTCAACTCCATCTCCATCTCCATTCTCCAGTACGTCAGGTACAAACGGTGCACCTGGTGTGCATTTTCAGGAGTGTCTTATTGTGCTTAACTAGAAGATGAGAAGAACAATGGGAGGGGCACAGGCAAAAGAAAGTTTGGGAAATGGTAGGGGTTCCGTGACATGGATGCGAATGGGGCTATGGAGTATGAGTTTTCCTTCCAGGAAAGAATAGGATAATACTAGAACAGGTATGAGAGGGTCTATTTATTTGATGTGGCCAGGGCTCAGACACAGGGCTATTGTTTCCCTTCTCTGTCACAGCTCCTGGCCCCGGATTGGGACTTTTTACCTTGAACTTCACCATCACCAACTTACTCTATAGGGAAGACATGGATCACCCTGGCTCAGGCATTTTCAATTCCACAGAGAGAATACTTCAGCGTGTGGTGAGATTGCACAGGCCCTGCCCAAGCCCACTCCTGCACAGCCAGCTTCTTCTTTGTGGGGGCTGAAAAGCTGGTTACTCATTCCCCTTCTTATTTCCTTGACAGCTGCGCCCCTTGTTCAAAGAAAGCAGCATTGGTTCCTCCTATGCTGGATGCAAAGTGATTGCCTTGAGGTAAGACTTGAGAATAATACTTGGAGCCCTGAGTTCATCTCCCTTGATTCCCCAGGTTCAAGGCTAAGGATCAGGGTGGGCAAGCAACAGCAGAAGTGACTCCATCTAATGTCCCTTTCCTCTGTTTTCAAATCTGAAAATGGTTTCCTTCTAATTCTCTTCATTTCTGGGTCCTTAGCAAAGTGATTCCCCTTCTCTGTGATTTGGAACAAATGCTATCATGTGGAAATGCTTCTCTTTAGTGGGAGATCTGTGGCTATATACCCATCCTACCCACACGAGTAATGGGAGTTTTTCCATCATCATGGACTCACTATCAGCCTTTTTGATGTCACTTCATCTCAGTTTAACTCCTCCAGCTGATCTATCATCATTTAACCTCAGAGTCCTCAACAATTGTTTCCTTCCACAGATCCATGAAGCGGGGCTCAGCAACCGGAGTGGATGCTGTGTGCACCTATCAAGGGGGACCAAGCAATCCCACTCTAGACAAAGAAAAGGTTTATTGGGAGCTGAGTAACCAGACCGATGGCATCACCAGATTGGGCCCGTACACTCTCCACCGTGAAAGTTTCTACCTTGATGGTGAGATTCCTCCCTGGGGCAATAAATGACCCCTTTCCCTACACATAAGCTCTGTAATAAGACCATACTCCCACCATTAGCATCTTTTCCTTTTATCACCACCATGATTCAGTTCCTAACAACCCCCATTTCCACCCCAGGACTTTATGCTCCCAATCCTCCCTTGTCTGGCCACCTTCAGAAAATCAGGCCATGCCCATGACTTCTTTGCTGGTTAACTTAGCCTATTACCTTTCGTTATCTGACTAGTTTCAATTAGTTCCAGCTCCCAAGCTCTGTTTTTGTACCTGTCACATGCGATGTTTTAAAAATTAATTGGACAGAATCACAGATAGAGGAAAATGTATAAAAGAGAGGAAACTAGGAGGGTTGCGTGGTTAATAGTGTTATTCAGAATGCAAACTCAATAAAGACAGGTGCATCACATCTAAGAACCTGATGTTTAAAGGTCTTTAAGGTAAAATTACGGATACAGAGTTACAAAATAAACTCCCTGACCAGAGGATGATGGGGTATGACTAGAAAGATTTCACATTGAGAAGCCTCTAAGAGTTCAGCAGATTGAAATCTCAACATGATGCAATAGTGTCATGGAACAATCCAATTAGTCCCCATGAAGATAAATATAGTTACAGTAAAGAGGAAGATGGTAATTCCACTGTCCTCTGGCCTGTTCAGCCCCCATTTACTGTATTCTCTTGTGTTCTGAGGATACATACTTTAGGAAGAACATATGTAGAAAGAAAATGGCCATTAGGGAAAATTGAAAGTATTTGGCAAAAGGATTGTTTGAAGAAATTTGGTTTGTTTAGTTTAGATGGAAGATGTTTAATGATTATCTTCAAATATTCAAAGGCCTCTCATGGGGCAAAGCACATAAGCTGCTTCTACTTGACCTCAGAGAGCAGAATTATAAGTAATGCCTGAAAGTTACTGGAAAATGTATTTAGCTTCACATTAAGGTGAAATTTTCCATTAATTATGACCATTCAAAAGTAGAATGCACTGCCTCAGGAAATAGTGGGGGTCCCCTTAAGCTAAATCAAAATGACATTTTGCTGCGAATGGAATTGGAAGAGGAGTTCTATAGGAATCTTGGACTACATTGAATGAAAAAGCCCTTTAAGTGATTACTGTTGTGCCTAAGTGTTCTTTCCTCCTTTCAGAGATGACTGGGATAGTCACTAGGTAGCTTGGCTTTCTGCTACATTTCTGCAGTCCAGGCCATCCCCAGAATGAATTAAATTAGGGCTTTCTTTGCTCCATCTAAATCCTCAAAGCTATAAGGAACCTTATTACCTTCATGGCAGAACTTCATGGCAGAGAGTAAGGAAACATGGGGAAGAATGCTACTCTTCCCCCTTAAGGATATGACAATAGCCCTCAAAGCCTTAAGTTCTGTTATTGGCTAAGGCTCAGGGTTAGAAAGCAACAAGAGCAGTGCCTCCACCTAGTGTCCATTTCCTCCACAGATCTGAAAATGGTTTCATTCCCAGTTTCTTCATTCATGGGTCCTTAGTAAAGTGATTTCTCTTGTCTGTCATGATTTGGAACAAATGCTATCATGTTGATGGCTCTTGATCTCATCCTAGAATCTATCAAATTTATTTTTCTTCTTTTGTGATGTCCTTCCCTTCATTATATGTTATTTGGGTTTACAGGTTATAATGAATACCGTCCCATACAACTCATACCCAGTAAGTGTTTTGATATCCAAATCAACTTTGATTCCTATGTTCCTTCCACTGTAGTCAACACTGAGGTATTTAGAAAGGAATTCTCCAGTCCGCTCAAAGGACTATCTTGAGACATAGTAATTTTCCCATCACTAGAAATCACCATAAAGACAGAAGATGTTAAGAATGCTTTAGAAGAGGGCTAGGTGCGCTCTGAGGGCTTTTCTAGTATTGAGAATCGATGAAGAAAATGTCCCATGTGGGAAAAAATGGGCTCTAGGTCCTTCTGGCCTTTCGTGATGCAGAGACATTGTTTCATTCCCCGGAATTCCCAGTAGTCTCTGTGAGGCTGCATGGTGATAAGGTAGCGAGTCATCCTGCTGTGATGGTCTTGGGAATTCACACTGGACCTCAGCTCTTGAAGAGCGGCATTCTGAAGGAGAACTAACGATGGTGCCTCTCGTACCCCTAAATTCCAATTCTACTCATAGTGTCACGAGCAGCGCATTTTAGCCATGTCTTTATAAAAGGCCCCTCCTGTGAAAACCCAGGCAGCTAAGTCAAGCAGCAGTGTCTGTCCACATTCGTTCAGTCAGTCATTTGTCAAACACTTATCAGGCATTTCCCACATGTGGAACAACGAAATAAGGACTGCATAAATATTGGGATGAGGCCACATACTTGTAAACCACAATGGTCTCTGTCACTCTCAGTGTAACTTCTTTATTTCTTTTACAGCTTTGGGTGCACCCACTGTATCATCATTTATAACAATCAAGGAGCCCTCAGGGGCTGGAGCCTCCCCAGGTAGGAACTTGGTGACATTAGTAGCCTTGGGAATGTCCACTGGGTCCCACATGGAAGCTGGGGAGAGAATATGATTATGAAAAGGAAAATTGCCTTATTCCTTAAAAACCACCTCATTCTAAGAAATACTCACCTTCCAAACCAAAGCCTTTCCCCCCAAACACACACACATACATACACACACAGCCCATCCCCTAGACACCCACAAAGGAAAGAAGGACATACATTTCTGGAAGCTGATTTAAAAGCTAGTCAAAAAAAATTCCCATAGTTCTTAGCAATGATCCCATGCTTCCCATGCAAAACCTAAAGTAAGTGAAGGCCTGGGGCACAGTAGAAAGGAAGCACAGAGTCTGACAAGTTTTGTCAGCAGCAGCCCATTACACGAAGATCTCCTTCCTCCTCTGGTCTCTGAGCACTATCCCACACTGAGGTAAGGCCGACCCAAGGGATTCTGTGACTAAATCAAGTAGATCACTTTTTTCCCTATTCTGATACGAAATTTTCCACAGTATGGCTTTATCAATGATTTCTGTTCTTCATGATTTATCCTCAGCTCCTTCAAGAACCTCCTTCCCTCCAGACACCTTGTCAACTCCATCTCCATCTCCATTCTCCAGTACCTCAGGTACAAACGGTGCACCTGGTGTGCATTTTCAGGAGTGTCTTATTGTGCTTAACTAGAAGATGAGAAGAACAATGGGAGGGGCACAGGCAAAAGAAAGTTTGGGAAATGGTAGGGGTTCCGTGACATGGATGCGAATGGGGCTATGGAGTATGAGTTTTCCTTCCAGGAAAGAATAGGATAATACTAGAACAGGTATGAGAGGGTCTATTTATTTGATGTGGCCAGGGCTCAGACATGGGTCTATTGTTTCCCTTCTCTGTTACAGCTCCTGGCCCCGGATTGGGACTTTTTACCTTGAACTTCACCATCACCAACTTACTCTATAGGGAAGACATGGATCACCCTGGCTCGGGCATTTTCAATTCCACAGAGAGAATGCTTCAGCATGTGGTGAGATTGCACAGGCCCTGCCCCAGCCTACTCCTGCACCACAAGCTTGTCCTTTGTGGGTGCTGAAAAGCTGGTTACTCATTCCCCTTCTTATTTCCTTGACAGCTGCGCCCCTTGTTCAAAGAAAGCAGCGTTGGTTCCTCCTATGCTGGATGCAAAATGATTGCCCTGAGGTGAGACCTGAGATTAAAATCTGGAGCCCTGATTTCATCCCTCTTGATCCCCCAGGTTCAAGGCTAAGGATCAGGGTGGGCAAGCAACAGCAGAAGTGACTCCACCTAGTGTCCATTTCCTCCGTTTTCAAATCTGAAAATGGTTTCCTTCCCATTCTCTTCATTCCTGGGTCCTTAGCAAAGTGATTCCCCTTCTGTGTCACGATTTGGAACAAATGCTATCATGTGGGAGATCTGTGGCTATATACCCATCCTACCCACATGAGTAATGGGAGTTTTTCCACCATCATGGACTCACTATCAGGCTTTTTGGTGTCACTTCATCTCAGTTGAACTCCCTCCAGCTGATCTATCATCATTTAACCTCAGAGTCCTCAACAATTGTTTCCTTCCACAGATCCATGAAGCGGGGCTCAGCAACCGGAGTGGATGCTGTGTGCACCTATCAAGGGGGACCAAGCAATCCCTCCCTAGATAAAGAAAAGATTTATTGGGAGCTGAGCAACCAGACCAATGGCCTCACCAGACTGGGCCCCTACACTATTGAACAGAAAAGTTTCTACCTCGATGGTGAGATTGCTCACTGGGGCAATAAATGACCCCTTTCCCTCCAGCATAAGCTCTGTAATGAGACCATGCTCCCACCCTTACTATCTTTTCCTTTTATCACCACCATGATTCAGTTCCTAACAACCCCCATTTCCACCCCAGGACTTTATGCTCCCAATTCTCCCTTGTCTGGCCACCTTCAGAAAATCGGCCATGCCCATGACTTCTTTGCTGGTTAACTTAGCCCGTTACTTTTCATTGTCAGCCTTGCTTCAATTAGTGCCAGCTCCTGATCTCTCGTCTTGGTTCTGTCATAGGGAATATTTTAGCTACCCATTAGACAGAATCATAGATGGAAGAACACGACCAAAGGACAGGAAACTAGGAGGGTTGGGTGGTTAACAATATTAGTCAGAATGCAAGATTAGACATGTGCATCACATCCAAGAACCTGACAATTAAGAAATATAAGGTAAAAGTATGGATACACTTAGAAAATAAACTGCCTGACCAGAGTGTGATAGGGACATGACTAGAAAGGATTATCGTTGAGAAGACCCTAAGAGTTTAGCAGATTGAAATCCTAACATGATCCAGTAATGTGATGGAACAATCCTGTTAGACTGCATAGAGATAAACCTAGTGACTGTAAAGAGGATGATGGTAGTTCCACTGTCCTGTGGCCCGATCGGCCCACATTTACAACATTCTCTCGTGTTCTGAGGATACATGCTTTAGGAAGAACATGTACAGAAAGGAAATGGCCATCATGGGAACTTAAACTTATGCGGTAAAAGGATTGTTTGAAGGAACAGGGTGAGTTTAGTTCAAATAAAAGCGGTTTAATGATTGTCTTCCAATATTTAAAGGCCTCTCATGGGGCATAGCATATAACATCCTTCTTCTTGACCTCAGAGAACAGAATTATAAGTGATGCCTGAAAGTTATTTGGAAATGTATTTAGATTCACATTAAGGGAAAGTTTTCCATTAATTATAGCCCTCTAAGGGTAGAGTGCACTGCCTCAGGAAACAGTGGGGGTCCCCTTAAGCTAAATCAAAATGACATTTTGCTGCGAATGGAATTGGAAGAGTTCTTCTATAGGAATCTTGGACTCCAATGAATGAAAAAGCCTTTTAAGTGATTACTGTTGTGCCTAAGTGTTCTTTCCTCCTTTCAGAGATGACTGGGATAGTCACTAGGTAGCTTGGCCTTCTGCTATGTTTCTTCAGTCCAGGACATTCCCAGAACAAATTAAATCAGGGCTCACTTTGCTCCATCTAAATCCCCAAAGCTATAAGGGCCCTTATTACTTTCATGCCAGCACTTCATGGCAGAGAGTAAGGAAGCATGTGGAAGAATCCTACTCTTCTCCCTTAAGGATATGACAATGGGCCTCAAACCCTTAAGTTCAGGTATTGGCTAAGGCTCAGGGTGGCAAAGCAACAAAGGTAGTGCCTCCACGTAGTGTCCGTTTCCTCCATTTTCCAAATGGAAAATGGTTTCATTCCCAGTCTCTTCGTTTATGGGTCCTTAGGAAAGTGATTTCTCTTGTCTGTCATGATTTGGAACAAATGCTATCATGTTGATGGCTCTTGATCTCATCCTAGAATCTATCAAATTTATTTTTCTTCTTTTGTGATGTCCTTCCCTTCATTATATGTTATTTGGGTTTACAGGTTATAATGAATACCGTCCCATACAACTCATACCCAGTAAGTGTTTTGATATCCAAATCAACTTTGATTCCTATGTTCCTTCCACTGTAGTCAACACTGAGGTATTTAGAAAGGAATTCTCCAGTCCCCTCAAAGGACTATCTTGAGACATAGTAATTTTCCCATCACTAGAAATCACCATAAAGACAGAAGATGTTAAGAATGCTTTAGAAGAGGGCTAGATGTGCTCTGAGGGCTTTTCTAGTATTGAGATTCTATGAAGAAAATGTCCCATGTGGGAAAAAATGGGCTCTAGGTCCTTCTGGTCTTTCATGATGCAGAGACATTGTTTCATTCCCTGGAATTCCCAGTCCTGTCTCTGAGGCTGCATGGTGATAAGGTAGCGAGTCATCCTGCTGTGATGGTCTTGGGAATTCACACTGGACCTCAGCTCTTGAAGAGCGGCATTCTGAAGGAGAACTAATGATGGTGTCTCTCGTACCCCTAAATTCCAATTCTACTCATAGTGTCACGAGCAGGGCATTTTAGCCATGTCTTTATAAAAGGCCCCTCCTGTGAAAACCCAGGCAGCTAAGTCAAGCAGCAGTGTCTGTCCACATTCGTTCAGTCAGTCATTTGTCAAACACTTATCAGGCATTTCCCACATGTGGAACAACGAAATAAGGACTGCATAAATATTGGGATGAGGCCACATACTTGTAAACCACAATGGTCTCTGTCACTCTCAGTGTAACTTCTTTATTTCTTTTACAGCTTTGGGTGCACCCACTGTATCATCATTTATAACAATCAAGGAGCCCTCAGGGGCTGGGGCCTCCCCAGGTAGGAACTTGGTGACGTTAGTAGCCTTGGGAATGTCCACTGGGTCCCACATGGAAGCTGGGGAGAGAATATGATTATGAAAAGGAAAATTGCCTTATTCCTTAAAAACCACCTCATTCTAAGAAATACTCACCTTCCAAACCAAAGCCTTTCCCCCCAAACACACACACATACGTACATATGCAGCCCGGTCCCCCATTACCCCACACAGAAAGGAAAGAAGGACATAAATTTCTGGAAGCTGATTTAAAAGCTAGTCAAAAAAAATTCCCATAGTTCTTAGCAATGATCCCATGCTTCCCATGCAAAACCTAAAGTAAGTGAAGGCCTGGGGCACAGTAGAAAGGAAGCACAGAGTCTGACAAGTTTTGTCAGCAGCAGCCCATTACACGAAGATCTCCTTCCTCCTCTGGTCTCTGAGCACTATCCCACACCGAGTTAAGGCCGACCCAAGGGATTCTGTGACTAAATCAAGTAGATCACTTTTTCCCCTATTCTGATATGAAATTTTCCACAGTATGGCTTTATCAATGATTTCTGTTCTTCATGATTTATCCTCAGCTCCTTCAAGAACCTCCTTCCCTCCAGACACCTTGTCAACTCCATCTCCATCTCCATTCTCCAGTACCTCAGGTACAAACGGTGCACCTGGTGTGCATTTTCAGGAGTGTCTTATTGTGCTTAACTAGAAGATGAGAAGAACAATGGGAGGGGCACAGGCAAAAGAAAGTTTGGGAAATGGTAGGGGTTCCGTGACATGGATGCGAATGGGGCTATGGAGTATGAGTTTTCCTTCCAGGAAAGAATAGGATAATACTAGAACAGGTATGAGAGGGTCTATTTATTTGATGTGGCCAGGGCTCAGACATGGGTCTATTGTTTCCCTTCTCTGTTACAGCTCCTGGCCCCGGATTGGGACTTTTTACCTTGAACTTCACGATCACCAACTTACTCTATAGGGAAGACATGGATCACCCTGGCTCAGGCATTTTCAATTCCACAGAGAGAATGCTTCAGCATGTGGTGAGATTGCACAGGCCCTGCCCAAGCCCACTCCTGCACCACAAGCTTGTCCTTTGTGGGTGCTGAAAAGCTGGTTACTCATTCCCCTTCTTATTTCCTTGACAGCTGCGTCCCTTGTTCAAAGAAAGCAGCATTGGTTCCTCCTATGCTGGATGCAAAGTGATTGCCTTGAGGTAAGACTTGAGAATAATACTTGGAGCCCTGAGTTCATCTCCCTTGATTCCCCAGGTTCAAGGCTAAGGATCAGGGTGGGCAAGCAACAGCAGAAGTGACTCCACCTAGTGTCCATTTCCTCCGTTTTCAAATCTGAAAATGGTTTCCTTCCCATTCTCTTCATTCCTGGGTCCTTAGCAAAGTGATTCCCCTTCTGTGTCACGATTTGGAACAAATGCTATCATGTGGGAGATCTGTGGGTATCTATGCATCCTACCCACATGAGTAATGGGAGTTTTTCCACCATCATGGACTCACTATCAGGCTTTTTGGTGTCACGTCATCTCAGTTGAACTCCCTCCAGCTGATCTATCATCATTTAACCTCAGAGTCCTCAACAATTGTTTCCTTCCACAGATCCATGAAGCGGGGCTCAGCAACCGGAGTGGATGCTGTGTGCACCTATCAAGGGGGACCAAGCAATCCCTCCCTAGATAAAGAAAAGATTTATTGGGAGCTGAGCAACCAGACCAATGGCCTCACCAGACTGGGCCCCTACACTATTGAACAGAAAAGTTTCTACCTCGATGGTGAGATTGCTCACTGGGGCAATAAATGACCCCTTTCCCTCCAGCATAAGCTCTGTAATGAGACCATGCTCCCACCCTTACTATCTTTTCCTTTTATCACCACCATGATTCAGTTCCTAACAACCCCCATTTCCACCCCAGGACTTTATGCTCCCAATCCTCCCTTGTCTGGCCACCTTCAGAAAATCGGCCATGCCCATGACTTCTTTGCTGGTTAACTTAGCCCATTACTTTTCATTGTCAGCCTTGCTTCAATTAGTGCCAGCTCCTGATCTCTGGTCTTGGTTCTGTCATAGGGAATATTTTAGCTACCCATTAGACAGAATCATAGATGGAAGAACACGACCAAAGGACAGGAAACTAGGAGGGTTGGGTGGTTAACAATATTAGTCAGAATGCAAGATTAGACATGTGCATCACATCCAAGAACCTGACAATTAAGAAATATAAGGTAAAAGTATGGATACACTTAGAAAATAAACTGCCTGACCAGAGTGTGATAGGGACATGACTAGAAAGGATTATCGTTGAGAAGACCCTAAGAGTTTAGCAGATTGAAATCCTAACATGATCCAGTAATGTGATGGAACAATCCTGTTAGACTGCATAGAGATAAACCTAGTGACTGTAAAGAGGATGATGGTAGTTCCACTGTCCTGTGGCCCGATCGGCCCACATTTACAACATTCTCTCGTGTTCTGAGGATACATGCTTTAGGAAGAACATGTACAGAAAGGAAATGGCCATCATGGGAACTTAAACTTATGCGGTAAAAGGATTGTTTGAAGGAACAGGGTGAGTTTAGTTCAAATAAAAGCGGTTTAATGATTGTCTTCCAATATTTAAAGGCCTCTCATGGGGCATAGCATATAACATCCTTCTTCTTGACCTCAGAGAACAGAATTATAAGTAATACCTGAAAGTTATTTGGAAATGTATTTAGATTCACATTAAGGGAAAGTTTTCCATTAATTATAGCCCTCTAAGGGTAGAGTGCACTGCCTCAGGAAACAGTGGGGGTCCCCTTAAGCTAAATCAAAATGACATTTTGCTGCGAATGGAATTGGAAGAGGAGTTCTATAGGAATCTTGGACTCCAATGAATGAAAAAGCCTTTTAAGTGATTACTGTTGTGCCTAAGTGTTCTTTCCTCCTTTCAGAGATGACTGGGATAGTCACTAGGTAGCTTGGCCTTCTGCTATGTTTCTTCAGTCCAGGACATTCCCAGAACAAATTAAATCAGGGCTCACTTTGCTCCATCTAAATCCCCAAAGCTATAAGGGCCCTTATTACTTTCATGCCAGCACTTCATGGCAGAGAGTAAGGAAGCATGTGGAAGAATCCTACTCTTCTCCCTTAAGGATATGACAATGGGCCTCAAACCCTTAAGTTCAGGTATTGGCTAAGGCTCAGGGTGGCAAAGCAACAAAGGTAGTGCCTCCACGTAGTGTCCATTTCCTCCATTTTCCAAATGGAAAATGGTTTCATTCCCAGTCTCTTCATTTATGGGTCCTTAGGAAAGTGATTTCTCTTGTCTGTCATGATTTGGAACAAATGCTATCATGCTGATGGCTCTTGATCTCATCCTAGAATCTATGAAATTTATTTTTCCTTCTTTTGTGATGTCCTTCCCTTCATCATATGTTATTTGGGTTTACAGGTTATAATGAACACCATGCCATGCAACTCATACCCAGTAAGTGTTTTGATATCCAAATCAACTTTGATTCCTATGTTTCTTCCACTTTAGTCAATGCTGAGGTCTTGACAAAGGAATTCTCCACTCCCCGCAAAGGACTGTCTTGAGACATAGTAATTTTCCCATCACTAGAAGTCATCATAAAGACAGAAGATGTTAAGAATGCTTTAGAAGAGGGCTAGATGGGCTCTGAGGGCTTTTGTAGTATTGAGAATCTATGAAGAAAATGTCCCATGTGGGAAAAAATGGGTTCTAGGTCCTTCTGGCCTTTCATGATGCAGAGACATTGTTTCATTCCCCGGAATTCCCAGTCCTGTCTCTGAGGCTGCATGGTGATAAGGTAGCGAGTCATCCTGCTGTGATGGTCTTGGGAATTCACACTGGACCTCAGCTCTTGAAGAGCGGCATTCTGAAGGAGAACTAATGGTGGTGTCTCTCGTACCCCTAAATTCCAATTCTACTCATAGTGTCACGAGCAGGGCATTTTAGCCATGTCTTTATAAAAGGCCCCTCCTGTGAAAACCCAGGCAGCTAAGTCAAGCAGCAGTGTCTGTCCACATTCGTTCAGTCAGTCATTTGTCAAACACTTATCAGGCATTTCCCACATGTGGAACAACGAAATAAGGACTGCATAAATATTGGGATGAGGCCACATACTTGTAAACCACAATGGTCTCTGTCACTCTCAGTGTAACTTCTTTATTTCTTTTACAGCTTTGGGTGCACCCACTGTATCATCATTTATAACAATCAAGGAGCCCTCAGGGGCTGGGGCCTCCCCAGGTAGGAACTTGGTGACGTTAGTAGCCTTGGGAATGTCCACTGGGTCCCACATGGAAGCTGGGGAGAGAATATGATTATGAAAAGGAAAATTGCCTTATTCCTTAAAAACCACCTCATTCTAAGAAATACTCACCTTCCAAACCAAAGCCTTTCCCCCCAAACACACACACATACATACACACACAGCCCATCCCCTAGACACCCACAAAGGAAAGAAGGACATAACTTTCTGGAAGCTGATTTAAAAGCTAGTCAAAAAAAATTCCCATAGTTCTTAGCAATGATCCCATGCTTCCCATGCAAAACCTAAAGTAAGTGAAGGCCTGGGGCACAGTAGAAAGGAAGCACAGAGTCTGACAAGTTTTGTCAGCAGCAGCCCATTACACGAAGATCTCCTTCCTCCTATGGTCTCTGAGCACTATCCCACACCGAGTTAAGGCCGACCCAAGGGATTCTGTGACTAAATCAAGTAGATCACTTTTTTCCCTATTCTGATATGAAATTTTCCACAGTATGGCTTTATCGATGATTTCTGTTCTTCATGATTTATCCTCAGCTCCTTCAAGAACCTCCTTCCCTCCAGACACCTTGTCAACTCCATCTCCATCTCCATTCTCCAGTACCTCAGGTACAAACGGTGCACCTGGTGTGCATTTTCAGGAGTGTCTTATTGTGCTTAACTAGAAGATGAGAAGAACAATGGGAGGGGCACAGGCAAAAGAAAGTTTGGGAAATGGTAGGGGTTCCGTGACATGGATGCGAATGGGGCTATGGAGTATGAGTTTTCCTTCCAGGAAAGAATAGGATAATACTAGAACAGGTATGAGAGGGTCTATTTATTTGATGTGGCCAGGGCTCAGACACAGGGCTATTGTTTCCCTTCTCTGTCACAGCTCCTGGCCCCGGATTGGGACTTTTTACCTTGAACTTCACCATCACCAACTTACTCTATAGGGAAGACATGGATCACCCTGGCTCAGGCATTTTCAATTCCACAGAGAGAATGCTTCAGCATGTGGTGAGATTGCACAGGCCCTGCCCAAGCCCACTCCTGCACCACAAGCTTGTCCTTTGTGGGTGCTGAAAAGCTGGTTACTCATTCCCCTTCTTATTTCCTTGACAGCTGCGCCCCTTGTTCAAAGAAAGCAGCGTTGGTTCCTCCTATGCTGGATGCAAAATGATTGCCCTGAGGTGAGACCTGAGATTAAAATCTGGAGCCCTGATTTCATCCCTCTTGATCCCCCAGGTTCAAGGCTAAGGATCAGGGTGGGCAAGCAACAGCAGAAGTGACTCCACCTAGTGTCCATTTCCTCCGTTTTCAAATCTGAAAATGGTTTCCTTCCCATTCTCTTCATTCCTGGGTCCTTAGCAAAGTGATTCCCCTTCTGTGTCACGATTTGGAACAAATGCTATCATGTGGGAGATCTGTGGGTATCTACGCATCCTACCCACATGAGTAATGGGAGTTTTTCCACCAACATGGACTCACTATCAGGCTTTTTGGTGTCACTTCATCTCAGTTGAACTGTCCCCAATCTCTCCCTCCAGCTGATCTATCATCATTTAACCTCAGAGTCCTCAACAATTGTTTCCTTCCACAGATCCATGAAGCGGGGCTCAGCAACCGGAGTGGATGCTGTGTGCACCTATCAAGGGGGACCAAGCAATCCCTCCCCAGATAAAGAAAAGATTTATTGGGAGCTGAGCAACCAGACCAATGGCCTCACCAGACTGGGCCCCTACACTATTGAACAGAAAAGTTTCTACCTCGATGGTGAGATTGCTCACTGGGGCAATAAATGACCCCTTTCCCTCCAGCATAAGCTCTGTAATGAGACCATGCTCCCACCCTTACTATCTTTTCCTTTTATCACCACCATGATTCAGTTCCTAACAACCCCCATTTCCACCCCAGGACTTTATGCTCCCAATTCTCCCTTGTCTGGCCACCTTCAGAAAATCGGCCATGCCCATGACTTCTTTGCTGGTTAACTTAGCCCGTTACTTTTCATTGTCAGCCTTGCTTCAATTAGTGCCAGCTCCTGATCTCTCGTCTTGGTTCTGTCATAGGGAATATTTTAGCTACCCATTAGACAGAATCATAGATGGAAGAAAACGACCAAAGGACAGGAAACTAGGAGGGTTGTGTGGTTAACAATATTAGTCAGAATGCAAACTCAGTAAAGATTAGACAGGTGCATCACAAC
This sequence comes from Trichosurus vulpecula, assembly GCF_011100635.1. Lineage (NCBI taxonomy): Eukaryota > Metazoa > Chordata > Mammalia > Diprotodontia > Phalangeridae > Trichosurus > Trichosurus vulpecula. The sequence continues at coordinate 52,824,999 of NC_050573.1, read as the reverse complement.
CAAGAACCTGACAATTAAGAAATATAAGGTAAAAGTATGGATACACTTAGAAAATAAACTGCCTGACCAGAGTGTGATAGGGACATGACTAGAAAGGATTATCGTTGAGAAGACCCTAAGAGTTTAGCAGATTGAAATCTCAACATGATCCAGTAATGTGATGGAACAATCCTGTTAGTCTGCATAGAGATAAACCTAGTGACTGTAAAGAGGATGATGGTAGTTCCACTGTCCTGTGGCCTGATCGGCCCCCATTTACAATATTCTCTCGTGTTCTGAGGATACATGCTTTAGGAAGAACATGTACAGAAAGGAAATGGCCATCATGGGAACTTAAACTTATGCGGTAAAAGGATTGTTTGAAGGAACAGGGTGAGTTTAGTTCAAATAAAAGCGGTTTAATGATTGTCTTCCAATATTTAAAGGCCTCTCATGGGGCATAGCATATAACATCCTTCTTCTTGACCTCAGAGAACAGAATTATAAGTGATGCCTGAAAGTTATTTGGAAATGTATTTAGATTCACATTAAGGGAAAGTTTTCCATTAATTATAGCCCTCTAAGGGTAGAGTGCACTGCCTCAGGAAACAGTGGGGGTCCCCTTAAGCTAAATCAAAATGACATTTTGCTGCGAATGGAATTGGAAGAGGAGTTCTATAGGAATCTTGGACTCCAATGAATGAAAAAGCCTTTTAAGTGATTACTGTTGTGCCTAAGTGTTCTTTCCTCCTTTCAGAGATGACTGGGATAGTCACTAGGTAGCTTGGCCTTCTGCTATGTTTCTTCAGTCCAGGACATTCCCAGAACAAATTAAATCAGGGCTCACTTTGCTCCATCTAAATCCCCAAAGCTATAAGGGCCCTTATTACTTTCATGCCAGCACTTCATGGCAGAGAGTAAGGAAGCATGTGGAAGAATCCTACTCTTCTCCCTTAAGGATATGACAATGGGCCTCAAACCCTTAAGTTCAGGTATTGGCTAAGGCTCAGGGTGGCAAAGCAACAAAGGTAGTGCCTCCACGTAGTGTCCATTTCCTCCATTTTCCAAATGGAAAATGGTTTCATTCCCAGTCTCTTCATTTATGGGTCCTTAGGAAAGTGATTTCTCTTGTCTGTCATGATTTGGAACAAATGCTATCATGCTGATGGCTCTTGATCTCATCCTAGAATCTATGAAATTTATTTTTCCTTCTTTTGTGATGTCCTTCCCTTCATCATATGTTATTTGGGTTTACAGGTTATAATGAACACCATGCCATGCAACTCATACCCAGTAAGTGTTTTGATATCCAAATCAACTTTGATTCCTATGTTTCTTCCACTTTAGTCAATGCTGAGGTCTTGACAAAGGAATTCTCCACTCCCCGCAAAGGACTGTCTTGAGACATAGTAATTTTCCCATCACTAGAAGTCATCATAAAGACAGAAGATGTTAAGAATGCTTTAGAAGAGGGCTAGATGGGCTCTGAGGGCTTTTGTAGTATTGAGAATCTATGAAGAAAATGTCCCATGTGGGAAAAAATGGGTTCTAGGTCCTTCTGGCCTTTCATGATGCAGAGACATTGTTTCATTCCCCGGAATTCCCAGTCCTGTCTCTGAGGCTGCATGGTGATAAGGTAGCGAGTCATCCTGCTGTGATGGTCTTGGGAATTCACACTGGACCTCAGCTCTTGAAGAGCGGCATTCTGAAGGAGAACTAATGGTGGTGTCTCTCGTACCCCTAAATTCCAATTCTACTCATAGTGTCACGAGCAGGGCATTTTAGCCATGTCTTTATAAAAGGCCCCTCCTGTGAAAACCCAGGCAGCTAAGTCAAGCAGCAGTGTCTGTCCACATTCGTTCAGTCAGTCATTTGTCAAACACTTATCAGGCATTTCCCACATGTGGAACAACGAAATAAGGACTGCATAAATATTGGGATGAGGCCACATACTTGTAAACCACAATGGTCTCTGTCACTCTCAGTGTAACTTCTTTATTTCTTTTACAGCTTTGGGTGCACCCACTGTATCATCATTTATAACAATCAAGGAGCCCTCAGGGGCTGGGGCCTCCCCAGGTAGGAACTTGGTGACGTTAGTAGCCTTGGGAATGTCCACTGGGTCCCACATGGAAGCTGGGGAGAGAATATGATTATGAAAAGGAAAATTGCCTTATTCCTTAAAAACCACCTCATTCTAAGAAATACTCACCTTCCAAACCAAAGCCTTTCCCCCCAAA